>NC_091977.1:346259824-347487614 GCF_044704955.1 Pristiophorus japonicus
AGTCAGACATGGAGATAGTTCAGAGTCCGAGATAGATATAATTCAGAGTCCGAGATAGAGACAGTTCAGTGTCAGAGATAGAGAGAGTTCAGAGTCAGAGATAGAGATAGTTCAGAGTCAGAGATAGAGATAGTTCAGAGTCAGAGATAGAGACAGTTCAGAGTCAGAGATAGATACAGATTAGAGTCAGAAATAGAGATAGTTCAGAGTCCAAGATAGAGATAGTTCAGAGTCAGAGATAGAGACAGTTCAGAATCAGAGATAGAGACAGCAGTTCTGAGTCAGAGATAGATTTAGTTCAGAGTCCGAGATAGAGACAGTTCAGAGTCAGAGATAGAGACAGTTCAGAGTCAGAGATAGAGACAGTTCAGAGTCCGAGAGATGGAGACAGTTCACAGTCAGAGCTAGTGACAGTTCAGAGTCAAACACGGAGACAGTTCAGAGTCCGAGATAGAGATAGTTCAGAGTCCGAGAGATCGAGATTGTTCAGAGTCAGATAGAGAGAGAGTTCAGAGTCAGAGATCGAGAGAGTTCAGAGTTCACGATAGAGATAGTTCAGAGTCCGAGATGGAGACAGTTCAGAGTCAGAGATAGAGACAGATTAGAGTCAGAAATAGAGACAGTTCAGAGTCCGTGATAGAGGTAGTTCAGCGTCCGAGAGATGGAGACAGTTCACAGTCAGAGATAGTAACAGTTCAGAGTCAGACATGGAGATAGTTCAGAGTCCGAGATAGATATAGTTCAGAGTCCGAGAGATCGCGACAGTTCAGAGTCAGATCTAGAGACAGTTCAGAGTCAGAGATAGAGACAGTTCAGTGTCAGAGATAGAGAGAGTTCATCGTCAGAGATAAGGACAGTTCAGAGTCAGAGATGAGAGAGTTCAGAGTCAGAGATAGCGACAGTTCAGAGTCCGAGATAGAGATAATTCAGAGTCAGAGATCGAGACAGTTCAGATTCGGAGATGGAGACAGTTCAGAGTCAGAGATAGAGACAGATTAGAGTCAGAAATAGAGATAGTTCAGAGTCCGAGGGATGGAGACAGTTCACAATCATAGATAGTGACAGTTCAGAGTCAGACATGGAGACAGTTCAGAGTCCGAGATAGAGACAGTTCAGAGTCAGAGATAGAGATAGTTCAGAGTCCGAGAGATAGAGATTGTTCAGAGTCAGATATAGAGAGAGTTCAGAGTCAGAGATCGAGAGAGTTCAGAGTTCACGATAGAGATAGTTCAGAGTCCGAGATGGAGACAGTTCAGAGTCAGAGATAGAGACAGATTAGAGTCAGAAATAGAGACAGTTCAGAGTCCGAGATAGATATAGTTCAGAGTCCGAGAGATCGAGACAGTTCAGAGTCAGAGATAGTGACAGTTCAGACTCAGAGATACAGAGAGAGAGAGTTCAGAGTCAGAGATAGAGACAGTTCAGAGCTAGAGAGAGACAGTTCAGAGCTAGAGAGAGAGACAGTTCAGAGTCAGAGAGAGAAAATGATCACAGTCAGAGATAGTTGGTTCAGAATCCGAGATAGAGATAGAGACAGTTCAGTGTTAGAGATAGAGACAGTTCAGAGTCAGAGATAGAGACGGTTCAGATACCGAGATGGAGACAGTTCACAGTCAGAGATAGAGACAGTTCAGAGTCAGACATGGAGATAGTTCAGAGTCCGAGACAGAGATAGTTTAGAGTCTGAGATAGAGAGAGTTCAGAGTCAGAGACAGAGAGAGTTCAGAGTCCGAGAGATAGAGACAGTTCGGAGTCAGACGTAGAGGAAGTTCAGAGTCAGAGATAGAGACAGTTCAGTGTTCGAGATAGAGACAGTTCAGAGCCAGAGATAGAGACAGTTCTGAGTCAGAGATAGATTTAGTTCAGAGTCCGACATAGAGATAGTTCAGAGTCAGAGATAGAGACAGTTCAGAGTCCGAGATAGAGATAGTTCAGAGTCCGAGAGATGGAGACAGTTCAGATTCAGAGATAGTGACAAGTTCAGAGTCAGAAATGGAGACAGTTCAGAGTCCGAGATAGAGATAGTTCAGAGTCCGAGAGATGGAGACAGTTCACAGTCAGAGATAGTGACAGTTCAGAGTCAGACATGGAGATCGTTCAGAGTCCGAGATAGATATAATTCAGAGTCCGAGATAGAGACAGTTCAGTGTCAGAGATAGAGAGAGTACATCGTCAGAGATAGAGACAGTTCAGAGTCCGAGATAGAGATAGTTCAGAGTCCGAGAGATGGAGACAGTTCACAGTCAGAGATAGTGACAGTTCAGAGTCAGACATGGAGATCGTTCAGAGTCCGAGATAGATATAATTCAGAGCCCGAGATAGAGACAGTTCAGTGTCAGATATCGAGAGAGTTCAGAGTCAGAGATCAAGAGAGTTCAGAGTTCACGATAGAGATAGTTCAGAGTCCGAGATGGAGACAGTTCAGAGATAGAGACAGATTAGAGTCAGAAATAGAGACAGTTCAGAGTCCGTGATAGAGGTAGTTCAGAGTCCGAGAGATGGAGACAGTTCACAGTCAGAGATAGTGACAGTTCAGAGTCAGACATGGAGATAGTTCAGAGTCAGAGATAGAGAGAGTTCATCGTCAGAGATAGAGACAGTTCAGAGTCAGAGATCGAGAGAGTTCAGAGTCAGAGATAGCGACAGTTCAGAGTCCGAGATAGAGATAATTCAGAGTCAGAGATCGAGACAGTTCAGATTCGGAGATGGAGACAGTTCAGAGTCAGAGATAGAGACAGATTAGAGTCAGAAATAGAGATAGTTCAGAGTCCGAGGGATGGAGACAGTTCACAATCATAGATAGTGACAGTTCAGAGTCAGACATGGAGACAGTTCAGAGTCAGAGATAGTGACAGTTCAGACTCAGAGATAGAGAGAATTCTTAGTCAGAGATAGAGAGAATTCAGGTTCAGAGATAGAGACAGTTGCGAGTCAGAGATAGCGACAGTTCTGAGTCCGAGATAGAGATAATTCAGAGTCAGAGATCGAGACAGTTCAGATTCGGAGATGGAGACAGTTCAGAGTCAGAGATAGAGACAGATTAGAGTCAGAAATAGAGATAGTTCAGAGTCCGAGGGATGGAGACAGTTCACAATCATAGATAGTGACAGTTCAGAGTCAGACATGGAGACAGTTCAGAGTCAGAGATAGTGACAGTTCAGACTCAAAGATAGAGAGAATTCTTAGTCAGAGATAAGAGAGAATTCAGGTTCAGAGATAGAGACAGTTGCGAGTCAGAGATAGATACAGTTATGAGTCAGAGATAGAGATAGTTCAGAGTCCGAGAGATGGAGACAGTTCACAGTCAGAGCTCGTGACAGTTCAGAGTCAGACATGGAGACAGTTCAGAGTCCGAGATAGAGACAGTTCAGAGTCAGAGATAGAGATAGTTCAGAGTCCGAGAGATAGAGATTGTTCAGAGTCAGATATAGAGAGAGTTCAGAGTCAGAGATCGAGAGAGTTCAGAGTTCACGATAGAGATAGTTCAGAGTCCGAGATGGAGACAGTTCAGAGTCAGAGATAGAGACAGATTAGAGTCCGAAATAGAGACAGTTCAGAGTCCGAGATAGATATAGTTCAGAGTCCGAGAGATCGAGACAGTTCAGAGTCAGAGATAGTGACAGTTCAGTCTCAGAGATACAGAGAGAGAGAGTTCAGTGTCAGAGATAGAGACAGTTCAGAGCTCGAGAGAGAGACAGTTCAGAGTCAGAGAGAGAAAATGATCACAGTCAGAGATAGTTAGTTCAGAATCCGAGATAGAGATAGAGACAGTTCAGTGTTAGAGATAGAGACAGTTCAGAGTCAGAGATAGAGACGGTTCAGATACCGAGATGGAGACAGTTCACAGTCAGAGATAGAGACAGTTCAGAGTCAGACATCGAGACAGTTCAGAGTCCGAGACAGAGATAGTTTAGAGTCTGAGATAGAGAGAGTTCAGAGTCAGAGACAGAGAGAGTTCAGAGTCCGAGAGATAGAGACAGTTCGGAGTCAGACGTAGAGGAAGTTCAGAGTCAGAGATAGAGACAGTTCAGTGTTCGAGATAGAGACAGTTCAGAGCCAGAGATAGAGACAGTTCTGAGTCAGAGATAGATTTAGTTCAGAGTCCGACATAGAGATAGTTCAGAGTCAGAGATAGAGACAGTTCAGAGTCCGAGATAGAGATAGTTCAGAGTCCGAGAGATGGAGACAGTTCAGATTCAGAGATAGTGACAAGTTCAGAGTCAGACATGGAGACAGTTCAGAGTCCGAGATAGAGATAGTTCAGAGTCCGAGAGATGGAGACAGTTCACAGTCAGAGATAGTGACAGTTCAGAGTCAGACATGGAGATCGTTCAGAGTCCGAGATAGATATAATTCAGAGTCCGAGATAGAGACAGTTCAGTGTCAGAGATAGAGAGAGTTCATCGTCAGAGATAGAGACAGTTCAGAGTCCGACATAGAGAAAGTTCAGAGTCTGAGAGATTGAGATTGTTCAGAGTCCGAGATAGAGACAGTTCAGAGTCAGAGATAGAGATAGTTCAGGGTCCGAGAGATGGAGACAGTTCACAGTCAGAGCTAGTGACAGTTCAGAGTCAGACACAGAGACAGTTCAGAGTCCGAGATAGAGATAGTTCAGAGTCCGAGAGATCGAGATTGTTCAGAGTCAGATATAGAGAGAGTTCAGAGTCAGAGATCAAGAGAGTTCAGAGTTCACGATAGAGATAGTTCAGAGTCCGAGATGGAGACAGTTCAGAGATAGAGACAGATTAGAGTCAGAAATAGAGACAGTTCAGAGTCCGTGATAGAGGTCGTTCAGAGTCCGAGAGATGGAGACAGTTCACAGTCAGAGATAGTGACAGTTCAGAGTCAGACATGGAGATAGTTCAGAGTCAGAGATAGAGAGAGTTCATCGTCAGAGATAGAGACAGTTCAGAGTCAGAGATCGAGAGAGTTCAGAGTCAGAGATAGCGACAGTTCAGAGTCCGAGATAGAGATAATTCAGAGTCAGAGATCGAGACAGTTCAGATTCGGAGATGGAGACAGTTCAGAGTCAGAGATAGAGACAGATTAGAGTCAGAAATTGAGATAGTTCAGAGTCCGAGGGATGGAGACAGTTCACAATCATAGATAGTGACAGTTCAGAGTCAGACATGGAGACAGTTCAGAGTCAGAGATAGTGACAGTTCAGACTCAGAGATAGAGAGAATTCTTAGTCAGAGATAGAGAGAATTCAGGTTCAGAGATAGAGACAGTTGCGAGTCAGAGATAGATACAGTTATGAGTCAGAGATAGAGATAGTTCAGAGTCCGAGAGATGGAGACAGTTCACAGTCAGAGCTCGTGACAGTTCAGAGTCAGACATGGAGACAGTTCAGAGTCCGAGATAGAGACAGTTCAGAGTCAGAGATAGAGACAGAGATTGTTCAGAGTCAGAGATAGTGACAGTTCAGAGTCAGAGATGGAGACAGTTCAGAGTCCGAGATAGAGATAGTTCAGAATCCGAGAGATCGAGACAGTTCTGAGTCAGATATAGAGACAGTTCAGAGTCAGAGATCGAGAGAGTTCAGAGTTCACGATAGAGATAGTTCAGAGTCCGAGATGGAGACAGTTCAGAGTCAGAGATAGAGACAGATTAGAATCAGAAATAGAGACAGTTCAGAGTCCGTGATAGAAATAGTTCAGCGTCCGAGAGATGGAGACAGTTCAGAGTCAGAGATAGTGACAGTTCAGAGTCAGACATGGAGATAGTTCAGAGTCCGAGATAGATATAATTCAGAGTCCGAGATAGAGACAGTTCAGTGTCAGAGATAGAGAGAGTTCATCGTCAGAGATAGAGACAGTTCAGAGTCAGAGATAGAGATAGTTCAGAGTCAGAGATAGAGACAGTTCAGAGTCAGAGATAGATACAGATTAGAGTCAGAAATAGAGATAGTTCAGAGTCCAAGATAGAGATAGTTCAGAGTCAGAGATAGAGACAGTTCAGTGTTAGAGATAGAGACAGTTCAGAGTCAGAGATAGAGACGGTTCAGATACCGAGATGGAGACACTTCACAGTCAGAGATAGAGACAGTTCAGAGTCAGACATCGAGACAGTTCAGAGTCCGAGACAGAGATAGTTTAGAGTCTGAGATAGAGAGAGTTCAGAGTCAGAGACAGAGAGAGTTCAGAGTCCGAGAGATAGAGACAGTTCGGAGTCAGACGTAGAGGAAGTTCAGAGTCAGACATCGAGACAGTTCAGAGTCCGAGACAGAGATAGTTTAGAGTCTGAGATAGAGACAGTTCAGTGTCAGAGATAGAGATAGTTCAGAGTCAGAGATAGAGACAGTTCAGAGTCAGAGATAGATACAGATTAGAGTGAGAAATAGAGATAGTTCAGAGTCCAAGATAGAGATAGTTCAGAGTCACAGATAGAGACAGTTCAGAATCAGAGATGGAGACACTTCAGAGTCAGAGATAGAGACAGTTCAGAGTCAGAAATAGAGACAGTTCTGAGTCAGAGATAGATTTAGTTCAGAGTCCGAGATAGAGACAGTTCAGAGTCAGAGATAGAGTTAGTTCAGAGTCCGAGATAGAGACAGTTCAGAGTCAGAGATAGAGACAGTTCAGAGTCCGAGAGATGGAGACAGTTCACAGTCAGAGCTAGTGACAGTTCAGAGTCAAACACGGAGACAGTTCAGAGTCCGAGATAGAGATAGTTCAGAGTCCGAGAGATCGAGATTGTTCAGAGTCAGATAGAGAGAGAGTTCAGAGTCAGAGATCGAGAGAGTTCAGTGTCAGAGATAGAGAGAGTTCATCGTCAGAGATAAGGACAGTTCAGAGTCAGAGATCGAGAGAGTTCAGAGTCAGAGATAGCGACAGTTCAGAGTCCGAGATAGAGATAATTCAGAGTCAGAGATCGAGACAGTTCAGATTCGGAGATGGAGACAGTTCAGAGTGAGAGATAGAGACAGATTAGAGTCAGAAATAGAGATAGTTCAGAGTCCGTGGAATGGAGACAGTGCACAATCATAGATAGTGACAGTTCAGAGTCAGACATGGAGACAGTTCAGAGTCAGAGATAGTGACACTTCAGACTCAGAGATAGAGAGAGTTCATAGTCAGAGATAGAGAGAATTCAGGGTCAGAGATAGAGACAGTTGCGAGTCAGAGATAGAGACAGTTCTGAGTCAGAGATAGAGAGAATTCATAGTCAGAGATAGAGACAGTTCAGAGACTGAGATAGAGACAGTTCAGTGTCAGAAATAGAGAGAGTTCAGAGTCAGAGATAGAGACAGTTCAGAGGCCGAGATAGAGAAAATTCATCGTCAGAGATAGAGACAGTTCAGAGTCAGAGATAGAGATAGATCAGAGTCAGAGATAGAGACAGTTGAGAGTCAGAGATTGAGACAGTTCGGAGACCGAGACAGAGACAATTCAAAGTCAAAGACAGAGACAGTTCAGAGTCAGAGATAGAGACAGTTCAGAGTCAGAGATACAGACAGTTCACAGTCAGAAATAGTGACAGTTCAGAGTTAGACATAGAGACAGTTCAGAGTCTGAGATAGAAATAGTTCAGAGTCTGAGAGATCGAGATAGTTCAGTGTCAGAGATAGAGTTCAGAGTCAGAGATCGAGACAGTTCTGAGTCCGAGATAGAGACAGTTCTGAGTCAGATATTGAGTTATTTCAGAGTCCAAGATAGAGTATGTTCAGAGTCAGAGATAGAGACAGTTCAGAGTCCGAGATAGAGACAGTTCAGAGTCAGAGATAGAAATAGTTCAGAGTCAGAGATAGAGACAGTTCAGAGTCAGAGATAGAGATAGTTCAGAGTCAGAGATAGAGACAGTTCTGAGTCAGAGATAGAGATTGTTCAGAATCAGAGATAGAGACAGTCAGAGATAGAGACAGTTCAGAGTCCGAGATAGAGACAGTTCAGAGTCCGAGATAGAGATAGTTCAGAGTCAGGGATAGAGATCTTTCAGAGTCAGAGATAGAATTTGCACAGTCAGAGATTGCAGAGCCAGAGATAGAGTTAGCACAGAGTCAGAGATAGAGTTAGCAGATTTAGAGATTGCAAACAGTCAACGCAGCCCCAGGACATCATTGCCGGATTTCCTCAAGGCAATGTCTGAGGTCCAACCATCTTCAGCTGCTTCAACAATGATCTTCCCTCCAACATAAGGTCAGAAGTGGGAATGTTCGCTGATGATAGTACAGTGTTCAATGCCATTCACAACTCCTTAAATAGTGAAGCTGTCCAAGTCTGCATGCAGTAAGACCCGAACAACATTCAGGCTAAGTGGCAAGTAACATTCACACCACACAAGTGGCAGGCAATTACTATCACCAACAAGCGAGAGTCTAACCACTGCACCTTGACATTCAACGGCATTGCCATCGCCGAATCCCCCACCATCAACATCCTGGGGGTCACCATTGACCAGAAACTTAACTGGACCAACAAGATAAATACTGTGGCCACAAGAGCAGGTCAGAGGCTGGGCATTCTGTGGTGAGTATCTCACCTCCTGACTCCCCAAAGTCTTTCCAGCATCTACAAGGCACAAGTCAGGAGTGTGATGGAATTCTCTCCACTTACCTGGATGAGTGCAGCTCCAACAACACTCAACAAGTTCGACACCATCCAGGACAAAGCAGCCCGCTTGATTGGCTCTCCATCCACCACTTAAACAGTCAAACTCTCCACCACAGGTGCACCATGGCTGCAGTGTGTACCATCTACAAGATACACTGCAGCAACTCGCCAAGGCTTCTTCGACAGCACCTCCCAAACCCACAACCGCTACCATCTAGAAGGACAAGGGCAGCAGGCACATGGGAGTACCATCACCTGCATGCTCCCTTCCAAGTTAAACACCATCCTGACTTGGAAATACATTGCCATTCCTTCATCATCACTGGGTCAAAATCCTGGAACTCCCTCCATCCCTAACAGCACTATGGGAGTAACTTCACCACAAGGACTGCAGCGGTTCAAGAAGGCGACTCACCCCCACCTTCTCAAGGGCAATTAGGGATTGGCAATAAATGCTGGCCCACATCCCAGGAATGAACAAATAAAAAAAGACCAAAGTGCACCCAGTACCAGCGCAGATACTCACACCTTGGTGGGTCCTTTGCGCCATAGATTAGAGTTGTCACCTGGTGTCTTACAATTCACAAATGAGCAAGAGCAGGTGGTGTTGACAGGAACAGCAGTGGCAGGTGCTCATAGACCTCTTCTCAAAGAGAGATATAAATGTTGACTTGGGCCTTCATCACCCCTCTGCTGTGCAGCTGGGTACTCTCCAGCTCCTTGGTAGCAGGGAAGTGCGGGTGGCCCATGATAGGGATGATGGTGAGATGGAACATGGAAGTGGGGACACTTCTCAAGGCATTCCCACTTCTCCCCCATTGCCCCCCCCCCTCAGTCAGAGCCCCACACACTGCCTCAGATTGCGATGGCTGAGTCTGCGCCTGCACAGTAGCAGGAGGAGCAGACATTGGTGGGGCCATCACAGGCTCCAAGACCTACAGGACGTCCGCCAAAAGTGTCAAAGCATTCGCAGCATAGAAATATAGAAATTTACAGCGCAGAAGGAGGCCATTCCGGCCCATCGTGTCCGCGCCGGCCGACAAAGAGCCACACCACCATTGGTCAGCAGCCCTAAAGGTTACATTTTAACCTATGGACAATGACAGAAAGGCAAAGAGCACCCAGCCCAACCCAGTCCGCCTCACCACAACTGCGACACGCCTTATACTGAAACATTCTACACTCCACCCCAACTGCAGCCATGTGATCTCCCGGGGGAGGCAAAAACCAGATAAAAACCCAGGCCAATTTAGGGAGAAAAAATCTGTGAAAATTCCTCTCCGACCTGTAAGAGGAAAATTTGGCATTGGGGTACCAGCGGGTCAAGGGTCAAAGTGCTGGTTCCCGCACTGGCCCATAAGGAGGTAAAAAGCCTCTCTTCGGCCTTGTACCAAGGCTCCAGAAGTTATCAATTCAATAATATTCCGACAGGATACGATGTGAGAACCTAAATAGACATTGATAAGACCTTGCGAAGAGGCTCGAGGCAGACTCACGGGCACCAAGGAGAATCAACAAATTCTGACCTAATTAAGTCATTCTAGTCACGGCCTAAAGTGGTCATGAGGGTCTTGGCCTGTCAATCCAAAGTAGCCCTGATAAGGTAGTTCAATTAGAAATCTAGGGAGGTCTTGTCCGGGAACAGAGGGGTTTTGAAATGTATAAAAGTTGTATGATTGTGCTGTTCGGGGAGCATCTCAACTCACAGGCGACTATGATAAGGGGTGTTCCCGGATGTTCATAATAAAGATCGTTATACTTTTCCATCCGTCTCTGTCTGCTAACTTCGAGAATTGCTACGTGGGCTGGGGCGAGCGTCGACCCTCTATATCAGTGGGCCCGCTCTTGGGAAAATAAGCCTTCCCTCTCCCCCATCAACATTTGGCACAGCGAACAGGGTACGGACTTCCCGAACGGAACAATGACCCAGCTGTTGGGGTGAGTATGTTTTAATTTACCACCTTCAAGTTAGAGCTGTGGCATTGTAAACCGCAGGGGAAGGACATCCGTACAAAAGAACCATCTGTAGTGAGTCCCGGAGGAACGAAGATGCAGGACAAGGACGATCTAGGGGTGAAAGGGGGTCAAAAGGTGCATCCTAAAGTGCGCGCGTGGAGGTAGCACGGCAGTGCGAAGTTACGACACAAGGGAAGATATAAAGAGAGGTCTATTGACCCGAAGCGGTATAAGCGCACGGTGCAGGGATGAGAGAGTGAGGGAATAGAGACAACGTCCCAGCAGTGACGGGATATATTGACCCAAAGCATGACAGTGGTACGAGTGTACGGCGCCAAGGGAAGACATATAGATAGCGTCCTGCATACCTAACACGAATTTAAGGGAGTACCCAAGACCCTCATAGCCCCGAAGAAGATGGGTAACACGGCTATTAAAAAGGCGAATAAAACCAATCATTAATTGTAACTTGCGTAACTACGTAATGCCATAAAAAAGCTGGTGGTGAACTATCTGCGAAGGTGTAAAAGGGACTTTTGAAAAATGTTAAAACAGCAAGCTTTAGCAGTTTAGAAAAAACATTGTAATGACCTTGAAACTGGAATTTGAGATAACGAAAAGCAGCCCTCAAAGCCTACGTGCTAGACTCCGTTCTAGTTATGAAGAAAAGAAAAAGATAAAGACGCCACTTTGAAAGTAAACAAATTGAACGAATTTGAAAGAAAAAGTGTCTTCGATTGTCTGATGATTTTAAATTAACAAATTTACGGAGTCACGAGCCTTCCGTGTAAAATACAAAACCTAATTTGAAGAAAGGTGATCTGAAAAAAAAAGACGTAACGCACTAATTAGGTGTTGGGAAAAAAAGGGGTGTTTGTGATGGAAAAAGACATAACTTACTAAATACTAGTTGATATCGGTTGTGAAAAAGATATTGGTTTAATTGGAAAAAAAAGAATTTGAAGAGGAAAGACACTCTCCATTGATAATAATTTTAAATTACAAGAAAGTTTCACTGCAGTTTGAAAGATTTCCAAAATGGACGTTGTTTATCAAGAAAAGTCCCGAACAGTCTAAACAAGCAGGAGGGTTTTGAAAATAATGAGGAGAAAAGATCTAAGCTATGCGAACTCAGCACAGAAAGAAAAAACTGGGAATTAGAGAATCTTACTGAATTTTTAAATTCTTATAGAAAATGGAACTGGCACGGATGTTTAGATTTTGTGCTGAGAGAGAAATAAAACACAAGATTTGCCCAGTGAACGGGACCGTAAAATAAAACGAAATGTTGGAATGAATACAGCGTGTGTGAAAATTGGATTTCAGTAAACAAAATAGCTATGAAAAATGTGTGGTCTCGTTTTTAATAAAAAAATCTTTGGCAAGTACTTGAATTAGAAGTTAAGAAAAATTGGAGTTTTAATCTAAAATGCCGCCTTTCCTGATGAGAAGACTTTTATTATGATGGCTTTATTTATGATTTCTGCTGTTTTAACGGATTCCTAATTTCTAAGCAAGTTTTGAAGGCACAAAGACTTAAAAAATAATTTTTTGGATGATTACGCGATGTCACGTAATGACATCAGGCTTTCTTACAAACCTGTAAAGGAGTTAACCCTTTCCATTGACAGCTGTTTTATACTGGACATTATTAATTTGGATTTCTAAATAGAATAAAAAAAAGACTCACCTGAAAGATAGAGAAAATGGTGGGATAGTCAGAATAAAAATAAAACAGAACTAGCCTATGTAATAATACTCCCCTGATACAAATAAAAGAAAGATACTCCAACAAAACAAATTCAAGAGTTAAAAGCTAAGATAAATAAGCTGGAAGAGATATTTTTTTAAATGGGGCCAGACGGATAGTGCAGTGCGCAGCCATAGCACCATCACCTACGGCAATAGAGCCAATGTACCCCACGGTGGGTAAGTGTAGTCTACAAACCTAACCTTTACCTCCGATTTCACAGAGTGACCGCATCATGCATGGATAAAAGATGAGTAGGCCAGAACCTAACACCTGGTGACGACCAGGCTATCTGTTTACAATTTGCAGATAAAACACTCACCGAGATGGGACCACAGCGGCTGCTTCGACTCTGGAGACTCAGGATACTGGGAACCTTGAGGCCCACGCAGGCACTGGATAATACAGATGGACTACGAGAGATATAGCACACACAGGAAAGACACAACTACATGAACTAGCTTTGTTTAATTTAACTGCCGAAATATTTATCCCAGCAGCCAATGCCATGGGCGCCAGTAGATTCCAAGGACAGGAGCAAGTTCATAGGACCAAAAGGGGAAGGGCGCAGAAATCCAACTGGATGGAATTTCAGTTCTATAATCTCATGCCTGGTCGGACGAAGCTGCAAATCAAGCAGCTAATTCCACCTGGCAAGAAACAGAAGGGTGGGAACAGAACGGAGCAAAAAGGGGGGTAGGACCCCAAAATGTTTAGGAAACCTGGCCAGTGGGATAAAATAAAGACCAAGGGAGGTCTCTGGAATATAAGGTGTATGTCCTGAAGCGTGACACAGTTATAACGCGGAGAAGCCGGTTTTGATCATGCGCAGCGCAAACAGGAAGGAATACAACCTAAAAAAGGGGGCTAGTAATAAAAGAATCTAAAGAAAGGGTATAATTTGGGGTGCGTCAATGACTACTTAACCTAAACCTAATGGATATCATTTTTCCTAGCTTCTGTGGGAATGAAACTATAAGTCTATACCAGAACCTGACACAACGGATCCTTGAAGGCCCGGAACCCACTACCCTGAGATTTAATGTCAGAAAGGGAACAGGGCAAGGTCGAACAAAAAGGGGAATACTGGAAACACTAGGCACGGGTTATGCAGCAGGGGTTACGATGATGAATTCCATAGGCCTGTATGCAATATACGACCGGGTTAACAACTTAATGGTGTAGTCTTGAGGGGTTTAGTGGGGAGGGACTTGAATAACCAAGCCCTACAAGCGCGGTTGGGAGATAGCGCGGAAGGGAAACTGTTACAGGTGGCCCATACATTGCAGAAACATGCCAAGACAATAAATTTGATCCACGTAATGGGGAACGATATAAGTAAACGATTACAGGCGGAGATAGTTTGCTCCGGGTATGGGGCCTGGATATTAAGTGAGGTACAACATAATTTGGAGCAACTCCAGAATGGAGACATACCAGATTGGATTCCGAACAGCATACTTAACAATTGGACTCTAGATAAAAAAATGAATAACACATTCTAGGTACGAAGAAATAGTCACGCATGGGTGCCAAAATTCAGATGTATTACTGGGCGGGTGAATATGATCGGATTTATGTTGTCCATACCACAGTATGATGTAACAAAGGGAGACCAGATCGATAATATCGGTGAAGTAAGAAACCAAACTCGGTGGCATTACCATCAGCCTGCCAGACGGGTGATTAAAAGTAAATTAGTACGAAAGGCATTGACATAACTGATTGCTATAAAATTAGCCAAGTGGTTTTATGTCGAGGTACTCCACGAATGACGAATGATGATTGCAGATTCCACCAAACAAACGGATGCATGCTGAGTAGCACTCCTCTCAAACACGATTCCGAAACAATTGCTGCTTCACAAGGGAATGGAGATTTGGTGCGTGAGAACAGTAGCAGCCAACCCGACGATTAAGACCAGGGGAGGAGTCATCCCCTGTGTCATCACCAACCCTAACTTCTGTTTCAGGCCCATGGGAAAAATAGACGTAAATGGATACCACATACATCCCGAGACAACGGAAATCATCCACGGAACAATCACGGATACCCTCCGAGAAGGGTACGAAGAGGTGGTATGGGAGCCGCAAGGCAAACAGATACCGGAACTAAATGAGGAACAATTACGTTTGGTGCAAGGAATCCAGAATCAAAGACGACAGTATGTCCGGCTGATGGAAGAAATAGACAACTTACAGAGAGACACTAACGCAATGCTGGCTGATCAGCCTGATACTCAAAGCTGTGGGACATTGGACTTAATATTCAGATCCATCCATAAGAATTATATCACATGTACTTGTAGTAATACAGGGCCTGGTTCTGATGGTCATGATGGGATTAACATGTGCACGAATTAAACAGGCCAAACGATAAGTCAGGGCATGCACTATGATTAAGGCCATAAGAGATGAAAATTTAAGCAGCCCTACAGGAAGGACTTATCTTATATGACTCTGTGGGAAGGTTTCAGGAGGTCCCGAAGCTTGGGAGATGGCCACCCAGGTGAACGAACCTATCTGGAACTCGCCTACAGGGAGCTAGTTATCAGGAAATATGGCCAGCTTGGCGTATAGCCAAGGGCAAAAAGGGGGGAATTGTAAGAGGAAAATTTGGCATTAGGGGTACCAGCGGGACAAGGGTTAAAGTGCTGGTTCCTGCACCAGATAAAAACCCAGGCCAATTTAGGGAGAAAAAATCTGTGAAAATTTCTCTCCGACCCATCCAGGCGATCGAAACTAGTCCAGGAGATCACCCTGGCCGTATTCTATTCCCCGCAGTACTTACCATTATATCTGCTCCGACCAACAAAAAGTCATCCAGTCTAATCCCAATTACCAGCTCTAGGTCTGTAACCCTGCAGGTTACGGCACTTTAAGTGCCCATCCAACCATCTCTTAAAAGTGGTGAGGGTTTCTGCAACCACCACTCTTCCAGGCAGCGGGTTCCAGATCCCCACAACCCTCTACGTAAAGAATCTCCCCCCCTCAAATCCCGTCTAAACCTTCCACCAACCACCTTCAAACTATGCCCCCTCGTTATACACCCCTCCACCAATGGAAATAGGCCCTTACTATCCACTATGTCCAGGCCCATCAATATTTTGTACACCTCAATGAGGTCTCCTCTCAACCTCCTCTGTTCCAATGAGAACAAACCCAGCTTATCCAATCTGTCCTCATAACTAAGATTCTCCATTCCAGGCAGCATCCTAGTAAATCTCCTCTGCACCCTCTCTAGTGCAATCACGTCCTTCCTATAATACGGCGACCAGAACTGCATGCAATACTCCAGCTGTGGCCTAACCAAAGTATTATACAATTTAAGCATAACCTCCCTGCTCTTATATTCTATGCCTTGGCCAATAAAGGCAACCATCTGTATGCCTTCTTAACCACCTTATCCATCTGGCCTGCTACTTTCAGGGATCTGTGGATAAGCACTCCAAGGTCCCTTTGTTCATCTACACTATTAAGTGGCCTACAGATTAATGTGTATACCCTTTCCTTATTAGTCCTCCCAAAATGCATCACCTCACACTTCTCTGAATGAAATTCCATTTGCCATTGCTCTGCCCACCTGACCAGTAGATTGATATCCTCCTGCATCACATGACTTTCCTCTTCATTATCAACCTCACAGCCAATTTTAGTGTCATCTGCAAACTTCAAATCTAAATCGTTGATATATACCACAAAAAGCAAGGGCCCCAGTACTGAACCCTGTGGAACCCCACTGGAAACATCCTTCCAGTCACAAAAACATCCATCAATCATTAGCCTTTGCTTCCTACCTCCAAGCCAATTGTGGATCCAACTTGACACTTTGCCCTGTATCCCATGGGCTTTAACCTTCATGACCAGTCTACCATGTGGGATCTTATCAAAAGCTTGGTTACCTCCTCAAAAAATTCAATCAGGTTAGTCAGACACAATCTTCCCTTAACAAATCCGTGCTGATTGTCCCTAATTAATCCTTGCCTTTCCAAATATAGATTTATCCTGTCTTTCAGGATATTTTCCAATAACTTTCCTACCACTGAGGTTAGGCTGACAGGCCTGTAATTACTCAGCCTATCCCTTTTCCCTGCTACATTAACAGTCCTCCAATCCTCCGGCACCATGCCCAGATCCAAAGAGGACTGGAAAATGATAGTCAAGGCCTCTGCTAATTCCTCTTTTACTTCGCTCAACAGCCTGGGATGCATTTCATCTGGGCCTGGGGACTTATCTACTTTCAAAGCTGCTAAACCCCTTAATACTTCCTCTCTCACTATATTTATGTCATCCAGAATATTACACTCCTCCTTGATAGCAGTATCTGCATTGCCCTTTTCCTTTATGAAAACAGATGCAAAGTAATCGTTAAGAACCTTACCAACAAAGATTACCCTCATGGTCTCTAGTAGGCCCTACCCTTTATTTAGTTACTCTCTTACTCTTAATATATTTATCGAACATCTTAGGGTTTTCCTTAATTTTACTGGCCAAGAATTTCTCGTGCTCTCTCCTAGTATTCCTAATATCCTTTTTAATGTAGCCTCTTAACTTTCTATATTCCTCTAAAGATTCTATAGTATTTAGCCGTATATATATGACATACGCGTCCCTTTTTTTCTTAATCCTCCCCTGTAAGTCCCTAAACATTCAGGGGGCTCTAGAATTATTTTTGCCAGCCTTATTCTTTAAGGGCACATGTTTGGCCTGAGCCTTCTGGATCTCCTCCTTAAATGCCTCCCACTGTTCCAATACTAATTTACCCACAAGTAGCTGTTTCCAGTCCACCATGGCCAAATCACTCCTTAACTTAGCAAAATTAGCTTTCCCCAATTCGGAACTTTTATTACAGGCCTATTCTTGTCCTTTTCCATGACCAACTTGAATCTGACTGAATTATGGTCACTGGCACCCAAGTGCTCTCCCACTAATACCCCTTCAACCTGCCCAGCTTCATTCCCCAAAACGAAATCCAAGACCGCCCCCTCTCGTGTTGGGCTTGCTACATACTGACTAAAAAATGCATTTAAAGAATTCCGCACCCTTGATATCCTTCACACTAAATTTGTCCCAATCAATATTTGGATAGTTAAAATCCCCTACTATTACTACCCTATGGTTTTTGGACTTCACAGCAAATGCATACAAATTCACACTACATATTTACTCCTCTATCTCCCTCCCACTGTTTGGGGGTCTATAATACACGCACAGCAATGTGATCGCCCCTTTTTTATTTTTCAATTCGACCCATATGGCCTCATTTGATGATCTCTCTAACATATCATCCCTCCTCACCACTGTAATATTTTCTTTAATCAGTACCGCAACCCTCCCCTTTTTACCACCCTCTCTATCTTATTTAAAAACCCTGTAGCCAGGAATATTGATCTGCCAAACTAGCCCCTCTTTGAGCCATGTTTCTGTAATGGCTATAATGTCATACTCCCAAGTGTCTACCTGTGCTCCGAGCTCATCCGCCTTATTCGCTATACTCGTTGCATTAAAGTAGATACCATTCAGCACAGGAAGACCTCCTTGCTTACTACATACTAAGCCCTGTTTCCTCTGTCTTACAGATTCGCTTTCTGGATTCTTGCTATCCAATTTCTACTTTACTTCCTTCCCTTTTTAATTCGTTCTCAGGTTCCCATCCGACTGCCAAGCTAGTTTAAACTCTCCCTAACAGCACTAGCAAAACTCCCCACGAGGATATTGGTCCCGGTGCTGTTGAGGTGCAACCCGTCCGGTTTGTACAGGTCCCATCTCCCCCAGAAATGGTCCCAATCCCTCAAGAATTTAAAGCCCTCCCTCCTACACCAACTTTCCAGCCATGTGTTCATCCTCTCTATCCTTCTATTCTTATACTCATTAGCACATGGCACCGGTAGTAACCCGGAGATTACTATCTTTGAGGTCCTACCCTTTAATTTTCTTCCTAGCTCCCTGAATTCTTCCTGTAGGATCTCATCCCTTATTTTACCTATGTCGTTGGTCCCGGTATGGACCACGACCTCTAGCTGTTTACCCTCCCCCCAGAATGCCCTGTGTCAGCTCTGTGACATCCTTGACCCTGGCACCAGGGAGGCACAAAACCATTCAGGGGTCACATCTATGGCCACAGAAACGCCTGTCTGCTCCCCCAACTATCGAATCCCCTATCACTAGGGCTCTTTTATTCATTGTCCCTCCCCCCTGTGCAGCTGAACCACACGTGGTGCCTTGGAATTGGCTTTGGCTGCACTCCCCAGAGGCACCATCGTCCTTAGAGGGGAAGTGAATATCGGTTTGAAAGCGAGATGGACTCATGGGGGGACTTCTGCGCTACCTGCCTAGCACACTTACCACGTCTGGTTAACACCCACTTCCCCTCTACCTGCACACCTTTAAGCTGTGGGGTGACCACCTCCTGAAACGTGCTATCCACGTTGTTCTCAGCCTCGCGGATGCACCTTATTGACTTCACCTGCTGCTCCAGCTCCGAAACGCGGAGCTCAAGCAGTTGAAGCTGGAGACACTTCCTGCACAAATGCTTGTCTAGGCTGCGCGAAGCGTCCAGGACTTCCCACATGCTGCAGGATGTGCAGTCCATGGGACTGAGTTGCACTGCCATCCCTCTAGTTAGCCTTATCTAGTTTAAAATCTACTTAAAAAGAAATAGAGAAAAGAGAGCTACTTACCAACTCACCGACCCCTGTGGCCTCCCGACCTCCGAACTCCCAACCTAAAAGAAATAGAGAAAAGAGAACTACTTACCAACTCACCTCACCAACCTCCGAGGCCTCTGAAGTCCCAGTCTCCGAACTTCCGAGTTGCCAACTTCACAGGGCCTACTGACTTGCCGATCTCACAGGGCCAACCTATTCGCCGACCTCCCGACTCACCAACTCTCCGACTCGCCGACCTCAGGGCCTTACTGACTCGCTGACCTCAGGGCCTTACCGACTCGCCGACCTCCCGACCTCAGGGCCTTACTGACTCGCTGACCTCAGGGCCTTACCGACTCGCCGACCTCCCGACCTCAGGGCCTTACTGAGTCGCCGACCTCCCGACCTCAGGGCCTTACCGACTCGCCAACCTCAGGGCCTTACCGACTCGCCGACCTCCCGACCATAGGGCCTTACCGACTCGCCGACCTCAGGGCCTTACCGACTTGCCGACCTCCCGACCTCAGGGCCTTACCGACTCGCCAACCTCAGGGCCTTACCGACTCGCCGACCTCCCGACCATAGGGCCTTACCGACTCGCCGACCTCAGGGCCTTACCGACTTGCCGACCTCCCGACCTCAGGGCCTTACCGACTCGCCGACCTCCCGACCTCAGGGCCTTACCAACTCGCCGACTTCCCGACTCACCGACCTCCCGACTCGTCAGAATTGAAATTCTCACCGACCTTCGGGCCTTCTGCTCCTCAGATCTCCCGACCTCTCGGAACTCACAACCTCTCGGAACAACCGACCTCTCGACCTCTCGGAAGTGAGCAGCCTGCAACTACCTCTGCTGAAGCCACAGGGGATGTACCTCATAGAAGCATGCGGAAATGAAAAATGACACAAAAGTAGATGCACAAGGGTAAGCATGTGGGTGTATCAAAAAATGTCAGTGCTATGTTTCACTTGATTTGATTGCACACATAAATGTTTTTCTTTGCACCACTTTTGGATCTTGTCTATTTTTGCCTCAAACCTTGGAAGTGGTTTTGTCACTTGGAGTGAATGGTGACACATTATTTAATCTCGAGCATTGGGGCTTTGCGTGAGAGCAATGGATTGGTCATTGTAGGTATGCTTTATGATGTTTTGGAAGGGCGGAACTTAGTACAGCATGTAGCAGCCATATGGCTGAATTGGAGCAAGTTAAATAAATCTGGCCATGATGAAGCCATCCATCCCAGGCCTCCCAGGCAGCAATGTGCGCTGCTGCTCGTGCCATCTTCCTTCCACCAATCAGCTTCCTTCTCCTTCTCCTCTTTGTCTTCCACCTGCTCGTCTTCTCCTCCTCTGAAGAAGAAGCATGGGCTGTTCGCCATGCACTCTCTGAAGCTCCAATGCTCGCTGCTGCGCTATGTTGTGAAGGGCGTCTTCACCATGCCTATTGTTTGTTCCATGACACATCTGGTGGAGATGTGGCTCTCATTATAATGCTCCTCGGCCTTAGTACTTGGCCTCCACACGGGTGTCACGAGCCACGTCTTTGTTGGCTAGTAGTTGTCTCTAAGCAGCCAAACGGTAAGTGTGTTTGGAGGTGCGAAGAGCTGAGGGTGGGTGAACTTGTGCAGCACGTAAGATTCATGAAAGCTGCCAGGCAATCTGGTGCACACATGCATAATCTTTTTATGGTTGCAGACAAGCTGCACATTGAGGGAGTGGATGACGCCCTGCACCCGTGGGAAGCCAGTCAAAGCCGCAAAGCCGAGTACCTGCTTAGTAACACTGGCTTCATCAGTGACAAAGTTGATATAATTGGTTGAAACATAGAAACATAGAAAATAGGTGCAGGAGTAGGCCATTCGGCTCTTCGCGCCTGCACCACCATTCAATATAATCATGGCTGATCATGCAACTTCAGTACCCCATTCCTGCTTGCTCTCCATACACCTTGATCCCTTTAGCCGTAAACTCGCTTTTGAATATATCTAACGAACTGGCCTCAACAACTTTTTGTGATAGAGAATTCCACAGGTTCACAATTCTCTGAGTGAAGAAGTTTCTCCTCATCTCGGTCCTAAATGGCTTACCCCTTATCCTTAGATTGTGACCCCTGGTTCTGGACTTCCCCAACATCGGAAACATTCTTCTTGCATCTAACCTGTCCAATCCCGTCAGAATTTTATATGTTTCTATGAGATCCCCTATCATTCTTCTAAATTCCAGTGAATATAAGCCTAGTCGATCCAATCTTTCTTCATATGTCAGTCCTGCCATCCCGAGTGAACCTTCGCTGCACTCCCTCAATAGCAAGAATGTCCTTCCTCAGATTAGGAGACCAAAACTGTACACAATATTCAAGGTGTGGCCTCACCAAGGCCCTGTACAACTGCAGTAAGACCTCCCTGCTCCTATACTCAAATCCTCTTGCTATGAAGGCCAACATGCCATTTGCCTTCTTCACCGCCTGCTGTACCTGCATGCCAACTTTCAATGACTGATGCACCATGACACCCAGGTCTTGTTGCAACGCCCCTTTTCCTAATCTGCCACCATTATGATAATATTCTGTCTCCCTGTTTTTGCCACCAAAGTGGATAACCTCTCATTTATCTACATTATACTGCATCTGCCATGCATTTCCCCACTCACGTAACCTGTCCAAGTCAACCTGCAGCCTCTTAGCATCGTCCTCGCAGCTCACACTGTCACCCAGCTTAGTGTCATGACTTATTAAACATGGCATCGATCACCTGGGTGATGCATCTGTGTGTGGCGCCAGTGAGATCTCGCAAATGTCTGCTGCATTCCCTGGAAGGAGCCCGAGGTGTAGAAGTTGAGGGTGCTGGTGACTTTGACAGCCACTGGATAAGAAGTGTTCACCAGTCCTCAGGGCAGCAGGTCGTGTTCCAGCAATCTCCAAATGTCTGCGACGAGCTGGCTCAATAACCTGAGCCTCCTGAAGCATTGCTGCTCAGTCATGTTGAGGAAGTTCACCCTTGACTGTATACCCTGTGATGGGAGTATCATCTGCGGCACACTACAGCCCTGTGCTGGTCCCTTCTCTCCTGTGGAGCATTAGGTCGTTGAGAAGAAGGCTGCTGTTGCGGTTGCTTCTATTGCTGCTGGTGTGGCTGGTCTTGTTGGTGGTGGGGCTCAACTTGATCTGATTCTGAGGATCAAGGTGAGACAGTATAAGCGGCACCCATGCTGATGTTATAGATGGCAGGTCAAGTAATGATCAAAGGGCCAATCACTCAATGTTGTGACAGTGACGAGCAATGTGGTGAGAGTGGCTTCCGAGTTTGCAGAAATGACCTGCCAAATCCAGAAACCTAAAGTTGTGCACAAAATGGAGTACGTAACAGCCTATCCCGTAGGCATCTATTGAGGTGTAAGGTGTGTATTTATATTGTATTCCCAGCTGTCAATTAATGCCCTCGCATAATGACCACTGAGCTTCCGCCTCCCCTTTGCTATGTCCTTGGATGCTCTAATAATGCCTCCACAAGGCAGTGTGTTGTACTTGAACTGTAGTGACCTTAGTCCTTTATTTGTTAACTCCAGAGTGAGGCTCACACCTGGTGGCCTGCCTTTTATACTAGGCCAGGCACGCCTGTACAGGTAACCTACAAGTCTCCCACTGCTGTACCCTCTGGTGGCACTCCTTGTGATAGTACCAATAGTAGCCATGTAGGATACATGACATCATTCTCCCCAAGCCTTCAATGCAAATCGTCTCTGCGTTGACTATGCTCTGGGCTAAGCTGTATCTGGTTGACCCTTGGCGGGTCATTTCAATCTTGGGTGAGTGTTTGGTGCAGTAGAGTGCTGGTGGTTGCTGTTTGTGTCCACTGCATTCTCCCCCTCCCACATATAGGTTATGCCGGAGGCTCAGTGCAATCATATACATTCAAGTTCAGGAAGACAAGTTTGCATTCATTTGTGGTTTAGTTGTGAGACTGATACGTTAGACTGGTGAGATACATTATCGATGCGTGCTGGGGATCGGTGACCGGTGCGTAAGGACAAACTAGTTCCAGAACTGCTGGGTTGTGTCCCTGCAGTCTGGTGGTGACGCGGTGCCCAGTGCTGGCAGTGGGAACCCAGTTGACTCGAGTTGCCTGCTCTTGGGGCTGTTGCCATGGTTCCTAGCGTCGGGCAGGTTCACAGATGCCTGTGACCTTCCTGTCCTTTCTTTGCGCCCTGGGTCGCTGCTGCTCCTGAGGAGCTGTTGTCTAGCAGTGCGCAGGGAACTGCTGACTCGCTGGCCTGGGCGTTGTTTGGTTTGGGATCCTGGCTGGTCCCGGTCCCCTTTGGGAGGACAGTAGCAAGTGATCCTTCATTTCCAGGTATGGCCTTGGTGGCGATGGGGTCTGGGGACTGCGCTTTAGCACAGTTTGCTCTTTCAGGCTCGTGGCGGTTAGTGCCATCAGGTGGCTGAGAGGTGGAGCCGATCAGGGGCAGGGTATCGATACCGGTGCCGTTGCCCTCCTGAGGTTGCTTGCTCTGCAGCTCATGTGTATTGGCTGCTTGTGGCCACACTTCATGATGCATGACTCTGGTCCCAGGGACGCAGGCTACAGCATTGGGTAGCTCACTGGATCTGTGTGCTCCTGATGGATATCTGCCCGCTGCATTAGCTGCATGCAGTTGAAATCCTACATCGCACAACTTTTCATTACTTATTGTGGATGCTCTGTAGCTCCGATCGCGATCACGCGACTTTCCCTCGCTAGTTGCATGTACACAATTCTGATCATCAATTACACATTTTACATGATCATCGAATTTTCCTTGCTTCTTGCATGTACACAACTATGATCATCAGTTACACATTTTATCTCTAACTTACAGTTGCTATTACATTGCTTGAGTGTGTGGAACTGTCCCTTTAAGTGTGGTGGGTTGCAGGCCCCCTTTAAGAGATCTTTGCTATCTTTACCCCAATGCTCTTCTCTGTTTAGTGCCACGTGTTGCTCCATCAGCGCTGCACCTCATGGTCTGGCCGTGGCCATCTTTTTCTTCAGCGCCTCACCTCGTGGTTTGGGCGCCATCTTTCCTCCATCCACGATGTCGACTGCGGTGATTCTCTTCTCCCCGGGTTCTGCCACCGAAGCTGGGAAGTCGCTTTTGGATCCGATTTTTTTCCTCCGGAGTCCTGCCACTGGAGCCTGGAAGGTGTGCTCGGGTCGTCTCAGCTGGATTGTCTCCACCCAGTCGTGCTGAGTGGTCTGTGCCTCGGGTGCTGTGCTGGTATGCTCTCTTGTGCCGGGTCCACCCTTAAGTGAGGGCTTGCTGTGCCTCCGAACATGGAGGACATCGATCGCTGGAGGGGTGAAGTCTTCCCACTTCCAATGGATCTTCTCCATCCACCTTCTGCCGAGCAGCGTTGGTCCATCACCTGCAACAATCCACAGGGGTAACTTATGCACCGCGCCATCATGGAGTACTTTTACATTCTCACTACCAACGACTGGGATAATTCATTGGTGTAGGTGCGCAGCTTTGCCTGAACCTGGACCAACTTGGGTTGTTCAGCTTGATTGTCCCATAGCCTCTCAAAGGTTTCTTGATTCATTACTGACTGGCTCGCCCCTGTGTCCACTTCCATGAAGACTGGAACGCCATCTATCTCGACTTCCATCCTCAACGGGGAACACTCGGTGGTACAGGTAAACATACTATATACCTCATCGTGGGGCTGAGCTGTCTCTCTGCCTATCGTTTCATAATCCACGCTGGATTCATGGCCATCTGCAGACTCTTCATTGACACAGTAAGTCATATTTCTCTTACACATTCGCTGGAGGTGGCCCTTTGTGCTGCAACCCTTGCATACATAGTCTTTAAAGCGGCACTGGTGAGCCCTGTGATTTCCTCCACAATGCCGTCATTGAGCTACTCGATTAGCCCCGCTCGGCGGACTCTGAGTTAAGGGACTTGGGGGCCTGTTCTCTCTCCCCGGAGGGTTCGTGCTCTATAGACCAGCCTCTAAAAGGCGCCACTCGGTGAATAGTACCTGCCAGGTTTGAGTCTTGAGGGTGAGTCATCTGCCTAAAACCGTAGGTTGAGGTCATGAATGCCTGGCTCACAGAGATGGCCTTCTGCAGTGTGACTGTGGTATCCGCCGACAGTAGCTTGTGAAGAAGGCCCTCATGGCCAATTCCAATGACAAAAACGTGCCACAGCGCTTCGGTGAGGTGGGTGCCGAACTCGCACAGTGCCGCCAGCCACCTGAGATCTGCAGTGTATTTTGCGACTTTTGGGCCGTCGGTGGGTGTAGAACCGGTGTCTGGCTGTGAGGATGCTCTCATTGGGCTTGAGTTGCTCTTCGATCAGTGTTATGAGCTCCTCGTACATCTTGGTCGTGGTCTTCGCTGGTGCCAGCAAGTCCCTGACGAGGCCATAGATGGTGGGTCTACAACTGGTGAGCAGAATAGCTCTGCGCTTATCAGCCAGTGTGGTCGGGTCATCTCCTGCCAGGTCATTTGCTGTGAAGAAATGGTCGAGCCGCTCCACAAAGGCGTCCCAATCATCACCATCGGCGAACTGCTGCAACGTACCAAGGATAGCCATTTTCGCGTGAAAGTCCGTAATCTCGTCATCAATTGTTATGTCCTTGGATGCTCTAATAATGACTCCACGAGGCAATGTGTTGTACTTGAACTGTAATGACCTTAGTCTTTTATTTGTTAACTCCAGAGTGAGGATCACACCTGGTGGCCTGCCTTTTATAGTAGGCCAGGCACACTTGTACAGGTAACCTGCAAGTCTCCCAGTGCTGTGCCCTCTGGTGGCACACCTTGAGATAGTACTAACAGTAGTCATGTAGGATACATGACACCCTTCACAGGTGAGGTTCCCAAGCTGCATGGTTCTGGTGTTCATGCCGTTAAATTCAGAAGCTGCAGTTAAAAACCTACTTAAGAGTCTGATAACAGACAGTTAATGAGTTTAATGAGGTTGCCTGCCGATCAGGTCCGTGGTGTGCTGGAAAAACCGCCTGAGTTAAAGGCGCGAGGAGGCAGAGAATGACTTGCAATGGCTTCTCTTCCCACTCCCCCATCGTTACCTCTGGTGTCCCCCAAGAATCTATCCTTGGCCCCCTCCTATTTCTCATGTGTATGATGCTCATTGGCAACATCATCTGGAAACACAGCGTCAGTTTCAACATGTACACTGATGTCACCCAGCTCCACTTCACTACCACTTGTCTCGACCCCTCCATAGTCATAAATTGTCAGACAGCTTGTCCGACATCCAGTTCTGGATGAGCAGAAATTTTCTCCAATTGAATATTGCGAAGACCAAAGCCATTGTTTTCAGTCCCCGCCACAAACTCCATTCCCTAGCCACTGACTCCATCCCTCTCCCCAACTTCTGTCTGAGGCTGAACCACACTGTTCGAAACCTTTGACGCTGAAATTAGCATTCGACCACACGTCTGTAGCAAAACTAAGACCGCCTATTTCCACCTCCGTAACATCTCCCGTCTCCGTCCTTGCTTCAGCTCATCCGCTGCTGAAACCCTCATCCATGCCTTTGCTACCTCTAGACTTGACTATTCCAACATACTCCTGGCTGGCTTCCCACATTCGACCCCATGGAAACTAGAGGTGATCCAAAACTTGGCTGCCCGTGTCCTAACTCGCACCAAGTCCTGCACACCCTTCACCCCTGTGCTCGCTGACCTACATTGTCTCCTGGTTAAGCAACGCCTCGATTTCAAAATTCTCATCCTTGTTTTCAAATTCTTCCATGGCCTCGCCCCTCCCGATCTCTGTAACCTCCTCCAGCCCCTCAATCCCCCCGAGATGTCTGCGCTCCTCTAATTCTGCCCTCTTGAACACCCCTGATTATAATTGCTCAACCTTTGGTGGCTGTGCCTTCTGTTGCCTAGGCCCTAATCTTTGGAATTCCCTGCTTAAATCTCTCTGCCTCACTACCTCTCTTTCCTCCTTCAAGACACTCCTTAAAACCTACCTCTTTGACCAAGCTTTTGATCACCTGCCCTAATTTCCCCTTATGCAGCTCAGTGTTAATTTTTTTTATCTCATAATACTACTGTGAACTGCCTTGGGACTTTTCACTATGTTAAAGGTTCTATACAAATATAAGTTGTTGTTATTCCTGATGCGCCGCCTATTTTCGCAATTTTTACAGCCAACACAGCTCCAAACCCGCACGCAAGGCAACGGGAAAATTCTGACCTTTATATTTTTGTCATGTTTTCAAAATGCTTATTCAAGCTGAATTTTTGTGGTTGAGTTCTGTGATAATCGGCAATGATTCATATAAACAATGACAAGTTCTGAAAGGATTGTGGCATTATTTCAAGTTTGGAAAGGGGAGTCTGAAAAAGGTCCTAAAATTAAACACATCTATGTAAGCAGAAGCTTTTGGTATTTCTTAGCACTTTTACAGAGATATTTGAACAAGAAGGCAAGATGCAAATTGGTTTAATCTTTTCTTACATTCTATGTATTATTTTGGCCAGATGGACAAAGATTTATGTAGGTGTGGTATGTGAGGAGAATACAAATATTAATTTGCCTTTAGTAAGTATTGAAAATATTATTATTAATTTTGCAAAGACAAATCAAAAAATGCTTTGGAGAGATCTTTTGCAAACTTCTTTGTTAATTCTGTCAGTAAAGATGTACAGTGCTCCCCCATTTCCACACTCCAGCATCCCCCTATATCCGAGAACAGCACAACCTTTGAGTATATTGAAGGTTGAGTTAAATAGATTTTTGGACTCGATGGGAGATCGGGCAGGGAAGTGGAGTTGAGGTTGAAGTTCAGCCATGATCTATTGAATGGCGGAGCAGGCTCAAAGAGCTGTATGGCCTACTCCTGCTCCTAATTCTTATGTTCTTATCTACATGTACAAATCTATCACGACCCAAATATTGCATTTTGTTACAGATGCAAAACAATCTTTTAAAAAAAGAAAGCAAACCAGTCATTGATGGTTAGTTTGCTTAATTTGTCTATTAAAAGCAGCGGCCTTAAAGGGACAGGTCAGGTTAGCAGCCTAACATCGCAAATTTTAAATTTGAGGAGTTGGGGAACCAGAATCTAATGTGGGTCTACGAGCATAAGGGTGATGGGTGAGCAGGAGCTGATACAGAGTTTTGGAGGTGCTGAAGTTTATGGAGGCTGGCAGGCTGACCAGGAGAACATTGGAATAGTCGAGTTTGGAGATGTCAACAGGATGGATGAAGGTTTCAGACAAAATGCTGAGGATTCAGAGAAAACACTTAAAAATATTCTCAGGGATTTACAGGAGCAACACAAGATTTTCTAGACATGCCCCTAAAGGATATCATGGCAACTTTGGCCTTCCAGACCCTAAAATATAGATTTGCCAGCTCAAACTACTAACACGTCAGTTTTTTTGTGCCGTGCAGAAGGAATTAGCTTGATTTTATATAGTGTCCTATCACTCTCTCACAGCCAAATTACTTTTTGCAGTCATTGTTATGCAGGCAACCACAGCAGCCAATTGGCACACAAGGTCCCATGCATGTTTTTGATTAGGGAAGACCAGGATGTTGGCCAGGACAATTCGTCTTCGAATGGTGGCATGTACACTTGAACGCAAGCATGGGGCCTCAGGTTAACGTCCTATCTGAAAGACGGCACCTCCAACAGTGCAGCACTCCGTCAGTATTGCACTGAAGTGTCAACTTAGATTTCGTCCTCAGGTCCGAGGGTGGTGCTTGAACCCACAACCTTCTAACTCACAAGAGAAATTTCAATCAAAATTTGACACCGAGCCACAGAAGGAGATATCAAGATAGAAGACGGTAAGCTTGGTCAAAGAGGTTTTAAGAAGCATCTTAAATGAGGAGGGAGAAGTACAGAGGCAGAGAGGTTTAGAGATGAAATTCCAGATGTTAGGGGAAAGCCACTGAAAGCATGGACGCCAATGGTGGAACGCTTAAAATTAGGGATGCACGAGGTTTTATAATTGAAGGAGCGCAAAGATCACGAAGGCTTGTAGGGCTGGAGGAGGTTATAGAGATAGGGAGGGGTGAGGCCATGAAGGGATTTGAAAACAATGGTGAGAATTTTAATATTGAGGTGTTGCCGGGCCAGGAGATATGTAGGTCAGCGAGCACAGGAGTGATGGGTGAATTACAGAGGAGTTTCCCTGCTGTCTGCCGCAGGAAAATCATCGCAAGAATCCTCCTCAAGAGTCTCCTCCCAGTGGCTGAAGAGCTCCTCCCAGAGTCGCAATGCAGATTCCACATTGGATATGATCTTCACCGCACGGCAGATACAAGAGAAATGCAGGAAACAGCACCAACCCCTGTACATGGCCTTCATCGACCTCACAAAGGCCTTCGACTCTGTCAACCATGAGGGATTATGGAGTGTTCTTCTCAAATTTGGCTGTCCTCAAAAATTTGTCACCATCCTCCGCCTGTTTCACGATGACATGCAAGCTGTGATTCTTAACAACGGATCCACCACAGACCCAATACTCGGGGTCAAGCAAGGCTGTGTCATCACACCAATGCTCTTCTCAATCTTCTTCGCTGCAATGCTTCATCTCACCTTAAACAAGCAACCCGCTAGAGTGGAGTTACTCTAAAGGACAAGCGGGAAATTGTTCCACCTTCGACGCCTCCAGTCCAGAATCAAGGTTATTCCAACCTCTGTCATTAAATTACAATATGCAGACCATGCTTGCGTTTGTGCACACTTGGAATCTGAACTCCAAACCATAGTTAACACCTTCACTGAAGCATTCAAGAGTCTGGGCTTTACATTAAACATCAGTATGCCCCCGCCATACAGTACTGCTGCCCGATTATCAAGATCCATGACGGACCTTGAATAATGTGAACCATTTCCCATGCCGTGGGAGCCTACTATCAGCAAGGACAGACATCGATGACAAAGTCCAACACCGCCTTCAGTGTGCCAGTCTTCGGCCACCTGAGGAAAAGAGTGTTTCGAGACCAGGATCGCAAACCTGGCACCAAGCTCATGGTCTACAGAGCAGTAGTGATACCCGCCCTCCTATATACTTCAGAGACATGGACTATATACAGTAGGTACCTCAAAGCACTGGAGAACTACCACCAATGCTGCCTCCACAAAATCCTGCAAATGAATTGGCAGGATAAGCACACCAACGTCTGCGTTCTCTCTCAGGCCAACATCCCCAGCATCGAGGCACTGACCGCGCTCGATCAGCTTCGATGGACGTGCGATATTGTCCGTATGCCCGATGCTAGACTCCCGAAACAAGCACTCTCCTGCGAGCTACGTCATGGCAGCCGAGCCCCAGGAAGGCAGAGAAAATGCTTCAAGGACACCCTCAAAGCCTCCTTGAAAAACGTAACATCCCCACCGACTCTTGGGAATCCCTGGCACAAGACCGCTCAAAGTGGAGGAGAAGCATCCGAGAAGGCAGCAAACACTTTGAGTCTCTTCGCCGGGAGCAAGCGGAAGCCATATCCATACTGTGGAAGGAGCGTATGACAAATCAAGCACCCCACCTATCCGTCCCTCCAACCACCATCTGCCCCACCTGTGACAGAAACTATAGATCCTGCATTGGTCTCATCAATCACCTTAGAACTCATTTTAGTGTGGAAGCAACTCCAGGGGGATCCTCAACTCCGGGGATTGCCTAAGAAGAAGATGTGTGAATGGAACTTGGTGCGAGTTAAGATTCGGGCAGTAGAGTTTTGGATGAGCACAAGTTTATGTAAGCTGGAAAATGGAAGGCTGGCCTGGGGAACATTGGAATAGTCAAGTCTGGAGGTAATAAAGGCATGGATGATGATTTCAGCAGCAGATGAGCTGAGGCAGAGTAGGGTAACTTTTCGGATGTGGAAGTTAGCAGCCTTGGTGATGGAGCGGATATGTGGTCGGAAGCTCATCTCGAGGTCAAAAACAACACCAAGGTTGCGAACTACCTGATTCAGCTTCAGACAGTTGACAGGGAGAGGGATGGAATTGGTGGCCAGGGAACAGAGTGTGTGGTAGGCACCAAAGACAATAGCTTCAATCTTCCCAATATTTAGTTGGAGGAAATTTCTACTCATTCAATACTGGATATCGGACAAATGAGAGATAGTGGAGGGGTCAAGAGAGGTGGTGGTGTACATCCAACATTTTACACCTCAAGATTTCAGGGCGTGTTTTGGAATTTATTTTTGGGAATATGGGCAGATTTTGACTTTGTGTGATAGTGTAAAACGGGTGATAGCAAATCGGCAGCCTGCTTTACAACTCTCCTGATTTTTATTTCCATTGAAGTCAATAGAAATAAAAATCAGGAGAGATGTAAAACAGACTGTCGATTCGCTATCACCTGTTTTACAGAATCGCACAAAATCAAAATCTACCCCTATGAGCGAAATAATTATAAATCCGATGGGATTATTGACTTGGGAGAGTAGGTCAGTGAGAAGATGCAGAGTGGTAGGATCCTGTGGGGCGGGAGTGTTGGTCAGTGGGGAGGTGTAGAGTGTCGGATCCGATGAGGTTATTGACTTGAGAGGGTAGGGAAGTGGACAGATGCAGTCACAGATTTCCATGGTTTTTCGAAGGGCTACAGGAAGCATTTGTTTTCGGCTGACTCCATTTTTCTTCCGATCTTTTCATCCCCTGTAAGCACCGGGTCTTGCTGAGTTTATGTTCCGTGGGCACCAGTGATACACTGCTACCTCACCTAATGTGTAAGCCTAGCTGGTAGGCTATTCAACTGTAGATGGCATCACAATGATTCCCAATGCTGTTTTTACCCCATATTTACTCACAGTGACTAGAAATGGGATCCCTGACTGATTGTGTTTCTTTCCCCACTCTAAACGACGATTGCTGGTACCAATTAAAATACCCTAACTGCTGTCCAAGCTGAGACTAGCTAACTGAACAGAGCCTGAGGCTAGGTGTCAACCATGGCTCAGTGATAGTGCTCTCATCCCCGAGTCAGATGGTCATGGGTTCAAGCTGCACTCTAGAGACTTGATGTTGGCCTGAGAGAGAACGCTGACGTTGGTGCGCCTATCCTGCCAATGAATTTGTAGGATTTTGCAGAGGTAGCGTTGGTGGTACTTCTCCAGTGCTTTGAGGTGCCTACTGTACTAGATTTTACACTTTTGTGCATATTGCCCAAAAATGGGCATTATTTCCGGCGTGGGTGGTAAAAATGGGTTTTCAGATCGCCGGCTTCTCGCCCATTCTCAAAGCACCTAGTCTCCATTTTTGAAATTGGGCATTACCGTGAGCGATATGAAATGGGCAGTAGCGATAAATCTCTCTGACCTTCTGCCGTAAAGTGTCGCCATCCTTAGCAACGGCATGGCAATGCTCGATTCCCGCGATTCAGGAGGTCAAGGGTCATCATGACATGCGCAGAAGAGGAGACGTAGTGAGAGAGAGGGAGCTGAGAGGGACTGAAAGCATGTGTGACTGTGGTGTGTGCTTGTTTGGCTGTTGTAGGAGGCACGAGGGAGATTCACCAGCAACAAGAAGCCTACTAAGCACCAAGAACGTAGTTGGCACCGACTTTTTGTCGAACAAATAAGATACCAGGTGGAGGCCCTGGTACTGGTACCCAAGGTGCCACACCCCCATTGCCAATGACACATGACAGCCAGGAGCAACATCTTGCTTCTGGCTCAGAGCACGTTTCCACCTTGGGACCATCCTCTCCCGTATCTGTCCAAGCAGCGGTTCGGCCGTCATATCCCCCTTCACCCCAATGAAATATCGCCTGAAGAGCTCCTCAGCCAGGCGGCTTGGAGTCAGGAGGGGATGGGGTAGATGTGGGGAGGAGAAGCTGGTGGGGTGCGGGAGGGAGAAGGGTTGTTTTTTACAGAACTACTGATGATTTCAGACAACTGTTCAGTTTAAATGTTTTTTATTTAACAAAATCTTGTTGTGCATTGACTCAGGTAGCTGCACCATTACACGCTGGTGATTCCTTAACATCAAAGAGTATAATAACACTTAACTTCAATCAACTTAAACTTTAACTGTCACCAAGGTGATGCCCACCATTGATGTCTGACCTACACACCCAGCAGTGTGTCAGCCTTGTAAATAACACCAATGTTCTTTCAGGCAAAGCGCTCATTGATGAGATCCTGACATAAGGCTTCTCCAGCTATCATGCAACCATGGGCCCTTTCATGTGGTCTACAGGGGGGGCGGGGGCATGGCTTCAGTGTCAGCCTGATTGTCTGGGCTGATGTCAGCATCTGCCTCCTCGTCCTCCTCTTCCTCTCTGTGGTGAGGTGGACTGTCAGACTCATCAGGCAATTCTTGTCCCCTCCTGATAGCCAAGTTGTGCAGTGTGGAGCACACCACCACAAATTGAGCTACCTGCTCAAGGTGGTATTGGAGTTCGCCTCCTGAGTGGTCCAGGCATCTAAAGTGCTGCTTAAGCACTCCAGTGGTTTTCTCCACGATATTGAGAGTGGCTCTGTGGCTCTCATTTTATCGCCTCTCGGCCTCGGTGTGGGTGTCACGCAGGGGAAGTCATCAGCCAGGTGGCGAGGCCATATCCTTTGTCATCAAGCATCCAGCATTGACCTTGTGGCTGATTGTTAAACAAGTCAGATACAGCGCTCTCACGCAGGATGTGAGCATCATGGATTCTGCCCGGAAATTTAGCATTCACCACCATAATAATTTGCTGGTGGTCAACAATGAGTTGGACATTCAGGGAATGGAATACTTTGCAGTTCCTGAAAACCTCTGCATCCTGAAAAGGTGCCCGCATGGCGATGTATGTACAGTCTATTGCTCCCTGCACCTTGGGGAAGTTTGCATTCTGGAGAATCCTAGAGCCCTCTCATTTTGTGCCTCCCTGGTCATAGGGAAGCTGATCAAGTCCCTTCTGCGTGTGTACAGGGCTTCAGTGCCCTGTCTAATGCAGCAATGTGTGGCATGCTGAGACAGACCACAAATGTCGCCAGCTGAGGCCTGAAAAGAACCCAATGCGTAGAATGACAGTGCCGCAGTGATTTTGACCTCGACCGACAGTGCAGTACTGATGGTGCTGGCAGACTGCAGATCTCCTCTTATGAGCTGGCATACCTCAGTGATAACCTCTTTGTTGAAGCGCTGTCTCCGAAGGCAGGTGGTGTCGGGCAAGTCGAGGTAAGACCACTTGTCTCTGTACTTGTGGGGTTGTAACGTCTGGTCCTCCACATCAGTCTGGCACGTCTTACATTGGGCACGTAATGCCGTGGAGCATACCTTCGGCCATTTCGAGTCTGCAGCATCTAATTGGTCATCAAGAGAGGGTGAGAAAGGACAGCCCCATTGCAATAGCTCTCTGTTTTCCACCGATTGGTCACAAAGACCAATTAAATTCCAATCGTTCACAGTCTGATAAAGATGTTTGTTCAGATGTTCACATCACCTCCAAAGCCCTCCAGAGTACATCTGAACTCCCCCGAGGTTGAAGCCCAGCAGCCATTTAAAGGATGCGTCATGTGATGTAGAACATGGCATCCATAACGCTGTGATTAATTCCGGTTAGTTCCACTTTCTCCAGGTGTTTTTTTGGGCGAGTGATATTGTAGGCGATATGTGTGCGAGGTGGTGAATGTGATGCTGGGCAATCTCATGGCCGTTCGTTTCAGCAAATGTGATCTTTACGATAAAAAAAAGTGGGCGGATGGTATTATTGAATCTTATCGTTAATTCCGTGTGGAAACTAATACTGGGCGATATTATGGGCGTCGATTTCGCCCATTCTGATGATTCCGCCCAAAGAAAGTGGGTAGGCGGTATTATTTTTTCCTGGCATTACGCACATGGGAAAAATAACGCTCGCCGATAAGTTTCCGAAAAATGCCCGTCAGTTTCCATTTTGTGGCTAAATGAGCGATATATGGGCTATACGACATTTCAGCGGTAAAATAGACGTTAAGTGGGTGTTAAGCATGCAAAAAAAGTGGAAAATGTAGCCCAATGTCTCTGAAGCATATAGGAGGGCGGGTATCACTACTGCTCTGTAGACCATGAGCTTGTTGCCGGGTTTGAGATCCTGGTCTTCTAACACTCTTTTCCTCAGGCGGTTGAAGGCTACACTGGAACACTGAAGGCGGTGTTGGACTTTGTCATCGATGTTTGTCCTTACTGATAGCAGGCTCCTAAGATATGGGAAATGGTCCACATTGTCCAAGGTCTCATCATGGATCTTGATAATCGGGGAGCAGTACAACATTCCCAGCAGCGAGACATTGACCACGCTCAATCAGCTCCGATGGACAGGCCACATTATCCACATGCCTGATATTAGACTCCCGAAGCAAGCACTCTACTCCGAGCTACGTCACGGCAGGCGAGTCCCAGGAGGGCAGAGAAAACGCTTCAAGGATACCCTCAAAGCCTCCTTGAAAAAATGTAACATCCCCACTGACTCTTGGGAACTCCTGGCCCAAGATCGCTCAAAGTGGAGGAGAATCATCTGCGAAGGCGCTGAATACCTTGAGTCTCTTCGCCGGGAGCAAGCGGAAGCCAAGTACAAACAGCGGAAGGAGCGTGCGACAAACCAAGCACCCCACCCTCCCATCCCTCCGACCACCATCTGCCCCACCTGTGACAGAGACTGTAGGTCCCGCATTGGTCTCATCAATCACCTTAGAACTAATTTTAGTGTGGAAGCAAGTCATCCTCAACTCCGGGGGACTGCCTAAGAAGAAGGAGAGACTTGAGCACAAAATCTAGGCAGACACTCCGGGTACTGAGGGTGTGTTGCACTGTCAGGGATGCAGAAAGAAGTCTGCTGAAATAATTTATCAGAACCTGTTCGAAAGTACAAGGTGTGACATCTCAGCTTTCTACCCTATTTGTACTAACACAAGGTGCTCCTTAATTAGCAGATGGTGGCAGTGTGACTTAAAAAAGATATGGAACGCCCCCTTGTGGGGATGCATGAAACAATTGCCTCTCGATTTTTGCCTGTGCTCCTTGGCAGACGATATTGTTCGTCAGCACACTGCTGAATGCCATTCATTTCAGAGTAAGCCTGTGCCTTTGTTTAATTGTCAAAAAAAATCATTATCATGCCACTTAAAAATTCAGCCGTTCTCAAATGCCTTCAGAAAATCACATTCTGCACAGTCTGATAAATATAACTTTTTCCAGTTATTTACTTTTATCCCATTCTAGGGTCTCTCAGAGCTGAGCAGAAACAGATTGCATCATAAACAGTGTAAAAGTTGGTAATTTGGTGAGAGTGGGAAGACTGTGCAGAGGGAGAAGGAGGTGCTGCTTTTTGCCTCCAATGCTTGTAATGGTTTGTGTTACACATAAATATTCAATCTAATCTACCTATAGCATAAACTAGATGAAGTAATTAGTTAAAATACTAAAAACTATAAACTTAGTTGATTAAATACATAACCTTTAATTAATTAATGAAATAAAACAAATTTAGATAGGGATGTCAGTGCAGCATGTGGGAGTTTATAGAGAGCTTCACAATCCCCCGGACACTAAAGGCACTATAATCTGAATGCGCAGATAGAAATAAATGGATTTGATCTAATAGCCATTATGGAGTCATGGTTTCAGAGTAACCAAGGTTGAGAACTAAATATTCCAAGACACTTGACTTTAAGAAGAGATAGACGCATAATGGGGAAGGACAGGGAGTAGCCCTGAGAATAATGGATGGGATAAAGACAGTAGAGAGAAAGGATCTTAGCTCGGAAAATTAAGATGGAGAATCACTTTGGGAGGAGCCAACAAGGAGCAGAAAGCACTGGTGGGAGTAGTTTATAGGCCCCCTAACTGTAGTTGTAGTGTCGGGCACAGTATGTATCAGGAAATTTGAGGTGCATATAACAAGGTTAATTTGAAATCATGGGGGATTTGAATGTTCATGTAGACTGGGCAAAGCAAATTTGCAGTAATAGTGCAAAGGACGAGTTCATGGAATGCATTCAAAATAGTTTTCTAAATAAGTAAGTCGAGGAACCAACTAGGAAACTGGCTATTTTAGAGCTAGTATTGTGCAATGAGACAGGGTTAATTAATAACCCTGTAGTAAGGGAGCCTCTGGGGAGGAATGATCATAATATGATCAAATGTTATGTTGAGATTGAGAGTAATTTAGTTAAGTCTGAAACAGCTGTGGCTCAGTGGATAGCACTCTCACCTCTGAGTCTGAAGATTGTGGCTTCAAGTGCCACTCCAGGGACTTGAGCACAAAAATCTAGAACGGCACTCCAGTGCATTGCTGAGGGAGTGCCGTACTGTCGAAAGCGCTGTCTTTTGGATGAGATGTTAAACCTGCTCTCTCAGGTGGATGTAAAAGAACCCATGACACTATTTCGAAGAGGAGCAGGGGATTAATCCCAGTGTCCTGGCCAATATGTATTGCTGTATGCAAATTGGCTGGCCACGTTTCCGACATTACAACAGTGATGACACTTCAAAAAGTACTTCATTTGTTGTGACCTCAACTATTTACAAACTGTATTAATGACTTGGATGAAGGGACCGAGTCTCATGTAAGCAAGTTTACTGATGATATAAAGATGGCAGGGAAAGCAAATTGTGAGGAGGACACAAAAAAGCTGCAACGGGATATAGACAGGCTAAGTGAGCAGGCAAATATTTGGCAGGTGGAGTATAATGTGGGAAAATGTGAGGTTATCCACTTTGGCAAGAAAAATAAAAAAGCAAATTATTATTTAAATGGAGAGAGATTACAAAATGCTGCAGTACAGAGGGACCTGGGGGTCCTTGTGTATGAAACACAAAATGTTAGTATGCAGGTACAGCAAGTAATCAGGAAGGCAAATGGAATGTTGGCCTTTATTGCAAGGAGGATGGAGTATAAAAGCAGGGAAGTCCTGCTACAACTGTGTAGGGCATTGGTGAGACCACACCTGGAGTACTGCGTACAGTTTTGGTCTCCTTATTTAAGGAGGGATATACTTGCATTGGAGGCAGTTCAGAGAAGATTCACTAGGTTGATTCCTGAGATGAAGGGGTTGACTTATGAAGAAAGGTTGAGTAGGTTGGGCCTATACGCATTGGAATTTAGAAGAATGAGAGGTGATCTTATTGAAACATATAAGATAGTGAGGGGGCTCGACAAGGTGGATGCAGAGAGGATGTTTCCATTTGTATTGTATAGGGTTAATCACATAGGGTTAATTATGATATTCCGACATTTACAGTGTGTTTTCTGCTTCATGCCTTGTGGAATGTTATTGATGCAGAGAGAGAGAGAGAAAGAGACCTTGATGCGCACATCATCTTGTTTATGGGATGATCGGCGCCTCGAGGTCTCATGCTTTGTGGAAGAACAGCTGGGGCCTTACTGATTAGGAGTTGGCCATAAGCCACATGCACCCATGTTTGTTCAATAGTATAAAGGAACGGAACTGTCCAGTAGCTCTTTGAACTTCACCTTGGTCTGTGTTTTATCTTTACTTCATTTGTCTTGTCTCTTATTTAACATTCATCCAGATCCCGAATCTGGGTCGATTATTTTCGATCCAAAACATTTTGGCGTAGTCGGCAGGATCTGGTAAAATGTTTAAGAGAAAAGACAAGAAGCAGTCTCCTCCTGTGGGAGAGAAGTATAGAATACTAGGGTGGAGCACGAGGGATGAAGGTTTTGGCTCTCTTATCAATGCGCTAGCCCGGTTTGGACCCTCGCAACATTGGGATACGCAGTTATTGGAACAGAGCAAAGATAGAACCGTATCCCATGCAGTACTGTCTCTCCTGGAGGAAGTGGGCTTCCCACAGGAGAAAAGTAGTCCCCCACAAATGGGATGGATTTTGTTGACAGCATTAAGGGCGATGTGTAAACAACTTAAGGAAAGTGAGGCAGAAAACCTACAGTTAAAAACAGCTGTTAAGGTTTTGGAAAGTCAAAACTCGACTCTGACTGAAGCGGTCCACACTGCACAAGAACGGGCGGATAAAATCAATGAACAATCAGAAACTTTAATATGCCGTCTGGCGACAGTACAAAATAAAAAGAAAGCCAGACGACGGAAGTTACAGAGAGATCGGTCAAAGGTACATGCATTGGTAGCTGGACCCACTTGGGATCCGCCTCGTTAGGACGGAGACATCTGGTACTCCTCTGACTCAGAATATGAGTGGACAGATGGAGAGGGGGCGGGGACTGGGAGGAAACTAAAGACCCTCCCCCATACACTCCGAACACGGAAGCTGGACCCCTTATGACAAATAAGACGAAACAGCAAGATGAGGAACAGCTGGTAACCACTAGAGGGGTGCGTGACTTCACCACCAGTGAATTACAAGAAATAGGGTCTCGATTTTTCCAAAAACCCGGGGAATCATTGTCAGAATGGCTAACCCGGATTTGGGACCAGGGAGCATCAGGCATAATATTTAACCCCGAAGAGTTAACAAAAATGGGTACTATGGGTACGGACCACCATATCACAGCAGTGCTACGGAATGTCCCGGGCACAGGTTTTCTATGGGACATGGTTACTACAGGGGTCTGGCAAAAATATCCCTCTGCCGTTGATTGGGAAGAGGAGGTAAAACCTTAGAATACTATGCGGAGGGTGCGCAACATGGCAACACAGGGAGGATTATATCACCAACCATATGGGAGGCCATATCAGGAGCTCTTTACGGCAGGAATGCGGAGCAGGCTGATGAAGAGTGACCCTCCTATGATAAGGGGTGCGCTACTCTCATTATTGGGACCAGCCCAAGGGCAGCAGGTGGGGCATGCTTGCCTACTGTTAGGACAGTTAGAGGATGTAGAAGATAGGGTGCGAGAGTCAAGAGCGGCTAATGTAGAGGGGGATCGGGACCAGCAACAAGGTTCGACCTCTGGGAAAGGTACAGGGTCAGGAAAGACAAAAAAAAGAATTACGCGGAGGGACATGTTCGCGGCTTTACTGAAGGCAGGGGTCTCCAAGGAAAAAATTGATGGAACCCCAACAGGAGCGATGTATTCTATGTGGAAGCAACACTGCGTCCCGGGAACAGAGAAGGGTGAAAGGAGGGAGGTAAGGGAAACTAAATCGGATAGCGATAAGTCTGTAGATGCGGAGAAGCCACCTCCCGCTAGCCTATACCCCAACATAGAAGAGCTGTGGAAGGCTAGTAGTCCCCTCGACTAGGAGGGTGGCCGGGATCCGGGAGTACTCCCCGTTAGAACCACATCAACCCAAGCTCCCAGGGACCTGAGGCCACACATTCCGATTATGATACATTGGGAGGGGGGGGAACATACAAAGAGATGTTGCTTTACTAGACACAGGGGCAGAAGTTACTATTGTCCATGGAAATCCTAGGAAACACACAGGGACCCGTATGATGATTAATGGGTTCGGAGGGGCAGAAATGCCTGCTGTCCGAACAACTATCAGAATGGCGTTGGGAAATTGCCCTCCGTGCTGGGTAACGGTCTTAATATCGGCAGTAAAGGAACATATTATTGGGATGGACCTTTTAAAGGGAACCATACACAACACCTCGTTCGGGCGATTCTCATTCAGGATACGGGCGATCACAGTGATTGCAGGGGAAGCAAAGTGAGAACCAGTGGTAATACCACGGCCATCGCATATAGTGACTATGAAACAGTACCGAATACCTGGGGGACACAAAGAAATAGGCGAAACCATACAAGGGCTCTTGGAGGCGGGTATCATTAGACATGCGGTGTCCCCCTACAATAGCCCTGTTTGGCCTGTGCAGAAACCTGACAAAAGTTGGAGGATGACTGTGGACTGCCGACAACTGAACAAATTTGCCCCTCCCCTGTCAACCGCTGTCCCACATGTAGTAACTATAACAGAGCTGCTGTCTGAAGAAGGTGCGGAGTGGTATGCGGTAATCGACCTGGCCAATGGCTTTTTCTCCATTCCAATAGTGGAAGAATCCCAGGACAAGTTTGCATTCACTTGGGAAGGGAGACAATACATGTTTAAACACCTACCTCGAGGTTACCTACAAAGCCCTACCCTATGCCACGGATTGGTGGCCCGGGACCTGGACATGTGCACATTGGCTCCTAATGTCTCACTGGCACACTACATCGATGATGTACTAATAAGGGGTCCCACCGAGGCAGTGGTGTCAGAAGCCCTAGCTACTTTAGTCCAACACATGCGAGACAGGGGCTGGGAGATAAATCCGAAGAAGGTGCAGGGCCCTAGCCAGAATGTCCAGTTTCTGGGGATCCAATGGTCCCGGAGTGAGCGCATCATACCCGAGCCTGTGAAGAATAAAATTCAAGAAATGGCCACCCCCCACGAATAAAATTGAGACACAACGGTTTGTGAGACTACTGGGTTACTGGAGGAGACACATACCTCACCTCACGATGTTATTAAAACCGCTGTATGCCCTAACACGAAAAAAGGCCCACTTTGAGTGGGGAAAGGAACAGCAGGTGGCTTTTGATGCAGCCAAAGAAGCTGTAGCTCAAGCTTTACCCCTAGCCCTGCGAGTGCCTGGGCAGCCTTTTGAGCTACAGGTATCCATTACCAATGATACTGCAGTATGGAGTTTGTGGCAGGTTCAACATGGCACTCATATACCGTTAGGGTTCTGGTCTAGAAAATTGACAGATGCTGCTACTCGTTACACTCCATTTGAGAAACAATTATTAGCATGTTATTGGGCCCTAACAGAAACAGAAGGACAGACAGAGGACGACAAAGTCAGTTTAAGACCAGACCTACCCATAATATCCTAGGTTCTCTCAGAATATGAGACACACAAGGTCGGGCGAGCGCAGCAAAGCTCCATAGTGCGCTGGAAATGGTATATCGCAGACAGAGCAAGTAAAGAAAAAGAAGGAATCACCCGACTACATGAGCATGTGGCTGAATACCCACAAACAGCTGAAAGTGAACTTACGCAGTCGTCTGTCAGTTTAACCAGAGTCACCGATCTCCTGGGGCGTGTATTTTGAACAGTTAACACCTGAAGAACGTAGCCATGCCTGGTTCACAGATGGCTCAGCGGCCTGGCGAAACGGCCTTCGGCGATGGCGAGCCACTGCCTTCAATCCAAAAACCCAGACAATTGTGCATGATGAGGGCAAGGGAGGCTCCAGCCAGCTAGCAGAACTAGCAGCTGTAGTCCTTGCGTTAGAAGAGGAACAGCAACAAGTACACATATATACTTGGATAGGTTAGGTGAGTGGGCAAATGCGTGGCAGATGAAGTATAATGTGGATAAATGTGAGGTTATCCACTTTGGTGGTAAAAACAGAGAGACAGACTATTATCTGAATGGTGACAGATTAGGAAAAGGGAAGGTGCAACGAGACCTGGGTGTCATGGTACATCAGTCATTGAAGGTTGGCATGCAGGTACAGCAGGCGGTTAAGAAAGCAAATGGCATGTTGGCCTTCATAGCGAGGGGATTTGAGTACAGGGGCAGGGAGGTGTTCCTACAGTTGTACAGGGCCTTGGTGAGGCCACACCTGGAGTATTGTGTACAGTTTTGGTTTCCTAACTTGAGGAAGGACATTCTTGCTATTGAGGGAGTGCAGCGAAGATTCACCAGACTGATTCCCGGGATGGTGGGACTGACCTATCAAGAAAGACTGGATCAACTGGGCTTGTATTCACTGGAGTTCAGAAGAATGAGAGGGGATCTCATAGAAACGTTTAAAATTCTGACGGGTTTGGACAGGTTGGATGCAGGAAGAATGTTGCCAATGTTGGGGAAGTCCAGAACCAGGAGTCACAGTCTAAGGATAAGGGGTAAGCCATTTAAGACCGAGATGAGGAGAAACTTCTTCACCCAGAGAGTGGTGAACCTGTGGAATTCTCTACCACAGAAAGTAGTTGAGGCCAATTCACTAAATATATTCAAAAGGGAGTTAGATGAAGTCCTTACTACTCGGGGGATCAAGGGGTATGGCGTGAAAGCAGGAAGGGGGTACTGAAGTTTCATGTTCAGCCATGAACTAATTGAATGGCGGTGCAGGCTAGAAGGGCTGAATGGCCTGCTCCTGCACCTATTTTCTATGTTTCTATGTTTCTATACTGACTCATGGGCAGTAGCCAATGGCATGGTGAGCTGGATGCGAAACTGGCATGAACATAACTGGCAAATAACTGGGAAAGACTTGTGGGGAAAGCACCTATGGGAACAAATATGGTCCAAAGCCCAGAAGATGAAAATAACTGTATATCATGTGGATGCTCACATGAAAAACACTTCAAAGACCTCTGAACATAATACATAGAAACATAGAAAATAGGTGCAGGAGTAGGCCATTCGGCCCTTCGAGCCTGCACCGCCATTCAATGAGCTCATGGCTGAACATGCAACTTCAGTACCCCATTCCAGCTTTCTCGCCATACACCTTGATCCCCCTAGTAGTAAGGACTACATCTAACTCCTTTTTGAATATATTTAGTGAATTGGCCTCAACAACTTTCTGTGGTAGAGAATTCCACAGGTTCACCACTCTCTGGGTGAAGAAGTTTCTCCTCATTTCGGTCCTAAATGGCTTACCCCTTATCCTTAGACTGTGACCCCTGGTTCTGGACTTCCCCAACATTGGGAACATTCGTCCTGCATCTAACCTGTCTAAACCCGTCAGAATTTTAAACGTTTCTATGAGATCCCCTCTCATTCTTCTGAACTCCAGTGAATACAAGCCCAGTTGATCCAGTCTTTCTTGATATGTCAGTCCCGCCATCCCGGGAATCAGTCCAATGAACCTTCGCTGCACTCCCTCAATAGCAAGAACGTCCTTCCTCAAATTAGGAGACCAAAACTGTGAACAATACTCCAGGTGTGGCCTCACCAAGGCCCTGTACAACTGTAGTAACACCTCCCTGCCCCTGTACTCAAATCTCCTTGCTATAAAGGCCAACATGCCATTTGCTTTCTTAACCGCCTGCTGTACCTGCATGCCAACCTTCAATGACTGATGTACCATGACATCCAGGTCTCGTTGCACCTTCTCTTTTCCTAATCTGTCACCATTCAGATAATAGTCTGTCTCTCTGTTTTTACCACCAAAGTGGATAACCTCACATTTATCCACATTATACTTCATCTGCCATGCATTTGCCCACTCACATAACCTATCCAAGTCACTCTGCAGCCTCGTAGCATCCTCCTTGCAGCTCACACTGCCACCCAACTTAGTGTCATCCGCAAATTTGGAGATACTACATTTAATCCCCTCGTCTAAATCATTAATGTACAATGTAAACAGCTGGGGCCCCAGCACAGAACCTTGCGGTACCCCACTAGTCACTGCCTGCCATTCTGAAAAGTACCCATTTACTCCTACTCTTTGCTTCCTGTCTGCCAACCAGTTTTCAATCCACATCAGCACCGTTGATAATATAGCCCGGGTACAGGCTGTCAAAGAAGCAGAAGACGAAGAATATGGCATAGGCAAGTGGGCCCAGCACAAATCTGGAAATTTGGGCATTCAGGGTATGATACAATGGGCTCGAAATAGGGGGTTACATTTGATTGTGAACGGTGTTAAACAGATCATAAACATCTGTGAAATTTGTCAAAAGGTGAAGCATTTTCCCCTACAACCCGGTGCCCATATTAAGAGAGGGACTCAACCAGCACAAATATGGCAAGTTGATTATGTAGGACCTTTACCATTGCAACAACAGTTCCAATATTTGCTCACTGCTGTTGATACCTATTCTAGACTTTTGATAGCTTATCCAGTGACTAAAGCGAATCAACAAAGTACGATTAAAGGACTGGAGAATTTAATCACATACTATGGTGAGCCAGCAGAAATACAGTCTGATAATGGGTCGCACTTCACAGGTCAAACAGTGCAACAGTGGACGGTAGACAACGGGATCTATTGGATGTTTCACATACCTTACTATCCGCAAGCTGCAGGGTTAATAGAACACATGAATGGACTACTTTAGCAACAGATTAAAATATTAACTCCCACTAACACATTGCAAGGGTGGTTAAAGGTCTTACCACAAGCAGTGCGCAATCTGAATCACTGACCATTGTGGGGGGGAACTCCCATAAGCTACATGTTAGGCAAAGTTAGTGTCCCGACTATTGAAAAAGAAAATCAGACTCAGGACACAGTTTGAGAAGGAGGAAAAGTGTGAGTGCAGTACCTCCAGAAACCCTTACAAGCAGGGGAAATCTTAGCGAAAGGAGAAGGAAACACTTATTGGGTGTTCCTGACTGGTCAAGATATTCCTCTCTGTGTTGACAAGGGTAAATTGACTAAACGGGGCTGAATTAACATACTTATGCTTCGTCCCACAGGAATTCTGCCGAAAATGGCGACTTACCAACTCGTGGTGGCAAGTCTCTGTGTTGCGTTATCTGTGACTGTGCTACTTCCATCCTCAAACACAGCATGGGATGGCCGTATAGGGTGGCGGTTAGCTAACAGTGATCGTGCGCAAGACAATTTTACCTGCCCTTCCGGGCAAGCCTGCACTATAGGACACTGGAACGTCACTTGTGATGCATGCGGGTACTGGGGAGGTCCAGGACAGGTGCTATTAACAGTAAGCACGGGGGCCAACATCACGTTATCAATCAAGTGGCAAAAAGAATGCCTCCGTAATCACTGGTAGGGGGATTATGGGCCACTTTTGGTCAATGTTGTGCGCCATTGCACCATCCTAGGCATTACTAACCTTCCTCCCACTGTAGACCTAACTCATTTAACTCAATTTCTAAAAGATAACTAAAAGGTCGAACTAAGGAAACAAGGGCGTACTCTTCATACTCTGCAAGTTGCTATGAGTTACAGTGAAGGCGCCTTGGTCAGAGTTGCGACAACGGTCACTGACCTTACGGTACACCATTGGTGGGACATCTTTTACGGATGGTCCTCAAGAACATCCGCTGCTTTGAAGTTGTTAATACATCCTATCGTTGTTTTACTCGTCGCGTTATTACTGCTCGTATGTATTCTTTGGTGTAGATTGCGGGCGTTGCATGCGCAGACTCAAAGTGGAACTGATGCATTACGCCTTCAACTTGATTATAATACTTAGAATGTCTAAATATCAAGGGTGGATTGTATTGTATAAGGTTAATCACATAGGGTTAATTATGATATTCCGACATTTACAGTGTGTTTTCTGCTTCATGCCTCGTGGAATGTTGTTGATGCAGAGAGAGAGAGAGACCTTGATGCGCACATCATCTTGTTTATGGGACGATCGGCGCTTCGAGGTCTCATGCTTTGTGGAAGAACAGCTGGGGCCTTACTGATTAGGAGTTGGCCATAAGCCACATGCACCCATGTTTGTTCAACAGTATAAAGGAATGGAACTGTGCAGTAGCTCTTTGAACTTCACCTTGGCCCGTGATTCGCGAGCGGTGCCGGGACCCCCAAGGCTCCAGACCAGCTGTCGTTGCGGAGTTCCCGACAGGCCAAAGGCTGTGAGCTTTGTTGCATCTTATCATACTTCTCTTTTCTTCGTAAACTGTATTATGTTTCTTTTCTCTCAGTAAACGGTGTTTTATCTTTACTTCATTTGTCTTGTCTCTTATTTAACATTCATCCAGATCCCGAACCTGGGCCTATTATTATCGATCCAAAACACCATTCGTGGGGGAATCTACTACTAGGGGGCATAGTTTAAGAATAATGGGTCGCTCATTTAGAACTGAGATGATGAGGAATTTCTTCTGAGAGGGTTGTATATCTGTGGAATTCTCTGCCCCAGAGAGCTGTGGAGGCTGAGTCATTGAATATATTTAAGGTGGAGGTAGACAGATTTTTGAACGATAAGGGTGTGAAAGGTTATGGGGAGCGGGCATGGCAGTGGAGCTGAGCCCAAGATCAGATCAGCCATGATCTTATTAAATGGCGGAGCAGGCTCGAGGGGCCAAATGGCCTACTCCTGCTCCTATTTCTTAAAGCACTTTAAGAGATCTGGTGATCATGAAAGAAGCTTTATAAATGCAAGTCTTTATTTTTTTTAAATCTGAACAAAGCAAACTACGTAGATATGAGGAGTTCATTGTTTAAGCAGATTGGGAAACTAGATTAAAACATATGATGGTACATTAACAATGGCAAACATTTAAAGAAACAATTCCTAATTCGCAACGAATAAAAACCCCACGGAAAATTGATCGAACTGTGGCTAACAACATAAGTTAAAGATAGTATTAGATTTAAGGAAGAGGCTTAAAATGTTGGCAAAAGGAGTAGTAAGCCTGAGGATTGGGAGGATTTTAGAATTCAACAAAGAATGACTAAGAAGTTGAGCGAGACAAAATAGAATCTGAGGGCTAGAAATTGGTCTTTTGATAATAGTGAGTTTTTTTCGGCATTTTTCACCAAAAATACTGTTAAAAATACTGCTATTTTTTAAGGGGTAAAATTGGCAACAAAATGCGCTTGATGGTAAAAATCAGCGTTGCACGAGGATTCACGGTGGAAACCGCGGTCCTCGCCAACTTTAGCCCAAGGCCAATTACCGCTAAAAAGACAGGCTCTGGGAGGGGGGCAAACACCCCAAAAAATTTGCAAAAAATAAAAAATCACAAACTATTCACAAGACACTTACCTAGCGAATCGCTGAAAATGAATTAAAAAATAAAAACTTTAACTTACTTTTTTTTGCAGGTCTTCATACTTACCGCTGTTTCTGGGGCTGCAACTCAGGCTTTTCTCAGACGTTTTTTTTCTTCCTATCTACGGGTGCATCGAATGGCCAATTTTAAGCGGTTGAATTTTTTTTGGTGTTGCATGCCAACGGTCCGCTTTTCAGCGGTATTTCAAAATCGCCGGCGCTCAACTTTGGCCAATTTAGGTGAGGTCCTTTTACTGTCAAAAAAGGCAAAATATCGCCGAAAAAAACAGGCTCAAGGCTGGCCAACTTCTAGCTCTGAGAGTACGCTGGCAAGAGACATAAGAACAGATCGTAAAAGCTTCAAAAGGTATGTCAAAAGGAAGAGATTAACGAAAGTAAATATGGGTCCTTTTCCAGATACATGAGAGATTATAATGGGGAATAAGCAAATGGTAAAGACATTAAGCAAATACTTTGGGGGGGAATTGTAATATCAAAGAGTGAGTGGGTTTGGGAGCGGGTGGGTAGTAAAAAGCGCTGAAATTGACAGCGTGTTGGGAAGCCAGCTCCAATCCACCGACTTCCGCAATTCACTGGCGCGCGTTTGGCAGCGTGCGAGAAACCCCCTTGGGAGAGGCGGGCTACCAATTGAAAGCAACTAAATAATAGTTAGCAGGTTTTTTAACAGCGGTCTTCAACTTTCACTGTGGGTCCATGGGTTTCCCAAGCTTCCTGGATCTCGCCAATGAAAGCAAGGCGAGAGCACCGCGGCAATTGTGGGAGCTGAAGAAATGACAGGCAAAAAGAATCCTCACACCTGCATCTGTGCTGAAGTGATGGGCTTTTGCTCACAGCACTTGTCTTGAGAGTTTACTTTCAGTACTTTGCAAGTGATTTCTACAACTTTGGAGGTCACTCTCATTACGTTGGAGGTAACTTTCACTACATTGGAGGTCACTCTCACTGCTTTGGAGGTTTGTGTATCTGATCTCAACTTTAAATCTGCCATATATCAGATCAGCGTGAGTGCTGTTTATGCTGTTTCACTTTGGACCTCAGATGAGGACCAAGATGAGCACCAACTTCAACAGCATCAGCAGCAGTGCACCGTGCTGGGATCGACTCATCATGGCAAGATTTAGTTAGGTTGCACCACTGTACCCATCTGCCAGCCACATGTTGAACATTTTCCCCTCATTCTCCCAGCACAAAGCAGTCCTACAATCAACAAAGCATCCCTTTGACAGACATCCAATGGTCAAATTGAAGTCTTGTCTTAGAAACATAGAAACATAGAAAATAGGTGCAGGAGTAAGCCATTCGGCCCTTCGATCCTGCACCACCATTCAATAAGATCATGGCTGATCATCACCTCAGTACCCCTTCCCTGCTTTCTCTCCATACCCTTTGATCCCTTTAGCCATAAGGGCCATATCTAACTCCCACTTGAATATATCCAACGAACTGGCATCAACAACTCTCTGTGGTAGAGAATTCCACAGGTTAGCAACTCTCTGAGTGAAGAAGTTTCTCCTCATCTCAGTCTTAAATGGCTTACCCCTTATCCTTAGGCTGTGTCCCCTGGTTCTGGACTTCCCCAATATTGGGAACATTCTTCCTGCATCTATCCTGTCCAGTCCCGTCAGAATTTTATATGTTTCTATGAGATCCCCTCTCATTCTTCTAAACTCCAGTGAATACAGACCCAGTCGATCCAGTCTCTCCTCATATGTCAGTCCTGCCATCCCAGGAATCAGTCTGGTGAACCTTCGCTGCACTCCCTCAATAGCAAGAACGTCCTTCCTCAGATTAGGAGACCAAAACTGAACACAATATTCCAGGTGAGCCTCACCAAGGTCCTGTACAACTGCAGTAAGACCTTTCTGCTCCTATACTCAAATCCCCTAGCTATGAAGGCCCACATGCCATTTTCCTTCTTCACCGTCTGCTGCACCTGCATGCCAACTTTCAATGACTGATGTACCATGACACCCAGGTCTCGTTGCACCTCCCCCTTTCCTAATCTGTCGCCATTCAGATAATATTCTGCCTTCGTGTTTTTGCCACCAAAGTGGATAACCTCACATTTATCCACATTATACTGCATCTGCCATGCATTTGCCCACTCACCTAACCTGTCCAAATCACCCTGCAGCCTCTTAGCATCCTCCTCGCAGCTCACACTGCCACCCAGCTTAGTGTCATCTGCAAACTTGGAGATATTACACTCAATTCCTTCATCTAAATCATTGATGTATATTGTAAATAGCTGGGGTCCCAGCACTGAGCCCTGCGGCACTCCACTAGTCACTGCCTGCCATTCTGAAAAGGACCATTTATCCCGACTCTCTGCTTCCTGTCTGCCAACCAGTTCTGTATCCATGTCAGTACATTACCCCCAATACCATGTGCTTTAATTTTGTACACCAATCTCTTGTGTGGGACCTTGTCAAAAGCCTTTTGAAAGTCCAAATACACACATCCACTGGTTCTCCCCACTAGTTACATCCTCAAAAAATTCTAAAAGATTTCTCAAGCATGATTTCCCTTTCATAAATCCATGCTGACTTGGACCGATCCTGTCACTGCTTTCCAAATGCGCTGTTATTTAATCTTTAATAATTGATTCCAACATTTTGCCCACCACTGATGTCAGGCTAACCGGTCTATAATTCCCCGTTTTCTCTCTGCCTCCTTTCTTAAAAAGTTGTGTTACATTAGCTACCCTCCAGTCCATAGGAACTGATCCAGAGTCGATAGACTGTTGGAAAATGATCACCAATGCATCCACTATTTCTAGGCCCACTTCCTTAAGTACTCTGGGATGCAGATTATCAGGCCCTGGGGACTTATAGGCCTTCAATCCCATCAATTTCCCTAACACTATTTCCTGACTAATAAGGATTTCCTTCAGTTCCTCCTTCTCCCTAGATACTCTGTCCCATAGTATTTCTGGAAGGTTATTTGTGTCTTCGTTCGTGAAGACAGAACCAAAATATTTGTTCAATTGGTCTGCCATTTCTTTGTTCCCCATTATAAATTCACCTAATTCTGACTGCAAGGGATCCACATTTACATTTCACACTCATCACCATTGCGGGTGGTACCGTTATGTCTCACCATTCACTGCAAATCACTAAGCCACTTCCAAAGGTGCACACAAATTTGTCCAAGAATGCAAAGTGTTGAAAATAAAGATTTCAATGTTTGACAGCACATTAACAGAAACTTCACATGAACATTGGCTACAACACACATGTGCCTACCCTTGTGTGCTGTTAGTTGGTATGACTGGACAAGGGTAAATGTGAGGGGTGGCTAATGAGATGGGGATGTGATAATGTCGATAGAGAGGGATGGGTGGAGGTGCAAGGTAAGTTGATATGAGTAAGGATGTGCAGGAGCAGGGAAGAGAAGGCAGAGAAATGAGGATGTGATGATTGGTCTAGCAGGATGAGGTAGAGTGTGTCTTTGCAGTAATGTTTCATGATCTACTGAGATCATTGAAAGATTTGCGCCACAGCAGCCAGGTCCTCCTGATGACATCACTGCTTGTGCCCTCCTGCACAGTGTGAAACCAGGCTGCGATCATGTCCTGGGGAGGTCTCTTCCACCCATGGGAACAGAAGAGAACCTCCCTGTGTGCTGTGAATCCCTCCAGAAGCATATGGAGGGAGTCATGGGAGAGCCTGGTTGTAGCCGTGCACCTCTGCAATGCTTGTCAGTGTTTGCAGCTCCTCAATGCTATAGATACTGACAGCACAAATGTCAAAGTACATTTGCGCATGATCTCTTTAAGGAAACAACTGATGACGCATCATCAAATGACGTCATCAGACCTACTTCCTTCAATTGGCCGGGGAAATCGTTGGCTGGGCTTAACAAGCTCAATCATGTCGGAGGCCGGGATGGAGCCAGCAGCGAGGCTGCGACCTGCCATTGACCCGCAGAGGTAGGCAAAATTGCGGCCATTTATTCTTTCAGCAGAGATAGATAACTATCTGTTCCATCACATAGGGGAATAGAAAGCACATTCAACATTTGACTCAACATTGTAACTTTTAATAGTCATGATGATCTCTCTTTTCAAAATGGAAATAAAGCAAAAATGTTTTGCTATCCCCAATATTAAAAATATATATTTCAATAAATGTTTGCACTTTATTATGACAGGAAGTCAACAACAACAACTTGCATTGATATAGATAACATTGTAAAACATCCTAAGGCGCTTCACAGGAGCGTTATCAAACAAAACTTGACACCGAGCCACATAAGGAGATATTAGGACAGAAGCTTGGATAAAGTGATAGGTGTTAAGGAGCATCTTATAGGAGGAAAGAGAGATAGAGAGGCGGAGAGATTTAGGGAGCGAATTCCAGAGCTTAGGGCCTATGCAGCTGAAGGCACGGCTGTCAATGGTGGAGCTATTAAAGTCAGGGATGCGCAAGAGGCCAGAATTGGAGGAATGAAGACATCTCGGGGGGTTTATAGGGCTGTAGGAGATTACAGAGATAGGGAAGGTGAGGCTCTAGAGAGATTTGAAAATAAAGATGAGTATTTTAAAATCGAGGCATTGCTGGACCAGGAGCCAATGTAGGTCAGCGAGCATCAGAGTAATGCGTGAACGGGACTTAGTGTGAGTTAGGATACGGACAGCAGAGTTTTGGATGAGTTCAAATTTGGAAGATGGGAGGCCGGCCAGGAGAGCCACATTAAAGAAATGCTTCCTTAAAAATAAAAAGATTTTTGTGGTTGGAAAATATTTCAAGATTCTAGTTTCCCAGGACTACTGATTCATGAGATGACTCATACACTTGAGTCTCAGCAACACTTGCGGTTTAGGCACATTTTTGCTTTGACTACTTCTGAGGATTTTGTGCAGATCGTCAAAACAGTCTGAGTTTGAGAATTGGGATAATAGAGTGAATGCAAATGAACGAGTAGTAATTTTTTAACAATTACATTTTTAAAACTTCATCCAAACTTGCCCCAATTCAGCACTAATACAAAAGCAAAATACTGCAGATGCTGGAATCTGAAATAAAATTCAGCACTAGTTTGGCAATGACACTCAGGCAGGCCTGAGGATAGTGCGGGTAATGGAAATATACTGGTGCAGTAGTGGGTGCTCTTCTGAGGTTGGGACCAAGCCACATTGTTGGAACAGAGAAGAGGGAGATTTACTCTGCATCTGGCTGTACCATACCTAACATGGGAATGTTTGGAGCTCACAATGGGTGACTGAATTGGAAAGTGCTCCATTTCACGGTGCTAACCGTGACAAGCGCAAACAAAATCTGAAGAAAAAAATGCATGTAAAACTTCATCCATTAGAATAAAATAGGTAACTGTCATGTATGTACTTTTGGGATCACTAGCTACTAGATGACTGTAGCGTATGTAGGCACCTTTAGTAACGACTCCACGAGGCAGGGTATGATACTTAAACTGTGGTTCTTTATTTGCAGTTCCTCAGTGCCAACAACAAGCTGTGAGTTCCCTTTTATACTGGGTTACCTGCCGTGTGCAGGCAACCCCCAGGTCTCCAGCAGCAGCACCCTCTGGTGTACCGGTAAGATGTGTACAGTATAAGGGTACATTCAATGTGGTATAACAGTGTTACAGACATCACACAGAAAACAGGCATGCATACACAACAATACTCCCCCCTGAGCATTTTCCATATCCTTGTTGTCATGACCAGGGGAGGTGATCAGTGGTGGGCTATGGAAGGTTGTGGTGAGGGTTGTGTGGTTGCCAGGTGTGACCCCTGTGCTTGAGGCTGGCCTCATACATTTCCCCTCCCTCACACACAAACCAAGTGGGTGTCACTGTTGTGGGACCCCTCGGGGAGGTAGCCACGGCAGCAGTGAGTAGTGTGTATACACTGTGATGTGGGTAGTTGTGGAGTGGTGGGCAGGGCCACAAGACTGGGTGGGCTCCTTCTGCACCAATTGGGATGAGGGTCAGGTCATCCCAGGGTTTGCCAGGGAAGCTGGAGGGTATTGGCCTCATGTTCCTGGTGTTGACCCTGGTGGCCAGGGGCTGTAGGGCTGGTCTGGTGCAGGTTTCCATTGGTGATGGCTGGGCAGCCCATTGACCACAGTCCCTGTAGTGGGTCTGCTCCCACTGCCTGTGTGTGTGTCCTGCAAGGGGCATCACATTCATTCCAAAGGTCCAGGCTACATGGTCAGGTAGCCTGCTGGACCTGGGGGGCTCCCACAGGGGGATTCCATTGGCATCAGTATGGTCCCTGTAGGACCCAATGTCCTTTGGCAGTGTCCTACCGGTATACATGACACCTTGGCTCTGATCACACATAGTCGAGCCTGCATTATACATTCTAGCATTTGCATCACTTTTGGGTGTCCTGGTTTCAACAGACATGGTTACATTAGGCATTTCACAATCTCTATCATTACTGTTAAGCATAACAAACTTGTTCTTAACCTTACTGACACCTGCATTCATATCATTCGTCACATTAGTTAAACCAGCATCACAATTCATTGTTACATTGCATACATTTTCAGACTTGCGCCCTTTAATCGCATCTTTAGCTTTAAAGTCCATGTACTCGAATAGTTGACACTTCCCCTTTAAATTTCTTTGGTTACTGGTCTCCTTTAAGGGAGCCTTCAAATCCGATTGGCCGCTCGGTGTCATGTGATGCTCCTCCATGCTCACTGGTGGCATGGCTGCAGCCATTTTGATTACAAGTGTTTCTCGTGGTGCTGCTGGTGCTGCAGCCATTTCCTGGCTTTCCTGCAGGAGGGCTGTGGTGGTCTTTTCTTCCACAGGGCCACTTCGCCTGATGAGGACCCGGTTCATCCAATTCCTGCCCAGCAGCGTGGGACCGTCGCCGGCTACAATCCACAGGGGGAGTTTGTTCAACACGCCACCCTGGGAGACCTGGACGTCTACACTGCCAACGATTTGGATTTTACCTTTCGGACCAGCTTTGCCTGGACAGGAGACAGTTTTGGTCGAGTGGCAGGATTCATCCAAATTTTTTCAAATGTCCTTTGGCTCATCACAGACTGGCTCGCCCCTGTAACGATCTCCATGGAGACTGGGACCCCATCGATGTCCACTTCCATCATCCACGGAGAACTTCCGGTGGAGCAGGTAAAGATTCATAAGAACATAAGAACATAACATAAGAACATAAGAACAGAAGAATTAGGAACAGGAGTAGGCCATCTAGCCCCTCGAGCCTGCTCCGCCATTCAACAAGATCATGGCTGATCTGGCCGTGGACTCAGCTCCACTTATCTGCCCGCTCCCCATAATCCTTAATTCCCTTATTGGTTAAAAATCTATCCATCTGTGATTCGAATACATTTAATGAGCTAGCCTCAACTGCTTCCTTGGGCAGAGAATTCCACAGATTCACAACCCTCTGGGAGAAGAAATTACTTCTCAACTCGGTTTTAAATTGGTTCCCCCGTATTTTGAGGCTGTGCCCCCTAGTTCTGGTCTCCCCGACCAGTGGAAACAACCTCTCTGCCTCTATCTTGTCTATCCCTTTCATTATTTTAAATGTTTCCATAAGATCACCCCTCATCCTTCTGAACTCCAACGAGTAAAGACCTAGTCTACTCAATCTATCATCATAAGGTAACCCCCTCATCTCCGGAATCAGCCTAGTGAATCGTCTCTGTACCCCCTCCAAAGCTAGTATATTCTTCGTTAATTAAGGTGACCAAAACTGCACGTAGTACTCCAGGTGCAGCCTCACCAATACCCTGTACAGTTGCAGCAGGACCTCCCTGCTTTTGTACTCCATCCCTCTCGCAATGAAGGCCAACATTCCATTCGCCTTCCTGAATACCTGCTGCACCTGCAAACTAACTTTTTGGGATTCATGCACAAGGACCCCCAGGTCCCTCTGCACCGCAGCATGTTGTAATTTCTCCCCATTCAAATAATATTCCCTTTTACTGTTTTTTTTTTCCAAGGTGGATGACCTCACATTTTCCGACATTGTATTCCATCTGCCAAACCTTAGCCCATTCGCTTAACCTATCTAAATCTCTTTGCAGCCTCTCTGTGTCCTCTACACAACCCGCTTTCCCACTAATCTTTGTGTCATCTGCAAATTTTGTTACACTACACTCTGTCCCCTCTTTCAGGTCATCTATGTATACTGTAAACAGTTGTGGTCCCAGCACCGATCCCTGTGGCACACCACTAACCACCGATTTCCAACACGAAAAGGACCCATTTATCCCGACTCTCTGCTTTCTGTTAGCCAGCCAATTCTCTATCCACGCTAATACATTTCCTCTGACTCCGCGTACCTTTATCTTCTGCAGTAACCTTTTGTGTGGCACCTTATCGAATGCCTTTTGGAAATCTAAATACACCACATCCATCGGTACACCTCTATCCACCATGCTCGTTATATCCTCAAAGAATTCCAGTAAATTAGTTAAACATGATTTCCCCTTCATGAATCCATGTTGCATCTGCTTGATTGCACTATTCCTATCTAGATGTCCCGCTATTTCTTCCTTAATGATAGTTTCAAGCATTTTCCCCACTACAGATGTTAAACTAACTGGCCTATAGTTACCTGCCTTTTGTCTGCCCCCTTTTTTAAATAGTGGTGTTACATTAGCTGCTTTCCAATCCGCTGGTACCTCTCCAGAGTCCAGGGAATTTTGGTGGATTATAACGAATGCATCTGCTATAACTTCCGCCATCTCTTTTAATACCCTGGATGCATTTCATCAGGACCAGGGGACTTGTCTACCTTGAGTCCCATTAGCCTGTCCAGCACTACCCCACTAGTGATAGTGATTGTCTCGAGGTCCTCCCATCCCACATTCCTGTGACCAGCAATTTTTGGCATGGTTCTTGTGTCTTCCACTGTGAAGACCGAATAATTGTTTAAGGTCTCAGCCATTTTCATATTTCCCATTATTAAATCCCCCTTGTCATCTTCGACGGACCAACATTTACTTTAGTCACTCTTTTCCGTTTTATATATCGGTAAAAGCTTTTACTATCTGTTTTTATGTTTTGCGCAAGTTTACTTTCGTAATCTATCTTTCCTTTCTTTATTGCTTTCTTAGTCATTCTTTGCTGTCGTTTAAAATTTTCCCAATCTTCTAGTTTCCCACTAACCTTGGCCACCTTATACGCATTGGTTTTTAATTTGATACTCTCCTTTATTTCCTTGGTGATCCACGACTGGATTTCCCTTCTCTTACCGCCCTTCTTTTTCACTGGAATATATTTTTGTTGAGCACGATGAAAGAGCCCCTGAAAAGTCCTCCACTGTTTCTAAATTGTGCCACCGTTTAGTCTGTGTTTCCAGTCTACTTTAGCCAACTCTGCCCTCATCCCACTCTAGTCCCCTTTGTTTAAGCATAGTACGCTTGTTTGAGACACTACTTCCTCACCCTCAATCTGTATTACAAATTCAACCATACTGTGATCACTCATTCCGAGGATCTTTTACTAGAGATCGTTTATTATTCCTGTCTCATTACACAGGAACAGATCTAAGATAGCTTGCTCCCTTGTAGGTTCTGTAGCAGGAGGAATGGATCCGATTTCTCCGTGTTGGCGTTTTGGGGAAAATCACCGGCACCAGCAGTGCCGATTTAAGCAATATAGTTGCAAAGGCTGTCTGAGACTGGGGCATCTCCAGCGCAAGTGTTCGCAGATGAGCAAGTGTGCTGCGACACACCATGTGGAGGATGACAGTCAGACTAGCACGGATCCGGATACGCAATCCGAGATACCAGAGGAAGAAGTGTATGGAATGTATTCGTTCCTAATTAAGAGCAAACTGATAAAGATCAAGATGAAATTTAATGGGGTGCTGGTATCGATGGAACTGGAGACAGGAGCGAGTCAATCGATAATGAGCCGGAGGGCATTCGACAAGCTGTGAGGCCCAGACTGAGTTCAGTCAATGCCAAGTTGCGCACGTACACCAAAGAACTCATAATGGTGATTGGCAGTGCCACAATTAAAGTGTCGTATGACGGTGCGGTTCAGGAGTTACCACGATGGGTTGTTCCAGGCAATGGCCCAACATTGTTCGGCAGGAACTGGCTTGAAAAAAATCACATGCGATTGGAATGACATCAAGGCGTTGTCGGCGGAGAAAGATACATGTGCCCAAGTACTGAGCAAGTTCCCCTCGCTGTTCGAACCAGGCATCGGCAACTTCACGGGAGCCAAGGTGCAGATCCACATGGACTCAGATGCAGGACCCGTCCATCATAAAGCTCGGACAGTTCCGTATATGATGAGGGAGAAGGTGGAAATCGAACTGAACAAACTCCAGCGTGAAGGTATCATATCACCGGTTGAATTTAATGAATGGGCCAGCCCCATTGTTCCTGTGCTGAAAAGATATGGCTCAATCAGAATCTATGGAGACTACAAGGCTACGATCAACAGAGTTTCAAAACAGGATCAGAACCCGTTACCGAAGGCTGATGACTTGTTTGCAACGCTAGCCGGGGGAAGTCATTCACCAAACTGGACTTGACGTTGGCCTACATGACACAGGAGCTGGTCGAGACGTCGACGAGACTTACGTGCATTAACACGCATAAAGGACTGTTTATTTATCACAGGTGCCCTTTTGGAATTCGTTCGGCTGCAGCAATATTTCAGAGGAACATGGAGAGTCTACTGAAGTCCATTCCCAGAACTGTCGTGTTCCAAGATGACATCCTGATCACAGGTCGTGACTCCGAGGAACATCTGAACAACCTGGAAGAGGTTCTACATCATCTGGACAAAGTGGGACTCAGACTGAAACGCTCGAAGTGTGTCTTCATAGCACCAGAGGTCGAATTCCTGGGGAGGAAGATTGCTGCTGATGGCATCAGGTCCACGGACGTGAAAACCAAGGCCATCAAGAATGCACCAAAGCCACAGAATGTGATGGAATTGCGTTCATTCCTGGGTCTACTCAACTACTTCGGTAACTTCCTACCTAAATTGAGCAACTTATTAGAACCAATGCACATGCTGCTAAGAAAAGGCGACAACTGGGTGTGGGGTGTGTCTCAAGACAGAGCTTTTGAGAAAGCCACTAATCTGCTTTGCTCTAACAAGCTGCTGGTACATTATGACCCATGTAAACATTTAGTATTGGCCTGTGATGCTTCGTCATATGGAATTGGTTGCGTACTCCAACAAGCTAATGAGTCGGGTAAACTTCAACCAGTCGCGTATGCTTCAAAAAGTTTGTCTAAAGCGGAAAGAGCCTACAGCATGGTAGAGAAAAAAGCACTAGCCTGTGTGCATGGGGTTAAAAAGATGCATCAGTACCTGTTTGGTCTTCGGTTTGAACTGGAGACAGATCACAAGCCGCTCATTTCACTGTTCTCTGAAAACAAAGGTATCAATACCAATGCTTCTTCCCACATCCAGAGGTGGGCGCTGACATTATCCGCTTTATGATCATGTCATTCGACATAGACCTGACACCGAGAATTGTGCCGATGCTTTGAGCCGTCTGGCGCTGCCCACAACCGGCGGACCTATTGTTAGTTATGGATGCTTTTGAGAGTGAAGGAACCCCTGTCATGGCTCAACAAGTTAAGACCTAGACCAGCCAGGACCCGATTTTATCGGTGATGAAGAGTTGCATCCTCAAAGGTGATTGGTCTGCCATACCCAAGCAAATGTGCGAGGAGACCAAACCTTACATTCGTCGCAAAGACGAGCAGTCTATTCAGTCAGATTGTATTCTGTGGGGCAATCGTGTTGTTATGCCCAAGAAAGGGAGAGAGAAATTTGTATGTGAGCTACATAGCACACATCCTGGCATTGTAATGATGAAAGCCATCGCCAGATCTCATGTATGGTGGCCGGGAATTGACTCTGAGTTGGAATCATGTGTGCATCAGTGCAACACTTGCATGCAGCTCAGCAAAGCACCAGTGGAATCGCCGCTGAGTCTGTGGTCATGGCCGTCCAAAATACGGTCCAGGATCCACATAGACTTTGCAGGTCCCTTCCTGGGGAAGATGTTTTTAGTTGTGATGGATGCATATTCGAAGTGGATAGAGTGTTTAATCATGTCATCCAGCACATCCACAGCTACGATTGAGAATCTTAGTGTCATGTTCGTGATACAGGTCTGCCTGACATCGTTGTTAGCGACAACAGATCGTGCTTCACCAGTCAGGAGTTTCAAGAGTTCATGAAACTCAATGGTATCAAACATGTAAGGTCAGCACCATTCAAACCTGCATCCAATGGGCAAGCAGAACGTGCTGTCCAAATCATAAAGCAGAGTATGAAGCGAGTAACCCAAGGGTCACTGCAGACCCACCTATCATGCATACTGCTGAGTTACAGGACAACAGCACACATGTTTACCAGGGTCTCGCCTGCTGAACTAATAATGAAAAGAGGTCTTAAGACCAAGCTATCTCTTGTACACCCTGACTTGAATAATCATGTTGAATATAGAAGACAAGGTCAGCAAGGATATCACGATCGTGCAGTTGTGTCACACGATATTTCTGTAAATGATCCTGTATATGTTCTGAATTATGGTCAGGGTCTCAAGTGGATCGCTGGTACTGTCATGGCCAAGGAGGGCAACAGAGTATTTATTGTCAAGCTCAAAGATGGGCAAACATGCAGGAAACATACGGATCAAGCCAAAGCTGCAGCACGCAGATGAACCGGAACAGTCGGAGGAAGAGACAATCGACGACCAACCAACCTACCCGCAGTCATCAGAGGACTCAGTGGTCATCAGTGAATCGGGACTTTCAATCACTGACATGTTCAATGAAAATGGACTTTCAATCCCTGACATGGCCATTGCCACTCCCACCAGGTCAGCCACCCAGCCACCAGTCACAACAGATTCTGAACACTCACCCAAGGCTGGAGTTGAACTGAGACGGTCAATCCAGGAGCGTAAAACACTGGACCGTTTCAATTTGTAAAAGACTGTGTTAATATCTCAGAGGGGGGTATTGTCATGTAAGTACTTTTGGGATCACTAGCCACTCGATGGCGTCACTGTTGGAGGCCATTGGGCACAAACGCACATGTATGCAGCCCAAGTATAAAAGGCCAGCCATTTTATATATTAATCACTTTGGGCCTTAATAAAGCAAAGCCAAGTCATACCCCTTGGAGTTAAATAGTACTCAGTCTAACAGTTAGAGCATACACAACAGTAACCAAGTGAAATTAAATTCAGAGTAGCATTAACCACATGCAGCTGAACTATCAACCCTCACATAAACTTCAGGCTCAAATACAAAAGATTACAGCTGGTAGCTCACGTTATAAGGAGATTCACCGATAGTCAATTTCCATCTGCAGGCTGACATTTTATATTTGGCTCCATTGCTGTACTCCATTTTGCCCCATTGCTGACCTTAGGGTTGCACCTTGGCAAGCTATGTGTATCAATTTACCAAGATAGACAAGGTTTGGGAATGATATTCAAACATCTGCAGGTTAAGGCATTTTGGCTACGGTACGACAGTGACTACACTTGAAAAGTTTATGGCTGTGAATTGGTTGGGACATCCTGGGGTTATAAAAGGTGCTATAGAAATGCAATTTCTTCCTTCTCTCTTAAGTGGTATTGCCCAGACTGACCTAGAAAATCGGGGGTTTAGCGCCTGTTTTGGGGAGGTCGGTAATGCTGCCGTTGCCAGCGATCATTACAGATATTTAGATGAAGCAGATTGTGATGACAATGAGTGTGCAATGCAGATTGAACGCTCAATCTGCCATTTTGGAGATCACTGTTCCATTTAACGCCTTGTACTATTTAAAGAGATCATCAACAACTTGCAGCTGACATGCTTTTGATTTCTACTGACTCTGTGTAAGTTTTTTCAACTTTTTGGAGCTTTCTAAACTTATTTAAAGTTGCTGAGGTCACAGGGAGTGCTGCTGAAAGTGGAGAAGGTCTTGTTCCTCATTTAAAGGACTGGATTTTTAGCATTCCCGATTTTGGGGCACCAATCACAGCAGGGCGGTCCCGATATCGCCTAAAAAAAGTTTGCGCCTTTGACTGGAAATTTTGGCAAAAAATGAGGACCCATGATCAGGGGCGTTAAATCAAGCTTGACACAAAGGACTTTGTGCACCCGAGCCGAAAATCGCGGCGTTAAAAGAGGCGGCCATTTTGCCCTTGTGCAGTCGTGTTTTTTGCTTTCCCGGGCGCAGACGTTATTTCAGGGCGCGGCGGTTTCCAGTGAGCATGCGCAGATGACCCACCCAACTTCTGCCACTTCTGCAGAGATGGAGCAGCAAGAGGGCAAGTAGCATGCCAGGCATTTTTCCACGGAGGCCGCTGAGGCCTTAGTCCACGCAGTGGAGAGGAGGTTGAGATCACCCCATCTGGTTGGGGGATGGAGACCGCTGACAACAATTTTTAAGAGGTTATGGTGTGAAATTACCCAGGAGGTGCTTGTGGTAGACACTGTTGCTAGAACTGGCACCCAATGCCGCAACAAGTTCAACGACCTTACCGACGTCGTCAGGGTGAGTACCCTCCACATTTATCTATGCCTGCTATTCTTCCAACATGAATGTCAGACACTATGTGAAGTCTTCCATGTATCTTCCCATTCTTAAAGTCTTGCACCCTGTGGTGTGGGTTTTGTAATGCATCAGAAAGCTGAAGGCTACTTCTCCAGCCTCTTAATTAAGGATGCACATACCCTCTTGTTTCCTAATTATTGAGAACCTTCCTCGCAATACACTCCCACTGCTAATATGGGTTTCATAAAGATCACCTGCAGCCCCTATGCTACCTCGCTCTCACCTCCTCCCAATCGCTCACAAAGCTCATGCATAGATTGATGTGAAAACAATTGCACATCCACACAGTCTCAGCTATTGAACTATGGTAGGCATATGTGGCACAACAGAAGGTTGACCCTTTCTGAACCCTTCCTATTTTACTCATTGTAGGCAAAGCTCTCACACAACAGGCGTGAGCAGTGCCGGAAAGGCGGCGGTCCACCTCAGCTCCTCGATTTAACAGATGTGGAGGACCGGGTGTCTGCCCTCATTGGAGCACCAGCTCAAGCAGTTGCCAGGGGGCAGATAGTGAGGGTATGTAAATGGATTGCGCAAATGATGTGACTTCATTGAGATATATTATGAAGTGATGTGGGGCCTTCTCATGTACATGTGCAATGCCACCTTCCTGCTATCACCCTGCTGCTAACCACATGTCTGTTGTTTTCTGCTTGCAGAAGAACAGCCACAATCGCGACAGGTGTCCAGGGAGCCATCGACATCTGGTCATGGGGGAGATGATGAAGCGGGCAATGACACTGCAAAGCCTGAGCTGCAGAGCCCACCAGTTGGCCCATCTGCACCAATCACGTCTGGGGACGAGGCCAATTTCCCTGGCTTTGAGTCATCAGAGGCTCGTGCTCCCAGTTGCCTACAGCAGCGCGCAGCGAGAGGGGAATCTCAGAAGCCTGCTCTCCGGAGGGTGAATCGGCAAATAGGTCTGCTCAACAACAGGCAGACATGGAACTGGACTTGGTGAAAATGTCCGCGGAAAACACAGAGATGCACCGTCAGCTCATTGGGTCGGATCCCAAAGAGCATCGACAAACTTTCTGCGACTGTTACAGAGGCAGCATCACGCATTATCAGTGCAACGCAGGACTCCAGCGAGGCCATCATTGCCCACTCTTGGAGGCAGGTGGCTTCCAGCAGCGACAGTGGTGTTCCACAATGTGTGTGGCTCGTGCCATTGATCACGTTGCAGCATCAATCGAGTCGCAGGCTCAAGCTATGCTGCAGCTTGGTGATGTGATGCGGTCGATGACTGGTGCCAACCTCTCTGTGTTCCCCACTATCCAACGGGGAAGGGACCATGCCAAAGCAGACCAGCAAGTTGTGGAGACACATCATGCTCCGGATGTTGAGGCCCAGCCCCGTTGTAGTCTCAGTGACTCCTAGGAAATGGAAGGTGCTATCCTTTCTCAGGATGACAGCATTCCGGCTCCCATCACTTACTCTCCAACCATGCACCCTGCACGTTATACACCCGAGCCACCAGTGACTGCCTCCACCGAAGATGAGGTGCAGCAGTCCTTAGCTGGGCCTCCCAGGCCCTGAGCTGGTCCAGGGCATCCTCATACGCCATCTGCATTGTCTGCCCCTCTAACACAGCAGCCCTCAAGCAGCCTTGCTGTAGGCACTGAGGCCTCATTGAGGAGGAGAAGCAAGCTTGGGCGGGGGATGAAAGGAAGGGGGGAAATCTCAGGCTAAGTCCCATTAAGGAGTGGGACAACCTTCTACAGATGCCTTGCTATATTATGAGAATGTCTGTAAATAGTTGTTTTTTAATAATGCACTTGTTGGTAAGTTACTTGCAGCGGAACACTGTTTATTGTATCGTTTGGTTCTGATGGTTTATTGTCTCCTTTGGTTTTGTGGGGTTGGATTGTTTGTTATTTTGCCATTGGTGTAATGTGTATCATTCAAAAGCTCAACGTCGATGTGCTTGTATGGTGGCACATAGCATGGCCAGTATTAGATGCATCCCTCAGCTTGCTCCATTCACGCATTATGAGCTGGCGAAGTGCGGATTTTGCTCTGGCAGCATCTGGATGCGGCCTCCCCCGAGGATGGTGTGACTGTGCAATCGGGGCCTCACCAGGCTCCTCTTTGTCGTCCTCCTCCACCTGAGGTGGGCCTGCAATCCCCACTGACAATGCCAGCCCCTCATGATGGCCAAGTTGTGCAGCATGCAGCACACCACAATGAATTCGGAGACCTGTTGACGGGAGTATTGAAGGCTGCCTCCAGTGCAGTCCAGGCATCAAAAGCGCTGCTTGAGCACCCCAATTGTCTGTTTGATGATGTTGCGGGTGGCTGGATGGCTCTCATTGTCACACTGCTCGGCTTCTGTGGTGGTGTTGCAGGAGGGGGTTCATGAGCCAGATGGCCAGGTCGTATCCTTTATCCCCAAATCAGCCAGCCCTGCCTTTCCGTTTGTCGCTGAAACATTCGTGAGACACTCCTCTCACTCAAGATGAAAGCATCATGTGTGCTCCCTGAATAGTGGGCATTCACTGCGAGGATGTGGTGCATGTGGTTGCACACCAGCTGCAAGTGTAGGGAGTGGTATCCCTTTTGGTTTCTGAAAACCTCTGCATTGTCAAATGGTGCTCACAGGGCGACATGTGTGCAGTTAGTGGCTCCTTCAACTCTTGGGAAGCCAGCAATCTGACAAAACCCACATGCCCTCTCATTCTGGCTCTCTCTGCTCATTGGAAGCTTTATGAAGTCCATTCTGCGGGTGTACAGAGCCTTTGTGATATGACGAATGCAGCGACGTGTAGCGTAGTTCACCAGCGTATCATGTTGGTTGCTATTGCTAGGTGGCATCAAGCTAGAAGAAGGACTGCTGGCCATGTCGGGCCATGGATGAGGAGAGGCCCATGACGTCAGGGGAGGAGGCCTTACCCCCACGGGTTTACAGGCACCAATGCTCATACCTCCAGCTCTCTGAGGAGCAGTGTGTGAGAAGGCTGCACTTCCGAAAGGAAGTGCTGACAAAGATATGCCAGCTGCTACAGGCAGACCTACAACCTTCTAGCACCAACAGGACTGCGCTGCCTGTCACAGTGAAGGTGACTGTGGCGCTGGCCTTCTATGCCTCCAGCTCCTTACAGTCTGCAGCAGGAGATATAGCTAACATCTCCCAGTTCACCATTCATCACTGCATCCGGGAGGACAAAAAGGCTCTGTATTCCACGAGAAGGGACTTTATTCTCTTCTTGCTGAACAGAGAGAAGCAGGGTGAGCGCGCATGTGGCAAGCATCCCCATGGTGCACGACGCCATCAACTGCACACATGTGACTTTATAACAATCCTGAGATCTTCCGTAACCGCAAAATCTACCTCACTTAATGTTCAATTGTTGTGTGACCACACCCAGCACATCATGGAACTTTACGGCACAGAAGGAGGCCTTTCAGCTCATTGTGTCTGCTCCGGTTGAAAAATCGCCATCCAGCCTAATCCCACTTTTCAGCTCTTGGTCCGTAGTCTTGCAGGTTACGGCATTTCAAGTGGATATCCAAATACTTTTTAAATGTGATGAGGGTTTCTGCCTCTACCAACCTTTCAGGCAGTGTGTTCCAGACCCCCACCGTCCTCTGGGTGAAAACATGTATCCTCAACTCCCCTCTAATCCTTCTATCAATTAATTTAAATCTATGGCGCCTGGTTATTAACCTCTCTGCTAAGGTAAATAGGTCCTTCCCAGCCACTCTATCTGGACCCCTCATGATGTTATACACCTCATCCTGCTCTGTTCCAAAGAAAACAACCCCAGCCTAACCAATCTTTCCTCACAGCTAAAATTCTCCAGTCCTGGCAACATCCTCGTGAATCTCCTCTCTACCCTCTTTCGTGCAATCTTTCCTGTAATGTTGTGTGACCAGAACTGTACGCAGTACTTTAGCTGTGGCCTAAATTGTGTTTTTTTACATAAGAACATAAGAAATAGGAGCAGGAGTGGACCATTTGGCCCTTCGAGCTTGCTCCACCATTCAATGAGATCATGGCTGATCTACCTCAACTCCACTTGCCTGCACTATCCCCATATCTCTTGATTCCGTTGATGTCCAAAAATCTATCGATCTCTATGTTGAATATACTCAACGACTGGGCTTTCACAGCCCCCTGGGGTAGAGAATTCCAAAGATTCACAACCCTCTGAGTGAAGAAATTTCTCCTTATGTCAGTCCTAGATGGCTGACCCCTTATTCTGGAACTGTGACCCCTGGTTCGAAATCCCCTGCCAGGGAAAACATCCTTCCTGCATCTACCCTGTAAAGACCTGTAAGAATTTTGTATGTTTCAATGGGATCACCTCTCATTTTTCTAAAATCTATGGAATATAGGCCTATGTAGGTGTAATGTATTTGTTTCATTAGTTCTTTGCTTAAGAATATAGGCCTAGTCTACTCAATCTCTCCTCATAGGACAATTCTTCTATCCTAGGAATCAGTCTGGTGAACCTTTGTTGCATTCCCTTTATAGCAAGTTTATCCTTCCTTAGGTAAGGAGACCAACACTGTACACAATATCCCAAGTGTGGTCTCACCAGGGCCCTATATACTTGCAGTAAGACGTCCTTACTCTCATACTCAAATTCCCTTGTGATAAAGACCAACATACCATTTGCTTTCTTAATTGCTTGCTATACGTACATGTTAACTTTCAGTGATTTGTGCACAAGGACACCCAGATCCCAACTGGTGTCTTTTCTTCTGCTCCTATTTCATCAGTGTGTTAATGGGGGACAGGCTGTGCTGGTGGCAGTTCTTGGGTATCTGAAAGCAGAAAGGCTTGTGGTGAAGGGAGGGGGGGAAAGCAACATAACTGTGCGCACACCATCAGCAGCAACCTGTAAGTAAGCAGAGAGTGTGGGTGGGATGAGGGGGAAGTGGGATGTGAGAAGCAGGATTAGGTATGAGTAACCGTCATCATCAGCAATGCTTTCAACTTCTCCGCTCACCACAGACTCGGTCACAGCCTCTCCAATAATTTGAAACACTGATTCCTCCAGGTCCTTGAGGGTGTGAATACTTGCTTGGCCGCTTCCAGTCTGTTGTTGCTTGTGGTGGTTGTGTGCCACCTTGACCTGCAAGAGAAAGGGAAGTGTGTCAGTGAGTGTAGTTCAATGTGTTTGGGTGATGTGCCTGTCATAGTTGAATAGCTATCAGTGTGTACAAAGTGTGAGATGTGTGTGTGTGTTTTGCAGCAGTGGTAAGTGTGTGAGGGGGAAGTAAAGCTATGATCGTGAGGCCTGAGTGGTGATAGCTAGAGATTGTCGGCAGGCGAGTAATGGGGCTGTGGTGTATTGAGCAGTGTGTGAGGCCTGTGGTGCAGATGGTGGGATATGGCATTTGCTGAAGTCTTCGCTCAACTTGACCTGCCATGTGAGGCCTTTAAACTTTTTGCGGCACTGCAGCCATGTCCTAGGGACAACACTCGTTGCCATGATGGATTATGCGATCTCCTCCCAGATCCTTCTGCTGATGACCTTTGATGGCCTCTTGCAGCGTGTGGGTAAAGGACATCCCATGAACGTTCTACCCCCAAGATCAAGGTCTCGAGTGCGGCATCCGAGAACCGTCTCGCCCGTTCTCTAGGATGTTGTGCCATTCCTTCTTCTCAGCTCACAAAGAGGTGCTTCTGCAACAATGCATTTTCCCTTTAAGTAGTGCAGAGAGTCTTGGCCAAACTTTGTTGGTCAGTAGACAGCATATTGGCCCCCTGTTGAGCACTAAGCCAATCAGCAACGCGTTCAGTGCTAAGATTAGCGCTGCAATCATTTAAATGAGCAGGCAGCACGAATTTTGCATAAATAACACTGGGCGGTGCCCCTGCCCATTTTTGGGCCTTATCCAATTTTTAGGCCGACAAAAAGAAAGACTTGCATTTATGTAGAACCTACATGACCATCTGACATCCCAAAGCATTTTACAGACAATGAAGTACTGTTGCTGTTGTAATGTCGGAAACACAGTAGCCAATTTGCTCACAAGCAAACTCCCACAAACAGCAATGTGATAATGACCAGATAAGCTATTTATTTTTAGTCATGTTGACGAGGGATAAATATTGGCCAGGACACCGCGGATAACTCCCCTGGCTCTTCTTCAAAATAGTGCCATGGGATCTTTTAGATCCACTTGAGAGAGCAGACAGAGCTTCGCTTTAACATCTCATCTGAAAGACAGTCCCTCAGCACTGCACTGGGAGTGTAAGCTGAGATTTTTTGTGCTCAAATCTCTGAAGTGGGAATTGAACCCACAACCTTCTGACTCAGAGGCAAGGTTGCCACCCAGTGAGCCACAGCTGGCACTTCCTTACTGTATTCTGTTACAATGCCTCGTATTTAACCATCGGTTGAAGCTAAGACACCCAATCAGAAGATAATGCAAGTAAAGGAAACAAAGTGGAGACAAAAGTAAAAAGCAAAGGCCATCACATTTTACAGAAGTTGAAGTGTTTATTTTTATAAAATGCACTATCAAGCTAAAACGGTGGTGTAGTAGATTAGTATGTTATGATTTAGATTTTACGATCACCATTGGCCTGATTAGCCATTCTTCATGTATGAGTTTCGGCAACCAGTATTAGGAGCCAACTAGTCTAATCCCACTCTCTGCTGATTCCCCATTGCTCTTTCCAAGTATATATCTAATTCCATTTTCAAATGAGCGTTTGGACTCTATTTAAACAATGGTTTGTAGCAAGAGAATTCCACTTCCTAACTACCCTCTGTGTAAAGAATTTTTAATTACTTTTGTGACTTAATTTAGGAAAGCTTTTCATTCAAGAGTTACTTATAATGGGTACATTACAAACTATCTTAAGCAGTAACGTGCCTAGTTTCATACTTGCTTTTCCTATATTTCTTAGGCAGACCCTCGGAGTCGAGGATGACTTGCTTCACACTAATATGATTTCTCAGGTGTCTGATGAGTCCAGTGCAGGACCTAGAGTCTCTGTCACAGGTGGGGCAGACGGTGGTTGAAGGGATGGGTGGGTGGGTTGCTTGGGTTGTCAGGCACTTCTTCTGCTGTTTGCACTTGGCTTCTGCAAGCTCCCAGCGAAGAGACTCAAAATGTTTGGTGCCTTCCCAGATGCTTCTCCTCCACTTTGAGTGGTCTTGGGCCAGGGATTACCAGGTGTCAGTGGGGATGTTGCACTTTTTCAAGTAGGCTTTGAGGATGTCCTTGAAGTGTTTCCTCTGCCGTGTCGGAGCTCTGAGTAGAGCACTTGTTTTGGGAGTCTATTATCGGGCATGCGGACGATATGGCCCGTCCATCGGAGCTGACCGAGCGTGGCCAATGCTTTGATGCTGGGGATGTTGGTCTATCCTGCCAATGGATTTGCAGGATCTTGCGGAGGCAGCATTGGTGGCACTTCTCCAGTGCTTTGAGGTGCCGACTGTACATAGTCCATGTCTCTGAAGTATATAGGAGGGTGGGTATCACTACTGCTCTGTAGACCATGAGCTTGGTGCTGGGTTTGAGGTCCTTTTCTTAAACAGTAGTATTGTGAGTCACTGCCCTTTGTAGCTTCCTTGGGTGCCTGACTGGTTCTGTCACTCCTGCTTTGTCCAGGCGAGGGCACTGTTGCACCATGTACAGCTCAACATTGGCAATAGTGACTGGGAGCCAAGGTCCATCATGCAAAGCGTCACACTTTCAGCCAGTTGCAAACTGGAGATATCGCAGACCCATCGGAGACAGCTCGTGAAGGCAGTTTGTTAAAGTTCACTGGTCATGTGGGAATATCGTTCTGATGGGTGGGGGGAGCAGAGCACCAGAGAGGCAGCTCTCTTAAATCCGAGGGACAAGCCTCCTATCCCCATGCAACACAAGTTATCAGGGACTTTTTAAATTAATTTCTTAATTGTGATACCACTAATTCAGGTAATATGACAGTGAAATAAATAATCAGGAAGCTTGCACCAGGCACCATCACATTGATGAGAACAACTTAGCAGGAGAAATTCGGCTGATTTGCACCTCCCGTTAGTGCCTGTGGGGACGGTAACGGGGCGATAAGGGGTTACTGACCGGGCGCGCCGAATTCACCGATGCCCACGAACTTCCCTGGCGGTTTTGCGCTGGCACTGACACTTACCGCCTCGCTCTCTTGCGTCCTGTAGATCGTGACCTCACCAGGTGATATTCGGTCCTGCCCCCTGCTACATTGCCGGGCATCAACAACGGCAGCTGCAGGAGGCATGGTCACCTCGGATAGCCGCTTGGGGAGCGATATTTAAAGGCAGTGGTAGTCAGGTCGGGCAAACTTTATTCCTCACACCAATCTGGTGCCTTCTAATTGCTTTTCACCGCTGATTTCTGTGCTTGGGGCTGTAATGCAAGTCGCGCAGGTCCCTTGGCCCCACAGAGAGAGCATTAAGAATGTTTCAACCCATCATTGGCCCTTCCCTTTAAGCGAGGGAAGGAGCCCCTGATGCCGCTAGTACTGCACTGAACATTGTTCAGCGCTCTGCCGCTACCGTCCCTGTACACACTTTAGCGCTGTGAAGGAAGTGGTAGCGCTTGATTTAGCACTCCATTTCCCTCTTGGAACGCTAAGGCTGATGTTCCCGGGAGCAGAAAATAATTTTCGCCTGGCGATACGCTTAAGGTCGTTCAAAAGTTAGCGCCCCAAAACGGGAGCTTCAAAATTGCAAGTCCTTAGAGCCATGCAGTGACTGCCTAACACAACTCAATGGCCCTCCTCTTTATAAAGATGGATTCTGTGTAATATCAAAATCACAATATTGTCTTGATCTGTGAGACAATTTCTGGACTAAATAACTGGAAATTCAGTATAGTCCCAATTTGAGGTTGTAACACCGCCTGGTCGCTAACTTTAGTGTCGGGTGATGTTTACCGCCTCCAATCGGGACATTCAGTTTTAGCGCCCCAAGAGGGGAGTGAGCGCTAAGGGAAGCGTTCCACACTCCTCTTAGGGCACCAACCCTGATTCCTGGGCGGTAACGCAGCATCGCATCTGAAGTTTTGGTGTTAGGAAACTGGCATCCTAGTGTCTAAAGGGGAGGTCCGATGGATTACATGAAGTCTGGAAAAGAATGGACCAGAGCTCCTTTGAAGACTGTTGCACACCAATCACGGTGAAATAAGTGCACAATAACTAAATGGAAATTCAAAAATCGCAACTTATGGACACCCACCTGCTCAGCCGTCTCCTTATCGCCCCGGGAGGTTGGGGAACACCTGCTTTCCCTGTCGCGATGAGCGACAGGCGAGCCCAGTGAAGTTCGCGACCACGGCACCAACGGGCCATTGCATCTACGTAACCAAGTGGGTGGCGTTAGAGTGCACAGCGCTAACTGTTAGTACCGCTGGTGAACCCCTACTGAGGTTAGTGGGAGGTGCTGCCAGCACGGCGCTTGGGCGGCAAGAGCTCAGCAGCCCGTTAGCATCCCTCTCGGGCACTAAAAGGTGGCGCCAAGCAACCGAATTACGGCCCAATGAGTGTTAACTTTTACAGCATCTTGGTCCACTGATTAAATCTGTATTTGTTTTTGTTGCTTTCTTTGAAAGATGAGTTAATTAATAATTCATTAGCAGAATGTGTAACTCCTGGAGAGCAATTGGGATTTGATGGAACTGCCATTTCAGGGAGTATAAAATGAGGTGCCACTTCTGGTCGTGTTTTGAGTGATAATATTCACCAAATTTTTCAATAATTACTTTAACCAAGTCCACCATGTTCCCTAACCCCAAAATAATGCACTAAAGGGGACGATTTCTTCTGGATGCTTTCTGTCAGTGACACCATGACCATAAAATGGAAGATTTCCCCTTATCACTGTTGCTAGCAAGATTGCGAAATGTTTTTATGATTTCATTAGTAATGACACACACTCAAAATTTCCCACTGTGTTTACAATATCAGTAGTAAAGGGAGAGGAAAACTTCCCCTATGGCCCCTGACCCTAAACAATGTCCTCATAGCTTTCAATCCTAGTCTGAAACAGTGCTACCATGCCTCCTAATCCCAACCCTAAACAGTCTCCACACCGCCTAATCCTGACCCCAAACAGTGTCTCCACACCTCCTAATCCTGATCCTAAACAGTGTCTCCACACCGCCTAATCCTGACCCAAGCAGTGTCTCCACACCTCCTAATCCTGATCCTAAACAGTGTCTCCACACCTCCTAATCCTGATCCTAAACAGTGTCTCCACACCTCCTAATCCTGACCCAAGCAGTGTCTCCACACCTCCTAATCCTGACCCAAACAGTGTCTCCACACCTCCTAATCCTGACCCCAAACAGTGTCTCCACACCTCCTAATCCTGATCCTAAACAGTGTCTCCACACCTCCTAATCCTGATCCTAAACAGTGTCTCCACACCTCCTAATCCTGACCCCAAACAGTGTCTCCACACCTCCTAATCCTGACCCCAAACAGTGTCTCCACACCGCCTAATCCTGACCCCAAACAGTGTCTCCACACCTCCTAATCCTGACCCTAAACAGTGTCTCCACACCTCCTAATCCTGACCCCAAACAGTGTCTCCACACCTCCTAATCCTGACCCTAAACAGTGTCTCCACACCTCCTAATCCTGACCCCAAACAGTGTCTCCACACCTCCTAACCCTGACCCCAAACAGTGTCTCCACACCTCCTAATCCTGACCCAAACAGTGTCTCCACACCTCCTAACCCTGACCCCAAACAGTGTCTCCACACCTCCTAATCCTGACCCAAACAGTGTCTCCACACCGCCCAATCCTGACCCCAAACAGTGTCTCCACACCTCCTAATCCTGACCCCAAACAGTGTCTCCACACCTCCTAACCCTGACCCCAAACAGTGTCTCCACACCTCCTAATCCTGACCCTAAACAGTGTCTCCACACCTCCTAATCCCAACTATTAACTAGTACTATGGGGATGGTTTAAAATAATTTGAAGGGGATGGGCATCAAGATGAAACATTAAAGTGGAGAAACAAGGTGCACAAAGGACTGGGAGAGGCATATAGCACGAGAGTAAAGAATAGTTCAGAAATAGGAGAGATGAGACAGGGCAAATGCGAAGCAGTCTAAGGTGTGTATGGAGTGCATTTACGTAAATGCACATAGTGTGATAAACAAGGTTGGTAAGCTGCAGGCACATGTTGCCACATGGGATTATGAACTAGTGGCTCAAAGAAGGGGAGGACTGGGAAAATAATATTCCTTGCTTCAAGATATTCAGGGAAGATAGCGAAGGAAAAAAAGTAGGGGCTAGCATTATTGATCAAAGAAACTACTACAGGACTAGAGAGAGATGATGTCGTTGAGGGGTCAAAGACAGAGGGGGTGAAATTGGATTAGGCCTGAAAATGGACGCAGGGTTTGCGATGCACAATCTGACCGTGCCTGTGTAAAGTAGTGCAGGCAGCACACAAAATTCATGCTGCCTGCTCATTAGCATGATTGCAGTGCTGAGCCCAGCGCTAAACACACAGCTGGTTGGCTCAGCACTCAATAGGGGGAACAATATCGGGTGCAGTCTGCTGTCCAATTAAGGTTTGCCTGCAGACCGAAAAGCTGTCTGCACTTCTTAAAGCGGAGGTGCTTTGTTGCAGAAGTACCTCATTGTCTCTGTAACTTCAGCAATGGCACAACAGGGGATAGAAAGGGCATGTCATTTCACTGATGCAGCACTGGAGGCCTTGGCCCTGGGGATATATAGGAGATAAGTCCTCTACCTGCGAGGGGGGTAGGGGGCAGGAGGCCTTCCAGATACAACATCAGAAGGCAGTGGGAGGAGATTGTCCAAGTTGTCGGTACCACATGTGTTGCCGCCAGGACCTGGATCCAGTGTTGCAAGAAGTTTAATGACCTCACATGAGTGGTCAAGGTGAGTGAATGCATCTTCAAATGCCATTTCACACCAACTGCACCACTAGCCTCTCACACTGTTCAATGCACCACACCTCCATCACTCACCTACCAACAATCTCTAGCAATCAAAACTCATACCTCACAATCATAGCTTCATCTCACCCTCACACAGTTACTGCTGCTGCAATCATTATACCCACATCTCACACCTTGCACGTAATGCCAGCTATTCAACCATGACAGGCACACCATCCAAACACATTGCACCACACTCACTGACACACTATCCTTTCTCTTGCAGGCCAAGGTGGCTCACAAATGTTGTGAGCAGCAGCAAACAGGTGGGGGGCAAGCATGTCTGCTCAACCTTATTGCGTTGGAGGAAACCGTGCTATAGATAATTGGAGAGGCCGTCACTGAGGCAGTGATGAGTGATGAGGTTGAAAGCATTGATGATGACGGTATGCTCTTACCTAATCCTTCTTCTCACATTCCACTTTCCCTTCATCGCACAATCTCTACTCACTCACAAGTATGCACATCTTGCTTTCCCCACTCCCTTCACCACAACTGGACCCTTGTGCCTTTCTCCTTTCAGATACCCAAGAACTACTAGCTGTCCAGCCAGTGCATCAAGAACTAGAGGAGGATAGTGATGGAGAATGTTATGACTGTAATGCACTTATGAATGACTCCACGAGGCAATGTGTTGTACTCAAACTGTAGTGACCTTGGTCCTTTATTCGTAACTCTAGAGTGAGGCACAAGCATGGCGAGCAGCCTTTTATACTGGGTCCTGCACACCTATGCAGGTGACCCTCAGATCTCCCACCGCAGTGCCCTCTGGTGGACAGCCTCTGCCACAGGGGCAGGAAACCCCGGTCTCCACCAGTTGCACCCTCTAGTGGTGCCAGCATAGTATATACACAGTGTAAACCTTATTGATAGCACATCAGGTAACAAGTCTCCATCTTACGCAACTATACAGTGACTACACGGAGAGTATATCTATAGTCTGCAAATTTAACAGAGACGAAGAGGCACCATCACTCGATCTGATATCGCAGGCACCAACTCAGAAAATGGCACTATATGTATTTTAGAGGGTAGTATAGAGGCAGGATCTGCATGTGGCGAGTCATCAGGCACAAGTGGGCTGTAGCCAGGCAGGGGGAGAGGGTAACGCAGGTGCAGCTCCCCGGAGGGCAAGTTCTGTTGCACCGGACTCAGATGAGGACTTCAATGGGGCGGTCTTCAGAAGAAGGGCGATAGGCATGCACACGGAACTGTTTGGTGCAATGGCAGGCCTGCCAGAGAGCCTCTTGTCAGTGTCAAGGAGCATGGAGGAGTCCAGCTCCAACATTGCACGGGGCTTTGCACAGAGCTTGGAGCACATGATTTCCAGGATGGAAGTGATGGACAACCATATGGACCCAACCATGATGCTGGGTATGATGGACAATGTCGCCCAATGTCTGAGTGATGCCATGCAAGCTCAAACTGCTACCATTATGGCTGGGTTTACAAGTGTGGAAAGGGGCTTGCAGGGTCTCGCAGCAGTCCAGCAATATGTGCTTCAACAGAGGGCTAGGATTGCTGAGGTGCTGCCCTGGGGGAGTGGCAAGAACCTACTGTCCTCTCTCAGGGATGACAGCATTCGTACTCCATCCCTGCCACTCCGCCAGTGCCATTGCAGCTGCCTATCAGCCAGCCAGCCCACACTGCTGCGCCCATGCCGAGGTGGTGCAGTCTACAGCCAGATCAACTAGGCACAGAGCTGCTTGAGATTGTTCTGCAAGGCCATTTGCAGTGTCTCCCACGGAATGTCAGCAATTTTCCACCAACCATGCTGCTGCCACTGGGGTAGCATTGCGTAGGAGCAAAAGGATAGGCAAAGGAACATGAAATACAGACACGAAGGGAATGCACAAGGATGATTTGTTGAATTTGTTATGTAAGATTCAAGATTGAAGGCCGATAAATCCCCGGGGCCTGATAGTCTGCATCCCAGAGTACTTAAGGAAGTGGCCCTAGAAATAGTGGATGCATTGGTGATCATTTTCCAACAGTCTATTGACTCTGGATCAGTTCCTATGGACTGGAGAGTAGCTAATGTAACACCACTTTTTAAAAAAGGAGGGAGAGAGAAAACGGGTAATTATAGACTAGTTAGCCTGACATTAGTAACGGGGAAAATGTTGGAATTAATTATTAAAGATGAAATAATAGCGCATTTGGAAAGCAGTGACAAGATCGGACCAAGTCAACATGGATTTATGAAAGGGAAATTATGCTTGACAAATCTTCTGGAATTTTTTGAGGATGTAACTTGTAGAGTGGACAAGGGAGAACCAGTGGATCTGGTGTATTTGGACTTTCAAAAGGCTTTTGACAAGGTCTCACACAAGAGATTGGTGTGCAAAATTAAAGCACATGGTATTAGGGGTAATGTACTGACGTGGATAGAGAACTGGTTGGCAGACAGGAAGCAGAGAGTCGGGATACACGGGTCCTTTTCAGAATCGCAGGCAGTGACTAGTGGGGTGCCGCAGGGCTCATTGCTGAGACCCAGCTATTTACAATATACATTAATGATTTCGATGAAGGAATTGAGTGTAATATCTCCATGTTTGTAGATGAACTAAACTGGGTGGCGGTGTGAGTTGTGAGGAGGACGCTAAGAGGCTGCAGGGTGACTAGGACAGGTTAGGTGAGTGGGCAAATGCATGGCTGATGCATAATGTGGATAAATGTGAGGTTATCCACTTTGGTGGCAAAAACACAAAGGCAGAATATTATCTGAATGGCGGCAGATTAGGAAAAGGGGAGGTTTAATGAGACCTGGGTGTCATGGTACATCAGTCATTGAAAGTTGGCATGCAGGTACAGCTGGCGTGAAGAAGGCAAATGGTATGTTGGCTTTCATAGCTAGGGGTTTTGGGTATAGGAGCAGGGCGGTCTTACTGCAATTGTACAGGGCCTTGGTGAGGCCTCACCTGGAACATTGTGTTCAGTTTTGGTCTCCTAATCTGAGGAAGGACATTCTTGCGATTGAGGGAGTGCAGCAAAGGTTCACCAGACTGATTCCCGGGATGGCAAGACTGACATATGAGGAGAGACTGGATCGACTGGGCCTTTATTCACTGGAATTTAGAAGGATGAGAGGGGATCTCATAGAAATATATAACATTCTGACGGTACTGGATAGTTTAGATGCAGGAAGAATGTTCCCGATGTTGGGGAAGTCCAGAACCAGGGGACACAGTCTTAGGATAAGGGGTAGGCTATTTTGGACTGAGATGAGGAGAAACTTCTTCAGTCAGAGAGTTGTTAACCTGTGGAATTCCCTACCTCAGAGAGTTGTTGATGCCAGTTCATTGGATATGTTCAAGAGGGAGTTGGATATGGCCCTTACGGCTAAAGGGATCAAGGGGTATGGAGAGAAAGCAGGAAAGGGGTACTGAGGTGAATGATCAGCCATGATCTTATTGAATGGTGGTGCAGGCTCGAAGGGCTGAATGGCCTGCTCTTGCACCTATTTTCTATGTTTCTATGTAAAATACTCATTTATAAATTATGTTTGGAACGTTTGTTTTGTGGTGGCTTTCATTTCAGCTTTGTGGCCAAGAGGACGCTGTGATATTCCCTGACAGACGGATGGTAAGGTGGAGAAGTGTTGAACAAGGGTGATCTGGGGTTTCATTGATTGGAACCGGAGCCTGATGATGCGCTCACAGACGGATTTAGTGCCTGTTTCTTCCCTTCCTCCTCCTCCTCATCCTCTTCCTCCTCCTCCTCCTCCTGAGTTGGTTGCAGATCCCATGGTGGCAAGGGTGAAGCATGCAGCAGACCACCATGAATTGGGACACCCTCTCCGCCAAGCACTGGAAGGCTCCTCCTGAGCGGAAAAGGCACCGGAACCGTTGCTTCAGCATGCTGATGGTCTCCTCGATGACGTTCCTCGTGGCAGCATTATATGAATGCTGACCACGCGTGGTGGGGTTGGGAGGGGAAGTCATCAGCCAACTGTAGAGTGGATAGCCCTCGTCGCCTAACAGTCACTCTAAGGTTTGACGTGGTGGCAGGAAGATTGCTGGCACAGCTGTCTGGCACAGGATGAAAGCATCATGACTGCTGCCTGCATATCGGGCATTCACCAGCATGATGCGCTGCGCATGGTCGCACAACAACTGCACATTAAGTAAGTGGTAGTCTTTGCGGTTGCGGTACTTCCCAAAATTGACATGTGGCACCTGCAAAGCCACGCGTGTGCAGCTGACGGTGCCCTGTACCATGGGAAGGCCCGATATCCTGTCAAAGCCATGTGTGCATTCCTCCTGCTTTTCTCTGTTCAGAGAGAAGACAATGAAGTCCCTTCTCCTAGAGTACAGATTCTCCGTGGCCTCCCGGATGCAGCAATGACTGTTGAACTGGGAGACGTTTGCTATGTCACCCGTTCCACCCCGGAAGGTTCCTGTGGTGAAAGAATTCAGGGCCACAGTCACCTTGAGGGTCACTGGTAGCACCGTCGTCACCCTGCTCTGAGGATACAGGTCTGGTTCCAAGAGGTGGCAGAGTTCTGTGACCACCACCTTGGTGAAACGGAGTCGCAAACACACTGCTCCTGGCTTAAGTGCAGGTAGGACAGGAGGTCCCTGAAGACCTTAGGTCGGTAAGGCCCCCTGCTGAGAGCCCTCCTACACCCACCCCACCCTTCTCCTCCCTCTGCTTGTCTTTGCTGCCTCTGCTCCATCTGCCTGTCACCTCACCAATTTTAAACACCTCTAGAAAGCTGCAAACACCTCCACAAACTTACACAGAGCCAGCAGAAATTAAACAGCAACTGTTTAAATATCCCTTTAAATATCGCTGGTGGAGGATCCTTCCGGCTGCTGAACGCATGTTCAGTTGAGCGAGGTTAACACAGGGCGTTACTTCCAGTGTTGAAGACAAAAAGGGCAGCACTGGTGTCAAATCTGCATTGCACGCTGATTGACACCATGCTCTGCCTATTCTACATACTTCTGGCATCATGCCCAGTACCAACGCTACCATCCTCATCAAGATGGCATCCGGAGGGGTCCGCACCAGAATTGTGCCAGCATGGCTCGGTCGCCATTTTTGACCCAAAACAGCATCCGTAACGCCCAAACAACAGTCGCTACACAATCAAATTTTTAGCCCCTTGATTTTATGAGCACATCCAATCTCTCTATTCAAGGAGCATATCCAACCCTTCAATTATAGAATTACATCAAATCCCATGTAGAGAAGAGAACATCCAGTCCCTCCATTCGAGCAACAAATCCAATCCACTGAGTATAGGAGCACATCCGATCCCTTGACCATAGGAACGAGAACAATCCCAGCTTCTCTAGTTTCTCCATGTAACTGAAGTTCCTCATCCCTGATACCATTCTACTAAATCTCTTCTGCACCTTCTCTAAGGCCTTGACATTCTTCCTAAAGTGTGGTGCCCAGAATTGAACACAATACTCCAGCTGAGGCCTAACCAATGTTTTATAAAGGGTTAGAATAACGACTTGGCTTTTGCACTCTATTTTTCTATTAATAAAAGATTTGTGCATCTCTCTGTTCCTGCATCCCTTTAAAATTGTACTATTTCGTTCATATTGCCTCACCTCATTCTTCCTACCAAAATGTATCACGTCACACTTTGCATCAAATTTCATTTGCCACATGCCTGCCCATTTTACCAGTCTGTCTATGTCCTCCTGAAGTCTTACGATCCTCATTGTTTATGACATTTCCAAGTTTCGTGTCATCTGCAAACTTTGAAATTATGCCCTGTGTACCCAAGTTCAGATCATTAATATATATCAAAAAGAGCCGTGGTCCTAATACCGACCCATGGGGAACACCACAGTATACTTCCCTCCAGTCTGAAAAACAACCATTCAGTACTATCCTCTGCTTTCTGTCCCTTAGATCAAGGGATTGGATGTGCTCCTCTAATACAGGCATTGGATGATAGTAGGAACTCAGTGGAGAGGAGGAAGGCGGTTCTCATACCCAACTCAAAAGAAGAAGTGGGGCCGCAGATCCCGAGGATTCTAAGATAAGTATTTAGGTTAAGTAGCTAGATATTTAGGTTAATAAAAACAGAAAATGCTGGAAATACTCAGCCTTTGTGGAGCGAGAAACAAAATGAACGTTTCAGGTTAATGACCCTTCGTCAGAACTGGAAAAAGTTAGAGATGTAACAGGTTTTTAAGCAAGTGTAAGGGAAGGGCAGAGAGGAGGAAAGAACAAAAGGGAGGGTCTGTGATAGGCAGAAGAGATTAAGAGACAAAAGGAGATGGTAATGGGGCAAGTCAAGAAACAAAAGATGAGTCTAGCTAGGGTATAAATGTAAATGGCAGATTCATCAACAGCTGCCATGGGAAAGAGAGAAAAAACAGAAAAAATAGGAAAAAAAAATAGGGGTGGGGATTATGGTCTGAAATTGTTGAACTCGATGTTGGGTCCAGAGGCTGTAAAGTGCCTAAACGAAAGATAAGGTGCTGTTCCTCGAGCTTACATTGAGCTTCGTTGGAACAGTGTAGGAGGTCAAGGACGGAGATGTCGGAGTGGGAGTGGAGTGGAGAATTAAAGTGACAGATGACCGGAAGCTCAGGGTCACACTTACAGACTGAACGGTGATGTTCCGCAAAGCGGTCACCCAACCGGTGCTTGGTCTCCCTAATGTAGAGGAGACCACATCGTGAGCAGCGAATGCAGTATACTAAATTGAAAGAAGTACAAGTAAATCGCTGTTTCACCTGGAAGGAGTATTTGGGGCCCTGGACAGTGGGAAGGGAGGAGGTAAAAGGGCAGGTGTTGCATCTCCTGCGCTTGCACGGTAAGGTGCCATGGGAATGGGAGGGGGTGCTTGGGACGATTGAGGAGTGGACCAGGGTGTCGCGGAGGGAGCGGTCCCTTCGGAATGCTGAAAAGCGAGGGGAGGGGAGGGGAAGATGTGTTTGGTAGTGGGATCACGCTGGAGGGGATGGAATGGCGGAGGATGATCCGTTGAACGAGGAGGCTGGTGGGATGAAAAGTGAGGACAAGGGGAACCCTATCGTGGTTCTGGGAAGGAGGTTAAGGAGTGAGAGCAGAATTGCGGGAAATAGAACGGACACGGTCGAGGGCCATGTCAGCCACTGTTGAGGGGAATCCTCGGTTGAGGACAAAAGAAGACATATTGGAAGCACTAATATGGAAGGTGGCATCGTCAGAACAGATGTGACGGAAACAGAGAAACTGAGACAATGGAATGGAGTCCTTACAGGAAGCGGGGTGGAAGGAAGTGTAGTTCAGGTAGCTGTGGGAGTCAGTGGGCTTATAGTAAATGTTTGTCAATAGCCTATCCCCAGAAATAGAGACAGAGAAGTCGAGGAAGGGAAGGAAAGAATCAGAGATGGACCATGTGAAGGTGAGGGAAGGGTGGAAATTGGATGCAAAGTGAATGAAATTTTCAAGTTCAGGTTGAGAGCAGGAAACGGCACCGATACAGCCATCAATGTACCGGAAAACGAGGTGAGGGAGGGGAACTGAGTAGGACTGGAACAAAGAATGTTCCACATATCCCACGAAAAGGCAGGCTTAGCTAGGACCCATGTGGGTTCCCATAGCAACACCGTTAATTTGGAGGAAGTGAGTGGAGTCAAAGGAGAAGGAGATCTTTAGGTTCTTTGGGGGAAAAATTCCTACAGGTCGGTAACACCTGTAAGCCGAAGTCTCGTCTCTCGTGAGAAATTGGGGTTACTGCAAAATAACACGCTCCACTTCCTTTTTGGGGCGATAGTAGTGGAGAAGCGGGCCGTAGCGCTACACACTGAGCCATGTAGCGTTGCTGTGTAGGGGGGCTCTTCCCTTAATTAAAGGGAATGGTCCAAGCTGCAAACTCTGCAGTAATGAAAGGGTCCTACCTGGACCAGCGGGGAGTGGGGGTGTCGTGCCAAAAGCCCGGCACTCAATCAGAGTGTTGGGCTGACTGATCGTGGCATGGACCCTTTGTTCAAAGCCCCAACAGGGCGCAGGAAAAAAATAGCATAATTTTCTTTCTACATGGCCCACACCTCACCTTTACGTTGTACCCTGCGAGCAACCAACCGTCTGGTTCACGTCCCCTGAAGCTGTCGCTGTCATTGCCTGGCGCAGCTTCAGGGGTTGATGCTTAATTTAGGGTCTGGGGCACTAACGGGATGCTGTGCACGGTGATGATGTTGTCATCGCCGGAGTAGCTGAGCGGGACGCTATGTGTTACTGCCATCGCTAAACTCCTGCTGAATTTAGCAAGAGTCGTTAGCGATGCCACACCGGGGCAAAAAGTCGTTATAAAGGGCGCTAACAGGAATCGCAAATGACCTGAATTTCTAGGCATTTGTGTTTAGCGATCTCAGTAGTTTTTGTTAAGCTTGAATAAATAATTAGTCTTTGGTTAGTTCACTTTGAAGTGTGAAAAGAAAAATGACAGTGCAATTTAATACATTGCAATAGTTTAGACCTAGTTTTTTTATTCATTCACGGGATGTGGATGTCGCTGGCAAGGCCAACAGTTATTACCCATCCCTAATTGCCCTCAAAGGTGGTGGTGAAGGAATCCCACAGTGCTGTTAGGGAGGGAGTGCCAGGATTTTGACCAAGCAACGATGAAGGAATGGCGATATATTTCCAAGTCAGGATGGTGTATGACTTGGAGAGGAAGTTGGAGGTGGTCATGTTGCCATGTGCTTGCTACCCTTGTCGTTCTGTGTAGTTTGGGAGGCGCTGCCAAAGAAGCCTTGGTGACTTGCTACAGCGCATCTTGTAGATGGTACACACTGCAGCCACTTTGTGCCAGCGGTAGAGGATTCAATGTTTTAAGTGGTGGACCGAGTATTCCACCACACTCCTGACCTGTGCCTTGTAGATGCTGAAAAGGCTTTGGGGAGTCAGGAGGTGAGACACTCGCCACAGAATACCCAGCCTCTGACCTGCTTTTGCAGCCACAGTATTTATGTGGCTAGTCCAGTAAAATTTCTGGTCAATGGTGATGCCAATCAGGATGTTGATGGTGGGGGATTCGGCGATGGTAATGCCGTTTGTCAACAAGGTTCCACGTAAGACACTGTTAACAGTCTCCTATAATGAAGGGATTGGATGTGCTCCTGTAATGAAGTGACTGCATGTGCACTTATAATCAAGGGATCGGATGTGATTCTGTGAATGAGGGTTTGGATTTGCTCCTATAATCAAGGGACTGCTTGTGGTCCTATGATCGAGGAGTTGGATGTGCTCCTATAATAAGGGCATTGGATGTGCTCCTTTCATCAGGGAGTTCGATGTGCTCCTATAACAACAAAAACAACTTGGGCTAAAAATTTGGTTGCATAGTGCTGATTTGGCTCGAAAATGGCGTCCGCGCAGCGCTGCACACTTCTGGTGTGGGCCATGCCGGACTCCATTTTGCTGAGCTCATTATAATTGGCGTTGGGAGTGTGCGCTGTAAGTATGCAGAGTACACAGATCATGGGTACTGAAGTTGAATGTTCAGCTATGAACTCATTGAATGGCGGTGCAGGCTAGAAGGGCCGAATGGCCTACTCCTGCACCTATTTTCTATGTTTCTATGTTTCTATGACGTCAATCAGCATGTGACGCTGATTTGCCGCCAGTGCTGCCATTTTTTACCTCACCGCTGGAGCTGGCGCCCTCTCTTAACCTTGCATTCAGCTGCAGGAAGGAACTCCCGCCCGTGCTATATTAAAGGAATCATCACCTACTTATAGGTTAGTTGTTGATTGATTTCTATTAGCTGTTGCTGAGTTTGTAGAAGGATTTGGCACTTTCTAGACTTAATTAAATTTACCTAAAGTCTGCAAGGAATAGTGTGGCACATGCTCAAGCACGTGTTACTGATTTACAAGGGGTCTGCTGAGACCAGTGGCTCCCAGTCATGGGTGCAGTAGTTTGTATCCCCCATGGCAGGGAGAATGAGCAGAGGGGACACAGGGAAGGACACGTTGCTATTAGAGGCAGGAGGAGGAGGGGCAGGAGGCCAAATCCATTCAGAATCTTTAAGGGGCAATTCTCCTACCGCAACCTCAGTGAGGAACAGTACATACAATATCTCCGTTTTACTAAGGACGTGCTCTCCAAACTCTGCCACCTGCTGCAGGCAGACCTGCAGCCTCAGTCCAGGGCAAGGATGGCATTGCCAGTGGCTGTAAAGGTGACAATGGCCTCAGCTACCCCCTCCGTTACTTTATCAATTAACTCATTCAAGTTAGTCAAATACGATTTGCCTTTAACAAATCCATGCTGGTTTTCATTTATTAACCCATATTTTTCCCAAGTGCCAATAAATTGTGTCCTGGATTAATGTCTCTAAACGTTTGTCCACCACTGATCTTAGGCTGACTGGTGTGTAGACACCGGGTTTATCCCTCTCCCCTTTTTTGAACAAGAGTGTAACATCTACAATCCTCCAGTCCTCTGGCACCACTCCGATATCTAAGTAGCATTGGAAGATTGTGACCAGAGCTTCCGCAATTTCCACCCTTGCTTCCCTCAGCAACTTAGGATAGAAACATAGAAACATAGAAAATAGGTGCAGGAGTAGGCCATTCGGCCCTTCGAGCCTGCACCGCCATTCAATGAGTTCATGGCTGAACATGCAACCTCAGTACCACATTCCTGCTTTCTCGCCATACCCCTTGATCCCCCGAATAGTAAGGACTATATCTAACTCATCCGGACCGGGTGACTTTACTAATTTGAGTTTTGCCAACCTTTTAAGTTTCTTGGGCCCAATATTGGTGGCCTTACCGCCCACTGCCTCCTGCTGGCACCGACTGTCACCGAGTTTTACTGCCGTTTTCCTCTCTCTCCCAATTTCCACTTGGGCTGGAGTGGGTGGGGAGGGGAGCACCGCCAGAAACCGCCCGCTGACGTCCTCTGGTGACTAAGTAGTGCAAGTGGCCTCCCGCCCGCCGAGATGCCAGATTGGTGCGGGGGGGAGTCGGCGGGAGTCGGCGCCAGCAGTGGGGAGGACCGCTGTGTGGAGGCGAGTTTAACCCTGATGAAGAATGGAAAAAAAGTGAACATATTTAAAAATTTTATTTTCACAGCGACTTAACTGGATGGGGTCCCCTGAAGGTGTTCCATTGCTTTTTTTTTGTAATGCTTTTTATTTTCAGCTCTTCCACTCTCCGTGGGCCTGACTCCCTCGCTGAGCCCAGTGAGGGGCGGAGGTCGAGCCCAGCGAGGGACGGAGGTCGAGCCCAGCGAGGGACGGCACAGCATTTAACAGCGGCGGGCCGTGGCCCAGGAGCGGCGCAGCATTTAACAACGGAGGGTCATGGTCTCGGAGCGACACAGCATTTAACAATGGAGGGTCATGGTCTCGGAGCGACACAGCATTTAACAACGGAGGGTCATGGTCTCGGAGCGACACAGCATTTAACAACGGAGGGTCATGGTCTCGGAGCGGCACAGCATTTAACAGCAGTGGGGTTGGGGCTCAGGAGAGGCGCAACAGAGCTTGGTCTCCAGTCATTTTAGTCAATCCTCGCCACTGGACCAAGACCTAGCTCTGTCAAGCCCGTGTGGTGGTTGATGTGCAACGGTCACCACACATTAAAAAAATCCTGCACAGGCATCTTCCACCCTTTAAGATGTAACTCATTGTAACACCTGTGAGCCCATCTTTTTTTGGTGTGAAGATTGTCATCCTCGTTACGAGGGACTGCCTAGTAGTAGTGGGACTCGACTCCATCCCCAGTGGCACATGGGCGGCAAGAGCCTTTGCCGCCGAGATTGAGAGCTGCCGCCCGTTGCTGCCCAGATTGACGACGTAAGCCGTTATTTGGCGGCCGGGCGGTACTGCCACCTCTTTTAGAGGAATCTTCCTGGCAAAGTACTGCCCAGTCTCTTAGCGGCCATCGGCGGTATTTTGGACGGCACTTGGGCGGGCCTTGGCCTTCATCAATTTTGGGCCCCTTCTCTTTATCTATTTTTAGCCTAACCAATTTCTCTACTGCCTCCTCCTTTATTGTGACACTGGCAGCATCTTCTTTAGTGAAGACAGATGTAAAGTACTCATTTAGTACCTCAGTCATGTCCTCTGCCTCCATAGGCAGATCTCCCTTTTGAACTGCAATCAGCACCACCCTTCCTTTTACTATCCTTTCACTATTTATGTGTTTCTGAAAGACATTTGGATTCCTTTTTATGTTAGCTGCTAATCTACTCTCATAAACATTCTTTGCCCCTGTTATTTCCTTTTTCAGTTCTCCCCTGCACTTTTTGGGCCTGAAATTGACGGCATTACTGCCCACCGCAGCCGGCTACGGTGGTCTCCCCTTGGTGACAGATTCCTTCAGGTCTGCAACCGGCGGGAGGGGAGTACTGCCGAGAACTACCCACTGATGGCCGCTGGCGACCAAGTCGTGTAAGTGACCTCCCGCCCACCCAGCTGCCATATTGGTGTAGGCGGGAGTTGGTGGCAGGAGTGGGAAGGACCACTGCATGGAGGTAGGTCTAACCCCGATGGTAAGCAAGAAAGACCTGCAAAAAAAGATTAGTGAACATCTTTAAAAAAAAATTTCCCCAGCGATTCATCTGTATGGGGTCCCCTGAGGCTGTTCCAGTAGTTTTTTTAAAGATTTTTATTTTTAGGTCTTCGCCCTCCCGACTCAATCCTTGGCAAGGATCGCATTTGCTGCTGAGATTGGGAGCTCCCGCCCGCTACCGCCCAGATTGACGGCGTAAGCTGTTATTTTGCTGCCGGGCAGTACTGCCATCTCGTTTAGAGGCATCTTCCTGACAAAGTACTGCCCGGTCTCTCGGCGGCCATCAGAGGTCCTTTGGGGATATCTTCCTGTATTGGAGGGATTAAGTATGTCCCTGTACTGGAGGGATGAGATATCTTCCTGTACTGGAGTGATTAGATATGTCGCTGTACTGGACGGATTAGATTTGTTCCTGTACTGAAGGGTTTAGATATGCCTCTGTACTGGAGGGATTAAGTATGTCCCTGTACTGGAGGGATGAGATATGTCCCTGTACTGGAGGGATTAGATATTCCCCTGTACTGGAAGCATTAGATATGCTCCTGTACTGGGGGGATTAGATATGTCCCTGTACTGGAAGGATTAGATATGTCACTGGACTGGAGGGATTAAATATGTCCCTGTACTGGAGAGATGAGGTGTGTTCCTGGACTGGAGGGATGAGATATGTCCCTGTACTGGAGGGATTAAATATGGCCCTGTATTAGAGGGATTAGATATGTTCCTGCAATGGAGGGATTAGAGATATCCCTGTACATGATGGACGAGATATGTTCCTGTACTGGAGGGATTAGATATGCCACTGTATTTGAGGGATTAGATATGCCCCTGTACTGGAGGGATTAGATATGTCCCTGTCCTGGAGGGATTAGATATGTCCCTGTATTGGACAGATTAGATATGTTCCTGTACTGAAGGGCTTAGATATGCCCCTGCATTTGAGGGATTAGATATGCCCCTGTACTTGAGGGATGAGATATGTCTCTTTACCGGAGGGATTCGATATCTTCCTGTATTGGAGAGATTAGATATCTTCCTGTACTGGAGGGATTAGATATGTTCCTGTACTGAAGGGATTAGATATGCCCCTGTACTTGAGGGATTAGATATGCCCCTGTACTTGAGGAATGAGATATGTCTCTGTACCGGAGGGATTCGATATGTTCCTGTATTGGAGAGATTAGATATCTTCCGGTACTGGAGTGATTAGATATGTCCCTGTACTGGAGGGATTAGATATGCCCCTGTACTGGAGGGATTCGATATGTTCCAGTACTGGAGGGATTAGATATGTCCCTGCACTGGAGAGGTTATATATAAGCCCCTGTACTGGAAGGATTACACATATCCCTGTACTGGAGGGATTAGATATGCCTCTGTACTGGAGGGTTTCGATATGTTCCTGTATTGGAGGGATTAGATATCTTCCGGTACTGGAGGGATTAGATATGTCCCTGTCATGGAGGGATTTGATATGTCTCTGTACTGGAGGGATTAGATATGCCCCTGTACTGGAGGGATTCGAAATGTTCCTGTACTGGAGGGATTAGATATGCCCCTGAACTAGAGGGCTAGGTTTGCCCCTGTACTGGAGGGAATAGATATGACCGTGTACTGGAGGGATTAGATATGTTGCTTTATTGGAGGGATTAGCTATCTTCCTGTATTGGAGGGATTAGATATGCCCCTGTACTGGAGGGATTAGATATGTTCCTGCAGTGGGTGCATTAGATATATCCCTGTACATGAGGGATTAGATATGTTCCTGTAATGGAGGGATTAGATATGCCCCTGTATTGGAGGGATTTGCTCTGTCCCTGTACTGGAGGGATTAGATATTTACCTGTACTGGAAGAATTAGATATGCCCCTGTATTGGAGGGATTGGCTATGTCCCTGTACTGGAGGGATTAGATATGCCCCTGTCCTGGAGGGGTTAGATATGCCCCAGTATTGGAGGGATTAGATATGTTTATGCACTGGAGGGATGAGATATGTCCCTGAACTGGAGGTATTAGGTATGCGCCTGTACTGGACGGATTAGTTATGTCCCTGTACTGGAGAGATTAGATATGTCGCTGTACTGGAGGGATTAGATATGTCCCTGTACTGGAGGGATTAGATATGTCCCTGTACTGGAGGGATTAGATATGTTCATGTACTGGAGGGATTAGATTTGTCCCTGTAGTGGAGGGATTAGATATACCCCTGTATTCGAGGGATTAGCTATGTCCCTGTACTGGCGGGATTAGAAATGTCGCTGTACTGGAGGGATTAGATATGTTCCTGTACTGGAGGGATTAGATATGTCACTGTACTGGAGGGATTAGACATGTACCTGTAGTGGAGGGATTAGATATGTTCCTGAACTGGAGGGATTGGATATGTCACTGTACTGGAGGGATTAGATATGTTCCTGTATTGGAGGGATTAGATATGCCCCTGGACTGGAGGGATCCGTTTTCCCCTGTACTGGAAGGATTAGATATGCCACTGTACTGCAGGTATTTGATAAGTCCCTGTACTGGAGGGAAGAGATATGTCTTTGTACCGGAGGGATTCGGTATGTTCCTGTAGTGGAGGGATTAGATATGACCCTGTACTGGAGGGATTAGATATGCCCCTGTACTGGAGGGATTAGATATGCCCTGCACTGGAGGGATTAGATATGTCCCTGTACTTGAGGGATTAGATATGTTCATGTACTGGAGGGATTAAATTTGTCCCTGTAGTAGAGGGATTAGATATACCCCTGTATTCGAGGGATTAGCTATGTCCCTGTACTGGCGGGATTAGAAATGTCGCTGTACTGGAGGGATTAGATATGTTCCTGTACTGGAGGGATTAGATATGTCACTGTACTGGAGGGATTAGACATGTGCCTGTAGTGGAGGGATTAGACATGTTCCTGAACTGGAGGGATTGGATATGTCACTGTACTGGAGGGATTAGACATGTTCCTGTATTGGAGGGATTAGATATGCCCCTGGACTGGAGGGATCCGTTTTCCCCTGTACTGGTGGGATTAGATATGCCACTGTACTGCAGGTATTTGATAAGTCCCTGTACTGGAGGGATGAGATATGTCTTTGTACCGGAGGGATTCGGTATGTTCCTGTAGTGGAGGGATTAGATATGACCCTGTACTGGAGGGATTAGATATGCCCCTGTACTGGAGGGATTAGATATGCCCTGCACTGGAGGGATTAGATATGTCCCTGAACTGGAGGGATAGGTTTGCCCCTGTAGTGGAGGGAATATATATGACCGTGTACTGGAGGGATTAGATATGTTGCTGTATTGGAGGGATTAGCTATCTTCCTGTATTGGAGGGTTTAGATATGCCCCTGTACTGGAGGGATTAGATATGTTCCTGCAGTGGAGGCATTAGATATATCCCTAAACATGAGGGATTAGATATGTTCCTGCAATGGAGGGATTAGATATGTCCCTGTACTGAAGGGATTCGATATGCCCCTGTACTGGAGGGATTAGATATTTACCTGTCTGGAAGAATTAGATATGCCCCTGGATTGGAGGGATTGGCTATGTCCCTGTACTGGAGGGATTAGATATTTACCTGTCTGGAAGAATTAGATATGCCCCTGTATTGGAGGGATTTGCTATGTCCCTGTACTGGAGGGATTAGATATTTACCTGTCTGGAAGAATTAGATATGCCCCTGGATTGGAGGGATTGGCTATGTCCCTGTACTGGAGGGATTAGATATGTCCCTGTTCTGGAGGTATTAGGTATGCCCCTGTACTGGAGGGAATAGATATGTTGCTGTACTGGAGGGATTAGATATCTTCCTGTATTGGAGGGATTAGATATGCCCCTGTACTGGAGGGATTTGATATGTTGGTGTATTGGAGGGATTAGATATCTTCCTGTATTGGAGGGATTAGATATGCCCCTGTACTTGAGGGATTTGATATGTTCCTACACTGGAGGGATTAGATATATCCCTGTACATGAGGGATTAGATATGCCCCTGTACTTGATCGATTAGATATGTTCATGTAATGGAGGGATAAGATATGTCCCTGTAGTGGAGGGATTAGATATACCCCTGTATTCGAGGGATTAGCTATGTCCCTGTACTGGAGGGATCAGAAATGTCCCTGTACTGGAGGGATTAGATATGTTCCTGTACTGGAGGGATTAGATATGTCACTGTACTGGAGGGATTAGATATGTCCCTGTACTAGAGGGATTAGATATGTTCCTGTACTGGAGGGATTAGATATGTCACTGTACTGGAGGGATTAGATATGTCCCTGTCCTGGAGGGATTAGATATGCCCCTGTACTGGAGGGATTAGATATGGTACTGTACTGGAGGGATTAGATATGTTCCTGGACTGGAGGGATTAGATATGCCCCTGTACTGGAGAAATTAGATATGTTCCTGTACTGGAGGGATTAGATATCTTCCTTTTTGGCAGGATTAGATAAGCGCATGTATTGGAGGGATTAGATATGCCCCTGGACTGGAGTGATAGGTTTGCCCCTGTATTGGAGGGATTAGATATGCCCCTGTACTGGAGGGATTAGATATGTTGCTGTATTGGAGAGATTAGATATCTTCCTGTCTTGGAGGGATTAGATATGCCCCTGGACTGGAGGGATCCGTTTTCCCCTGTACTTGAGGGATTAGATATGTCCCTGTACTGGAGGGATGAGATATGTCTCTGTACCGGAGGGATTCGATATGTTCCTGTACTGGAGGGATTAGATATGACCCTGTACTGGAGGGAGTAGATATGTTTCTGTATTGGAGGGATTAGATATCTTCCTGTACTGGAGGGATTAGATATGCCCCTGTACATGAGGGATTAGATATGTTCCTGTAATGGAGGGATTACATATGTCCCTGTAATGCACGGATTAGATATGTCCCTGTACTGGAGGGATTAGATATGTCCCTGGACTGGAGGGATCCGTTTTCCCCTGTACTGGTGGGATTAGATATGCCACTGTACTGCAGGTATTTGATAAGTCCCTGTACTGGAGGGATGAGATATGTCTTTGTACCGGAGGGATTCGGTATGTTCCTGTAGTGGAGGGATTAGATATGACCCTGTACTGGAGGGATTAGATATGCCCCTGTACTGGAGGGATTAGATATGCCCTGCACTGGAGGGATTAGATATGTCCCTGAACTGGAGGGATAGGTTTGCCCCTGTAGTGGAGGGAATATATATGACCGTGTACTGGAGGGATTAGATATGTTGCTGTATTGGAGGGATTAGCTATCTTCCTGTATTGGAGGGTTTAGATATGCCCCTGTACTGGAGGGATTAGATATGTTCCTGCAGTGGAGGCATTAGATATATCCCTAAACATGAGGGATTAGATATGTTCCTGCAATGGAGGGATTAGATATGTCCCTGTACTGAAGGGATTCGATATGCCCCTGTACTGGAGGGATTAGATATTTACCTGTCTGGAAGAATTAGATATGCCCCTGGATTGGAGGGATTGGCTATGTCCCTGTACTGGAGGGATTAGATATTTACCTGTCTGGAAGAATTAGATATGCCCCTGTATTGGAGGGATTTGCTATGTCCCTGTACTGGAGGGATTAGATATTTACCTGTCTGGAAGAATTAGATATGCCCCTGGATTGGAGGGATTGGCTATGTCCCTGTACTGGAGGGATTAGATATGTCCCTGTTCTGGAGGTATTAGGTATGCCCCTGTACTGGAGGGAATAGATATGTTGCTGTACTGGAGGGATTAGATATCTTCCTGTATTGGAGGGATTAGATATGCCCCTGTACTGGAGGGATTTGATATGTTGGTGTATTGGAGGGATTAGATATCTTCCTGTATTGGAGGGATTAGATATGCCCCTGTACTTGAGGGATTTGATATGTTCCTACACTGGAGGGATTAGATATATCCCTGTACATGAGGGATTAGATATGCCCCTGTACTTGATCGATTAGATATGTTCATGTAATGGAGGGATAAGATATGTCCCTGTAGTGGAGGGATTAGATATACCCCTGTATTCGAGGGATTAGCTATGTCCCTGTACTGGAGGGATCAGAAATGTCCCTGTACTGGAGGGATTAGATATGTTCCTGTACTGGAGGGATTAGATATGTCACTGTACTGGAGGGATTAGATATGTCCCTGTACTAGAGGGATTAGATATGTTCCTGTACTGGAGGGATTAGATATGTCACTGTACTGGAGGGATTAGATATGTCCCTGTCCTGGAGGGATTAGATATGCCCCTGTACTGGAGGGATTAGATATGGTACTGTACTGGAGGGATTAGATATGTTCCTGGACTGGAGGGATTAGATATGCCCCTGTACTGGAGAAATTAGATATGTTCCTGTACTGGAGGGATTAGATATCTTCCTTTTTGGCAGGATTAGATAAGCGCATGTATTGGAGGGATTAGATATGCCCCTGGACTGGAGTGATAGGTTTGCCCCTGTATTGGAGGGATTAGATATGCCCCTGTACTGGAGGGATTAGATATGTTGCTGTATTGGAGAGATTAGATATCTTCCTGTCTTGGAGGGATTAGATATGCCCCTGGACTGGAGGGATCCGTTTTCCCCTGTACTTGAGGGATTAGATATGTCCCTGTACTGGAGGGATGAGATATGTCTCTGTACCGGAGGGATTCGATATGTTCCTGTACTGGAGGGATTAGATATGACCCTGTACTGGAGGGAGTAGATATGTTTCTGTATTGGAGGGATTAGATATCTTCCTGTACTGGAGGGATTAGATATGCCCCTGTACATGAGGGATTAGATATGTTCCTGTAATGGAGGGATTACATATGTCCCTGTAATGCACGGATTAGATATGTCCCTGTACTGGAGGGATTAGATATGTCCCTGGACTGAAGGGATTAGATATGCCCCTGTGTTGGAGGAATTTGCTATGTCCCTGTACTGGAGGGATTAGATATTTACCTGTACTGGAAGAAATAGATATGCCCCTGTATTGGAGGGCTTGGCTATGTCCCTGTACTGGAGGGATTAGATATGCCCCTGTCCTGGAGGGATTAGATATGCCCCTGTATTGGAGGGGTTAAATATGTTCATTCACTGGAAGGATTAGTTATGTCCCTATACTGGAGCGATTAGATATGTCGCTGTACTGGAGGGATTAGATATGTCCCTGTCCTGGAGGAATTAGATATGTCACTGTACTGGAGGGATTAGATATGCCTCTGTACTGGAAGGATTAGATATGCCTCTGTACTCGAGGGAATAGATATGTTCCTGTACTGGAGGAATTAGATATGTCACTGTACTGGAGGGATTAGATATGTCCCTGTACTAGGGGGATTAAATAAGTTGCTGTACTGGAGGGATTAGATATGCCACTGTACTAGAGGGATTAGATATGTCCCTGTACTGGAGGGATTAGATATGCCCCTGTACTTGAGTGATTAGGGATGTTCCTGTACGGGATGGATTAGATATGTTCCTGTACTGGAGGTATTAGATATGCCACTGTACTGGTGGGATTAGATATGTTCCTGTACTGGAGGGATTAGATATGTCACTGTACTGGAGGGATTAGATATGTCCCTGTCCTGGAGGGATTAGATATGCCCCTGTACTGGAGGGATTAGATATGGTACTGTACTGGAGGGATTAGATATGTTCCTGGATTGGAGGGATTAGATATGCCCCTGTACTGGAGAAATTAGATATGTTCCTGTACTGGAGGGATTAGATATCTTCCTTTTTGGCAGGATTAGATAAGCGCATGTATTGGAGGGATTAGATATGCCCCTGGACTGGAGTGATAGGTTTGCCCCTTTACTGGAGGGATTAGATATGCCCCTGTATTGGAGGGAATTAATATGTTCCTGTACTGGAGGGATTAGATATGTCCCTGTACTGGAGGGATTAGATCTGTTCCTGTACTGGAGGGATTAAATATCCTTTGTATTGAAGGGATTAGATATGCCTCTGCACAGGAGGGATTAGATATGTCCCTGCATTGGAGGGATTAGATATGTCCCTGTCCTGGAGGAATTAGATATGTCACTGTACTGGAGGGAATAGATATGTCCCTGTACTGGAGGGATTAAATATGTTGCTGTACTGGAGGGATTAGATATGCCACTGTACTGGAGGGATTAGATATGTCCCTGTACTGGAGGGATTAGATATGCCCCTGTACTTGAGTGATTAGGGATGTTCCTGTACGGGATGGATTAGGTATGTTCCTGTACTGCAGGTATTAGATATGCCCCTGTACTGGTGGGATTAGATATGTTCCTGTACTGGAGGGAATAGATATGTTCCTGTACTGGAGGGATTAGATATGTTCCTTTCCTGGAGGGATTAGATATGCCCCTGTACTGGAGGGATTAGATATGGCCCTGTACTGGAGGGATTAGATATGTTCCTGCAATGGAGTGAATAGATATATCCCTGTATATGAGGGATTCAATATGTTCCTGTACTGGAGAGATTAGATATGCCACTGTACTGGAGGGATTAGATATGTCCCTGTACTGGAGGGGTTAAATATGTCCCTGTACTGGAGGGATTAGATATTCCCTGTATTGGACGGATATGCTATGTCCCTGTACTGGAGGGATTAGATATGCCTCTGTACTGGAGGGATTAGACATGCCTCTGGACTGGAGGGATTAGATATGTCCCTGTACTGGAGCGATTTGATATGTCGCTTTACTGGAGGGATTAGATATGCCTCTGTACTGGAGTGTTTAGATATGTCACTGTATTGGAGGGATTAGATATGTCACTGTACTGGAGGGATTAGATATGCCCCTGCAATGGACGGATTAGATATGCCCCTGTACTGGAGGGATGAGATATGCTCCTGTACTGAAGGGATTACATATGGCTCTGTACTGGAGGGATTAGCTATGTCCCTGTATTGGAGGGATTCGATATGCCCCTGCACTGGAGGGATTAGATATGCCCCTGTACTGGAGGGATTAGATATGTTGCTGTATTGGAGGGATTAGATATCTTCCTGTATTGGAGGGATTAGATATGCCCCTGTACTGGAGGGATTTGATATGTTCCTGCACTGGAGGTATTAGATATATCCCTGTACATGAGGGATTAGCTATGTTCCTGTACTGGAGGGATTAGATATGTCCCTGTAGTGGAGGGATTAGATATACCCCTGTATTCGAGGGATTAGCTATGTCCCTGTACTGGAGGGATCAGAAATGTTCCTGTACTGGAGGGATTAGATATGTTCCTGTACTGGAGGGATTAGATATGCCCCTGTACTGAAGCGATTAGATATATCCCTGTTCTGGAGGGATTAGATATGTCCCTGTACTGGAGGGATTAGATATGCCCCTGTACTGGAGGGATTAGATATGTCCCTGTACTGGAGGGAATAGATATGTTCCTGTACTGGAGGGATTAGATATGTTCCTTTACTGGAGGGATTAGATATGCCCTTGTACTGGAGGGAATAGATATGTTCCTGTACTGGAGGGATTAGAAATGCCCCTGTACTGGAGGGATTAGACATGGCCCTGTACTGGAGGGATTAGATATGTTCCTGCAATGGAGTGAATAGATATATCCCTGTATATGAGGAATTCGATATGTTCCTGTACTGGAGAGATTAGATATGCCACTGTACTGGAGGGATTAGATATGTCCCTGTACTGGAGGGGTTAGATATGTCCCTGTACTGGAGGGATTAGATATACCCTGTATTGGACGGATATGCTATGTCCCTGTACTGGAGGGATTAGATATGCCTCTGTACTGGAGGGATTTGATATGCCTCTGGACTGGAGGGATTAGATATGTCCCTGTACTGGAGCGATTTGATATGTCGCTTTACTGGAGGGATTAGATATGTCACTGTACTGGAGGGATTAGATATGTCACTGTACTGGAGGGATCAGAAATGTTCCTGTACTGGAGGGATTAGATATGTTCCTGTATTGAAGCGATTAGATATATCCCTGTTCTGGAGGGATTAGATATGTCCCTGTACTAGAGGGATTAGATATGCCCCTGTACTGGAGGGATTAGATATGTCCCTGTACTGGAGGGATTAGATATGCCCCAGTACTGGAGTGATTAGATATGTCCCTGTCCTGGAGGGATTAGATATGCCCCTGTATTGGAGGGATTAGAAATGTTCATGTACTGGAGGGATTAGATATGTCCCTGTATTGGAGGGATTAGATATACCCCTGTATTCGAGGGATTAGCTATGTCCGTGTACTGGAGAGATCAGAAATGTCCCTGTACGGGAGGGATTAGATATGCCCCTGTATTGGAGGGATTAGATATGCCCCTGTACTGAAGCAATTAGATATGCCCCTGTACTGGAGGGATTAGATATGTCCCTGTACTGGAGGGATTAGATATGTCGCTGTACTGGAGGGATTAGATATGTCCCTGTACTGGAGGGATTAGATATGTCCCTGCACTGGAGGGATTAAATATCCTCTGTACTGAAGGGATTAGATATGCTTCTGCACAGGAGGGATTAGATATGTTCCTGCATTGGAGGGATTAGATATGTCCCTGTCCTGGAGGAATTAGATATGTCACTGTACTGGAGGGATTAGATATGCCTCTGTACTGGAAGGATTAGATATGCCTCTGTACTCGAGGGAATAGATATGTTCCTGTACTGGAGGAATTAGATATGTCACTGTACTGGAGGGATTAGATATGTCCCTGTACTAGGGGGATTAAATAAGTTGCTGTACTGGAGGGATTAGATATGCCACTGTACTAGAGGGATTAGATATGTCCCTGTACTGGAGGGATTAGATATGCCCCTGTACTTGAGTGATTAGGGATGTTCCTGTATGGGATGGATTAGATATGTTCCTGTACTGGAGGTATTAGATATGCCACTGTACTGGTGGGATTAGATATGTTCCTGTACTGGAGGGAATAGATATGTTCCTGTACTGGAGGGATTAGATATGTCCCTTTACTGGAGGGATTAGATATGCCCCTGTATTGGAGGGAATTAATATGTTCCTGTACTGGAGGAATTAGATATGTCCCTGTACTGGAGGGATTAGATCTGTTCCTGTACTGGAGGGATTAAATATCCTTTGTATTGAAGGGATTAGATATGCCTCTGCACAGGAGGGATTAGATATGTCCCTGCATTGGAGGGATTAGATATGTCCCTGTCCTGGAGGAATTAGATATGTCACTGTACTGGAGGGAATAGATATGTTCCTGTACTGGAGGAATTAGATATGTCACTGTACTGGAGGGATTAGATATGTCCCTGTACTGGAGGGATTAAATATGTTGCTGTACTGGAGGGATTAGATATGCCACTGTACTGGAGGGATTAGATATGTCCCTGTACTGGAGGGATTAGATATGCCCCTGTACTTGAGTGATTAGGGATGTTCCTGTACGGGATGGATTAGGTATGTTCCTGTACTGCAGGTATTAGATATGCCCCTGTACTGGTGGGATTAGATATGTTCCTGTACTGGAGGGAATAGATATGTTCCTGTACTGGAGGGATTAGATATGTTCCTTTCCTATAGGGATTAGATATGCCCCTGTACTGGAGGGATTAGATATGGCCCTGTACTGGAGGGATTAGATATGTTCCTGCAATGGAGTGAATAGATATATCCCTGTATATGAGGGATTCGATATGTTCCTGTACTGGAGAGATTAGATATGCCACTGTACTGGAGGGATTAGATATGTCCCTGTACTGGAGGGGTTAAATATGTCCCTGTACTGGAGGGATTAGATATTCCCTGTATTGGACGGATATGCTATGTCCCTGTACTGGAGGGATTAGATATGCCTCTGTACTGGAGGGATTAGACATGCCTCTGGACTGGAGGGATTAGATATGTCCCTGTACTGGAGCGATTTGATATGTCGCTTTACTGGAGGGATTAGATATGCCTCTGTACTGGAGTGTTTAGATATGTCACTGTATTGGAGGGATTAGATATGTCACTGTACTGGAGGGATTAGATATGCCCCTGCAATGGACGGATTAGATATGCCCCTGTACTGGAGGGATGAGATATGCTCCTGTACTGAAGGGATTACATATGGCTCTGTACTGGAGGGATTAGCTATGTCCCTGTATTGGAGGGATTCGATATGCACCTGCACTGGAGGGATTAGATATGCCCCTGTACTGGAGGGATTAGATATGTTGCTGTATTGGAGGGATTAGATATCTTCCTGTATTGGAGGGATTAGATATGCCCCTGTACTGGAGGGATTTGATATGTTCCTGCACTGGAGGTATTAGATATATCCCTGTACATGAGGGATTAGCTATGTTCCTGTACTGGAGGGATTAGATATGTCCCTGTAGTGGAGGGATTAGATATACCCCTGTATTCGAGGGATTAGCTATGTCCCTGTACTGGAGGAATCAGAAATGTTCCTGTACTGGAGGGATTAGATATGTTCCTGTACTGGAGGGATTAGATATGCCCCTGTACTGAAGCGATTAGATATATCCCTGTTCTGGAGGGATTAGATATGTCCCTGTACTGGAGGGATTAGATATGCCCCTGTACTGGAGGGATTAGATATGTCCCTGTACTGGAGGGAATAGATATGTTCCTGTACTGGAGGGATTAGATATGTTCCTTTACTGGAGGGATTAGATATGCCCTTGTACTGGAGGGAATAGATATGTTCCTGTACTGGAGGGATTAGAAATGTCCCTGTACTGGAGGGATTAGACATGGCCCTGTACTGGAGGGATTAGATATGTTCCTGCAATGGAGTGAATAGATATATCCCTGTATATGAGGAATTCGATATGTTCCTGTACTGGAGAGATTAGATATGCCACTGTACTGGAGGGATTAGATATGTCCCTGTACTGGAGGGGTTAGATATGTCCCTGTACTGGAGGGATTAGATATACCCTGTATTGGACGGATATGCTATGTCCCTGTACTGGAGGGATTAGATATGCCTCTGTACTGGAGGGATTAGATATGCCTCTGGACTGGAGGGATTAGATATGTCCCTGTACTGGAGCGATTTGATGTGTCGCTTTACTGGAGGGATTAGATATGTCACTGTACTGGAGGGATTAGATATGTCACTGTACTGGAGGGATCAGAAATGTTCCTGTACTGGAGGGATTAGATATGTTCCTGTATTGAAGCGATTAGATATATCCCTGTTCTGGAGGGATTAGATATGTCCCTGTACTGGAGGGATTAGATATGCCCCTGTACTGGAGGGATTAGATATGTCCCTGTACTGGAGGGATTAGATATGCCCCAGTACTGGAGTGATTAGATATGTCCCTGTCCTGGAGGGATTAGATATGCCCCTGTATTGGAGGGATTAGAAATGTTCATGTACTGGAGGGATTAGATATGTCCCTGTATTGGAGGGATTAGATATACCCCTGTATTCGAGGGATTAGCTATGTCCGTGTACTGGAGAGATCAGAAATGTCCCTGTACGGGAGGGATTAGATATGCCCCTGTATTGGAGGGATTAGATATGCCCCTGTACTGAAGCAATTAGATATGCCCCTGTACTGGAGGGATTAGATATGTCCCTGTACTGGAGGGATTAGACATGCCCCAGTACTGGAGGGATTAGATATGTCCCTGTCCTGGAGGGATTGGATATGCCCTTGTATTGGAGGGATTAGAAATGTTCATGTACTGGAGGGATGAGATATGTCACTGTCGTGGAGGGATTAGATATGCCCCTGTATTCGAGGGATTAGCTATGTCCCTGTACTGGAGGGATTAGATATATCCCAGTACTGGAGGGATTCGATATGTTCCTGTACTGGAGGGATTAGATATGACCCTGTACTGGTGGGATTAGATATGTTGCTGTACTGGAGGGATTAGATATTCCCCTGAACTGGAGGGATTTGATATGCCCCTGCGCTGGAGGCATTAGATATATCCCAGTAAATGTGGGATTAGATATGTTCCTGTAATGGAGGGATTAGATATGCCCCTGTAATGCACGGTTTAGATATGTCCCTGTACTGGAGGGGTTAGATATTTACCTGTACTGGAGGTATTAGGTATGCCCCTGTACTGGAGGGATTAGTTATGTCCCTGTACTGGAGTGATTAGATATATCGCTGTACTGGAGGGATTAGATATGTCCCTGTACTGGAGGGATTAGATATGTCCCTGTACTAGAGGGATTAAATATCCTCTGTACTGAAGGGATTAGATATGCCTCTGCACAGGAGGGATTAGATATGTCCTTGTCCTGGAGGAATTAGATATGTCACTGTACTGGAGGGATTAGATATGCCTCTGTACTGGAGGGATTAGATATGCCTCTGTACTGGAGGGAATGGATATGTTCCTGTACTGGAGGGAATAGATATGTTCCTGTACTGGAGGAATTAGATATGTCACTGTACTGGAGGGATTAGATATGTCCCTGTATTGGTGGGACTAGATATGTTCCTGTACTCGAGGGAATAGATATGTTCCTGTACTGGAGGGATTAGATATGTCCCTGTACTGGAGGGATTAGATATGTCCCTGTACTGGAGGGATAAGATATATCCCTGTACATGAGGGATTCGATCTGTTCCTGTTCTGGAGGGATTGGATATGCCCCTGTACTGGAGGGTTTAGATATGTCTCTGCACTGGAGGGATTGGATATGTCCCTGTACTGGAGGAGTTAGATATGGCCCTGTACTGGAGGGATTAGATATGTTCCTGCAATGGAGGGATTAGATATATCCCTGTACATGAGGGATTCGATATGTTCCTGTACTGGAGGGATTAGATATGCCACTGTACTGGAGGGATTCGATATGTCCCTGTACTGGAGGGATTAGATATCTCCCTGTACTGGAGGGGTTAGATATTACCTGTATTGGACGGATTTGCTATGTCGCTGTACTGGAGGGATTAGATATGCCCCTGTACTGGAGGGATTAGATATGCCTCTGTACTGGAGTGTTTAGATATTTCACTGTACTGGAGGGATTAGATATGTCCCTGTACTAGAGGGATTAGATATGTTCCTGTGCTGGAGGGATTAGGTATGTCACTGCACTGGAGGGATTAGATATGCCCCTCCAATGGACGGATTAGATATGCCCCTGTACTGGAGAGATTAGATATGCTCCTGTAATGAAGGGATTACATATTCCTCTGTACTGGAGGGATTACCTATGTCTCTGTATTGGAGGGATTAGATATACCCCTGCACTGGAGGGATTAGATATGCCCCTGAACTGGAGGGATAGGTTTGCCCCTGTACTGGAGGGAATAGCTATGACCCTGTACTGGAGGGATTAGACATGTTGCTGTATTGGAGGGATTAGATATCTTCCTCTATTGGAGGGATTAGATAGGCCCCTGTACTGGAGGGTTTAGATATGTCCCTGCACTGGAGGGATTGGATATGTCCCTGTACTGGAGGGATTAGATATGGCCCTGTACTGGAGGGATTAGATATGTTCCTGCAATGGAGGGATTAGATATATCCCTGTACATGAGGGATTCGATATGTTCCTGTACTGGAGGGATTAGATATGCCACTGTACTGGAGGGATTAGATATGCCCCTGTACTGGAGGGATTAGATATGCCTCTGTACTGGAGTGTTTAGATATTTCACTGTACTGGAGGGATTAGATATGTCCCTGTACTAGAGGGATTAGATATGTTCCTGTGCTGGAGGGATTAGGTATGTCACTGCACTGGAGGGATTAGATATGCCCCTCCAATGGACGGATTAGATATGCCCCTGCATTGGAGAGATTAGATATGCTCCTGTAATGAAGGGATTACATATTCCTCTGCACTGGAGGGATTACCTATGTCTCTGTATTGGAGGGATTAGATATACCCCTGCACTGGAGGGATTAGATATGCCCCTGAACTGGAGGGATAGGTTTGCCCCTGTACTGGAGGGAATAGCTATCACCCTGTACTGGAGGGATTAGATATGTTGCTGTATTGGAGGGATTAGATATCTTCCTGCATTGGAGGGATTAGATATGCCCCTGTACTGGAGGGATTTGATATGTTCCTGTACTGGAGGGATTAGATATATCCCTGTACATGAGGGATTAGATATGCCCCTGTACTTGAGGGATTAGATATGTTCATGTACTGGAGGGATTAGATATGTCCCTGTAGTGGAGGGATTAGATATATCCCTGTACATGAGGGATTCGATATGTTCCTGTACTGGAGGGATTAGATATGCCACTGTACTGGAGGGGTTAGATATTACCTGTATCGGACGGATTTGCTATGTCGCTGTACTGGAGGGATTAGATATGCCTCTGTACTGGAGGGATTAGATATGCCTCTGGACTGGAGGGATTAGATATGTCCCTGTACTGGAGCGATTTGATATGTCACTTTACTGGAGGGATTAGATATGCCTCTCTACTGGAGTGTTTAGATATTTCACTGTACTGGAGGGATTAGATATGTCCCTGTACTACAGGGATTAGATATGTTCCTGTGCTGTAGGGATTAGCTATGTCACTGCACTGGAGGGATTAGATATGCCCCTCCAATGGACTTATTAGCTATGCCCCTGTACTGGAGAGATTAGATATGCTCCTGTAATGAAGGGATTACATATTCCTCTGTACTGGAGGGATTAGCTATGTCTCTGTATTGGAGGGATTAGATATACCCCTGCACTGGAGGGATTAGATATGCCCCTGAACTGGAGGGATAGGTTTGCCCCTGTACTGGAGGGAATAGCTATCACCCTGTACTGGAGGGATTAGATTTGTTGCTGTATTGGAGGGATTAGATATCTTCCTGTATTGGAGGGATTAGATATGCCCCTGTACTGGAGGGATTTGATATGTTCCTGTACTGGAGGGATTAGATATGTCCCTGTCCTGGAGGGATTAGAATTGCCCCTGTACTGGAGGGATTAGATATGTTACTGTACTGGACGGATTAGATATGTCCCTGGACTGGAGTGATTAGATATCTTCCTTTTTGGCGGGATTAGATAAGCGCATGTATTGGAGGGATTAGATATGCCCCTGTACTGGAGGGATTACATATGTTGCTGTATTGGGGAGATTAGATATCTTCCTGTATTGGAGGGATTAGATATGCCCCTGGACTGGAGGGATCCGTTTTCCCCTGTACTGGAGGGAATAGATATGTCCCTGTACTGGAGGGATGAGATATGTCTCTGTACCAGAGGGATTAGATATGTTCCTGTACTGGAGGGATTAGATATGACCCTGTACTGAAGGGATTAGATATGTTGCTGTATTGGAGGGATTAGATATCTTCCTGTACTGGAGGGATTAGATATGCCCCTGTACTGGAGGGATTAGATATGCCCCTGCACTGGAGGCATTAGATATATCCCTGTACATGAGGGATTAGATATGTTCCTGTAATGGAGGGATTAGATACGCTGCTGTATTGCACGGATTAGTTATGTCCCTGTACTGGAGGGATTAAATATTTACCTGTACTGGATGGATTAGATATGTTCATGTACTGGAGGGATTAGATATGTCCCTGTACTGGAGGAATTAGATATATCCCTATACTGGAGGGATTAGATGTGTCCCTGTACTGGAGCGATTAGTTTTGCCTCTGTACTGGAGGGATTAGATATCTCCCTGTACTGGAGGGATTAGATATGTCCCTGTACTAGAGGGATTAGACATGTTCCTGTGCTGGAGGGATTAGGTATGTCACTGCACTGGAGGGATTAGATATGCCCCTCCAATGGACGGATTAGATATGCCCCTGTATTGGAGAGATTAGATATGCTCCTGTAATGAAGGGATTACATATTCCTCTGCACTGGAGGGATTGCCTATGTCTATGTATTGGAGGGATTAGATATACCCCTGCACTGGAGGGATTAGATATGCCCCTGAACTGGAGGGATAGGTTTGCCCCTGTACTGGAGGGAATAGCTATCACCCTGTACTGGAGGGATTAGATATGTTGCTGTATTGGAGGGATTAGATATCTTCCTGTATTGGAGGGATTAGATATGCCCCTGTACTGGAGGGATTTGATATGTTCCTGTACTGGAGGGATTAGATATATCCCTGCACATGAGGGATTAGATATGCCCCTGTACTTGAGGGATTAGATATGTTCATGTACTGGAGGGATTAGATATGTCCCGGTAGTGGAGGGATTAGATATATCCCTGTACATGAGGGATTCGATATGTTCCTGTACTGGAGGGATTAGATATGCCACTGTACTGGAGGGGTTCGATATGTCCCTGTACTGGAGGGATTAGATATCTCCCTGTACTGGAGGGGTTAGATATTACCTGTATCGGACGGATTTGCTATGTCACTGTACTGGAGGGATTAGATATGCCTCTGTACTGGAGGGATTAGATATGCCTCTGGACTGGAGGGATTAGATATGTCCCTGTACTGGAGCGAGTTGATATGTCCCTTTACTGGAGGGATTAGATATGCCTCTCTACTGGAGTGTTTAGATATTTCACTGTACTGGAGGGATTAGATATGTCCCTGTACTAGAGGGATTAGATATGTTCCTGTGCTGTAGGGATTAGATATGTCACTGCACTGGAGGGATTAGATATGCCCCTCCAATGGACTTATTAGATATGCCCCTGTACTGGAGAGATTAGATATGCTCCTGTAATGAAGGGATTACATATTCCTCTGTACTGGAGGGATTAGCTATGTCTCTGTATTGGAGGGATTAGATATACCCCTGCACTGGAGGGATTAGATATGCCCCTGAACTGGAGGGATAGGTTTTCCCCTGTACTGGAGGGAATAGATATGACCCTGTACTGGAGGGATTAGATATGTTGCTGTATTGGAGGGATTAGATATCTTCCTGTATTGGAGGGATTAGATATGCCCCTGTACTGGAGGGATTTGATATGTTCCTGCAATGGAGGGATTAGATATATCCCTGTACATGAGGGATTAGATATGCCCCTGTACTTGAGGGATTAGATATGTTCATGTACTGGAGGGATTAGATATGTCCCTGTCGTGGAGGGATTAGATATACCCCTGTATTCGAGGGATTAGCTATGTCCCTGTACTGGAGGGATTAGAAATGTCCCTGTACTGGAGGGATTAGATATGTCCCTGTACTGGAGGGATGAGATATGTCTCTGTACCAGAGGGATTCGATATGTTCCTGTACTGGAGGGATTAGATATGACCCTGTACTGGAGGGATTAGATATGTTGCTGTATTGGAGGGATTAGATATCTTCCTGTACTGGAGGGATTAGATATGCCCCTGTACTGGAGGGATTAGATATGCCCCTGCACTGGAGGCATTAGATATATCCCTGTACATGAGGGATTAGATATGTTCCTGTAATGGAGGGATTAGATATGCTGCTGTATTGCACGGATTAGATATGTCCCTGTACTGAAGGGATTAGATATTTACCTGTACTGGATGGATTAGATATGTTCATGTACTGGAGGGATTAGATATGTCCCTGTACTGGAGGAATTAGATATGTCCCTGTACTAGAGGGATTAGATATGTTGCTGTATTGGAGGGATTAGATATCTTCCTGTACTGGAGGGATTTGATATGTTCCTGCACTGGAGGGATTAGATATGTCACTGTACTGGAGGGATTAGATATGTCCCTGTCCTGGAGGGATTAGATATGCCCCTGTACTGGAGTGATTAGATATGTTACTGTACTGGAGGGATTAGCTATGCCCCTGTACTTGAGGGATTAGATATGTTCATGTACTGGAGGGATTAGATATGTCCCTGTAGTGGAGGGATTAGATATACCCCTGTATTCGAGGGATTAGCTATGTCCCTGTACTGGAGGGATTAGAAATGTCCCTGTACTGGAGGGATTAGATATGTTCCTGTACTGGAGGGATTAGATATGTCACTGTACTGGAGGGATTAGATATGTCCCTGTCCTGGAGGGATTAGATATGCCCCTGTACTGGAGTGATTAGATATGTTACTGTACTGGAGGGATTAGATATGCCCCTGTACTGGAGTGATTAGATATGTTACTGTACTGGAGGGATTAGCTATGCCCCTGTACTTGAGGGATTAGATATGTTCATGTACTGGAGGGATTAGATATGTCCCTGTAGTGGAGGGATTAGATATACCCCTGTATTCGAGGGATTAGCTATGTCCCTGTCCTGGAGCGATTAGTTTTGCCTCTGTACTGGAGGGATTAGATATCTCCCTGTACTGGAGGAATTAGATATGTCCCTGTACTGGAGGGATTAGATATGCCTCTGTACTCGAGTGATTAGATATGTTCCTGCACTGGAGGGATTAGATATATCCCTGTACATGAGGGATTAGATATGTTCCTGTAATGGAGGGATTAGATATACCCCTGTATTGGAGGGATTTGCTATGTCCCTGTACTGGAGGGATTAGATATTTACCTGTACTGAATGGATTAGATATGTTCATGTACTGGAGGGATTAGATATGTCCCTGTACTGGAGGAATTAGACATATCCCTATACTGGAGGGATTAGATGTGTCCCTGTACTGGAGCGATTAGTTTTGCCTCTGCACTGGAGGGATTAGATATCTCCCTGTACTGGATGAATTAGATATGTCCCTGTACTGGAGGGATTAGATATGTCCCTTTCCTGGAGGGATTAGATGTGTCCCTGTACTGGAGGAATTAGATTTGCCCCTGAACTGGGCGGATAGGTTTGCCCCTGTCCTGGAGGGATTAGATATGTTGCTGTATTGGATGGATTAGACATCTTCCTTTTTGGAGAGATTAGATATGCCCATGTATTGGGGGTATTAGATATGCCCCTGCACTGGAGGGATTAGATAGGTTGCTGTATTGGAGAGATTAGATATCTTCCTGTATTGGAGGGATTAGATATGCCGCTGGACTGGAGGGACAGTTTTGCGCCTGTATTGGAGGGATTAGATATGCCCCTGTACTGGAGGGAGTAGATATGTTGCTGTATTGGAGAGATTAGATATCTTCCTGTATTGGAGGGATTAGATATGCCCCTGGACTGGAGGGATCCGTTTGCCCCTGTACTGGAGGGATTAGACATGCCACTGTACTGCAGGGATTTGATGAGTCACTGTACTGGAGGGATTGTATATGCCCCTGGACTGGAGGGATTAGATATGTTGCTGTATTGGAGGGATTAGATATGCCCATCTACTGGAGGGATGAGATATGCCCCTGGATTGGAATAATTAGATATGCCCCTGGACTGGAGAGATTAGATATGTTGCTGTATTGGAAAGATTAGATATCTTCCTGTATTGGAGGGATTAGATATGCCCCTGGACTGGAGGTATAGGTTTGCACCTGTACTGGAGGGATTAGATATGCCGCTGTACTGGAGGGATTAGATATGCTGCTGTACTGAAGGGATGAGATGTGCCTGTGTACTGGAGGGATTAGATATGTCCCTGTACTGGAGGGATTAGATATGCCCCTGTACTGCAGGGAATAGATATGTTCCTATAATGGAGGGATTAGATATGTCCCTGTACTGGAGGGATTCGATCTGTTCCTGTACTGGATGGATGAGATATGTTCCTGCACTGGAGGGATTAGATATATCCCTGTACATGAGGGATTAGATATGTTCCTGTAATTGGAGGGATTAGATATGTTCCTGTACTGGAGGGATTAGATATGTTCCTGTACTGGAGGGATTAGATATTTACCTGTACTGGTGGGATTAGATATGTTCATGTACTGGAGGGATTAAATATGTCCCTGTACTGGAGGGATTAGATATGCCCCTGCATTGGAGGGATTAGCCATGTCCCTGTACTGGAGGGATTAGATATGCCCCTCTACTGGAGGGATTAGATATGTTCCTGCACTGGAGGGATTAGATATGTCCCTGTACTGGAAGGATTAGATATGTTCCTGTACTGGAGGGATTAGATATGTTGCTGTATTGGTGGGATTAGATATCTTCTTGTATTGGAGGCATTAGATATGCCCCTGTACTGGAGGGATTAGATATGTTCCTGCACTGGAGCGATTAGATATGTCCCTGTACTGGAGGGATTAGATATGTTCCTGCACTGGAGGGATTAGATATATCCCTGTACATGAGGGATTAGATATGTTCCTGTACTGGAGGGATTCGATATGCCCCTGTATTGGAGAGATTTGCTTTGTCGCTGTACTGGAGGAATTAGATATTTACCTGTCCTGGAGGGATTAGATATGTTCATGTACTGGAGGGATTAGATATGTCCCTGTACTGGAGGGATTAGATATGCCCCTGCATTTGAGGAATTAGCTATGTCCCTTTACTGGAGGGATTAGATATGTCCCTTTCCTGGAGGGATTAGATGTGTCCCTGTACTGGAGGGATTAGATTTGCCCCTGAACTGGGCGGATAGGTTTGCCCCTGTGCTGGAGAGATTAGATATCCCCCTGTACTGGAGGGATTAGATATGTTGCTGTATTGGAGGGATTAGATATGCCCATGTATTGGGGGTATTAGATATGCCCCTGCACTGGAGGGATTAGATATGTTGCTGTATTGGAGAGATTAGATATCTTCCTGTATTGGAGGGATTAGATATGCCACTGTCCTGCAGGGATTTGATGAGTCACGGTACTGGAGGGATTGGATATGCCCCTGGACTGGAGGGATTAGATATGTTGCTGTATTGGAGGGATTAGATATGCCCCTCTATTTGAGGGATGAGATATGCCCCTGGACTGGAGGGATTAGAAATGCCCCTGTACTGGAGGAATTAGATATGGCCCTGGACTGGAGGGATTACATATGTTGCTGTATTGGAGGGATTAGATATGCCCCTGTATTGCAGGGATTAGATATGCCCCTGGACTGGAGGGATAGGTTTGCACCTGTACTGGAGGGATTAGATATGCCGCTGTACTGGAGGGATTAGGTATGCCCCTGGACTGGAGGGATTTGATATTTTCCTGTATTGGAGGGATTAGATATGCCTCTGTATTGGAGGGATTAGATATGCCCGTGTACTGGAGGGATTACATATGTTCCTGCACTGGAGGGATTAGATATGCCCCTGTATTGGACGGATTTGCTATGTCGCTGTACTGGATGAATTAGATATTTACCTGTACTGGGAGGATTAGATATGTTCATGTACTGGAGGGATTAGATATGTCGCTGTACTGGAGGGATTAGATATGCCCCTGCATTGGAGGAATTAGCTATGTCCCTTTACTGGAGGGATTAGATATGTCCTTGTACTGGAGGGATTAGATATGTTCCTGTACTGGAGGGATTAGATATGTCACTTTACTGGAGGGATTAGATATGCGCCTGCAATGGAGGGATTAGATATGTCCTGTACTGGAGGGATTAGATATACCCCTGTACTGGAGGGATTAGATGTGCCCCTGCAATGGAGGGTATTATATATGCCCCTGAACTGGAGGGAATAGATATGACCCTGGACTGGAGGGATTAGAGATGTCCCTGTACTGGAGGGATTAGATATGTCCCTGTCCTGGAGGAATTAGATATTTCACTGTACCGAAGGGATTAGCTATGCCTCTGTACTGGAATGATTAGATATGTTCCTGCACTGGAAGGATTAGATATATCCCTGTACCTGAGGGATTAGATATGTTCCTGTACTGGAGGGATTAGATATACCCCTGTATTGGAGGGATTTGCTATGTCCCTGTACTGGAGGGATTAGATATATCCCTATACTGGAGGGATTAGATGTGTCCCTGTACTGGAGGAATTAGATATATCCCTATACTGGAGGGATTAGATGTGTCCCTGTACTGGAGCGATTAGTTTTGCCTCTGTAATGGAGGGATTAGATATCTCCCTGTACTGGAGGAATTAGATATGTCCCTGTACTGGAGGGATTAGATATGTCCCTTTCCTGGAGGGATTAGATGTGTCCCTGTACTGGAGGGATTAGATTTGCTCCTGAATTGGGGGATAGGTTTGCCCCTGTACTGGAGGGATTAGATATGCCCCTGTACTGGAGGGATTAGATATGTTGCTGTATTGGAGGAATTAGATATCTTCCTTTTTGGAGAGATTAGATATGCCCATGTATTGGGGGTATTAGATATGCCCCTGCACTGGAGGGATTAGATATGTTGCTGTATTGGAGAGACTAGATATCTTCCTGTATTGGAGGTATTAGATATGCCGCTGGACTGGAGGGATAGGTTTGCCCCTGTACTGGAGGGAGTAGATATGTTGCTGTATTGGAGAGATTAGATATCTTCCTGTATTGGAGAGATTAGATATGCCCCTGGACTGGAGGGATCCGTTTGCCCCTGTACTGGAGGGATTAGATATGCCACTGTACTGCAGGGATTTGATGAGTCACTGCACTGGAGGGATTGGATATGCCCCTGCACTGGAGGGATTAGATATGTTGCTGTATTGGAGGGAATAGATATGCCGCTCTACTGGAGGGATGAGATATGTCCCTGGACTGGAGGGATTAGAAATGCCCCTGTACTGGAATAATTAGATATGCCCCTGGACTGGAGGGATTAGATATGTCCCTGTACTGGAGTGATTAAATATGTCCCTGTACTGGAGGTATTAGATATGCCGCTGTACTGGAGGGATTAGATATGTTCCTGTACTGAAGGGATGAGATATGCCTGTGTACTGGAGGGATTACATATGTCCCTGTACTGGAGGGATTAGATATGTAGCTGTATTGGAGTGATTAAATACCTTCCTGTATTGTAGGGATTAGATATACCCCTGTACTGGAGGGATTAGATATGTCCCTGTACTGGAGTGATTAAATATGTCCCTGTACTGGAGGTATTGGATATGCCGCTGTACTGGAGGGATTAGATATGTTCCTGTACTGAAGGGATGAGATATGCCTGTGTACTGGAGGGATTACATATGTCCCTGTACTGGAGGGATTAGATATACCCCTGTACTGCAGGGAATAGATATGTTCCTATAATGGAGGGATTAGATATGTCCCTGTACTGGAGGGATTCGATCTGTTCCTGTACTGGATGGTTTAGATATGTTCCTGCACTGGAGGGATTAGATATATCCCTGTACATGAGGGATTAGATATGTTCCTGTACTGGAGGGATTAGATATTTACCTGTACTGGTGGGATTAGATATGTTCATGTACTGGAGGGATTAAATATGTCCCTCTACTGGAGGGAATAGATATGCCCCTGTATTGGAGGGATTAGCTATGTCCCTGTACTGGAGGGATTAGATATGTCACTGTACTGGAGGGAGTAGATATGTTCCTGTACTGGAGGGATTAGATATGTCAATGTACTGGAGGGATTAGCTACGTTCCTGTACTGGAGGGATTAGATATGACCTCTGTACTGGAGGGATTAGATATGCCTCTGTACTGGAGCGATTTCATATGTCCCGGTACTGAAGGGATTAGATATGCCTCTGTACTGGAGGGATTAGATATCTCACTGTACTGGAGGGATTAGATATGTTCCTGTACTGGAGGGATTAGATATGTTCCTGTACTGGAGGGAGTAGATATGTTGCTGTATTGGTAGGATTAGATATCTTCTTGTATTGGAGGCATTAGATACGCCCCTATACTGGAGCGATTAGATATGTTCCTGCACTGGAGGGATTAGATATATCCCTGTACATGAGGGATTAGATATGTTCCTGTACTGGAGGGATTATATATGCCCCTGTATTGGAGAGATTTGCTATGTCGCTGTACTGGAGGAATTATATATTTACCTGTACTGGAGGGATTAGATATGTTCCTGTACTGGAGGGATTAGATATGTCACTGTACTGGAGGGATTAGATATGCCCCTGCAATGGAGGGATTAGATATGTCCTGTACTGGAGTGATTAGATATGACCCTGTACTGGAGGGATTTGATGTGCCCCTGCACTGGAGAGTATTATATATGCCCCTGAACTGGAGGGAATAGATATGTCCCTGTACTGGAGGGATTAGATATGTCCCTGTCCTGGAGGAATTAGATATTTCACTGTACCGAAGGGATTAGCTATGCCTCTGCACTGGAGGAATTAAATATATCCCTGTACATGAAGGATTTGCTATGTCCCTAACTGGAGGGATTAGTTTTGCCTCTGTACTGGAGGGATTAGATATCTCCCTGTACTGGAGGAATTAGATATGTCCCTATTCTGGAGGGATTAGATATGTCCCTTTCCTGGAGGGATTAGATGTGTCCCTGTACTGGAGAGATTAGATTTGCCCCTGAACTGGGGGGATAGGTTTGCCCCTGTACTGGAGGGATTAGATATGCCCCTGTACTGGAGGGATTCGATATGTCCCTGTACTGGAGGGATTCGATATGTCCCTGTACTGGACGGATTAGATTTGTTCCTGTACTGAAGGGATTAGATATGCATCTGCACTGGAGGGATTAAGTATGTCCCTGTACTGGAGGGATGAGATACGTCCCTGTACTGGAGGGATTAGATATACCTCTGAACTGGAGGGATTAGATATGTCCCGGTACTGGAGGGATTAGATATGTCCCTGTACTGGTGGGATTAGGTATGTCACTGTACTGGAGGGATTAGATATGTCCCTGTACTGGTAGATTTGATCTGCCCCTGTACTGAAGGGATTAGATATGTTCCTGTTCTGGAGGGATTAGATATGTCACTGTACTGGATGGATTAGATATGTCACTGTACTTGAGGGTTTAGATATGCCCCTGCAATGAAGGGATTAGATATGTCCCTGTACTGGAGGGATTAGATATGTCACTGTACTTGAGGGTTTAGATATGCCCCTGCAATGAAGGGATTAGATATGTCCCTGTACTGCAGGGATTAGATTTGTCCCTGTATTGGAGGGATTAGATATGCCCCTGTACTGGAGGGATTCGATATGTCCCTGTACTGGAGAGATTCGATATGTCCCTGTACTGGACGGATTAGATTTGTTCCTGTACTGAAGGGATTAGATATGCATCTGCACTGGAGGGATTAATTATGTCCCTGTACTGGAGGGATGAGATACGTCCCTGTACTGGAGGGATTAGATATGCCTCTGAACTGGAGGGATTAGATATGCCCCTGTACTGCAGGGATTAGATATGTTCCTGTACTGGATGGATTAGATATGTCAATGTACTTGAGGGTTTAGATATGCCCCTGCAATGGAGGGATTAGATATGTCCCTGTACTGGAGGGATTAGATATGTCCCTGTACTGGAGGGATTAGATGTGTCCCTGTACTGGAGGGATTAGATGTGTCCCTGTACTGGAGAGATTATATCTGTCCCTGCCCTTGAGGGATTAGATATCCCCTGTACTGGAGGGATTAGATATGCCCCTGTACTAGAGAGATTATATATGTTTATGTACTGGAGGTATTCGATACGTCCCTGTACGAGGAGTTGGATATGTTCCTGTACTGGAGCGATTAGATATGTCCCTGTCCGGAGGGATTAGATATGCCCCTGTACCTGAAGGATTAGATATGTTCCTGGACTGGAGGGATTAGATATGTCCCTGTACTGGAGGGATTAGGTATGTCCCTATACTGGAGGGATAAAATATGTTCCTGTACTGCAGGGATTAGATATGTCCCTGTACTGCAGGGATTCGATATGTCCCTGGACTGGACGGCTTGGAAGTGTCACTGGACTGGAGGGATTGGATATGTCCCTGTTCTGGAGAGATTAGCTATATTCCTGTACTGGAGGGATTCGATATGTCACTGGACTGGAGGGATTAAATATGTCCCTGTACTGGAGGGATTCGATATGCCCCTGTACTGGAGGGGTTCAATATGTCCCTGTACTGGAGGGATTCGATATGTCCCTGTACTGAACGGATTAGATTTGTACCTGTACTGAAGGGTTTAGATATGCCTCTGCACTGGAGGGATTAAATATGTCCCTGTACTGGAGGGATGAGATACGTCCCCGTACTGGAGGGATTAGATATGCCTCTGTACTGGATGGATTAGGTATGTCCCTGTACTGGAGGGATTAGATATGTCCCTTTACTGGAAGATTTGATATGTCACTGCACTGGAGGGATTAGATATTCCCCTGTACTGCAGGGATTAGATATGTTCCTGTACTCGATGGATTAGATATGTCACTGTACTTGATGGTTTAGGTATGCCCCTGCAATGAAGGGATTAAATATGTCCCTGTACTGGAGGGATTAGATATGTCCCTGTACTGGAGGGATTAGATATGTCCCTGGACTGGAGCGATTCGATATGCCCTGGCACTGGAGGGATTAGATATGTCCTTGTACTGGAGCGATTAGATATGACACTTTACTGGAGGGATCAGATATGTCCCTGTACTGGAGGGATTAGATATGTCCCTGTACTGTAGGGATTAAATATGCCCCTGTACTGAAAGGATTAGATATGCCTCTGTACTGAAGGGATTAGATATGTCCCTGTATTGGAGGGATTAGATATGTCCCTGGACTGGAGCGATTCGATATGTCCTGGTACTGGAGGGATTAGATATGCCTCTCTACTGGAGGTATTAGATATATGCCTGTACATGAGGGATTAGCTATATTCCTGCACTGGAGGGATTAGATATGCCCCTGTACTGGAGGGATTTGATATGTTCCTGCACTGGAGGTATTAGATATATCCCTGTACATGAGGGATTAGCTATGTTCCTGTACTGGAGGGATTAGATATGTCCCTGTAGTGGAGGGATTAGATATACCCCTGTATTCGAGGGATTAGCTATGTCCCTGTACTGGAGGAATCAGAAATGTTCCTGTACTGGAGGGATTAGATATGTTCCTGTACTGGAGGGATTAGATATGCCCCTGTACTGAATGGATTAGATATGTCCCTGGTATTGGAGGGATTATATATGTCCCTATACAGGAGGGATTAGATATTTACCTGTACTGGAGGGATTAGATATGTTCATGAAATGGAGGGATTAGATATGTTCCTGTACTGGAGCGATTAGATATAGAAACATAGAAACATAGAAAATAGGTGCAGGAGTAGGCCATTCGGCCCTTCTAGCCTGCACCGCCATTCAATGAGTTCATGGCTGAACATTCAACTTCAGTACCCCATTCCTGCTTTCTCGCCATACCCTTTGATCCCCCTAGTAGTAAGGACCTCATCTAACTCTTTTTTGAATATATTTAGTGAATTGGCCTCAACAACTTTCTGTGGTAGAGAATTCCACAGGTTCACCACTCTCTGGGTGAAGAAGTTCCTCCGCATCCCGGTCCTAAATGGCTTACCCCTTATCCTTAGACTGTGACCTCTGGTTCTGGACTTCCCCAACATTGGGAACATTCTTCCTGCATCTAACCTGTCTAACCCCGTCAGAATTTTAAATGTTTCTATGAGGTCCCCTCTCATTCTTCTGAACTCCAGTGAATACAAGCCCAGTTGATCCAGTCTTTCTTGATAGGTCAGTCCTGCCATCCCGGGAATCAGTCTGGTGAACCTTCGCTGCACCCCCTCAATAGCAAAAATGTCCTTCCTCAGGTTAGGAGACCAAAACTGTGCACAATACTCCAGGTGTGGCCTCACCAATGCCCTGTACAACTGCAGCAACACCTCCCTGCCCCTGTACTCAAATCCCCTTGCTATGAAGGCCAACATGCCATTTGCTTTCTTAACCGCCTGCTGCACCTGCATGCCAACCTTCAATGACTGATGTACCATGACACCCAGGTCTCTTTGCACCTCCCCTTTTCCTAATCTGTCACCATTCAGATAATATTCTGTCTCTCTGTTTTTACCACCAAAGTGGATAACCTCACATTTATCCACATTATACTTCATCTGCCATGCATTTGCCCACTCACCTAACCTATCCAAGTCGCTCTGCAGCCTCACAGCATCCTCCTCGCAGCTCACACTGCCACCCAACTTAGTGTCATCCGCAAATTTGGAGATACTACATTTAATCCCCTCATCTAAATCATTAATGTACAGTGTAAACAGCTGGGGCCCCAGCACAGAACCTTGCGGTACCCCACTAGTCACTGCCTGCCATTCTGAAAAGTACCCATTTACTCCTACTCTTTGCTTCCTGTCTGACAACCAGTTCTCAATCCATGTCAGTACACTACCCCCAATCCCATGTGCTCTAACTTTGCACATCAATCTCTTGTGTGGGACCTTGTCAAACGCCTTCTGAAAGTCCAAATATACCACATCAACTGGTTCTCCCTTGTCCACTCTACTGGAAACATCCTCAAAAAATTCCAGAAGATTTGTCAAGCATGATTTCCCTTTCACAAATCCATGCTGACTTGGACCTATCATGTCACCTCTTTCCAAATGCACTGCTATGACATCTTGTACTGGAGGGATTAGATATGCCCATATACTGGAGGGATTAGATATGCCCCTGCACTGGAGGGATTAGATATGCCCCTGAACTGGAGGGATAGGTTTGCCCCTTACTGCAGCGAATAGATATGACCCTGTACTGGAGGGATTAGATATGTTGCTGTATTGGAGGGATTAGATATCTTCCTGTATTGGAGGGATTTGATATGCCCCTGTACTTGAGGGATTAGATATGTTCCTGCACTGGAGGAATTACATATATCCCTGTACATGAGGGATTAGATAAGCCCCTGTATTGGAGGGATTTGCTATGTCCCTGTATTGGAGGGATTATATATGTCCCTGTACTGGAGGGATTAGATATGTCCCTGTACTGGAGGGATTAGATATGCCCCTGTACTGGTTGGATTAGATATGTTCATGTACTGGAGCGATTAGATCTGACCCTGTACTGGAGGGATTAGATATGTCCCTGTACTGGAGAGATTAGATATGTCCCGCTACTGGAGGGATTAGATATGTCCCTGTACTGGAGCGTTTAGATATGTCCCTATACTGGAGGGATCAGATATGTCCCTGTCCTGGAGGGATTAAATATGCCCCTGTACTGAAAGGATTAGATATGCCTCTGTACTGGAGGGATTAGATATGTCCCTGTATTGGAGGGATTAGATATGTCCCTGTACTGGAGGAATTAGATATGTCCCTGTACGGGAGGGATTAGATATGCCTCTGTACTGGAGGGATTAGATATGCCTCTGTACTGGAGGGATTAGATATGCCTCTGTACTGGAGGGATTAGATATGTCCCAGTACTGGAGCGATTTGATATGTCCCTGTACTGGAGGGATTAGATATGCCTCTGTACTGGGGAGATTAGATATATGCCTGTACATGAGGGATTAGATATATTCCTGCACTGCAGGGATTAGATATGCCCCTGTACTGAAGAGATTAGATATGTCCCTGTATTGGAGGGATTTTGTATGTTCCTGTACTGGAGGGATTAGATGTTTGCCTGTACTGGAGGGATCAGATATGTTCATGAACTGGAGGGATTAGATATGTCCCTGTACTGGAGGGATTAGATATGCCCCTGTATTGGAGGAATTAGATACATCCCTGTATTGGAGGGATTAGATATGTCCCTGTACTGGAGAAATTAGATATGTCCCTGTACTGGAGGGATTAGATATGCCACTGTACTGGAGGGATTAGATATGCCTCTGTACTGGAGGGATTAGATATGTCCATGTACTGGAGTGATTTGATATGTCCCTGCCCTTTAGGGATTAGATATGCCTCTGTACTGGAGGGATTAGATATGTTCCTGTACTGGAGGGATTAGATATGTCACTGTACTGGAGGGATTAGAAATGCCCCTGCAATGGAAGGATTAGATATGTCCCTGTACTGGAGGGATTAGATATGCCCATGTACTGTAGAGATTAGATATGCCACTGTACTGGAGGGTTTAGATATGCCTCTGTACTGGAGGGATTAGATATGCCTCTGTACTGGAGAGATTAGATATGTCCCTGTACTTGAGGGAATAGATATACCCCTGTACTGGAGGGATTAGATTTGTCCCTGTACTGGAGAGATTAGATATGTCCCTGTACTGGAGGGATTAGATATACCCTTGTACTTGATGGATTAGATCTGTTCCTGTACTGAAGGGATGAGATATACCAGTGTACTGGAGGGATTAGATATTTGCCTGTACTGGAGGGATCAGATATGTTCATGTACTGGAAGGATTAGATATGTCCCTGTACTGGAGGGATTAGATATGCCCCTGTATTGGAGGGATTAGATACATCCCTGTATTGGAGGGATCAGATATGTCCCTGCACTGGAGAAACTAGATATGTCCCTGTACTGGAGGGATTAGATATACCCTTGTACTTGATGGATTAGATCTGTTCCTGTACTGAAGGGATGAGATATGCCAGTGTACTGGAGGGATTAGATATTTGCCTGTACTGGAGGGATCAGATATGTTCATGTACTGGAAGGATTAGATATGTCCCTGTACTGGAGGGATTAGATATGCCCCTGTACTGGAGGGATTAGATATGTCCCTGTACTGGAGGGATTAGATATACCCTTGTACTTGATGGATTAGATCTGTTCCTGTACTGAAGGGATGAGATATGCCTGTGTACTGGAGGGATTAGATATGTCCCTGTACTCGAATGATTGGATATATCCCTGTACTGGAGGATTTAGATATGCCCCTGTACTGCAGCGATTAGATATCTTCCTGTACTGGATGGATTAGATATGTCACTGTACTTGAGGATTTAGATATGCGCCTGCAATGGAGGGATTAGGTATGTCCCTCTACTGGAGGGATTAGATTTGTCCCTGTACTGGAGAGATTAGATATGTCCCTGCACTGGAGGGATTAGATATACCGTGTACTGGAGGGATTAGATATGCCCCTGTACTAGAGGGATTAGATATGTTCCTGTACTGGAGGGATTTGATACGTCCCTGTACGAGGAATTGGATATGTTCCTGGACTGGAGCGATTAGATATGTCCCTGTACGGAGGGATTAGATATGCTCCTGTACTGGAAGGATTAGATATGTTCCTGTACTGGAGGGATTAGATATGTCTCTGTACTGGAGGGATTAGAAATGTTCCAGTACTGGAGGTATTAGATATGCCCCTGTACTAGAGGGAATAGATATGTCCCTGTAATGGAGGGTTTAGATATGTCCCTGTACTGGTGGGACTAGATATGTTCCTGTACTGGAGGGATTAGATATGTCCCTGTACTGGAGGGATTAAATATGCCCCTGTACTGAAAGGATTATTTATGCCTCTATACTGGAGGGATTAGATATGTCCCTATATTGGAGGGATTAGATATGTCCCTGTACTGGAGCGATTAGATACGACCCTGTACTGGAGGGATCAGATATGTCCCTGTACTGGAGGGATTAGATATGTCCCTGTACTGTAGGGATTAAATATGCCCCTGTACTGAAAGGATTAGATATGCCTCTGTCCTGAAGGGATTAGATATGTCCCTGTATTTTAGAGATTAGCTATGTCCCTGTACTGGAGGAATTAGATATGTCCCTGTACGGGAGGGATTAGATATGCCGCTGTACTGGAGGGATTAGATATGCCTCTGTACTGGAGGGATTAGATATATGCCTGTACATGAGGGATTAGATATATTCCTGCACTGGAGGGATTAGATATGCCCTGTCCTGAAGGGGTTAGATAATTCCCTGGTATTGGAGGCATTATATATGTCCCTGTACAGCAGGGATTAGATATTTACCTGTACTGGAGGGATTAGATATGTTCATGTCCTGGAGGGATTGGATATGTCCCTGTACTTAAGTGATTAGATATGCCCCTCTATTGGAGGGATTAGCTATGTCCCTGTACTAGAGGGATTAGATATGTCCCTGTACTGGAGGGGTTAGATATATTCCTGTACTGGAGCGATTGAATATGTCACTGTACTGGAGGGATTAGATATGCCCCTGCAATGGAGGCATTAGATATGTCCCTGTACTGCAGGGATTAGATATGCCCCTGTACTGGAGGGATTAGATATGTCACTGTACTGCAGGGATTAGATATGTCGCTGGACTGGAGGGATTAGATATGCCGCTATACTGGAGGGATTAGATATGCCCCTGCACTGTAGGGATTAGATATGCCCCTGAACTGGAGGGATAGGTTTGCCCCTGTACTGCAGGGAATAGATATGACGCTGTACTGGAGGGATTAGATATGTTGCTGTATTGGAGGGATTAGATATCTTCCTGTATTGGAGGGATTAGATATGCCCCTGTACTGGAGGGATTAGATATGTTCCTGCACTGGAGGAATTACATATATCCCTGTACATGAGGGATTAGATAAGATGCTATACTGGAGGGATTAGATGTGCCCCTGTATTGGAGGGATTTGCTATGTTCCTGTACTGCAGGGATTAGATATGTCCCTGTCCTGGAGGGATTAGATATGTCCCTGTATTGGAGGGATTAGATATGCCCCTGTACTGGTTGGATTAAATATGTTCATGTACTGGAGGGATTAGATATGTCTCTGTACTGGAAGGATTAGATATGTCCCTGTATTGGAGGGATTAGATATGTCCCTGTACTGGAGCGATTAGATATGTCCCTGTATTGGAGGGATTAGATATGTCCCTGTATTGGAGGGATTAGATATGTCCCTGTACTGGAGCGATTAGATATGTCCCTGTATTGGAGGGATTAGATATGTCCCTGTACTGGAGCAATTAGATATGTCCCGGAACTGGAGGGATTAGTTATATGTCCCTGTACTGCTGTGATTAGATATGTCCCTGTACTGGAGGGATCAGATATGTCCCTGTACTGGAGGGATTAAATATACCCCTGTACTGAAAGGATTAGATTTGCCTCTGTATTGGAGGGATTAGATATGTCCCTGTATTGGAGGGATTAGATATGTCCCTGTACTGGAGGAATTAGATATGTCCCTGTACCGGAGGGATTAGATATGCCTCTGTACTGGAGGGATTAGATATGCCTCTGTACTGGAGGGATTAGATAAGTCCCAGTACTGGAGCGATTTGATATGTCCCTTTAATGGAGGGATTAGATATGCCTCTGTACTGGGGGGATTAGATATATGCCTGTAAATGAGGGATTAGATATGTTCCTGCACTGGAGTGATTAGATATGCCCCTGTACTGAAGTGTTTAGATATGTCCCTGTATTGGAGGGATTATGTATGTTCCTGTACTGGAGGAATTAGATATTTACCTGTACTGGAGAGATTAGATATGTTCATGTACTGGAGGGATTAGATATGTCCCTGTACTGGAGGGATTAAATATGCCCCTGTATTGGAGGGATTAGATATGTCGCGGTACTGGAGGAATTAGATATGTCCCTGTACTGGAGAGATTAGATATGCCTCTGTACTGGAGGGATTAGATATGCCTCTGTACTGGAGGGATTAGATATGTCCATGTACTGGAGTGATTTGATATGTCCCTGCACTGGAGGGATTAGATATGCCTCTGTACTGGAGGGATTAGATATGTTCCTGTACTGGAGGGATTAGATATCTTCCTGTACTGGAGGGATTAGATATGCCCCTGTATTGGAGGGATTTGCTATGTTCCTGTACTGCAGGGATTAGATATGTCCCTGTCCTGGAGGGATTAGATATGTCCCTGTACTGGAGGGATAAGATATGCCCCTGTACTGGTTGGATTAAATATGTTCATGTACTGAAGGGATTAGATATGCCTCTGTACTGGAAGGATTAGATATGTCCCTGTATTGGAGGGATTAGATATGTCCCTGTACTGCTGCGATTAGATATGTCCCTGTACTGGAGGGATCAGATATGTCCCTGTATTGGAGGGATTAATATGTCCCTGCACTGGAGCGATTAGATATGTCCCTGTATTGGAGGGATTAATATGTCCCTGTACTGGAGGGATTAGATATGTCCCTGTACTGGAGCAATTAGATATGTCCCGGTACTGGAGGGATTAGATATGTCCCTGTACTGCTGCGATTAGATATGTCCCTGTACTGGAGGGATCAGATATGTCCCTGTACTGGAGGGATTAAATATACCCCTGTACTGAAAGGATTAGATATGCCTCTGTATTGGAGGGATTAGATATGTCCCTGTATTGGAGGGATTCGATATTTGCCTGTACTGGAGGGATCAGATATGTTCATGTACTGGAGGGATTAGATATGTCCCTGTACTGGAGGGATTAGATATGCCCCTGTATTGGAGGGATTAGATACATCCCTGTATTGGAGGGATTAGATATGTCCCTGTACTGGAGAAATTAGATATGTCCCTGTCCTGGAGGGATTCGATATGCCACTGTACTGGAGGGATTAGATATGCCTCTGTACTGGAGGGATTAGATATGTGCATGTACTGGAGCGACTTGATATGTCCCTGCACTTTAGGGATTAGATATGCCTCTGTACTGGAGGGATTAGATATGTTCCTGTACTGGAGGGATTAGATATGTCACTGTACTGGAGGGATTAGATATGCCCCTGCAATGGAAGGATTAGATATGTCCCTGTACTGGAGGGATTAGATATGCCTCTGTACTGGAGAGATGAGATATGTCCCTGTACTTGAGGGAATAGATATACCCCTGTACTGGAGGGATTAGATTTGTCCCTGTACTGGAGGGATTAGATATGTCCCTGTACTGGAGGGATTAGATATACCCTTGTACTTGATGGATTAGATCTGTTCCTGTACTGAAGGGATGAGATATGGTTGTGTACTGGAGGGATTAGATATGTCCCTGTACTCGAATGATTGGATATATCCCTGTACTGGAGGATTTGATATGCCCCTGTACTGAAGGGATTATATATGTTCCTGTACTGGAGGGATTAGATATGTCACTGTATTGGAGGGATTAGATATGCCCCTGTACTGCAGCGATTAGATATCTTCCTGTACTGGATGGATTAGATATGTCACTGTACTTGAGGATTTAGATATGCGCCTGCAATGGAGGGATTAGGTATGTCCCTCTACTGGAGGTATTAGATTTGTCCCTGTACTGGAGTGATTAGATATGTCCCTGCACTGGAGGGATTAGATATACCGTGTACTGGAGGGATTAGATATGCCCCTGTAATAGAGGGATTAAATATGTTCCTGTACTGGAGGGATTCGATACGTCCCTGTACGAGGAATTGGATATGTTTCTGGACTGGAGCGATTAGATATGTCCCTGTACGGAGGGATTAGATATGCTCCTGTACTGGGAGGATTAGATATGTTCCTGGACTGGAGGGATTAGATATGCCCCTGAACTGGAGGGATAGGTTTGCCCCTGTACTGCAGGGAATAGATATGACTCTGTACTGGAGGGATTAGATATGTTGCTGTATTGGAGGGATTAGATATCTTCCTGTATTGGAGGGATTAGATATGCACCTGTACTGGAGGGATTAGATATGTTCCTGCACTGGAGGAATTACATATATCCCTGTACATGAGGGATTAGATAAGTTGCTGTACTGGAGGGATTAGATGTGCCCCTGTATTGGAGGGATTTGCTATGTTCCTGTACTGCAGAGATTAGATATGCCCCTGTACTGGTTGGATTAAATATGTTCATGTACTGGAGGGATTAGATATGTCTCTGTACTGGAAGGATTAGATATGTCCCTGTATTGGAGGGATTAGATATGTCCCTGTACTGGAGCGATTAGATATGTCCCTGTATTGGAGGGATTAGATATGTCCCTGTATTGGAGGGATTAGATATGTCCCTGTACTGGAGCGATTAGATATGTCCCTGTATTGGAGGGATTAGATATGTCCCTGTACTGGAGCAATTAGATATGTCCCGGAACTGGAGGGATTAGATATGTCCCTGTACTGGAGGGATCAGATATGTCCCTGTACTGGAGGGATTAAATATACCCCTGTACTGAAAGGATTAGATTTGCCTCTGTATTGGAGGGATTAGATATGTACCTGTATTGGAGGGATTAGATATGTCCCTGTACTGGAGGAATTAGATATGTCCCTGTACCGGAGGGATTAGATATGCCTCTGTACTGGAGGGATTAGATATGCCTCTGTACTGGAGGGATTAGATAAGTCCCAGTACTGGAGCGATTTGATATGTCCCTTTAATGGAGGGATTAGATATGCCTCTGTACTGGGGGGATTAGATATATGCCTGTAAATGAGGGATTAGATATGTTCCTGCACTGGAGTGATTAGATATGCCCCTGTACTGAAGTGTTTAGATATGTCCCTGTATTGGAGGGATTATGTATGTTCCTGTACTGGAGGAATTAGATATTTACCTGTACTGGAGAGATTAGATATGTTCATGTACTGGAGGGATTAGATATGTCCCTGTACTGGAGGGATTAAATTTGCCCCTGTATTGGAGGGATTAGATATGTCGCGGTACTGGAGGAATTAGATATGTCCCTGTACTGGAGAGATTAGATATGCCTCTGTACTGGAGGGATTAGATATGCCTCTGTACTGGAGGGATTAGATATGTCCATGTACTGGAGTGATTTGATATGTCCCTGCACTGGAGGGATTAGATATGCCTCTGTACTGGAGGGATCAGATATGTTCCTGTACTGGAGGGATTAGATATCTTCCTGTACTGGAGGGATTAGATATGCCCCTGTATTGGAGGGATTTGCTATGTTCCTGTACTGCAGGGATTAGATATGTCCCTGTCCTGGAGGGATTAGATATGTCCCTGTACTGGAGGGATAAGATATGCCCCTGTACTGGTTGGATTAAATATGTTCATGTACTGAAGGGATTAGATATGCCTCTGTACTGGAAGGATTAGATATGTCCCTGTATTGGAGGGATTAGATATGTCCCTGTACTGCTGCGATTAGATATGTCCCTGTACTGGAGGGATCAGATATGTCCCTGTATTGGAGGGATTAATATGTCCCTGCACTGGAGCGATTAGATATGTCCCTGTATTGGAGGGATTAATATGTCCCTGTACTGGAGGGATTAGATATGTCCCTGTACTGGAGCGATTTGATATGTCCCTTTAATGGAGGGATTAGATATGCCTCTGTACTGGGGGGATTAGATATATGCCTGTAAATGAGGGATTAGATATGTTCCTGCACTGGAGTGATTAGATATGCCCCTGTACTGAAGTGTTTAGATATGTCCCTGTATTGGAGGGATTATGTATGTTCCTGTACTGGAGGAATTAGATATTTACCTGTACTGGAGAGATTAGATATGTTCATGTACTGGAGGGATTAGATATGTCCCTGTACTGGAGGGATTAAATATGCCCCTGTATTGGAGGGATTAGATATGTCGCGGTACTGGAGGAATTAGATATGTCCCTGTACTGGAGGGATTAGATATGCCTCTGTACTGGAGGGATTAGATATGCCTCTGTACTGGAGGGATTAGATATGTCCATGTACTGGAGTGATTTGATATGTCCCTGCACTGGAGGGATTAGATATGCCTCTGTACTGGAGGGATTAGATATGTTCCTGTACTGGAGGGATTAGATATCTTCCTGTACTGGAGGGATTAGATATGCCTCTGTACTGGAGAGATGAGATATGTCCCTGTACTTGAGGGAATAGATATACCCCTGTACTGGAGGGATTAGATTTGTCCCTGTACTGGAGGGATTAGATATGTCCCTGTACTGGAGGGATTAGATATACCCTTGTACTTGATGGATTACATCTGTTCCTGTACTGAAGGGATGAGATATGCCTGTGTACTGGAGGGATTAGATATGTCCCTGTACTCGAATGATTGGATATATCCCTGTACTGGAGGATTTGTAATGCCCCTGTACTGAAGGGATTATATATGTTCCTGTACTGGAGGTATTAGATATGTCACTGTATTGGAGGGATTAGATATGCCCCTGTACTGCAGCGATTAGATATCTTCCTGTACTGGATGGATTAGATATGTCACTGTACTTGAGGATTTAGATATGCGCCTGCAATGGAGGGATTAGGTATGTCCCTCTACTGGAGGGATTAGATTTGTCCCTGTACTGGAGTGATTAGATATGTCCCTGCACTGGAGGGATTAGATATACCGTGTACTGGAGGGATTAGATATGCCCCTGTAATAGAGGGATTAAATATGTTCCTGTACTGGAGGGATTCGATACGTCCCTGTACGAGGAATTGGATATGTTTCTGGACTGGAGCGATTAGATATGTCCCTGTACGGAGGGATTAGATATGCTCCTGTACTGGAAGGATTAGATATGTTCCTGGACTGGAGGGATTAGATATGCCCCTGAACTGGAGGGATAGGTTTGCCCCTGTACTGCAGGGAATAGATATGACTCTGTACTGGAGGGATTAGATATGTTGCTGTATTGGAGGGATTAGATATCTTCCTGTATTGGAGGGATTAGATATGCACCTGTACTGGAGGGATTAGATATGTTCCTGCACTGGAGGAATTACATATATCCCTGTACATGAGGGATTAGATAAGTTGCTGTACTGGAGGGATTAGATGTGCCCCTGTATTGGAGGGATTTGCTATGTTCCTGTACTGCAGAGATTAGATATGTCCCTGTCCTGGAGGGATTAGATATGTCCCTGTACTGGAGGGATTAGATATGCCCCTGTACTGGTTGGATTAAATATGTTCATGTACTGGAGGGATTAGATATGTCTCTGTACTGGAAGGATTAGATATGTCCCTGTATTGGAGGGATTAGATATGTCCCTGTAGTGGAGCGATTAGATATGTCCCTGTATTGGAGGGATTAGATATGTCCCTGTATTGGAGGGATTAGATATGTCCCTGTACTGGAGCGATTAGATATGTCCCTGTATTGGAGGGATTAGATATGTCCCTGTACTGGAGCAATTAGATATGTCCCGGAACTGGAGGGATTAGTTATATGTCCCTGTACTGCTGTGATTAGATATGTCCCTGTACTGGAGGGATCAGATATGTCCCTGTACTGGAGGGATTAAATATACCCCTGTACTGAAAGGATTAGATTTGCCTCTGTATTGGAGGGATTAGATATGTCCCTGTATTGGAGGGATTAGATATGTCCCTGTACTGGAGGAATTAGATATGTCCCTGTACCGGAGGGATTAGATATGCCTCTGTACTGGAGGGATTAGATATGCCTCTGTACTGGAGGGATTAGATAAGTCCCAGTACTGGAGCGATTTGATATGTCCCTTTAATGGAGGGATTAGATATGCCTCTGTACTGGGGGGATTAGATATATGCCTGTAAATGAGGGATTAGATATGTTCCTGCACTGGAGTGATTAGATATGCCCCTGTACTGAAGTGTTTAGATATGTCCCTGTATTGGAGGGATTATGTATGTTCCTGTACTGGAGGAATTAGATATTTACCTGTACTGGAGAGATTAGATATGTTCATGTACTGGAGGGATTAGATATGTCCCTGTACTGGAGGGATTAAATATGCCCCTGTATTGGAGGGATTAGATATGTCGCGGTACTGGAGGAATTAGATATGTCCCTGTACTGGAGGGATTAGATATGCCTCTGTACTGGAGGGATTAGATATGCCTCTGTACTGGAGGGATTAGATATGTCCATGTACTGGAGTGATTTGATATGTCCCTGCACTGGAGGGATTAGATATGCCTCTGTACTGGAGGGATTAGATATGTTCCTGTACTGGAGGGATTAGATATCTTCCTGTACTGGAGGGATTAGATATGCCCCTGTATTGGAGGGATTAGATACATCCCTGTATTGGAGGGATTAGATATGTCGCGGTACTGGAGGAATTAGATATGTCCCTGTACTGGTGGGATTAGATATGCCTCTGTACTGGAGGGATTAGATATGCCTCTGCACTGGAGGGATTAGATATGCCCCTGCAATGGAGGGATTCGCTATGTCCCTGTACTGGAGGGATTAGATATGCCCCTGCACTGGAGAGATTAGATATGCCTCTGTACTGGAGGGATTAGATATGCCTCTGTACTGGAGGGATTAGATATGCCTCTGTACTGGAGGGATTAGTTATGTCCCTGTACTTGAGGGAATAGATATACCCCTGTACTGGAGGAATTAGATATGTCCCTGTACGGGAGGGATTAGATTTGTCCCTTTACTGGGGGGATTAGATATACCCTTGTACTGGAGGGATTAGATATGTCCCTGTACTCGAGTGATTAGATATATCCCTGTACTGCAGGAATTCAATGTGTCCCTGTACTGGAGGAATTAGATATGTCCCTGGACTGGAGGGATTAGATATGCCCCTGCAATGGAGGGATTCGATATGTCCCTGTACTGGAGGGATTAGATATGCGGCCTGCACTGGAGAGATTAGATATGCCTCTGTACTGGAGGGATTAGATATGCCTCTGTACTGGAGGGATTAGATATGCCTCTGTACTGGAGGGATTAGTTATGTCCCTGTACTTGAGGGAATAGATATACCCCTGTACTGGAGGAATTAGATATGTCCCTGTACGGGAGGGATTAGATTTGTCCCTTTACTGGGGGGATTAGATATACCCTTGTACTGGAGGGATTAGATATGTCCCTGTACTCGAGTGATTAGATATATCCCTGTACTGCAGGAATTCAATGTGTCCCTGTACTGGAGGAATTAGATATGTCCCTGGACTGGAGGATTTGATATGCCTCTGTACTGAAGGGATTAGATATGCCCCTGTACTGCAGTGATTCGATATGTTCCTGTACCTGAAGGATTAGATATGTCACTGTACTTGAGGGTTTAGATAAGCCCCTGCAATGGAGGTATTAGATATGTCCCTGTACTGGAGGGATTAGATTTATCCCTGTAAAGGAGAGATTAGATATGTCCCTGCACTGGAGGGATTAGATATGCCCTGTACTGGAGGGATTAGATATGCCCCTGTACTAGAGGGATTAGATATGATCCTGTACTGGAGGGATTCGATATGTCCCTGTACTGGAGGGATTAGGTATGTCCCTATACTGGAGGGATTAAATATGTTCCTGTACTGGAGAGATTAGATATGTCCCTGTACTGCAGAGGTTAGATATGTCCCTGTACTGGACGGATTAGAAGTGTCACTGGACTGGAGTGATTAGATATGTCCCTGTTCTGGAGAGATTAGATATGTTCCTGTACTGGAGGGATTAGATTTGTCCCTGTACTGGAGGGATTAGATATGTTCTTGTATGGGAGAGATTAGATATGTTCCTGTACTGGAGGGATTAGATATGTCCCTGTACTGGAGGGATTAGATAAGTCCCTGTACTGGTGGGACTAGATATGTTCCTGTACTGGAGGGATTAGATATGTTCCTGTACTGGAGGGAATAGATATGTCCCTATACTGGAGGGATTAGATATGCCCCTTTATTGGAAGGATTTGCTATGTCCCTGTACTGGAGTGATTAGATATGTCCCTGTACTGGAGCGATTAGATATGTCCCTGTACTGTAGGGATTAGATATGTCCCTGGACTGGAGGGATTAGATATGTCCCTGTACTCGAGCGATTAGATATGTCCTGGTACTGGAGGGATTCGATATGTCCCTGTATGGGAGCGATTAGATATGACCCTGGACTGGAGGGATCAGATATGTCCCTGTACTGAGGGATTAGATATGCCTCTGTATTGGACGGATTAGCTATGCCCCTGTATTGGAGGGATTAGATATGTTCATGTACTGGAGGGATTAGATATGTCCCTCTACTTGAGGTATTAGGTATGCCCCTGCACTGGAGGGATTAGATATGTCCCTGTACTGGAGGGATTAGATATGTCCCTGTACTGGAGCGATTAGATATGTCCCTGTACTCGAGCGATTAGATATGTCCTGGTACTGGAGGGATTCGATATGTCCCTGTATGGGAGCGATTAGATATGACCCTGGACTGGAGGGATCAGATATGTCCCTGTACTGTAGGAATTAAATATGCCCCTATCCTGAAAGGATTAGATATGCCGCTGTACTGAAGGGATTAGATATGCCTCTGTACTGGAGGGATTAAATATGTCCCTGTACTGGAGCGATTTGATATATTCCAGCACTGGAGGCATTAGATATGCCCCTGTACTGAAGGGATTAGATATGTCACTGGTATTGGAGGGATTATATATGTCACTGTACAGGAGGAATTAGATATTTACCTGTACTGGAGGAATTAGATATGTTCATGTACTGGAGGGATTAGATATGTCCCTGTACTGGAGTGATTAGATATGCCCCTGTATTGGAGGGATTAGCTGTGTCCCTGTACTAGAGGGATTAGATATGTCCCTGTACTGGAGGGATTAGATATGTCCCTGTACTGGAGTGATTAGATATGCCCCTGTATTGGAGGGATTAGCTGTGTCCCTGTACTAGAGGGATTAGATATGTCCCTGTACTGGAGGGATTCGATATGTCCCTGTACTGGAGGGATTAGATAGGCCCCTGCAATGGAGGGATTAGATATGTCCCTGTACTGGAGGGATTAGATATGCCCCTGTACTGGAGGGATGAGATATGTCCCTGTACTTGAGGGAATAGATATACCCCTGTACTGGAGGAATTAGATATGTCCCTGTACGGGAGGGATTAGATTTGTCCCTTTACTGGGGGGATTAGATATACCCTTGTACTGGAGGGATTAGATATGTCCCTGTACTCGAGTGATTAGATATATCCCTGTACTGCAGGAATTCAATGTGTCCCTGTACTGGAGGAATTAGATATGTCCCTGGACTGGAGGGATTAGATATGTTCATGTACTGGAGGGATTAGATATGTCCCTGTACTGGAGTGATTAGATATGCCCCTGTATTGGAGGGATTAGCTGTGTCCCTGTACTAGAGGGATTAGATATGCCTCTGTACTGGAGGGATTAGATATGCCTCTGTACTGGAGGGATTAGTTATGTCCCTGTACTTGAGGGAATAGATATACCCCTGTACTGGAGGAATTAGATATGTCCCTGTACGGGAGGGATTAGATTTGTCCCTTTACTGGGGGGATTAGATATACCCTTGTACTGGAGGGATTAGATATGTCCCTGTACTCGAGTGATTAGATATATCCCTGTACTGCAGGAATTCAATGTGTCCCTGTACTGGAGGAATTAGATATGTCCCTGGACTGGAGGATTTGATATGCCTCTGTACTGAAGGGATTAGATATGTTCCTGTATTGGAGGGATTAGATATGCCCCTGTACTGCAGTGATTCGATATGTTCCTGTACCTGAAGGATTAGATATGTCACTGTACTTGAGGGTTTAGATAAGCCCCTGCAATGGAGGTATTAGATATGTCCCTGTACTGGAGGGATTAGATTTGTCCCTGTAAATGAGAGATTAGATATGTCCCTGCACTGGAGGGATTAGATATGCCCTGTACTGGAGGGATTAGATATGCCCCTGTACTAGAGGGATTAGATATGATCCTGTACTGGAGGGATTCGATATGTCCCTGTACTGGAGGGATTAGGTATGTCCCTATACTGGAGGGAGTAAATATGTTCCTGTACTGGAGAGATTAGATATGTCCCTGTACTGCAGAGGTTAGATAAGTCCCTGTACTGGACGGATTAGAAGTGTCACTGGACTGGAGTGATTAGATATGTCCCTGTTCTGGAGAGATTAGATATGTTCCTGTACTGGAGGGATTAGATTTGTCCCTGTACTGGAGGGATTAGATATGTTCTTGTATGGGAGAGATTAGATATGTTCCTGTACTGGAGGGATTAGATATGTCCCTGTACTGGAGGGATTAGATATACCCTTGTACTTGATGGATTAGATCTGTTCCTGTACTGAAGGGATGAGATATGCCTGTGTACTGGAGGGATTAGATATGTCCCTGTACTCGAATGATTGGATATATCCCTGTACTGGAGGATTTGATATGCCCCTGTACTGAAGGGATTATATATGTTCCTGTACTGGAGGGATTAGATATGTCACTGTATTGGAGGGATTAGATATGCCCCTGTACTGCAGCGATTAGATATCTTCCTGTACTGGATGGATTAGATATGTCACTGTACTTGAGGATTTAGATATGCGCCTGCAATGGAGGGATTAGGTATGTCCCTCTACTGGAGGGATTAGATTTGTCCCTGTACTGGAGTGATTAGATATGTCCCTGCACTGGAGGGATTAGATATACCGTGTACTGGAGGGATTAGATATGCCCCTGTAATAGAGGGATTAAATATGTTCCTGTACTGGAGGGATTCGATACGTCCCTGTACGAGGAATTGGATATGTTTCTGGACTGGAGCGATTAGATATGTCCCTGTACGGAGGGATTAGATATGCTCCTGTACTGGAAGGATTAGATATGTTCCTGGACTGGAGGGATTAGATATGCCCCTGAACTGGAGGGATAGGTTTGCCCCTGTACTGCAGGGAATAGATATGACTCTGTACTGGAGGGATTAGATATGTTGCTGTATTGGAGGGATTAGATATCTTCCTGTATTGGAGGGATTAGATATGCACCTGTACTGGAGGGATTAGATATGTTCCTGCACTGGAGGAATTACATATATCCCTGTACATGAGGGATTAGATAAGTTGCTGTACTGGAGGGATTAGATGTGCCCCTGTATTGGAGGGATTTGCTATGTTCCTGTACTGCAGAGATTAGATATGTCCCTGTCCTGGAGGGATTAGATATGTCCCTGTACTGGAGGGATTAGATATGCCCCTGTACTGGTTGGATTAAATATGTTCATGTACTGGAGGGATTAGATATGTCTCTGTACTGGAAGGATTAGATATGTCCCTGTATTGGAGGGATTAGATATGTCCCTGTAGTGGAGCGATTAGATATGTCCCTGTATTGGAGGGATTAGATATGTCCCTGTATTGGAGGGATTAGATATGTCCCTGTACTGGAGCGATTAGATATGTCCCTGTATTGGAGGGATTAGATATGTCCCTGTACTGGAGCAATTAGATATGTCCCGGAACTGGAGGGATTAGTTATATGTCCCTGTACTGCTGTGATTAGATATGTCCCTGTACTGGAGGGATCAGATATGTCCCTGTACTGGAGGGATTAAATATACCCCTGTACTGAAAGGATTAGATTTGCCTCTGTATTGGAGGGATTAGATATGTCCCTGTATTGGAGGGATTAGATATGTCCCTGTAGTGGAGCGATTAGATATGTCCCTGTATTGGAGGGATTAGATATGTCCCTGTATTGGAGGGATTAGATATGTCCCTGTACTGGAGCGATTAGATATGTCCCTGTATTGGAGGGATTAGATATGTCCCTGTATTGGAGGTATTAGATATGTCCCTGTACTGGAGCGATTAGATATGTCCCTGTATTGGAGGGATTAGATATGTCCCTGTACTGGAGCAATTAGATATGTCCCGGAACTGGAGGGATTAGTTATATGTCCCTGTACTGCTGTGATTAGATATGTCCCTGTACTGGAGGGATCAGATATGTCCCTGTACTGGAGGGATTAAATATACCCCTGTACTGAAAGGATTAGATTTGCCTCTGTATTGGAGGGATTAGATATGTCCCTGTATTGGAGGGATTAGATATGTCCCTGTACTGGAGGAATTAGATATGTCCCTGTACCGGAGGGATTAGATATGCCTCTGTACTGGAGGGATTAGATATGCCTCTGTACTGGAGGGATTAGATAAGTCCCAGTACTGGAGCGATTTGATATTGTCCCTTTAATGGAGGGATTAGATATGCCTCTGTACTGGGGGGATTAGATATATGCCTGTAAATGAGGGATTAGATATGTTCCTGCACTGGAGTGATTAGATATGCCCCTGTACTGAAGTGTTTAGATATGTCCCTGTATTGGAGGGATTATATATGTTCCTGTACTGGAGGAATTAGATATTTACCTGTACTGGAGAGATTAGATATGTTCATGTACTGGAGGGATTAGATATGTCCCTGTACTGGAGGGATTAAATATGCCCCTGTATTGGAGGGATTAGATATGTCGCGGTACTGGAGGAATTAGATATGTCCCTGTACTGGAGGGATTAGATATGCCTCTGTACTGGAGGGATTAGATATGCCTCTGTACTGGAGGGATTAGATATGTCCATGTACTGGAGTGATTTGATATGTCCCTGCACTGGAGGGATTAGATATGCCTCTGTACTGGAGGGATTAGATATGTTCCTGTACTGGAGGGATTAGATATCTTCCTGTACTGGAGGGATTAGATATGCCCCTGTATTGGAGGGATTAGATACATCCCTGTATTGGAGGGATTAGATATGTCGCGGTACTGGAGGAATTAGATATGTCCCTGTACTGGTGGGATTAGATATGCCTCTGTACTGGAGGGATTAGATATGCCTCTGCACTGGAGGGATTAGATATGCCCCTGCAATGGAGGGATTCGCTATGTCCCTGTACTGGAGGGATTAGATATGCCCCTGCACTGGAGAGATTAGATATGCCTCTGTACTGGAGGGATTAGATATGCCTCTGTACTGGAGGGATTAGATATGCCTCTGTACTGGAGGGATTAGTTATGTCCCTGTACTTGAGGGAATAGATATACCCCTGTACTGGAGGAATTAGATATGTCCCTGTACGGGAGGGATTAGATTTGTCCCTTTACTGGGTGATTAGATATACCCTTGTACTGGAGGGATTAGATATGTCCCTGTACTCGAGTGATTAGATATATCCCTGTACTGCAGGAATTCAATGTGTCCCTGTACTGGAGGAATTAGATATGTCCCTGGACTGGAGGGATTAGATATGCCCCTGCAATGGAGGGATTCGATATGTCCCTGTACTGGAGGGATTAGATATGCGGCCTGCACTGGAGAGATTAGATATGCCTCTGTACTGGAGGGATTAGATATGCCTCTGTACTGGAGGGATTAGATATGCCTCTGTACTGGAGGGATTAGTTATGTCCCTGTACTTGAGGGAATAGATATACCCCTGTACTGGAGGAATTAGATATGTCCCTGTACGGGAGGGATTAGATTTGTCCCTTTACTGGGGGGATTAGATATACCCTTGTACTGGAGGGATTAGATATGTCCCTGTACTCGAGTGATTAGATATATCCCTGTACTGCAGGAATTCAATGTGTCCCTGTACTGGAGGAATTAGATATGTCCCTGGACTGGAGGATTTGATATGCCTCTGTACTGAAGGGATTAGATATTTTCCTGTATTGGAGGGATTAGATATGCCCCTGTACTGCAGTGATTCGATATGTTCCTGTACCTGAAGGATTAGATATGTCACTGTACTTGAGGGTTTAGATAAGCCCCTGCAATGGAGGTATTAGATATGTCCCTGTACTGGAGGGATTAGATTTGTCCCTGTAAAGGAGAGATTAGATATGTCCCTGCACTGGAGGGATTAGATATGCCCTGTACTGGAGGGATTAGATATGCCCCTGTACTAGAGGGATTAGATATGATCCTGTACTGGAGGGATTCGATATGTCCCTGTACTGGAGGGATTAGGTATGTCCCTATACTGGAGGGATTAAATATGTTCCTGTACTGGAGAGATTAGATATGTCCCTGTACTGCAGAGGTTAGATATGTCCCTGTACTGGACGGATTAGAAGTGTCACTGGACTGGAGTGATTAGATATGTCCCTGTTCTGGAGAGATTAGATATGTTCCTGTACTGGAGGGATTAGATTTGTCCCTGTACTGAAGGGATTAGATATGTTCTTGTATGGGAGAGATTAGATATGTTCCTGTACTGGAGGGATTAGATATGTCCCTGTACTGGAGGGATTAGGTAAGTCCCTGTACTGGTGGGACTAGATATGTTCCTGTACTGGAGGGATTAGATATGTTCCTGTACTGGAGGGATTAGATATGCCCCTGTACTGGAGGGAATAGATATGTCCCTATACTGGAGGGATTAGATAAGTCCCTGTACTGGTGGGACTAGATATGTTCCTGTACTGGAGGGATTAGATATGCCCCTTTACTGGAGGGATTAGATATGCCCCTTTATTGGAAGGATTTGCTATGTCCCTGTACTGGAGTGATTAGATATGTCCCTGTACTGGAGCGATTAGATATGTCCCTGTACTGTAGGGATTAGATATGTCCCTGGACTGGAGGGATTAGATATGTCCCTGTACTCGAGCGATTAGATATGTCCTGGTACTGGAGGGATTCGATATGTCCCTGTATGGGAGCGATTAGATATGACCCTGGACTGGAGGGATCAGATATGTCCCTGTACTGAGGGATTAGATATGCCTCTGTATTGGACGGATTAGCTATGCCCCTGTATTGGAGGGATTAGATATGTTCATGTACTGGAGGGATTAGATATGTCCCTCTACTTGAGGTATTAGGTATGCCCCTGCACTGGAGGGATTAGATATGTCCCTGTACTGGAGGGATTAGATATGTCCCTGTACTGGAGCGATTAGATATGTCCCTGTTATCGAGCGATTAGATATGTCCTGGTACTGGAGGGATTCGATATGTCCCTGTATGGGAGCGATTAGATATGACCCTGGACTGGAGGGATCAGATATGTCCCTGTACTGTAGGAATTAAATATGCCCCTATCCTGAAAGGATTAGATATGCCGCTGTACTGAAGGGATTAGATATGCCTCTGTACTGGAGGGATTAAATATGTCCCTGTACTGGAGCGATTTGATATATTCCAGCACTGGAGGCATTAGATATGCCCCTGTACTGAAGGGATTAGATATGTCACTGGTATTGGAGGGATTATATATGTCACTGTACAGGAGGAATTAGATATTTACCTGTACTGGAGGAATTAGATATGTTCATGTACTGGAGGGATTAGATATGTCCCTGTACTGGAGTGATTAGATATGCCCCTGTATTGGAGGGATTAGCTGTGTCCCTGTACTAGAGGGATTAGATATGTCCCTGTACTGGAGGGATTAGATATGTCCCTGTACTGGAGTGATTAGATATGCCCCTGTATTGGAGGGATTAGCTGTGTCCCTGTACTAGAGGGATTAGATATGTCCCTGTACTGGAGGGATTCGATATGTCCCGGTACTGGAGGGATTAGATAGGCCCCTGCAATGGAGGGATTAGATATGTCCCTGTACTGGAGGGATTAGATATGCCCCTGTACTGGAGGGATGAGATATGTCCCTGTACTTGAGGGAATAGATATACCCCTGTACTGGAGGAATTAGATATGTCCCTGTACGGGAGGGATTAGATTTGTCCCTTTACTGGGGGGATTAGATATACCCTTGTACTGGAGGGATTAGATATGTCCCTGTACTCGAGTGATTAGATATATCCCTGTACTGCAGGAATTCAATGTGTCCCTGTACTGGAGGAATTAGATATGTCCCTGGACTGGAGGGATTAGATATGCCCCTGCAATGGAGGGATTCGATATGTCCCTGTACTGGAGGGATTAGATATGCGGCCTGCACTGGAGAGATTAGATATTCCTCTGTACTGGAGGGATTAGATATGCCTCTGTACTGGAGGGATTAGTTATGTCCCTGTACTTGAGGGAATAGATATACCCCTGTACTGGAGGAATTAGATAAGTCCCTGTACGGGAGGGATTAGATTTGTCCCTTTACTGGGGGGATTAGATATACCCTTGTACTGGAGGGATTAGATATGTCCCTGTACTCGAGTGATTAGATATATCCCTGTACTGCAGGAATTCTATGTGTCCCTGTACTGGAGGAATTTGATATGTCCCTGGACTGGAGGATTTGATATGCCTCTGTACTGAAGGGATTAGATATGTTCCTGTATTGGAGGGATTAGATATGCCCCTGTACTGCAGTGATTCGATATGTTCCTGTACCTGAAGGATTAGATATGTCACTGTACTTGAGGGTTTAGATAAGCCCCTGCAATGGAGGTATTAGATATGTCCCTGTACTGGAGGGATTAGATTTGTCCCTGTAAATGAGAGATTAGATATGTCCCTGCACTGGAGGGATTAGATATGCCCTGTACTGGAGGGATTAGATATGCCCCTGTACTAGAGGGATTAGATATGATCCTGTACTGGAGGGATTCGATATGTCCCTGTACTGGAGGGATTAGGTATGTCCCTATACTGGAGGGAGTAAATATGTTCCTGTACTGGAGAGATTAGATATGTCCCTGTACTGCAGAGGTTAGATATGTCCCTGTACTGGACGGATTAGAAGTATCACTGGACTGGAGTGATTAGATATGTCCCTGTTCTGGAGAGATTAGATATGTTCCTGTACTGGAGGGATTAGATTTGTCCCTGTACTGGAGGGATTAGATATGTTCTTGTATGGGAGAGATTAGATATGTTCCTGTACTGGAGGGATTAGATATGTCCCTGTACTGGAGGGATTAGATAAGTCCCTGTACTGGTGGGACTAGATATGTTCCTGTACTGGAGGGATTAGATATGTTCCTGTACTGGAGGGATTAGATATGCCCCTGTACTGGAGGGAATAGATATGTCCCTATACTGGAGGGATTAGATAAGTCCCTGTACTGGTGGGACTAGATATGTTCCTGTACTGGAGGGATTAGATATGCCCCTTTACTGGAGGGATTAGATATGCCCCTTTATTGGAAGGATTTGCTATGTCCCTGTACTGGAGTGATTAGATATGTCCCTGTACTGGAGCGATTAGATATGTCCCTGTACTGTAGGGATTAGATATGTCCCTGGACTGGAGGGATTAGATATGTCCCTGTACTCGAGCGATTAGATATGTCCTTGTACTGGAGGGATTCGATATGTCCCTGTATGGGAGCGATTAGATATGACCCTGGACTGGAGGGATCAGATATGTCCCTGTACTGAGGGATTAGATATGCCTCTGTATTGGACGGATTAGCTATGCCCCTGTATTGGAGGGATTAGATATGTTCATGTACTGGAGGGATTAGATATGTCCCTGTACTGGAGGGATTAGATAAGTCCCTGTACTGGTGGGACTAGATATGTTCCTGTACTGGAGGGATTAGATATGTTCCTGTACTGGAGGGATTAGATATGCCCCTGTACTGGAGGGAATAGATATGTCCCTATACTGGAGGGATTAGATAAGTCCCTGTACTGGTGGGACTAGATATGTTCCTGTACTGGAGGGATTAGATATGCCCCTTTACTGGAGGGATTAGATATGCCCCTTTATTGGAAGGATTTGCTATGTCCCTGTACTGGAGGGATTAGATATGTCCCTGTACTGGAGCGATTAGATATGTCCCTGTACTGTAGGGATTAGATATGACCCTGGACTGGAGGGATCAGATATGTCCCTGTACTGAGGGATTAGATATGCCTCTGTATTGGACGGATTAGCTATGCCCCTGTATTGGAGGGATTAGATATGTTCATGTACTGGAGGGATTAGATATGTCCCTCTACTTGAGGTATTAGGTATGCCCCTGCACTGGAGGGATTAGATATGTCCCTGTACTGGAGGGATTAGATATGTCCCTGTACTGGAGCGATTAGATATGTCCCTGTATGGGAGCGATTAGATATGACCCTGGACTGGAGGGATCAGATATGTCCCTGTACTGTAGGAATTAAATATGCCCCTATCCTGAAAGGATTAGATATGCCGCTGTACTGAAGGGATTAGATATGCCTCTGTACTGGAGGGATTAAATATGTCCCTGTACTGGAGCGATTTGATATATTCCAGCACTGGAGGCATTAGATATGCCCCTGTACTGAAGGGATTAGATATGTCACTGGTATTGGAGGGATTATATATGTCACTGTACAGGAGGAATTAGATATTTACCTGTACTGGAGGAATTAGATATGTTCATGTACTGGAGGGATTAGATATGTCCCTGTACTGGAGTGATTAGATATGCCCCTGTATTGGAGGGATTAGCTGTGTCCCTGTACTAGAGGGATTAGATATGTCCCTGTACTGGAGGGATTAGATATGTCCCTGTACTGGAGTGATTAGATATGCCCCTGTATTGGAGGGATTAGCTGTGTCCCTGTACTAGAGGGATTAGATATGTCCCTGTACTGGAGGGATTCGATATGTCCCGGTACTGGAGGGATTAGATAGGCCCCTGCAATGGAGGGATTAGATATGTCCCTGTACTGGAGGGATTAGATATGCCCCTGTACTGGAGGGATGAGATATGTCCCTGTACTTGAGGGAATAGATATACCCCTGTACTGGAGGAATTAGATATGTCCCTGTACGGGAGGGATTAGATTTGTCCCTTTACTGGGGGGATTAGATATACCCTTGTACTGGAGGGATTAGATATGTCCCTGTACTCGAGTGATTAGATATATCCCTGTACTGCAGGAATTCAATGTGTCCCTGTACTGGAGGAATTAGATATGTCCCTGGACTGGAGGATTTGATATGCCTCTGTACTGAAGGGATTAGATATGTTCCTGTATTGGAGGGATTAGATATGCCCCTGTACTGCAGTGATTCGATATGTTCCTGTACCTGAAGGATTAGATATGTCACTGTACTTGAGGGTTTAGATAAGCCCCTGCAATGGAGGTATTAGATATGTCCCTGTACTGGAGGGATTAGATTTGTCCCTGTAAATGAGAGATTAGATATGTCCCTGCACTGGAGGGATTAGATATGCCCTGTACTGGAGGGATTAGATATGCCCCTGCACTGGAGGGATTAGATATGTCCCTGTACTGGAGGGATTAGATATGTCCCTGTACTGGAGCGATTAGATATGTCCCTGTACTCGAGCGATTAGATATGTCCTGGTACTGGAGGGATTCGATATGTCCCTGTATGGGAGCGATTAGATATGACCCTGGACTGGAGGGATCAGATATGTCCCTGTACTGTAGGAATTAAATATGCCCCTATCCTGAAAGGATTAGATATGCCGCTGTACTGAAGGGATTAGATATGCCTCTGTACTGGAGGGATTAAATATGTCCCTGTACTGGAGCGATTTGATATATTCCAGCACTGGAGGCATTAGATATGCCCCTGTACTGAAGGGATTAGATATGTCACTGGTATTGGAGGGATTATATATGTCACTGTACAGGAGGAATTAGATATTTACCTGTACTGGAGGAATTAGATATGTTCATGTACTGGAGGGATTAGATATGTCCCTGTACTGGAGTGATTAGATATGCCCCTGTATTGGAGGGATTAGCTGTGTCCCTGTACTAGAGGGATTAGATATGTCCCTGTACTGGAGGGATTAGATATGTCCCTGTACTGGAGTGATTAGATATGCCCCTGTATTGGAGGGATTAGCTGTGTCCCTGTACTAGAGGGATTAGATATGTCCCTGTACTGGAGGGATTCGATATGTCCCTGTACTGGAGGGATTAGATAGGCCCCTGCAATGGAGGGATTAGATATGTCCCTGTACTGGAGGGATTAGATATGCCCCTGTACTGGAGGGATTAGATATGTCACTGTACTCCAGGGATTAGATATGTCGCTGGACTGGAGGGAATTAGATATGCCCCTATACTGGAGGGATTAGATATGCCCCTGAACTGGAGGGATAGGTTTGCCTCTGTACTGCAGCCAATAGATATGACCCTGTACTGGAGGGATTAGATATGTTGCTGTACTGGAGGGATTAGATATCATCCTGTATTGGACGGATTAGATATGCCCCTGTACTGGAGGGATTAGATATGTCACTGTACTGGAGGGATTAGATATGTTCCTGCACTGGAGGAATTACATATATCCCTGTACATGAGGGACTAGATATGTTGCTGTACTGGAGGGATTAGATATGCCCCTGTACTGGAGGGATTATATATGTCCCTGTACTGGAGAGATTAGATATGTCCCTGTACTGGAGCGATTAGATATGTCCCGGTACTTGAGGGATTCGATATGTCCCTGTATTGGAGCGATTCGATATGTCCCTGTACTGGAAGGATTAGAAGTTTCACTGGAGTAGAGGAATTAGATAGGTCCGTGTATTTGAGGGATTAGATATGTCCCTGTACTGGAGGAATTAGATATGTCCCTGCACTGGAAGAATTAGATATGTCCCTGTACTGGAGGGAATAGATGGGCCTCTGTACTGGAGGCATTCGATATGCCTCTGTACTGGAGGGATTAGATATGTCCCTGTACTGGAGCGATTTGATATGTCCCTGCACTGGATGGATTACATATGCCTCTGTACTGGAGGGATTAGATATGCCTCTGTACTGGAGGAATTAGATATGTCCCTGTACTGGAGGGATTATATATGCCTCTGTACTGGAGGGATTAGATGTGTCCCTGTACTGGAGGGATTAGCTATGTCCCTGTACTCGAGTGATTAGATATGTCCCTGTATTGGAGGAATTAGATATGTCCCTGTACTGGAGGAATTAGATATGTCCCTGTACTGGAGGGATTACATATGACCCTGTATTGGAGGGATTAGATATGCCACTGTACTGGAAGAATTAGATATGCCCCTGTACTGGAGGGATTAGATATGTCCCTGTACTGGAGGGATTATATATGCCCCTGTACTGGAGGGATTAGATATGTCCCTGTACTGGAGGGATTCGATATGCCTCTGTACTGGAGGGATTAGATATGTCCCTGTACTGAAGGGATTAGATATGTCTCTGTACTGGAGGGATTAGACATGTTCCTGTACTGGAGGTATTAGATATGTCACTGTACTGGATCGATTAGATATGCCCCTTTATTGGAGGGATTAGCTATGTCCATGTACTGGATGGATTATCTATGTTCCTGTACTGCAGGGATAACATATGCGCATGTACTGGAGGGATGAGATATGTTCCTTTACTTGAGGGATTAGATATGTCACTGTACTGGAGTGATTAGATTCACCTCTGTACTTGGTGGATTAAATATATCCCTGTACATGAGGGATTAGATATGTTCCTGTACTGGAGTGATTAGATATGTCCCTGTACTGGAGGGATTAGATATCTCCCTGTGTTGGAGGAATTAGAGAGGTCCCTGGAATGGAGGGATTGGTTTGCCCCTGTCCTGGAGGGATTAGTTATTTTCCTGTACTGGAGGGATTAGATATGTCCCAGTACTGGAGGCATTAGAAATGTTCCTGTACTGGAGGGGTTAGATATGTTCCTGTACTGGGGGGATTAGATATGTCCCTGTACTGGAGGGATTAGATATGTCCCTGTACTGGAGGGATTAGATATGCCTCTGTACTGGAGGGATTAGATGTGTCCCTGTACTGGAGGGATTACATATGTCCCTGTACTCGAGTGATTAGATATATCCCTGGACTGGAAGAATTCGATATGTTCCTGTACTGGAGGTATTAGATATGTCACTGTACTGGAGAGATTAGATATGCCCCTGTAATAGAGGGACTAGATATGGCCTTGTACTGGATGGATTAGATATGTTCCTGTGCTGGGGGGATTTGATATGTCACTGTACTGGATCGATTAGATATGCCCCTTTATTGGAGGGATTAGCTATGTCCATGTACTGGATGGATTATCTATGTTCCTGTACTGCAGGGATAACATATGCGCATGTACTGGCGGGATGAGATATGTTCCTTTACTTGAGGGATTAGATATGTCACTGTACTGGAGTGATTAGATACGCCCCTGTACTTGGTGGATTAAATATATCCCTGTACATGAGGGATTAGATATGTTCCTGTACTGGAGTGATTAGATATGTCTCTGTACTGGAGGGATTAGATATGTCCCTGTGCTGGAGGAATTAGAGATGTCCCTGGAATGGAGGGATTGGTTTGCCCCTGTCCTGGAGGGATTAGATATTTGCCTGTACTGGAGAGATTAGATAAGTCCCAGTACTGGAGGCATTAGAAATGTTCCTGTACTGGAGGGGTTAGATATGTTCCTGTACTGGGGGGATTATATATGTCCCTGTACTGGAGGGATTAGATATATCCCTGTACTGGAGGAATTAGATATGGCCCTGTACTGGAGGGATTATATATGCCCCTGTACTGGAGGGATTAGATATGTCCCTGTACTGGAGGCATTATATATGCCCCTGTACTGGAGGGATTAGATATGTCCCTGTACTGGAGGGATTATATATGCCCCTGTACTGGAGGGATTAGATATGTCCCTGTACTGGAGGGATTCGATATGCCTCTGTACTGGAGGGATTAGATATATCTCTGTACTGAAGGGATTAGATATGTCTCTGTACTGGAGGGATTAGACATGTTCCTGTACTGGAGGTATTAGATATGTCACTGTACTGGATCGATTAGATATGCCCCTTTATTGGAGGGATTAGCTATGTCCATGTACTGGATGGATTATCTATGTTCCTGTACTGCAGGGATAACATATGCGCATGTACTGGAGGGATGAGATATGTTCCTTTACTTGAGGGATTAGATATGTCACTGTACTGGAGTGATTAGATTCACCTCTGTACTTGGTGGATTAAATATATCCCTGTACATGAGGGATTAGATATGTTCCTGTACTGGAGTGATTAGATATGTCCCTGTACTGGAGGGATTAGATATCTCCCTGTGTTGGAGGAATTAGAGATGTCCCTGGAATGGAGGGATTGGTTTGCCCCTGTCCTGGAGGGATTAGATATTTTCCTGTACTGGAGGGATTAGATAAGTCCCAGTACTGGAGGCATTAGAAATGTTCCTGTACTGGAGGGGTTAGATATGTTCCTGTACTGGGGGGATTAGATATGTCCCTGTACTGGAGGGATTAGATATATCCCTGCACATGAGGGATAAGATATGTTCCTGTTCTGGAGGGATTAGACATGTCCCTGTACTGGAGGGATTAGATATGTCCCTGTACTGAAGGGATTAGATATGTCTCTGTACTGGAGGGATTAGATGTGTCCCTGTACTGGAGGGATTAAATATGCCACTTTACTGAAGGGATTAGATATGTCCCTGTACTGGAGGGATTGGATATGTCCCTGTACTGGAGGAATTAGATATGTCCCTGTACTGGAGGGATGAGATATGTCTCTGTACTGGAGGGATTAGACAAGTCCCTGTACTGGAGGGATTAGGTATGTCCCTGTACTGGAGGGATTAGATATGTCGCTGTACTGGAGTGATTAGATATGCCCCTGTACTGGAGGGATTAGATATGTCCCTGTACTGGAGGATTAGATATGCCTCTGTACTGGAGGGATTAGATATGTCCCTGTACTGAAGGGATTGGATATGCCTCTGTACTTGAGAGATTAGATATGTCCCTGTACTGGAGGGATTAGATATGTCGCTGTCCTGGAGGGATTAGATATGCCCCTGTACTGGAGGGATTAGCTATGTCCCTGTACTGGAGGATTAGATATGCCTCTGTACTGGAGGGATTAGATATGTCCTGTACTGAAAGGATTGGATGTGCCTCTGTACTTGAGAGATTAGATATGTCCCTGTACTGGAGGGATTAGATATGTCCCTGTACTGGAGGGATTAAAGATGCCCCTGTACTGAGGGGATTAGATATGTCCCTGTACTGGAGGGAATAGATATGTCCATGTACAGGAGGGAATAGATATGGCCCTGTCCTGGAGGGATTATATATATCCCTGTACTGGAGGAATAAGATATGCCCCTGTACTGGAGGGATTAGACATGCCTCTGTACTGGAGGGATCAGATATGTCCCTGTACTGGAGAGATTAGATATGTCCCTGTATTGCAGGAATTAGATATGTCCCTGTACTGGAGGGATTAGATATGCCTCTGTACTGGAGGGATTAGATATGTTCCTGTACTGGAGTAATTAGATATGTCACTGTACTGGAGGGATTCGATGTAACCCTGTACTGGAGAGATTAGATATGTTCCTGTATTGGAGGGATTAGATTTGCCTCTCTACTGGAGGGTTTAGATATGTTCCTGTACTGGGGGGATTATATATGTCCCTGTACTGGAGGGATTAGATATATCCCTGCACATGAGGGATTAGATATGTTCCTGTTCTGGAGGGATTAGACATGCCCCTGTACTGGAGGGATTAGATATGTCCCTGTACTGAAGGGATTAGATATGTCTCTGTACTGGAGGGATTAGATGTGTCCCTGTACTGGAGGGATTAAATATGCCACTTTACTGAAGGGATTAGATATGTCCCTGTACTGGAGGGATTGGATATGTCCCTGTACTGGAGGATTAGATATGCCTCTGTACTGGAGGGATTAGATATGTCCCTGTACTGAAGGGATTGGATATGCCTCTGTACTTGAGAGATTAGATATGTCCCTGTACTGGAGGGATTAGATATGTCGCTGTACTGGAGGGATTAGATATGCCCCTGTACTGGAGGGATTAGATATGTCCCTGTACTGGAGGGATTAGATATGTCCCTGTACTGAAGGGATTGGATATGCCTCTGTACTTGAGAGATTAGATATGTCCCTGTACTGGAGGGATTAGATATGTCCCTGTACTGGAGGGATTAAAGATGCCCCTGTACTGAGGGGATTAGATATGTCCCTGTACTGGAGGGAATAGATATATCCCTGTACAGGAGGGAATAGATATGTCCCTGTACTGGAGGAATTAGATATGCCCCTGTCCTGGAGGGATTATATATATCCCTGTACTGGAGGAATAAGATATGCCCCTGTACTGGAGGGATTAGACATGCCTCTGTACTGGAGGGATCAGATATGTCCATGTACTGGAGAGATTAGATATGTCCCTGTCTTGCAGCAATTAGATATGTCCCTGTACTGGAGGGATTAGATATGCCTCTGTACTGGAGGGATTAGATATGTTCCTGTACTGGAGTAATTAGATATGTCACTGTACTGGAGGGATTCGATGTAACCCTGTACTGGAGAGATTAGATTTGCCTCTGTACTGGAGGGATTAGATCTGTCCCTGTACTGGATGGATTAGATATGCCTCTGTACTGAAGGGATTAGATATGCCTGTGTACTGGAGGGATTCGATATGTCCCTGTACTCGAGTGATCCAATATATCCCTGGACTGGAGGAATTCGATATGTCCCTGCACTGGAGGGATTAGATATGCCCATGTACTTGAGGGATTAGATATGTCCCTGTCCTGGAGGGATTAGTTATGTCACTGTACTGCAGAGATTAGATATGCCCCTGTAATAGAGGGACTAGATATGGCCTTGTACTGGAGGGATTAGATATGTTCCTGTGCTGGGGGGATTTGATATGTCACTGTACTGGATCGATTAGATATGCCCCTTTATTGGAGGGATTAGCTATGTCCCTGTCCTGGAGGGATTAGATATGCCCCTGCACTAGAGGGATTAGATATTTTCCTGTACTGGAGGGATTAGATATGTCCCTGTACTGGAGGGATTAGATATGCCCCTGTATTGGAGGGATTAGATATGTCCATGTACTGGATGGATTATCTATGTTCCTGTACTGGAGGGATTACATATGCGCATGTACTGGAGGGATGAGATATGTTCCTGTACTTGAGGGATTAGATATGTCATTGTACTGGAGTGATTAGATACGCCCCTGTACTTGGTGGATTAGATTTATCCCTGTACATGAGGGATTAGATATGTTCCTGTACTGGAGTGATTAGATATGTCCCTGTACTGGAGGGATTAGATATGTCCCTGTGCTGGAGGAATTAGAGATGTCCCTGTAATGGAGGGATTAGTTTGCCCCTGTCCTGGAGGGATTAGATATTTTCCTGTACTGGAGGGATTAGGTATGTCCCAGTACTGGAGGCTTTAGAAATGTTCCTGTACTGGAGGTGTTAGATATGTTCCTGTACTGGGGGGATTAGATATGTCCCTGTACTGGAGTGATTAGATATGTTCCTGTATTGGAGGGATTAGATTTGCCTCTCTACTGGAGGGTTTAGATATGTTCCTGTACTGGGGGGATTATATATGTCCCTGTACTGGAGGGATTAGATATATCCCTGCACATGAGGGATTAGATATGTTCCTGTTCTGGAGGGATTAGACATGTCCCTGTACTGGAGGGATTAGATATGTCCCTGTACTGAAGGGATTAGATATGTCTCTGTACTGGAGGGATTAGATGTGTCCCTGTACTGGAGGGATTAAATATGCCACTTTACTGAAGGGATTAGATATGTCCCTGTACTGGAGGGATTGGATATGTCCCTGTACTGGAGGATTAGATATGCCTCTGTACTGGAGGGATTAGATATGTCCCTGTACTGAAGGGATTGGATATGCCTCTGTACTTGAGAGATTAGATATGTCCCTGTACTGGAGGGATTAGATATGTCGCTGTACTGGAGGGATTAGATATGCCCCTGTACTGGAGGGATTAGATATGTCCCTGTACTGGAGGATTAGATATGCCTCTGTACTGGAGGGATTAGATATGTCCCTGTACTGAAGGGATTGGATATGCCTCTGTACTTGAGAGATTAGATATGTCCCTGTACTGGAGGGATTAGATATGTCCCTGTACTGGAGGGATTAAAGATGCCCCTGTACTGAGGGGATTAGATATGTCCCTGTACTGGAGGGAATAGATATGTCCCTGTACAGGAGGGAATAGATATGTCCCTGTACTGGAGGAATTAGATATGCCCCTGTCCTGGAGGGATTATATATATCCCTGTACTGGAGGAATAAGATATGCCCCTGTACTGGAGGGATTAGACATGCCTCTGTACTGGAGGGATCAGATATGTCCCTGTACTGGAGAGATTAGATATGTCCCTGTATTGCAGCAACTAGATATGTCCCTGTACTGGAGGGATTAGGTATGCCTCTGTACTGGAGGGATTAGATATGTTCCTGTACTGGAGTAATTAGATATGTCACTGTACTGGAGGGATTCGATATAACCCTGTACTGGAGAGATTTGATTTGCCTCTGTACTGGAGGGATTAGATATATCCCTGTACTGGAGGGATTAAAGATGCCCCTGTACTGAGGGGATTAGATATGTCCCTGTACTGGAGGGAATAGATATGTCCCTGTACAGGAGGGAATAGATATGTCCCTGTACTGGAGGATTAGATATGCCTCTGTACTGGAGGGATTAGATATGTCCCTGTACTGAAGGGATTGGATATGCCTCTGTACTTGAGAGATTAGATATGTCCCTGTACTGGAGGGATTAGATATGTCGCTGTACTGGAGGGATTAGATATGCCCCTGTACTGGAGGGATTAGATATGTCCCTGTACTGGAGGATTAGATATGCCTCTGTACTGGAGGGATTAGATATGTCCCTGTACTGAAGGGATTGGATATGCCTCTGTACTTGAGAGATTAGATATGTCCCTGTACTGGAGGGATTAGATATGTCCCTGTACTGGAGGGATTAAAGATGCCCCTGTACTGAGGGGATTAGATATGTCCCTGTACTGGAGGGAATAGATATGTCCCTGTACTGGAGGAATTAGATATGCCCCTGTCCTGGAGGGATTATATATATCCCTGTACTGGAGGAATAAGATATGCCCCTGTACTGGAGGGATTAGACATGCCTCTGTACTGGAGGAATCAGATATGTCCCTGTACTGGAGAGATTAGATATGTCCCTGTATTGCAGCAATTAGATATGTCCCTGTACTGGAGGGATTAGATATGCCTCTGTACTGGAGGGATTAGATATGTTCCTGTACTGGAGTAATTAGATATGTCACTGTACTGGAGGGATTCGATATAACCCTGTACTGGAGAGATTTGATTTGCCTCTGTACTGGAGGGATTAGATATGTCCCTGTACTGGAGGGATTAGATATACCCTGGTACTGGATGGATTAGATATCTTCCTGTACTGAAGGGATTAGATATGCCTTTGTACTGGAGGGATTCGATATGTCCCTGTACTCGAGTGATCCAATATATCCCTGGACTGGAGGAATTCGATATGTCCCTGCACTGGAGGGAGTAGATATGCCCATGTACTTGAGGGATTAGATCTGTCCCTGTCCTGGAGGGATTAGTTATGTCACTGTACTGCAGAGATTAGATATGCCCCTGTAATACAGGGACTAGATATGGCCTTGTACTGGAGGGATTAGATATGTTCCTGTGCTGGGGGGATTTGATATGTCACTGTACTGGATCGATTAGATATGCCCCTTTATTGGAGGGATTAGCTATGTCCCTGTCCTGGAGGGATTAGATATGCCCCTGCACTAGAGGAATTAGATATTTTCCTGTACTGGAGGGATTAGATATGTCCCTGTATTGGAGGGATTAGATATGTCCATGTACTGGATGGATTCTCTATGTTCCTGTACTGGAGGTATTACATATGCGCATGTACTGGAGGGATGAGATATGTTCCTGTACTTGAGGGATTAGATATGTCATTATACTGGAGTGATTAGATACGCCCCTGTACTTGGTGGATTAGATTTATCCCTGTACATGAGGGATTAGATATGTTCCTGTACTGGAGTGATTAGATATGTCCCTGTACTGGAGGGATTAGATATGTCCCTGTGCTGGAGGAATTAGAGATGTCCCTGTAATGGAGGGATTAGTTTGCCCCTGTCCTGGAGGGATTAGATATTTTCCTGTACTGGAGGGATTAGGTATGTCCCAGTACTGGAGGCATTAGAAATGTTCCTGTACTGGAGGTGTTAGATATGTTCCTGTACTGGGGGGATTAGATATGTCCCTGTACTGGAGTGATTAGATATGTCCCTGTACTGGAGGGATTCGATATGTTCCTGTATTGGAGGGATTAGATTTGCCTCTCTACTGGAGGGTTTAGATATGTCCCTGTACTGGAGGGATTAGATATACCCTGGTACTGGAGGGATTAGATATATCCCTGTACTGGAGGATTAGATATGCCTGTGTACTGGAGGGATTAGATATGTCCCTGTACTTGAGTGATTGGATATATCCCTGGACTGGAGGAATTTGATATGTCCCTGTACTGGAGGGATTAGATATGCCCATGTACTGGAGAGATTAGATATGTTCCTGTACTGGAGGGATTAGATATGTTCCTGTGCTGGAGGGATTAGATATTTTCCTGTACTGGAGGGATTAGGTATGTCCCAGTACTGGAGGCATTAGAAATGTTCCTGTACTGGAGGTGTTAGATATGTTCCTGTACTGGGGGGATTAGATATGTCCCTGTACTGGAGGGATTAGATATATCCCTGCACATGAGGGATTAGATATGTTCCTGTACTGGAGGGATTACATATGTCCCTGTACTGAAGGGATTAGATATGCCTCTGTACTGGAGGGATGAGATGTGTCCCTGTCCTGGAGAGATTAGATATGCCTCTGTACTGAAGGGATTAGATATGCCTCTATACTGGAAGTGGCATACAAATTGGCCAGAAATAGCAGCGAACCTGGGGACTGGGAGAAATTTAGAACTCAGCAGAGGAGGACAAAGGGTTTGATTAGGGCAGGGAAAATGGAGTACGAGAAGAAGCTTGCAGGGAACATTAAGGCGGATTGCAAAAGTTTCTATAGGTATGTAAAGAGAAAAAGGTTAGTAAAGACAAACGTAGGTCCCCTGCAGTCAGAATCAGGGGAAGTCATAACGGGGAACAAAGAAATGGCAGACCAATTGAACAAGTACTTTGGTTCAGTATTCACTAAGGAGGACACAAACAACCTTCCGGATATAAAAGGGGTCAGAGGGTCTAGTAAGGAGGAGGAACTGAGGGAAATCTTTATTAGTCGGGAAATTGTTTTGTCGGAAATTGATCGAATTGAAGGCCGATAAAATCCCCAGGGCCTGATGGACTGCATCCCAGAGTACTTGAGGAGGTGGCCTTGGAAATAGCGGATGCATTGACAGTCATTTTCCAACATTCCATTGACTCTGGATCAGTTCCTATCGAGTGGAGGGTAGCCAATGTAACCCCACTTTTTAAAAAAGGAGGGAGAGAGAAAGCAGAGAATTATAGACCGGTCAGCCTGACCTCAGTAATGGGTAAAATGATGGAATCAATTATTAAGGATGTCATAGCAGCGCATCTGGAAAATGGTGACATGATAGGTCCAAGTCAGCATGGATTTGTGAAAGGGAGATCATGCTTGACAAATCTTCTGGAATTTTTTGAGGATGTTTCCAGTAAAGTGGACAAGGGAGAACCAGTTGATGTGGTATATTTGGACTTTCAGAAGGATTTCGACAAGGTCCCACACAGGAGATTAATGTGCAAAGTTAAAGCACATGGGATTGGGGGTAGTGTGCTGATGTGGATTGAGAACTGGTTGTCAGACAGGAAGCAAAGAGTAGGAGTAAATGGGTACTTTTCAGAATGGCAGGCAGTGACTAGTGGGGTACCACAAGGTTCTGTGCTGGGACCCCAGCTGTTTACATTGTACATTAATGATTTAGATGAGGGGATTAAATGTAGTATCTCCAAATTTGCGGATGACACTAAGTTGGGTGGCAGTGTGAGCTGCGAGGAGGATGCTATGAGGCTGCAGAGTGACTTGGATAGGTTAGGTGAGTGGGCAAATGCGTGGCAGATGAAGTATAATGTGGATAAATGTGAGGTTATCCACTTTGGTGGCAAAAACAGAGACAGACTATTATCTGAATGGTGACAGATTAGGAAGGGGGAAGGTGCAGCGAGACCTGGGTGTCATGGTACATCAGTCATTGAAGGTTGGCATGCAGGTACAGCAGGCGGTTAAGAAAGCAAATGGCATGTTGGCCTTCATAGCGAGGGGATTTGAGTACAGGGGCAGGGAGGTGTTGCTACAGTTGTATAGGGCCGTGGTGAGGACACACCTGGAGTATTGTGTACAGTTTTGGTCTCCTAACTTGAGGAAGGACGTTCTTGCTATTGAGGGAGTGCAGCGAAGATTCACCAGACTGATTCCCGGGATGGTGGGACTGACCTATCAAGAAAGACTGGATCAATTGGGCTTGTATTCACTGGAGTTCAGAAGAGTGAGAGGGGACCTCATAGAAACGTTTAAAATTCTGACGGGTTTGGACAGGTTGGATGCAGGAAGAATGTTCCCAATGTTGGGGAAGTCCAGAACCAGGGGTCACAGTCTAAGGATAAGGGGTAAGCCATTTAGGACCGAGATGAGGAGAAACTTCTTCACCCAGAGAGTGGTGAACCTGTGGAATTCTCTACCACAGAAAGTAGTTGAGGCCAATTCACTAAATATATTCAACAGGGAGTTAGATGAAGTCCTTACTACTCAGGGGATCAAGGGGTATGGCGAGAAAGCAGGAAGGGGGTACTGATGTTTCATGTTCAGCCATGAACTCATTGAATATCGGTGCAGACTAGAAGGGCTGAATGGCCTGCTCCTGCACCTATTTTCTATGTTTCTATGTTTCTATTAGACATGTCCCTGTACTGAAGGGATTAGATATGTCCCTGTACTGGAGGGATTAGATATGTCCCTGTACTGGAGGGATTCGATATGCCTCTGTACTGGAGGGATTAGATATGTCCCTGTACTGGAGGGATTAGATATGCCTCTGTACTGGAGGGATTAGATATGCCCCTGTACTGGAGGGATTAGATATGTCCCTGTACTGGAGGGATTTGATATGCCTCTGTACTGGAGGGATTAGATATGTCCCTGTACTGAAGGGATTAGATATGCCTCTGTACTTGAGAGATTAGATATGTCCCTGTACTGGAGGGATTAGATATGTCCCTGTACTGGAGGGATTAAATATGCCCGTATACTGAAGGGATTAGATATGTCCCTGTACTGGAGGGAATAGATATGCCCCTGTACTGGAGGGATTAAAGATGCCTCTGTACTGAAGGGGTTAGATATGTCCCTGTACTGGAGGGAATAGATATGTCCCTGTACTGGAGGAATTAGATATGCCACTCTACTGGAGGGATTAGATATGTCCCTGTACTGGAGGGATTAGATATGCCTCTGTACTGCAGGGATTAGATATGTCCCTGTGCTGAAGGGATTAGATATGCCTCTGTATTGGAGGGATTAGATGTGTCCCTGTACTGGAGGGATTAGATATGTCCCTGTACTGGAGGAATAAGATATGCCCCTGTGCTGAAGGGATTAGATATGCCTCTGTACTGGAGGGATTAGATGTGTCCCTGTACTGGAGGAATTAGATATGTCCCTGTACTGGAGGAATAAAATATGCCCCTGTACTGGAGGGATTAGACATGCCTCTGTACTGGAGGGATCAGATATGTCCCTGAACTGGAGGAGTTAGATATGTCCCTGTACTGGAGGGATTAGATATGCCTCTGTACTGGAGGGATTAGATATTTTCCTGTACTGGAGGGATTAGATATGTCCCTTGACTGGATGGATTAGATATATCCCTGTACTGGAGGGATTAGATATGTCCCTGTAGTGGAGTGATTATATATGTCCCTGTACTGGAGGGATTAGATATGTCCCTATACTGGAGTGATTCGATATGTTCCTGTACTGGAAGGATTCGATATGTCTGTGGACTGGAGGGATTGGATGTGTCCCTGTCCTGGAGGGATTAGATATGTCCCTGGACTGGAGGGATTAGATATGCCCCTGTATTGGAGGGATTAGTTATGTCCCTCTCCTGACGTGATTAAATATGTCCCTCTACTGGAGGGATTAGATATGTTCCTGTACTGGAGGGATTAGATATGTTCCTGTATTGTAGGGGTTAGATATGTCCCTGTACTGGAGGGATTAGATATGTTCGTGTGCTGCAGAATTTTTCGGCACCCAGTGATTTTTCTGGCATTGAATATCAATTGAAGGTTTTCCCAATGTTGGGGTCCGGCGCCGACTACCAGCGACAGAATGTTTGATGCCATGCATTCTGGAACTGCTGGTCGCTTTAAAGCAGTTTTCCCGCCCTTTCTGACCATAAGACCACTTTCCGCAATCATGTTTTTTCTTGAAACTGCGCACAGACACATGCAACAGCTTTGGAAAAAGCCTTACCTGGACAAAGAAATCGATGCTTGCTTGCTCCTATCCGCAGGCGAAGGGCTTCCCTGGCTATTTTCTGTCAACTTAATGCAGTTTTAAAATAACTCAACTCAAAGATAACATACATTTAATGCTCCTTCATCGTTGAGAGAACTGCAAGCAAATTAAACAGAAATCTTCACTCATCGCCCTTTTCATCGAAGTTCCAAGTGGCTAAAAATTTCCAAAGATACTCCAAAAGTGCAGGGAAGCCTTCTTATTGCAAACGGCAGCCAAAATATGCACATCAACAGGAGGCATCCTTCAAAAAACACCCTGGGCAGCCTTTTTCAATTCTTCTATGCAGCCGACTGGACCTGCTGCTATCCCCGGCCGAAGGTCCTCCACGCAAGTGGCTCGCTGCTATCCTAGGCTGAAGCTCCTCCACACAGTGCTAAGATGTTCATGGATCTAGACTTGTTCAGGGTCACTAGTACATGCACCATGGTCCTACGTTGCATGTATCAGTGACCCAGAACCAGTCAGGATCCATGAACATCGTTGTACTGGAACTGCCCCTATATCATTTAAACTTGTAGGTTACAAGGAATGAGGCCATTTGACATGTTGAGTCTGTTCCATTATCCAAAAATATTTAATGGTGCTGCATTAAAAAAATAAAGTGCAAGAGTCAGGCTAAAAGTCCAATATAAATATGTTAAACATTTGTATCGCACAGTTGTACTTAGGTTAACATGACTAATCTTTTAACTTTAATAACTTTAAAAACTTTAATAAATTTTGCGTCAAACTTTAAATGAACAACCAACAAAACAAACCAACAAACAAACAAGCCATCTCTCCTCCTCCTTAGCACTGTGTGCCACTCCTGTCCCAGTAGATGCCGCTACCCCTGTGTGTGCCCATTGTTGCAGACTTCTGCTTCCTGCTCGCCCCCCATCCCAAGGTTTATTCTGTATTTTTTCCGACGCAGCGTTTCTTGTTGTTGGGTTATGATAGGGGCAGAGCTAGCATGTGTCAATGTGGAAAGCCCGGATTCCTCTTTGTAATCATCCTCAGCCTGTGGATCAACCCCTGATTTTGGTGTGGAGTTTATAACATTCCGAGCAGCAATGGCAGCCTGGGTGAGCCCCCCTATTGCTGCTACTACCTCTGTCATCTGTCCCGAAAGTCTTGCCACCTCTAATGACAGTCCCGCAATTTCTCCCCTCGCTTCACCCATTCCTCCAGCCAGTGTTGGTACTTCATCTCTCAGTCCCGCTAACTCTACCCTCACCCCACCAAAGGTTTCCAGGAGCAATCGCGATTGTTGGATGTTCTCCCCACTCATCCCCACAAGATGTCCTATGTTCTCTGCATCCTGTGTTTCTGCAACAGCTCTCCCTTCCACCCTCCTTTGACGTCTGGCAGGTGTGGCTTGCTGCAACACTGGGACCCGCAGCCTCAGACGGCACACCTAGAAATGTCCCGTCAGTTGATTCACTCAGGAAAGGTCTTGGAATCCTTGAGGGAATCACCATCTCCAGATCCAGTGCAACCATCTTGGTATCGGAGTCTTCATGCTGCCTTTCATTCTCCCGATGTAAAATATCTGGAATGGCGGTTTCCTGAACAAGCTGTTCTTCCACTTCAGGTGCACCTTCTGTCCCCTCCTGATGCGCAACATCTGCAAAACATAAATAAGAACATAAGAACATAAGAATTAGGAACAAGAGTAGGCCATCTAGCCCCTCGAGCCTGCTCCGCCATTCAAAAGATCATGGCTGATCTGGCCGTGGACTCAGCTCCACTTACCCGCCCACTCCCCATAACCCTTATTTCCCTTATTGGTTAAAAATTTATCTATCTGTGATTTGAATACATTCAATGAGCTAGCCTCAACTGCTTCCTTGGGCAGAGAATTCCACAGATTCACAACCCTCTGGGAGAAGAAATTCCTTCTCAACTCGGTTTTAAATTGGCTCCCCCGTACTTTGAGGCTGTGCCCCCTAGTTCTAGTCTCCCCGACCAGTGGAAACAACCTCTCTGCCTCTATCTTGTCTATCCCTTTCATTATTTTAAATGTTTCTATAAGATCACCCCTCATCCTTCTGAACTCCAACGAGTAAAGACCCAGTCTACTCAATCTATCATCATAAGGTAACCCCCTCATCTCCGGAATCAGCCTAGTGAATCGTCTCTGTACCCCCTCCAAGGCTAGTATATCCTTCCTTAAGTAAGGTGACAAAAACTGCACGCAGTACTCCAGGTGCGGCCTCACCAATACCCTGTACAGTTGCAGCAGGACCTCCCTGCTTTTGTACTCCATCCCTCTCGCAATGAAGGCCAACATTCCATTCGCCTTCCTGATTACCTGCTGCACCTGCAAACTAACTTTTTGGGATTCATGCACAAGGTCCCCCAGGTCCCTCTGCACCGCAGCATGTTGTAGTTTCTCCCCATTCAAATAATATTCCCTTTTACTGTTTTTTTTTCCAAGGTGGATGACCTCACATTTTCCGACATTGTATTCCATCTGCCAAACCTTAGCCCATTTGCTTAACCTATCTAAATCTCTTTGCAGCCTCTCTGTGTCCTCTACACAACCTGCTTTCCCACTAATCTTTGTGTCATCTGCAAATTTTGTTACACTACACTCTGTCCCCTCTTCCAGGTCATCTATGTATATTGTAAACAGTTGTGGTCCCAGCACCGATCCCTGTGGCACACCACTAACCACCGATTTCCAACACGAAAAGGACCCATTTATCCTGACTCTCTGCTTTCTGTTAGCCAGCCAATTCTCGATCTATGCTAATACATTTCCTCTGACTCTGCGTCCCTTTATCTTCTGCAGTAACCTTTTGTGTGGCACCTTATCGAATGCCTTTTGGAAATCTAAATACACCACATCCATCGGTACACCTCTATCCACCATGCTCGTTATATCCTCAAAGAATTCCAGTAAATTAGTTAAACATGATTTCCCCTTCATGAATCCATGTTGCGTCTGCTTGATTGCACTATTCCTGTCTAGATGTCCCGCTATTTCTTCCTTAATGATAGCTTCAAGCATTTTCCCCACTACAGATGTTAAACTAACCGGCCTATAGTTACCTGCCTTTTGTCTGCCCCCTTTTTTAAACAGAGGTGTTACATTAGTTGCTTTCCAATCCGCTGGTACCTCTCCAGAGTCCAGAGAATTTTGGTAGATTATAACGAATGCATCTGCTATAACTTCCGCCATCTCTTTTAATACCCTGGGATGGATTTCATCAGGACCAGGGGACTTGTCTACCTTGAGTCCCATTAGCCTGTCCAGCACTACCTCCCTAGTGATAGTAATTGTCTCAAGGTCCTCCCTTCCCACATTCCCGTGACCAGCAATTTTTGCCATGGTTTTTGTGTCTTCCACTGTGAAGACCGAAGCAAAATAATTGTTTAAGGTCTCAGCCATTTCCACATTTCCCATTATTAAATCCCCCTTCTCATCTTCTAAGGGACCAACATTTACTTTAGTCACTCTCTTCCGTTTTATATATCGGTAAAAGCTTTTACTATCTGTTTTTATGTATTGCGCAAGTTTACTTTCGTAATCTAGCTTTCCTTTCTTTATTGATTTCTTAGTCATTCTTTGCTGTCGTTTAAAATTTTCCCAATCTTCTAGTTTCCCACTAACCTTGGCCACCTTATTTGCATTGGTTTTTAATTTGATACTCTCCTTTATTTCCTTGGTTATCCACGGCTGGTTATCCCTTCTCTTACCGCCCTTCTTTTTCACTGGAATATATTTTTGTTGAGCACTATGAAAGAGCTCCTTAAAAGTCCTCCACTGTTCCTCAATTGTGCCACCGTTTAGTCTGTGTTCCCAGTCTACTTTAGCTAACTCTGCTCTCAACCCACTGTAGCCCCCTTTGTTTAAGCATAGTACGTTCATTTGAGACACTACTTCCTCACGCTCAATCTGTATTACAAATTCAACCATACTGTGATCACTCATTCCGAGAGGATCTTTTACTTGGAGATCATTGATTATTCCTGTCTCATTACACAGGACCAGATCTAAGATAGCTTGCTCCCTTGTAGGTTCTGTAACATACTGTTCTAAGAAACAATCCCATATACATTCTATGAATTCCTCCTCCAGGCTACCCTGTGCGATTTGATTTGACCAATTGATATGTAGGTTAGCAGCATTGAGGAAGGAGAAGCGAAGGCAGCACACACAGTACATAACATTTAGGCAACCCAGACTGTGCAATTTGCAGGGCTTACCCTCTATTGGAAAACTGGGCCCAGCTTCCGCATTGATGGTTGGTCTTCTGCTGTAAGATTTAATCATTGACGCTATCCTCTGCTCCACGGCTGTTAGTTGCAGCCTACTTGGCGGACCTCCTCCAGTTTGTGACCATTCTCGGTTGATCTGTGACACCATCTTCTGCAAAGATGAAAATGGAACTTTTTAAGAGAGGGTCCTTCTGAACATACACACACACACATGTACACAAATCACATTTGCAGTGCATAAATATAAATAGAATTAAAAACATAAATAAATTTAAATTAAAAGTATCACTTACAGTTACTGCTTGTCCGAGGTCCTGCCACTTCTTTTTCAGCTGTGCGCCGGTTGCAGTGTAATGGACATTGCATTGAACTTTACTGAGACCTGGTCCCAAACTTTTGCGAGTTCAGAGGGTTTAGGTTTCTTTTTACCAAAGCTCCCCTTGTTTTCAAGAATTTCCAATCTCCTCTCAATTAAGTCTACCAGGGGCTCAATTTCTTCCGCGAGAAATCTCTTGGCCTTTACAGCTTCCCCTTCTCTGTCTACATCTCTGCCCCTTTCGCCTTCTCTGCGCCTTTCCCTTGCATCCATCTCTTGATTGAAGCCATATTTCCTACCTGCAAATCCACCTCTGCCACCAATGGATTCTCACAGGTGATCCAGACAGACACTACACGTGTTGTTTTTTTTATACAGCGCATGCGCAGAGCTTTTTTTTTCTTTCTGTGCATGCGCAATGCACATGTGCAATGAGTTTGTCTTTTTTTTTCAGTGCATGCACAGTGCAGTTTAGGCCCACACTGTTAGCACCGACTCTCAGATGGACTCGGGTAGTGCCAGCGCGACCGTTAGGTTTCCTTTGCCAGAAACTAGCGATTTATTTTTTTCACCATTAACGGTGCTCAAAGAAATGTGCGTACAGGTGAGTGGACACCATAATTTTTGTTTGGAGAAAATTGGGGCCTAGATGTGTTCCTGTACTGGAAGATTAGATGTACTCTTTTACTGGTTATATTGCATCGGCTACCCCTGTAGAGTGTTTGGATCTGCTCCTATAATCCATGGATTGGTTGTGGTTCTATAATAGAGGGATCTGATGTAACGAGGGTGCTGCATATGCTCCTATAAGCAAGGTATTCAAAATAGTCCTATAACTAAGGGATTGGATGTGCTCCAGTAATTAAATCATTTAATTTTTCAGGATCGCTGGAATATCGGCCATTTTAAAAACGGTTAGTTTCACCTTTTTAATTTGGGCGATAGCCTTAGCGATGTGAAATGGGCCTTAGCGATGTATCCAGTCATGCAAGGCTGGCATCCACAGTAATGGCCATTCTGCGCTTGCGCGTTTTTTTTTCAGGCAAAGAACTTTTCCCACGGGGGTTGACAGAGAGAACAGAGGACCTGGTCCCCATCAATAACATAATGAACCTTTCTTTTATTCTAGCCCCTGTTGGTTTATAAAATAAAATCTATCAGCTAATTGAGGTGAACTCCATTTCCTTCCTCATGGAATGACATACCCTAGTTCTGCTTCTACTTGTACTGTGGACCAGAGGGGGGGTTGGGGGGGGGGGGGAATCCATGATTAATATTAACCCTGGCATTACAGCAATGTACTTGTATGTACCTTTTCTCATTTTATTTTAACTTACATCAAAGGAATTGTTGTCCTCTCCTGATAGCTAGGTTATGCAACATGCAGCATACTACAATGAACTCAGCAACTTATTCAGGGTGGTATTGTAGGTTGCCTCCTGAGTGGTCCAGGCAACTCCAATTGTCTTTTCGACGATATTGCCTGTGGCTATATGGCTTTCATTGTAGCGCTTCTCGGCTCCCGTCTGGGGCTTACGCAGGTGGGTCATGAGCCATATTCATTATCCCCCAGCATCCAACCGTGACCTTGTGGCTGACTCTTAACCAGGTCAGACACAGTGCTCTCACACAAGATATGTGCATCATGGATGCTCCCTGGAAAATTTGCATTTACTGCCATGATTATTTGCTTGTGGTTGACAACGAGCTGCACATTCAGGGAGTGTAATCCCTTTCGATTCCGAAACGCCTCTGCATCCTGTAAAGGTGCTCGCAGGGCGATGTGCAGGGCGATATTGCTTCCTGCACCTTGGGGAAGTTTGCTATTCGTGAGATACCCAAAGACTTCTCAGTCTGTGCCTCCTTGGTCATAGGGAAGTGTAAAGAGCTTCAGTCACCTGTCGAATGTAGCAATGTGTGGTGTGCTGAGAGATACCGCAAATGTCACCAGCTGAGGTCTGAAAGGAGCCCGATGCGTCGAAGGAAAGTGCCGCAGTAACATTAACCTCAATGGGCAGTGCGGTCCTGATGGTGCTGGTCGGCTGCAGATCTCCCTTAATTAGCTGGTATATCTCACTGATGACCTCCTTTCAGAATCGCAGCCTTCTAATACACGTGTTATCGGACAAGTCCAGGTATGATCACTTATCCCTGTAAATGCATTGGCTGTAACATCTCCTCCGCAGCAACAGTCTGCCATCTCTTTGATTGGGCGCATAATGCTCTTCAATATACCTTCTCCCATCTCTATTCTGCAGCATGTGATTAGTGATCAATACTGGTTGAGAAACTACAGGCCCCATCACTATAAATCGTTATGAATGCCCTTAATTTGTCCTTAACAAATACAAATGTGATTAGATGATTGGCAAGAGTAAAAAAGGCCCTTAAAATCACTCACAAATTGATTCTTCTGATAAGTACTTAAAGCAGCCTTGTACTACAAATCCTCCCTGTAGTGCCGAGTTAATGTCAGGTGATTGCAGCTTTTCTTCAGCGTTTCTTTGGGCCTGGGACATTTGGACGAATTGTTGGCGAAATGCCGAAAATAACGCTCGGCAATAATCTGGCGCAAGTTTCCATTATGAACACTATTCTCGGCCTTGCACGAGGATGGTGTCATTTTTTTAAAAAATAGGCCGGGCGATACAATTCATTCATATATGCCGAAAGTTGGGCCGGTGATAAATGGACTATAATCGGGCGCTAGTTTCAACTTTTCAGCAAATATGGGCGATAGCCTGAATCTCAGCCCTTATATGGGCGCTAAATGGGCAATGATGTGCCGAAAGTCTAGCCACAATGTGCTCCTATAATGCTGGGATTAGATGTGCTCCTACAATCAAGCAGTTAGATTTGCTGTGCTAAAGGAGAGGTTGGATGTGCTCCTATAATGGTGAATTTGAATGTGCTCCTATAGTGGAGGATTTGGATGAGGTCCTATAATGGAGGATTTGGATGAGCTCTTATGTTGGAGGCATTGGATGAGCTCCTATAATGGAGGAATTGAATGTGCTGCTATAGTGGAGGCATTGGATGTGCTCCTATAAACAGAATCCCAATAATTTTTGTGTTCAGCTCTAAAGGTATTTTTTGGAAAGGTTACTTTTGATTCACTTGTACCAGGTGCAGATCACAAAGCAGAAATCCGAACGATACACTAGCCTTCCAATTATTAAAATCATGCTTTTTAAATATGAATCCAAGATTAATCTAAATGCAACTATTGATCATTCTCTCAAATGGGAAGTAAGTATTATGAAACACAGGACTAAAAGTAGCTGAATCAGCAAAGCGAAAGCTAATCTGTACTAATATGTAAAATACTTTTAGCAAAATCCTTACTATCACCTATGTGAACCGAAACAAATATAATGTGGTTTAAATCAAGCAGAGATTTTGATAAAAGATCTATGGATTCCAACATAAATACCTACAAACTATTCCAGGTAAATGTGGTACAAGTTATGTAAAGGTATCCCGCACTGAGTCTCTGAGCTGAACCTGTCTTCCAAGTAAGGAGAAATGCTTGGTTTTATGAAAGGTAAATCATGTTTGACAAATTTGCTGCAGTTCTTTGAGGATGTAAGGAGCAGGGTGGATAAGAGGGAACCAGTGGATGTGGTGTATTTGGATTTCCAAAAGGCATTTGATAAAGTGCCACATAAAAGGTTACTACACAAGATAAGAGCTCACGGTGTTGGGGATAATATATTAGCATGGATAGAGGATTGGCTAACTAACAGAAAACAGAGTCAGGATAAATGGGTAATTCTCCTGTTTGCAAACTGTAACTAGTGGGGTGCCACAGGGATCAGTTCTGGGGTCTCAACTATTTACAATCTATATTAATGATTTGGGTGAAGGGACCAAGTGTAATGTAGTCAAGTTTACTGATGATACAAAGGTGGGTGGGAAAGCAAGTTTTGAGGAGGACACAAAGAATCTGCAAAGGGTTATAGACAGGCTAAGTGAGTGAGCAAACATATGTCAGATGGAGTATAATGTGCGAAAGTGTGAAGTTATCTACTTTGGCAAAAAATATAGAAAAGCAAATTATAATTTAAATGGAGAAAAATTGCAAAGTGTTACAATGCAGAGGGACCTGGGAGTCCTTGTGCATGAAACACAAAAAGTTAGTATGCAAGTACAGCAAGTAATCAGGCAGGCAAATGGAATATTGGCCTTTATTGCAAGGGGGATGGAGTATAAAAGCAGGGAAATCCTGCTACAACTGTACAGGGTATTGGTGAAACCACACCAGAATACTGCATACAGTTTTGGTCTCCTTATTTAAGGAGGGATATACTTGCATTGAAGGCTGTTCAGAGAAGGCTCACGAGGTTGATTCCGGAGATGAAGGGGTTGACTTATGAAGAAAGGTTGAGCAGGTTGGCCCTATACTCATTGGAGCTTAGAAGAATGAGAGGTGAGCACCTCGAATCTCATCGCCGAGAGCATGCAGAAATCAAGTGCAGGCAGCGGGAAGAGCGTACAGCAAACCTGTCCCACCCACCCTTTCCATCAACGACTATCTGTCCCACCTGTGACAGGGACTGTGGTTCTCGTATTGGACTGTTCAGCCACATAAGGACTCATTTTTAGAATGGAAGCAAGTCTTCCTCGATTCCGAGGGACTGCCTATGCTGATGATGATAAGATACTGAGGGGGCTCGACAAGGTAGATACAGAGGATGTTTCCACTCGTGGGGGGATTTAGAATTAGGGGGCATAGTTTAAGAATAAGGGGTTCCATTTAGAACTGAGATGAGGAGGAATTTCTTCTCTCAGAGGGTTGTAGATCTGTGGAATTCTCTGCCCCAGAGAGCTGTGGAGGCTGGGTCATTGAATATATTTAAGGTGAAGATAGATTTTTGAGCGATAAGGGAATGAAGGGTTATGGGGAGCGGGCAGGGAAGTGGAGCTGAGCCCAAGATCAGATCAGCCATGATCTTATTAAATTACAGAGCAGGTTCGAGAATCCAAAATGGCCTACTCCTGCTCCTATTTCTTATGTTCTTATTCTTATGCTCCAGCCAAAAAGATTTACTCCTGTGGAAGTTTTCCCTGGCATGTACCTGTAGTTCTGTCAAGATAAGGTGGACTGAGTTTTGGGAAATTCAGAACACATGCTTGAAGAGGCCTGTAGAATTTTTGTCTGTCGGTTTTTTCCATTCATTTATACAAATGTCCTTTAAACATAGTCACTTTACTGTAGCACCAGGTGAAGCCTGACTGCGTTGATACCACTGGAATTTGGATCATTATCTGCACTTGCTTCATGGGCATCTTGTTTTTTCCTATATCACATTGTAATAATGTATGCAATAATAAATATCTAGGAGTAAAGACTAGTTTAACCTGAGCTTCTGATAAAGTTGTAAACAACAGAGGGGCGTGGGTTTAAGGTTATGAATAAGAGCATCTGCTCCTCCATTTGAATTACACGTTTTATCTAATTGCTACATATGTACCTGAGATTGTGTACCTGCAATAATTGTTTTTGTAAAGTTTGGACCCTTAGCACTGTGCCCTTGGTAGAGGTGAAGTTGTGTAGGCGAAAAAATAATCAAATATCCATTATAGTCATTCATTTTGTAGTGACGGATGCTACAGTTTTAGGTGTTTTTGTTAGCTTGGCTCAGTTAGTAGCATTCTCATCTCTTGAGTCAGTAGGTTATTGGTTCAAGTGCCACTATGAACTTGGGTCGCTCATCTAGGCTGACACTTTGAGTTCTGACTGAATGCTGCCTTGTCCTTGGGATGAGGCAGGAAGATGCATCCTCCATCCTCAACTGGACATGAAAGTACGGCCCCAAGAAGAGCAGAGAGTTCTGCTGTGGTCCTGCCCAATATTAGTCCCTTAACCAACACCACCAAAAATAGGTGATCTAGTCGTGCATTCATTTGTGTTTTGTGGAACCTTGCTGTGCACAAGTGGTTGTCACATTTTTTTGCAAAACAACACTCCAAGAAATAATTAATCGGTTCATCACGAGGCTAGGAAAGGCATTATATAAATGGACTTTTCGCTTTTGCTGAAATGGTTCCTGGACTATTGAATATAATTAAAATATTTACAGCACATGTGCAGAAGGTGACTGTTAATCAGATGCAACTTGCTGAGGTGTTTGTGAGCCTGGCCCAAACAATGAAGACTATAAACTGTTCATTACCAAGTTCCTTCAGCTTTATGAAAGTCCTGGCTGACCCACTGGTGGTTGTCGCATTTATAAGTTACAGGCTTTAACATCCTGAAAGATCAATAATAACCTTTTTGCATTGTTGCAATACTCTATATGTAAGGAAACCACATGTTCAGTTGTGGGATGTGGAAACTATTCCATCAGTGACCTAGCTTTATAACCTCCAAGCAATAAAGTTTTGAGAAGGTTCTGTTAGTCAGGTCAAGAGTGGGATATTTTCCACATCAAATGGATTAACATGTGGTATTCTATTTATGGTAGGAAAGTCTAGCAAATACGTACACTTTGGAACATTTATTTTAAATATCTCAAAAACGTATTCTGTGTGTGTTTGATTCTGCAGAGATGGACTGGTGCCTAAAAGTGCTGATGTCACAGGCCATGCACGCATTGTTGCAATTTTACCTCACTCACGTAACCCGAAGAGTCTCCCCATTTAGTCAACGCCATCGATGGTTCAGGAGCCTACTAGTGCATCACAAATTAATACAACTACATACTGTCAAAATGCAGAGACTAATCAAAACACTCATGGAATCTGAGTGATGTGTCCACATCTCCATATACTCAGAATCTCCAGGAATGGGGACAGAGACAGAAATAAAATAAATAAATAAACAACAGAACCTTTCACAACCTCAGGATGTCCCAAAGCATTTTACAGGCACTTATGTACTTTTGAAATGTAGTCACTATTGTAATGTAAGGAAACGTGGCAGCCAATTTGCAAACAGCAAGGTCCCAGAAACGGCAACAAGATAATCTGTTTTGGTGATGTTGGTTGAGGGATAATTATTGACCAGGACACCAGGAAGAAATCCTTGGTCTTTTACGTAAAAAAATGGGATCTTTTACGTACACCTGAGAGGGCAGACAGGGCTTCGGTTCATTGTCTCATCCAAAAGACGGCACCTCTGCTAGTGCAGCACTCATTCAGTACTGTAATATTGGCAAAAGTTGGGAAGACCGAAGCCTACCATAAACTCCGTTCCCTAGCACCGACTCCATCCCTTTCACTGGCAACTGTTTGTGGCTAAATCAGACTGTTTGCAAACTTGGTGTCATAGTTGACACCGAGATAAGCTGCCGACCACATACTCGTGCCAGCACTAAGACCACCTATTTCCACTTCTGGAACATCGCCTGACTCCGTCCCTGCTTCAGCTCACCTGCTGCTGAAACCCTCATCCATGCCTTTTGTTATCTCAATATTTGACTATTCCAATGCACTCCTGGCCGGCCTCCCACGTACTACCTACCCTCTGTCATTCAAAACTCTGCTGTCCATGTCCAAACTCGCAGCAATTCCCATTCACCCATCACCCCTAGGCTTGTTGACCTACATTGGCTCCCGGTTAAGCAAAACTTCGATTTCAAAATTCTCATCCTTGTTTTCAAATCCCTCCATGGTCTCGCACCCCTCTATCCCTGTACTTTCCTCCAATTCCACAACCCTTCGAGATATCTGCTCTTCTCTAATTCTGGCCTCTTGAGCATCACCGATTTAAATTGGTCACCCATTAGTGACAGTGCTTTCAGCTACCAAGACCGTACAGTCTGGAATTCCTCCCTAAACCACTGCGCCTCTCTACCTTTCTTTCCTCCTTTAAGATGGTTCTTAATACCTAACTCTTACTGTACTAATATCTCCTTATGCAACTCAGTGTTGAATTTTGTTTTATAACACTCCTGTGAAACACCTTGGGATGTTTTATGATGTTAAACGTGCTATATAAATACAAGTTGTTGTTGTTGTAATTGTAGTGTCAGGCTAAATTATGTGCAAGTATCGGGAGTGCGACTTGAACACACACCCTTCTGACTCAGAGATGAGAGTGCTACCACTGAGCCAAGGCAGACACAATTTCACAGTGTATTATAACAATGAAGATTTAAACACTAATGCAATTTACTGACAGGAAACCATACAGAATACATATATACACCAATGCTGATTCAAAGCAAAGAGAGTTAATGTGCATAAACATTTAATAAGACAAAGGCGCATACTCTTCTGTACACGGACTGACACATACTTCGGACTACAGAGATATGTGTCATGAATTCTACTGTCATTGTATCCATGTTTCAACTGACCAAAGTTGTACACAGTGAGAACATTGACCACTAGGTGGTGAACTTGTGTGAGGCACTCCTAACCTGGACTTTCAGGTATAAAAGGGGAAGCTCCACCCATCGTCTCCACTTCAGTGCTGGCAAATAAAGGTTATTGGTCACAGAGTGACCTTCTCTCTAGTATGGGCCTCCCATGCATTTGTACTGTGTAGTAAGGACATATTATTGGTGATGAGAAACTGGGATTTAAACCACGCGAGCATGGCCACGAGCAGCACAGACGAGAGGTATTGTGTTGGTGATGATTGGGACGATTTTATTGAGAGACTACAGCAAAGTTTCGTCACTAAGGAATGGCTGGGACAGGAGTCGGCCGACAAACGCAGGGCTCATCTCCTGACGGTTTGTTGATCCAGGACGTACACCCTGATGAAGGACCTTCTAGCGCCAGAGAAGCCGGCGGACAAGAGTTTTGAAGAGCTCAGTAAGTTGATCAGGGAACACTTTAAACCAGCGAGCAGCATGCACATGGCGAGACACCGATTTTACACACACCGGCGGCAAGAAGGGCAAAGTGTTCCAGACTTCGTGACAGACCTCCGGCAACTGGCGAGCCTATGTAAGTTCCCAGATGCATGCAGAGCGGAGATGCTGCGAGACTTTTTTATTGAGGGCATCGGGCACGCTGGGGTTTTCAGGAAACTGATAGAGACCAAAGACTTGACCCTGGAAACGGCGGCTTTGATGGCCGGACATTTATCTCAGGGGAGAAAGAGACCAGAATGATGTTTGACAAAAATCTTGGTTTAAATACAGCAAATGGACAGGGAGTCAACATTGTTAACGCGGCACACTGTTCTCCAGGCAGACAGAGGCAATCGGACATGCCCCAGCATGTAGTCGAACCCAAAGGGGGAATTCAACAGAGACAATGGCTAGCTGAACTGCGATTCATGCCATCGCAAGGGACAATGCGGCCAGTAATGGGGCCATCAACACCTGTCAATGGTGCGCTTAAGGACAGTTACAGAGGCAGTCGAGATGATCGACTGGTAATGGATCTTTTGTTTCCAACAACGGCTCATGTTGGAGGTGTGGAGGCAGCCAGAGCTTGCAGGTATCAGCACTATACCTGCAGAAGTTGCAACGTCAGCGGTCACTTGGCGCATATGTGCAGGAAGCCTGCAGCCAGGTTGATGTACGAGGAGGACGGACCTGAATGTAAGCCCTACGAGGCCAAATGGACGCTGGGGGAAATCGCTGGAACCTGAAGTTCAGCGAGTTCATGGGGAGCACATATACAGTTCATACATCAGGACACCACCGATAATGATGAAATTGCTCCTCAATGGCATCCCAGTATCAATGGAGCTAGACACGGGGGCCAGCCAGTCCCTGATGAGTATCAAACAGTTCGACAAGTTGTGGGTGTCCAAGGCCAGGAGGCCAAAATTATTGCCGATTGACGCACAACTACGGACATATACAAAGGAGATCATTCCGGTGCTAGGCAGCGCCACGACAGTCGTGACCCACAAAGATTCGGAGAACAGGTTGCCATTCTGGATTGTCCCGGGGGATGGTCCCGCACTGCTGGGAAGGAGTTGGCTTGCTGTCATGAACTGGAAATAGGGTGATGTCAATGCAATTTCTTCTGTGGAGCGAATATCATGCTCACAGCTCCTGGACAAATTTGACTCACTATTTCAGCCCGGCATTGGCACTTTCATGGGGACCAAGATAGTGATTCACATAAACCCGGACGCCAGGTCAGTACACCACAAGGCCAGAGCAGTGCCGTACGTGATGTGGGAAAAGGTAGAAGGCAAATTGGACCACCTGCTGAGGGAAGGCATCATCTCGCCAGTTGAATTCAGTGACTGGACGAGCCCGATTGTGCCGGTGCCCAAGGCGGATGGGTCAGTCAGGATATGTGGTGATTACAAGGCCACCATCAATCGGGTGTCACTCCAAGACCAGTACCCGCTACCGAGAGCGGAGGACCTCTTTGCGACGCTATCCGGTGGCAAACTTTTTTCAAAATTGGACCTGACCTCAGCTGACATGACCCAGGAGCTGGCGAGTGAGTCGAAGAAGCTGGCCACCATCATGACACACAAGGGGTTGTTTGAGCACAGCAGATGTCTGTTCGGGATTTGCTCGGCTGCCGTGATCTTTCAACGAAACTTGGAAGGTCTCCTCAAGTCGATTCCAAGGATGGTGGCTTTTCAAGATGACATCCTCATCACGGGTTACGATACTGAAGAACACCTCCACAACCTGGAGCAGGTGCTACGCAGACTGGACCGGGTAGGGCTGCGACTGAAAAAGGCAAAGTGCGTTTTCCCAGCTCCAGAGGTAGAATTCCTAGGGATGAGGGTAGCAGCAGACGGGATCAGACCTACTGGTCCAAAACTGAAGCGATCCAGAGAGCACCCAGACCCCGTAACACGACGGAGCTGCGTTCGTTCCTGGGGCTCCCGAACTATTTTGGTAACTTTCTTCCCAAATTGAGCATGCTGTTAGAGCCGCTACACGTGCTCCTACGCAAAGGTCACGAGTGGGTCTGGGGGGACAGCCAGGAAAGGGCTTTTGACAGAGCACGTAATTTGTTATGCTCCAACAATCTGTTAACGCTGTATGACCCATGTAAGAAACCTGTTTTAACGTGCGATGCATCGTCCTATGGGGTCGGGTGTGTGTTGCAGCATGTTAATGCCAAGGGTCAGTTACAGCTGGTAGCTTATGCCTCCAGAAGTCTGTCCAAGGCAGAAAGGGGCTACGGGATGGTAGAAACGAAGCGCTTGCATGTGTATATGCAGTAAAATAAATGCACCAGTACCTGTTTGGCAGGAAATTTAAGCTAGAGACAGATCACAAACCCCTAACATCCCTTTTGGCCAACAACAAGGCCATAAATGCAAAAGCATCGGCTCGCATACAGAGGTGGGCACTTACGTTAGCCGCCTATGACTATACAATTCGGCACAGACCGGGCACTGAAAACTGCACCAATGCACTCAGCAGGCTCCCACTAGCCACCACTGAGGGGGCAACCGAGCATGCTGCTGAGATGGTCATGGCTGTTGAAGCTTTCGAAAGCGAAGGCTCACCTGTGACAGCCCGTCAGATCAAAGTCTGGACAAATAGAGACCTGCTACTGTCTTTAGTCAACAAATGTGTCCTGAATGGGGACTGGGCTGCCATGTACGGGGCATGCCCTGAGGAATTTAAACCATTTCACAGGCGCAAGGATGAACTCTCGATTCAGGCCGATTGCCTACTATGGGGTAACCGAGTAGTCATGCCCCAGATGGGCAGAGAGGCGTTCATCCGAAAACTCCACAATGAGCACCCGGGCATTATCATGATGAAGGCAATTGCCAGGTCACACGTTTGGTGGCCAGGGATAGAATGCAGACCTGGAACTTTGTGTTCGCAGGTGCAACACGTGTGCCCAGCTGGGCAATGCGCCCAGCGAAGCCCCCCTTAGCCCCTGGTCCTGGCCCACCAAGCCATGGTCACGCATCCATGTGGACTACGCAGGTCCTTTCATGGAAAAAATGTTTTTGGTTGTAGTAGACGCCTACTCCAAATGGATCGAGTGTGACATTCTCAATTCAAGCACATCCTCTGCCACGGTAGAAAGTCTACGGGCAATGTTCGCCGCCCATGGTCTACCGAGCATCTTGGTCAGCGACAATGGCCCGTGCTTTACAAGCATTGAATTCCAGGACTTCATGGCAGGAAATGGTATCTACCATGTCAGAATGGCACCGTTCAAGCCGGCCTCAAATGGCCAGGCAGAATGAGCAGTGCAGATAATCAAACAGGGGATGCTCAGAATCCAAGGGGGTTCCCTACAAAGCCGTTTATCACGCCTCCTGTTGGCCAATAGGTCTCGACCACACTTGCTCACAGGGGTTTCACCCGCAGAGCTGCTGATGAAAAGGACTCTCAAAACCAGGTTATCCCTTATACACCCCACCATGAAAGAAATTGTTGAGAGCAGGCGCCGGTCACAATGTGACTACCATGACGGGAATGCGAGGGCGTGATGTATTGATGTCAATGGCCCTGTCTTTGTCCTCAACTACGATGCAGGGCCCAAATGGCTCTCAGGCACTGTGGTTGCCAAAGAGGGGAATAGGATTCTGGTAGTTAAACTTACCAATGGACAAATCTGCCGGAAACACGTGGATCAAACGAAAAGAAGGTTCAGCAACCCTATAGAAGAAGCAGAGCAAGAACACGATGTAGAGTTCACTCCACCACAGGTGACCAAACACCAGAACCAAGTGGAGGAGAGCCCAGTCACTGTGGGTAGTCCGGACAGGCCTGAGGCACCGCAAACAGCAGACACTCAGGCCAGCGCCCAACAACCGGAGCCCCAACTCAGGTGTTCTACAAGGGAGCGTAAACCACCAGAGAAACTTAACCTGTGATACCATTAAGACTTTGTGGCGGAGATGATGTCATGTATTCTACTGTCATTGTAATCCATGTATAAACTGACCTAAGCTGTACACCATGAGAACACTGACCACTAGGTGATGAATTTGTGGGAGACACTCCTAACCTGGACTTTTAGGTATAAAAGGGAAACTCCACCCATCTTCTCCACTTCAGTGCTGGCCAATAAAGGTTACTGGTCACAGAGTGACCTTCTGTCTAGTATGGGCCGCGTGTGCATTTGTACTGTGTAGTAAGGACATATTAATATGCACACAACTATCTGAATATTGATGAATACAAATTCATATCACAGAGGTATCTTCACTGTAAATGCTTCAGCAAACTTAGCAATCCAAAGAGGCACTCTATCAAGTGTTCACATTAACTTCACAGATATACACTAGAAACCGAGATAGATTCAGAACAGATCTAGCAGCTCAAAACTGGGCATCCATGAGGCGCTGTGAACCATCAGCAGCAGCAGAATTGTATTCCACCACAATCTGTAACCCCATGGCCCGGCATATCCCTCACTCTACCATTACCACAAACCAGGCGACCAACCCTGGTTCAATGAGGAGTTCAGAAGAGCATGCCAGGAGCAGCACCAGGCGTAACTAAAAATTAGCTGCCAACCTGGGGAAGTTGCAAATCAGGACTACATGTATGCTAAAAAGCAGAAACAGTATGCCATAGATGGGGCTAAGCGATCCCACAATCAACGGATCAGATCAAAACTCTGCAGTCCTGCCACATCCAGTCGTGAAATGGTGGTGGACCATTAAACAACTAATGGGAGGAGGAGGCTCCATGTATATTCCCATCCTCAACGATGGCGGAGCCCAGCACGTGAGTGCAAAAGTCAAGGCTGAAGCATTTGCAACCATCTTCAGCCAGTATTGCCGAGTGGATGATTTTTATTGGCCTCCTCCTCAGTCCCCTCCATCACAGAAACCAGTCTTCAGCCAATTTGATTCACTCCATGTGATATCAAGAAATGGTTGATCGTACTGGATACAGCAAGGCTATAGGACCCGACAACAATCCGGCTGTTGTGTTGCAGAACTAGCTCCAGAACTAGCCGCACCACGAGCCAAGCTGTTCCAGTACAGCTACTACACTGGCATCTACCCGACAATGTGGAAAACTGCCCAGGTATGTCCTGTCCACAAAAAGCAGGTTAAATTCAATCCGGCCAATTACTGCCCGATCAGTCTACTCTCATCATCAGCAAAGTGAAGGAAGGTGTCGTCGACAGTGCTATCAAGTGGCACTTATTCACCAATTACCTGCTCACCAATGCCCACTTTAAGTTCTGCCAGGACCACTCAGCTCCAGATGTCCAAACATGGACAAACAAGATGAATTCTAGACATGAGATGAGAGTGACTGCCCTTGACATCAAGGCAGCATTTGACCGAAAGTGGCATCAAGGAACCCTAGTAAAATTGAAGTCAATGGGAATCAGGGGAAAAACTCTCCACCTAGCACAAAGGAAGATGGTTGTGGTGGTTAGAATTAAATCATCACAGCCCCAGGACATTGCTGCAGGAGTTCCTCAGGACAGTGTCCCAGGCCCAACCATCATCAGCTGCTCCATCAATGACCTTCCCTCCATCGTAAGGTCGGAAATGAAGATATTTGCTGATGACTGCACAGTGTTCAGTTCCATTCGCAACTCCTCAGATAATGAAGCAGTCCATACCCGCATGACATGGACGACATTTAGGCTTGGGCTGATAAGTGGCAATTAACATTCGCGCCACAGAAGTGCCAGGCAATGACTATTTCCAACAAGCGAGAGTCTAACCACCGCCCCTTGACATTCAACGGCATTACCATTGCCGAATCCCCCACTATTAACATCCTGGGGGTCACCATTGACCAGAAACTTAACTGGAACAGCCACATTATTACTGTGGCAACATGAGCAGATCAGAGGCTGGGTATTCTGCGGTGATTGTCTCACCTCCTGACTCCCCAAAGCCTTTCCACCATCTACAAGGCACAAGTCAGGAGTGTGATGGAATACTGTCCACTTGCCTGGATGAATGCAGCTTGAACAACACTCAAGAAGCTCGACACCATCCAGGACAAAGCAGCCCACTTGATTGGCACCCCATCCACCACCATAAACATTCACACCCTCCACCACAGATGTACCGTGGCTGCAGTGTGCACCATCTACAAAATGCACTGCAGCAACTCATCAAGGCTTCTTCGGCAGCACCTCCCAAACCCGCAACCTCTACCACCTTGAAGGACAAGGGCAGCGAGTGCATGGGAACACCACCACCTCCACGTTCCCCTCCATCCTGACTTGGAAGTATATCACCATTCCTTCATCTTCATTGGGTCAAAATCCTGGAACTCCCTCCCTAATAGCACTGTGGGAGTACCTTCACTGTTAAGTATGGAAGAACTCCACAAGACTGAGTACTGCGAGCTAAAACTGATGTGACCTTAGTCTCTTTAATACAACTCCAGAGTGCCTGAGCAGCATGGCAGACAACCTTTTATACTCCTTTACACAAGGTGTGCAGGTGACCCTTGGGCCTCCAACAATTGTGCCTTCTGGTGGCAAGTCTTACACAGTTACAATGTTTACATACATAACATCAATCCCCAACCCCCCCCCCCCCAAAGTCTTTGCTACAAATTATTTACAAATTGAGACGATCCGGGGCACTACGCTCCCTGGTTGATTGTCTGAGTTCAAACTCTGGCCTGGGTGAGTTGGTCGGACCATTGCTGCACTGCGGCGCGGCTGGTCTGACAGGACTGTTGGGAATGGTGGGTTCATCCTCTTGATTGATAGTGAGGTCGATTGCTGGTTGGGTGTGTGTTGGTGGATCGATGATGGTGATGTCCTCTTAAGGTTGTACCTGGTTGTCAGTGAACCGCAGTTTGGTCTGATCCAAATGCTTTCTGCACATTTGTCCATTCAATAGTTTGACTATAAACACTCTATTCCCCTCCTTGACCAAGACAGTGCCAGCAACCCATCCATAATTCAGGACAAAGACAGGATGGTTAAGATCAATGTCACACGATACAGCCCCGCGATCGAGATAAATGTTTTGCCGGTGACGCCGGGTTTCCACATGATCACTTAGATCCAGGTGGACTAGGGAAAGCCTAGTTTTGAGGGCTCTCTTCATTAACAATTCTGCAGGGGTAACCCCAGTGAACAAGTGGGGTTGTGTCCGGTAGCTGAGCAGAACCCGAGATAAGCGGGTCTGCAAGGAGCCTTACGTCATGCGTTTGAAGCTCTGCTTGATAGTTTGGACTGCCCGTTCCGCTTGACCATTGGATGTGGGCTTGAACGGGGCAGACCTGACATGCTTGATGCCATTGCGGCTCATAAACTCATTGAATTCTGAGTTGGTGAAACACACTCCATTGTCACTGACAAGGAGGTCGGGCAAGCCATGTGTGGCGAACATAGCCCGGAGGCTTTCAATGGTGGCGGTGGATGTGCTGGATGACATGATTACGTATTCAATCCATTTAGAGTAAGCGTCCACTACAACGAAAAACATCTCTCCTGGAAAGGGACCAGCAAAATCTACATGGATCCTGGACCATGGTTTGGAGGGCCATTACCACAGACTCAATGGAGCCTCCCTTGGCCATTGCTCAATTGTGAGCACGTGTTGCACTGGTGTACACATGACTCTAAGTCCGAGTCAATGCCGGGCCACCAAACATGCGACCTGGCTATAGCCTTCATCATGACTATGCCTGGATGGGCATTGTGTAGGTCACGTATAAACGTTTCCCTGCCTTTTTTTGGCAAAACCATGTGATTACCCCATAAGAGACAATCCGACTGGATGGACCATTCATCTTTGCATCGGTGAAACGGCTTAATTTCATCTTGCATTTCCCCGGGAACGGCTTACCAGCTCCCATTGAGGACACAACTTTTTACAAGTGATAGCACAGGATCCTGGCTGGTCCAGGTCCTGATCTGGTGAGCAGTGACGGATGACCCCTCACTCTCAAAAGCATCCATGACCAGAAGGAAGTCTGTGGGCTGTGCCATTTCCACCCCGGTAATGAGCAATGGTAGCCGACTGAGGGCATCAGCATAGTTCTTCGTGCCTGGTCTGTCGCAGATAACATAGTCATAGACGGATAATGTTAGTACCCATCTTTGGATGCGGGACAAAGCATTGGTGTTTATACCTTTGCTTTCTGAAAACAGTGAAATGAGCGGTTTGTGGTCGGTTTCAAGCTCAAACCGAAGTCCAAATAGGTATCGGTGCATTTTCTTAACCCCATATACACATGCTAACGCCTCTTTCTCGACCATACTGTAGGCTCTTTCAGCCTTAGACAGATTTCTATACGTGTATGCAACTGGTTGAAGTTTGTCCGATATATTGGTTTGCTGTAACACACAGCCAACCCTGTACGAAGATGCATCACAAGCTAGCACTAATCGTTTACACGGGTCATACAGTACAAGTAACTTATTAGAACAAAGTAGATTTCCGGCCTTTTCAAAGGCTATCTCTTGAAATTTACCCCTAATCCAGTCGTCATCCTTACGTAACAACATGTGCAACGGTTCCAGCAAAGTGCTTAACCCAGGTAGAAAGTTACCAAAATAGTTGAGGAGTCCCAGGAACGAACGCAGCTCTGTCACATTCTGTGGTCTGGGTGCATTCTTGATGGCCTCTGTCTTTGAGTCCGTGGGTCTGATGCCGTCTGCCGCAATCTTTCTCCCCAAAAATTCGACCTCTGGCACCAGGAAAACACACTTGAAGCGTTTCAGCCTGAGTCCCACTCTGTCTAGTCGACTTAGAACCTCTTCCAGGTTGTGCAGGTGTTCAGTGGTGTCACGACTGGTGATCAGGATGTCGTCTTGAAACACAACAGTGTGCGGAACCAATTTCAGCAGACTCTCCATGTTCCTCTGGAAGATGACAACAGCCGAGCGAATATAAACAGTCCTTTGTGCATGTTGATGTACATCAATCTTTTCGAAGATTCAGCCAGCTCCTATGTCATGTAGGTGGAGGTTAGGTCCAACTTGGTGAACGACTTCCCCCCTGCTAGCGTTGCGAACAGGTCATCAGCCTTGGGTAGCGGGTACTGGTCCTGTAACGAGACTCTGTTGATCGTTACCTTGTAGTTTCCGCAGATTCTGACTGTGCCATCGCTTTTCAACACCGGAACAATCGGACTGCCCCACTCATTGAACTCGACTGGTGATATGATTCCCTTCGTTGAAGTCTGTCCAGTTCGATCTCGACTTTCTCCCTCATCATATATGGAACTGCTCGAGCCTTGTGATGAACGGGCCTTGCATCGGGGACTAGATGGGATCTGCACTTTGGCGCCTGTGAAGTTGCTTATGCCTGGTTCAAATAGCAACGTAAACTTGCTCAGCACTTGGGCGCACGAGGCATCATGCACTGAAGATAGTGCTTTGATGTCGTCCCAGTTCCATTGAATCTTTTCCAGCCAGCTTCTGCCGAATAGCATTGGGCCATCGCCTGGTACAATCCAGTGATAAATTCATGCACAGCTCCATCGTATGATACCTTAAATGCCGCACTGCCAATGACTGGTATGAGCTCTTTGGTGTAGGTGTGCAGCTTTGTCTGAATCGGGCTCAGTTTGGGCCTTTGTGCCTTGTTCTCAAAAGCCTTCCAGCTCATAATTGACTGACTCGCCCCCTTGTCCAACTCCATTGATACCGGAATACCATTCAATTTGGCTTTCATCATAATAGGAGGACTCTTGGTGGTGAAGGTGTGTACTCAATACACTTCTTCCTCGGGTTGAGTTGCCACTCTTGTTTGTTCAGCGTGATCCACGCCGGATCGATCATCCTCTTCTGACTCTGCCACGTGGTGAGTCGCAGCACACTTGCACACGTAGTGCTTGAATCGACATTGATGGGCTCGATGATTACCCCTGCTGCGCCAACATGGTGCTAATGGATTTGCATTCACCGTCAATGGCGGACTCTGAGTCATCCTAGGTCTTGCAGCTGCAGACGTGTAGGCCCTGCCATATGCAGTTCTGCCTGCTAGCGACGTTATTTTATGCACAGTACTTGCCGGTGAGCTTCGATGCTGGGAAGATATCTGTCTGGTATTATCGCTCGTGGATATGAATGCCTGGGCTATTGTGATGGCCTTGCTCAGATCTAGGGATTTGGCGGACAGCAGCTTGCGAAGAATGACCTCATGGCCGATGCCAAGCACAAAAAAGTTCCGCAGCATTTCCCTCAAAAATCCAGCAAATTCGCAGGTTTCTGCAAGGCGTCTCAAGTCGGCAACATAACTCGCCACGTCCTAGCCCTCGGAGCGATGGTGCGTGTAGAAGCGATACTTGGCCATTAAGACGCTCTCCTTCGGCTTGAGGTGTTCCCGAACCAGTGTACACAACTCTGTATGTGTCTCCTTGGTTGGTTTCTCCAGTGCTGGCAGATTCTTGATGAGCCCGTATATTGTGGACCCACACACGGTGAGGAGAATCGCCCTGTGCTTGATCGCTGTATCGTCCCCATCCAGCTCGTTGGCCACGAAGTACTGGTCGAGATGTTCAGTGAAGGCTTCCCGATCATCACCCTCTACAAATCTCTCTAAAATACCAACGGCAGCCATGACCGCGTGAAAGTTCATAATCTGTTACTCGTCGCCAATTGTTAAGTATGGAAGAACTCCACAAGACTGAGTACTGTGAGCTAAAACTGATGTGACCGTAGTCTCTTTAATACAACTCCAGAATGCCTAAGCAGCATGGCAGACAACCTTTTATACTCCCTTGCACGAGGTGTGCAGGTGACCCTTGGGCCTCCAACAGTTGCGCCCTCTGGTGGCTAGTCTTACACAGTTACAATGTTTATATACATAACATTCACCATACGAACTGCATGGGTTCAAGAAGGCGGCTCTCCACCATCTTCTCAAGGGTAACTAGGGATGGGCAATAAATGCTGGCCTTGCCAGCGACGCCCACATCCCATGAACGAATTTAAAAAAAAACATAGCATATTTTCAAGATATGTCCATATGCATGAAGATGCATTCAATTTCACAGAGACATATGCTATACACATATCAATCTTTATTCTGAACCCACAGAGGGATGTACACAAAATATGTGAATCAAATACACTAAAAACACAAAGTCCTACAGGAAAATGTACACACATTCAAACTACTCAACATATACAAAGATTCATACAGTTTCGAACACATATAGGCACATTTCAATACAGACAAACTACTGAGGCATGTAGGACATTTCAACACATGCAAACACAAAGTAAATACTGGACATAAAGCTCAAAACAGAACCCTGGGATAAACATTTAACAACATTAACAACTTTCTACAAAGACTTACACCCACATTCAAAATGACCCAAAACCTACATAAATATGCAAATAAAATCAACTTATAACACACTCAAGCCATAGAGACATGAACAGATATATGTCCACATCTAAATCACTTGGACCATAGCGAAAAATAGTGATATCAAAACACACCGAAACCCTCCAAACAGACCTGGAGATCCAAATACAGTCAAACCCCTAGACAGAGATAGCCACATCTAAATACACCCAAGCCCTACACAGAATCGTACAAACATCCGAACAACAAAACTCTGCAGCAACAAATACAGAGATCAAAGCACAGTCAAACCTCCAGAGAGACATATACCCACATCTAACTACATGGCAACTCCTGAGGGAGTTCGACAAACATCTAACACATTTGAGCTTTACAAAGAGATGTAAACACATCAAATGTACCCAAACATCATAAAAATACATACCCACACCCAAACCCCAAGGCAGTACGGTAACATGATGCATGGAAACACAATGCATCGTGCCACGGAATGGGATGGTGTAGGTTTGCAGCCGCAAAACTTCACATGACAAGTTCCCAGTCTCTGTATTGTTCTGATGGCGTGATAAGTTGAGTCCTGTGGCTTATTCACAGGAAAAAATATATAATGAGGGCTGAGCTGAGGTCTAGTCCCTTTGCACAGATAGAATTAAAATTGGGGAGGGAGCTGAGGCCTGGCGCCTCTCCACAGGATTGGAATAAAAATTGTGGAGTGAGCTGAGGCCTAATCTGTCTCCACAGGGAAAAAATGAACATTTCGGGGATGAGTGACCTCTGCCACTCTTAAATGTCACCTATTGACCATTTATAGAGCACCATTGACAAAGAATCTGGGTCCAAGTTTCTGGCAGAAAATGGAAGAGTCAGTATGGGGAACTTCGGGAGGGAAAGACAACTTAAAAACAGTACCAACTTTAAGCATATTCGAAGGTTGGAAAGGTCTATGCAGATACCAATACATAGCCAAACACTGTAGACACACCCAAGGACCATTTTCTGAGTTTGTGCTCCCACCGTGGAGCATATCAGGGATTCAGGAATGGACAGCAGCGCATCTGATTTGGGGCTCAAAGAATTTTACATCAATCAAAATAATTATTTGGATCGTAAGCTGGTGGGCTGCTCCTGATAGGACATCCCGCAGGGGTGCAAACACACAGAGGGGAGTATAGAAACACACACACACACATATATACACAAATACACACACACCTATACAGAAACACACACACGGATTAACACATAGATATACATATGTCCACAGACTGACATCCTATACAGACATGTAGAATCATAGAATCATGGAACAGTACAGCACAGAAGGAAGCCATTCGTCCCATCGAGCCTGCTCCGTCATTCAATAAGATTATGGCAGAACTGATCATGGACTCAGCTCTACTTCCCTGCCCGCTCCCCATAACCCTTTACTCCCTTATCACTCAAAAATCTGTTTATCTCTGCCTTAAGTATATTCAATGACCCAGCCTCCACAGCTTTCTGGGGCAGAGAATTCCATAGATTTCCTCTGAGAGAAGAAATTCCTCCCCATCTCAGATTTAAATGGGCAGCCCCTTATTCTGAGACTATGTCCCCTAGTTTTAGTTTCCCCTTTGAGTGGAAATATCCTTTCTGCATCCACCTTGTCGAGCCCCCTCATTATCTTATGTTTCAATAAGACCACTTCTCATTCTTCTGAACTCCAATGTGTATAGGCCCAACCTACTCAACCTATCTTTATAAGTCAACCCCCTCATCTCCAGAATCAACCTAGTGAATCTTCTCTGAACAGCCTCCAATGCAAGTATATCCTTCCTTAAATACGGAGACCAAAACTGTACGCAGTACTCCAGGTGTGACCTTACCAATACCCTGTACAGTTGTAGCAGGACTTCTCTGCTTTTATACTCTAACACCCTTGCAATAAAGACCATTTGCCTTCCTGATTACTTGCTGTATCTGCATACTAACTTTCTGTGTTTCATGCACAAGGACCCCCAGGTCCCTCTGTACTGCAGCACTTTGTAATTTTTTTACACTTAAATTGTAATTTGCTTTTCTATTTTTTCTGCCAAAGTGGATAACCTTATATTTTCCCACATTATACTCCAGCTGCCAAATTTTTGCCCACTCACTTAGCCTGTCTATGGGCTAGAACCTCCAAATTTGAGCTTAGCGCCCAAAAATGGGCATTATTTCCGGTGTGGGCGTTAAAAAAGGGTTTTCAGATTGTCAGCTTCTCGCCCATTCTCAAAACACCTAGTTTACATTTTTGAAAATGGACATTACCGTGAGCGATATCAAATGGGTGGTAGCGTTAAATGTTTCTGACCTTCTGCCATAAAGTGTGGCCGTCCTTAGCAACAGCATGGCAACACTCCATTCCCGCGATTCTGGAGGTCAAGGGTCACCTTGACATGCGCAGAAGAAGAGACAGAGAGGGTGCTCAGCGGGACTGAAAGCGTGTGTGGCTGTGGTGTGTGTTGTCTGGCTGTTGTGGGAGGAACGACAGAGATTCACCAGCAGCAAAAAGCCCATGAAGCACCAAGAACATAGTTGGCACCGTGTTTTTGTCCAACAAATAACATATAAAATGGAAGGGATGGAGGAAGCCCTGGAGCTGGTAGCCAGGAACACTGGTGGCAGAGGGCTACCAGTGCTCCCGGAGCGCCACACTGCACTCCAAGGTGATGCACCCCCATTGCCAACCACACATGAGAGCCAGCAGCAACATCTTGCTTATGGCTCAGAGCAGGCTCCCACCTCGGGACCATCCTCTCCTGTATCCATCCAAGCAGCGCTTCGGCCGTCACCCCCACCCCCCACAATGAAGCATCACCTGAGGACCTCCTCGGCCAGGCGGCTTGGAGTCAGGAGGGGGAGGGGAAGGGTTAGAGGTGAAGAAGAGAAGCGGGGTGCGGTGGTGGGGGGGGGGGGGGGAGAGGGTTGATTTGTACAGAAATACTGATGATTTCAGACTAATGTTCGGTTTAAATGTTTTTATTTAACAAAACCTTGCAGCAGATTGGCTCAGATAGCTGCACCATTACACGCTGGTGATTCCTTAACATCAAAGGGTATAACCTCACTTAACTTCAATCAACTTAAACTTTAACTGTCACCAAGGTGATACCCACCATTGATGTATGACCTGCACACCCAGCAGTGTGTCAGCCTTTTAAATAACACCAATGTACTTTCAGGCAAAGCGATCATTGATGAGCTTCTGACGTAAGGCTCTTGCAACTATCATGCCACCATGTGCCCTTTCATGCAGTCTACAGGGGGTTGGGGCAATGACTTCAGCGTCAGCCTGATTGTCTGGCTCGATGTCAGCGTCTGCCTCCTTGTCCTCCTCTTCCTCTCTCTGGTGAGGTGGACTGTCAGGCTCATCAGGCAATTCTTGTCCCCTCCTGATAGCCAAGTTGTGTAGCATGGAGCAAACCACCTCGAATTGAGCTACCTGCTCAGGTTGGTATTGGCGCTCGCCTCCAGAGTGGTCCAGGCATCTAAAGCGCTGCTTCAGCACTCCAATGGTTTTCTCAACGATATTGCGAGTTGCTCTGTGGCTCTCGTTGTATCGCCTCTCGGCCTCGGTGTGGGTTTCATGCAGGGGGGTCATCAGCCAGGTGGTGAGGCCATATCCTTTGTCCCCAAACATCCAGCATTGACCTTGTGGCTCATTGTTAAACAAGTCAGATTCAGTGCTCTCACGCAGGATGTGCGCATCATGGATGCTGCCCGAAAATTGAACATTCACAGCCAGTATAATTTGCTGGTGGTCGGCAACTGGCTGGACATTCAGGGAGTGGTATCCCTTGAGGTTCCAGAAAACCTCAGCATCCTGAAAAGATGCCCGCTTCGCGATGTGCATACAGTCTATTGATCCTTGCACCTTGGGGAGGTTTGCAATTCTGGAGAAACCTAGAGCCCTCTCACTCTGTGCCTCCCTGATAATTGGGAAGCTGATCAAGTCCCTCCCACATGCGTACAGGGCTTCAGTAACCTGTCTAATGCAGTGATATGTGGCATGCTGAGAAAGTCTGCAAATGTCGCCAGCTGTTGCCTGAAAAGAACCCGAGGCATAGAACGACAGTGCCGCGGTGACTTTGACCTCGACAGGCAGTGCAGTTCTGATGGTGCTGGCAGGCTGTGGGTCTGCCCTTATCAGCTGGCATTCCTCAGTGATAACCTCCTTGTGGAAGCGCAGTCTCCGAAGGCAGGTGGTGTTCGGGCAAGTCGAGGTAAGAATGCTTCTCCTTGTACTTGCGGGGGGTGTAACATTTGGTCCTCCTCATCTGTCTGTCACTTTGTGCATTGGGCATATAAAGCAGTGCAGTGTTCCTTCAGCGATGTCGAATCTGCTGCATGTATTTGATCACCAAGAGAGGGTGAGAAAGGACAGGCCCTATTGCAGTGGCTCTCTGTTTTCCACCAATTGCACACAAACAAGGAATGTCCCGATGAGCACACCTCTTCAATTCCAATCGGTCACAGTGTGGTCAAGATGTTTTTAGAGATGGTCACATCAACTCCAACGACCTGCAGAGTACATCCGAACTCCGCTGGGGTTGAAGCAAAGCAGCCTTTTAAAGGATGCGAGATGTGATCTACAACATGGTGTCCATAACGCTGTGATTCGTTCTGGTTAGTTCCCCTTTTTGTGGGCGTTTTTTTGAACGATATTGTGGGTGATATGTGTGCGAGGTGGGGAAAGTGACGATGGGTGATCTCCATGGCCGCTAGTTTGGGTAAATATGCTCTTTACGACAAAAAACAGTCGCCGGGCGTTAATATTGAATCTCGGCGTTAATTCCATGCAGAAAGTAACGCTGGGTGATATTATGGGCATTGAATTTGTCCATCCTTTGATTCCGTCCAGTTTCGGTAATAATTTTTTCGCCGTTAAGCACATGGGAAAAGTAACGCTCGGTGATAAGTTTCCAAAAACTGCCTGCCAGTTTCCATTTTGTGCCAAAATGGGTGATATATGGGCATTATACGTCATTTCAGTGGTAAAATGGGCGTTAAGTGGGCGTTAAGCAGGCAAAAAAGTGGAGGTTCTAGCCCCAAATTCCTTTGCAGATTTTTTGTGTCCTCCTCAAAATTTGCTTTCCCACCCATCTTTGTATCATCAGCAAACTTGGCTACATTACACTCAGTCCCTTCATCCAAGTCATTAATATAGATTGTAAATAGTTGAGAACCCAGCACCAATCCCTGCAACATCCCACTAGTCACTGTTTGCCAACTGGAAAATGACCTATTTATCCCGACTCTCTGTTTTCTGTTAGTTAACCAATCCTCTATCATGCTAATATATTGCACCCAATGCCTTCTAGAAATCCAAGTACACTTTTCCCATATCCCTGCAATTTTTTCTCCTGCAAATATTTATCCAATTCTCTTTTGAAGATTACTATTGAATCTGCATCCACCACTCAATCAGGCACTGCAGGAACAGTAACATAGTGGTTATGTTACAGGACTAGTAATCCAGAGGTTTGGATTAATGATTCAGTAGATGTGAGTTCAAAACCCACCACAGCAGCTGGGGAATTTAAATGCAGTTAATTAAATAGTCAAGCAACAGTGTGTATGACATATTGACACACATAGACATAGTCATTCTCACAGAATCATACCTTTCAGCCAATGTCCCAGACTCCTCCATCACCATCTCTGGGTATGTCTTGTCCCACCGGCAGGATAGACACGCTAGAGGTGGTGGCACAGTGATATACAGCTGGGAGGGAGTGGCCCTGGGAGTCCTCAATATTAACTGCAGACCCCATGACATCAAGCATGGGCAAGGAAACCTCCTGTTAATTACCACCTACTGCCCTGTAGGGGAGGACGAAAACCCCCTCATTTTACCCAGAAGGAAAAGGGCTGTGGGATCAGTCTGTGCTGTGAATTGAAACCGATGGAAGGAAAACTTTGGGACACAAATGAATGGAGACCCCCCCCCCCCCAGTGTTTGGACTCATAGGAAAGGGAATTTAATTTGGAACTATCTACCAGAAAGTTTGAAATCCTAAAGTGCACATGGAAGAAATTACGAACTTTAATCGAATTTGGGATTTTTAAAAGGTGTATGTTGGGTCTGCAAGAAAAGGGGTGGGGTCAATATCAAAAGGGCCAGTTTGGACATTGGAACTAATCAAATTGTCTGGGAACTGTATATCCTCGAAACTTGCCCCTTGAAAACATTAGCATTTAAACAATGCCACATACATATTCCAACACCTTTTTCATCAGGCATAGAAATATCAGGCTCAGGCCAGACTAGCACAATGGCTACAGGAGGCCAATGCAATCAACACCCACTCAAACCTTGAGTAGGTTAACATCAGTGGAAAAAAAAAACCAATCTAAAACTGCTGCATTTTTCAAAATCAAAAAGTCCACCAATGAGAAGAATCGATTTCAGCAGGAGAGGCGGACTGAATAATCTGGCTATAAAAAAGGGGTTTCTGACGTAGTGAAAAAGAAGTGATGATTTTCCCTGCCCTCGTCATCCAACAACCACAACCAGCAAGCCTCTCGACACTGAAAGAAAACCAGTGTCCGAAGACACCGAAGATAGAAGAAACAAACCACCAGACTGTGGAAGGCACAGTAGTGAGTATAACCTCTGGTCTCCAGAACTCCCAACTCAGTTAGGCCAGGAAAGGTGGGCGGTTGGGCGTTGTACTGCTAAACTGGTGTAAAGATTTTCGTTGGGTCCGTTTTAGTGGGATTTAGGGGGATTGTTTTGTTGTTGTATTGCTGTTTGTTGAGTTACATCTTGCCAAATAAATTGGAAGCCTAAAGTTCCTCTTGGAATCACCTTGTCTCAGTTCTATTGTATTACATCTCCTGATCGTGAGTCTTATGTCAGAACAGTGTAAGGGAAGCCAGGAGCACCTCGAAAACACTCAACTGTGTGTCACAGGCTAGGGAAGAAGGGGTTAGGAGTGTTTGACACTCACAGGTGTCTCACAGGCTAGGCATAAGCTGTGGGGACGCACGAGTCTCAAAACCCCCTTCATAAGCTGTGGACACAGTCTCTCCAGGGGTGCTCTTGCAGCACTCAGGGTACCTCACAGGCCAGGCATAAGCTGTGAGGGCAGAAGCCCAGAGAGAGACACCCAAGGCACAACAACCCTGTGAAAACCACTTACAGCCCTCCCTCGGCTGATGAATCAGTACTGCTCCATGTTGGACACCACTTGGTCGAAGCACTGAGGGTGGCAAGGGCACAGAACGTAATCTGGGTGGGGGAATTCTATGTCCATCACCAAGAGTGGCTCGGTAAAACCACTACTGACCGAGCTGGCTGAGTCCTGAAGAACATAGCTGCCAGACTGGGCCTGTGGCAGGTGGTGAGAGAACCAACACATGGGTAAAACATACCTGACCTCATCCTCATCAATCTACCTGTCGCAGCTGCATCTGTCCATGACAGTATTGGTAGCAGTTACCATAGCACAAACCTTGTGGAGACGATGTCCCGTCTTCACATGGAGGACACTCTCCATCGCATTATGTAGCACTACCACCGTGCTAAATGGGATAGATTCAGAACAGATCTAGCAGCTCAAAACTGGGCATCTATGAGACACTGTGGGCCATCAGTAGCAGCAGAATTGTATTCCACCACAATCTGTGACCTCATGTCCCAGCATATCCCTCACTCTACCATTAACATCAAGCCAGGGGACCAACCCTGGTTCAAGGAGGAGTGTATAGGAGCAGCACCATGTGTACCTAAAAATGAGGCGCCAACCTGGGGAAGCTTCAACATAGGACTACATGTATGCTAAACAGCAAAAGCAGCATGCTATAGACAGAGCTAAGTAATCCCACATTCAATGGATCAGATCAAAGCTCTGCAGTCCTGTCACATCCAATCGTGAAATGGTGGTGGACCATTAAACAACTAATGGGAGGAGGAGGCTCCATGAATATCCCCATCCTCAATGATGGCAGAGCCCGGCACACAAGTGCAAAAGATAAGGCTGAAGCGTTTTCAACCAGCTTCACAAGTGGGTGATCCATATCGGCTTCTTCCCGAGGACCCCACCATCACAGAGGCCAGTCTTCAGCCAATTTGATTCACTCCACATGATATCAAGAAATGGCTGAGCACACTGGATACAGCAAAGGCTATGGGCGCTGACAACATCCCGTCTGTCATGCTGAAGACTTGTGCTCCAGAACTAGCTGCACCTCTAGGTGTTCCAGTGCAGCTGCAACAGTGGCATCTACCCAAAAATGTGGAAATCTACCCAGGTATGTCCTGTGCACAAAAAGCAGGACAAATTCAATCCGGCCAATTACTCCCCAATCAGTCTCCGCTTAATCATCAACAAAGTGAAGGTGTCATCGACAGTGCTATCAAATAGCACTTAGTCACCACCTGCTCACCGATGCTCAGTTTGGCACATTTGTGCCACACAAGTGCCAGGCAATAACTATCTCCAACAAATTAGTGTCTAACCACTGCCCCTTGAAATTCAACGGCATTACCATTGCCGATTCCCTCACCATCAACATTCTGGGTGTCACCATTGACAAGAAATGCAACTGGACCAGCCATATAAATACTGTGGCCACAAGAGCAGTTTAGAGGCTGGGTATTCTGTGGTGTGTGTCTCACCTCATGACTCCCCAAAGCCTTTCCACCATTTACAAGGCACAAGTCAGGAATGTGATGAGTGCAGCTCCAACAACACCTGGATGAGTGCAGCTCCAACAACACTCAAGAAGCTCGACACCATCCAGGACAAAGCACCCCGCTTGACTGGCACCACATCCATTACCTTAAACATTTAGTCCCTCCACCACCAACACATTCTGGTTGCAGTGTGTACCATCTGCAAGATGCACTGCAACAACTCACCAAGGCTTCTTCGATAGCGCCTCCCAAACCTCTACCATCTAGAAAGTCAAGAGTAGCAGGTGCATGGAAACACCATCACCTGCAAATTGCCCTCCAAGTTACACAATATCCTGACTTGGCAATATATTGCCATTTCTTCATCGTCACTGGGTCGAAATCCTGGAACTCTCTCCCTAACAGCACAATAGGAGTATCTTCAACACATGGAGTGCAGCGGTTCAAGACAACAGCTCAGCACCACCTTCTCAAGGGCAATAAATGCTGGCCTTGCCCACATCCCAGGAATGAATTTTAAGAATTCAAAATCCCAACCACTCGTTGCATCAAAAAGTTTTTCCTCATGTTGCTTCTGGCTCTTTTGCCAATCATCTTAAATCTGTGCCCTCTGGTTATCGACCTTTTAGCCATTGGAACAGTTTCTCTTTGTTTACTCTATTTAAACATGCCATGATTTTAAACACCTTTATCAAATCTCCTCTTAGCCTTCTCTGCTCTAAGGAGAACAACCCCAGCTTCTCCAGTCTAGCCACGTAACTGTAATCCCTCATCCCTGGAACCATTCTATTAAATCTCTTATGCTCCCTCTCTAAATCCTTCGAGGAGTGGAATAGTCTCAGCGATACAGTCAATTCAGGCTGTTACTGTTGGACACCATTTGTATGGTTAGACAAGACCCTTTGCATGGGCCGAGATAGCCACTTCGGCACACTCTCTGTAATTAACATCACCTCTAGCAGAGAGAGATCTGCTAACTAGGGGAAGAAAACTGTAAATGTTGGAAATTAATAAAAACGGAAGTTGATGTTAATACATGACAGGGCCGTCAGCATTTGGAATGTAACAAGATTGTCTAATGTTTCAACTTGGATCCTTTCATTTAGGTATCGGGAAATAAACACGTTCCTTCTGTAACGGCTTTTATGTTGCTTTCTGGCTGGCTCCTGACATGTGGTTCTCCTGCAGCTGATGGCAACCCTCAAGTTAGCTTGCCCGGTACACTTGAGGTCAGCCACCGAGATACTAAGACCAAGTTTGGATCTTGCGGAGATATCGTTGGTGGTAATTCTCCAGCGACTTGAGGTGTCTACTGTACATGGTCTATGTCTCTGAGCCATACAGGAGGGCGGGTATTACTACAGCCCTGTCGACCATGAGCTTGGTGGCAGATTTGAGGGCCTGGTCTTCAAACACTCTTTTCCTCAGGCGGCCGAAGGCTACACTGGCGCACTGGAGGCGGTGTTGAATCTCGTCATCAATGTCTGCTCTTGTTGATAAGAGGCTCCCGAGGTATGGGAAATTATCCACGTTGTCCAGGGCCACATTGTGGATCTTAATGTCTGGGGGGCAGTGCTGTGCGGCGAAGACAGGCTGATGAAGGACCTTTGTCTTACGGACCAGGCCAACATCCCCAGCATTGAAGCACTGACCACACTCAATCAGCTCTGCTGGGTAGGCCACATTGTTTGCATGCCAGACACGAGACTCCCAAAGCAAGTGCTCTACTTGGAACTCCTTCATGGCAAATGAGCCAAAGGTGGGCAGAGGAAGCGTTACAAGGACATCCTCAAAGCCTCCCTGATAAAGTGCAACATCCCCACTGACACCTGGGAGTCTCTGGCCAAAGACCGCCCTAAGTGGAGGAATTGCGTCCAGGAGGGCGCTGAGCACCTCGAGTCTCATCGCTGAGAGTATGCAGAAATCAAGTTCAGGCAGCGGAAAGAGCACGTGGCAAATCTGTCCCAACCACCCTTTCCCTCAACGACTATCTGTCCCACCTGTGACAGGGACTGTGGTTCTCGTATTGGACTGTTCAGCCACCTAAGGACTCATTTTAAGAGTGGAAGCAAGTCTTCCTCGATTCCGAGGGACTGCCTATGATGAGGATGATGATGAAGACCCAGTTTATTTTTTTTAATACTATCCCAGCTACCAACCTTGGCGAATCCAGCATGTTTACCTTGCAGTTGCTGCAGGCTGCACAAGACTATCATGTCAGGAGCCAGCAGCAACTAAAATGATAAGAAACCAATATATGGCAAAAAGCAGCTTCTTGGACTGAACCAAGAGCAGAGGGTAGGGGAGTTCAATAAGTAAGAGTCAAAGAAATAAAAACAGTGATACACCAATCCCTCATGAAAAGAAAAAAAGTCAGGTTAATGCTTCAGCTGCTGAACCTTCATCAGAACTCGAAGATGGACAAACCACTTCATAGGACTAAACACAACCAAACAGCAGGGGAAGGAACAGTAGGGTGGAAGTCAAGTCAGCCTGTTACAGAGGAACATTGACCACCAAAACCACTGTTTCTTTGAATGAGGCAATACAAAGGCAAAAGAACAAAAAGTTGTGAAAGTAGTTAAGTAAGACATGGGGATGATGCACACAAAATGAACATAGAGAAAATAGAGACAATTACCTCGGACTCGGAACTTTATATTCATAGCCATGTGCTTCTCTGATGGACAGACAGGCCTAGTCTGGGCGCTCATATCCTTCGAGATACCGCCGGCTGTTTGTGAGAAGGTTGGGAAGGAGGAAAGAGGGAGGCTGCCTTTGCCACTAAAGGATTCGTGGCAATGAAGTTGGGTGGGTAAAGTCGTTCAGGGCCCTGTTTATTTTTCCATTTCTCTCATGTCAAATTGGCAATGGTAGCCTTGAGGAAGAGTTCATAGAGTGTATGCGGGATGGTTTCTTGGAACAATACATTGTGGAACTAACTAGGGAGCAAACTGTTTTAGATCTGGTAATATGCAACGAGTTTCGATTAATTAATGATCTTGTAGTGAAGGATCCTCTTGAGAAGAGTGATCATAACATGGTAGAATTTCAAATTCAGTTTGAGGGTGAGAAAGCTAGATCTCAAACTAGTGTCCTGAACTTAAGTAAAGGTAATTACAAAGGTATGAAGGCAGAATTGGTTAAAGTGGGAAAATATATTAAAGGGTAAGACTGTAGAAACGCAGTGGCAAACATTTAATGAGATATTTCATACTCACAGCAAAGATTTATTCCAGTGAGAAAGAAAGATGTTAAGAGAAGGATGAACCATCCCTGGCTAAATAAGGAAGTAAAGGATGGAATCAAATTGAAAACAAAGGCATACAATGTTGCGAAGGACAGTGGAAGGTCAGAGGATTGGGAAAATTTTAGAAACAAGCAAAGGACGACTAAAAACCATGATAAAGACAGAGAAGAAAGCATATGAGAGCAAACTAGTAAGTAATATAAAAACAGACAGTACGAGCATCTACAGGTATATAAAAAGGAAACGAATAGCTAAAGTAAATGTTGGTCACTTAGAGGATGAGGCTGGAGAATTAATAATGGGAAACAGTGAAATAGCAGAGACTTTGAACAAATATTTTGTAACAGTCTTCATGGTAGAGGACAATAAAAAGATCCCAATAATTGATAATCAAGGAGCTATTACGCGGGGGGGGGGGGGGCGGAGGGGGGGCGGGGAGCGGGGAGGATGCTTAAGACAATCACTATCACTAGCGATAAAATACTAGGCAAACTAATGGGACTAAATGTGGGACAGGTCCCCTGGACCTGATGGCATGCATCATGGGATCTTAAAAGAAGTAACTGCAGAGATAGTGAATGCATTGGTTGTAATCTACCAAAATTCCCTGAATTCTGGAGAGGTCCCAACTGACAGCAAAACCACAAATATAACACTCCTATTTGAGAAAGGAAGGAGACAGAAAGCAGGAAGCTATAGATCAGTTAGCCTAACATCAAATGCTGGAGTCCATTATTAAGGAAATAATAGCAGGACATTTAGAAAATCATAATGCAGTCAAGCAGAGGCAGCATGGTTTTATGAAAGGGAAATCATGTATGACAAATTTGCTGGAGTTCTTTGAGGATGTAACGAGCAGAGTGGATAAAGGAGAACCAATTTATGTCGTATATTTGGATTTCCAGAAAGCATTCAATAAGGTGCCACACAAAAGATTACTGCACAAGATAAGAGCTCACAGGGTTGGGGGTAATATATTAGCATTGATAGAGGATTGGCTAACTAACAGAAACAGAGAGTCGGGATAAATGGGTAATTTTCAGGTTGGCAAACTGTAACTAGTGGGGTGCCACAGTGATCAGCGCTGGGGCCTCAACTATTTACAATTTATATTAATGACTTGGATGAAGGGACTGAGTGTAACATAGCCAAATTTGCTGATGATACAAAAATAGGTGGGAAAGCAAATTTTGAGGAGGATGCAAAGAATCTACAAAGGGATATAGATAGGCTCAGTGAGCGGGCAAAAATTTGGCAAATGGACTATAATGTGGGAAAATGTGAGGTTATCTACTTTGGTAGGAAAAATAAAAAAGCAAATTATTATTTAAATGGGGAATGATTACAAAATGCTGCAGTACAGAGAGATCTGGAGGTTCTTGTACATGAAATGCAAAAAGTTAGCATGCAGGTACAGCAAGTAATCAGAAAAGCAAATGGAATGCTTGCCTTTATTGCAAGGGGGATGGAATATAAAAGCAGGGAAGTCCTGCTCCAACTGCACAGGGCATTGGTGAAACCACACCTGGAGTATTGCGTACAGTTTTGGTCTCCTTATCTAAGGAAGGATAAACTTGCATTGAAGGCAGTTCAGAGAAGGTACACGAGGTTGATTCCTGACATGAAGGGGTTGGTCACATGAAGAAAGATTGAGCAGATTGGGCTTATACTCCTTGGAGTTTAGAAGAATGAGAGGTGATCTTATTGAAATATATAAGATTCTGAGGGGGCTTGACAGGGTAGATGAAGAGAGGATGTTTCCCTTCATGGGGAAACTAGGGGGCATCGTTTCAGATTAAGGGGTTGCCCAGTTAAAACAGAGATGAGGAGGAATTTCTTCCCTCAGAGAGTTGTGAATCTTTGGAATTCTCTACCTCAGAGAGTTGTGGAGGCTCGGTTTTTGAATATATTTAAGGTGGAGATAGACAGATTTTTGAATGATAAGGGTTGTGGGGAGCAAATGGGGAAGTGGAGTTGAGGCCAGGATCAGATCAGGCATGATCTTACTGAAAGGCGGAGCAGGCTCGAGGGGTCAAGTGACCTACATCTGCTCCTATTTCTTATGTTCTTATGTGCCATCCGCCGCTGCCATTACTGATGCTGTTAATTCAAGTCACTGGCTTTTACTGCAGTGTTGGGATTTTGGTATCGAAAAAAAGGGAAGTTCTGTTTCTGAAATGGAGGATATGAGCTGGAATATTAGTCCATGCCAACCGAGTGTGCACTAAACAAGCCACTGTGCTTGTTGCTCTTGATTCATTTCCCGTTAAACAAATGGTTGATAGGGTGGAGCAGACCTTGGGCAGCAAATGGGCACATGATGTAAATTTAGGATAAAAACAGAAAATGCTGGAAATGCTCAGCAGGTCAGGCAGCATCTGTAGAGCGAGAAACAGAAATAATGTTTCATGTCGATGACCTTTCTTCAGACCTGAAACGTTAACTCTATTTCTCTCTCCACAGATGTTGCCTAACCTGCTGAGTATTTTCAGCATTTTCTGTTTTTATATCAAATTTCCAGCATCTGCAGTATTTTGCTTATGTAAGTTAATGAATTCATAATTTACAATCTATATTAATGACTTGGATGAAGGGGCCGAGTGTAATGTAGCCAAGTTTGCTGATGATACAAAAATGGATGGGAAAACAAATTGTGAGGAGGACACAAAAATTCTGCAAAGGTAATTAGACAGGCTAAGTAAGTGGGCAAAATTTGGCAGATGGAGTATAATGTGGTGAGGTTATTCACTTTGGCAGAAAAAATAGAAAAGCAAATTACAATTTAAATGTAGAAAAATTGTAACATGCTGCAGTACAGAGGGACCTGGGGGTCCTGTGCATGAAACACAAAAAGTTAGTATGCAGGTACAGCAAGTAATCAGGAAGGCAAATGGAATGTTGGCCTTTATTGCAAGGGGGCATAGAGTATAAAAGCAGAGAAGTCCTGCTACAACTGTACAGGGTATTGGAGAGGCCACACCTAGAGTACTGCGTACAGTTTTGGTCTCCTTATTTAAGGGAGGATATACTTGCATTGGAGGCTGTTCAGAGAAGGTTCACTAGGTTGATTCTAGAGATTAGGTGATTGATTTATGAAGATAGGTTGAGTAGGTTGGGCCTAAACACATTGGTGTTCAGAAGAATGAGAGGTGATTTTATCGAAACATATAAGATAATGAGGGGGCTCAACAAGATGGATGCAGAAAAGATATTTCCACTCATAGGGGAAACTAAAACTAGGGGGCATAGTCTCAGAATAAGGGGCCATCCATTTAAAACTGAGATGAGGAGGAATTTCTTCTCTCAGAGGGTTGTAAATCTATGGAATTCTCTGCCCCAGAGAGCTGTGGAGGCTGGGTCATTGAATATATTTAAGGCAGAGATAAACAGATTTTTGAGTGATAAGGGAATAAAGGGTTATCGGGAGAGGTCAGGGAATTAGAACTGAGTCCACGATCAGATCAGCCATGATCTTATTAAATGGCGGAGCACGCTGGAGGGATCAAATGGCCTACTCCTGCTCCTATTTCTTATGTTCTTATAAATTCTTCTTTACATGTATAGTATAGCCATTAATAACTAATAACTAATTTTTATACAGAAAGCAAATTGTGTTATGTTACAGGGGTTTTTTTTATAACATGGGAGGGAGGTCTCGAAAGCAAAAATGTTGAGAAGCCTTGCACTAGAGGACAAGTGGCACAGGGACTTACATTCTCACAATCCAGCACACACTCGGGCATCAAATGGAAACTGGCACAACGCTGGCATTCATTATTATTTAATTCACTTCTCCTAACCTGAAACAGCCAGGCAGTAGTATAAAAACTATTGGGAAACATAGGCATTTTTTTGTATATATATAAATGATACAAACATGTGTACATACATCCACTTGATGCCTTTACAAGGCACGTGCGTTCATGAGCAAACAAAACACACTCACTAAACAACGGTTGGAAAGACACCTTTATGTTTGATCCGGGGCTCATTCCTTCCTATTTGGGGATTCCAGTTAAACTGTGTCCAGAAAGTGCCTGATATATTGCGTAGAATTTTCAGAAATATTCAACATAGCTGAGATCAGCTGAGCCATAAAACACTGGGTTAAAAGCTTCACTGTCCTCCGCAAAATAGCTAGGGGCAGAATGAAAGCCACCGAGAGTGTACAAGTGTTTCAACTGTACTCAGTAAAATGATGTATTTTCACGACAGCCAGCGAGGCGGAATACAAGTGAGCGGTTTATGACAATGGGACCAGCAAGATTAATCTGACAAGCACTGCGTTAGACGCGCCGTTTGATTACATTTGGTCTCCATAATATTGCATTCTTTAAAAGATTACAGACACAGAGAGGAGAGAGCGAGAGTGAGAAGAGAGGAACGCCGAGAGAGTGGGAGATGAGACACAGAGAGGAAAGAGAGATAGAGAGGAGAGGGACACAAAGGGGAGAGAGACAAAGAGAGACACCGCGAGAGAGGTAGAGGGAGGCAGACAGACAGACAGGCAGAGGAGAGAGGCAGAGACAGACCGACAGACAGAGGAGAGAGGCAGAGACAGACAGACAGAGAGAGGCAGCGAGGCAGAGACAGACAGAGAGAGGCAGAGAGAGACAGCAGAGGCAGACAGAGGGGAGAGGCAGAGAGAGAGAGAGAGAGACAGATAGACGAGAGAGGCAGAGACAGAGAAAGGCAGATAGAGACAGACAGAGAGAGGCAGATAGAGACAGCAGAGGCAGGCAGACAGAGGGGAGAGGCAGAGAGAGACAGAGAGCAGAGAGAGGCAGATAGAGAGAGGCAGAGAGAGAGACAGACAGACAGAGAGAGACAGAGAGAGAGGCAGAGAGAGCGAGGCAGACAGAGAGAGGCAGAGAGAGCGAGGCGAGAGGAGAGAGGCAGAGAGAGACAGACAGGCAGACAGAGAGGGAATGCATTGCCAACGTGATTCCTAATAAATCATTGCAACCGAGATCTTTGCATGAGTCTGACTCACAGTCCTTTTCAACACGCTGACTTAATAACAAGGCTTAGTGTTTAGAAGCACGAGTATGTCATGCACCACGGAAGCCTGTCAAAACCTGCTCCATAGACCCTGAATTGGAAACGTCACCATGGAATATTTTACCGTGCAGCATCCTTTGCGTAGTTAGCTCGGTTGTGTATGGATCTGTCTACAGCCGATGATAGAACTAATAATGTTCACTGGAGCATTTGTTTTTTCCACGCAATGTTGTTTACAGTGAAAAGTACTTGAAGCCAGCGCTAATACATGACCAAGGATTTAGGTGGGATCCCAAATCATTTCGGATAGTACCTTGCATGGAAATTTATTAGCAATGCGGTTTTCTACCAGCTGCTCACATAATCTGACCTTTTCAATCCTGTTTAAATCTCATTGCTGGGACTGTGTTGAATAGCAATTGCCAGTGCATACGATGACTCCTGTGTTTGTAAGCTTTAATACGGGTTGAAAGGTTCGCTTTAACACGGTTACCCCAGCCTTTCAGAATCAAGACTCCTCTTGAATCTCCTGCTTTTGACGCAGATCTGCTTATCCGCTGCTAAAAATGGAACAAAGTAAGTACCAAACTCTACGGGTTTGAGATCTTTAACACAAGCCCTCCAACTGGCATTTAATTCACTGGGATTTGTACATCTAGAGATTTAGGAGGGGTAGGTTTAGTGAACAGTGCTTATTTTCACTCTTCTATGATTAGAAGCCTTGTGGAGAGTCAGTCACGTCTATAAATAACTACTTTAATTATTCTACATTTAACTGTTAAACGGTCCGATCGGCTTCGGATCTCTGATCGCCCTGAGTCTCTGCAGTCCCGACACCGGCAAGACTTGCGCTCATAGGAGTGAGAGAGAGCGCCGGTCCCGAGCTCAAGGCTGAGGTGCTTAGTCTGCGGTTTTGTTCGATTTCCTATTAAAGTATTTCAGGAATTCCCTCCTCAATGGGTTAAATAGTTGCAAAGACGCTCGAAGGACGCACACGTCGGTCTCCAACCTCCACCCACCCCTTCCTTTTGCCAGCTTTTCCTTCACACGTTTAATTTCTGAATTGTAAAGAGCAGAACCCCCCCTCCCCTCCTCCTCACTTGGTCCTGACGTGGGGTGAATCCGCCTCCACCCCACACACTTCTGCACTGTCATCTGTTCCGGTCTGACACTCCTGCCCGTCAGCTCAAACTGAGTGCTGTGGTCCCTTCCCCAAAAGTGCGAAAGGTCTCTGACTGGAGCAGTGAGGATCTGAGGCAGCTCCAGAGCGCCGAGCTTCTCCACACGTCAGCACTGGGGGAAGAGAGAGAGAGAAACTTCAACCTCCCACTGTAAAGTTTGCAAAGCAGAGGAGAGAAACAGACAGAGACTGTCCCAGAGAGAGCGGCTTTAACAGTAGCCGGGACCATCACATCGAAAAGATACCTATCTCATTTATTGAGTAACCTCTCCTCTCCTAGGATATCACAAGCAGCATCTCTGCCACTTCCAGGAGTTTGGAACAATCCCCTGCACATTGGACAAAACTTCAGTCAAATTTTTTTTTCACAAATTTTCTTTTTATTTTGGGAACTTCTCTCCCATCCACTCCCTTCCTCCTCCTCCTTCTCTCGGCAGCTTTGAAGAAGATGTCAGTTTGCCTGCTCGGTGGATTATTTCTGCTGCTCGGTGGGGTTTGGGCGCGGGCTTCTCCTACCTTACCTGCCCAGGAAGGGCCGGTATCGGACTGCCCAACCTGCTCCCTGCCCAAGCTGCAGCCGGACCTAGCCAGCGCTGACAATCAGCTGGTGGAAGCCGTGAAGAGGCACATTCTGAACATGCTGCACTTGAAGAACAGGCCCAACATCACCCACCCGGTCCCCAAAGCCGCACTTTTAAACGCCTTGAAGAAACTGCACGTAGGGCGGGTGCGAGAGGACGGCAGAGTGGAGATCGAAGAGCATTCGTCCAGCAAGTCAGCACTGAACGAACCCGAACAGGCTTCAGAGATCATTAGCTTCGCCGAAGCAGGTCAGTTACATCAATTAAATATATATATTTACGGATTGTATTGTGTTTTCTATTCAGATTTAAGTGCTAATAATTGCACTTAAAATGGAAATAAAGTTGAACACGATTTCTACATCTGTGGAGTTATCCCTTTTAAATTAGACTATGTCTCGGATGCCATCTGTACAATGCGAGATAAGTAAGATCAGATACAATCTATTGAGGAAGCAGGTTTAGGTGTCCCAAGGGTTAACAGTCTGGATGTGAAAGGAGAGACTTAATAGAGGTGTTCAAAGTTATGAAGAGGTTTGAAAGAGTAAATCATTAGAAGCTGTTTCCACTGACAGGAGGGTGGGAAACCAGAGGACTCAGAATTAAGGTAATTGGCAAAAGAACCAGAGGGGAAATGCTATGATCTGGAGTGCCTGAAGGGTTGGTGGAAGCAGATTCAATAGTCATTTTCAAAAGGGAAATTGATATATACTCAAAGATATTGCAGGGCTATGGGGAAAGAGCAGGCGAGAGGGACTAGTTGGAGAGCTCTATCAGAGAGCCGGCACAGGTTCGATGGGCCGAATGGCCTCATTCTGTGCTGTACCATTCTATGAATCAAGCCCCGGACTGGTGTGACAGTGAAGCAGTACAGCGCCGAATAAGCAGCCGCGCTTTATTTGTGTTGCAGTCGCTCTTGTCATTAAAGGAAGATACTGCTTGTATCTCTGCTTGTGACTGCCTCGGACTAACTGGTTCATATTCTGCACCCCCCCCCCCCCCCTTTCTGGCTCTCAGGTCCGTCGCAGGATGTGGTGCACTTTCAGATCGCTAAGGAGGAAGATGGCGACCTGTCCCTGGTGGATCAGGCCAATATCTGGCTCTACCTGAAGCTCGCGAACAAGTCCAACCGAAGCAGGAGCAAAGTGACCATCAGGTTGTACCAGGAAGGAGATGGCAGCAAGACCATCAGCGAGAAGCAGGTGGACATCAAGAGGAGCGGCTGGCATACCCTCCCAGTGTCGAGGACTGTGCAGGCGATACTGGCCACCCAGGAGAGGTCCCTGATGCTGAAGGTTTCCTGCGACCTGTGTCGGGAGGCTGGCGTCTCCCCCGTCCTGATAGAGCCGGAGGAGCGGGACGAGGCACACCGCCCCTTCTTGATGCTGCTGGTCCGGGAATCAGACGCTCACACTCACCGGATCCGCAAGCGGGGGCTGGAGTGCGACGGAAAGGTCAACATTTGCTGCAGGAAACAGTTTTTTGTGAATTTCCGAGACATCGGCTGGAGCGACTGGATCATAGCGCCGTCTGGGTACTTTGGGAACTACTGCGAGGGCGAATGTCCGAGCCACATCGCCGGGACCTCGGGCTCGTCCCTCTCCTTCCACTCGGCTGTCATCAACCATTACAGGATCAGGGGTTACAGCCCTTTCAACAATATCAAATCGTGCTGTGTACCCACCAAACTCAGGGCAATGTCCATGCTCTATTACGATGACGGACACAACATTGTGAAAAAGGACATCCAGAACATGATCGTTGAGGAGTGTGGCTGTTCATAAACCCTGTGAGATACACACACGCACAGACTCAGACAAAGAGAGACTCGTACAAAGAGAGAGACCGACACACACACACACACACTCATACACAGAGAGAATAACATAGACACATAATACACACATACACACTAATACAGAGAGTAGCATAGACACATACTACACACACACTCATACACAGAGAGAATAACATAGACACATACTACACACATACACATACACAGAGAGAATAACATAAACACATACTACACATATACACTCATACACAGAGAGAATAACATAGACACATACTACACACACACACTCATATACAGAGAGAATAACATAGACACACGCTACATACACACTCATATACAGAGAGAGTAACATAGACACATACTACACACAGAAACACAATCACATACTACACACACCGTACTTCGGACATTACATTGTGTTGGTCTCCCCAGAGCTATAAAGCGAACTCAAACTTTAGGCAAGTACACTCGAGGGTTACTATCCGGATCCACCTGGACCAAAGCCCGTGTGGCCCTCACAGCCACGTCCGCTTCCCCACCTGTGGCTAACAGCTGGCCTTCACACCCTGACCCACATTCACCTGCACGCACTCTTACACACACACTTCTTCTAGTGCATTTATTTCGTTTTCATCGTGACACCCTATGGCACTTTCCCAGACAAAATGCACAAGATCTAACTTTCTGTTGTTTAAACACGGGGTCGAGCTTTACCAAGGAGGTGACTGTTTTTTCTTTGCAAAAACTACTTACACATGTGTAAAGTGCCTAAGACCAGAACTATGCAACCTAAAAAAGAGGCTTTCTTTGGTTTACCTAAAAGAAGACGCTTGCTTCTGTTGGAAGTAAATATTCAGTTTGTTGAGAGATACTTGAAAGGAACGCGTTCGCCCGGCTGCCGGGCCAAAGGTTTTTTTTTAACTTTGTGACCTTTACGATTTGCACTAAAACGACATTTGCCTGTCTAACTGTATTTAAACAGAGTATTGGAAAGGACAGGGGACTGCACTCAGAAGAGAACAAAACGAGTTTCTATGAAATTTTGTATCAACGGACGAACATACACCAAAGAGATTTGTGTCAATGTTATTGTGTGATTTCTACAAGGATAATATTTAAAAAAACAAAAAAATGTATAAAAATCACCTGTAGATGAATATGGCTCCAGTATCAGGGTTTGGATTAAATACTCAATACGTTTGATACATCAGCACATATACATCTGGATGTCTGGAAGCACCGACGATCTGGCCCGAGTTAAAACCCAGACCCCAGGTGTAGTTTGCACACTGTCTGAAAGCGATTTAGCAAAAAGCACTTCTCGCGGTCTGCTTTTTTTCTTATTTAAGAATTTGGATCAGCGTCTTAGAAAAAAAATCCGAATTTTTGCTTTAAATAGTAGGCCTATTTTTGTAACGACGTCGCTGAGAGCGATTAAAAAGTGTTATTAAAGAAACAGATATTGTTTTAGTATTTCATGTGAGACATTGTAAAGGCTTCATTCGCCACGATCGGTTATCTGCCAGTTTAATGAGGCGATGGATGGGATTTGTGTCATATTTCCTGGCACCAAATGAGTCTATTGACTTCGATGATTGTCTTTTCAAGTTAATTTTTTAATGATGCCAGAATGTCGTGCTTTAAAAAAAGAACTCAGCACAATCTAGCCCATTCCTACCGACTTTTCTGAGATATTAGTTGTATTGTTGAATTGGTAGAACAGGATATTGATCGCAGCTCAGCTGTTTTCTACTGAGCATTTGACATGGCGTGGCTTTTGATTTTGGTGATCCCGGCAGTATTCTGATCTGAATCTCGAATAGTAACAGTTCAAAGCTCAAACCTTGGTCTGTCTAACCTACATCGCCAAACACTGTTCTCTCAAGACTCTCTGCGGGAGGCAGACGGTGGGAGTTCCTTGCCGTCAGACTCGGGGAGGTGGGGGGTGGGGGAATTGTTGATGGGCAACTTAGGACCAAACGAACTGCAACTTCCAGACTGCACTGCGACCCAAACGCATTCGGGAATAACCACTCGCTCGGAGGGCGCTTAACACAACCAGTCACGCTTGGGCTGTAAAAGCAGAGACATTTGTAGGAGATTCCGTGTAACCTTTCTGACTCGCTGCTGGTTGTTCCCTAGTCAGTAGAAAACAAGCCGACAGCCTTAAGCACCAAAAAGGAGTCGTTTGATGTGCTTTTTTGGGCTAGATGTATTTTTACATACCCCTATACAGTACGATGAGATGTACATTTATTTCTTGAATCTGCAAACTTTTTAATCGCCTTAAAAGATCCGGTTTCTTTGTGTTGGTCTGGTCAAGCGTGTTTTTAGAAAAAATAAGCATGGCAACCATTTCGGTAACTCTGAACCAGCAGGTAAATCATAGAATCTTACAACACAGAATGAGGCCATTTGGCCCATCGAGCCTGTGCCGGCTCTTTGAAAAAGCTGTCCAATTAGTCCCTCCCCTCTGCTCATTCCTCATAGCCCTGCACAGTTTTCCTTTTCAAATTTATATCCAATTCCCTTTCGAAAGTTACGACTGAATCTGCTGCTGCCACTCTTTCAGGCAGCGCATTGCAGATCGTCACAATTAACAAATACAACCAGAGCACTGCCATGTTACAGTATTGATGTTACAGCAACATCCCGTAACCTTCCCCACCCCCACCCACAGCTCCTTTTTATCCTTAGATACTGAGATGTGGAGTAGACAAGTTTGAATTTCTGTACTTATTCAGTCCTAGTTCTTGACTAGTTCTTGAGCATTCTGTCAACACTGTAGTTGGACTGTCACCCAGTGTTATAACGTTCACTATCCACCAGTCTCCCCACACATTGTCAGTTCAGTCACCAGCTTGAGCGGTTGATTTGTACAGATGGCTGTGTGTACATCATCTTTCAGCATTAGCTCAGGTGTCAGCCGTGGTTATTGGTAGCATGCTTGGTTCTGAGTCAGAAGGTTGTGGGTTCAAGCCCTGCTCCATGAGATGTTAAGTATGCCATCTAAGGCTGACTCTTCAGTCCTGAGAGAGCACTGTAATATTGAAGGTGTTATCCTTTGGATGGGATGTTAAATGAAATTCTCTCAGGTGGATGTAAAAGATCCTATGGCACTATTTAAAGAAGGGCATGGGAGTTCTTCCCAGTGTCTTGGCCAATATTTATCCACCAAACCCTTAAAAAATATTTGGTCATTATCTCATTGCTGTTTGTGGGATCATGCTGTGTGCAAATTCGCTGCTGCGTTTCCTATATTACAACAGAGACAACACTTCAAAACAAAATTTTGGCTGTAAAGCATTTTAGGACATCCTGAGGTCATGAAAGGTGCTATGTAAATCAAGTTTTTCTTTAACTTATGAGTTTGACAGATAATAAACATTATTACTTCATCTGCTAATATATAAATAAATAAGTCAGCATAAAAATATTATGTGCATTTTAAATATATGATTATATATATGAAATTGCAGCCACTCAATCAGGAATTGTCAGATTCCACACATACACAGAACTTATTCTCATATAAAAACTTGCATTTATATAGCACCTTTAACATAGCAAAATGTCCCAAGGCGCTTCACAGGAACGATTATCAAACAATAGTTGACACTGAGCCACATAAAGAGATGCTATGATAGGTGAAAGAAGTAGGTTTTAAGGAGCATCTTAAAGGAGTAGAGAGAGTGGAAAGGTTTAGGAAGGAAATTCCAGAGCTTAGGGCCTTGGCAGCTGAAGGCATGGCCACAAATGGTGGAGTGAAGAAAATCGGGGAGTGCAGAGATTTTGGGTGGTTGTACGGCTGGAGGAGGTTACCAAGATAAGGAGGGGCAAAACCATGGAGGAATTTGAAAAAAAAGATGAGAATTTTAAAATCGAGGCGTTGCCTTGTTCATGCAGAGATCCTGTTAGCATTCCTAAATTTCATTCCAATGTTGTTTTACTAATCTATTTGCAGATGATCCTGCTGCTAAATGCACCCGTGTAAACAAATTTGCCTGTCTGCTTCTCCACTTAATTCTGACACATATTTGACTGAGAGATGGAACAGTCCAATTTATGGAAAACTATACAAACAGTGTTAAGCCTGACCCATGATGGAATTTACAGTTTTATACATTATGCTGTAGTGGGTAGAAAGCTAATTGAAAGGACTACTGTCTGTTTTGGTGCCCCAGATAATTTACCATTAAATAGCCACAGGAAGTTTTTAATTATATCTTACCCAGAACATTTGAAATATTATATTTTTTAAATAGCTTAAATGGAGCAAAATATTTTTTTTATAATCTAGTGAATGAAATGACAATAACTGTTTACCTCTTTTCTTAGCATCCTATTACTGCTTTCTGCTATTACAGATGTATAAAACTGTAAATTCCATCATGGGTCAGGCTTAACACTGTTTGTATAGTTTTCCATAAATTGGACTGTTCCATCTCTCAGTCAAATATGTGTCAGAATTAAGTACAGATTACATCCTTAATTTGACAAATAGCTAAAATACCTACACTAACTGTTTTTGTTGTATTTTGTTTTAAAGTGCACCTTATCTAGACCAACAATCCAAAATTGTCTTTCATTTTTCTGTGCATTTGAAATATAATGCTTCAAAGCAATGTTTGTTCGGCTAATATGATTTCAAATGTAAAATTAATTTATGCACTTATATGTGTAAACAGTATAATTTGATCATTTAATATTTATTGCATAAACAGTAAATAAATGTTTATTTTTCAGTTGCATAAAGGAATATTAACATATGTTGCAAAATAATGGATGCTGTTTGTGGAATAAAGCTGTTATCAGCACAAAAAACTGACTTAAGCACAGCCTCAGTGAAGTCAGTGCATTTCCCACACCCAACGATAAACAAACACAGAGTTAAAATAGCCTGACTAACACCATTTGCCACAATTCAGTTAGAACTCTGATATCTATTTATTGCAGGAAATTAAGTCACTTCAATTGTATTGTACTTATGGGTGGCAGACGTGGTTCAGTGCAAGCACTTACCCTTCTGCGTCAGCAGGTTGTGGGTTCAAGCCTCACTCCAGAGATTTGAGCACCATATCCAGGCTGGCAGTTCAGTGCAGTACTGAAGGAATAACTGTCTTTCAAATGAGATGTTAAATTGAGGCCCCGCCTGTCCTTTCAGGTGGATGTAAAAGATCCCATGGCACGCTTCCAAGAAGAGCAGGGGAATTCTCCACGGTGTCCTGGCCAACATTTATCCCTCATACAACATAAATAAAACATCTGGTCTTTATCTCATTGCTCAATATAGGACCTCGCGGTGTGAAAATTGGCTACCGTGTTTCCTAGATTAGATCAGTGACCACACTTCAAAAATTACTTCATTGGCTGCATAGCACTTTGGGACGTCCTGAGATTGTGAAAGATGTATCATACAAGTCTTTCTTTTACTGTTTAAGGAAGGAACTCCCTCACCTCCCATGTTATCTGAATGTGACATGAACAAAAGTATCAGGATTATTACTGTCCAATTCACTTCAAGTATCTAAATTATTTCAAAAGGAGAGAGTTTATAAGATATATCTTGAATTTGATGACTTCAGAAAGAATTAGTTTTCTGAGTACTGAATTTTCATATATTTCTATCTTTATGTAAACATCAGTATCATCCACAATAAATTTTTTTTAAATACTGTTTTTAAAACTTACGTTTGTTTAATTCTACAGAGATGTACCTGGGCCCAACAGTTAAGTCAAATAAAAATAGAAAATCCTGGAAATGCTAGAACTTGACTATTCCAATGCACTCCTGGCTGGCCTCCCACGTTCTGCCCTGCGTAAACTTGAGGTCATTCAAAACTCGGTTGCCCATGTCCTAACTCGCACCAAGTCCCATTCACCCATCACCCCTGTGCTCGCTGACCTCATTGGCTTCGATTTCAAAATTCTCATTCTTGTTTTCAAATACCCCCATGGTCACCCCCCCCCCCCCCCCCATCTCTGTAATCTCCTCCAGCCCCACTACCCCCTGAGATGTCTGCGCTCCTCTAATTCTGCCCTCCTGAGCATCCCTGATTATAATCGCTCAACCATTGGTGGCCGTGCCTTCTGTTGCCTAGGCCCCAAGCTCTGGAACTCCTTGCCTAAACCTCCCCGCCTCTCTACGCCTCCTTCCTCCTTCAAGACGCTCCTTAAGATCTACCTCTTTTGCGCTAATTTCGACTTATGCGGCTTGTTGTCAAATTTTTAATCGTGTGATACTCCTGTGAAGCGTCTTGGGACATTTCACTACATTAAAGGCGCTCTATAAATACAAGTTGTTGTTGTTGTTGCTAAAACCTAACTCTTTAACTAGGCTTTTGGTCATCTGCCCAAATTTCTCTTTATGTCGCTCGGTGTCAAATTTTGTTTTATAACACTCCTGTCAAGCGCCTTAGGCTGTTTTTTCTATGTTAAAGGTACTATATAAATACAAGTTGCTGTTATTATTGAAATACTCAGCAGGTCAGGCTGCATCTGTGGAGTGAGAAACAGTTAACTTTTCACTATACTTGCCTGAAACGTTAAAGCTGTTTCTCTCTCCACAGATGCAGCCTGATCTGCTGAATATTTCCAGCATTTTCTTTTTATTTCACATTTCCAGCATCAGCAGTATTTTGCTTTTGAGTTAATTAAAATACTCAATCCACCACGTGTAATGTTCTGTTACTGAAGAATTTTTCCCCAACAATAAACAGAATTTAAAAGCTGTGCAGGCCAATAACTGACCGAGTTATCATTGGTCCAATTGGTGCCAAAGGGATTTTAGACCTAGTTTTTTGGATGATTCTGGGGTGATATGTGTATTTTTTTGCCCATTTTCAATGTTGTGCATGTTGTTAAATCATGCAAATAGTGCACTGTTCCTATCAACATTGCTCATCCTTCATTTGCATTGGTGTGAAGCACTATATCCATTCCCAGGGTAACTGCCATTGTGGGACTGGAGCTTCTGCCTTGGATAGCATGTCTGGATCATGAGGTCAAGTGTTACATCTTTACCCAGGCCAATGCTAACCTATTCCTTGCATTGTGCTCAAAATGCACGTTTATGCTTACCTGAGAGGCAGTGAAATCGAGTTCAATACACCTTTTAGTTTCATCTTGAGTGAACTAACTAATTAGTGATTATCCTACTTTGGGGGAAGGTAAGTGAGGTATCTTTGGGGTCAAGGTGGCTACAAGATGATACATGCTGGCAATGGAAGTTCAGAACTATGCCATATATGGCCGACTTGGTCAACTGCTAGTTGAGCCAAGAAGACCCACAGTACTCTAGGGATGACTGATCACCCTGCCTGGCTCACTAATGGAGCTTGCCAGAACAGGTTGAGGTTCTTCCCACTTAGCTCCAGATAACTCTGCAAGTCAGAGTCCTAAAGGATAGGGTGGTGCTAACTAGGTAAGCAGCAAGAAGGTTAACAGTGGCTCATATTGATAAGCTGGGTGTTTTTAGCTAGTTAAACCCCAGCACACATGGGGACCCTAAGAACCACCGATTTCCACCTAACCTGTCTTGACTTAGGCAAGTGAGCTGCATCCTTTCAGATAGAGAGAGCAATCTTTTTATCAGGCAAAGAGAAATGACAAATTTCTCAAGAGCATAACTTGGAGATTCTTAATATGTTGGTGAGCTTCCGCACATGTCAAATATACGGTTGAAAAAAATTGATTAAAAGTATTATTGTGAACCAGATGTCAAAAATGCACCACGTTCTTACACCTGTACTTAAATGTTATTGATTAGAAAGTCGTCATGTTGCAGTAATTGTTGCACTGGCGATGTCATGAACCCACCAAGGTAGTTACAAATGTTTGTGTACGGTGAAGTCATATATTGCCACCCTAGGGAACTGAAACAGTATTTCCATTGTTTAAACAGCCCCACTTTTACATTCATCTTCATTAACTCATTGAGGCTCAATTACATCAGTGCTTTTCCTTTAAGAGTATTGTGTTGCACCAGCTGTCTTCATTATAGATCACTGGCCAATTACTGTTTCCACATGTGATTCCAGACTAGCAGAACTATCATTGCACAGCATGAAGTTAGATCACAGATCTGGGTAATAGAGACGAATAATGACTGACAAATTATCTATTCTGTTTGAGGGTGAATTTCTACTGCAAGTTACTGTCCCTTCGTGCTAAAGTAGCAAGTTTAACTCTGGAGTCAGGATCTACCATGGTTACAAAATGCAGTGCCGTGAGACACCTAGGAAGAAGCAGACTCACACAGTTTGAGTCTGTGATCTGATTGAGGTAGTTAAATGTTAAAAAGATTCACTAGGGTAGATACAGAGAAACTATTTCATCTGCTGGGGGAATCAAGAACAAGGGGACATAATCTTAAAAGTAGAGCTAGGTCATTTAATAAGGAAATCAGGACGCACTGTTTCACACACAAGGTAGTAGAACTCTGGAATTCTCTGCCCCAAAAGACTATGGATTCTGGGACAATTGGAGCTTTCAAGACTGAGATTGATTAGATTTGTGTTAGGTAAGGGTATCAAGGGATATGGATCAAAGGCAGGTACAGATCAGCCATGATCTAACTGAAGGGTGGAGCAGGTTCGAGGGACTGAATGGCCTACTCCTGTTCCTATGACAGTGTAACACTGGTGCGGATTAAAACCTGATTTAAAACATGTTTAGTGGTTTTTTTAAAGCTAGCTGGAGCTGATTTACATCTCTTGACCCCCATCACCACCGCCACTTATGTACTCTCTAAATAAGATGTCACCACTTGGGGAGAATCTCTGCACTTGTGTGAGCACACAGCCCTTTCCTGTGCAGGAGAATTGTAACTGGAGAGCAGCAGTATAAATCATGTGAATGTACCTACAGGTGCATTACAAAAATAGAATGGTTGGTGACTTTTTAAAAATAAAATGTAATAATGTCCAAATGTCATAGGTATTTTGGGAATTCGAAGCAGTGTGAAATGGCCCCTTGTGGGTGGGGAGAGATTCTCAAATCTTAGGGTGTTAGTACACTTGGTACTCTTCTCAGATACACTGCCACTTTCTAAATTTTTGCATCGCACATTTCTGGAAGTGCGAGCTGATAACAAGGGAAACATGGCATCTGGGATCTGAGTGAACAGGACAATGAACTGTGTATCTCCTTAACCAATCAGATTGAAGGATTGAGAAATAAAAATGAAGAATGGAGAACAAAGTGTTAATTAGACTGGGTGAGTTCAATATCAAATCAGAAAGAGAAATAAAGAGAGGGAAAGAAAGATTGAATTAAGGGAGAGAGGAAAAAGAGACGGAAAGGCAAAATCTCCAATAACAATTACTAACTGAAGGAATAAGACTCCATACTTGTAGTAGATAATTTCAGTGTCAGAGAGGTTGAGTGCCAGTAATTAACAATTATCACATTGTTAAAAGGGTACTTACACTTGTAATGACAAGATTTAACTTTCTGTGGCGCATTTAGTTCATATCGACCATGCAAATACTACAACTTCACAGCAAAATGCAACTTTCATGAAGCTAATGGTGGAGCAGCACAACTTGGACAGCAACATTTGGATAGCAACATTTGGATATTGGCATTTAAACATGCATCTGCCCCTTGCCTGAAGTTGCTGTACCATTTACGCATAAATAACGTGAATGCCATTTGCCTCACCGTTATTTTGACAGCAAAATCTGGCCCAATATAAATGCAGTCCTTGTCAGTACTTCCATAGTTTAAAAGGCCCAAATTCCCTCTTCTTTTTTGTGTAAATGTTACATCCATTAAAAAGAAACTGTCTCATGCTGCAATAGTCCCTCTGTTATATTCCAAGCTGTATTTAAATCTGAAGTGATGGTGATATTTTCTGGCTCATTTTCTTAATGACCGGCAATTGATAAATTGTTTGCTGTGACAAATTTTGAAAGTTATTGTAACTGATAATTGCCTCTACAACATTACATTGATTTTTTTTTTAAAGACAATCCAGTTTTGGCAGTCGCTCTGCTGTCTTGATCAGTCTGGTCCAGTGGAAGAAAAACCTTCTTATTACTCTTTTACTAACTCAGTGCTGCAGCATATGGTAACTGTAGGAGAGGCTGGGTGAGTAAAACGCCACCTTAATTTCTCTAAAAACAATAATTACAATGGTGGCTCAAACATTTATTTTAAACTATTTAAATAGTAAATTCTTTCATAGCAAGATCCAAAATATTCTTTCATTGGATTAACATTTTATTACAGTGTTTTTAAGCATACAGCTTCCATTGTTTAGCACGTATGTAGTCCTGTGTTGCAGCTTCCCCAGGTTGGCACCTCATTTTTAGGTACAGCTGGTGCTGCTCCTGGCATGCTCTTTTACACTCCTCATTGATTCAGGGTTGGTTCCATGGCTTGATGTTATGGTAGAATGAGGGATATGCAAGACCATGAGGTTACAGAATGTGTTGGAACACAATTCTGCTGCTGCTGATGGCCCACAGCGCCTCATGGATAACAGCAACGGTAGCATAGTGGTTAATGTTACTGGACTAGTAATCCTGAAGCCTGGACTAATAATCCAGAGATATGAGTTCAAATCTCACCACAGCAAGTGTAGAATATAAATTCAGTTAATTAAATAAATCTGGAAAAAAAAGCTAGTATCTGTAATGGTGACCATGAAACTAGTGGATTGTTGTAAAAACCCATCTGGCTCGCTAAAGTCCTTTAGGGAACGAAATCTGCCAACCTTATATGTGACTCCAGACCCACAGAAAGGTGGTGACTCTTACCTGCCCTCTGAAATAGCTGAGCAAGCTACTCAGTTGTAACATAACAAACCGCTACAAGAAACAATAATAAGAATAAAACCGGACACTTGGCACGGCTTCCAGCCCAGTCTATCCTGCAAAATCCTTCTCACTAACATCTGAGGACTTGTGCCAAAATTGGGAGAGCTGTCCCACAGACTAGTCAAGCAACAACCTGACATAGTCATACTTTCAGAATCATGTCCCAGACTCCTCCATCACCATTCTTGCGTATGTTCTATCCCACCGACAGGACAGACGCACCCGAGCTGGTGGCACAGTGGTATACAGTTGGGAGAGAGTGGCCATGGGAATCCTCAACATTGACTCCAGACCCAATGAAGTCTCATGGCATCAGGTTAAACCTGGGCAAGGAAATTTCCTGCTGATTACCACTTACCGCCCTCCCTCAGCTGATGAATCAGTACTCCTCTATGTTGAGCACCATGTGGAAGAAGCACTCAGGCAAGCAAGGATACATAATGTACCTGGGGTGGGGGACTTCAATGTCCATCACCAAGGGTGGCTTGGTAGAATCATTACTGACCGAGCTAGCTGAGTCCTGAAGGACATAACTGCCAGTCTCGCCTCTGGTAGGTGGTGAGAGAACCAACACGTGGGTAAAACATACCTGACCTTGTTCTCACCAATCTACCTGTTGCAGATGCATCTGTCCATGACAGTATTGGTAGCAGTTACCACAGCACAAATCTTGAAGAGACGAAGTCCCGTCTTCACACTAAGGACACTCTCCATCGTGTTGTGTGGCATTACCACCATGCTAAATGGGATAGATTCAGAACAGATCTAGCAGCTCAAAACTGGGCATCCATGAGGCGCTGTGGGCCATCAGCAGCAACAGAATTGTATTCCACCACAATCTGTAACCTCATGGCCTGGCATATCCCTAACTCTACCATTAATATCAAGCCAGGTGACCAACCCTGGTTCAATAAGGAGTGAAGCAGAGCATGCCAGGAGCAGAACCACGCATACCTAAAAATGAGGTGCCAACCTGTGGAAACTGAAAGACAGGACTACAAGCATGCTAAACAACAGAAGAGCTTAGCGATCCCACAACCAACGAATCAGATCAAAGTTCTGCAGTCCTGCCACATCCAATTGTGAATGGTGGTGGACCATTAAATAACTGACGGGAGAAGGAGGCTGCATGAACATCTCCATCCTCAATGATGGCGGAGCCCAGCACATGAGTGCAAAAGGCAAGGCTGAAGGGTTTGCAACCATCCTCAGCCAGGAGTGCTGAGTGGATGATCCATCTCGGCTCCTCCTGAGGTCCCCGCCATCACAGAAGCCAATCTTCAGTCAATTCGATTCACTCCACGTGATATCAAGAAATAGCTGAGCGCATTGGATACAGCAAAGGCTATGGACCACGCCAATATTTCGCCTGTCGTACTGAAGACTTGTGCTCCAGAACTAGCCGAGCCTCTAGCCAAGCTGTTCCAATACAGCAACAACACTGGCATCTACCCAGCAATGTGTAAAACTGCCAAGGTATGTCCCGAGCACCATCAGAGCAGGCCAGGGAGCGGAAGGTGCAGCGTGGCCGCGTACCACTCCAGGGAGCAGCATGTGCTGGAGCAGGAGAGCAACAGCAGTGAAAAGGGACGTCACCAAGGTCCAAATCGGTGATTGGAGCGTGGGCAGGAGCGGCGAGGTCAGGGCAAAGGAGCGGCAAGAGATTGCAGAGGGACGTGATCGGGGCCCAGGAGAGGCGTGAGTTCGGGACCCAAAAGAGGCGAGGGCCCAGAGGCAGCACGGGCCAGCCCACACTGAGGTATGTGTGCACACTAAGTCCGTGCAGCAAAGCTGGTGTCCAGTCGTCTTGGTTAATCCTTGCTACTGGACCAAGACCTAGCTCTTTCAAACCTGTGTGGTGGCTGGTGTGCAACGGTCACCACACGTTAAAAAAAATCCAAGCACAGGCATCTTCCACCCTTCAAGATTTAGTTCGGATCTGGAATTTTAGGTCCTTCGTTGAAACACCTGTGAACTCTTTGACGTGGAAGCAAGTCATCCTCGATTTGAGGGACTGCCTATAATGATGATGATGATGTCCTGTCCCCAAAAGCAAGACAAATCCAATCCGTCCAATTACTAGCTCATCAGTCTATTCTCAATCATCAGCAAAGTGATGGAAGGTGTTGTTGACAGTGCTATCAAGTGGTACTTACTCACTAATAATCTGCTCACTGATGCCCAGTTTGGGTTCGGCTTCAGACCTCATAACAGCCTTAGTCCAAACATGGACAAAAGAGCTGAATTCCAGGGCTGAGATGAGAGTGACTGCCCTTGACATCAAAGCAGCAGTTGACCGAGTGTGGTATCAAGGAGCCCTAGTAAAATTGAGGTCAATGGGAATCAGGGAGAAAACTCTCCACTGGCTAGAGTCATAGCTAGCACAAAGGAAGATGGTTGTGGTTGTTGGAGGGCAATCATCTCAGCCATAGGACATCACTGCAGGAGTTCCTCATGGCAGTATCCTAGGCCCAACCATCTTCAGCTGCTTGATCAATGAACTTTGCTCCATCATAAGATCAGAAGTGGGGATGTTCGCTGATGACTGCACTGTGTTCAGTTCTATTCACAACACCTCAGATAATGAAGCAGTCTATGCTTGCATGCAGCAAGATCTGGACGACATTCAGGCTTGGGCTGATAAGTGGCAAGTAGCATTTGCGCCCACAAGTGCCTGGCAATGACTATCTCTGACAAGAGAGAGTCTAACCACTGTCTCTTAACATTCACCGGCATTACCATCACCAAATCCCCTAACATCAACATACTGTGGCTACAAGAGCAGGTCAGAGGCTGGGTATTCTGTGGTGAGTGTGTCACCTCCTGACTCCCCAAGGCCTTTCTACCATCTACAAGGCACAAGTCAGAAGTGTGATGGAATACTCTCCACTTGCCTGGATGACTGCAGCTCAAACGATATTCAAAAAGCTTGATATCATCCAGGACAAAGCAGCACACTTGATTGGAACTTCATCCACCACATTAAACATTCACTCCCTCCACCAACAGGTGCACCGTGGCTGCAGTGTGTACTATCTACAAGATGCACTGCAGCAACTCGCCAAGGCTTCTTTGACAGCACCTCCCAAACCCGCAACTTCTATCACCTAGAAGGACAAGGGCAGTAGGCACATGGGAACACCATCACCTGCAAGTTTCCCTCCAAGTTATACACCATCTTGACTTGGAAGTATATCACCATTCCTTCATCGTCGCTGAGTCAAAATCCTGGAATTCCCTCCCTAACAGCACTGTGGGACTACCTTCACCACACGGACTGCAGCGGTTCCAGAAGGCAGCTCAGCACCATCTTCTCAAGGGCAATTATTGATGGGCAATAAATGCTGGCCTTGCCAGTGACGCCCACATCCCAGGAACAAATTTTTTAAAACTTGGCTTTTAAAGCATGACAAAGTACCGAAAATTTGTCAGAATGTCCAAACTGTGTCGGTGTATCCAAACTGTGTCGGAGTTTCCAAACTGCTGCCTCCAAATCTTGGTAATCTAGCCCTCAAAGCCCAAGCAACTTAGTCCTATCCATACTCATATTTCTTGATCTGATTAAATTTTGTGAGGCTGGAGACTTTGAAAGTGTCATTCTTAGTGCTTCCTTGGTGGATAAATCCAGTGGGTGTCAGCCTGCCTCAAGGGCAGCACTCTCACCTATTGAGTCAGAAGGTTGCAGGTTCAAGCCCTGTTATAGAAACCTCAGCATAATTTAGGCTGACACTCCAGTACAGTGCTGAGGGAGTGCTGCACTGTTGGAGGTGCTGTCCTTCAGATAAAATGTTCTCCGAGGTCTTGTCTGCTCTCTCAGGTGGATGTAAAAGATCCAATAGTACTTTTCGAAGAATAGTAGGATAGTTTTCCTTAGTGTCTTGGCCAACATTAATCCCTCAATCAAAACCACCAAAAATAAATTATCTGGTCAAGGTGGGATCTTGTTGTTTGCAATTTGGCTGCTGAGTTTCTCTACATTGCAACAGTGTCTGAACTTCAAAAAGAAAGTGCTTCATTGGCTGTGAAATATTTTAGGACATCCTGAGATCATGCAAGGTGTTATATAAATGAAAGTAATTGCTTTATCTTTAAATCCTAAATTGGAACTCCAAGATCTGTTGATACCAGCAACTTAAGGTATCTGTAAATGAAAATTGATTTGAACTTAGTGGCATTCATTTTCTGAGCACATGCTGATGACATCTCCGGACAGTGTGCCCATGATTTTCTGATATGCCCTGCAAGGTTTCCTGCCGCCAGTGCATGCTCAGAAAATTAGTCCCAGTGGGCTCAGGTTTCGGCCTGAGTTGCTCCTATTTTTTTGGAGCAACTTGTTTAGAATGGAGCAACTTAGAAATTGCAATTCTCGGTATTTATGTTGCTCCAGTCCTGTGAGCTAGAATAGTTTCATTTTAGAACAGATTTTTTTTTTCAAAAGGGGGTGTGTCCAGCCACTTACACCTGTTTTGCAAGTTTAGGCAGCGAAAACTTACTCCAAACTAACTTAGAATGGAGTAAGTGTAGATTTTTGTACGCTCAGAAAAACCTTGCCAGCACTTTAGAAATTAGGCGTAGGGAACGAGAGATGGGGGGCGGGGGGTAATGGGAAGTTTACAACATTAAACACTTCACTTTTAAAAATAAAGAGCCATCATCAATAATAAATGATAAATAAATCAATAAATCAACCAATAAATCAATCAAAAAAATAAAAAAATCAAACAAACAAAAATAATAAAAAATCAATGAATAAAAAAAAAATTACGTTTCTACTGACCTACTGCAGCACCGGAAGCCCTCCAACAACATGCTGGGATGGGGGCCTCCCCCAGGAGATGCCGGGAGGGCGAGCCCCACCGCCGCCGCCACTTCGGGTGAGGCCGCCCCCAGCGAGATGCCGGGAGGGCGGGCCCCGCTGCCGCTGCCACTTCGGCTGGGGCCCGCACCCAGCAGATGATCGCCGCCGCCGCCGAGGACTTCAGGCGGGGCCAGCCCCCAGTGAGATGTCGGACGGGCCCCGCCGCCGACGAGGTAAGAGGTGTCAGTCCACTCGGCCAGGAATAGGGGCGACGTCCCTTTGGCCAGGGATAGGGTCGTTGCCCGGAGACAGGACGCGCTGGGAGGGCCAGGAGCTATTGTGCACCCACACACAGCCTCCACTGCGCACGCGCGTAGCTGCCGGCACTGTTTTTGGCGCAGGGCTGTAGCTCCGCCCCCAGCAGCTCCTGCTGCACCGCGCCGAGCTGGAAACGGGCTTACAGCTATCGGAGAATCGCGAGGTAAGTTTTCGGTGCAATTTCTGTTCTACAAATTAGGCAGGCCTCTCCGATGTGCGGCGTTCTAGCAGGGGTCCGAAACTTGAGCCCTATATGTGTCCTCTGAATATGCTACACACCCACATGACCCATGAAAACCAAAATCTTGGACACTCATGCTCTATCTCACAAATTGGCCCACAATTGCTTCAGTATAATCGTCTCTGCTACGTAAATTCCAATATTTGGCAGATATCTTGAATTGACAACATTATTGCGATCCAGAAGTAAGGTAATTGATGACACATGGGGCCATGACCTTTGCTGGAATCTTAAATCATAAAACGATGTTTTCATTTCTTTATAAATGTGTGCTTCAAGTAGAAAAACTGACAGGAGGAGAGGTATGTTAGAAAACAATTCGACCGGCTCCTACATCAGACTCTTGGATTATATCCTCTCAGTGTCATCTAGTGAATGATGTTCTGGACTCCAGCTCCTCGGGTCAGTGATTTTATGCTTGGTTTGGAACTGCTTGCCTTATCTGTTGACTGGAAAGCACTTTTTTATTATGTCTTCATTTTAAGTTCTTTGAAAATCCCGCTTTCAGATTACCCAAGGCGTATTCCATTCTTCAGCTGAGAGGGCAGACAGTTAACTTGCACCTGGAGCAAGGCAGTTCTTGAACTGTGTCTTAAGTGGTGTGTGAGGGCAGCTTTAGGGTAAAGTTGGGATGGGGGGGAACAACAACTCCATTTCTCTTTCTCTCTCTCTATTTCGATCTCTATCTCTCTATCTTTCTCTTTTTTTTCGCTCTCATCTCTACCTTTCTCTATTTCTCTCTCTATCTCTTTCTCTCTGTCTCCATATCGTTCTTATCTCTTTCTCTCTCTTTCTCTCTCTCTCTTTGTCTATCTCTATATCTTCCTTATCTTTCTCTTTTTTTTTTCTCTTTCTCTGTCTGTCGGTCTGTCTCTCTCTATGGGAAACTGCTCACCACCAACTCTGCACATCCCCACATAACACAACTGAGCTCAGAACCTCACAGTGCTGGGAACTGCAGTGTTGGAAACCTAACGCAACATGCCAGTGCAATGCCTGGGAAAGGATTCAAAGCCGGGCCATAAAACTATATACTGTATGTGTTTAGGGATTTTGAACTAATGTTTTTTTATCAAACAAAAACTGCTGCACAAGAAATCACAAGAATAACTTCTTTGTGTTCCATTGAAGGCCTCACTTAACTTCCAGTTTCCATTTCTGATGGGGCAACATTAGTCTGGGGCAGATTTATTCTGCGGGGAAGATTTCATGCTCATAACCAGTGTCATTTTAAACAATGGATCAGGTGGGCCCCATGTCGAGCATCCAATCTTCCTTCCCCCCCATCCTGATCTTCCTATATGAGCTATGCCCAGGTGATCCAATACACCCAAGAGCATTAGGAGGAAAATCTGCCCCTGAACATGGGCAATTTAAGAGGTAATTTTTTATAAACGTGAACATGATCTCTTTTGCATTCATGCAAATATTCATTGGCAGATGAATGAGAAAAAAAAATAACTTGCAATAATATAGGACTTCAGGATGTCCCAAAGTGTTTTACACCCAATGAAGTATTTTTGACGTGTAGTCACTGTTGTAATGTAGGAGACGTTTCAGCCAATTTGCACACAGTAAGCTCCCACAAACAATAATGAGATAATGACCAGATAATCTGTTTTAGTGATGTTGGTTAAGGAATAAATGCTGACTAGGACACCAGGGAGAACCCCCCTGCTCTTTTGGATTGTGTCATGGGGGTCTTTTACATCCACCTGCGAGGACAGACGGGCCCTTTAACGTTTCATCCGAATGGCAGAGTAGGATTGAAGCTTTAACTTTTCTGGTCAGCACTGTTTTATTGGGATTGGTATACTATAAGAAGAAATGCAGAATATTCTTAAACAGTCAAAAAAATCAGAACAGAATCTTACATTTCCAAGAGAAAATCAATAACCACTTATCTGCAGGTACAAAATTGTTCACCTAAAATAGATGTAAAATTGATTTAACACTTATCAGCTGTTCATTTCCTAAGCATAAACTCAATGTGAAGTAAAGCCCCCGGTTATTGATTTGTGGGACAACAGCTTTCTGTGCACTATTCAGTCATATTCACCCAAGGCTACACAAATAATGTACGTGGGCTGAATCCTCATTTTGTGGCACTTGAAAAAAAAACCAGACCTCCAACACCTTCAGTAGGGTCTGCAGTGTCTAGTATAGGACTACCCCTTAACTGAACAGAATTACATTTAGCTGCATATTCGGGCTACTTTGCACACTGCCAAATGCTCGGCAAGTCATCAGCTATTTCTAAAAGTGTGCCGGAGGGAACCAGGTGTGCTTAAGGAAATTGTTTTTGTAAACGCTGTTGTTGGAATGCAGCTGTAAGTCTCAGACAGCCTTGCACAGCCACTCTTGTTAACCAGAAAACTCCACCAAAATCACCAAGAGGCAAACTAATTACATTTAGGGGAGGAAAAAAGATAGAGGTTTTTGGATTCGCTTGGGAACTGGTACCCAAGATAATTAACTTGGGTATTTTCCCTAGGCATTTATGTTTGAACATAGAGATTACAAGCAGAGGGATGACTAGTTATGTTAACTTTATCTCAGCTTTTCGTTCCTTATCGTCATGTTGTACATTTCATTTAATTACAGCAAATTTTTGACTAATGATGCCCCTTCCTTAAGTCATAGTACTTAGGTACTCAAATGAAAAGCATAATTTTCAATTTCTTTTAATTTTGTGGAAAGGAAAGATTTTAGTCAGATGTGAATGTTCCTCAGAAGCTGTTTATCCAAGAGCCAAAAGATATCTGAGCAAATCCTGACCTGCCGCAGTTGTTTCGATGCCTGTTTTCTCTCGTTTTTGTCAGTTTAATATATTAATATCTGTTTCCTTACCGGAGCTAGTTTTTCTAGCTCACATATGATACTAGTTAATTCCTACTCAAGTAAAATGATGTAATCAGCATCCTTTGAATGGCCACTGTAGAGTGTAACAGCTGAATGCTTTTTGCAGACTACACATCTATATTTGCTCCTTATTTCCTCTCAGGTCATGTTAAGCTTTATAACAGTTTTGTAACTAACTTCATTTTAAGCATTTCAAAGTAAAGTCATGAATCATAAGTTAAAGAAGGTGGAAATGAGAAAAAGCCAATTGCAATTAGATCAGACTGAAGCATCAGGCATTGCACCCTTCCCATTGTTCTCCTCCTGAAATACATTGCTATTTCCCTAGGTTGCTGCCACCTCCTGCCTGACAGTTCCCTGCTTCCTGTTGGAATTTTCTTTTTTTGTGACTAGCACTGTTACTGCTTGCAGGACCACCTTAACTTGCTCCCCCCAGCATGTTCTAAAAAGAAAACAAAAGCGCTTGAATTTATATAGTGCCTTTCATAACCTCAGGACACGTCAATTAAGTACTTTTGAAATGTAGTCACTGTTGTAATGCAGGCAGCCATTTTGAGCACGCAAGGTCCCACAAACAGAAATTAGATAAATGACGAAATAATCTAGTTTCATAGAAACATAGAAACATAGAAAATAGGTGCAGGAGTAGGTCATTCGGCCCTTCGAGCCTGCACCGCCATTCAATAAGATCATGGCTGATCATTCCCTCAGTACCCCTTTCCTGCTTTCTCTACATATCCTTTGATCCCCTTAGCTGTAAGGGCCATATCTAGCTCCCTCTTGAATATATCCAATGAACTGGCATCAACAACTCTCTGCGGCAGGGAATTCCACAGGTTAACAACTCTCTGAGTGAAGAAGTTTCTCCTCATCTCAGTCCTAAATGGCCTACCCCTTATCCTAAGACTATGTCCCCTGGTTCTGGACTTCCTGAACATCGGGAATATTCTTCCCGCATCTAACCTGTCCAGTCCTGTCAGAATCCCGTCAGAGATCCCCTCTCATCCTTCTAAACTCCAGTGAATAAAGGCCCAGTTGATCCAGTCTCTCCTCATATGACAGTCCAGCCATCCCTGGAATTAGTCTGGTGAACCCTCAATAGCAAGAACATCCTTCCTCAGATTAGGAGACCAAAACTGAACACAATATTCCAGGTGAGGCCTCACTAAGGCCCTGTACAACTGCAGTAAGATCTCCCTGCTCCTATACTCAAATCCCCTAGCTATGAAGGCCAACATACTATTTGCCTTCTTCACCGCCTGCTGTATCTGCATGCCAACTTTCAATGACTGATGAACCTTGACACCGAGGTCTCGTTGCACCTCCCCTTTTCCTAATCTGCCGCCATTCAGATAATATTCTGCCTTCGTGTTTTTGCCCCCAAAATGGATAACCTCACATTTATCCACATTATACTGCATCTGCCATGCATTTGCCCACTCACCTAACCTGTCCAAGTTACCCTGCAGCCTCTTAGCATCCCCCTCACAGCTCACACCGCCACCCAGTTTAGTGTCATCTGCAAACTTGGAGATATTACACTCAATTCCTTCATCCAAATCGTTAATGTAAATTGTAAAGAGCTGGGATAAATAGTGGACAGGACACCAAGGAGAACTCCCTACTCTTCTTCAAATAGTGCCATGGGATCTTTAATATCCACCTGAGAGGGCAGATGAGACCTCAGTTTAACATCTCATTGAAAAGATGGCACCTCTGACAGTGCAGTGCGCCCTCAGTACTGCACTGAAAAATCAGCCTGGATTATCTGTTTAGGTCTCTGGAGTGGGACTTGAAGTCACACCTTCTGACTCAGAGCTGAGAGGGCTACTACTGAGTCACAGCTCACACCCATGGCAAATTTTGAAAATAAGTGATATTTTCCTCCATGGCTCAATTGGAAAGTGCACCAGATGGTTGGTGAGCCTTACAGACCAGGAAAATCCCACTGTTCAATCCCTGGTTTATGCCCGAAGCAGTGAATCATAGTTTTGGTGATGTGGGGGGGATGGCAGGGAGGGGGAGGGGGTGGGCAGTGGGGGCACTATCATTGTTCTCTGTGTTACTGGGCTGGGGAGGGGTAAGTTCAGACAGGGTCTGCTCCTGGTCTCAGTGGCACTGAAACATGCATGTCTGTGGATTTTGGGTAACAACCTGATTAGGTATGTCTGCAATGACTACCCAGGTAACATTAGAGCAGGAGTAGCCCATTTGGCCTCTTGAACCTGTTCCTCCATTCAATTATATCATGGCTCAACTGTACCTCAATGCTATTACAAGCCTTTGACACATATCCCTTATTCCCTTACATAACAAAAATCTATGGATCTCAGTCTTGAAAGCTCCAATTAACTCAGCATGGGCGAACCCTGCCATGCTCAGGATCGAAGCTATTAAATGAAGAATTGAAATATAAGCACATTTATGTAGAAAACTGTGCTCAGTTATGGTCACTATACAACAAGAAAAACAAATGTACTTGCATTACAAAGGTCATAGAGCAACAAGACTGATCCCAAGTGCAAACAAGGTGAGTTATGAGGGAAGATTAGAGAAGCTTTTCAGTCTAGAAAGATGGCAGTGATGAGGAGACCTCATCAAGGTATATTAAATATTCATGGGAATAGGTAAGGAAATCCAGGTTATGACTCCAAAGCAATTAGAAGCAGATACCCTCAGGAAATCAGTGAAAAGCAAACTTAGAACAGATATTGGGAAATACATCTTTACTCATAGGGGCCGAAATTGATCAACTTACCGCCCACTGCCGCCGACATTCCTCTGCAAGATCCACCCAGTGCCACTTTCGACGTGACCTGGAGCGGGCGAGAGGGGAAAGCTGCCGGGAACCGCGTGCTGACGTCAGTGGCCCTCCGAGCTCCCATACTGATGCGGGCGGGAGTCAGTGGGAGTCGGCGCCAGAACAGGGGTGGACCGCTGCCAGGAGGCTGGTCTGTTCCCAACGGTAAGTCTGAAGATCCTGAAAAAAAGGTTAGTGAACATTTTTTTTTTCCACAGTGACTTACCTGGATGGGGTCCCCTGAAAGTCTTCTGATAGTTTTTTACATTTTTTTCCTGATGATTTTTATTTTCAACTGCTTGACCCTCCATGGGCCCGACTCCATCCTCGGCGGCACTTGGGCAGCAAGCGCCTCTGCCACCGGGAATGAAACCTCCTGCCTGCTGGTGCCCAGATTGGCAGCGTACGTAGTTCATTTGCCACCCGCCGACCTTCGAGGGACCTCGGTGATGTACCATTCGGTACCTCGGCAGCACTTTGGGCGGCACTTGGGTGGGCGGAGGCCTTGACCAAATTTGGCCCCAAAGAATGCTAAGTGGTTGGAATAATGTACCAAGCAAGGCCACAATATTGAGGTTATTCAAAACACAATGAAATACTGTGAGCGAAGAGTTAATGTAATAGGGAGTTGGGGTACAACGGGGAACGGATGTACTAGAGCGCCAAGCTTTGATGGGTCGAATGATCATTCTCAATCCCAAACAAGGAATGGGAGAGGCACTGCCCTCGAGAAAAGTGAAGAAAACAGGAAGAAAAATCGATAATTTCCTCGAGTACTACAAAGCCAACAGCAGTAAGGATCAAACCTGTGCGTTCACAGAAGCATAGAAATTACAGCACAGAATGAGGCCATCTGGCCCATCATCCCTGTGCTGGTGCTAGCTCTTCAATTGGAACCACTTCCCGCGCCCTATCCTAGATTCCTGTTACATTACATATTTTCAAATATTTCTCCAATTCCCTTTTACATTAGGTTATAGTCTTTGCTTCATTAGTCACTCATGGTAAAGCATTCCATGTTCTAATAACTCTCTGTGTGAAAGCATTTCTTTTAACCTCCCCCTTCATTGTTCATAATTTTGAATACAGTGATTAAATCCCCTTTAACCTTCTCAGTTCCAGTGTAAATTTTGTAAGGCTTTCTTCATAGCTATAATCTTTTATTCCCAGTATCATTCTACAACAACAACTTGCATTTATAGAGTTCCTTTAACATAGAAAAACATCCCAAGGTGCTTCACAGGAGCGTAAGCAGACAAAATTTAACACCAAGCTAGATAAAGAGATATTAAGACCGATTACCCACCAAAAGCTTGGATAAAGAGGGAGATTTTAAGGAATGACTAAAGGAGGAGAGATGACGAAGTGGAAAAGTTTACAGAGGGAATTCCAGAGCTTAAGGCCTAGGCTGCTGAAGGCAAGGGCCTCAATGGTGAAGCGATGAAAATCACGGATGCACAAGAGGCCAGAATTGGGGGAGCTCAGAGATCTGGGAAGGTTGTAGGGCTGGAGGAGGTTACAGAGATAGGGAGGGGTGAGGCCATGTTGGAATGTGAACACAAGGATGAGAATGAAATCTAAATGTTGCTAGACCACGAGTGAATCTAGGTCAGTAAGCATAGGGGTTGTTGTATATCTGTAAAGCATGCACTCCCATGTTCCGCCACCAGGGAGCTCATCCCCTGAAGTCCCAAGGGGTCCCAGCATCCCTTGGGAGCACTGTATATAAGCCGGCCCCTAAGGCCTGTTCCTCACTCTGGAGTGTCTTATTAAAGACTGAGGTCACTGTTACTTTAACCTCCCTGTGTGCAGCCTCATCTGTGTTAGGAACACAATAACTGGCGACGAGAATACGAATCCAACGCAAAGATGCAGCAAACTGTGGGCATCCTGGAGAAGTTCTCGGAGGGTGAGGACTGGGAAGCCTATGTCGAACGTCAAGACCAGTACTTTGTAGCCAACGGAGAAGGAAGCGCTGCAAAAAGGAGAGCGGTCCTCCTCACAGTCTATGGGGCACCGACTTACAGCCTCATAAAGAATCCTCTGGCCCCAGTGAAACCCACAGATACGTCGTATGAGGAGCTGTGTACACTGATTTGGGAGCATCTTAACCCGAGGGAGAGCGTGCTGATGGCGAAGTATCGGTTCTACACGTGCCAGCGATCTGAAGGTCAAGAAGTGGCGAGCTACGTTGCCGAGCTAAGGCGACTTTCAGGACAATGTGATTTTGATGGCTACCTGGAGCAAATGCTCAGAGACTTTTTTGTACTTGGCATTGGCCACGAGACCATCCTACGAAAACTTTTAACTGTAGAGACACCGATCCTCAGTAAGGCCATTGTGATAGCACAGGCGTTTATGTCCACCAGTGATAACACCAAACAAATCTCTCAGCACACAAGTGCTAGCAATGTTCATAAATTAACTGGAACTGTGTTTGCAAGCAGAAATGTACAGGGCAGAAACCACGAGTCTGCAACTGCCAGCAGGCCTCAGGTGACCCAGATGACTCAGAGTCCCCAACAAAGGATGAATGCAAGGCAATTCACACCTTGTTGGCGCTGCGGAGGCTTCCATTCAGCCTATTCATGACGCTTCAAAGGGTATGTTTGCAAGAGCTGTGGAACAATGGGGCACCTCCAACGAGCTTGTAAATGAGCTGCAAGCTCTGCAAAACCTGCTAACCACCACGTGGCAGAGGAAGATCGGTCCATGGTGGACCAAAACAATTTCGAGCCTCAGAGAGAGGAGGCAGATGCTGAAGTACACGGGGTGCACACATTTTCGACAAAATGTCCACCTATAATGCTAAACGTAAAATTGAATGGCCTATCCATAGCCATGGAACTAGACACTGGCACTAGCCAATCCATCATGAGTAAAAAGATGTTTGAGAGACTGTGGTGCAAAAAGGCATTCAGACCAGCCCTGAGCCCCATCCACACGAAACTGAGAACGTACACCAAAGAGCTTATCACTGTCCTGGGCAGCGTAATGGTCAAGGTCACCTACGAGGGCACGATGCAGGAACTGCCACTCTGGATTGTCCCAGGCGATGTCCCCACACTACTTGGAAGGAGCTGGCTGGGCAAAATCTGCAGGAACTGGGATGACATCCGAACGTTGTCACATGTCGATGAGGCCTCATGTACCCAGGTTCTTAACAAATTATCTTTCCTTTTTGAGCCAGGCATTGGAAACTTTTCCGGGTGCGAAGGTACAGATCCACTTGGTCCCAGAGGCATGACCCATTCATCACAAGATGCGAGCGGTACCTCACATGATGAGGGAGAGAGTGGAAATCGAGCTGCACAGGCTGCAACGCAAGGGCATCATCTCCCCAGTGGAATTCAGCGAGTGGGCCAGCCCGATTGTTCCAGTACTCAAAAGTGATGGCACGGTCAGGATTTGCGGCGATTATAAAGTATTAATCGTTTCTCGCTGCAGGACCAATACCCGCTACCTAAGACAGACAACCTATTTGGGACGCTGGCAGGAGGCAAGACGTTCACCAAGCTCGACCTGACTTCGGCCTACATGACGCAAGAGCTGGAGGAGTCTTCGAAGGGCCTCACCTGTATCAACACGCACAAGGGACTGTTCATCTACAACAGATGCCCGTTTGGAATTCGATCGGCTGCAGCGATCTTCCAGACAAACATGGAGAGCCTACACAAGGCGGTACCACACATGGTGGTCTTTCAGGACGACATATTGGTCATGGGTCAGGACACAGCCGAGCATCTACAAAACCTGGAGGAGGTCCTCCAGCGACTGGATCACGTAGGGCTGCGGCTGAAGAGGTCGAAATGCGTCTTCATGGCAACAGAAGTGGAGTTTTTGGGGAGAAAGATCGCGGCGGACGGCATTTGGCATTCGGCCCACAGATTCCAAGACAGAGGCTATTAGGAACGTGCCCAGGCTCATAACGTCACGGAGCTGCGGTCGTTCCTGGGACACCTCAACTATTTTGGAAACTTCCTACCGGGGTTAAGCACCCTTTTAGAGCCCCTACATGCGTTATTGCGCAAAGGTGAAAACTGGGTATGGGAAAAAAACAAGTAATTGCTTTTGAGAAAGCCAGAAACATTTTATGCGCCAACAAGCTGCTTGTATTGTATAACCCGTGTAAAAGATTTGTCCCAGCATGTGATGCATCGTCGTACGGAGTTGGGCGTGTATTACAACAAGCTAACATTGCGGGGAAGTTGCAACCTGTCGTCGATGCTTCCAGGAGCTTGTCTAAGGCCGAGAGGGCCTACAGCATGATTGAGAAAGAGGCATTAGCGTGTGTGTTCGGGGTAAAGAAAATGCATCAGTATCTGTTTAGCCTCAAATTTGAGCTGGAAACCGATCACAAGCCCCTCACATCCCTGTTCGCTGAAAACAAGGGGATAAATACTAATGCCTCAGCCCGCGCACTCGCGCTATCAGCGTATAACGATACCATCCGCCACAGGCCAGGTACCGAGAACTGTGCGGATGCTCTCAGTCAGCTACCATTGCCCACCACGGGGGTAGAAATTGGACAGTTTGCAAACTTGTTGATGGTGGCACAGCCCGCAGATTTGTTGATGGTCATGGAAGTGTATGAAAATGATAAATCACCTGTCATGGCCCGCCAGATTAGGACTTGGACCAGCCAAGATCCTCTGCTGTTCCTAGTAAAAAACTGTGTACTGCATGGGAGCTGGTCTAGCATCCCCGTTGAAATGCAAGAGCCAATCAAGCCGTTCCAGCGGCGAAAGGACGAGCTGTCCATTCAGGCAGACTGCCTGTTGTGGGGTAATAGAAACATAGAAACATAGAAAATAGGTGCAGGAGTAGGCCATTTGGCCCTTCTAGCCTGCACCGCCATTCAATGAATTCATGGCTGAACATGCAACTTCAGTACCCCATTCCTGCTTTCTCGCCATACCCCTTGATCCCCCTAGTAGTATGGACTTCATCTAACTCCTTTTTGAATATATTTAGTGAATTGGCCTCAACAACTTTCTGTGGTAGAGAATTCCATAGGTTCAGCACTCTCTGGATGAAGAAGTTCCTCCTCATCTCGGTCCTAAATGGCTTACCTTAGACTGTGTCCCCTGGTTCTGGACTTCCCCAACATTGGGAACATTCTTCCTGCATCTAACCGTCTAAACCCGTCAGAATTTTAAACGTTTCTATGAGGTCCCCTCTCATTCTTCTAAACTCCAGTGAATACAAGCCCAGTTGATCCAGTCTTTCTTGATAGGTCAGTTCCGCCATCCCGGGAATCAGTCTGGTGAACCTTCGCTGCACTCCCTCAATAGCAAGAATGTCCTTCCTCAGGTTAGGAGACCAAAACTGTCCACAATACTCCAGGTATGGCCTCACCAAGGCCCTGTACAACTGTAGCAACACCTCCCTGCCCCTGTACTCAAATCTTCTCGCTATGAAGGCCAACATGCCATTTGCTTTCTTAACCGCCTGCTGTACCTGCATGCCAACCTTCAATGACTGATGTACCATGACACCCAGGTCTCATTGCACCTCCCCTTTTCCTAATCTGTCACCATTCAGATAATAGTCTGTCTCTGTTTTTACCACCAAAGTGGATAACCTCACATTTATCCACATTATACTTCATCTGCCATGAATTTACCCACTCACCTAACCTATCCAAGTCGCTCTGCAGCCTCATAGCATCCTCCTCGCAGCTCACACTGCCACCCAACTTAGTGTCATCCGCAAATTTGAAGATACTACATTTAATCCCCTCGTCTAAATCATTAATGTACAGTGTAAACAGCTGGGGCCCCAGCACAGAACCTTGCGGTACCCCACTAGTCACTGCCTGCCATTCTGAAAAGTACCCATTTACTCTTACTCTTTGCTTCCTGTCTGCCAACCAGTTCTCAATCCATGTCAGCACACTACCCCCAATCCCATGTGCTTTAACTTTGCACATTAATCTCTTGTGTGGGACCTTGTCGAAAGCCTTCTGAAAGTCCAAATATACCACATCAACTGGTTCTACCTTGTCCACTCTACTGGAAACATCCTCAAACAATTCCCTTTCCCTTTCAGAAATCCATGCTGACTTGGACCTATCATGTCACCTCTTTCCAAATGCACTGCTATGACATCCTTAATAATTGATTCCATCATTTTACCCACTACCGATGTCAGTCTGACCGGTCTATAATTCCCTGTTATCTCTCTCCCTCCTTTTTTAAAAAGTGGGGTTACATTGGCTACCCTCCACTCCATAGGAACTGATCCAGAGTCAATGGAATGTTGGAAAATGACTGTCAATGCATCCACTATGTCCAAGGCCACCTCCTTAATACTCTGGGATGCAGTCCATCAGGCCCTGGGGATTTAACGGCCTTCAATCCCATCAATTTCCCCAACACAATTTCCCGACTAATAAGGATTTCCCTCAGTTCCTCCTCCTTACTAGACCCTCTGACCCCTTTTATATCCGTAGTGCTACCAAAAAAGGGCAGGGAGACGTTCATCTCAGATCTCCACAGCACACACCCGGGTATAGTAATGATGAAAGCGATAACCAGATCCCACGTGTGGTGGTCCGGTATCGACTCTGACTTAGAGTTTTGTGTACGGCAATGCAGCGTATGTGCTCATTTGAGCAACGCACCCAGAGAGGCACCACTAAGTTTGTGGTCCTGGCCCTCCAGACCATGGTCGAGGATCCATGTCGATTATGCGGGCCTGTTTCTCGGTAAAATGTTTCTGATGGTGGTGGATGCTTTTTCAAAATGGATTGAATGTGAAATAATGTCGGGAAGCACCGCCACCGCCACCATTGAAAGTCTGAGGGCCATGTTTGCCACCCACGGCCTGCCTGACATACTGGTCAGTGACAACGGGCCATTTCTCACCAGTATCAAATTTAAAGAATTCATGACCCGCAATGGGATCAAACATGTCATGTCGGCCCCGTTTAAACCAGCCTCCAAAGGGCAGGCAGAGCGGGCAGTACAAACCATCAAACAGAGCCTTAAACGAGTCACAGAAGGCTCGCTCCAAACCCGCCTGTCCCGAGTACTGCTCAGCTACCGCACGAGACCCCACTCGCTCACAGGGGTGACCCTGGCTGAGCTACTCATGAAAAGGACACTTAAAACCAGACTCTCGCTGGTTCACCCCAACCTGCATGATCAGGTAGAGAGCAGGCGGCAGCAACAAAATGTAAACGATGGTCGCGCCACTGTGTCACGGGAAATTGATCTGAATGACCCTGTGTATGTGCTAAACTATGGACATGGTCCCAAGTGGATCGCGGGCACGGTAAAAACTAAGTAGGGAATAGGGTGTTTGTAGTCAAACTAGACAATGGACAAATTTGCAGAAAGCACCTGGACCAAACGAGGCTGCAGTTCACAGACTGCCCTGAACAACCCACAGCAGAAACCACCATTTTCGAGCCCACAACACACACCCAAAGGATCAACGATACCACGCCGGACCAGGAAGTCGAACCCATCACGCCCAACAGCCCAGCAAGGCCAGGCTCACCTAGCAGCCCTGCAGGGCCAACAACACGCCAGCCCAGCGAGGGCACAGCCAACACACCGGAACAGACATTTGTACCGAGGCGGTCCACCAGGGAAAGAAAAGCTCCCGACCGCCTCACCTTGTAAATAGTTTTCACTTTGACTTTGGGGGGGGAGTGATGTTGTGTAACTGTAAAGCATGCACTCCCATGTTCCGCCACCAGGGAGCTCATACCCTGAAGTCCCAAGGGATCCCAGCATCCCTTGGGGGCACTGTATATAAGTCAGCCCCTAAGGCCTGTTCCTCACTCTGGAGTGTCTTATTAAAGACTGAGGTCGCTGTTACTTTAATCTCCCTGTGTGCAGCCTCATCTGTGTTAGGAACACAATAGGAATGATGGGCGAATGGGACTTGGTGCTAGTTAGGATACAGGCAGCAGAGTTTTAGATAAGCTCAAGTTTACAGAGGTTGGAAGATAGAAGGCCAGCCTGGAAAGCATTGGAATAGTCGAGATTAGAGGTAGCAAAGTCATGGATGAGGTCTTCAGCAGCAGGTGAACTGAGGCAGGGTAATATAAGGCAGAAGTAGGCGGACCTTTGATGGAGAGAATATGGGGTCAGAAGCTCAGTTCAGGGTTAAATAGGACAGGGAGGTTGTGAACAGTCTGGTTCAGCCTGAGACAATGACCAGACAGGAGTTGAAGACAATGGGGGTGAAATTGCCCCTTTTTATTGCCCCGTTAACGCCTCCGGGGGGCATGCTAATGGGGAGCAGAGACGGTTTAGCCCAGCGGGACGCTAGCACCACTGAGGAACCTGCCCTGGAGGTTTGGGGGGGCGCTGTTCTGGCAGCGTCCTGCAATTAGCAGCCCAGGTCGGCGCACAACCGGCGATTATATCATTGCCGCGTGCGCCGACACCTTATTGCCCCGGCAACGACCCCTTTGCGTCCCATGGTGGAAATTTCCCTGTGGGACGCGAGATTGACATGGGATGATGCCAACGACAGCTTCGCGGGTGGTGGTTGGGGCTCGTGGCTGGGGTGCCCTGCCTCCCTGAAAGGGGAGGACCTTGTGCTGCAGCTGCCATCTTTTTTTGCCGGACGACTTTGCAGTCAGCCCAACAATGACGGCCGCTGGTGCTGCCGGGCCGCCAACATGAAGCCCAGCACTCCCTCAGCACCCCCTCTTGGGTGGCGTGCCATTGGCCTGGCCGAAACCCTCCCTGGTGGCCCAGAGGGCACCAGGAAAACAGCTGCAGAGTTTGCAGTGGCCCCATCCCTTTAAAAGAAGGGGAGGGACATTGTGACGTGTCAGCCTCCGATACCACTCCGCAGATTTTTTTCAGTCAAATACCCCAATTCCAGGATTGCCCATCTTCCCGGGTGCTAACTTATCATTTAATTCAAATTTCACGCCCAATGGCTTTGATTTGCCCAATATTTTTTAGAGGAAATTTCTGCCCATTGAATACTAGTTATTGGACAAGCAGCTTGACAAATCAAAGGCAGTGGAGGGGCCGAGAGGTGGTGATGAGGTCATCAGCTTACATGTGGAATCTGACATGTTTTTGTATGATGTCACCAAGGGGCAGCATGCAGATGAGAAATAGGTAAAGGTCAAGAATAAATCCTTGTGGGACTCCAGAGGTCACTGTGCGGGAATGGGAAGAGAAGCCATTGCAGGGGATTCTTTGCCTACGGCTAGATAGATAGTGATGGAACCAGGCGGAGGCAGTTCCACCCAGCTGGACAACAGGAGGAGGATGATGTGGTCAACCATGTCAAAGGCTGCAGACAGATTTAGAAGCATGAGGAGGGATAGTCACCATAGTTATAGTCACATAGGATGTGATTTGTGACTATGGTAAAGGCCATTTCAGTGCTGTGGCTGAGTGGAAATCTGATTGGAGGGGTTGAAGCATGGAGTTGCGGGAAAGATGGGTATGGATTTGGGAGGCTATAACACGTTCAAGGACTTTGGAGAGAAAAAGGAGGTTGGAGATGGGGCGGTAGTTTGCAAGGACAGACGGGGAAGGAGTGGGTTTTTTGAGGAGTTGGTTGATGATGACTGATATGAAAGGGAAGAGCACAGTACCTGAAGAGAGGGAACTGCTAACATTGGAGTCAGGAAGGGAAGTTGGGTGGTCAGCAGTTTGTTGGGAATAGGGTGGAGGGAGCAGGAGGTGGGACTCATGGATAAGATGAGCTTGGAGAGGGCATGAGGGGTGATAGGAGAGAAACTAGAGAAAGATGTGCATTTAGGCTGAGGGCAGGGAGGAACCTTGGGGAAAATTTGGCTTGGTGGGCTAAGGGAAGGCACGGAAGCGGCAGAGGCAGCTGAACGGATGGTTTCAATCTTAGTGACAAATAAGTTCATGAGCTTCTCGCACTTGTTGAAGGTGAGAACAGAGGAGAGGGGTTTAAGAAGATGGATATTGGTGCAGAAGAAAAGCCGAGGGCTGTCTCTGCATTCCAGATTGATCCTGGAGTAGTGAGCATATTAGCAGAGGAGAGCAGGATACGATAGTGCTTTGTGTGGTCCAGCCAGATCTGGAGATAAATTCTCCACCATAATTAAGGGAGAGGAGATGGGGGCCATACCAGGGGAGCAACTAGGGACCACGGTGAGAGAGAGTAAGTATTCTACTGAATCTTCACTGTCCCATTTCCATGGCTCTAATATCCCTGCTTTAATGGAGTGCCCAGCAATGCTTCCTTTAGTTTTCTTTTTGTTGAGCTGTCCCTTTAAGGGGCTGCGCAACCCGTTCAAAATATTGCGTAGGAGCTGCAGAGCGATGCACGGCCGGTGGCCGCGTGGCTTAAAGGGAACATTGGTGCCCAGGATTTCATGCAATATCCAACTGTAGCTTAACCAATATCTTGAACAAATTCAACATCATTTCCTTGCTTTTATATTCAGTGCCTCTATGTATAAAATCAATGTATGTTTTTTATGACATTTTCGACCTATCTGTCTGCACCCCTTTTTTCTTCCACTCTGGTAAGAACCTTACCATTTTAAGGTGTATTCCCTTTCACTGCTTTGTGCCCAAAACTCACTATTTGGCACTTCTCTACACTGTATTGTGTCTGCCACCTGCCTGTCCACACCACTAACCTATCTTTGCAACCCAGCATTCTTGCTCACAGTTTGCCATGCTCGCTAGTTTGGTATCATCGGCAAACTTCAATATCATTCCTCTTGTGCCTTTATCCAAGTCATTCAGAGAATCATAGAAATTTACAGCATAGAAGGAGCCAATTCAGCCCATTGTGTTCATGCTGGCTGAAAAAGAGCCATCCAGCCGAATCCCACTTTCCAGCTCTTGGTCCATTGTCTTGTAGTTTATGGCACTTCAAGTGCTTATCCAGTACTTTCTAAATGCGATGAGGGTTTCTGCTACTACCATCTTTTCAGGCAGTGAGTTCCAGATAACCATCACCCTCTGGGTGAAATAATTTTTCCTCAACCTCCCTCTAATCCTTCTATCAATTACTTTAAATGTATGCCCCTAATTATTAGCCTCTCTGCTAAGGGAAATAGATCTTTTATCCACTCTATATAGGTTCCTCATAATTTTATACACCTCAATTAAATCTCCTCTCAGCCTCCTTTGTTCCAAAGAAAACAACCCCAGCCTAACCAATTTTTTCTCATTGCTACAATTCTCCAGTCCTGGCAACATCCTTGTATATCTTCTCTGTGCCCTCTCTAGTGCAATCACATTGGGGACCAGAACTGGTATGCAGTACTCTATCTGTGGTCTAACTAGCATTTTATAGAGTTCTAGCATAACTTCCCTGCTCTTATATTCTGTGCCTCTTCTAATAAATGATAGTATCCCAAATGCTTCCTTAACCATCTTAACCACCTTGAGGAGAAATTGAGTAGATGTTCTCTGGAGTTTAGAGGAATGGGAGGTGATCTCATTGTAACATGTAAGATTCTGAGGGGGATTGACAGGGTAGATGCTGAGAGGTTGTTTCCCCTCGCTGGAGATGTACAACTCTCGGGCGCAGGAAATCCCGGCCCCAGAACCATACCAGCCACAATCAGGGCGAAGGGCAATTTAAGAACATAAGCACATAAGAAATTGGAGCAGTATTAGGCCGTTTGGCCCCTCGAGCCTGCTCCGCTATTCAATAAGATCATGGCTGATCTGATCATGGACTCAGCTCCACTTCCCCGCCAGCAGCCCATAACCCTTTACTTCCTTATCACTCAAAAATCAGTCTATCTCTGCCTTAAATATATTCAAAGACCCAGCCTCCACAGCTCTCTGGGGCAGAGAATTCCATAGATTTATAACCCTCTGAGAGAAGAAATTCCTCCTCATCTCAGTTTTAAATGGGTGGCCCCTTATTCTGAGACTATGTCCCCTAGTTTAAGTGGAAATATCTTTTCTGCATCCACCTTGTCGAGCTCCCGCATTATCTTATATGTTTCGATAAGATCACCTCTCATGATTCTGAACTCCAATGTGTTTAGGCCCAACCTACTCAACCTATCTTCATAAGTCAACCCCCTCATCTCTGGAATCAACCTAGTGAACCTTCTCTGAACAGCCACAATGCAAGTATATCCTTCCTTAAATACAGAGACCATAACTGTACGCAGTACTCTAGGTGTGGCCTTACCAATACCCTGTACAGATGTAACAGGACTTCTCTGCTTTTATACTCTATCTCCTTTGCAATAAAGACCAACATTCCATTTGGCTTCCTGATTACTTGCTGTACCTGCATACTAACTTTATGTGTTTTATGCACAAGGACCCCCAGGTCCCTCTGTACTGCAACACTTTACAATTTTTCTCCATTTAAATTGTAATTTGCTTTTCTATTTTTTCTGCCAAAGTGGATAACCTCACATTTTCCCATATTATACTCCATCTGCCAGATTTTTGCCCACTCACTTAGCCTGTCTATATCCCTCTGCCGATTTTTTGTGTCCTCCTTACAATTTGCTTTCCCACCCATCTTTGTATCATCAACAAACTTGGCTACATTACACTCAGTCCCTTCACCCAAGTCATTAATATAGATTGTAAATAGTTGAGGACCCAGCAACGATCCCTGCGACACCCCACTAGTCACTGTTTGCCATTTATCCATTTATCCCGACTCTCTGTTTTCTGTTAGTTAGCCAATCCTCTATTCATGCTAATATATTACCCCCAACCCCGTGAGCTTTTATCTTGTGTAGTAATCTCTTATGTGGCACCTTATCGAATGCCTTCTTGAAATCCAAATACACCACATCCACTGGTTCCCCTTTATCCACCCTGCTCATTACATCCTCAAAGAACTCCAGCAAATTTGTCAAACACGATATCCCTTTTGTTATGTTCATAATAAAGTAATACAACTGAGTACTGTAGACATGAGTAAGTGTGACCTTAGCTCCTTTATATTAACTCCAGATTGTTGGTACAGCATGGGAGGCCTGCTTATATACAGTGCTCACAAGGGATGCTTGGATCCCTTGGGACTCCAACAAGTACGCCCTCTGGTGGCGGTATGATACTGGTTACATAGGGTTGCATACATAACATCACTCCCTCCCAAAGTCAGCAGTACTTTTATTTACAGGGTGAGATGATCTGGGGCCTTTCGCTCCCTAGTCGATTGTCTAGCTACAAATGCAGGTGTAGGTGAGTTGGTTGGTTCTTCGCTGGGCTGCTGTGCAGCTGGCCTTGCTGGGCTGCTGGGGATGGTGAGTTCAGCTTCGTGGTCAACCATGATGTCGGTTGCCGCTTGTGTGTGTGTCGGAGGGTCGAAGTTGGTGGTGTCCTCTTCAGGTGGTCCATGGCTGTCTGTGAATCGCAGTTTTGTTTGGCCCAAATGCTTTCTGCAAGTTAGTCCATTTGACCTGAAACACCCTACTCCCTTCTTTGGCTATGACAGTGCCAGCAAGCCATTTGGGACGATGTCCATAGTTGAGTATAAATACAGGGTCATTGACTTCAATATCACGTGACAAGTTTGCGTGATCACGATACATGCTTTGTTGATGCTGCCTGTCCTCGACGTAATCATGGAGATCAGAGTGTCAAGAGAGAGCCTTGTTTTGAGCAACCTTTTCATGAGCAGCTCAGCTGGGGGAACCCCGGTGAGCGAGTGGGGTCTGGTGCCGTAGCTGAGCAGGACTCGGGACAGTCGAGTCTGTAGGGAGCCTTCCAACACACATTTCAAGCTTTGCTTGATGGTTTGAACTGCCCGTTCTGCCTGGCCATTGGATGCGGGCTTGAACGGGGCAGATCCCATTGTGGGTCATGAATTCCTTGAATTCAGCACTGGTGAAGCATAGCCCATTGTCGCTGACAAGGACATCAAGCAGGCCGTGCATGGTGAACATGGCTCGTAGGCTTTCGATGATGGCAGTGGATGTGCTTACAGACATTATTACACACTCAATCCATTTTGAATAAGCATCCACAACAACCAAGAACATTTTGCCTAGAAACAGGCCAGCAAAGTCAACGTGGATCCTAGACCATGGTTTGGAGGGCCATGACCACAAGCTTAGCAGTGCCTCCCTGGGTGCATTGCTCAGTTGAGAGCAAGTGTTGCATTGGCGCACGCAAGACTCCAAATCTGATTCGATGCCGAGCCACCACACATGGGATCTGGCTATAGCTTTCATCATTACTATGCCTGGGTGGGTACTGTGTAGGTCGCATATGAACGTTTCCCTGCCTTTCTTAGGCAAAACCACGCGATTGCCCCACAAAAGACAGTCCGCCTGCATGGACATTTCATCTTTGTGCCGCTGGAACGGCTTGATCTCTTCATGCATCTCCGCTGGGACGCTGGACCAGCTACCATGGAGGACATAGTTTTTTTTACAAGGGACAGCAAAGGATCCTGGCTGGTCCAGGTCCTGATCTGGCTGGCCGTAATGGGTGACTTTTCGTTTTCAAATGCATCCATTACCAAGAGCAAGTCTGCAGGCTGCGCCATTTCCATCCTGGTGGTGGACAATGGTAGCCGACTGAGAGCATCAGTGCAGTTCTCTGTGCCTGGTCTGTGGCGAATTACATAGTTATATGTAAACAGCATGAGCACCCATCTTTGGATGCGAGCTGAGGCATTGGTATTAATCCCTTAGCTCTCTGAGAAGAGCGATATGAGCGGCTTATGGTCAGTCTCAAACTTAAGCCCAAACAGATACTGGTGCATTTTTTTCACCCCGTAAGCGCATGCCAGAGCTTCTTTTTCAATCATGCTGTAGGCCCTTTCAGCCTTGGACAAACTCCTGGATGCATAGGCGGCCGGTTGCAATGTTCCCGATTCGTTTGCTTGTTGTAGCACACACCCGACCCCGTACGAAGACGCATCGCAAACTAGCACTAAATGTTTACATGGGTTATATAGAACAAGCAGTTTGTTGGAACATAACAGATTTCTGGCTTTCTCAAAAGCAGCCTCTTGTGATTTCCCTCATACCCAGTCATCTCCCTTGCATAGCAACACATGTAGGGGTTCCAGCAAGGTGCTTAACCCGGGTAAGAAATTACCAAAATAATTGAGGAGTCCCAGGAACGACCGCAGCTCCGTCATGTTCTGTGGTCTCGGCATGTTCTTGATGGCCTCTGTCTTGGCGTCGGTGGGTCTGAGGGTCTGATGCCGTCTGCCGCAATTCTTCTCCCGAAGAACTCGACCTCTGGCACCAGGAAAACACGCTTCGAGCGTTTCAACCTAAATCCCACGCGATTTAGCCGACTTAGAACCTCTTCCAAGTTCTTCAAGTGTTCGATGGTGTCTTGATCTGTGATTAATATGTCGTCCTGGAAAATCATGGTGCATGGAACCGACTTTAGCAGGCTCTCCATGTTCCTTTGAAAAATAGCCGTGGCCGATCGAATCCCAAACAGGCATCTATTGTAGATGAGCAGACCTTTGTGCGTGTTGATGCAGGTGAGGCCTTTTGAAGATTCCGCCAGCTCCTGCATCATGTAAGCCGAGGTCAGGTCCAACTTGGTGAACGTCTTTCCTCTAGCCAGGGTTGCAAATAGGTCGTCTGCCTTGTCCATAGTTCAACACAAATACAGGATCATTAATTTCAATTTCACGTGACACATTTGCGCTATCATGAGATGTACTTTGTTGAAGCCATCTGCTCTCTACCTGTTCGTGTAGATCAGGGTGGACTAATGAGAGCCTTGTCTTAAGTGCCCTTTTCATGAGCAGTTCAGCGGGTGGAATCCCAGTGAGCGAGTGGGGTCTCGTGCGGTAACTAAGCAGAACTCGGGATAGGCAAAATTGCAGTGAGCCTTCAGTTACTCTCTTCAAGCTCTGCTCGATAGTTTGCACTGCTCTCTCCGCCTGACCATTGGATGCTGGTTTGAACGGGGCAGATGTAACATGTTTGATCCCATTGCGGGTCATGAACTCTTTGAACTCGGCACTGGTGAAACACGGCCCGTTGTCGCTCACAAGGACATCAGGCAGGCCGTGCGTTGCAAACATGGCCCGCAGGCTTTCAGTGGTGGCAGCGGACGTGCTTGCCGATATTTTCTCACATTCAATCCATTTGGAGTACGCGTCTACAACTACTAGGAACATTTTACTCAAGAACGAGCCTGCATAGTCGACATGGACCCTAGACCACGGTTTGGAGGGCCAAGAGCATAAATGCAGTGGCACCTCCCTGGGTGCATTGTTTAACTGTGAACATGTGTTACATTTGTGCACGCAGGACTCTAAGTCCGCATCGATACCGGGCCACCACACGTGGGATCTGCTAATCGCTTTCATCATTACAATGCCTGGGTGGCACTGTGAAGATCACTGATGAAAGTGTCACTGCCCTTTTTTGGGTACCACTACCCAATTACCCCACCGAAGGCAGTCTGCCTGTATGGACATTTCATCTTTTCGCCGCTGGTACAGCTTTATCTCTTCCTGCATTTCTAATGGGACACTGGACCAGCTCCCGTGAGGCACACAGTTTTTTTACTAAGGACAGTAAGGGTCCTGGCTCGTCCAGGTTCTCAGCTGTTGGACGGTAATGGGTGATTGCTCACTCTTGAATGCTTCCATAACAATGACTAAATTTGCGGGCTGTGCCATTTCCACCCCCGTGGTGGGCAATGGCAGCCTACTGAGAGCATCGGCACAGTTTTCTGTGCCTAGCCTGTGGCGGATGGCGTAGTTGTATGCGGACAACGTGAGCGCCCATCTCTGGATGCGGGCCGATGCATTCGTATTTATCCCCTTACTTTCAGAAAAGAGGTATATCAGTGGCTTATGGTCAGTTTCCAATTCAAATTTGAGCCCAAACAGATATTGATGCATTTTCTTTACCCCATAAACACATGCTAACGCTTCTTTTTCAATCATGCTGTAGGCCCTCACAGCCTTAGACAGTCTTCTGAATGCATAAGCAACCGGTTGCAATTTCCCAGATTCATTAGCTTGTTGCAATACACACCCGGCATTGTACGACGACGCATCACATGCTAGTACCAAACGCTTACATGATCATACAACACAAGCAATTTGTTCGAGCATAACAGTTTTCTAGCTTTTACAAAGACATTTTCTTGGCTTTTACCCCATACCCATTCATCTCCTTTACACAGTAAGGTGTGCACTGGTTGTAACAGTGTGCTGAGACCCAGTAAGAAGTTACCAAAGTAGTTCAGGAGTCCGAGAAACAACCGCAGCTCCGTGTGCCTCAGTGCATTCTCGATTACCTCCATCTTCGAATCGGTGGGCTTGATGCCGTCCGCCGCGATTCTTCTCCCCAGGAACTCCACTTCAGGTGCCAGGAAAATGCACTTCGAGCGTTTTAACGTGAGCTCCAAGCAGTTAAACCGACTAAGAACCTCCTCCAGGTTCTGCAGATGCTCAACTGTGTCCCGACCTGTAACCAAGATGTCGTCCTGGAAGACCACAGTGCGCGGGACTGACTTCAGTAAGCTTTCCATGTTTCTCTGGAATATCGCCGTGGCTGATCAAATCCCAAACGGGTATCTGTTGTAAATGAAGAGACCTTTGTGCGTGTTGATGCAAGTGAGGCCCTTCGATGATTCCTCCAGCTCTTGCGTCATGTAGGCCGAGGTCAAATCCAGCTTCGTGAACGTCTTTCCTCCCGCCAGTGTAACAAAAAGGTCATCAGCCTTTGGAAGTGGGTATTAATCCTGCAGGGAGAAACGATTGATAGTTACTTTGTAATCACCACAGATTCTGACGGTGCCATCTCCCTTGAGAACTGGAACAATCGGACTGGCCCACTCGTTGAATTCGATTGGCGAAATGATGCCCTTTCATTGCAGCCGGTCCAGCTCGATCTCCACCCGCTCTCTCATCATGTACAATACTACTTTTGCATTGTGGTGGATCTGCATTTTTTCTCCTTGGAACTTCCTGATGCCTGGTTCAAACAGTGAGGGGTACTTGTTTAAGACCTAGGCACACGAAGTGTCATCGACGGACGAGAGCGCTCGTATGTCATCCCAGTTCCAACGTATCTTCCCCAGTCAGCTCCTGTCGAGCAGCGTGGGGCCATCGACCGGTACCACACAGAGTGGTAGCGTGTACACTGCTCCATCGTAGGAGACGTTTACGGTAGCACTGCCGATTACGGGAATCAGTTCCTTTATGTATGTTCTCCGTTTAGTGCGAATGGGAGTCAGGACTGGCCTGAGGCCTTGCTGCACCACAATTTTTTGAAAGTATTTTTGCTCATAATGGACTGGCTCGCGCCCGTGTCCAGCTCCATAGACATCGGGAGTCCATTAAATTCAACCTTCAGCATTATCGGGGGAAAATTTGTGGTAAATGTGTGCACCCCATATACCTCTGCCTCCTCAGTTTGCCGTGATCCGCCGTGGATCTGTCCTTCTCTGCAACATGGTGGTTTGTAGGATTAGCAGGGTTTGCAGTTCACCTGTACATATGTTGGAGGTGTCCCATTATTCCACAGCCCTTGCAAACGTATCCTTTGAAGCGGCATGAATGGAAATGATGATCACCCCTGCAGCGCCAATAATGGCCTAGCACTCATCACACTTGATGGTAGACTCTGAGACATCTGCGGACGTGCAGCTGCAGGCATGTGAGGCCTGCCCTGTACGTTGCGATTCGAAAACAACATTACTTTGTTCACAATACTTGTAGCAGCACTCATGTGCTGAGAGATTTGTTTGGTATTGTCACTGGTGGCAATGAATGCCTGGGCTATCGCTATGGCTTCACTCAATGTTGGGATCTCTACAGTCAAAAGTTTGCGAAGTATCACTTCATGGCCAATGCCAAGTACAAAGAAGTCCCTGAGGATGTGCTCCAAATGTCCTTCAAATTTGCAATGTCCTGCAAGGCCTCTTAGCTCGGCAACATAGCTCACCAATTCCGGCCTTCAGACCTTTTGTAGGTGTAGAACCGGTACCTTGCCATCAGAACGCTTTCCTTCGAGTTAAGATGCTCCTGGACCAGTGTGCACAAATCATCGTACGATTCCTCTGTGGGTTTCGCTGGAGCAAGCAGATTTTTCATGAGGCCAGACGTTGGGGCCCCGCAAACAGTGAGGAGAATTGCCCTTCGTTTGGCAGCGTTCACTTCTCCTTCCAGCTCGTTGGCCATGAAGTATTGGTCGAGTCACTCCACGACGGTTTCCCAATCATCTCCCTCCGAAAATTTCTCCAGGATGACCACTGTTCTCTGCATCTTTGCGGTGGAGTTCGTCATCTGTATCTTGTTGCCAGTTGTTATGTATGAATAAAGAGTCTGACCAGATACTGTGAGTTCAAAGTAAAGTGTGACCATAGTCTTTTATTACAGGTCTCCAGAGTGCATCTGTGAGGCCACCTTAAGTACAGGTGCTCCCAAGGGATTGTTGGATCCTTTGGGACTCCAGGGGATGAGCCCTCTGGTGGTTAAACAAGGTATTTACAGGTTTACATATATAACAGCACCCGTGTCCAGTTCCATGGATACTGGAATTCCATCCAGTTTGACTTTTAACATGATTGGTGGTCATTTCGTGGTGAAGGTGTGTACCCAGTACACTTCCGCCTCCTCAATTCGAGTCTCTAGCTCAGTTTGATCCGCCATGGATTGATCTTCCTCTGCAATGTGATGGTTTGCAGGGTTTGCAGCTCGTCTGCACAGTCGCTGGAGGTGTCCCATTGTTCCACAGCCTTTGCACACATGGTGTTTGAAGCGGCATTGATGGGCTCGATGATCACCTCTGCAGCGCCAACAAGGTGTAACTGCCTCGCATTAATGTTTGATGTCTGGGTCACCTGAGGTCGTGCAGCTGCAGGCATGTACGTTCTGCCAGATGCATTCCTGCCTGAAAATGACATTACTTTGTGTACAGCACTTGCCGAAACCCCTTTATGCTGCAAAATTTGTTTGGTGTTATCGCTGATGGACATAAATGCTTGGGCTATCGTTATGGCTTTGCTCAGGTTCTGTGTTTCAACAGTCAGTAGTTTGCGAAGGATAACCTCATGGCCAATGTCAAGCACAAAGAAGTCTCTTAGCATTTGCTCCAGGAATCCATCGAATTCCTGCAAGGTGCCTTATTTCAGCGATGTAGCTTGCCACTTCCTGGCCTTCAGACCGTTGACATGTGTAAAATCGATACTTTGCCATCAGAACGCTCTCCTTCGGATTTAGGTGCTCCAGGACCAGCACACACAGTTCTTCATACGATTTGGTTGTTGGTTTCACCGGAGCAAGAAGATTCGTCATGAGGCCATAAGTTGTTGCCCCGCAGAAGGTGAGGAGGATCGCCCTTCCAGCTTGTTGGTCTCGAAGTATTGGTCGAATCACTCCATGAAGGCCTCCCAATCGTCCCCTTCTGAGAATTTCTCAGTTCTCTGCATTTTTGCGTGATGGTTCATTATCTCGTCGCCAGTTGTTATGTTCATAATAAAGTAATACAACTGAGTACTGTAGACATCAGTAAGTGTGACCTTAGCTCCTTTATTCTAACTCCAGAGTGTTGGTACAGCATGGGAGGCCTGTTTATATACAGTGCTCCCAAGGGATGTTGGGGTCCCTTGGGACTCCAACAGATATGGCCTCTGGTGGCTCATTACATAGGGTTGCATACATAACACCTTTCATAAAACCATGCTGGCTCGGCTTGATTAAATTATGCTTTTTCAAATGTCCCGCTACTGCTTCCTTAATAATGGACTGTAGCATTTTCCCAACGACAGATGTTAGGCTAATTGGTCTACAGTTTGCTGCTTTTTGTTTGCCTCCTTTTTTAAATAGGGGCGATACATTGGCGGTTTTCCAATCCGCTGGGACCAGCCCAGAATCCAGGGAATTTTGGTAGATTACAACCAATGCATCCACTATCTCTGTAGCCACCTCTTTTAAGACCCTACGATGTAAGCCATCAGGTCCAAGGGGCTTGTCTGCCTTTAGTCCCATTATTTTACTGCATACTACTTCTTTAGTGATAGTGATTGCATTAAATTCCTCCCTCCCTAAAGCCCCTTGATTATCCACTATTTCTAACCCTTGGACTCAAGGGAAATCAAGGAATATGGGTATTGGGCAGGAAAGTGGAGCAGGGTCGACGGGCTGTATGGCCTATTCCTGATTTTATGTTTTTATTTACCTGTCCTGCTACCTTCAGGGATCTGTGGAAATTCACGTCAAGATCCCTCTGTTCCTCTACACCTGTCAGTATCCTCCCATTTATTGTGTATCCCCTTGCCTTTAAGCCCTCCCCAAATGCATTACCTCACACTTCTCTACATTGAATTCCATTTGCCACTTTTCTGCCCACCTGACCAGTCCATTAATATCTTCCTGCTGTCTACCGCTTTGTTGCTCACTATCAAACCACACGGTCAATTTTTATATCATCTGCAAACTTCTTAATCATGTCCCATAAATTGAAGTCTAAATCATTGGTGTATGCCACAAAAAGAAAGGGACCTAGTACTGAGGCCTGTGGAACCCCATTAGAGACAGCCTTCCAGGCACAAAATCCTCATCATCATAGGCAGTCCCTGGGAATCGAGAAAGACTTGCTTCCACTCCTAAAGTGGCTGAACAGTTCAATACGAGAGCCACAGACCCTGTCACAGGTGGGACAGATATTTGTCGGGGAAGGGGTGGGTGGGACTGATTTGTCACACACTCCTTCCGCTGCCTGTGCCCGAGCTCTTCACACTCGTGGCATTGAGATTCGAAGAGCTCAACACCCTCTTAGATGCACTTTCTCCACCTAGAGCAGTCTTCGGCCAGGGACTCCCAGGTGTCAGTGGTGATGTCGCACTTTACCAGGGAGGCTTTGAGGGTGTCCTTGTAATGTTTCTGCTGCCCCTCTTTGGCTCATTTGCCGTGAAGGAGCTCCACATAGAGCAATTGCTTAGGGAGTCTCGTGTCTGGCATGCCCAGCGAAGTTGATCGAGTGTGGTCAGTGCTTCAATGCTGGGGATGTTCGCCTGGGCGAGGACACTGATTTTGGTGTGCCTGTCCTCCCAGGGGATTTGGAGGATCTTGCGAAGACATCGTCGGCGATATATCTCCAGCGACTTGAGGTGTCTTCTGTACATCGTCCATGCCTCTGATCCATACAAGAGGGCGGGTATTACTACAGCCATGTAGACCATGAGCTTGGTGGTAGATTTGAGGGCCTGATCTTTGAACACTCCTTTCCTCAGGGGGCCAAAGGCTGCACTGGCACACTGGAGGCGATGTTGAATCTCCGCATCAATGTCTGCCTTTGTTGATAAGAGGCTCCCGAGGTATGGGAAGTAGTCCACGTTGTCGAGGGCCGCGCCGTGAATTTTGATGACTGGGGGGCAGTGCTGTGCAGCGAGGACAGGCTGGTGGAGGACCTTTGTCTTACGGATGTTAAGCGTAAGGCCTATGCTTTCATATGCCTCGGTGAATACATCGACTGTATCCTGGAGTTCAGCCTCTGAATGTGCGTAGACGCAGGCATCGTCCGCATACTGCAGCTCAACGACAGAGGTTGGGGTGATCTTGGACCTGGCCTAGAGGCGGCGTAGGTTAAACAGCTTCCCACTGGTTCAGTAGTTTAGTTCCACTCCAACAGGGAGCTTGTTGACTGTGAGGTGGAGCATGGCAGCGAGGAAGATTGAGAAAAGAGTTGGAGCGATGACGCAGCCCTGTTTGACCCCGGTCTGGACGTGGATTGGATTTGTAATGGAACCGCTGGTAAGGATCACGGCCTGCATGTTGTCATGGAGCAGGCGAAGGATGTTGACAAACTTTTGGGGGCATCCAAAACAGAGGAGGACGCTCCATAAGTCGTCACAGTTGACAGTGTCAGAGGTCCTTGTAAGATCGAAAAAGGCCATGTATAAGGGCTGGCGCTGCTCCCTGCATTTTTCCTGCAGCTGTCACGCTGCAGAGCTCATGTCCGTTGTGCCCCATTGGGGATGAAATCCGCATTATGATTCGGGGAGGAGCTCCTCGGCATTAGGGAGAAGACGGTTGAGGAGAACTCTAGCGACAATCTTCCCAGTGGCTGATAGTAGGGAGATTCCCCTGTAGTTGCCGCAGTCGGACTTGTCCCCCTTTTTAAAGATGGTCACGATCGCTGCATCTCTGAGATCTCCCGGCATGCTCTCCTCCCTCCAAATGAGAGAGATGAGGTCATGTATCCGCACCAATAGCGCCTCTCCGCCATACTTTCGCGCCTCAGCAGGAATTCCATCCGCACCTGTAGCCTTGTTATACTTGAGCTGTTTTATGACTTTGCCTACCTCGTGCAACATTGGGGTTTCACTGAGGTGGTGGCAAGTCGCATGCTGCGGGATGGAATTGAGAACACTTGAGTCAAAGGCAGAGTCTCAATTGAGGAGATCTTCAAAGTGCTCCTTCTAACGGGCCCTAACAGCCTCGGTGTTCTTGATGAGTATTTCCCCGTACTTGGCCAGGAGTGGGGTGGGGCCTTTGGAGTTTGGACTGTAGGTGGCCTTGACTGCGATGAAGAATCTTCGCATATCGTGGCTGTCGGACAGTTGTTGTATCTCCCGTGCTTTCTCCATCCACCACCTGTTCTTTATGTTGTGTATGCAATAACTGTTAGACTGAGTACTGTTTAACTCCAAGAGGTATGACCTTGGCTCTGCTTTATTAAGGCCCAAAATGACGAATGTACAAAACGGCTGGTCTTTTATACTTGGGCTGCACACACGTGCGTGTAGCCCAATGGCCTCCAACAGTGATGCCATCTAGTGGCTAGTGATCCCAAAATTACATACATGACAATACCCCGCTCTGAGATATTAACACAGTCTTTTACAAATTGAGACAGTCCGGTGTTTTACGCTCCCGGGTTGACCGTCTCAGTTCAACTCCAGCCTTGGGTGAATGTTCAGAGTCTGTTGTGACTGGTGGCTGGGTGGCTGACCTGGTGGGAGTGGCAATGGCCATGTCAGGGATTGAAAGTCCATTTTCATTGAACATGTCAGTGATTGAAAGTCCTGATTCACTGATGATCATTGAGTCCTCTGATGACTGGGGGTAGGTTGGTTGGTCGTCGATTGTCTCTTCCTCTGACTGTTCCGGTTCGTCTGTGTGCCGCAGCTTTGTCTGATCCATATGTTCCCTGCATGTTTGCCCATTTTTGAGCTTGACAATAAATATTCTGTTGCCCTCCTTGGCCATGACAGTACCAGCGATCCATTTGGGATCCTGGCTGTAGGATTCACAAAATTCTGGGACTTCCTACTCAATGGACATGTGTCTGGAATTTAAAAGGGAACTGTGTTAGACTTTTGGAGGAGAAATGTGGACAGAAATAACTCACTATTAGCCTTTGGGCTAAACTAGGGCCTTTTAGATTGAGTTTGGACATTTTAAATTGTATGCTGGGTCTGCATAGAGCTGCAAACCCACCTGGGAAGCAGGCCCCAAGGAGATATTAGCAGTTTAACAAAAACCCACTTACCAGGGACCCAGATACATACATATTTTAATAGTTCTTAAAACAGCTATACAGAAAAACCCTGGCATCAGCAAAACACACAATGGCCAGTATCAAGACCTGATTACATTCTAACAGCACCATCCGAAAACCCCATCCACACCTTTGGAAATCTTGCAACATGCTGATGCTCAATCAGCCCACCAGAATTCTCACAAAGGGATCACATTAGAGTTGATCAGCCTGCCAAAATTGCACAAAAGCAGTCATCAAAAATCAATTCTGCACCGGAGTTTTGGCGCGAAAGTTTAAGCAGCCTCTCAGGTATAACTGGGGGACTTGCTGTTAGCTTTGGGGGGTAACCTTTGAGCTGAGGAAACACTTTTAAATAAACGTACCCGAGAACACTCTGGAAAAGCACTTGGACTCTGGGCTCTTTGACTCTGGCTTTGAAACATCTAATTTGCCACACGAGGTTACAGCAACGCAACAAGAAGAACCTAACAAGAAGCCTCGGAGTCACTGAAAAACCAACAATCATCCAGCTCTCAAGGAAAAAACTTATTTACCATCAAAAAGTCAACCAGTGCTAATAACGAAGACACCGCAACCAGCCAAAGAATCCACAAGATTGAGGAGAGAGAAAGCAGTGTGCAACTGGTCTAAACTGTGGAGAAATCTTTTGGTGAGCATAGTCCCTGCAATTTCAGAGCCTAACTTAGTTAGTGTAGTGGTGGGAGGTGCATAACCTCTGTACTCATTGCGTATACGTTTTCCCCTTTTTTCTGTACATTTTGTTATATGCTATTAATTAGTTTGGTATGCTATTTTCTAAATAAAATATTTTTCTTGCACCAAACAGTTGTCTGTCTATATCTATCACATCCCCAAAATAATTCCAAGCCCTAGAAACAGGGAGTGGGACGATTCGAACCGTCAAGGTCAGAAAAGGCAGACAAACCCACCACCCTCTACAGACCATAATTCAGAACATATACAGGATCATTTACAGAAATATCGCGTGACACAGCTCGCGATCGTGATACCCTTGCTGACTTTGTCTTCTATATTCAACATGATTATTCAAGTCAGGGTGTACAAGAAATAGCTTGGTCATAAGACCTTGCTTCATCATTAGATCAGCAGGCGAGACCCTGGTAAGCGTGTGTGGTCTTATCCTGCAACTAAGCAGTATGCATGACAGGCGGGTCTGCAGTGACCCTTGAGTTACTCGCTTCATATTCTGCTTTATGATTTGGACAGCACGTACTGCTTGCCCATTGGATGCAGGTTTGAATGGTGCTGACCTTACATGTTTGATACCATTGAGTTTCATGAACTCTTGAAACACCTGACTGGTGAAGCACGATCTGTTGTTGCAAACAATGGTGTCAGGTAGACCACGTGTCGCGAACATAGAAACATAGAAACATAGAAAATAGGTGCAGGAGTTGGCCATTCGGCCCTTCGAGCCTGCACCGCCATTCAATGAGTTCATGGCTGAACATGCAACTTCAGTACCCCATTCCTGCTTTCTCGCCATACCCCTTGATCCTCCTAGTAGTAAGGACTACATCTAACTCCTTTTTGAATATATTTAGTGAATTGGTCTCAACAACTTTCTGTGGTAGAGAATTCCACAGGTTCACCACTCTCTGGGTGAAGAAATTTCTCCTCATCTCGGTCCTAAATGGCTTACCCCTTATCCTTAGACTGTGACCCCTGGTTCTGGACTTCACCAACATTGGGAACATTCTTCCTGCATCTAACCTGCCTAAACCCATCAGAATTTTAAACGTTTCTATGAGATCCCCTCTCATTCTTCTGAACTCCAGTGAATACAAGCCCAGTTGATCCAGTCTTTCTTGATATGTCAGTCCCGCCATCCCGGGAATCAGTCTGGTGAACCTTCGCTGCACTCCTTCAATATCAAGAATGTCCTTCCTCAAGTTAGGAGACCAAAACTGTACACAATATCCCAGGTGTGGCCTCACCAAGGCCCTGTACAACTGTAGCAACACCTCCCTGCCCCTGTACTCAAATCCCCTCACTATGAAGGTCAACATGCCATTTGCTTTCTTAACCGCCTGCTGTACCTGCATGCCAACCTTCAATGACTGATGTACCATGACACCCAGGCCTTGTTGCACCTCCTCTTTTCCTAATCTGCCACCATTCAGATAATAGTCTGTCTCACTGTTTTTACCACCAAAGTGGATAACCTCACATTTATCCACATTATACTTCATCTGCCATGCATTTGCCCACTCACCTAACCTATCCAAGTCACTCAGCAGCCTCATAGCATCCTCCTCGCAGCTCACACTGCCACCCAACTTTGTGTCATCTGCAAATTTGGAGATACTACATTTAATCCCCTTGTCTAAATCATTAATGTACAATGTAAACAGCTGGGGCCCCAACACAGAACCTTGCAGTACCCCACTAGTCACTGCCTGCCATTTTGAAAAGTACCCATTTACTCCTACTCTTTGCTTCCTGTCTGACAACCAGTTCTCAATCCATGTCAGCACACTACCCCCAATTCCATGTGCTTTAACTTTGCACATTAATCTCTTGTGTGGGACTTTGTCGAAAGCCTTCTGAAAGTCCAAATATACCACATCAACTGGTTCTCCCTTGTCCACCCTACTGGAAACATCCTCAACATGAAACATGTCACTGAGATTCTCAATGGTAGCTGTGGATGTGCTGGATGACATGATTTTACACTCTATCCACTTCGAATATGCATCCACCACAACTAAAAACATCTTCCCCAGGAAGGGACCTGCAAAGTCTATGTGGATCCTGGACCATATTTTGGACGGCCATGACCACAGACTCAGCGGCGATTCCACTGGTGCTTTGCTGAGCTGCATGCAAGTGTTGCACTGATGCACACATGATTCCAGCTCAGAGTCAATTCCCGGCCACCATACATGAGATCTGGCGATGGCTTTCATCATTACAATACCGGGATGTGTGCTATGGAGCTCACGTACAAATTTCTCTCTCCCTTTCTTGGGCATAACAACACGATTGTCCCACAGTATACAATCCGACTGAATAGATAGTTCGTCTTTGCAATGAATGTAAGGTTTGGTCTCCTCGCATAGTTGCTTGGGTATGGTAGACCAATCACCTTTGAGGATGCAACTCTTCACCACTGATAAAATCAGGTCCTGGCTGGTCCAGGTCTTAACTTGTTGAGCCGTGACAGGGGTTCCTTCACTCTCAAAAGCATCCATAACTGACAATAGGTCCGCCGGTTGTGGCGTTTCCACCTCCGGTGTGGGCAACGGCAGATGGCTCAAAGCATCGGCACAATTCTCGGTGCCAGGTCTATGGTGAATGACATAATCATAAAGCGGATAATGTCAGCACCCACCTCTGGATGTGGGATGAAGCATTGGTATTGATGGCTTTATTTTCAGAGAACAGTGAAATGAGCGGCTTGTGATCTGTCTCCAGTTCAAACCGAAGATCAAACAGGTACTGATGCATCTTTTTAACCCAATACACACAGGCTAGTGCTTCTTTCTCTACCATGCTGTAGGTTCTTTCTGCTTTCGACAAACTTTTTGAAATGTATGCGACTGGTTGAAGTTTACCCGACTCATTAGCTTGTTGGAGTACGCAACCCATTCCATATGATGAAGCATCACAGGCCAATACTAAACATTTACATGGGTCATAATGTACCAGCAGCTTGATAGAGTAAAGCAGATTCGTGGCTTTCTCAAAAGCTCTGTCTTGAGACGCACCCCACACCCAGTTGTCGTCCTTTCTTACTAGCATGTGCAGTGGTTCTAATACGGTACTCAATTTAGGTAGGAAGTTACCGAAGTAGTTGAGTAGACCCAGGAACAAACGCAGCTCCGTCACATTCTGCGGCTTGGGTGCATTCTTGATGGCCTTGGTTGTCGTGTCCATGGACCTGATGCCTTCAGCAGCAATTTTCCTCCCCAGGAATTCGACCTCTGGTGCCATGAAGACACACTTCGGCATTTCAGTCTGAGTTCCACTTTGTCCAGATGATGTAGAACCTCTTCCAGGTTGTTCAGATGTTCCTCGATGTTCCTGTGATCAGGATGTCATCTTGGAACATGATGGTTCTTGGAACGAACTTCAGTAGACTCTCCATGTTTCTCTGAAATATTGCTGCAGCTGAGCGAATTCCAAAAGGGCACCTGTGATAAGTAAACAGTCCTTTATGCGTGTTAATGCACGTAAGTCTCTTTGATGTCTTGACCAGCTCCTGTGCCATGTAGGCCGACGTCAAGTCCAGTTTGGTGAACGACTTCCCCCTGGCTAGCATTGCAAACAAGTCATCAGTCATCAGCCTTCGGTAACGGGTACTGATCCTGTTTCGAATCCCTGTTAATCGTAGCTTTGTATTCTCCACAGCTTCTGACTGTGCCATCACTTTTCAGCGCAGGAACAATGGGGCTGGCCCATTCATTAAATTCAACCGATGATATCATCCCTTCACACTGGAGTCTGTCCAGTTCAATTTCGACCTTCTCCCTCATCATATACGGAATTGCCCGAGCTTTATGATGGATGGGTCTTGCACCTGAGTCCATGTGGATCTGCACCTTGGCTCCTGTGAATTGCCGATGCCTGGTTTGAACAACGAGGGGATCTTGCTCAGTACTTGGGCACATGTATCTTTCTCCGACGACAACATCTTGATGTCGTTCCGATCGCATCTGATTTTTTCAAGCCTTTTCCTGCCGAACAGCGTTGGGCCATTGCCTGGGACAATCCATAGCAGTAACTCATAAACCACACCATCATACGACAATTTAATTGTGGCATTGCCAATCGCCACAATACTTGCGCAACTTGGCATTGACTGGACTCAGCCTGGGGCTCACAGCCTTAGTATCCCACAGCTTGTCAAATGTCCTCTGGCTCATTATCGATTGACTCGCCCCTGTGTCCAGTTTCCATCGATACCAGCACCCCATTAAATTTCACGTTGATCATTATCGGTTTGCTCTTAGTTAGGAACGAGTACAGTCCATACACTTCCTCCTCTGGTATCTCAGATTGCATATCCGGATCCGCGCTAGTCTGTCCATCATCTTCCACGTGGTGTGTCGCAGCACGCTTGCTCATCTGCGGATACTTGCACTGGAGATGCCCCACTCTCAGACAGACTTTGCAACTATATTGCTTAAATCAGCACTGCTGATGCCGGTGATATCCCCCACAATGCCAACATGGAGAAATCAGATGCATTTCCGCTGGCAGACTTTGGACAGCCATAGGTTTTGCGTACGCAGTCGGGTAGGCCCTGTCATGTGCCGCACTGCCGAATGCCGAATCAATCATATTTACAATACTTGCCGAGTTTCGATTTTTCACTGATATCTGCTTTAGACTTCTATCCGTCGTCATGCATGACTGAGAGATCGTGATGGCCCTGTTCAAGTCCAACGTCTCCACCGCCAGTAGTTTGGCCTTGTGGTTGATGCCAATTACAAAGAAGTCACGCAACATGTCTGCCAACACAGCCCGAACTTACACGGTCCCGCTAGACGTCTCAGGTCGGCAACGAATTCTGCCGCATTCTGGCCCTCTGAGTGAACGTGCATGTAAAATCTGTATCTCGAGATGACGATGCCTTCGTCTGGCTTAAGGTGGTCCTGTACCAGTGTACACAATTCTTCATATGTCTTCTCTGTTGGACTCACAGGTAGGAGTAGATTCTTTATCAGACCATAAATTTTTAGACCGCAAACTGTGAGAGACACCGCCCAGCGCTGATCTGCGTCGTTGACCTCCCCTATTTTGTTGGCCACGAAGAACTGGCTCAAGTGGCTCACAAAGTCTGCCCAATCTTCTCCTTCCACAAATTGCTCCAACAATCCAATTTTTGCATGCAAAGGTTCTTGCTGCCTCATCGCCAAATGTTGTGTATGCAATACCTGTTGGAGTGAATACTGTTTAACGCCAAGAGGTATGACCTTGGCTCTGCTTTATTAAGGTCCAAAGTAACTAATATACAAAATGGCTGGCCTTTTATACTTGGGCTGTACACACGTGCGTGCAGCCCAATGGCCTCCAACAGTGATGCCATCTAGTGGCTAGTGATTCCAAAAGTACATACATGACACTTTAGGTCCCTGGTTTTTTGTTGGACCTCAGCCTTGAGCCCTCTGTAACGTTGCTTTGCAGCTCCCGAGTTGGGTTGTTGCTTGAGGCTCAGAAATGCTCTGCGCTTACGATTAGTTCTTGAATCTCCTGGTCATTTTCATCAAACCAGTCCTGGTTGAATAACCAAGTGTCTCTTCACAGGCACTGGTTATGGAGACTTGGAGGGCAGACCCAGCGCTGTGGGCATTCAGAATCTTTGGGTCATTAAAGCACACCAGATTAACTGTGAGGCGCTGGCTGTATAGGGCTCTCTTAGCTGGGTCTTTAAGTGCCCCAGCATTATCTTTTTTGTGGCACTGCTTCTGCTGTCCCTCTGCATTGGGGCTATATTTATATCGATGATGGATCGGATTAGACGATGATCCGTCCAGCAGTCGTCAGCTCCTGTCATGGCGCGGGTGATGCGCACATCCTTGCGATCCCTGGTTTGGATGATGACACAGTCGAGCAGGTGCCAGTGTTTGGAACGAGGGTGTTGCTACGTTGCCTTGTATTTGTCTCTCTGGCGGAACAGGTTATTGGTGTTGACGAGTTCGTGTTCTAGACATTTTGTCAGAATTAGGGTACCACTGGAGTTGGCTTACCCTACCCCCTCTCTGCCAATCACGCCTCCCCAAAGGGCTGTGTCTTTGCCGATCCTGGCATTAGGAGGATCAATTTGTCGCCCGTGGGGACGCGGGACAGGGATGTCTCAAGGTTGGAATAAAAACCCTCTTTAGCCTCATCCGTTGCATTGAATGTAGGGGCATACGCACTGATGACTGTGACGCATTGGTTCCAGGATAGGGTAAGCCGAAGAGACATGAGGCATTCATTAACCCCGCAGGGGGAGTCTTAGAGGCCGTCAACCAGTTCATTTTTAACCGCGAAGCCGACTCCATGAAGGCGGCGTTCTTCCTCTGCTTTTCCTTTCCTTTCCTGTTGCTATTGGAGTTGCCCATGAGGGTCCTGATGTTCCAGGTCCCGAACTTCATATTAGCGAAGTGGAAGATGCCTGTGCGTGAGTTCTTTTAACGTGGGGTGGCCGCTGCACACCGGCTGTCACATGGGCTTAGCTGAGTAAGGTCTAGGTCCAGTGGCAAGGGGGTCCAAGACGACTGGAGACTGGGCACTGCTCGATAAGCCTAATTGCCTCCGGTGAAGTGTTGGCTGCAAGCTCGGCGCCGAGTAGCGCCATTGATGGTAGATGGCCCGAGGCTTGCTTGGGGGGCAGGCATTAGGAAGGTCAGCTGACCGCAGGGGTTCCAAGGGATGCTTTGGAAAGTTTCTTCCAAGGTTAAAAATTTCCCCAAAGGTTTCCAAGTTGTTTTTAAAAGTTTAAGAGTTTAAAAGTATTTCCGAATTATTTAAAAAAAATTACGCAGGTTGATTGAAGATTTAATAACAAAAACACCCATCGACCATTAACCTTTGATTCCTGCCACTGAGCCAATTTTGGATCTAACGTGCCACTCTCCCTTGGATCCATGGGCTTTTACTTTTCTGACCAGTCTGCGATGTGGGACCTTGTCAAAAGCCTTGCTAAACTCCATGTAGACTACATCAAATGCACTACACTCATCAACCTTCCTTGTTACCTCCTCAAAAAAAATCAAGTTAGTCAGACACGACCTTCCCTTACCAAATCCATGCTGAGTGTACTTGATTAATCCGTGCCTTTCTAAATGATGATTTATACTACCCCTCAGAATCTTTTCCAATAATTTGCCCACCATCGAGGTTAGATTGACTGGCCTGTAATTACTTGGTCTATCCCTTTCTCCCTCTTTAAACATCGTTACAACTTTAGCAGTTCTCCAGTCCTCCGGCACCATGCCTTTAGCCAGAGAGGATTGGAAAATGATGGTCAGAGCCTCTGCTATTTCCTCCCTTGCTTCTCTTAACAGCCTGGGATACATTTCATCTGGGCCCTGTTAATTTATCTACTTACACAGATGCTAAACCCCTTAATATTTCCTCTCTCACTACGTTTACCTCATCTAATATTTCACACTCCTCCTTCTTAACTACAATGTTTGCATCATCCCTCTCTTTTGTGAAGACAGAAGCAAAGTATTCATTAAGAACCATATCCACATCTTCTGCCTTCACATACAGGTTACCTTTTTGGACTCGAATAGGCTATTCATATAAATGGAAAATATAAGAGGTCCCTGCATAGATCCCAAAGACATATCACACGACCCTATCAATCTGAAAGACATCCATATACCTCTTGCTCTTTGTTTCCTGACCCCTAGCCACCTTTATATCCCTACAACTACATTCTCTTTAATATCATGCTCCCAAACATCTGTGGGGCCAATTACACTGGTATGGAGCTTCTAAAGCAGGACGTCAACCCAATGCTGACATGCATCACTGACCCAGTCAGAACTAAAGGTGTCAGCTCATTTACATGCTGGTTGGTGTTCACCCTTGTGTTGATCAGGGTGGATGATTACTGGTGCAGGCTTTAACATTTTGCAGCAACCGATCAGGCAGCAGCAGCCATCGAGTAACAGTAAGTAGCTTTTAGAAGCTGTACCTCCTTGGATTTTTTGTAAGTTATTGTCCTTACAAGGCTGGGGAAAGGGTTGCTCCATCTTTTCTTCCCAGGGCCATGAACAGAAAAGCTGAGCGTTGAGCTCCTGCTACTGGGGACTGGGGAGGGGAGGGGCGTTAATATGTATATTTTAAAAGGTTTATAAAGCAAATAATGTAGATTTCAATGGAATTTTTTAGAATTATGATTTGCTAAGACAGCATCAACATCATGAGATGGAGCCTACATGTGAATAGCAAAAAGATAACTCCCAACTTCACAGAGTCAGACCTTCAAACTCTGATAGAAATTCAAATAAGGAGAGAGAGAGACATAGAGAGAAAGAGAGAAAGAGAGAGAGAGAGAAAGACTGCTGGGCTCTCATTGAAGAAAACCCCAAGAGTGCTGCAAGTGCCATAGTGCAAGAAGATGCCATGGGTGCCGAGTGCCACCTCTCTCACTCGCAGAATAATAGACCAGTGCAGGAAGAAATTCATTGAGTTGAGAAAGTTAGTTAAGGTAAGAGAACCTGTGATCCAAAGTGGATGCACCTTCAGAGCACACTTGCCTGTAGTCTAAACTTGATGGGATAAAATTTACATGGGGGTTAGCTTGATCTCCCACCGTAACCGCGGCAGAAACCCCAGAATAATGGCTTCAACTAGATGCAATCCGTTGTGCTTATTAATTTGAAATCTAAACTGGATGTCATCTTGTGTTGTACACCCATCTATGATCCAAACTGGATGCCTCCTTTTTCTCCTCTTCTTAGGCAGTCCCCTGGAGTTGAGGATGACTTGCTTCCACACTAAAATGAGTTCTAAGATGACTGATGAGACCAATGCGGGATCGGCAGTCTCTGTCACAGGTGGGGCAGGTGGTGGTTGAAGGGACGGGTGGGTGGGGTGCTTGCTTTGTCATACGCTCCTTCTGCTTGTTAGCAATATGATTATTGCTTTTAGCAAGATGGAAGTAGCAAGATGGCAGCGGCCCAACCACCGGGCGTCTCCAATCCGGCGACATTGAGTGGCGAGTGGCGAGAAAACGGTAAAAATTGGTAAAAAACGCAGCACCGAGAGCCGGGGGGCTGCGGGTGATGAGAATCGGCGAGTGGTGAGAATCGGCAGGCAGCGAGGATCGGAGGACTGGTGGAAATTGGTGGGAATCGGTGAGCGGCGAGGATAGGAGGACCGGCTATGATATATTCTTTACGACATCACAAGCACACACTTACAAGATGGCTCTACCGGAACTTGTCATCATGTGACTTGTCACATGATTCTTTAATTGTATTTACATCAGCAGTTACATTACCACCATAGTCCACTAGGTGGAACCGTAGTCCACTAGGTGGAGCTCTATGTTACACTTCACGCTCCTTAATGAAGAAATAATCATAACAAAATAATCATCATACATAACATGCATGGTTATACACAACAAAAGATATGGGGCTCAATTTTCCCGGGTCATTTGCACCGTTTTTTTTGGTGCACGCCGTTTTTTCTGGCCTAATTATTTAATTCAAAGTTTCTCCCTGCTTTAGTTACAATTTTTCTAGGTTAGGTTTTTTGGTTCCCTTATGTCTGCGCCAGTTTTCAGCATTTTTCGCAGTTTGCCCAAAAATTATTTTATCCTAGGTCGGCATATCTGGCCACTCTCGAAAAATCTTCTGGTGAGTTAACAGAAAGCAGCGCACATTGACAAGTCGGTGCTGAAAGACGCCATTGGTTTTCATCAAAGTTTTTGGAGGGAGTCGCTAACACTTGAAATATCCATAATAAAGTTCAACTTTTTTTACCTTTCAACGGAGTACATCGAAGTTTCTTGGATTTCTGAAGTTTTCATTTTTGTTTTACTCACATGCCACCACTGAACGTCTTCAAGCAGGGCTGGATGGGGGTCATCGCGTTAGCCCGTCAGAATCGGCCCCACATCCGGACACAGGGGCTCGGGTGAAAAACATGCCTGGGGGGAGGGAGGTGGCGATCCGAAGGCTTCTGCACTGAGCCCGTGGAGGGTGATGGCGATCGGAAGGCTGCTGCACTAGGCACAAGACTGCAATGAGTTTGAGGGAGGGGGGGAGAAGGGGAGAAGTCACAAGACTGAAATCAGTTGGGTGGGGGGGGGGGTGCAGGGGGAGGGAGGAGCAGTCACAAGACCTGGGTGTGGTCCATCCATACAGACCTTGGGGAAAGAGAACAAAGAACCTGTCCTGCCTGCTTTTCTGCCATTTTGAGCTTCTTGCAAAGGTAAAATTTAATTATGGGGGTAATACTGACAATGCCATACCTTGTGCGAGCTTTCTGCATCATGGTGCTACGTAGGAGACAATTGATTCAACATCATCGCATGAGGAAGATCAGAGCCCGTAAGGTGCTGGGCAGGAGGCCTTACCCACCTCGGGTATATCGAGACAGGTTTTCGTACCTCCACCTGAGTGATGCAGACTGTGTCAAAAGGCTGCGTTTTTGCAAAGAAGTTGTAACTGAGATCTGTGAGTTGGTCAAAGCAGACTTGCAACCTAGAAGTGTCAGGAGGACTGCTCTGTCAGTTGAAATGAAGGTTATAGCTGCACTTTCATTCTATGCCTCCGGATCGTTTCAAGCTACAACTGGGGATGTGTGCACCATCTCTCAACATGCAACTCATGTCTCCATTCGTAGGTCACGGCTGCAGTATATGCACGGAGGAATGACTACATAAAGTTCCCCATGACCACCCAGGCAATGCGTGACAGGGCTGTGGAGTTCTCCAGGATTGTTGGCATCCCAAAGGTACAGGGCTACATTGATTGTACCCATATCGCTTTGTGGGCACCTTTGGAGGATTCAGAGATGTACAGGAACAGAAAAGGCTTCCACTCCATTAATGTACAGCTCATGTGTGACGGCATGCATTGCATCATGTCAGTCGATGCAAGATACCCTGGGAGCACCCATGATGCGTTCATCTTGCATGAGAGCATTATATCTGCCATGTTTCAGTAGCAGCCAGAAGGGCAGAGCTGGCTACTGGGAGACAAAGGGCACAGCCTCGCCATCTGGCTCATGACGCCCTACACATAACCCAGATGGAAGCTGACCGGGAATACAGCATGCCGCACATTACAACACCCAGCATCATAGAGAGGACAATTGGCATCTTGAAACAGTGTTTCCGATGCCTGGACCATTCCGTAGGCTACTTGCTATACTCCCCTGAGATTGTCGGTCAGTTCATTGTTGTGTGCTGCATGCTGAATAACTTAGCCATCATGAGGCAGCAGCAGCTGTAGTAGAAGACCCACCTGCGGTGAGAGTGGCTGATGATAATGATGAGGAAGATGCAGATGATGAGCAGGAGGACAAGGACGAGGACGAGAAAGCCATGCAAGTACTTGAACCTGAAGCACGAAGTCAGAGGAGAGCGGGCCATCATGCCCATTAAACGATTGCTCGAGCCTTGCCCCAGCAGCTCATCCATGAACGCTTTGCTGCCTGAAGGCTCAGCGACAACTATTCCACATGGGCCATGTTAACTGTTTGGACCTGTTCCGTAATGTTGTGTTGTGTTAATGGAACATGTTATGTTCAGAATAACTCCACAAGCTCAAACTGTTGTGAACTCGGTCTCTTTATTTAGACTCCAAAGTGAGGAAGCAGCATGGTGGAATGCCTTTAATACTTGCTTGCCCAGGGTGCACAGGTGACCCTTAGGTCTCCCACAGGTGTGCCCCCTAGTGGCAAGTCTTACATATTGGTGAGGTTTACATACATACATAACAGAACAAATGATGGAAATTATTCTTATTTAGTTCAAAAATTGTGTTAATAATCGAACAAATAATGGAAATGATTCTTTTTGAGTTCCAAAAGTTGTGTTAATAATGGAACAAATAATGAAAATGATTCAGATTTAATGTGAAATATATGTTATTCAAAAGTTTAACAAACAGTTCTTTATACTTAACTTTAATAAAATTATTCTTGCATCAAACTTTAACATTTTCAGTTACGATCACTTACAAACTTTAAGATCACTTACAAACTCTAAGGTCACTTAAAAACTTTAAGATCACTTACTAATTTTTAAATTTGTAAGTTTACATAACTTACAAAAATCTTTTAAATTGAGAACAGTTGCAACAGTAACAACAGCAACAACAACAACAACAGCAGCAGCAGCAAAGAAATGCTGCACCCATCTCTCCTCCACCTTATTCTAAGATCGCCCGCCGTGCTTGTTCTTGGTGACTCCACCACCCCTGCCCACAGGCGGTGGCACAGTGTTCCTGGGGTTGGTACCAAGCTTATTCTTTCTAACATTTGGGTAGTGCGCACCTGTTGAGGGAGGAGGTGGCGGCAGGCGGCGATGTGGAGGGCCCAGGCGGCAATGTGGAGGGCCCGGGTTGAGGTGCTACAGAGGCTGGTGTGGTGATTGGAGTGGGAGCGACAGTTGATTCTGTCAATGGCACGGGGCCTGGGTGTGTTCCCTTATTGCAGCAGCTAACTCCAACATGCCGTCCCTCATGCACCCTGACAGTGTCTCAACGACTTGCAACATTCCCTCCCTCATGTTCAGTGATAGCGTTTGCACCATCTCTGATATTAACTCCCTAATGTTTACTGACAGCACATCAGCTATCTCTGACATTCCCTCCCTCATGGTCACTGACATGGTTTCAGCTGACTGAGATATTCCCTCACTCATGGTCCCGGACATTGGTTCCATTTCTCCTGAGATTGCTGTTACTTCTCCCGACAGCCCCACATCCTCATCACCCACCCCACTGTTGGTATCCAGGAGTGATCGCGTAAGGCCAATGCTCTCCCCACTCATTACCATCAGCAGTGTTAGATCCTGCACCTCAGGAGAGCGCAGTCGAGCTCTTTTTCCCCACCTTCCCCTCCTTCAGACAGGTGTGGCTTGTACCCCACCACTAGGACCCGCAGCCTCGGAAAGTGGGGCCCTGGGTGTGCCTCGTTGCACCCCATCACTGGGATCCGCAGACTCAGAAGGTGGGGCCCTGAGTGTGCTGCGCTGCACCCCACCACAGGGACCCACAGCCTCGGAAGGTGGAGTCCTGAGTGTGCCTCACTGCACCACACCACTGGAACCCGCAGCCTCAGAAGGTGAGGCCCCGGGTGTGCCTCGTTGCAGCCCATCACTGGGACCCGCAGCCTCGGATGTTAGGAAACAATGGAATGTCCCACCAACATTCAAACCACTAGTCACGGAAGGGACTGGCACCTCAATGAGTGGCACCTGCACCTCCACCAAAGTCAATAAAACAGTGGGGACTTCATCCATCTCCATCCCCTCCCCCTCCCCCTCATGCTCTTGGTCTGGAAGGTGGGATTGGAAGATGTTCTCCTCTTCAGGCTCGTCCTCGTCTGAATCTTCTGCATCGTCAGGGTTGGCCTCAAGTTCTGCAAAATATAACAGAACACAGACAAATGGTTAGCAGCAGAGGAGGGGGCAGGGTGGGTGGCATGAGTAGGCTCACACATCGCAGGCAGCAGGCTGATTTTAAGGACCATGATGAATGATAGCACATTGCATCAACCGAAGTGTAGCTGATGGGGACATCCCCAGGAACCAAAGCATAACTAGCCTGCGCAGTACTTAACATTTAGCAAAGCCAGACTGTGGAATTTGCAGGACTTACCCTCTCCCTCGAGTGTGGGCCCAGCTTGTGCAGTGGTGGTTGCTTTTCTCCAGGCAGGACCCATCAAAGCAGCGACCCTCTCTTCCAAGGATGTCAGTGACTGCAGATTTGCTGGGCCTCCTCCTGTTCGAGTTCTTTCCCTTTTATTATGTGCCACCTTCCTCTGAAAAGATGAAAATGCAACTTTTTAGAGAAGGTGTCTTTCTACTGGGTGGGACAAAAACAGCTGGTCACTTTTACAATTGCAATTCCATTGAATAAATGAAAATATTACTTCCACTAACTACTTGACCAAGGTCCTGCCACTTTTTTTTTCACTGGCCTCCAGATGTCGTGGTGGTCACCATTGCACAGTAATCTTCTGCAACTTGGTTTCAGTGTTTCTTCATTTCTTTGGGTGGAACTTTTATGTGACCTCTGTTGGCGTCCAGCTCCTGCCATCTGGTCTCAATCACAGTAACTAGCGCCTCCACTTCTTCCTGTAAGAAATTCTTGGTCCTTGCACTGCGTTGCATCTTGTATTGCTGCAGATCCGATTTTTCCAACACAGCTCTCTTTCTCACACACACAACTGGCTCTTTAAAAATGGCCGATTGGCAACCCAGAGCTGTACTACGCATGTGCGTCCATTGAAATAACGTCAAAAACTTCACTTTTTTTGTTGCGCATGCGTAGAAGGTGCGGCATTCTTTTTTCGATGCAGATAGCAGGCTCCAACCCCAGAGGCGATTGGACATGATGTGCGGTGCCAAATTTGAGTTATACATCAGGGAAACCTTTTGCAAAATATTTCTGGCGCATTTCTGGCCTAGAAAAAAGGGCGTAACTCTGGCAATACGGCAGAAAAAAGGCTTGGGAAAAATTGAGCCCATGGACTTATTTTGCCATATTTACAAATCAAACTTAACCATTGGTTTTCTGCTTCAAAGAGGATACCTTTGCTCTCGAACAGAACTTTCCAAACGTGGTGTCGAACTTAGACTCATTCTAGACTGAGCCTGAGGAGAGCTTTTCTCCAAGGGCAATGCTTGATCTATATTTGGACTCTCTGCAACTTCAGACTATTTGTTTGCCTGACTCGGACTCAGACTTAAATTCTGACATTATCTTGGATTTGTTTCTAGTACATCTGATAAAGGATTTGTTACTGCTACTCTACTTGTAACAAGACTATCTGACTCATCAGAAATAATCAAATCATTCCAACTTTCAACTCCTTCCACATCTGGAGGTAAAATATGATCAATATGAACAAACCTAACCTGTCCATGATCAAACACCTTGACCAAATATGTGCGAGCGCCACATATCTTCACTACTCTTCCTGGTAACCACTTTAAACATTTATGGTGATGGTTCTTCACTCTAATCTTCTGATTCAATTGTACACTTCTCTCTCTTACTCTACCTTTATCATGATTCTCTTTCTGTCTTAATTGTTTCTCTTCTACTGACTGTACCAAGTTTGGCTTTAACAACGAGAACCTGGTTCATGGCTGTCATTTGAGAAACAACTCTGCTGGTGTTCTACCAGTAGTTGTATGAGGAGTATTACCATAAGTAATTAGAAAATTTGCCAATTTGTGGTCCAACAACAACTGCCGGTTCTTTGGATTTGGATCCAACATTTGTTTGATGAGGGCACATTTTACAATTTGTACTGTGCGCTTTGCTGCACCATTTGAAGCAGGGTGGTATGGTGGAACTTTGGTATGTTTCACACCATTTCCGCTCATGAATTATTGTGCAAATTCTTCTGAACAAAATTGCGGCCCATTATCAGATACAATTTCTTCTGGGAGGCCATATGAAGAAAACAATCTTCGCAAATTGCCTAGTGTTTTACTTGTTGTTATTTTCTGCATTGGAAACACCTCTACCCACTTTGAATGGCTATCAATCACAATGAACAATTGTTGTCCTTCTAGCTCAACAACATCTACATGCAACCTTTGCCACACTCTGGGAGGCCATTTCCATGACTATAATGGTACTGATGGTGGTTTCTTGCTTACTAATTGACATGTTGTACACTAACTAATGATGTACTCTATGGTCTGGAAATTCCTGCCTCCCGGGTCCGTACTGAATGTCTACGGACCCGGGAAGGCATCGCAAAAGCTGCTTTTCAGCCCACAATGCGCATGTGCTGAAGACTGGCTTTTCCGATCTGTCAAGCTGGAGCTTGACAAATCATCCATATATTGGGAGTGAGGACATTTGCAAGGGCAAGATTGCGGGATTTACCCATATCTTGCCCAGCAAATGTCCTCAAAATTCTTGCGCCTGATAAAAGCATAGCCTACTTTTACAGGGGTAAGAGTTTAAAAACAAACAAAAATATAATTAAATTAAATTAAATAAACACATTTTATTTTTTAAAACCCTGCCCACCACGTTAAATTTATTTTAAACTATAATTTTAAAAACTTTTTTAAAACTTGAAAAAAAAAATGTTCTTAAAGATATTTATTAACTTTAATTTCAATTAATTTTAATTATGTGAGGTGTGTTTTTAATTTTTAATTTGGTGTTACTGTGTTTGTTTTTTTTCTCAATTGCTAGCAATGAGAACTCATAGATACAGAGTTCCCATTGCTATTAATTGAGAATACTTTACCTGATTGGTTGGGCAGTCACACGTGACTGCATCTTCTGCGTTCGAACCTGGAGGATGGGAGCACGCTTTGCAGCGTGGGAAAAGAAGGCCTCCCCAATGGAATCTCACACTCCTCCGGGACCACCAGGTACTTGCGTAGAAATTTTTCAGGTCGGAGGCATCCACCCATGGGAAGCCTCCGACTGCAATTTCAGCCTCTATATCTTTATCTAAACCTGGCAACCATAAGTAACTGCGTGCAAAATTCTTGGTCAAGCACATTCCCAGGTGCTGGTCATGAAGATCTCCTAACAATTTGGACCTGAATTTATTTGGAATAACTATTCTTGCACCCCATATGATACAATCTTTATCCACTGATAATTCTTTCCTACGAATGAAGTATGAATTAATATCTTTCTCTGCTACCTGGTTTGGCCAGCCATTTGCGATGTAATCATATACCTTTGACATAACTGAGACACATTTGGTTGCTCTACCAATCTCTTCAGTTGTGACTGGCAGTTCATCAATGTATGAAAAATAAAACACTTTTTCCCTATTGGGTGTAACTTGTGATAGGAATGGCAACCTGGACATAACATCAGCTTTACCATCTGACTTAGGTACAACAACAATGGGTGTAGCCCAATTATTAGATCTACCATAGAGATAATGTTCTCAGTCTCTAGTCTTTTGAGTTCTTACTCAACGTTCTCCTTGAGTGCCTACTGTATGGGACGTGGCTTGCAGCAAACTGGTCTAGCATCCCTCTGGCACTCGCCTTGAAGCCTTGGATCGGACTGCCTGTTTCGCGGAACACCTTCGGATACTGCTTGATGATTTAATTCTTTAAAGGTAAATTTTGTTTCAACACGAAAAATCTCATTCCAAACTAGCTTCAGTGATCCCAACCAATTTCTATCTAGCAAGGCAGGCTTTTGAAAGATGCTCAGTTTTCTTGCAGAAGAAACACTCTGCTGAAAGTTGTCCATATGTGAAGGCAATGTGTTGTCCCAGGCACCAATAGCATGACTTCAATGCTCTGTTACCTTGGCCAGTTGCTGAGGTCTTGGGGCCCAACTGCCTTTTACATTTAACCTGTTGCCGATTCACCTCGGTTGTCTGACAACTGGAAATGGCGTGAAATTATCAGGAGTATTGGTCAGACATATCCATCGACATAGCTGTCTGACAAGCTAAGTCAAAAGTCAATTTAGGGATTGTCAGCAACTTTATTCTGATTGCTTCATTTTTTATCCCACAAACAAAGCGGTCACGCAATACTCGGTCCTTGAAAGTTTCCGAAATGACAGTGAACGGATAGTTTTTTTAAAGCTACAATGTACCCACTGATACTCTTGTCAATGAATTGATCTCGTATTTCAAAACGATAATTTTCAGGGGCTCAGGACTGCAGTGCTGGAATCTCTATCAGTGGCACATCCTTTGGCTTGACAGGAACAAGCACATTTTTCAGGGTTTCATACACCTCGGGGCCTGCTTCAGTCAGGAAAATAGCCCATTTTCTTTCTAAGACCACCCGGTTACAGTTTTCATCATCGGGGACTTTGATGATACTATTTGCGGTGAAAAACATTTCTAGCCGTTCCACATATGCTCCGAAAGTCTTTCGGTCATGATAGAACTCACCCAAGCGCCCTATTATTCCCATAGGCGTGGCCATCTGGACTCCTCAGTTCAGCCAAGTGTGCTTGAAATTTACCTTGGATTTTTAGCTGTTATGCAAAACAAAGAACCTCTCAAAGTCTCCTTGTCAGTTGGCTGGATTATCCACCAACAAAAATTTCAGCTAGGGAATCCAATTATCCTATCCTCATTCGCCAATGTGATACATTTTTTACGACATCACAAACACACACAAAAAAGATGGCTCTAAGGAACTTGTCATCATGTGACTTGTCACAATACTCTTTTATTGTATTTTCATCAGCAGTTGCATTACCACGGTCATCCAATAGGTGGAGCAGTAGTCCACTAGATGGAGCTCTATATTATACCGGCGGGAATCGGCGGGCAGTGAGAATCGGAGGACCGGCGGGAATCAACGGGAATCGGCGGGCAGCGAGGACCCAGGAAAGGTTCAGCACGGGCCAGCAGGGAGATCAGGACATGGGGCCAGCAGGGAGAGCAGGACATGAGGCCAGCAGCAAGGCTGGGACCCAGGGAAGGTACAGCATGGCCCAGCAGGGATGTCAGGAAATGAGGCCAGTAGTGTGGTCGGTACCCAGGGAAGGTACAGTATGGACCAGCAGCGAGGTTGGGAGGCTGAGACCAATAGCAAGGGTGGGAGGTCAAAGCCAGTAGCGAGGTCGCGACCCAGGGAAGGTACAGCACGGACCAGCAGGGAGAGCGGGACACAAGGCCAGCAGCGAGATCGGGACCCGAGGCCAGAATATGCGTGGTCACTAGAAAAGAACCAACCAAGGCGTGAGCGGTTGGAGGAGAGAGCGGAACAGTGCAGAAGAGCAGCGAGCTGGGATACAGGTCAGTATTTTATGGACAAATTCATAAGCTGCTCCAAGATTAATGTGCTCACCTACACTGCGATCTCTGAAAACCAGGGAAGGAGGACCTGAGGGAGGAAGGGAGGGGGCAATAGGAATATGTGTGTGTGTGTGTGTGTGTGTGTGTGTGTGTGTGCTAGTCCCATGCAGAAGAGCCTGATCTCCAATCATCTTGGATCCCCTTGCCATTGAATCAAGACCTTGCTCTGTCAAGTTCATGTGGTAGCTGGTATGCAACTGCCACCCCATGTTAAAATGATTCACGTACAGGCATCTTCTACCCTTTAAAATGAAGTTCAGGACTTGGAACACCACGACCCTCATGGGCAACCCCAACAGTGACAGATTGGAACGTTATACTGCTATCATTGCTTAATGGAACTCAAATGCATCGACATCGATGTCGCCGCCCTGAGCGAGACATGGCGGGCAGGAGAAGGTCAGCTCAAGGAACAAGGTGGTGGATACACCTTCTTCTGGAAAGGCAAACTTTCTTCATGGGGTTAAATTCACCATCAAAAATGAGCTAGTTTGGCATCTTAGAGATTCCCCTTATGGGATAAACGAATGCCTCACGATCCTTTGGCTCACTCTAACCCGGAACTAGTACGCTATGGTCTTCAGCACGTACGCCCCAACTGTGGAAGCTACGGACGAGACCAAAAAGGAATTCTGAATTGAACACTTCCTGTCCCGAGTCCCAATGGGTAACAAGCTGACTCTCCTTGGCAACTTTAATGCCAGAGTTGGAAAGGACACAGATCTCTGGGGAGGGGTGATTGGCAGGGAAGGGGTAGGGAAAAGCAACTCCAATGGTATCCTCCTCCTGGCGAAATGCTTAGAACATGGTCTTGTCATAACCAACACCTTGTTTCATCAGAAAGACAAGTACAAGGCCCCCTGGCAACACCCTCACTCCAGGCACTGGCATCTGCTAGACTACGTCATCGTCTGAGTGAGGGACCACAAGGACGTCCGCATCACTCGCGTCATGACAGGAGCTGATGACTGCTTGGCTGACCACCGCCTAATCCACTCTGTTATCTCCAACAACATAGCCTCAAAACGGCGGGGGCAACAGAAATGCTGCCGCAGAAAAATCAATGCTGAAGCACTCAAAGACCCTGCAAAGAAAGCCCTATTTTGCCAACACCTCACAACCAACCTGACGACCTCCAATGAACTGGAGCCGCAGAATGTCCATAGTGCCTGGTCTGCCCTCAAGTCCACCTATGAAGAGACTCTTGGTTACTCTACCAGAAAACATCAAGACTGGTTCAATGAGAACGTGAGATCCAGGAGCTAATAAACTGCAAACGCAAGGCATTTTTGAATTGGAAACAACACCACAGCTCGAGTGAAAGAAAGCAGATCTACAGACAACTGAAGGCCGAGGTCCAATAAAAAACTCGTGACCTAAAGAATAGATGGTGGGTGGAAAAAGCACAGGAGACCCAGCAGCTAGCTGAGAATCACGACGTGCGTGGATTTTTTTAAGTGCAGTCAAGACCATCTACGGCCCAAGCACTCAAGGTCCTATTCCACTGGGAGCTAAGAACAGAAAGGTGTTCATCAACGACAGAGAGGCAGTCAGTGCCCGCTGAAAGGAGCACTTCGAGGGTCTACTTAACTAAACTGAATGTAATCTCATGAATACAGTCACCTATGATGCAAACTGGCTATAATCTAAAGTGCTCATTCACTTGTGATCTAAACTGCACATAATATGAGTACACACAGCTATGACTTACACTAGATGTAATTTTGTTAGTGGACGGAGGTGGTAGTGGCACTGAGTGGCACCTCTCTCACCAGTAGAATTGTAAACCTGTGCCGGACAAAGTTCAATGAGCTGACAAGTGCAGGCAAGGTACCACACCGGCTCCTTTCGTTTTTCCTCCTTGGGCACCAGCAAACTATTCACCCTCTAAAACGAACAGCTGCACAAGTCACCTGTCACACTGCACTGTGGTCCAGGGCTAACTTTCAATCTTGCAGTTTGTGTTACCAACTCCCCTAACATGAATTACTTACCAAGAATGCCCACAGAGTTCTGTCAGAGGATGTGCCGAAGGTCGGTCCGGAGGACACAGAGTGGCTTGAGGCTCCGCAAACACTTATGGAGCTGATCAGCACCCTCAACCTCGACTCCCATAATAAAGCTCTGGGTTTGAATGGAAAGACCTTAGAGTTCCACAGGGCATTCTTTGACATCCTGGGGAATAACTATGTGCAGATTCCAGTGACTAGGCACAGGGCAGTCATTGTCTGGGTGATTCACAAAGCACAACAGCTGGTATTTATATAGCACCTTTAATGTCGTGAAGCATCCCAAGATGCTTCATAGGAGTATTATAAGAGAAAAAATTTCTCTTGCATAAGTAGAAATTAGCACAGGTGACAAAAGCTTGGTCAAAGAGGTAGATTTTAAGGAGCGTCGTAAGGAGGTGGAGAGGTTTAGGCAGGGAGTTCCAGAGCTTGGGGCCTAGGCAACAGAAGGCACGGCCACCAATGGTTGAGTGATTATAATCAAGGATGCTCAAGAGGGCAGAATTAGAGGAGCACAGACATCTTTGGGGGTTGAGGGGCTGGAGGAGATTACAGAGATAGGGAGGGGCGAGACCATGGAGAGATTTGAAAATAAGGATGAGAATGTTGAAATCGAGGGAGTCAGAGTAATAGGGAATGGGTGAATGTGTGCCAGTTCCTCAACAGAGAAGGCTGCCCAAGGCTTTGGAGTTGTGGGACCATCAAGGCCTATTTATGGGAAAAAATAGCAGCCAGCTCCCATTACCGCTGGGTCCCATGACAACCGCCATTTTCAGCGGATCGGCAGCGCTGCCATTGCCTCTGTTCGCCGAAAGTATTGTAATTAGTTGGAGCATGGCATCAATCGGCCTGCAACATTGGATTGATGCCCGCTCATCCATTTTGGAGAGCGTCACTCCTCTTGCCGCCCTTTCCAAAGCATACCCATGTGTGCTGTCACTAACAGTGCTTCACCTTCGTAAACAGAAATTCCCTGAAGATGCTTCAAGTGACAAATGTATGACAGCCAGAAAGTAAAGATAGGATTATCTTACATTAATGGCAAACCTAGATCTTGATAGCTAACCCTTGAGATTTGTAGGTACGGTTTAAATTTTTTTTCCAGTGGTTTGCTTATTTGAAAGTCTCCTGCCTGAGGTTGTAATACTGAATGTGTAACAAATGGAAAGATGCAGAATATTGCAAGCGATTACTTCTGAGTGACTATAAGAGTAAGTTTGAGGTTTGGATTCGGAATCACCTCTGGATATTCAGTGTTTCGATCTCTGAAATGTGAATTTGAATTCTTTAAGTTATCCGTTATGAGTACTCTCTCCTCACCATGGAACAGTAAAAAGCCCTCGGGTGTCAGACCCTCCTAAGCTAGTGATTAAAGTGACCTCAACATATCGATGAAATTATGACTACAGTGTAACAGTTTCAGAAACTACAAAGCGCTGGGTTTGATCGTTCCTGTGCTATATCTTTTTCTTCCTGCGTCATGAAAATTTAAACAGGCATTTAAAATAAATAGCTTTGCTTAGTCTCTATTCCTTTTGAATGAGATGCGTGGGTAAAGTGATAGGGGAGAGTCCTTGAAAGCATTAAATGGGCCAGCTTGGCTCAATGTCAAAAAAAAATTAACAATGTCCCTTTATCTATGGAGTCCACAGGGAATGGTGACTCTTTAAACAGCACTGACTTCAGTGCAATGAGAGGTACAATTTGCCCTGATTGACACCCACACCTTCTCCCTGTAAGATCCTTACTCAATGGCACAAAACCCACACGAGGCACATTCTATGGACAAGGTCACTCTATGACCTGAACCTTTATTCACAGGACCAAGAAGTGATGACCTTGCGTGGGACCTCCCTTTATATACCTGGATGACCAGGTAAGGAGTGTCTCCCACAAGTTCACCCCCTGTAGTCAAGGTGTGCATTGCTTAAGTATATACAGTATTGCAGTGATGTTACATAGAGATTACATACATGACATCACCTTCCCCCCCCAAAGTCTTATTGGGATCATAGGTTAAGTCTTTCAGGTGGTCTACGCTCCCTCGTGGAGCGCCGCAGTTGGGGCTCTGGTTGTTGAGCCTTGGCGTGAATGTCTGTCACCTGTGGTGATTCTGGCCTGTCCGGGCTGACCGCCGGGACTGTGCATGCTGCTGAATGTTCTTGTTGCTCGTTCACTGGCGGTGGTGTGAGCACCATCTCATGATCTTCCTCGGGTTCCTCAGTGTCTATGCTGAACCATTTTTTACTTGGTCCAGATGCTTACGGCATATCTGCCCATTGTTAAGTTTAACCACGATGACCCTGTTCCCCTCTTTGTCTATTACAATACCCTCAAGCCATTTGGGCCCCATGGCGTGATTGAGGACAAATACGGGGTCATTTATTTCTATCCATCTCCCCCTTGAATTTCAGTCATGGTACTCGTTTTGGGACTGGCGCTTGCCCTCAACTATGTCGGTCAGGATTGGGTGAATGAGGGACAACCGAGTTTTTAGTGTTCATTTTATGAGTAGCTCAGCGGGCGGAACCCCCGTGAGCGAGTGCGGTCGGGACCTATAGGCCAGCAGGAGGCACGATAGGCGACATTGAAGGGAGGGTCCTTGAATCCTCAGCCTGCCTTGTTTAATGATTTGGACCGCATGTTCCGCCTGGCCATTGGAGGCCGGCTTGAACGGTGCTGTCCTGACATGGTTGATGCCATTGCCCGACATGAACTCCCGGAATTCGTAGCTCGTGAAACATGGGCCATTGTCGCTAACAAGGATGTCTGGCAAGCCGTGGGTTGCAAAGACCGCACGCAGACTCTCCACAGTGGTGGATGTCGTGCACAAATTCAAAATGATGCACTCGATCCATTTCGAGTACGCATCTACCACAATGAGAAACATTTTTCCCATGAACGGGCCCGCGTAGTCTACATGAATGCGTGACCATGGCCTGGTGGGCCAGGGCCACGGGCTGAGCGGGGCCTCCCTGGGGGCATTACCCAGCTGGGCACATGTCGTGCACCTGCGAACACAGTGTTCCAGGTCTGAGTCAATTCCCGGCCACCAAACATGTGTCCGGGCAATGGCCTTCATCAGAACGCTGCCTGGGTGCTCGCTGTGGAGTTCCCTGATGAATGCCTCCCTGCCCCTCTGGGGCATGACTACCCGGCTGCCCCACAGTAGGCAGTCAGCTTGGATGGAGAGCTCATCCATCCGCCTGTGAAATGGTCTGACCTCCTCAGGGCATGCTCCATGTGCGGGCGCCCAATCCCCAGTCAGGACACATTTCTTAATCAGAGATAGGAGGGGATCTCTGTTTGTCCAGATTTTGAACTGGCGGGCTGTGATGGGGGAGCCTGCGCTGTCAAAGGCATCAATGGCCATGACCATCTCAGTGCTTTGCTCTGCTGCCCCCTCAGTGGTGGCCAGTGGAAGCCTGCTGAGCGCGTCAGCGTAATTTTCTGTGCCAGGCCAGTGCCGGATGGAGTAGTCATAAGCAGCCAGCGTGAGAGCCCATCGCTGTATGCGGGCTGACGCATTGGCATTCGAAACATAGAAACATAGAAAATAGGTGCAGGAGCAGGCCATTCAGCCCTTCTACCCTGCACCGCCATTCAATGAGTTCATGGCTGAACATGAAACTTCAGTACCCCCTTCCTGCTTTCACGCCATACCCCTTGATCCCCCGAGTAGTAAGGACTTCATCTAACTCCCTGTTGAATATATTTAGTGAATTGGCCTCAACTACTTTCTGTGGTAGAGAATTCCACAGGTTCACCACTCTCTGGGTGAAGAAGTTTCTCCTTATCTCGGTCCTAAATGGCTTACCCCTTATCCTTAGACTGTGACCCCTGGTTCTGGACTTCCCCAACATTGGGAACATTCTTCCTGCATCCAACCTGTCCAAACCCGTCAGAATTTTAAACGTTTCTATGAGGTCCCCTCTCACTCTTCTGAACTCCAGTGAATACAAGCCCAGTTGATCCAGTCTTTCTTGATAGGTCAGTCCCACCATCCTGGGAATCAGTCTGGTGAATCTTCGCTGCATTCCCTCAATAGCAAGAATGTCCTTCCTCAAGTTAGGAGACCAAAACTGTACACAATACTCCAGGTGTGGCCTCACCAAGGCCCTGTACAACTGTAGCAACATCTCCCTGCCCCTGTACTCAAATCCCCTCGCTATGAAGGCCAACATGCCATTTGCTTTCTTAACCGCCTGCTGTACCTGCATGCCAACCTTCAATGACTGATGTACCATGACACCCAGGTCTCGTTGCACCTTCCCTTTTCCTAATCTGTCACCATTCAGATAATAGTCTGTCTCTCTGTTTTTACCACCAAAGTGGATAACCTCACATTTATCCACATTATACTTCATCTGCCACGCATTTGCCCACTCACCTAACCTATCTAAGTCAATCTGCAGCCTCATAGCATCCTCCTCGCAGCTCACACTGCCACCCAACTTAGTGTCATCCGCAAATTTGGAGATACTACATTTAATCCCCTCGTCTAAATCATTAATGTACAATGTAAACAGCTGGGGCCCCAGCACAGAACCCTGCGGTACCCCACTAGTCACTGCCTGCCATTCCGAAAAGTACCCATTTACTCCTACTCTTTGCTTCCTGTCTGACAACCAGTTCTCAATCCACGTCAGCACACTACCCCCAATCCCATGTGCTTTAACTTTGCACATTAATCTCCTGTGTGGGACCTTGTCGAAAGCCTTCTGAAAGTCCAAATATACCACATCAACTGGTACTCCTTTGTCCACTTTATTGGAAACATCCTCAAAAAATTCCAGAAGATTTGCCAAGCATGATCTCCCTTTCACAAATCCATGCTGACTTGGACCTATCATGTCACCATTTTCCAAATGCGCTGCTATGACATCCTTAATAATTGATTCCATCATTTTACCCACTACTGAGGTCAGGCTGACCGGTCTATAATTCCCTGCTTTCTCTCTCCCTTCTTTTTTAAAAAGTGGGGTTACATTGGCTACCCTCCACTCGATAGGAACTGATCCAGAGTCAATGGAATGTTGGAAAATGACTGTCAATGCATCCGCTATTTCCAAGGCCACCTCCTTAAGTACTCTGGGATGCAGTCCATCAGGCCCTGGGGATTTATCGGCCTTCAATCCCATCAATTTCCCCAACACAATTTCCCGACTAATAAAGATTTCCCTCAGTTCCTCCTCCTTAATAGACCCTCTGACCACTTTTATATCCGGAAGGTTGTTTGTGTCCTCCTCAGTGAATACTGAACCAAAGTACTTGTTCAATTGGTCTGCCATTTCTTTGTTCCCCGTTATGACTTCCCCTGATTCTGACTGCAGGGGACCGACGTTTGTCTTTACTAACCTTTTTCTCTTTACATACCTATAGAAACTTTTGCAATCCGCCTTAATGTTCCCTGCAAGCTTCTTCTCGTACTCCATTTTCCCTGCCCTAATCAAACCCTTTGTCCTCCTCTGCTGAGTTCTAAATTTCTCCCAGTCCCCAGGTTCGCTGCTATTTCTGGCCAATTTGTATGCCATTTCCTTGGCTTTAATACTATCCCTGATTTCCCTAGATAGCCACGGTTGAGCCACCTTCCCTTTTTTATTTTTACGCCAGACAGGAATGTACAATTGTTGTAATTCATCCATGCGGTCTCTAAATGTCTGCCATTGCCCATCCACAGTCAACCCCTTAAGTATCATTAGCCAATCTATCTTAGCCAATTCATGCCTCATACCTTCAAAGTTACCCTTCTTTAAGTTCTGGACCATGGTCTCTGAATTAACTGTTTCATTCTCCATCCTAATGCAGAATTCCACCATATTATGGTCACTCTTCCCCAAGGGGCCTCGCACAATGAGATTGCTAATTAATCCTATCTCATTACACAACACCCAGTCTAAGATGGCCTCCCCCCTAGTTGGTTCCTCGACATATTGGTCTAGAAAACCATCCCTTATGCACTCCAGGAAATCCTCCTCCACCGTATTGCTTCCAGTTTGGCTAGCTCAATCTATGTGCATATTAAAGTCACCCATTATAACTGCTGCACCTTTATTGCATGCACTCCTAATTTCCTGTTTGATGCCCTCCCCAACATCACTACTACTGTTTGGAGGTCTGTACACAACTCCCACTAACGTTTTTTGCCCTTTAGTGTTCTGCAGCTCTACCCATATAGATTCCACATCATCCAAGCTAATGTCTTTCCTAACTATTGCATTAATCTCCTCTTTAACCAGCAATGCTACCCCACCTCCTTTTCCTTTTATTCTATCCTTCCTGAATGTTGAATACCCCTGGATGTTGAGTTCCCAGCCCTGATCATCCTGGAGCCACGTCTCCGTAATCCCAATCACATCATATTTGTTAACATCTATTTGCACATTTAATTCATCCACCTTATTACGGATACTCCTTGCATTAAGACACAAAGCCTTCAGGCTTGCTTTTTTAACACCCTTTGTCCTTCTAGAATTTTGCTGTACAGTGGCCCTTTTTGTTCTTTGCCTTGGGTTTCTCTGCCCTCCACTTTTCCTCATCTCCTTTCTGTCTTTTGCTTTTGCCTCATTTTTGTCTCTCTCTGTCTCCCTGCATAGGTTCCCATCCCCCTGCAATATTAGTTTAACTCCTCCCCAACAGCACTAGCAAACACTCCCCCTAGGACATTGGTTCCGGTCCTGCCCAGGTGCAGACCGTCCGGTTTGTACTGGTCCCACCTCCCCCAGAACCGGTTCCAATGCCCCAAGAATTTGAATCCCTCCCTGCTGCACCACTGCTCAAGCCATGTATTCATCTGCGCTATCCTGCGATTCCTACTCTGACTAGCACGTGGCACTGGTAGCAATCCCGAGATTACTACTTTTGAGGTCCTACTTTTTAATTTAGCTCCTAGCTCCTTAAATTCTTTTCGTAGGACCTCATCCCTTTTTTTACCTATGTCGTTGGTACCAATGTGCACCACGACAACTGGCTGTTCTCCCTCCCATTGACAGCCTTGCTGTCTGACAAAAGGGATGTTAACAGAATGTAGTCCGTTTCTAATTCAAACCTCCTGCCAATAAGGTATTGATGCATTTTTTTTACACCATAGACACACGCGAGTGCCTCCTTCTCAACCATCCCATATCCTCGTTCTGCTTGAGAGCGCGACCTGGAAGCATAAGCCACAGGTTGTAGTTGGCCCTCAGCATTACTCTGCTGCAACACGCACCCAATCCCATAGGACGATGCATCACATGTCAGAACCAATTTCTTACAGGGGTCGTACAGGGTCAATAACTTATTTGAACAAAGTAGGTTCTGCGCCCGATTGAAAGCCCGTTCTTGACAGTCCCCCCAAAACCAATCACAACCCTTACGCAGGAGCACGTGAAGCAGCTCCAACAACGTGCTTAAGTTCAGCATAAAATTGCCGAAATAGTTCAAGAGTCTCAGAAATGAACGCAACTCCGATGTGTTGCTGGGCCTGGGCGCTAGTCGAATCGCCTCTGTTTTGGATTCAGTAGGCCGAATCACATCTACAGCAACCCTCCTACCCAGGAACTCAACCTCAGAAGACAAAAACACACACTTAGACTTCTTGAGTCGCAGGCCTACCCGGTCCAGTCGGCGTAGCACCTCCTCCAGGTTGTGGAGATTTCCTCGGTGTCACAACCCATGATGAGGATGTCGTCCTGAAATACGATTGTTCCAGGAATGGATTTAAGCAGGCTTTCCATGTTTCTTTGAAAAATCACGGCCGCTGATCGAATGCCAAATGGGCACCTGTTGTAAACGAACAGTCCCTTGTGCGTAGTGATGGTGGTCAGTAGTTTAGATTCGTCAGCCAGTTCTTGGGTCATGTAGACTGAAGTGAGATCCAACTTGGTAAACAGCTTGCTGTCTGCTAGCGTGGCGAAAAGATCCTCCACTCTCGGGAGCGGGTATTGGTCTTGTAGGGACACCCGATTGATAGTGACCTTGTTGTCGCCACAGATCCTGACAGAACCATCCGCTTTTAGGACAGGAACGATGGGGCTCGCCCAGTCGCTGAATTCAATGGGCGAGATGATGCCCTCTCTCAGCAACTGGTCCAATTCGCTCTCAATTTTCTCCCGCATCACATACGGCACTGGTCTGGCGTCCAGGGTGATGCTTATCACTACTTTGGTACCTTTGAATGTCCCGACGCCAGGTTGGAATAGTGACTCAAATTGTTGTAGGACTTGTGAGCATGAACTTCGCTCCACAGATGACACTGCGTGCACATCCCCCCAATTCCAGTTCATCTCAGCTAACCAGCTCCTTCCCAACAGTGCGGGACCATTGCCTGGGACAATCCAGATCGGCAGCTGGTTCACTGATCCATTGTGTGTGACCGCCAACATTGCACTGCCTCGTACTGGAATGATTTCTTTGGTATACATCCGTAGTTGTGTCTCAATGCGTTCTATTTTGGGTCTACTGGTTTTGAGTGGCCATAGCTTTTCGAATTGTTGAACGCTCATGAGTGACTGGCTGGCCCCCATGTCCAGCTCCATGCATACAGGGATGCCGTTTAATAAAACCTTCATCATCATTGGTGGCATTTTGGTATATGAACTGTGAATGTTTGCCACATGAACCCGCTGAACTTCAGTGTCCATTGATTTGCCCCAAGAGTCATCCTGTATCACACACCCCTCCTCTGGTCCATCCGCCTTGTAAATTACCTGGTTACAGGCTTCCTGCACATTCGAGCTAAATAGCCACTGAGGTTGCAATTTCTGCAGAAAAATTGTTGAAACCTGCAAGTCCTGGCAGAATGTTTGCCCCCACACCTCCAGCATGAGCTGAGATTCCCATTATTGTGAACAAAGGAGCTATGACCCGGCATTCCTCACTGATTGTCCCTTTGACTGCCCTTGATTACCTGTTAGTGGGTGTCAATGGCCCCATCCCGGACCGCATTGTCCACTGTGATGGCGTAAATGTCCGTTCAGCCTTCCATTGTCTCTGTTGAAAGCCTGCTCTGGGGTCTAATGCTGCCTGTGGTGTGTCGAACTGACCTTGCCTGCCTGCGGGGCTCTGAGCCGTGTTTATGATATTGACTCCCTGATCCACCGCCGCGTTGGAGGCAGAATTGTGTGCATATATTATTTTGGTTTCCTCCTCCCCCGCCATGAAAGTCTGAGCCATCAATGCCACCGCTTCCAAAGTCAAGTCCTTGGTCTCAATTAACTTTCAGAAAATCTCCGCATGACCGATGCCCTCAATAAAGAAGTCCCTTAACATCTCCCCCCTGCAGGCATCTGTGAACTTACAAAGGTTGGCCAACCGCCGGAGGTCCGCAACGAAGTCCGGTATGCTCTGTCCTTCACGACCTCGGTGGGTATAGAATCTGTGTCGGGCCATGTGTATGCTGCTCGCTGGTTTGAGGTGCTCACCGATTAGTTTGCGGAGCTCTTCAAAAGTTTTGTCCGCCGGCTTTTCGGGTGCTAGTAGGTCCTTCATGAGCGCGTAAGTCTTAGGTCCGCAGCTGGTCAGCAGATGGGCCCTTTGCTTGTCGGCCACTGCATCACCCAGTCATTCTTTCGTGACAAAGCTTTGCTGGAGCCTCTCAATGAAATTGCCCTAGTCCTCACCAACACAGTACAGTTCCTCTGTGCTACCAGTGGCCATTCTCGTGGGTCGTTGATTCTCGTTTCTCGTCGCCAATGTAAGATCCTTACTCAATGGCACAAGACCCACACAAGGCACATTCTATGGACAAGGTCACTCTATGACTTGAACCTTTATTCACAGGACCAAGAAATGATGACCCTGCGCGGGACCTCTCTTTATATACCTGGATGACCAGGTAAGAAGTGTCTCCCACAAGTTCACCCCCTGTAGTCAAGGTGTGCACTGCTTAAGTATATACAGTATTGCAGTGGTGTTACATAGAGGTTACATACATGACACTCCCTTCTCCAATCCCATAAAACCTGAAGTAGGATCAAATCACAGACTTTCCCAGCACAGGCGACAGACTCTCTACAAATGCATAAATAATTTGCCGAACCCTTTTTCCATCTGTAGAAATTTTGTGAGTGGGAGCCGGATGATAGGTAGGTTCTGGAGCTTTGCACTGTCACTTTGATGCGCTTTAAACAAGAGGGAGCTTTCTCCATAAAAGCTAAATGCAATGCTGTAACATTGATTGGTGAGCGGGTGGTAGGTAACTTTTCTAACAAATACAGCAACTGTTCAGTACATGGGCTACAGGTCGACCCGTTTCTTCCTCTACCACAGAAAGTTGTTGAGTCCAGTTCATTGGATATATTCAAAAGGGAGTTATATGTAGCCCTTACGGCTAACGGGATCAGGGGTTATGGAGAGAAGGCAGGAGTGGGGTACTGAAGTTACATGATCAGCCATGATCATATTGAAGGCTCAAAGGGCCGAATGGCTTACTCCTGCACCTATTTTCTATGTTTCTATGTTTCCTCATTCTCTTTAAATGCACATGGGACACAGACAGGACCTTCGGCCTCTTGCTGAGCTTCGCGCTGGAAAGCACACGTTGCACCACAAATTCTCCGCACCACTGATGTTCATTAGCAGGCAGTGCCAAAATACCGGTGCTGCCTATGCTCTCTCTGCGGACGGCCGTTAGCCTCGGCCAGTGCTGTTAGCAGTGGGTTTCCGGCCTAATCAAATTTCTAGGCCGTAGAGTCCACGGCCTTCATTTGCAGGAACTTTAGGGAAGCTCTTCCTTTGTTGCAGTGTGTGGCAGCTTCACTGGAAACTGTAACAGTCTCCCATCTCATGAGTAGCCCAGAGCAAGTTGGTACCTCCTTTTCTATGGAATCACAGACTGCTGCTGTGGTGGGAGTCGGGGACCCACCAGCTTTCAGACACAGGAGGATGTCGGCTGCTGTCTTTCAAAGCTTTCAGGATCTGGTAGTAGCTATCCTGTGGATCAGTGGGCAAACAAGATTCAGGGTCCAGGGCGGTGTCAAGGGCTGGGTTGGATCTGCATGAGGCTGAAATTTTTCAGAACATCAGCCTTCCCCCGAGAACACCATGCTAGTTGTACATAGGAGATGGAACCAGGTCGCCCAGGCACAAGTTCCAGGGATGCAGCCAATAGCAGCAACCTTCCAGGGCAAAGATGCCATGAGAGAAGGGCCACCTTAGTCCCATGGGTCCTTTGTACTACAAAAGCAGCCAATCTGTCGTGAGACTGGGCCTCAGGTTGGACCTAGGAGAAACATTAGGATTGGAGAAAGAAAGGCACGTACAGACACCCAAGGGAAGTAGGAAGGATTATGTTTTTGAAATGGTTGTAATGAGAGATACATTTATTTTTATTTCAGATTCCAGCATCCACAATATTTTGCTTTGGTACATTTATTTTGTGATCAGTTATTGATAGAGATGAGAAAGACTTGCATGGCCGTGTTGGGTCATATGTGCTATTTGGTTTGAAGATGCGTACTGGATTAAAGGATCTGTGTTTTATGTGACAGTGGGGGAAATGAAGTAAAGGGAGTGGTGACAAAGGGAGGCAGATGAGAACACTTCATTGATAAGTTGAGTTCTGATGCCCCTTGCAGCTGTCTCTGAGGAATTATCCAAGTGATGGTCTTTATGATGCTCCACTCCATGATCTTCCAACTCTGCTGGGACCATCTCACAGAAATCTTCATGTCCAAACCTTTTTGGTTGGCAAAGTTGTGTGGGGTACAGCAAGCTATCATTATGTGGGAGCATATTGCAGAGCCCGTCTTGTAAAATCAGGCAGGGTGAAAAATGAACAGCTAATTAGATCCTGTCAGTTTCCAGAGAGGTGGGTTTGGTTAAAACTTTCCCGAAGAGTACACCACCCACAAGCCATCCAGTTACTTCAGATTCTCCTTGGATGAGACCAAGGAGGGTAGAATGTCTGATGACAAATGCATCATTGCAACTTTCAGCAATTTGGGCATTGATTTGAAGAATTCGGTGTATTTGGATCATGTGTTCTCAATATATTTAGTGCATATATTTCCATTCAGAAAGTTTAGGAGGTTTTGCTTTGGGAGGTAGACCACCAATTAGCTAGCAGGTTCTTCTGCCAAAATGCTGTTTACTGCTTACTCAATTAAAATAATACCAAATAGTACTAGTTTTGGTAACTGAGATATTAGTAACAATTAAGTTAAGTTGAAGATGTGGAGTCATACCTAGCACAAAGAAAGATGGTTGTGGTTGTTGGAGGCCAATCATCTGAGCCCCAGGACATTGCTGCAGGAGTTCCTCAGGGCAGTATCCTAGGCCCAACCATCTACAGCTGTTTCCTCAATGACTTTCCCTCCATCATAAGGTCTGAAGTGGGAATGTTTGCTGATGATTGCACAGTGTTCAGTTCCATTCGTAACTCCTCACACAACATCCAGGCTTGGTCTGATAAGTGGCAAGCAACATTTGGGCCACACAATTGCCAGACAATGACTATCTCCAACAAGAGAGAGTCTAAACACCTTCCCATGATATTCAATTGCCGAATGCCCTGCCATCAACATCCTGGGGGTCACCATTGACCAGAAACTTAATTGGACCAGGTACATAAATACTGTGGCTACAAGAGCAGGTCAGAGGCTGGGTAGATGAGTGCAGCTCCAACAACACTCAAGAAGCTTGACACCATCCAGAACAAAGCAGCCCGCTTGATTGGCACCCCATCCACTACCTTCAACATTCACTCCCTCCATCACTGGTGCACCGTGGCTGCAGTGTGTATCATCTACAAGATGTACTGCAGCATCTCGACAAGGCTTCTTCGGCAGCACCTCCCAAACCCGCAACCTCTACCATCTAGAAGGACAAGGGCTGCAGCCATATGGAAACATGGAAGTATATCACCGTTACTTCACCTTGGGGCCAAAATCCTGGAACTCCTTCCCTGCAGCACAGTGGAAGTCCCTTCACCTCACAGATTTACATCCATTCTAAGCCAAAGGTGAGTGCAGCTAGTTTGGTTCACCACCGGATTCTCAATGGTAATTAGGAATGGGCAATAAATGCTGGCTTTACCAAAGACGTCCACATCCAATGAATAAAAAAAAACAATCACCTCATACCACAAGAATCATACAAGCTCCTACCACACCTACAGGCACAACTCCCTTAGTAAAGAAATAGATTTCTCGCTCCACCAAAGCTCTCGCCGCCTGAAATTTTCAGATGGATTACATCCAGTTTAGATTAGGACAATTCACAAGATTACATTCAGTCTAGAGCACAGTTGACTATTCATGCGATTACATCCGGTTTAGAATACAAAAGCTCATCCGTAACAAAGTACATCCATTTTAGGCCAAAGGTAAGTGCAGTTGTATCTAGCTTAGATCACAGGCCAGTGTAATGCAAAAAGACTTCCAGATTAGGTGAGTGTATTCAAAAGTTCACATCTAGTTATAACAATGATTTCCACGAAGGGGAAAGGAAGGCCATCCAAAGCTAGAGCGCTTAGGGTGACAAAAGTTACAGGCCGAGAAAGTCACGTTTAGTGTCATAAGAACATAAGAACATAAGAATTAGGAACAGGAGTAGGCCATCTAGCCCCTTGAGCCTGCTCCGTCATTCAACAAGATCATGGCTGATCTGGCCGTGGACTCAGATCCACTTACCCGCCCGCTCCCCATAACCCTTAATTCCCTTATCGGTTAAAAATCTATCTATCTGTGATTTGAATACATTCAATGAGCCAGCCTCAACTGCTTCCTTGGGCAGAGAATTCCACAGATTCACAACCCTCTGGGAGAAGAATTTCCTTCTCAACTCGGTTTTAAATTAGCTCCCCCGTATTTTGAGGCTGTGCCCCCGAGTTCTAGTCTCCCCGATCAGTGGAAACAACCTCTCTGCCTCTATCTTGTCTATCCCTTTCATTATTTTAAATGTTTCTATAAGATTACCCCTCATCCTTCTGAACTTCAATGAGTAAAGACCCAGTCTACTCAATCTATCATCATAAGGTAACCCTCTCATCTCCGGAATCAGCCTAGTGAATCATCTCTGTACCCCCTCCAAAGCTAGTATATCCTTCCTTAAGTAAGGTGACCAAAACTGCACGCATTACTCCAGGTGCGGCCTCATCAATACCCTATACAGTTGCAGCAGGACCTCCCTGCTTTTGTATTCCATCCCTCTTGCAATGAAGGCCAACATTATATTCGCCTTCCTGATTACCTGCTGCACCTGCAAACTAACTTTTTGGGATTCATGCACAAGGACCCCCAGGTCCCTCTGCACCACAGTATGTTGTAATTTCTCCCCATTCAAATAATATTCCCTTTTACTGTTTTTTTTTCCAAGGTGGATGACCTCACATTTTCCGACAGTGTATTCCATCTGCCAAACCTTAGCCCATTCGCTTAACCTATCTAAATCTCTTTGCAGCCTCTCTGTGTCCTTTACACAACCCGCTTTCCCACTAATCTTTGCGTCATCTGCAAATTTTGTTACACTACACTCTGTCCCCTCTCCAGGTCATCTATGTATATTGTAAACAGTTGTGGTCCCAGCACCGATCCCTGTGGCACACCACTAACCACCAATTTCCAACTTGAAAAGAAACCATTTATCCCGACTCTCTGCTTTCTGTTCGCCAGCCAATTCTCAATCCACACAGGGACATAGCACCAGTACATTAAGACAGTTTACCTGATTATCAATTGAAAGGACTACCCCACCCCACTTATTTCTGAATTTGGTTTTATCCTTGTTCAGTTTGAAAGCTTTATATTGATATCAATCATGGCTTTAGTTTCATATTGTTATTCTTTCCATTTGTAGTGTAGAATAAGATGGCATCAAGCAGAAAAATGACTACTTTCTGATTCTCAAATGCTTCTTGAAATCTCTGAGATTTCACATGAGCTGGGGAGTCACTGACAGATGCACACAGCAACATGCAGCTCCCAAGCCTGGTTGAAACAGTAGTCAGCAGTGAGGACTCTTCATCTGATGCAACATGTCAAAACCCATCCTTTGCATCCACAAAAGTGAATGGATACATTTCTAATAGTGCAGGAAGAGGCTCCATGATCGTCCCTATTCTCAGTGACGGCAGAGCCCAGCACACGAGTGCAAAAGACGTCCGAAGCGTTTGCAACCAGCTTCAGCCAGAAGTGCCAAGTGGATGATCCATATCAGCCTCCTCCTGCGATTCTCACCATCATAGAAGCCAGACTTCACTTAATTTGATTCACTCCACGTAATATCAAGAAACAGCTGAGTGCACTGGATAAGGGACCAACATTTACTTTAGTCACTCTTTTTCGTTTTATATATCGGTAAAAGCTTTTACTATCTGTTTTTATGTCACCACCCGATTCGGGGGTAAAATGGCAGCCACCGTATTTCCACATGCTGCCGGCAGGTCCCGCTGCAGCCGCCATTTTCAGCTGGGTGGCAGCGTTGCTGATGTCCGCATTCACAAAAATGATGGAGATTATACAAATCGTGACGTCAGTGAGTGTGCAATGCTTACTTGGCACTAGATCTGCGATTTTCAAGCGTTGACAAGCAGGGAGAAGGCTCCAGCAGCATGACTTAAAGGGAGCAGCAGGAGGCCTTACCGACCTCGGGTCTTCAGAGAGCACTTCTCTTATATCCACTGACGTGAGGAGCAGTGTATTAGGAAGCTGTGCTTCACCAAGGAGGTGGTCACAGAACTCTGCCACCTTCTGCAACCAGGCCTGCAACCTGAGAGCAGGGCAAACACAGTTCTCCCAGTGGCAGTCAAGGTCACCGTGGCTCTCAATTTCTTTGCCAGCGGATCCTTCCAGTCTACAGCAGGAGACATAGCTAACATCTCCCAGTTCACCATCCATTGCTGCATCCAGGAGAATGGACTATGTTTTCTTCTCTCTGAGCAGAGAAAAGCAGGACGAGCACGCATGTGGCTTTGCCAGGACAGCGGGCTTCCCCATGGTGCAAGGCGCCATCGACTGCACCCACGTGGCTTTGCAGGTGCCACATAACAATCCTGAGATCTTCCGTAACCACAAACGTTAGTACTCACTTAATGTGCAGTTGTTGTACGACTACACTTAGTGCTTCCTGATAGTCAATGCCCGCTATCCTGGCAGCAGTCATGATGCCTTCATCCAGTTTGGTGTGCCAGCAATCTTCCAGCTGCCATGTCAAACCCAAGCGGAGACAAGGGCTATCTGCTCTCCACCTGCCTCATGACTCCCCTCTGTAATCTCAACACATGTGCCCAGCACTCATATAATGAGAGCCATGCTGCCATCATGAATGTCATTGAGTAGACCATCGGAGTGCTCAAGCAATGATTCTGCTGCCCTGATCGCTCAGGAGAAGCCCTCCAGCACTCACCAGAGTGGGCATCACATTTTGTAGTGGTCTGCTGCATGCTTCACAACTTGCCATCATGAAAGCGCAGCCCATGCCAGCAGGGATTGTGGGATTGCCTCAGGAAAAGCGAGAAGGAGAGGAGGAGGAAGACAAAGAGAAAGAAGAGGAGGAAGAGGAGGAGAACGAGAAGGAAGGGATGAGGCAGGTAGAAAATCCCCCTTTGGCATGGGGCTGTCCGTGAACGCCTTATCAGACTCCGATTCCAGTGAATGAAATCCCAGATCCCTGTTGCTCACAACATCAATCACATCCCCTTCATACCATCCATCTGTCATGGAATATCACTGCATCCTCCTGGGCTCAAAGCTGAAATGAAAGCCATCACCAAACAAAGATTCGAAACAAAATTAATACGTTTATCAACGATCAATTCACACATACTATATCATCTAATCACCATTGTACAATCCCTTAGTGCCTGTCGCTCAGGTGCCCTTTCCTGCTCTAGTGCTCCTACGAGGTGCGCCCCCAGTGGCTGCAGCATAAGAACATAAGAAATAGGAGCTGCAGTAGGCCATTTGGTCCTTCGAGCCTGCTCTGCCATTCTACAAGATCAGGGCTGATCTTCTGCCTCAATTCCACCTTCCCGCACTCCCAGATCCCTTAATTCCCTTAGTTCGGAAAATTTATTGACCTCTGTCTTGAATATACTCAACGACTGAGTATCCACTGCTCTCTGGGGTAGAGAATTTCAAAGTTTCACAACCCTTTGAGTAAAGAAATTCCTCCTCGTCTCAGTCCTAAATGAGTCCTCTTATTCTGAGACTGTGACCCCGTGTTCTGGATTCCCCAGCAGGGGAAACATTTTCCCAGCATTAACCCCTTAAGAATTTTATATGTTTCAATTATATCACCTCTCATTCTACTAAACTCTAGGGAATATAGGGTTAGTCTATTCAATCTCTCCTCATAAGGCAATCCATGGAAGGTGGAAGCTGCTGCAATTCCATGGGGGAGACTTCAGATGGCTTTGCAGGATAACTTCAAATAGTTCAGAAATCATGGGCTCCAAGCTCTGTGCAAAGCTCCTGTTGGAGCTGGACTCCTCCATGCTCCTTGACATTGCCAAGAGGCTCTCTGGCAGACTTGCTGTTGCACCTATCAATTCGGTGTGCATATCCATTACCTTCTTCTGAAGACCGCTCCATCAATGTCCTCATCTGAGTCGTGTGTAGCAGACCTCGCACACGAACTCGCCCTCCGGGGAGCTGGCTCCAGAACTATCCTTTCCCCCTGGCCTTGCTGCAGCCCACTCATGCCCGGTGTCTCACCCTGTGCAGATCCCGTTTCTACACTAGCCTCTAAAGTATGCACAGTGCCAGTTTATGAGCTGGTATCTGCAAGGGACAAATGCAGTGATGCTTCTCCTCCCCGCCTTGCTCTCCTCCATCCCCTGAGGGACAGGCTCTGCGGCTGCTTGTTCTCAGTTGTCTGAAAGCATAAAGGCACAAGGTCGGGTTGTGGTGAGGGGATGGGGGGGGTGCGGGGGGGAGACCAAGATATCCATGCATACACCATCAGCAGCTTATAAGTGAGAAGAAATTGTGGGATGAAGGGGAAGTGGGATGTGAGAAGAAGGACTAGGAATGAGCATTCCGTCATTGTCAGCAAGGGCTTCAACTTCACCTGCTGCCACGGCCTCGGTGACTTCTCGTCCAATGATGTCGAGGACCGTCACTTCCAGTTGGCTCAAGGCCTGTATCACAGCTTGCCCCCCACCTGTCTGATGCCGGTCCTGGCGATTGTGCATGACCTTAGCCTGCAAGAGAAAGGGAAATGTGTCAGTGAGTGGGGTACAATGTGTTTGGTGATGTGCCTGTCATAGTTGAATAGCTGTGTGTGTGTGCAAGGTGTGAGATGTGGGTGTGAATGTTGCAGCAGTGGTAAGGTGATAAGGGTGAAGTGAAGCTCTGATTGTGAGGTCTGAGTGGTGATAGGTAGAGACTTGTTAGGTGAGTGATGGCGGGGTGGTGCATTGAGCAGTGTGCGAGGCTTGTGGTGACAATAGTGGAATATGGCATTTGCTGAAGCCATCACTCACCTTAACCTGCCATATGCAGACATTGAACTTCTTGCACATTGGATGGAGGACCTGGAGAATGGTGTTGGTTGTTGCATAATCAGATATCTCTTGCCACAGCCTTCTTCATGTATCGGCCAATGGCTTTCTGCTGACTTGCAGGAAGAGGACAGCTCACCAACTCTCCATGGCCACCACCAGTGACTCCAGAGCCATGTCTGAGAAAAGTATTTCTCTCTCCTCGTCTGCTGCTCAGCCATCTCTTCCTCATTGGTTGTGCTTCCAAGTGGCTCTCCAACTGCAATGACAGTGAGGTGCTGCTGCATCAATGCACCTCCCCTGTAAGTAGTGGATAAAGCCTAAGCCAAACATGACTCAGAATTAGACTGCACCCACTATTGGCCCACCTGGTTAGCGGTAAGCCAATGAGCAGCAGCTTTAGCGCTGAGATCAACACCTTAATCAAGTAAATGAGCACAGAGCATGAATTTTACGTGCTACCTAGACCAGTTTGACCCGTGCAGTTAAATAGCGCTGGACCATGTCACCACCCGTTTTTTGGTCATATCCAATTTCTAGGCCTAAGATTAAAATGAGACCGAAAAAGGAGGCTTATGACAAATATAAGGTACATAATACAGAAGAGAACCAAGGCAAATATAGAATGTACAGAGGAGATCTAAAAAAAAAAGGGCATAAAGGTACAGAGAGAAAGTATGCGAATGTAAAAGGGAACAACAAAAGTCTTTTATAAACATATAAATAGTAAAAGGGTAGTCAAAGGAAGGGTGAGGCTTATTAGGAACAAAAAAGGAGAACTTCTTGTGGAGGCAGAAAGCATGGCTGAGGTACTAAGTGAATATTCTACATCTGTCTTCACTAGAGAAGAGGTTGCTGCCAATGTAGCAGTAAAGGAGGCGATAGTTGAGATATTGGATATGATAAAAATAGATAAAAAGAAGGTAATTAAAAGGTTGGCAGTCCTTAAAGTGGAAAACTCACTCGATCCAGAGGGGATGCATCCTAGGTTACTGAGGGTTGTGAGAATTGAAATTGTGGAGCCTCTGGCCACAATCTGCTAATCCTCCTTAGATATGGGCGTGATGCCAGAGGACTGGAGGATTGCAAATGTTACAACCCTGTTGAAAAAAGGGAGGGATAAATCCAGCAACTACTGGCTAGTAAGCTTAACGTTGGTGTTGGAGAAACCTTTAGACACAATAATCTGGGATAAAATTAACTAGCATTTGGAAAAGTATAGATGCATAAATGAAAGTCAGCATGGATTTGTTAAAGGCAACTTGATTGCGTTCTTTGATGAAGTAATGGAGAGGGTTGATGAGGGTAATGCGGTTGATGTTGCGTATGTGAACACTCAAAAGGCTAGTCACAAAGTACCACAAAATAGACTTGTTGGCAAAGTTGAAGCCCCTGGAATTAAAGGGACACTGGTGGTGAAGATACAAAATTGGCTAAAGGACAGCAAGCAAAGAGTAGTGGTGAATAATTGTTTTTCAGACTGGAGGGAAGTATACAGTATTGTTGACAACATATAGTGCCGCTAACTTGTGCTCTAGAACTAGCCGCGCCTCTAGCAAGCTGTTCCAGTACAGCTACAACACTGGCATTTACCCCACAATGTGGAAAATTGCCCAAGTATGTCCTGTCCACAAAAAGCAGGACAAAGCCAATCCAGCCAATTACCATCCTATCAACTACTCTCAATCATCAGCAAAGTGATGGAAGATGTTGTTGACAGTGCTATTAAACAGCATTAGCTCAACAATAACCTGCTCACCAATGCTCAGTTTGGATTCCACCAGGATCACTTGGCTCCAGACCTCATTACAGCTTTGGTCCAAACATGGACAAAAGAGCTGAATACTAGAGGTGTGGTGAGAGTGAGCATTTGACCGATATCTCCGCAAGATCCTGCAAATCTCTTGGGAGGACAGACACACTAACATTAGCGTCCTTGACCAGGCCAACATTCCCAGCACTGAAGCACTGACCACACTTGATCAGCTTCGCTGGGCAGGCCACATTGTTCGCATGCCAGGCACGAGACTCCCAAAGCAAGCGCTCTACTCAGAACTCCTTCACGGTAAACGAGCCAAAGGTGGGCAGAGGAAACGTTACACCCTCAAAGCCTCCATGATAAAGTGCAACATCCCCACTGACACCTGGGAGGCCCTGGCCAAAGACCACCCAAAATGGAGGAAGTGAATCCGGGAGGGTGCTTAGCACCTCGAGTCTCATCGCCGAGAGCATGCAGAAAGGAGGAGATATTAGGATGTATAACTAAAAGCTTGGTAAAAGAGCTAGGTTTTAAGGAGGGCCTTGAAGGAGAAGAGATAGTGTGATGGAAAGGCTTAAGGAGGGAATTCCAGAGTTTAAGGCCTAATCGGCCACACAAGTGAGTGTATTGATAAGATTACTTCAAGTCCGATCACAGGTGTGCACAGATGCATATAACATTCATCTTAGGTCAGAGGAGAGTGTACAGATGCAACTGCATGGATTGTAAATCAGAGCTGTGTGAATTCAGAGGATTACTTGCAGTTTTGATTATAAATTTGATGTAAAAATTGAAAAGTAAAAATACTTTACTGAAACGAAAGCCAATTCTAATGCGATAAAAACTAGCCCAGAAAAACAGGAAATAAAAATTGACAAATTCTCTCCGTAATATGTTGAATAATGAAGCAATCAGTGACAGTATCAACAAATACTTTATACTTGGCTCCCTCTGAACTAGGTTGCCCACTGTTACACTATTTAATTGATGTGTAATTAAAATCCCCCATGACAACTACTCTACCCTGTTTTGTTGTCTTTCTAATTTGATCACAGAGTTGCATGTCTTGCTCAATCAGTTGCCCGAAGACCGATAACAAATACCAAGCTTTGGACCTACTCCTTGATCTAGTTGCAGCCAAACCAATTTCACTGAACCACAGAAGTTTACAGCACAGGAGAAATTGGGCCCATCATGTCTGTGCTGACTGTTTGTTAGAGCAATCCAAAACTAATCCCACTACCCTGCTCTCTCCATGCTGCTGTATCTTCTGCTTCAACTATTTATCCCGTTTTCCCTTAACAGGTGCAACAGCTTTTGCCTTAACCATTTCCTGCCAAACATTCCACTCTAACCCTAAAGAAATCTTTCCCAACTTCTTTGCTCACACTCAGGGGGCAAAATTCCTCAGTGCCCCATTTGGGGATGGCAACCCAGTCGGGGCGGGATTCCTGCACCCCGGCCACAAAATTGCGGTTACTACCCTTCACAGGAAGTGGAGTGCAATGTCGCGTGCTCCACTTCCCTTTGGGGCAGGTTCGGAGGTGCTACTCGGGTGGGTTTGGCAATGCTACGCAGTTCTCCATGTAGCGCTGATGCGTTTTAACGCCTCTCCCCTTCTGTTAAAGAGGTGGGCTGCTGCAAACTCTGCAGGCTCCTCCACTGGGCCACCAGGGTTGCGCGGTGTCATGGTTGCAGCCAGCGCCTAAACAGAGTGCCGGGCTGCACACTGGCAGCCCAGACCATGCAACAGCACATTACAATGGGCCAACAAGTGAGTTGACCGGTAAAAAAATTGAGGCATTAGGCGCAGCGCACCTCCCCTTTAACTTCCACCCCAGGAGCGGAGGTCGGCCCGGTTCGCGACCCGTGAGGCTGGCGCTGACACCGCTCACAGCAGTCTCGCGGGGCACTGGCCAATTTCCGGCGCGGGGTGAAAAGGGGTCACTGTGGGGCGCTAAGAGGTCTCCGCGCACTGTAATGACATCATCGCCGGGGCACTACTAGCGGGGCATGGCGCTACCATGTTAGCCTCTCCGCTAACTCCCGTGCAATTTCATGGGTGCCGATAGTGCCTCCCCCTGCCAGACAAAAACAGTTTTGCACTCCGTTAGCATTCCCCGGAATCGCTAACATGAGGCGCAGAATAGGGCAATTTCGGCCCCTCAGTGTATAATGATCGGCTGAGTTGATATCGCCGTTTTACACTATCACCCATACTCAAAATTATCCCTAATAAATTGGAGAATGTGAGCATTCTCGTACCAGTCTCTGATGTCTTTGTCTTGCTGTTATTCTCTCTGTTTCTCTTTTCTGTTTCTCGCTATCTCTTTTCTTTGCTGCCTCCCTCCCATAATTTGTTTTTTTGCTTCTCCATCTGTCTTTACCTTTTCTTTTCGGGCTGGATGTGGTGGATGATATGACCTGGAGTGTTGGGGCAAGAGCCACCAATGGCTGCAGGCTAAATTTTAGTTGCAGGTTGCAAGGATAATACGGTTCTCAGTGGCACCCTTCCAATCGACTCCACCAATAATTTGTTCTTCTCCTATTCCCTCATCACCATTGCATTTCCTACCTCTTCATTTCCCTACTATCCATACCTCTTCTGACCATCATCTCCTTCCTTTTACTATTTATACTTCTTCTCCTTCAAACTACTAACTCAGTCCCTGTATCCTACCCTCTGTCTTGCTCCACTGTCATACATCTCACACTTAACCCTTCATTCCCCTTACTACCATTCGGTTCCCCAAGGATAGGTGTCAAGAGGTTACTTACCACCTCGCCATCAACCAGTTTCCCTTCTCCCCTCCCCTATCTGTTTAACTCAAAGAGGCTTGGTTTGCTTTCAAAATTCAACTTGTTTAAAAAATAAATCAAAATAGAATGAGGATGAAGCACCCACACCCTTCATCCTCATTTTATTTTGATTTCTTCTTTAGGTATACTGCACATACTCAGACTGCACAATCCAAATTAACCTCACAAAGTCATAATTCTGGGCAGAAGTATCAAGTCCAAGCCCAGACCTTTAAGAGAGACTGAGTCCTTCAAATAAAAACTTGCTGTGCATTGCTTTGATACCCCTTCATATTTGTAATTGGGCATTGCGTCATCATATATTCCATGGACTGTTCTGGGTGACCACAGTCACACACCAGAGACTTTTTAATTCTCCATTTGTGCATCAAATACCTGCATCTGCCATGGTTTGTGCGGATGCGGTTTAGGGTTGCCCATAAGCTTCGCAGAAGTTCGAAGCCAGGAATATGCTGCATCGGGTCTTTCACGAAGTGTTTGTTTGTGACTTCATGTGAAACATAGAAACATAGAAACATAGAAATAGGTGCAGGAGTAGGCCATTCGGCCCTTCGAGCCTGCACCACCATTCAATTAGTTCATGGCTGAACATGCAATTTCAGTACCCCATTCCTGCTTTCTTGCCATACCCCTTGATCCCCCTAGTAGTAAGGACTACATCTAACTCCTTTTTGAATATATTTAGTGAATTGGCCTCAACAACTTTCTGTGGTAGAGAATTCCACAGGTTCACCACTCTCTGGGTGAAGAAGTTTCTCTTCCTAAATGACTCTCACGGTCCTAAATGGCTTACCCCTTATCCTTAGACTGTGACCCCTGGTTCTGGACTTCCCCAACATTGGGAACATTCTTCCTGCATCTAACCTGTCCAAACCCCTCAGAATTTTAAATGTTTCTATGAGATCCCCTCTCATTCTTCTGAACTCCAGTGAATACAAGCCCAGTTGATTCAGTCTTTCTTGATGTCAGTCCCGCCATCCCGGGAATCAGTCTGGTGAACCTTTGCTGCACTCCCTCAATAGCAAGAATGTCCTTCCTCAAGTTAGGAGACCAAAACTGTACACAATACTCCAGGTGTGGCCTCACCAAGGCCCTGTACAACTGTAGTAACACCTCCCTGCCCCTGTACTCAAATCCCCTCGCTATGAAGGCCAACATGCCATTTGCTTTCTTAACCGCTTGCTGTACCTGCATGCCAACTGCACTTCCCCTTTTCCTAATCTGTCACCATTCAGATAATAGTCTGTCTCTCTGTTTTTACCACCAAAGTGTATAATCTCACATTTATTCACATTATACTTCATCTGCCATGCATTTGCCCACTCACCTAACCTATCCAAGTCACTCTGCAGCCTCATAGCATCCTCCTCGCAGCTCACACTGCCACCCAACTTAGTGTCATCCGCAAATTTGGAGATACTACATTTAATCCCCTCGTCTAAATCATTAATGTACAATGTAAACAGCTGGGGCCCCAGCACAGAACCTTGCGGTACTCCACTTGTCACTGCCTGCCATTCTGAAAAGTACCCATTTACTCCTACTCTTTGCTTCCTGTCTGCCAACCAGTTCTCAATCCATGTCAGCACACTACCCCCAATTCCATGTGCTTTAACTTTGCACATTAATCCACTTGTATGGGACCTTGTCGAAAGCCTTCTGAAAGTCCAAATACACCTTTGGGTTTTCCCAGCATCCTCAGGGTTGAAGTCGCATTGTGGAAAATTAAACGCGTGGGTCCAAAAGGGTTTGCACGACTTTAAGCAGTGGAGAGGGATGTTGTTGAGATCCTGGAGGATGCGGAGACGTCATTTTTCACGATTCGCTGGACTTGCCGGAATGTTGCGGCATTGCGGCGAATGGTTGGGGGAGCGATGTGCGCCAGGACAGGCAGCCAGGGTACTGGGGTCGACTTGAGGGTTCCAGTGATGCACTGCATTGCAATGTTCAGTTAGATATCAACAAGTTGAGTGTGACTACATCTGATCCCTCTGGTGCACAGGGCTCAGCTACGGAGTACACAAGGGCCATCACTGATGTTTGTACTATTGGTGTTGATGCTCCCCAGCTTGTGCTTGCCAATTTCTGGACCGGCTTGTCTTCGTCTTGGCAGCTACCTTCTTTAGGTGGTCGTGGAAGGTTAGCTTGCAGTCCAGCTTTACCCCAAGATAGATTGGAGTGGGGTCATGTTGCACAGTGCTGTTGCAAAAGGTCACTTTCAGGAGCATAATCAGACAAAGATAGACATAGAGCAAAAAGAGGAAATATTAGGACAGGTGACAAAAAGCTTGGTCAAGCAGATCGTTTTTAAGCAGCCTCTTAAAGGAGGATAGAAAAGTGGGGAGGTTTATGGAGAGAATTCCAGAGCTTAGGATCTATTACTGAAGGCACGGCCACCAATGCTAAGGTGCAGGAAGTGGGGGCTGCACAAGATGCCAGAGTACACAAGGGAGGACTCATAGTGTTACATCCAGTTCAGATCACAGGAGAGTGTACACATCAGATCATATCCGGTTTGGATCACAGGAGAGTGTACACATCAGATTATATCCGGTTTGGATCACAGGAGAGTGTACACATCAGATTATATCCGGTTTGGATCACAGGAGAGTGTACACATCAGATTATATCCGGTTTGGATCACAGGAGGGCGTACACATCAGATTATATCCGGTTTGGATCACAGGAATATATATGTATATGATTACATTTAGTTTGGATAGTTGGTGAGTGTGGACTTGAGATTACATTGAGTTTAAAGATGAGTGTACTCAAGGGATCAACTACATTATAAATCAGAGATGAGTAAACTCAGAAGATTATATCAAAATTAGGTCACCAGTGAGAGAATGCACAAGATTACATTGCGAATATATTGCAAGGGGGTGGACACATGAGGTTAATGCCAATTCAAATGACAAGTGAGTGCATCCCTTTGAATACATGCAGTTTAGATTGTAGATCCCATGAGACTCCACCTAGTTTACATCCAGTTTAGAACACAGGTGAGTGTACACCTACCCAATACAAACAATTTAGATCACAGATGAGTATTGTCATAAGATTATGGGTCAGAATTTGATGAAGGCCTCCGCCGCCCAAGTGCTGCCCAAAGAACTGCCGATGGCTGCCGAGATACCTGACGGTACTTTGAGCGGGGTTTTCATCGGAAAGGTCCCTCGAAGGTCGGCGGGCAGTAAAGGAGCGACTTATATCGCCAATCTGGGCGGCAGCCGCCGGGAGCTCTCATTCTTGGCAGCAAAGGCACTTGCCACCCAAGTGCCACCGAGGATGGAGTCGGGCCCACGGAGGGTCGAAGAGCTGAAAAGCAAAAGCATTAAAAAAAACCATCTGAAGACTTTCAGGGGACCCCATCCAGGTAAGTACCTGTAAAGAAAAAAATTACAAAAAGTGTACTAACCTTTTTTTCACCATCTTCTTACCTACTGTCAGGAGCAGACTAGCCTCCAGCCAGCGGTCCACCCCCGTTCTGCCGCTGAGTCCCGCCGACTCCCGCCTGCATCAATATCGCAGCTCGGCGGGCGAGAGGTCAGTTGCACAACTCGGCCATCTGCTGACATCGGCGGGCAGTTCCCGGCAGTTCTCCCCTCCCGCCCGCTCCAGGCCATGTCGAAAGTGGCACTGGGCGGATGTTGCAGCGGAATGTCAGCGGCAGTCAGCGGCAGTGGGCGGTAAGTTCTTCAATTTCGGGCCCTATATCTAGTTGGAACACAGGTGAATGGACTCATGACATTAAATCCAGATGATTCACCAGGTAATATGTATTTTGTGCAACAGCAGATTCTGGTTTGGAATCTAAATCAGGTGAGATTATACCCAATTTAGATGACGTGAATGCGTGCATTTGTGTTATAGTCAGCTGTGGCTCAGTGGTAGCACTCAGGTCATGAGTCCAAGAGACTTGAGCACAATATTCAGGCTGACAGTTCAGTGCAATACTGAGTGAGCAACTATCTTTCAATGAGATGTTAAACTGATGCCCTCTCTAGTGGGTGTTAAAGGTCCCATGGCACTATTTGAAGAAAAGTAGGGGAGTTCTCCAGGCCAATGTTTATCCCTCAGCCAACATCACCATAACAGATTATCTAGTCATTATGGGCTCAATTTTCCCCAGTATTTGCGCCGTTTTTTTGGAGTAGGCTGCTTTTTCTGGCCTAACTTAAAAATCCCCAGTTTACCCAATCAATTTGCACCAGCGTAACTCAGTTGATTTTTTAAGTCAGTTGTTCACACACACAGTCCGGTCCCATTCCCGGTCCCCGGTTCACACACACAGTCCGGTCCCATTCTCGGTCCCCAGTTCACACACACAGTCCGGCCCCATTCTCGGTCCCCGATTCACACACAGAGAGAGAGAGAGAGAGAGAGAGAGAGAAAGAGAGAGAGAGAGATACGAACTGGCGACCGAGAAGACCAGACAGCGTTCGGGCGGGATTGGAAGTAAGTTGATGCTATGTGTTTTTCAATTCTTTTAATCTGTTGGGAGGTGGCTGTATGCTTCACTTTGCAGCCTCAGCTTGCATTGTGTCCCTGGTTACCATGGCAGCTGATCTTTCTGGCGCAGATCAAGGCTCCATCCCCAAAACTAAAGGTCGGGTTAGGCCACGCCAAAATGAAGGCATCCAACAGGGAAACTTACAACAGTTTTTTTTTGGCGTACTTGGGCCTCCAAAAATCAGGCGTAACTCTTCAAGTACGCCAAAAAAATGCTCTGTGGAAAATTGAGCCCTATATCACTGCTGGTAGTGGGACCTTACTGTGCACAAATTGGCTGCTGTGTTTCCTTACAATACAACGATGACTACACTTCAAAAATTGGCTGTAAAGCACTTTGGGACATCCTGAGGTCATGAAAGGCACTATGTAAATGCAAGTCTTTCTTTCATTTTAAATCATAGGAGCGTGTACTACATACAATACAGATTGCAGGTAAGTGAACTTGCGCGATAATATCAAGAGTTTACAGACAGAGGAGCAGCCTAAACACCTGAAAAAATGGTCAGTATTTTTTTAATATATTGGATCAGCCCAATATGGCTCATATATTCAATCGCTCTTTTCAGTCAGTTAGCTCCAATGGACTGGAGGATCACATGGCCCCAATATTTAAGAAGGGGAAGAAATTGGTCCCTGGGAATTATAGGCCTGTCAGTTTGACATCAGTTGTGGGGAAGATGCTGAAAGGTATAATAAGGTGTCAGTTATAGAAAATAAGAGCAGTAAGCGGCCATTCAGCACTTTGAGCCTGCACCGCCATTCAATATGGCCATGGCTGATCCCCTATCTCAACACCATATTCCCGCTTTCTCCCCTCTCTTTGATGTCTCTTGTTTTTAGAAATCTATCTATCTCCCTCTGCAATATATTCAGTGACTTGGCCTCCACAGCCTTCTGTGGTAGAGAATTCCATAGGTGAGAACACCACCCTCTGAGTGAAAAAATTTCTCCTCATCTCGGTTCTAAATTTCCTACCCCGTATCCTGAGACTGCGACCCCTTGTTCTAGACTTCCCAGCCGGGGAAAACATCCTCCCCGCATCCAGTCTATCCAACCCAGTCAGAATCTTATATGTTTCAATGAGATCCCCTCTCATTCTTCTAAACTCTAATGAATACAGGCCTAGTCGACTCAATCTCTCCTTATACGACAGTTCTGCCATTCCAGGAATCAGTCTGGTGAACCTTCGCTGCACTCCCTCTATGGCAAGTATATCCTTTCTTAGGTAAGGAAACCAAAACTGCACACAATACTCCAAGTGCGGTCTCACCAAGGCCCTGTATAACTGTAGTAAGACATCCTTGCTCCTATACTCAAATCCTCTTGCAAAGAAGGCCAACATACCATTTGCCTTCCTAACTGCTTGCTACACCTGCATGTTTGCTTTCAATGACTGGTGTACAAGGATACCCAGGTCCCCTGGACATCGATACTTTCCAAGCCATCACCATTTAAATAATACTTTGCCCTTATGTTTTTCCTACCAAAGTGGATAACTTCACATTTACCCATGTTATGCTGTTCTGCTATGTGTTTGCCCACTCACTCAACCTATCTAAATCGCCTTACAGTGTCTTTGCATCCTCCTCACAACTCACAATCCCACCTAGTTTTGTGTCGACAGCAAACTTGGAAATATTACATTTGGTTCCCTCATCCAAATCATTTATAAAAATTGTGAATAGCTGGGGCCCAAGCACTGATCCCTGTGGTACCCCACTAGTCACTGCCTGCCACCCCAAAAAAGACCCATTTATTCCTGCTCTCTGTTTCCTGTCAGTTAACCAATTTTCAATCCACGCCAATACATTATCCACAATCCTATGTGCTTTAATTTTGCACACTATCCTCTTATGTGGGACTTTATCAAAGGCCTTCTGAAAATCCAAATACACTACATCCACTGGTTCAACCTTACCTATTCTATCAGTTACATCCTGAAAAAACTCCAGTAGGTTTGTCAAATATGATTTTCCTTTCATAAATCCATGTTGACTTTGTTTAATCCCGTTGATATTATCTAAGTGTGCCGTTATCACATTCTTTATAATAGACTCCAGAATTTCCCTACTACTGATGACAGGCTAACCGGTCTGTAGTTCCCCTTTTTCTCTCTCTCTCCTTTTTTAAATAGTGGGGTTACATTTGCCACCCTCCAATCTGCAGGAACTGTTCCATAATCTATAGAATTTTGGAAGATGACAACCAATGCATCCACTATTTCCATGGCTATCTCTTTTAGTACTCTGGGATGCAGATCATCAGGCCCTGGGGATTTATCTGCCTTCAGTCCCATTAGTTTCTCCAGCACTATTTTCTTACTTTTAATCATTTCCTTTAGTTCCTCTTTCTCACTAAACTCTTGGTTCCCTAGCATTTCTGGGACGTTATTTGTGTCCTCTTTCGTGAAGACAGAACCGAAGTATTTATTTAATTGTTCTGCCATTTCCTTGTTCCCCATTACAAATTCTCCCGTTTCTGTCTGTAAAGGACCTACATTTGTATTCACTAATCTTTTTCTTTTTACATACTTGTAGAGACTTTTGCAATCGTTTTTTATGTTCTTTGCAAGTTTACTCACATACTCTATTTTTCCCCTCTTAATTAATCTCTTGGTCCTTTTCTGCTGAATTCTAAACTGCTCCCAATCCTCAGGCTTGCTATTTTTTCTGGCAACTTTGTATAACGCCTCTTTGGATCTAATACTATCCTTAATTTCTTATGTTAGCTATGGTTGGGCCACTTTTCCTTTAACGTTTTTACGCCAGAAAGGAATGAATAACTGTTGCAATTCATGCATTCGTTCCTTAAATATTAGCCATTGCCTATTCACCGTCATGCCTTTTAATGAATCTTCCCAATCTATCATAGCCAATTAATTCTTCATACCTTCGTAGTTTTCTTTGTTTAGATTTAGGACCCTAGTTTCAGATTGGACTACTTCACTTCCATCTTAATAAAGAATTCAATCATGTTATGGTCACTCTTCCCTAAAGGACCCCACACAACAAGACTGTTAATTAACCCCTTCTCATTACACAATACCCAATCTAGGATAGCCTGTTCCCTAGTAGGCTCCTCAACATACTGGTCTAAAAAAACCATCTCGTACACACTCCAGGAATTCATCTGCCACAGTATTATTACTAATTTGGTTTGGCCAGTCTATATGTAGATTAAAGTCACCTGCAATTACTGTAGTACCCTTGCTACATGCATCTCTAATTTCCTGTTTGATGCCATCCCTGACACTACCACTGCTGTTTGGAGGCCTATAGAGAACTCCCACCAATGTTTTCTGCCCCTTGGTGCTCCTGAGCTCCACCTACACTGATTCTACATCTTGATTTTCTGAGCCAATATCCTTTCTCACTATTGCTCTGATTTCATCCTTTACTAACAATGCCACACCTCTCCCTCTTCCTTTTTGCCTGTCCTTCCTAAATATCGAACATCCTTGGATATTCAGTTCCCAACCCTGCTCACCCTGCAACCATGTCTCCGTAATTGCAACTATATCGTATCCGTTTACATCTATTTGCGCTGTTAATTCATCTACCTTATTACAGATGCTTCGTGCATTCAAATACAATGCTTTTAAATTTGTCTTTTTAACATTATTAGACATCTTAACATTATTTTGTACTATAGCCCTATTTGTTTTATCGTTATTTTTTCTTACCTGGACCATATTTGTTAGTGCACTCTTTTGTTTGTATGCTCTGTCCCTTCCTGACATAATCTGGTTATCCTTACCACAATCACTTTCCGGCATTGCTTCCTTTTCTTTTCTCTTTAGCATTCTAGATTGCTCTCTACTGCGACCGTCCTCCCACCTCCCCCTCTTATTTAGTTTAAAGCCCTGTCTACCTTCTTGGTTAATCAGTTCACTGTTGTTACGCCTTTAATACTCTTATGAATGATTCCACGAGGTCTAGTATTGTACTTGAGCTGTTGTGACCTTAATCTCATTTATTGTAACTCCAGAGTGAGGCACAAGCATGGTGGGCAGCCTTTTATACTGGGTCCTGCACACCTATGCAGGTGACCCTCAGGTCTCCCACCGCAGTGCCCTCTGTTGGCACACCTTATGTGACTATACAGTTAGTATACATGGTCTACATACATGACAACTAGAACTCTGGTCCCATAGTTCAGGTGTAGCCCGTCCCGACGGAACAGCTCTCTTTTTCCCGAGTATTGGTGCCAGTGCCCCACAAATCGAAACCCACTTCTCCCACACCAACCTCTGAGCCACGCATTCATCTCCCTGATTCTATTGACCGTATGCCAATTTGCTTGTGGCTCAGGTAATAATGCAGAGATTATTACCTTTGTGGTTTTGCTTTTCAATTTAGTCCTTAGCTGTTCAAACTCTCTCAGCAGGACATTTCAGCAGTTATTAGGGAACCCAAAGCATGCAAGCTTTCACATGAGACAAAAATGTGCACAGGGGTTAGGCATTTAGACCAAATCAATAGATTGCAGTTCAAGTTAGATAAATTAGGGACTGGGCTGTGTGTGGTTGATGTCCTTCAGATGGATAAGTATGGGAAACTCCAGGAGCATATTAAATATTGGGGTCACATAAGTCTCCCTCCGGGCTATTTATTCCTTGTGATAGAGGAACAAAGATATCTGGGAATACAGATTCATAAATCACTAAAAGTAGCAAGACAACTTGATAAGGCTATTCTAAAAGAATAGAATAGAAAAACAATGAGGTAATGTTAAATTTATATAGAACCTTAGTCAGACCATACTTGGGTGTATTGTGTGCAGTTCTGGCCTCCCTACTACAAAAAGGATATTGAAGTACTGAGTAAAGTGCAGAAATAATTTACAAGGATGTTACCAGAAGTGAGAGAATGCAACTACCAGGAAAGATTGAGCAGGCTGGGGATCTTTTCTCTGGAAAAGGGAGGGCAAATCGGAGACCTGATAGAGGTCTTTAAAATTATGATTAGGTTGAGTAAGATCCATGTGGAGAAATTGTTTCCACTTATGCGTGAGTCCAAATCAAGTTGACATAAATATAAGATAGCTTCTAAAAGATCAAATAAAAAATGAAGGAGCAATTCCTTTACTCAGAGAGTGGTGAGAATGTGGAGCTCGCTGTCACATGAAGTGGTTAAAGGAAATAGCCTTAGTGCATTTAAGGGGAGACTTGATAAGTACATGAAAGAGAAGGGAATAAAGGGATATGACGGCAGGGTGAGAGGAGATAATTAGAGTAGAGGGAGGCTCATGCAGAGAATAAACATTGACATAGATCAGTTGGGTCGAATGACCTTTTCCTGTGTTGTAGTTTCTATGTAATATAGTCATGCAAGGAAAGCTAATGAAGGTTGCAGATCAAGAGATGGATCTGGGGGCGGAGCGTGGGGTAGGGGGTGGGGGTCATAGTCGACTATGCTATTGAGAAGGCAAATACAGTTTTAGGTTGGATTACTAGGACAATGCAATATAAAACTGTCATATATGTACTTTTGGGATCACTAGCCACTAGATGGCGTCATGGGTTGGAGGTCATTGGGTTGCACGCGCGTGTGTGCAGCCCAAGTATAACAGGCCAACCATTTTGTAGATTAGTCATTTTGGGCCTTAATAAAGCAGAGCCAAGGTCATACCTCTGGGAGTTAAACAGTACTCAGTCTAACAGTTATTGCATACACAACATTTGGCGATGAGACAACAAGAACCTTTGCATGCAAAAATGAGCACAATTGGATTGTTGGAGCGATTTGTGGAAGGAGAAGTGTGGGCAGACTTTGTGAGCCATTTGAGCCAGTTCTTCGTGGCCAACAAAATGGAGGAGGTCAGTGACGCAGATCGGCGCCGGGCGGTGTTCCTCACGGTTTGCGGTCCAAAAATTTATGGTCTGATAAAGAATCTACTCCTGCCTGTGAGTCCAACAGAGAAGACATATGAAGAATTGTGTACACTGGTACAGGACCACCTTAAGCCAGACGAAGGCATCATCATCTCGAGATACAGATTTTAGACACACGTTCGCTCAGAGGGCCAGAATGCGGCAGAATTCGTTGCCGACCTGCGATGTCTAGCAGGACCGTGTAAGTTCGGGGCTGTGTTGGCAGACATGCTGCGGCACTTCTTTGTAATTGGCATCAACGACAATGTGATTCTGCGTAAACTACTGGCGGTGGAGACGTTGGTCTTGAATAGGCCATCACGATTACTCAGTCATGCATGATGACGGATAGAAGTCTAAAGCAGATATCAGTGAAAAATCGAAACTCGGCAAGTACTGTAACTATGATTGATTCGGTGTTCGGCAGAGCGGCACATGGCAGCGCCTACCCGACGGCGTACGCGAAACCTATGGCTGCTCAAAGTCCGCCAGTGGGAATGCATCGGATTTCTCCGTGTTGGCATTGTGGGGGGAATCACCGACACCAGCAGTGCCGATTTAAGCAATATAGTTGCAAAGGCTGTCTGAGAGTGGGGCATTGCCAGCGAAAGTGTCCTCAGATGAGCAAGCGTGCTGCAACACACCATGTGGAGGATGATGGTCAGACTGGTGTGGATCCGGATACGCAATCCGAGATATCAGAGGAGGAAGTGTATGGACTGTACTTGTTCCTAACTAAGAGCAAACCGATAATGATCAACATGAAATTTAATGGGGTGCCGGTATCGATGGAACTGGACACGGGGGCGAGTCAATCGATGACGAGCCAGAGGGCATTCGACTAGCTGTGGGATACTAAGGCTGTGAGGCCCAGGCTGAGTCCAGTCAATGCCAAGTTGTGCACGTACACCAAAGAACTCATAACGGTGATTGGCAGCGCCACAATTAAAGTGTCGTATGATGGTGCGGTTCACGAGTTACCGCTATGGATTGTCCCAGGCAATGGCCCAATGCTGTTCAGCAGGAGCTGGCTTGAAAAAATCAGATGCGATTGGAACGACATCAAGGCATTGTCGTCGTAGGAAGATACACGTGCCCAAGTACTGAGCAATTGCCCCTCGCTGTTCGAACCAGGCATCGGCAACTTCACGGGAGCCAAGGTGCAGATCCATGTGGACTCAGATGCAAGACCCGTCCATCATAAAGCTCGGGCAGTTCCATATATGATGAGGGAGAAGGTCAAAATCAAACTGGACAGACTCCAGCCTGAAGGGATTATATCACCGGTTGAATTTAATGAATGGGTCAGCCCCATTGTTCCTGTGCTGAAAAGTGATGGCACGGTCAGAAGCTGTGGAGACTATAAGGCTATGGTCAACAGGGTTTTGAAACAGGATCAGTACCCGTTACCGAAGGCTGATGACTTGTTTGCAACATTCACCAAACTGGACTTGACATCGGCCTACATGACACAGGAGCTGGTCGAGACGTCGAAGAGACTTACGTGCATTAACACGCATAAAGGTCTGTTTATTTATCACAGGTGCCCTTTTGAAATTCGCTCGGCTGCAGCAATATTTCAGAGGAACATGGAGGGTCTACAGAAGTCCTTTCCCAGAACCGTCGTGTTCCAAGATGACATCCTGATCACAGGTCATGACTCTGAGGAACATCTGAACAACCTGGAAGAGGTTCTACATCATCTGGACTACGTGGGACTCAGACTGAAACGCTCGAAGTGTGTCTTCATGGCACCAGAGGTCGAATTCCTGGGAAGGAAAATTGCTGCTGATGGCATCAGGCCCGCAGACGTGAAAACCAAGGCCATCAAGAATGCACCCAAGCCACAGAATGTGACAAAGCTGCGTTCGTTCCTCGGTCTACTCAACTACTTCGGTAACTTCCTACTTAAATTGAGCAGCTTATTAGAACCATTGCACATGCTGCTAAGAAAAGGTGACAATTGGGTGTAGGGTGCATCTCAAGACAGAGCTTTTTAGAAAGCCACTAATCTGCTTTGCTCTAACAAGCTGCTGGTACATTATGACCCATGTAAACATTTAGTATTGGCCTGTGATGCTTCGTCATATGGAATTGATTTCGTATTCCAACAAGTTAATGAGTCGGGTAAACTTCAACCAGTCGCGTATACTTCAAAAAGTTTGTCAAAGGCGGAAAGAGCATACAGCATGGTAGAGGCAGAAGCACTAGCCTGTGTGTAAAGGGTTAAAAAGATGCATCAGTACCTGTTTTATCTTCGGTTTGAACTGGAGATAGATCAAATGCCGCTCATTTCACGTTCTCTGAAAATAAAGGTATCAATACCAATGCTTCATCCCACATCCAGAGGTGGGCACTGACATTATCCGTGTATGATTATGTCATTCGCCATAGACCTGGCACTGAGAATTGTGCCGATGCTTAGAGCCGTCTGGCGATGCCCACACTGGAGGTGGAAACGCCACAACCGACGGACCTATTGTTAGTTATGGATGCTTTTGAGAGTGAAGGAACCCCTATCACAGCTCAATAAGTTAAGACCTAGACCAGCCAGGACCCGATATAATCGGTGGTGAAGAGTTGCATCCTCAAAGGTGACTGGTCTGCCATACCCAAGAAAATGTGCGAGGAGACCAAACCTTACATTCGTCGCAAAGACGAGCAGTCTATTCAGTCAGATTGTATACTGTGGGGCAATCGTGTTGTTATGCCCAAGAAAGGGAGAGAGAAATTTGTATGTGAGCTACATTGCACACATCCCCACATCCCGGCATTGTAATGATGAAAGCCATCGCCAGGTCTCATGTATGGTGGCCGGGAATTGACTCTGATCTGGAATCATGTGTGCATCAGTGCAACAATTGCATGCAGCTCAGCAAAGTAATAGTGGAATCACCGCTGAGTCTGTGGTCGTGGCCGTCTAAACCATGGTCCAGGATCCGTACAGACTTTGCAGGTCCCTTCCTGGGGAAAATGTTTTTATTTGTGGTGGATGCATATTCGAAATGGATAGCGTGTATAATCATGTCATCCAGCACATCCACAGCTACCATTGAGAATTTCAGTGTCATGTTCGCGACACATGGTCTGCCTGACATCTTTGTTAGCGACAACAGATCGTGCTTCACCAGTCAGGAGTTTCAAGAGTTCATGAAACACAATGATATCAAACATGTATGGTCAGCACCGTTCAAACCTACATCCAATGGGCAAGCAGAACGTGCTGTCCAAATCATAAAGCAGAGTATGAAGCGAGTAACCCAAGGGTCACTGCAGACCCGCCTGTCATGCATACCGCTTAGTTACAGGACAAGACCACACATGCTTATCAGGGCCACGCCTGCTGAACTAATGATGAAGAGAGGTCTTAAGACCAAGCTATCTCTTGTACACCCTGACTTGAATAATCATGTTGAATTTAGAAGATGAAGTCAGCAAGGGTATCACGATCACGCAGCTGTGTCACGCGATATTTCTATAAATGATCCTGTATATGTTCTGAATTATGGTCAGGGTCCCAAGTGGATCACTGGTACTGTCATGGCCAAGGAGGGCAACAGAGTATTTATTGCCAAGCTCAAAAATGGGCAAACATGCAGGAAACATATGGATCAGACAAAGCTGTGGCACACAGATGAACCGGAACAGTCGGAGGAAGAGACAATCGATGACCAACCAACCTACCCCCAGTTATCAGAGGACTCAATGATCATCAGTGAATCGGGACTTTCAATCACTGACATGTTCAATGAAAATGGACTTTCAATCCCTGACGTGGCCATTGCCACTCCCACCAGGTCAGCCACCCAGCCACCAGTCACAACAGACTCTGAACACTCACCCAAGGCTGGAGTTGAACTGAGACGGTCAACCCGGGAGCGTAAAACACCGGACCGTCTCAATTTGTAAAAGACTGTGTTAATATCTCAGGGTGAGGTATTGTCATGTGTGTACTTTTGGGATCACTAGCCACTAGATGGCGTCACTGTTGGAGGCCATTGGGCTGCACGCACGTGTGTGCAGCCCAAGTATAAAAGGCCAGCCATTTTGTAGATTAGTCACTCTGGGCCTTAATAAAGCAGAGCTAAGGTTATACCTCTTGGAGTTAAACAGTAGTCAGTCTAACAGTTATCGCATACCACAATATAAACTAAGAACAATTAAAGTGCTTTAGTATGGCCAGAGGAGTACAGTGACCAAGTTTGATCCCCAAACTTGGAGGGGATATCAAGATCCTGGTGAATATATAAAAAGGAGGACAGCCAGAATCATACTCAGTATTAGGGCTCCTAGTTGTCAGGTTGGGTTTCAGGAATTGCTGCTATTTTCATTAAAGAAACATTGGTTTTGAGGAGATATTAACTAAAGTTTTTTAAATGATAAAAAGGTTAGATTCTGTCCAGTTCTGTAGATTATTTGAGATGAGGGGCGGGAGAACTAGGCAGCATGAATATCAAATCCTTAGACAAAGAGCTAGGTTATATGTTAAGAAGTATTTCTTTTCATAGAGCATTGTCACCCTCTGGAACAGATTACTGAAGCATTCAGTGAGTAGGAGTTTCCTGCCGTCCTTCAAAAGGGATCTGGACAGGTCCTGAAAGGAGATCATTTCCCATTATAGAGCGTAAATTGGAGGTTTGCTGGGATCAGACTGATTTATAGGTTACCGTGGTTTCCTGGAGCATTGCTTCATTGCCTTAGGGAGTCAGAGAGGAATTTCCCAGAATTGGCCTCAGGTTTCTTTCCTGCTTTTTTTTGCCCTTTCCAGAAGATTTTGTGATAGCGGGAGGAGTTCATCAATGTACGTGGATGCACCATGTCTGGATGGGGAGGGCTTGATGGACCTGATGGCCTTTCCTGTCCTTCTTTTCATATATTTGTATCAATGCAAATGATTGATCAGGCCATGGTTAGGACGTTGGGGTATACAGTAGTCTTGGGCAGTAGCACAAAACAGGTATTAGCAAATTGCAGCCATTTTACAATCCATACAATATTATTTTCCATTAAAGTAAAAGGAGTGTAAAACGGGCTGCTGATTCGCTATCACCCATTTTAAGCTATGCCTAAGACCCACTTATACCTAATTGTGTCCAGTTTTAGGTGCCCTTCTTTAGAAAGGATGTCAAGGCAATGGAGAGGGTGCAGAAGAGATCTAATAAGGTAATATCTTGGATGAGATATTTAGTTACAAGGAAAGACTAGAGAAATTCTAGCTTTTTTCACAAAAACAAGGGTTTAAACATAAAATGATAGAGGAGTTCAAAATGATGAGGGGTTTTGATAAGACAATAGGGAAAATCTATTTACATAGTCAGTCATTTGGTAACCAGAGGACATAAATTTAAGACAATTAGCAAAGGAACAGGTTAAGAGATTTTTTTAATGCAGAGTATTGTTAGAACATGGAATAGCCTACCAGAAACAATGAACAGAAGAAATAGGAGTAGGAATAGGTCATATGGCCCCTCGAGCCTGCTCCGCCATTCAATTAGATCCTGGATGATCTGATCTTGGCCTCAACTCCATTTTCCTGCCTGTTCCCCATAACCCTTGACACCCCTGTAGTTCAAGAATCTGTCTATGTCAACCTTCAATATATTCAATGATCCATCCTCCATAGCTCTCTGGCGTAGATTCATGACCCTCTGAGAGAAGAAATTCCTCCTCATCTCCGTCTTAAATGGGCAACCCCTTATTCTGAAACTTTGCCCCCTAGGTCTAGATTCCCCCATGAGGGGAAACATCCTCTCAGCATCTACCCTGTCAAGCCCCCTCAGAATCTTATATGTTTCAATAAGATCAACTCTCATTCTTCTAAACTCCAATGAATATAGGCCCAACTTGCTCAACCTTTCCTCATAAGACAACCCCTTCATCTCAGGAAGCAACCTAGTAAACCATCTCTGAACTGCCTCTAATGGAAGTATATCCCTCCTTAAATAAGGAGATGAAAACTGTATGCAATACTCTAGGTGTGGTCTCACCAACATTCCATTTGCCTTCCTAATTATTTGCTGTACCTACATGCTAACTTTTTGTGTTTCATGTACGAGGACACCCAGATTCCTGTGTACCGCAGCATTCTGTAGTCTCTCTCCATTTAAATAATATTTTGCTTTTTGATTCTTCCTACCAAAGTGCATAACCTCACATTTTCCCACATTACACTCCATCTGCCAAATTTTTGCCCACTCAGTTAACCTATCTATATCCCTTTGCAGACTCTTTGTGTCCTCCTCACAACTTGCTTTCCCACCTATCTTTGTATCCTCAGCAAATTTGGCTACGATACACTAGATCCCTTCATCCAAGTCATGAATATAGATTGTAAATTGTTGCAGCCCCAGCACTGATCCCTGTGCCACCTCACTAGTTACAGTTTGCCGACTTGACAATGACTCATTTATCCCGAATCTCTGTTTTCTGTTCGCCAATCCTCTATCCATGCTAATATATTACCCCCCACACCATGAGCTGTTATCTTGCAGAGTAATCTTTTATGTGGCACCTTATCAAATGCCTTTTGGAAATCCAAATATATTACATCTACTGTTTCCCCTTTATCCACCCTGCTTGTTAAATCCTCAAAGAACTCTAATAAATTTGTCAAACACAATTTCCCTTTCATAAAACCATGTTGACTCTTCTTGATTGTATTATGATTTTCTTAATAATGGATTCCAGCATTTTCCCAAAGACAGATGTTAGGCTAACTGGCCTATAGATTCCTGGTTTCTCTGTCCCTCCTTTCTTGAATAGGAGTGTTACATTTGCAGTTTTCCAATCCGCTGGGACCTTTCCAGAATCTCGGGAATTTTGGAAGATTACAACCAACACATCCACTTTCTCTGCAGCCACTTCTTTTAAGACCCGAGGATGTAGGCCATCAGGTCCAGGGGACTTGTCAGCCTTTAGTCGCATTAGTTTGCCTAGTACGTTTTCTCGTTATTGTGACAGCAGAATCCATAACAGTATTTAAAAGGGAAGTGGTGTCATCAGCCATAACGGATTGCATATCCTTGGTTCCCCAGCAGGTAACCCCACAGTCTCTGTGGCTCTTAAAATAACACTAGCACCAACGGCTGCTATAGGATCATTGGAGCTGTCAGGGGAACAGGAATTCATATGCAAAATGCTGTTCCTGTGGTCACATTTAGTGAGTGCTCATCTTTTCTGTCCAAGAATAGAATAATATTGGGGATAGGGCCACATGAGCACAGCCAATTATGTGCTGCATTCTGGGGAATCCTGTTATGTGGTGGCAATGGAAAGCTCTTTCCTATTTCTGTCTGCTTTATAAAAGGAAACTGCCTCTGTCAAATAATGACAGGCACAATATAAGTGTGCGCTGATGAATGCGAGGTGACCGAGAACTCCTGTGTTTGCTTGGAGCCTACCACATAAAAAGTTCAAAGCAGCTGTAATCTTCAGGAGGTCCTGAAAAAGCTATCTCTGTCATGGAAGTGGTTCCCCAGTCTGGCTCAAGAAGTGTGGACCATTCTGTTATGCCCTCTGTTGGGAATGTTAAGGTATCTTCAGACATGTCCAGATACCAGAGCCTGGTCCTGTACACATAGTGGCATCAAAATAGATCTTAATGTAGCGGCTTCAGTGCTCATAGCACATTAGGTGCTGGCTTCCCAAAGCATAAGGTTCTGAAGCCTGTTCCTGCCCAGCAGGCCTCCTCTAATCCTCTTCCTCCTCCTCTAGAATCAACAAATACAGAAGTAGGCCCATAGAGATACCCATAGCTCCTTGCACCAGAGATCCCATTATTGGCCCCATTGTGTAATTTCACATTAATATTTACTAGGCTTGACTGGTTTATGCATTTGATTGTATCAAGTTATCATACAGACACATGGAATGCAATTTTCCTCAGGCTACATTCCAATGAAATTATATTTTGCATTGTGCAGTGCTGTAAATGTTAGTAATGGAATGAGGAACAGCTGGGTAATTTAGCTGCTCACCATGGATGCTGGCACTGGGTCAGAGCTGAGGGCAAGGAAATGGGGTGGAAGTCAAGCTCACTGGACCTCCTCCTATTGTGCATTGCCCGTGATCTTCCAGCTGGCTTCAAGACCTGGTAGAGTTTTGGTTTAACGAATTAAAATAACAGGGTACGATTTATTATGTTAAAGGCACTATATAAATGTAAGTTGTTGTTATGATTTAGTGCTCTCGGCATGGAGCTTTACTTGACAGGAGCACCTATTGGGTCGTAAGCAGAGGTTGGCGAGCCCAAATCGCAGCCAGTACAATGGAGGCATATAGCCACTGCCCCCAAATTCACAAACTGCCCTCCTGTCACACAAAGCACTGCTACCGGCACCATTAACCCAGGAAATTTACCCCAACTGTTTATGTCAGCATGCATGTTAACCCCGGTCCTTGCGTCTTCATGCACTCCATGCTCAGTTCTACCATATAGATAATGAGGGGCTGACTTGTTCTGGAGTGACAGGAAGTTGGCATTTAAAGGCAGAGAAATCATCAGTGTTTTTTTTAAACTGCAGTATGTATGAAATTGGACTTCTTGCTTGGGTTGATGAGAATTGAATTTTGATGGGCAGTGCAGGGCAGCTTGTTCCACAAATGAATGGGATAGGTTGGTGGCTTTTATCTCTTCTCTTCCTTTCCCCATTTCCTTCAACACACACTTATGCAAACAAAGTTCTCAATCTCAGTTGTGCTGTTCTAAAGAGATGCCAAGCAGAGGGCATGCTATTCCACAGAAGCAGTCTTCAATGCTACACTGGCAGCAATCTCGGTATCCTTCATGGCATGTATAATAAGGAGACAGTTAAAAAGAGGAAATAGAGAAGGGGCCTGATGTACTTCATCAAAGGACCCTCCATGTGTCAGTTTCTGGAGCGTTAGATTGAGGGAATTGAAGTAGGGGCCTAGATCACAATGCCTCAGCCCACTTTGCACTGGGCATCCATTTGCAGGACATGCCCTCTTTCGCCATGGGCGGGAAGCTTTCCGCTTTAAATTAATGACACAGAAGTGGTGGCGCAACACCTGCCTTTTTTTTTCCTGCCAGCAACCCTTTTTGGATGTGCATCAAGGTAAGGTTTTAAATTTAGTTAGGCCTACAAGGATTGGCAGGCCAGCTGTTCCTGACTTTCAGGCTTGCAGCGTAGCTTAACTTTCCTTCCCTGTGCTGTCTGTCCGTTCACTGGCAGACACTGGGGTGGAAGCACTAGGGAGATCAGCCGCTCAGAATCTTATGCTCAAGAAGAAGAAAAATAATTTTAAGCAAACGCTCGATTGGAATTATATCTGCTTTGCCCAATAGCTCTGTATATGCTGCAGCAGAAAAACAAACAGTTGAAGTAGTGAACCATTATGTAGCTCCCCTATGAAGAATAAGGCCTGTTCTCAATGAGCAGCCTTGGGCATGAGATTAATTATTGAACTCTATGAAGTTACATCCAAGATTGAGTCTCACACCCAAATCACTCATCGCTGATAATAGTTATTTCTTTATTTGGTTTAGCTCATGATACTCTGTGGGCCCAATAATCACACTTCAGTAATTATAGTTACAAGTAGAAAGTTGCATAAGGCCAGTTTTACTGGTATCATTACAGTCCTGCAGCCTCCCACATTTTTCCTATGGGTTTGGCATAGTGATAAATACTTGGTCAGGTGAGTTGGAGCTACCTATTTTGCCAATTACAAGGAGACAGGTCCCATTATCTTGAGTTAGTCGACTGTCTCCTGCTATTTTTGAAGCCTTTATGCCAGTTATACGATACCATAAATATTTTCCTTACTATCATGCAACTGTATAAAACACTGGTTAGGCTGCAGCTGGAGTACTGTGTGCAGTTCTGGTCACCACATTACAGGAAAGATGTGATTGCACTGGAAAGGGTGCAGAGGATATTTACAAAAATGTTGCCTGGACTGGAGAATTTTGGCTATGAGGAAAGATTGGAGATGCTGGGTCTGTTTTCTTTGGAACTGAGGAGGCTGAGGGGAGACCTGATTGAGGTGTATAAAATGATTAGGGGCCTGGATAGAGTGGATAGGAAGGACCTGTTTCCCTTGGCAGAGGAGTCAACAACCAGGGGACATAGATTTAAAGTAATTGGGGGTAGGTTTAGAAGAGATATGAGGGGAAATTTCTTCACCCAGGGGGTAGTAGGGGTCTGGAACTCACTGCCTGAAAGGGTGGTAGAGGCAGAAACCCTCATCACATTTAAAAAATACTTGGATGTGCACTTGAAGTGCCGTAACCGATAGGGTTACGGACCAAGACCTAGAAAGTGAGATTAGGCTGGATCGCTCTTGGTCGGCCGGCACGGACACGATGGGCTGAAATGGCCTCCTTCTGTGCTGTAAATTTCTATGATGCTATGGGCCCGAGTTTGGTTGACTTACCGTTGGCTGCCGTCGAGTTTTCTCAGCGATCTCGATGTTTTCTGGGCGCTCTCCCCTCCGAGTAAGTTTAGTGAGATCCTCACGCCGGCGGGGAGAGAATTCTGCCAGCATGCAATTCCCACAAAAGTCCTCCTGCCCGCTGAGTCCCCAGTTTGGTCCGGGCGGCCCTCCGCTCCAGCAGGAGAAGAGACCACCACGTGGAGGCAGGTCTTACCTGAACGGTAAGTATGAAGACCTGCAAAAATGGTTAGTGTATTTCTTTTCTTTATTTCTTTTGCAGGGATTTAGGTCGATGGGGTCCTCTGAAGGATTTCTAGTTAGTTTTTTTTTATTGTTTTGAAAATTTTTTAATTTGGCCATTTCCCCCCCTCTCTGGGCCAGACTCTATCCTCGGCAATACTTTGCCGAGGATTGCATTTGACACCCAGAAATGGAACCTACTGCCTGCTGCCACTAAGAATCGGCGTGCAAGGCCCATTTTTGCCGCCAGGTGGTTTTTCCCACATTTCTTCACGAGACTTCTGCCCAAAGTACCGTCAGGATCTTAGCGGTCCTTTGGACGATACTTGGCCGGAACTTAGGTTTCACCAAACTCGGGCCCTATGATTCCAGCAGTTTTGAAAGTGAATTTTGTTCACACCAGTAGCCCAGGACAACTGACTGCCCTCTATTCTAGACATTTTGGGAGGAATTTTAATTCCCAGATGTGAAGCCTTCCTGCCTAGTGAGCATAGGAACAGGAGTAGGCCATACAGCTCCTCGAGCCTGCTCCTCCATTCACTTTGATCACGGCTGATGTGTACCTCAACTCCATTTACCCACCTTAATTCCATATCCCTTAGCCAACAAAAATCTATTGATCTCAGTCTGGAAAGCTCCAATTGTCCCAGCATCCACAGTCTTTTGGGGAAGAGAATTCCAAATTTCTACTGCCCTGTGTGTGAAACAGTGCTTCCTGCTTTCCCTCCTAAATGGCCTAGCTCTACTATTAAGATTATGTCCCCTCGTTCTTGATTTCCCCCATCAGAGGAAATAGTTTATCTAGCTTATTGAATTCTTTTATCACTTTGGACACCTCAAACAAATCATCCCTCAATCTTCTATATTCAAGGGAATACAAGCTAAGTTTGTGCAACCTGTCCTCATGAATTAAACCTCTAAGCCCCAGTATCATTCTGGTGAATCTCCACTGCACTCCCTCCAAGGCCAATATATCCTTCCTCAGGTGTGGTGCCCAAACCTGAATGCAGTGCTCCAGATGGAGTCTGGCCAAGGCTCTATATAACGGAAGCATAACTTTCCCCTTTGTATTCCAGCCAGCTTGAAATAGAAGGTCAACATTCACTGACACCAGCACGATGGGCTGAATGGCCTCCTGTGCTGTGTCATTTTATGATTCCATTACCCGTTTTAATAATATTTGTACCTGCCCTACAAGATTTAAATGATTTGTGTGCTTGAACTCCAAAATCTCTTTGCTCCTCTTTAGTTCCTAATTTCTTACCATTTAGAAAATACTCTGATTTATCTTTCTTTGGTCCAAAGTGGATCATCTCACACTTGCCCACATTGAACTCCATTTGCCATAGTTATGCCCACTCACCTAATCTGTCTATCTCCCATTGCAACTTCCTACTCCCATCTGCACGACTTACTATCTCTCCTAACTTACTGTCAGCCACCAACTTGGATATACAATTCTCTATTTCTCCATCGAAGTCATTCATAAATACGGTGAAAAGTTGAGGACCCAGAACAGATCCCTGAGGAACACCACTTGTCACATCCCGGCAATCCAAGTACATATCCTTTATCCCCACTCCTTGGGGTCAAAATTTGGGTATGCCCTGCTTGGGGGCAGTAACCGAGGCGAAGCAGGACTTCCTGCGCCCGGTGCAGAAGTCCTGCCCCGGCTGTGAAATTAGGGGTACTGCCCCCGAGAGGAAGTAGAGCACAATGTCGGGTGCCCCACTTCCTCTCGGGAGTGGGACCAACGGACTAGACACGGGAATTTTGCAGCGCTACGCAAGCTCTCCATGTAGCGCTGGCCGGGATCACAGGGCCCTCCCCTTCCATTAAAGGGGAGAGCACGCTGCAAGCTTTGCAGTTGGGTGAGGGGCCTCCATTTCATCACTGGGGCTGCATCTTCGTGGCATGGACCCCGTGAAATAAACAACGGAAGGCTGGATCGGTAAGTCGGCCGGGAAAAGAAAATGGCGTCGCAAATGATGCGCATTTCTCCCACCTTGTCTTCTATCTCCAAACCAATTTCCAACCCAAGTCAAAAGGCTACCTCCAATTCGGTGCATTCTCAATTTTGCTAATAATCTTTTGAGTGGACGCTTATCAAATGCCTTCTAGAAGTCCATATAGATAACAACCATAGACACTCCCTTGTCTATCTTATGAGTGACCCCCTGAAAAAATTCAATTAGATTAGTCAGACATGACTTACTCTTAACAAAGCTGTTGTCTCTGACAGCTCATATGTGTTCAAGTGGCCAGTCACTCCATCCCTACTGACTGATTCTTTTAGCTTCCCCGCAACTGATATTAAACTGAAAGGTTTATAGTTACCTGGTGTCTCTCCCTATCCTTCTTAAATAATGGATTAACATTCGCAATTTCCCTGCCACAATTCCCAAATCAAGAGAGTTTTGGATATAGGTCGGGCCTCGTTTACATTCCGCTGACTAGCTGCCTGCACCAAACAGGTGTAAAGAGGAGCTGGCCAACTGGGAGTAGGGGTTTGGAGTCAAGGGCAGCAGAAGCCCAGACTTAAGTTGTTGGGCCTGGCGGGCACGCCTGCTAAGATAAGTTTCAATCCTAACTCTGTTTCTTCACCTACAGGTTTTACTGTGTGGGGTGCTCATGGTAGCAGCAGAGAAAGAAGGTCCAGAGAGTAAATCAGCATGAGCAAAGACGCCATGTTAAAGCATTTTAGGATGTCTTGAGGTCATGAAAGGCGCAATATAAGTGCAAGTCTTTTTATGAGTTTCAGAAAGCAGTACTCATCGCCGGGGCTGCATCATCGTTTGACAGAATCCTGTGTGATACAGGAGAACAAAACTCCTTAATAGTTACATGGTGTACTGAATTCATATTTGTCAGCAAACAAGTTCACTGTGCAATACTGCTATTAATATTGTGTTGCATCATCTGCACAGGAAGAGGTTTCTCTAGTCAGTGACACAGCTGCGGTGGTGTCAGATCCAAACTGCAAGTCATTATGAGCAGTAACACATGCCATGCAGTCCTGCTGTAAGATAAGGCCATTGTAGTTCAATTCTGAAAAGTTGAAGAGGACATGTTTTGTGGGGCAAACAAATAGCTTGCATTGTGAAGAATAAATGTTGGAAGATGTATTCTGATCCAATACAGGTACCAGAAACTCTATGTAAGCTATATTGGAGAGTGTTCACAAAGGAAGGATGTGGACTAAATATAGGATCTAGTAGTATAAGAGCTTAATGCTGTAGTAGCCTTCAGAGCTGCAGGATGAGTCATGTTTTAGAAGTTATCTGTAAGGTCAGACTGGAGCAATGGCACAACTCAGTAACAGCCTCTCTAGTGAAGCAGAGGTGGCAAAAACAGGTCTCAATATTCAACACTCAAAACCTGCTCTGACTTGAGTTTCACCCTATATACAGTATGAGCATGAGCTCAACCAGTCTGTGGGAACCTCCTTTACAAATTTATGGAGTTTTTTCTTGTGCTTTAACTCTCCTATTCAGGCTCTCAAAACATTCTTTCATCCCTCGACCAACATCACTAAGTCACAGATTATGTGGTTATGACCTTGCTGTGTGCAAATTGGCTGCCACGTTTCCTACATTACAACAGTGACTACACCTCAAAAGTACTTAATTGGCTGTAAAGCGCTTTGGGATGTCCTGATGTCGTAAACGTGCGATAGAAGGGCAAGTCTTTCAAATCTATCTTTCTTTTCAGTTTCAGACTGGTAGCACAATATATTGTAGATGTTACAATCCAGTCCGGTTTCCTGTGCTGGGAGTAAATATTGGAAATTCAAGGACGGAGGTTACTGCAGGATTTTCCATCCATTAATTCCAAAAATGGGCTCCTGGCTTTCAAAGTTCCCCACCAGGAATTGATAAAATCTACTCTTATAACCACAACTTTGAAGCTGTATAACGGTTCATCTATAATGATGTGAAATATTCAGACAGGGAATTACTGAGATTTGCTAGTTTGCCTGTGACTTGTCTGAGGCAGAAGTGCAGGAATGGGATCTGATATGATGTATCAAGACAAAGTCCAAGAGCAGGTTTATGGGCCCGCGCTAGGCAGAAGGAGTTGTGAAAAACCAGAAACCACAGGAATGAAAATGCCTGAAGCATCGACGGAGTCACTTAAGGCTTGGTTCAGTAGAATATCATTACAGTAAAGTATAATTATATTATTAAGTCCTCCTCAGTGTTGGATTTCTGTTGCAGAATATCTAAACGACACCAAGGGAACATTGGTCATTTAACTTGGGATTGTAAATCAAAGTTGACATGTCAATCTGCAGCTCATGTGTAAGTCATCTGCAATCTCCGTGTCACAGGAAAAGCCACATTTTCTGTCCAAGATCAAGTCCAGCTAACCTGAATTGAAATCAAAGTTATCAAATAAAGTTTGTTTATACAATATCCTCACACCAACAAAAGGATCTCTGGCTGCTATTTATTCTGTTAGGGTGCCAGCCATGGCTAATTACTCACCTCTGAGTGGGAAGGTTGCAGATTCATGTCCCACTCCAGAGACTTGACCACAAAAATCTAGGTTGACACTCCAGTGCAGTATTGAGGGAGTGCTACAGTGTTGGAGGTGGTGTCTTTCATCCTCGATACGAGGGACTGCCTAAGAAGAGAAGCTTTCAGATGAGACGTTAAACCGAGTCCCCATCTGCTCATTCAGCTGGACATAAAAGATCCCATGGCACTATTTCGAAGAAGAGCAAGGGGGTTCTCTCTGGTGTCCTGGTCAATATTTATCTCTCAACCAACACCTAAAAACAAATGATCTGGTCATTTATTTCATTACTGGTTGTGGGACCTTGCTGTACGCAAATTGGCTGCTGCATTTCCTACATTACAACAGTGACTACACTTCAAAATTACTTCATGAGTTATAAAGTCCTTTGTGATGTCCTGAGGTCGTGAAGGGTGCTATATAAATGCAAGTTCTTTCTTTCTTATTTCATAGAAACATAGAAACACAGAAAATAGGTGCAGGAGCAGGCCATTTGGCCCTTCGAGCCTGCATCACTATTCAATAAGATCATGGCTGATCATTCACCTCAGTACCCCTTTCCTGCTTTCTCTCCATACTCCTTGATCCTTTTAGCCGCAAGGGCCATATCTAATTCCCTCTTGAATATATCTAACGAACTGGCATCAACAACTCTCTGCGGTAGAGAATTCCACAGGTTAACAACTCTCTGAGTGAAGAAGTTTCTCCTCATCTCAGTCCTAAATGGCTTACCCCTTATCCTTAGACTGTGACCCCTGGTTCTGGACTTCCTCAGCATCGGGAACGTTCTTCCTGCATCTAACCTTTCCAGTGCCATCAGAATATTATATGTTTCTATGAGATCCCCTCTCATCCTTCTAAACTCCAGTGAATACAGGCCCAGTCGATTCAGTCTCTCCTCATATGTCAGTCCTGCCGTCCCGGGAATCAGTGTGGTGATCAAAATTTTTGTGGGAACAGTAACATAGTGGTAATGTTACTACACTAGTAATACACTAGTAATACAGAGGCCTGGACTAATGTTCCGGAAACATGAGTTCAAACCTCACCTGGAATTTAAATTCAATTAAATAAATTTTGAATAAAAGGCTAGTATCAGTAATGATGATCATGAAACTACTGGATTGTTGTAAAAATCCATCTGGTTCACTAATGCCCTTTAGGGAAGGAAACCTGCTGTCCTTACTGGGTCTGGCCTATGTATAACTCCAGACCCACAGCAATGTGATTGCTTCTAAACTGCCCTCTGAAATGGCCTAGCAAGCCATCACCTTCTCAAGGGTAATTAAGGATGGGAAATAAATGCTGGCATCCCGTGACTAAATTAAAAAAAAAATACTACCTTAATTCAGTCTTGGATAACTGAAGGCAGTTGAGGGAAGTGCTGGGGACAGTGGAGAGAGGGGCTATGAGGCTAATCCCTAAGGTTATCAGTCTGAGTTATGATGATAGCCTGGAAAAACTTGGGTCTAGAAATTGGATAAGGCTCGATGCGTGATTAGCGCGTGTCCATTGAGTATGATGCAAACTTTGTGCTGCCTGCTAATTAAAATGATTGCAGCGGTAAGGAAGCGCTAAAGGCAATGGCTTAGCGCCTCAGCAGAGGGCCCAATTAGAGCTATTCTGCACGTCTTAAAGACAGCCTGCACCTCTTAATGGGGAGTTGCAGTCTGGCTTCAGCAGGGGGGTGGAAGTGTCTAGGAAACAGACTGAGGAGCAAGAAAACTGCGTGATGGCACAACATGGCAGGAAAGAGCTCCCAGATTTGCAAACGCATCACTGTAGTCCTTGGTGCGCCAGGTGGACAGGCAAAGAAAGATCCTTTATCCAAAGGGGGCGAGGAGGCCCATCAGACAAACTGTCAGAAGGCATTAGGACCAGATAGCCTCTGCGGTCAATGCAAGCAGTGTAGCTCCAAGGACATGGATTCAGTGCTGCAAGAAGTTTAATGACCCACACGAGTGCTCGAGGTCAGTGAATTCATCTTAAAATATCATATCCATACAACTGAACCACTAGGCTCAGACACTGCTCAATTCACCACCCCAATTTCGTTCACCTACCACATCTCTATAAATCACGATTCAGATACCTAACATTCATAGCTTCACATCAGCTTCTTAGCACTGCTGGAAGCCTCACACCCACATCTCACAGCTTGCACACACTGCCAGCTATTCAACCATGGCAGCCACATCAGTCAAACACAGTGAACCACACTCACTGACATACTTCCCTCTCTCTTGCAGGACAAGGTGGAGTGTCACAGAAGGCAGCTACAGCTAACAGGAGGGGCCAGGCGCGCCTCCATATCCTAACTCCGCTCGAGGAGACGGTGCTCACCATGATTGGAATGGCCGTGACTGAGGCTGTGGAAAGCATTGAAGATGACAATATCCTTATACGTTATCCTCCTTCTCACATCCCACTTCCCCCTCATCCCACAATCTCTTCTGACTTACGAATTGCAGATGGTGGAAGTGTACACCTCTTACTTTCCCCACCAATGTACCCACCCCCCCACCCAACTGGGAGATGCTACAGATGTCGCCTGCTCCAGCCTAGAAGGAACCCGATGCAAAGAAGTTCAAGGCCACGGTCACCTTTACAGCCACTGTGATGCTGTCCTCGCCCTGGACTGAGGCTGCAGATCCGCTTGTAGCAGGTGGCAGATTTCATTGAGCAACTCCGTAGTAAAATGGAGATGTTGCACACAATGTTCGTCGCTGAGGTTGAGACAGGAGAATTGCTCCCTGACGACCATGGGTAGTTATGGCCTACCACTGAGAGACCTTCTCTCCCTCCTCCTCCTGCCTCTTCTAGCAGCTTGCCCTGCTCTGTTCACCTCTGCTCATTCTCCTTGTCATGCTGCAGGTGAAGATGGATACAGACTACTGCATCCATGTCTGAGAGCAACTGGTCTGAGCAGTCCCCTTGCAAGTCAGTACCAAGTCCTTGAGCATATGCCACATCACTCCTTGTAGACTTTAAAAACTTTAAAGAAGTCTAGAAATCACCAACCACTTGTACAAACACAGCAACAGCTAGTAGAAATTAATCAGCCACTAACCTGTAAGTAGGCGATGACCCCTTTAAATTTCGCAGGTGGGATTCTTCCTACTGCTGAACACATGTTCAGCTCTGCGAGCTTAAGAGAGGTTGAGGTTGAAAATGGCAACGATGGTATTAAATCAGCATTACTTGCTGGTTTATGTCACGACCTGTCTACTCTGTATAGTAATGGTGCACACTCCCAGCGCCAGCTAACCCCTCACCAAAATAGTGTAACCCCTCACCAAAATAGTGTCTGCCGTGGCCCGCAGCTCGAACACCACAGAACGGCACCTGTAGCACTGAAAAACCAAGCGCTACAGAGCCTAATTTCTAGCCCCAGGCTTTCAGCTTAACAAAGAGGTGTCTGAAATGTGACTTTATTTAAGTAAATAAGCTAGTTAACAGTATAGAAAAGTGAAATGTGGAAAATTACTTAAAATTGAATGGTGAGTGCATTACAAGTGAACCCAGGTTCAAACTAATAAAATTATACTAGGACTTAAAAGGTTAAATTATGAGGACAAGCTGCATATATTTGATCTATATTCACCTGAGTTTTGACAGTTGCAGTATGATCTAATCGAGGTGTTTAAAATGATAGAGATTCAATAAGGTAGATACAGAGAAACCACTTCCTCTTCTGGGAAAACCTAGAACAATCTTAAAATTAGAGCTCGGCCATTCAGGAGTGAAATCAGGAAAAAGATTTTTCACACAATGGTAGTGGGAATGTGGAATTCTCTCTCCCACAAGGCTATGGATGCTGAGTCATTTGGTACTTTTAAGACTGATAGACAGATTTGTATTAGGTAAGGTTATGAAGGAAATGGATCAAAGGTGGGTAAATGGAGTTGAGGTATAGATCGCAAAGGTTGTGGATGCTGGATCAATCGAAATGTTTAAATTGAGATTGTTAGATTTTTGTTAGGTTAGGTGAGGTACAGATCAGCCTTATTCTAACTGAATGGTAGAACAGACTCATGCAGCTGAATAGCCTACTCCTATTCCTATGTTCCTAAAATGTACATTTTCAACTCATATGAGGAAGTTATTTTCAACATGGAGTGGTCAACACAAGGAATGGATTCTTAGATAGGGTAGTGTAGGCAAAAATCCTGAAATCTCTTAAAAAAAATAAAACAATTGAAAGCTGTGATGGAGGAAAGAAAAAATAGCACCTCTTATGAGCACCGGACATCCCAAAGCACTTTACAACCAATGAAGTACTTTTTTTGAAGGCAGTCACTGTTGTAATGTAGGAAATGCGACAGCCAATTTGTGCACAGCAAGCTCCTGCAAACAGCAATGTGATAATGACCGGATAATCTGTTTTTGTTATGTTGGTTGAGGGATAAATATTGGCCAGGAAACCAGGGATAACTCCCCTGCTCTTCTTCAAAATAGTGCAATGGGATCTTTTATGTCCAGCTGAGAGAGCAGATGGGGCCTTGGTTTAACATCTCATCTGAAAGACACCACCTCCAACACTGTAGCACTCCTCCCTCAATACTGCACTGGAGTATCAGCCTAGATTTTTGTGGTCAAGTCTCTGGAGTGGGACATGAGCCCACAACCTTCTGACTCAGAGGCAAGGGTGCTACCAACTGAGCCACAGCTGACACCAGATGTGTTTATCATCATTCTGGATGGGTGAGCTAAAATGGGCTGAAAGTTTTTAAATGTCATGTGATCTTGTGACGACAGCAACATATAATAATAACTTGTAATTTTTCAAATCAAGTATATAACTGTATATCTGCCATTGTCAGTAATTAGATATGACAGCGAGAGGGAATTCTCATTTCTAATTTCTTCCTGAATCAGAAACAGGCCATTCAGCCCAATGCATCTGTGCCAACAGTTGTTCTTCAACTGGAGCTGTCAGAAAGCAATGAAACTAATTCAGCATGGGGATAGTGCAGATCAGTTCAAAGTTAGCCTTACTGCACGTGATGATTACATAGATGCGAAGCATGAAGATAAACCAGGTAGGAAGCAAACAAGAATTATTGGTCCAGAAATTCCAGCCTCTCGGGTCCATACGGAGTGTGTACGGACCTGGGAAGGCATCGCAAAAGCCGGTTTTCAGCACACAATGCGCATGCGCTGAAAACCGGCTTTGCCGATCTGGCAAGCTGGAGCTTCAGAGATCCTCTGCATCTCAGGAGTTAGGCCATTGGCATGGGCAACATTGCGGTATTTACCCATATCCTGCCCAACAAATGTCCTGAAAACATTTGCGTCTGATAAAAGCAGGTGCAAAGCGTACTTTTACAGGCTTAAGAGTTTTAAAATATATCAAATAAAATTTTAAATACACAAGAACATTATAAAACACATTTTATTGTTAAAACCCCTCCCCACTATGGTAAATTTATTTCAAACCATAATTTAAAAAACTTTTTAAAAAATCGGAAAAACATTTTTTTTTATAATACATAAATAACTTTAATTTAAATTAATAAAAATATGTGGTGTATTTTTTTTATTTTTATTGAAGTTTTGTGTGTTTGGGGGGGGTTTCTCATTCATAATAATGGGAACTCCAACTTACGGAGTTCCCATTATTATGAATGAGATTATACTTTACCTTGATTGGTTGCCAGAGCCATGTGATGGCAGCTCCAGCCCTGCACACGTCCGGACGTGCACGTGCTCAGACGCGCAGTCATTGGAGGCCTCAGGGAACTCGCGCAGGCGCAGCAGGAACAGGTAGGTGCGCATTTTATTTACCCGATCGCCCGTGGGAAGCAGTCGACCGGGATTTCTGGGCCATTAAGGAATTAGATGGGAGACCTTTAAATTGCTTTTATGTAAATGCAAGGAGGGTTAGAAGCAATTTGTTAGAATTGCAATCCAATGCCGTGTTGGAGAGTTTAGACAGATTGGGCTGGATTTTCAGTTGGAGGCTTCTTAGGGCGCTAATGGTGGCGGTGTGGCCGGTACATTTTGCGTCAGGAAATGGTTTGCGTCAGCATTCACAAAATTCAGCAGCTGGGCCCTGAATGTGGAGCGGAGTGAGGGTGAGGACAAGTGAACAAGTGAACAACTGAAAATCCTCTGCTAGAGAGAGGGCTTCGGAGTGCCTTCAGAGCGCCCTGCAACAGAAAAAAAGACAGAAAACATTCCCAATATATTACTGACCCCAAATAAAGATAAATCGCTAAAAGAAAGCGAAAAAAAAGCAATCACACTTACCTCATGCAGTCATTCCTTCCTTCACTGCCGCTGGAACAGCTCAGACTGCCCGCTTTCCCAGGCGGCCCCACTATGGGGCGCTATGGGTGCCGCTCCAACCAAATTTCACAGCACAGTTGAAACCGGGGGCTTTGCACACAGGCGCGACGCTCCTGGGCAGTCCTGCTCAGTACCTCCACAAAATTGTCCCGGCGGGGGAGCTGCAAGCTGGCCGCCACGGACGGTAACCATTTCCAGAGCCATTACTGTCTCTCCGCGACGCTAACAGAGGTGGAATCAAATCGACAATCCAGCCTATTGTGCATTCATGATGCATGGCTAAATGAAAATGATGGCATAGAAATTCACCTAAAGGGCTACAAAGGTTTCAAAAAGGATGGGGTAGGTCAAAGGGGAGGTGGGGTTGCTATTTTATCAGTGAGAATCCAACAGCTAGAGAGAGATATTGCCTCATCAGGTACTGCTGAAGCTATCTTGGTTCAAGTGGACCAAGCTCATGGGTAGGGATTCATTATCGGTAATCGTTATAGGGCCCACCCCCGCCCCCCACCGGGTCAGACAGATGATGAGTTATTATGGAAACTGATCACTAATGGTTTTAATATAAAGTGATGCCTTTGTTTGGTGCATGATTTTAATGTTTCTGCCATTCAGTGGCATGATGGATTACCTGCTGATGTGGTCGGAAGTGCAGCTGAAAAATGTATTGAACATATACAAGACTGTTTCCTGACTTGTCATATATTGGATCTGGTATTTTGTAGTGAGCCTGACCTCGTATCAGGCCTCCATGTGGAGGAACATCTGGGCAGCAGTCACCACAACATTATAAGGTTCCAATTGGCTAGTAGAACGAAAGGTACTGAGACCCTGCAACTCGTACTGGATTTCAGAAGAGCAAACTTCTCCAAAATGGCAGATAACTTGGAACGGGTAAATTGGCTAACCCTCCTCGGTGGTGATGCGACTGATATTGAATATAAATGGAAAGTTTTTAAGAACAAGATAAAAATGTGGAAAACAAACATATGCCCAAAATCAAAAGAGGGAAATGTGGTAAGAAAACACCAAGGTGGCTGACTGGCTATGTACAAAGACGAATAAAATGTAAACAGAAATGTTTCTATAAATTAAAGACATTTAACACATCAAATAAATAAGGTTCAATATAAGGAACAACTAAAGAAAATGAAGGCTGCTATTAGATCATCAAAAAGGCTAATGGAAAAAAGATTGTAGACAACTGTGGCAGTAATGGGAAGAGCTTTTTTAGTTATGTGAAGAGTCAGAGAACTATCAAAAGCTGTATTGGTGTTCAAGGATAGGCTACAAAGGACTCACTAGGTATGGCGTAAATATTAAATAAGTACTTTGCATCAGTCTTCACCTTTGAAGATGATGTTCAAATATTAGAATTTAATAATACAGGTGCAACGTTCGAAATCCGGAAACCTCGGAACCAAGTCCGTGCTGGTTTTCGGATTTTTCTGGATTTCGGACCTCACTGTTGGCCCTCCGCGACGCCCGCTGACCCTCCGCTTCTCGCTGCCCGCCAATCCACCGATCCTCACTGCCCACCAATCCACCGATCCTCACTGCCCGCCAATCCACCGATCCTCACTGCCAGCCAATCCACCGATCCTCACTGCCAGCCAATCCACCGATCCTCACTGCCCGCAAATTCCCACCACCTGACGCTGCATTTTTTTCGGGTTTTTACTGGTTTTCTCATCCCTCGCCTCCTGATAGCCTCAAAAATGTCCGGTTTTCAGACAATTCCGGTTCTTGGACAGCCGGATTCTGGACCTGTTGTACCTGTACTAGTTTTGTTAGTAACATTAACATAGATAAACATATTGGTGTTGAAATTCCGATGTCCCAGGTCCATATGAAGTTTCTACGGGCCCGGGAAGGCATTGGAAAAGCCGGTTTTCAGCGCACAATGCGCATGCGCTGAAAACCGGCCTTTCCGATTTGTCAAGTTGCTGGCTTGACAGATCTCACGCATATCGGGAGCGAGGACACTTGCAGGACAAGATTTCCAATATTTACGCATATCTTGCCCAGCAAACGTCCTCAAAAATCTTGCGCCTGAAAAAGCAGGCGTATAGCCTCCTTTTATAGGTGCAAGTGTTTAAAAATACACAAAAACATTTTAAAATAAAGTTATAAAAACACATTTTATTGTTAAAAACCCTCCCCACAATGGTAAGTTTATTTTAAGGCATAATTAAAATAACTTTTAAAAAAGTCGGGAAATTTTTTTTTTATAAGAACTTTAATTTATGAATCTTAAATATGTAATGTATTTTTCTATTTTTTATTAGTGTTTTGTGTGTTTTGGGGGAGGTTTCTTATTCATAATAATAGGAACTTACAGAGTTCTCATTATTATGAATGAGAAAATACTGCACCTTGATTGGCTGCCTAGAGCCATGTGACTCCAGCTCCAGGCCTGCGCATGACTCGACATGCACTGGCTCGAATGCTTATGAGTGAAGGCTTCAGGACGGAAGTTCATGCGGGCGCAGCAGGAACAAGTAGGTGCACATCTTTTTTTACTTTTTCAGTCGTTTGTCCGCGGGAAGACCTCGATCGGAATTTCAGGCCCAATGTTTTAAAAAGAATTAAGAACTTGAAAATAGATAGAGCAGCCGGGCCAAATGATATCCACCCAAGGGTCCTCCTGGAGATGAGACATGTGCTGTGCGAGCCCCTGGCCTGTATTTTTAATAGCTCACTGCACTCTGGAATGGTTCCTACAGATTGGAAGGAGGCTAATGTAGTTCCCATTTTAAAAAAAGGTGACAAGACAGACCTGGGTAACTATAGGCCCATCAGTTTAACATCAGTAATAGGTAAGATGCTTGAAGGAATCATAAGGGATGCAATATATGAATACTTGGATCGGGAGGGACATATTAGGGACACTCAACATGGCTTCATAAAAAAGAGGTCATGTCTCACAAATCTAATTGTATTTTTTGAAAAAGTTACAAAGTTGGTGGATGAGGGAAGCCCAGTAGACATGGTCTACTTATATTTCCAAAAAGCTTTTGATAAGGTACCGCATAAGAGGCTTCGCTATAACATCGGAGACTCTAGTATTAGTGAAAATATATTGAGTTGGATTCAGAACTGTCTGCCAGGATGCAAGCAATACATAGTTATAGATGGATTTGGATCTGTATGGAGACCGGTTACCAGTGGTGTCCCACAAGGATCAGTGTTGGGACCATTGCTTTTTATTATTTTTATTAATGATCTGGATATTGGGGTTGGGGGCCTCAATTTGCAAATTTTTAGATGATACCAAGATCTGTGTGAATATTAGAATTGTAGAAGATACTCGTCTGCTTCAGGCAGATCTTAATGTGTTGGGAGATTGGGCTCAAGACAGGAAAATGATGTATAACTTAGATAAGTGTAATGTTATGCATGTGGGCAGGGAAAATGCTCAACCTTCACACACCCTCCAGGGAAAGGTATTAAAGATGGTGGAGATAGAAAGAGATTTGGGCATTCTAGTGCATACATTCTTAAAGGTACATGAGCAATGGTGTGCAGCGATCGCTAGAGCAAATAGTGTGTTGGGGTGTATCCATAGGACAATTGAGTATAAGATGAGGTGTATTGTTTTGTCCTTATATAAGACGTTTGTCAGGTCGTACTTGGAATACTGTGTCCAGTTTTGGTCTCCTCACATGGTGGGTGATATTGAGGCTCTGGAAAGGGTGCAGAAGAGGGTCACTAGCCTAATTCCAAGTCTAAAGCATCTTAGTTATCAAGATAGGTTAAAAGAGTTGGGACTCCATACCTTAGAGCAGCGTAGATTTATGGGAGATCTGATTGAGGTTTTAATATTGAAGGAAATAGACGGTGTTCCAGCTGACAGTTTATTTCAATTAAATAGGTTAGGCAGGACCATAGGTCATAAATTTAAGTTGTACAGGTACAACCTCCCGAATCCGGCAACCTCGGACTGAGGCCGAGCCGGTTTTCGTGTTTTTCCAGACTTCGGAACGTGTTTCTGACATCCAAAATCCGGAAATGCCCGAGCCCAGGTTTGGGTATTTCCAGATTTCAGAACGCCAGAAGTGCCTCCCGAGTCCGGAAATGCCTGGACCCAGGTTGCGATATTTCTGGTTTTTGGACGTCATCTTGTAGTTCTTCTCCTCACAGGCCTTGTGGTCCTTGCTTCTTTACAATGCATGGTAAGCCTCCCTTTCTTATTTTTGCAATGCAGTACTCTGTAACTGTACTTAATGTGAGCTTCCCGGCCTGTATCTTTTGCTGTCATCGTCAAATTTAAAAAGAAATATACAGTACTCAAAGCATGAAATATAATAAAGGTTTTTATTTGTAAAACAGTTAAGTTATGAAATATGAAATAGTAAATGAAGGCTTTTATTTGTTAAACAGAGTAAAAATAAACAGGTGCAGTTACAATTGGCTGGAGGTTGTGCTTGAGGTAGAAGGCTCGGCTATGAAGTGTGGGGCTGATGATGGGCCAGACATCATATCAAATGTGGAAATTACTGGTGTAGTTGCACGCTGTAGGTCTTGGGCCTTCTGTTGTGACATCTTTTGAAAGATATTTAATATTATTGTTTGTTTAAATAATTTGGGGTTTTCTTTCACTAATCTTTCCCGAATTCTGTAGACCTGCAGTATTTCTTCTTCACTTATGAAGCTTCGTTGCTCTAAGGCGTGAATTAATTCTTGGCAAAGATTGATTGCTTTGTCAATTGGCACTTTTTCGACTTGATCACAGGCATCATCATCATCCTCACTGCTTTCATCCTTTTCTTCTGGATGCAAAACCCTCTGGATGATTTCTTCATCTGTCACTGCATGCACAATGGGAGCATCGTTGTCTATGTCCATGACTTCTGCAACATCGTTCTTATTGTGTACGTATAACATAAGTATATACCCTGTACACTCAATGTACAGTTACATAAGACTACTGGATGTATCTTCACACTGTATACACTATGCTTGTACCACCAGAGGGTGCAACTGGTGGAGACCTAGGGGTCACCTGTACACGACAGGTAACCAGGTATAAAAGGGAGCTCACCATGTTGTACCCTCACTCAGGAGCTGCAATAAATGGACTACGGTCACAACAGTTTAAGGACAATACCTTACCTCATGGAGTCATTACTAGAGTGTTACAGACACAACAACTGATGATGAGATTATGAATTTCCACGCGAAAAATAGCTAACCTTGGCAATTTACAACACTTCGCCGATGGGGAAGATTGGGATGCCTTTGTGGAAAGGCTCGACCACTTTTTCATCGCAAACGACCTGGCTGGAAACACACCGACCTCGCTGGCTGATAAGTGCAGAGCCAGCCTGCTCAGCAGTTGTGGGCCCACTGTCCATGGCCTCGTCAGGGCCCTGCTAGCCCCAGAGAAGACAACAACCAAAACATATGCGGAGCTCGTAACGATGATACACGAACAGCTCAAACCTAAAGAGAGCATCCTCACAGCCAGTCACCAGTTCTACACACACCGTTGGCCTGAAGGCCAAGAAATCGTAAACTATGCTGCAGACCTCAGACGATTGGCTGCACCGTGTGATTTTGGCGACCACCTCACCGAAACGCTGCGGGACATCTTCGTTATCGGAATCGGCCAAGAGGGCTTTCTCCACAGGTCGCTTTCTGCGGACACCACGGTCACCCTGCAGAAGGCAATTAACGCCAGCCAGCCGTTCATGGCCTCGGCCTGTGATTCCAAGAAGATGATGACTCACCCCCACGACTGTAACCCGGCAAGTACTGAACCAACTGGCGCCTTTTAGAGGCAAGGCTGCTGCAAGTAGTCTCTCTCAGGGTAGAGAGAACAGAACCCCTAGTCCCTTAACCCTGAGTCCGCCACATGGGGCCAACCAGCCAGCCCCATGCTGGCGCTGTGGGGGGAATCACAGGGCCCACCAGTGCCGCTACAAAGACTATACTTGCAAAGGCTATAACACAAAGGGACACCTCCAGCGAATGTGCAAGAGAAATTTTACGCACTGATTCGCTGAAGAGTTGGCCGATCATCCAGACTCCAGCGCTGATGAAGAGGAAGAGAGAGTCCATGAGGCAGCTCAACCCCACAAAGAAGTGTACGGAGTGTTTACCTGCACCACTGAGAGTTCTCAGTTGAAAGTGGAAGTTGAAATCAACGGTGTTCCAGTCACGATGGAGGTGGACACAGAGATGATACAATTGCTGATGAATCAGGTGGCCTTTGAGAAACTCTGGGAGAGTCCAATCAAACGACCTAAAATGATCCCAATCCAGGTGAAGCTGCTCACCTACACAAACGACACCATCCCAGTCGTTGGCAGCGTGGATATCCAGGTGTCCCATGGCGGCGCGATGCACAAGTTATCTTTGTGGATCGTTGCTGGTGATGATCCAACGCTGCTAGGAAGAAGATGGATGAAATAAATCCAAATCTGTTGGAGCTGGGAAACCTCCAGGGCCCGGCGATCGATGTCCTATGCGGCCCCAAATTTGGATCCAGCACAACACCTGAAAATCCAACCGTCCAACTCGACTACGTGGAGACGACACAGACCGCTCAACCCAACTACGAGATGATCCAGCCCAAACGACCCGACCTCACCTTCCAGGCTCCAGTGGCAGGACTCCGGAGGAAGAAAATTGGCGCAGAAGGTAACTTCCCTGTTTCCGTGGCAGAACCTGAGGAGAAAAGGATCCCCACAGCCTACCTCGTGGAGAGAAAGAAGGTAGCGCCCGCACCACGGGGTGAAGTGCCTGAAGTAAATATGGCGGCGGCCAGACCACGAGGTGCAGCATTGAGAGAGCAACACGTGATGCTGAGCAGCGAACCGGATTGGGGTAAAGATTGCAAGGCCCTCTTAAAGGAGACTGGCAACCCTTCACAATTAAAGGGACAGTTCCACTCGTTGTACAGTGATGCAGGTAATACACATGTAAAAGATGTAATTGACAAATGCAAGTTTGTAAATGTAACTTTGTACAGCGATGCCGGTAATACACATGGAAAAGATGTAATTGACAAATGCGAGTGTGTAAAGGCAACTAACAATGTCAAGTCGGGTGATTGCGGTCGGAGACAATGTATTGTGAGTGTAAATGAAGATATGATGTGCGATGCCGAGTTCTACATGTACGCCGACAAAACCAAGGCCAAACTCCCGTCGGAAGCACCCAGGTCCAACGGGCTACCCGATCATGTAGCCTGCGCCTCCGGGTCCAATGTGATGCCCCAGGGAGTGTGGCTACACACACACTGTGGGAGCATACCAGCTGCAGGGCCAGTGATCAGCATGGCACCACTACCGGTACCCTGCCCCTGATCGGCTCTACCTCTATGGCCACCAGGGCCAGTACCGAGAGCAAGAGGCTAGCACCCTCCAGCTCTCCCACTACCACTGAAGGGAGACACTGCAGCCCTCAAAGGAGGACAGGGAGGCCACACATTCCTGCGGCTCTGCCCACTACTAGGCAACGGCATAGGCCCTGAAACTCAGCCAGGTGAGCGATCCGAGCCCACCCAGCTGGCAGGGGGCGCAGCGCCGCCATCAGACAACCTGGATACAGTCCGGTCACTCTGGAACTAGCGTCCTCACACACCTGCACCTACACCCCAGGGGCAAGACTGTGATACCACGTATGTACCTTACCTGTAAAATGTACTTGTTCCACTACTGCAAAACCCAAACAGTGATGTAATTAATCCTATCTTCCTTTTTTTTGGTTCTTTCCTTCTGTACATGGCCACACACATGGTCTATGTATGTGGGGGAGGGGGAAATGGATGTATGTAGCCATGGACACACATGGATCACACCCAGAATCCACTCAACCCCCACTGCAACCTCCAACTGTCCACTGCTGACCATCTCCCAATGCATTGGCAATAAGGACTTGGGGGTCTACAGGGAGAGAGCCTAGCCAAAGCATAGACAAGGTGCAAGGGCTTTTGGCACTCAAGTCTAAGGCCAGAGCACACAGTGCAAAGGCTAGTGGCACAAGACTCAGGGGGGAGTGATGTTGTGTATGTATATACCCTGTACACTCAACGTACAGTTACGTAAGACTACTGGATGTATCTTCACACTGTATACACTATGCCTGTACCACCAGAGGGTGCAACTGGTGGAGAACTAGGGTCACCTGTACACTACAGGTAACCAGGTATAAAAGGGAGCTCAACATGCTGTACCCTCACTCAGGAGCTGCAATAAATGGACTAAGGTCACAACAGTTCAAGTACAATACCTTACCTTGTGGAGTCATTACTAAAGTGCTTACAGACACAGCAGTCCTCATTCAATTCCTGCGCAGCTTCGCAAGTCAGCCCTCTTGCATAATCTAAAAGTTGAGTAATCATTGCTTTCTCCCTGGACACAGGAAAGCCTTGAAAGTCCTGAGGAGCATCATCAGCATCATCAGCATCATCGTCAGCAAACATAGTGGGTGGTCAGGTGTTATGCTAAGCATTGCCCATGGTGTCTGCAGTTACCAAGTTCCATGCATCTGCAGCTGCCCATATGGCGTCCTTGATAGAGAAAGCTTTTGAGAATGCTTTTATTCCCATGCCTGTGTTCACAGCATTAAGTAAACACCTCATAAGCTCGTTTTTGTACAGACATTTCATCGATCTCAAAATTCCTTGGTCCATTGGCTGTATCAGTAATATAACATTTGGAGATAAGTAGATTCCATGGACATTATCCTTTACCAAAAGCTCAGCATCAGGATGTTCTGAGCAATTGTCTAGCAACAAGTATATTTTGCAGTTTTCATCAAGGCCAGCTTCCATGCAATGAGCACGTGCCTGAGGAACAAAATTCTTCTCAAACCAGTTCAGAAAGATTACCCTGGTTACCCATGCATTCTTATTGACATTCTTACTGGCTTCTCCCAGTGACCATAAGCTTACATTTGTGTCCCAGCTGCTGTTGCAGCAGCAAGCACAGTCAACCTACCCTTGGCATCTTTTACACCTGCTGGCTGCGTTTCTTCTGCTGCTGCTAATGTCTTTCGCGGTACGTAGTGCCAAAACAGTGCTATCAGCATTGTACATTTGCTCAGGTGAAAGGTTTTCATCAGCAGTTAGTTTGATGAATTCATCAATATAATTTTCAGCTGTTTCATGATCTGCTGATGCTTTCTCACCACGTACGTTCAGTTGCCTGATGCCATGACGCCTTTTAAATTTAGATAGCCAACTAGAAGAGCACTCGCATGGAGTTTCAATCCCTAGTTGGAGTATTTTAGCTTGTTGCACCATCATTGGGCCAGACAAAGGAACCTTTTCACTTCGCCTCTGTCGCCACCATTCCATCAGTGCACGATCCACATCATCACATTTCGGCTTATGCATACTTTTTCTCTCACTCATTTCCTTATGAACATCACTTTCTGCATAAAACTTCATGAGCTGTTCTTTCTGTTTTCTAATATCATAGATCGTGGAGAGTCTAACACCATACTCCTCACTTAATCTTCTCACTGAAGCACCTCTATCTAATCTCTGGAGTAACTCAACTTTCTTGGCAATTGAAAGTGAACTATGCTTCCTCTTTCCTTTATCTGAACCAATGGGGGTATCTGTTGGCCTTTTTGACATGTTTGCAATGACACAACACAAATTCACAATCTTTACCTGTGCAGATCTTTAAATCGGGAAAAACACCACAGCGATGGAGTCGGGTTGGGTGGGGTCTCAGCATGGGGTGTAGGTGGGTCAGCTGGGGTAGCCCTATAATGCCACTCATTTTTTTTAAATGCTGAATTTAAAAGTGCATGTACAGTACAGGTGCAGGTAGTATTTTTTATTACAGGTACAGGTGTGCAAACTTAAAATTGCCACCTGGTCGGGTGAGGTCGGGTCAGCTCCGGTCGCAGTCATGGGGCGTGGTGATCCAATCGCGCGGTAGCTGCTTTGGGGAGCTGCAGTGTACTGTGCAGAGTTTGATTCCGGCCGGGGACTTGTGCGCGGGAGAGGTCTTGTGCTCGGGAGCTTGGTTGATTCTGGCCAAAGGGACTTGTGTACTGTGCAGAGTTGATTCTGGCTGAAAGGACTTGTGTTCTGTGAAGAGTTGGTGCGGACCCAGGAGCAAGAGTGCGGTGACTGTGAAGACCTGGCCTGGAACAGCTAGGATTGGTGTTTTTATTCTTGTAATTTTTGTCACTGTACAGTAGTTGGATTTAATTTTTTTACTTTTCACTGAGCCCAGCTGGCATTGGTAACAGTTTGGCAGGGTGTCCAGATTCTGGAACATTTTGCGGATTCTGGACGACCCTGTCACGGATCGTCCCGGATTCTGGAACATTCCGGATTACGGAACTCCGGATTTTGGACGTTGCACCTGTATAAGGCTAGATCTAGTTTAGACGTCAAGAGGTGTTTCTTTTCCCAGAGAATAATGGACCTCTTCATGTGGTGGATGCAGACTCACTGAATTCCTTTAAGCGAAAGCTGGATTTGTTTCTGGCTGTGGCAGAGATCACATCTTACAGAAGGTAGGTAATTCAAGGCCAGAGTGATCTCCTGGATTAGTTTCGATCGCCTAGATGGGTCAGAGAGGAATTTCCCAGACTTTTTCCCCCCAAATTGGCCTGGGTTTTTAATCTGGTTTTTTTGCCTTTCCCAGGAGATCACATGTTTTCGGGTGGGGTGGAGTGTACATGTTGTGATACACAAGTTATCGCAATTGTGTGGGACAGGCTCAATGACCAGATGGTCTTTACCTGTTCATCATTGTTCGTATGTTCATACTCTATACCCACTTCCTTACCTTCCACCTGTGTCCTTTTCTATTTTTCCTTTGAAATACTTATCCAGTTTCCTTTTTCATGATATAGTCTCTGCTTTGATAGCCAGATGTGATAAAGTACTCCACATTCTGATAACCTTTGGCGTGTTTTCTCTCCCTCAAGAACTGCAGAACTTTCTTCATATATGGCCATCAAAATTACTTTGAAATCTGGTGCTGGAGGGGAGGGAGAAGGAATGATCATTGACAAATGACTGACAAAACAAACCCAACTGGGGTAAATGGCAGAGAGCCCTGGAACTTTAACTTGTCACTCCCTCTGCTCAAGAGTCAGATGGACTTCCCACAATCCTTCCATTTGTCATTACAGTCATCTACAGCAATAATTACTGCTCCACTTATGACCGAGATGCAGAGAATATGTTTGTTTTAGTAAGCTGACATTGCTGAAATAGCCCAGCTATCAGTTGGTCACATTGTTGGCAGGAGTGGTGGCACCGATGAGACTCAACAAGTGAATCTCATCACAATGACCCTGTACTAACACTGACTTGATGTGAATAACCTCATGGGAATGGATGTTGAGAAAGAGTTATTTCAAGGTCGCCAAAAAACGTAATCTCTGCTCGGCTCATGATGTAAATCCTTTTCTACTTAGAGCAAGAGAAACTGTTAAGACTTCTTTAAATCCTTGGGGAAAACAAACATCGGAACAAGTGAAGATTACATTTTGTTTAAGAAAAAAAGTAATTTATTTTTCACTTGGCAGAACCTGACAACAATGAACTGTAAAAGTAACTTTTTGAAATCCAATAGTCCTTTTATGTTTATTGAAGAAAATAGGGTGATACCAAGCAGATTTAAAGACTCTTGTGCTATTAGGGATCTGTTATAGGACAGATTCGTTTGACTGGAGCTCCACCGGTTGTTTATTTTTTATGAGTGGAATGAACAATCACTTTGAGGCTCACAAATCCTTTCAATTTGCTGTAGTGACACAGAACTGTTGTGGGATGACAGAGTAATGGTGCTTTGTAAAGGACCAATTGTTTAAAGTGACTGCTTTAGAATGTCATTTAACATAACAGCTAGCCTGAGCGTCTATTGAGAAAACCATTTGCCCAGGTGCACCCACTTTGCTCCAGTACAAAGCTGTGCCTCCCTGCACCACAGCAAATAAATGCTGTGCTTCAGCCAGGGGCAGCATTTGTTTTATGAAGGCCCTGTGCAAAGGTTCAGTTCGCGTTCTTACATTTTAACGGACCAACTTAACACTTGAGACCCCAGACTAGCTCAAGGCACTTGAGTGTGCACACTCGTAACACTGATCCTGCCTCCAGCCCAATACAAGTGATATTGGTAACCTGCTGGTGTTGTGTCTATGTGGGGTGTTTGGTGAGGGGATGGACTGGTCAAGAGAGTTCAAATTGGTCAGGACAGGGAATGATCAGAACTGGTTGCTGGAGGGGTGGACCAGCTCCCTTTGTATTAGGGCCACTGATTTCCCCTTTCAAGAAAGAAGGCAGTGGTGAGGGGGGTGAAATTGGTCTTTACCAGTAGCACAAAACAGGCTATAGCGAATCAGCTGTCCGTTTAACTGCGCACCCAATTTTGATTTCAATGGAAAAGAAAATCAGGAGCCATTTACAACAGTCTGCCGATTCGCTATTGCCCATTTTGCGCTATTGACGAAGGTCAATTTCATCACCAGGAGGTTTTGTCCGCACGCAGAGCGCCAGCTAAGATTGTGGCGATATTTTTAGTCAGGTTGGTGGAGGACCTTTATCTTTTGGATGTTTAGTGTAAGGCCCATGCCTCAGTTAAGATGTTGACGATGACATGGAGTTCAGCCTCTGAATGTGCGCAGACGCAAGCGTCGTCCGCGTACTGTAGTTCGATGACAGAGGATGGGACAGTCATGGATCTAGCCTGGAGACGACGCAGGTTGAACAGGTTCCCACTGGTTCTATAGTTTAGTTCCACTCCAGCGGGGAGCTTGTTGAGTATGAGGTGGAGTATTGCAGCTAGAAAGATCGAGAAGAGGGTTGGTGCGATGATGCAGCCCTGCTTGACTGGACCAGCCCTCCACCAACTTGACTCTGCCACACAGCACTGCCCCCCCAGTCATCAGGATCCACAGTATGACCTTGGACAACGTGGATCACTTTCCATACCTCGGGAGCCTATTATCAGCATGGGTGAAAGTGCGGCGAATCGTGGGCGAACGAGGGTACGGGACCCAGAAGAGCCGAGGGCCCAGAGGTAGCACGGACCTGCCCACACTGCGATATGTGGCCTAGCTCTGTTGAGCCCGTGTGGTGGCTAATGTGCAATGATCACCACACGTTAAAAAAATCCACGCACAGACAGCTTCCACCCCCTCAATTGGAGTTCAGGACTGGAATATCGGGTCCTTCATTGAAACATCTGTGAACTCTTGTGGAAGCAAGTCATCCTTTTTCGAGGGACCGCCTATGATGATGATGATTATCAGCAAGGGCAGACATCAACGACAAGGTTCAACACCGCCTCCAGTGTGCCAGCGCAGCCTTCGGTCACCTGAGGAAGAGAGTGTTTGAAGATCAGGCCCTCAAATCTGGCTCCAAGCTTATGTCTACAGGGCTGCAGTGATACCCACCCTCCTGTATGGCTCAGAGACGTGGACCATATACAGTAGACACCTCAAATCACTGAGAAATATCACCAATGATGTCTCCACAAGATCCTGCAAATCCCCTGGGAGGATAGATGCACCAACGTCAGTGTTCTTGATCAGGCCAACATCCCCAGCATCGAAGCTCCGTTGGGCAGGCCACATTGTCTGCATGTCCGACACAAGACTCCCAAAGCAAACACTCTACTCGGAACTCCTACACGGCAAGCGAGCCTCAGGTGGGCAGAGGAAACATTTCAAGGATAGGCAGCGGAAGGAGCGTGCGGCAAACCAGACTCCCCACCCACCCTTTCCTTTAACGACTGTCTGTCCCACCTGTGACAGAGACTGTAATTCCTGTATTGGACTGTACAGTTACCTGAGAACACACTTTTAGAGTGGAGCAAATCTTCCTCAATTTCAAGGGATTACCTATGATGATGATGATGATTTTTAGTCATCAGAGACTGAAGCGTTTAAAACAAATGACACATTACATATCTGTCTTCTCTGGCCTGTCAAACCTATGTTTTCATTTGTTAAAACAAAATTTAAACCATTATTAAAATCTGGTCAACTGCTGATTATCTTTGCAATGTGCTCAAGAGCCAAATCCCAGTCACATAAAATCATGCCTGCCAAAACAGCACAGTGTCTGCTTAGCTTTAGTGTAATTAAAGTTAGTGGATAGTGCTGGAGGGCAAATACTGATTGTGCCACCTGACACCCACACAAAATATTTTGCATCCTGTTTGTGCTGCCTAAGACTGCTAATATAATTTCAGGAGAAGATATTACCTGATGATCGTTATACTTTTGTTCTGTTCGTTCATTTTCCCACTCAATTTCTCTTCTCAGCTCCTGAAGAACGTCAATATTTTAGTGCTATGAGAACATAAGGAAAAGGAGTAGGCCATTTAGCCCCTTGAGCCTGTTCTGCCATTATATTAGACCATGGTTGATCTGTACCTCAACCCCATTTACCCACCTTTGTTCCATATCCCTTGATACACTTACCTAACAAAAATATGTCGATCTCAGTCTTGAAAGCTCCAATTGTCCCAGCATTCACAGCCTGTTGGGCAAAAGATTTCCAGATTTCTACTACCCTTTGTGTGAAAAAGTGCTTCTTGATTCTCTACTGGAAGAAATGGTTCTTTGTATCTATCCTATTGAATCCTTTTAACATCTCATTCAGATCACTCCTCAATCTTAGATACTCAAGGGAATGCATACCAAGTTTATGAAACCTGTCATAATTCCCTCTAATAAATCTACACGGCTCTCCCTCCAAGGCCAATATAATCTTTTCTCAGGTACAGTGCCCAAAAATGAAAGCAGTACTCCAGTTGGAGTCTGGCCAAGGCTCTATACAATTGAAATATAATTTCCTCCCCTTTGTATTCCAGCCCTCTTGAAATAAAGACCAACATACCATTTACCTATTTGATTGCTTTTTGTACCTGCCTACTGGCTTTTACTGAGTTGTGCCTTCTGTTGCCTAGGCCCCAAGCTCTGGAACTCCCTGACTAAACCTCTATTCCTCTCTAACTCTCTTTCCTCCTTTAAGGCGCTCCTTAAAACATACCTCTTTGACCAAGCTTTTAGTCATCTGTGCTAATTTCTATTTATGCAGCTCAGTGCCAACTTATTTTATCTCATAATACTCCTGTGAAGCGCCTTGGGACATTTCACTACGTTAAAGGTGCTATATAAATACAAGTTGTTGTTGTTGTTGTGTATTTGGACTCCCAAATCTCTCTGCTCCGCTACAATTCCTAGTACCTCACCATTTAGAAAATACTCCAATTTATCTTCCTTAGGTCCAAGGTGGATGGTCTCACATTTGCCCAGATTAAACTCCATCTGCCATAGTTTTGCCCACTCATTTAATCTGTCTATGTCCCTTTGCAACATCCTTTTCCCATCTGCACGACATACTTACTGTCCCTCCTAATTCAGCTCCTTTGGCACCTTGACCCACTGGTGTGGGTCATGGGCAAGCCTAGACAATGAGTATTAGAAGGCTATATCTAATTGTGGAGGATTTTATAGCTAAACCTAGGCGGGTTCTCAACCAACACACACAGCACACACTGGACTAGGAACCCAGAGGCCTTGAGTTCAAATCACACCACGGCAAATTGTGAAATTGAATTTAATTAATCTGGTAATCTGTAGATTGGTACCAGAAAATGACCTTAAATGCTGCTGAACTGTTGTAAAAATCCTACTGCTCCATGAATGTCCTTCAGGGAATGGAACCTGCCACCGTTATTTGGTCTAGCCAATAAATGGCTCCAAAGCCACAGTACATGATTGACTCTTAATGCCCTCAGGGGAACCACGCATGGGCAGTAAATATTTCCTTGTAGGTGTCGCCCATATCCCAAGAACAAATAAAGAAACACATCCAAGGAATGAATAAAAAATATACATACGCGTACTTTTCCTTAGGGTCACTCAATTTTGATTAGGAGCAGGATGATTTCCCTCTCCTTAGGTCAGGATGGTACTCAAGCCCATTTGTAGTGCACCCACAGTTACTCCAGCTCTAATCAACAACTTAACACAGGTCTGGGGCCTTCATCATCTGTAGGGCTCAGCACCCAGGGAGTCAAACAGGTGTTTCAGCAAGGATTGTATCACCATATCACCATGTTCAATGGGCAAACAAAACTGCCTTGCAAAGACGTTTCAATAGAACAGTGTCCTGCATTAATTCTTATTCAATAGAACTTTACATTGCACTAATTAAATCATGAGCTTTCCTTTTAAAAATTTGAGCAAGTTCAGAGCTACTTCCTCTAATTTCCAGTAATTTAAAACTTGAGAGAAAGAAGCATGTGAGCTGTTGACGTCATGGAGCTCTCATGTATGTGCAATTCAAAAGGAAAATATACATGAACTATGAAGCAGACCACATTCTACAGCTACAAAAAACAAAATGATGCCATCTTTGAATAGGTGTTTTTATTTTTTCAACCACGAAAAGAATGAGCTATAACTGCATTAATTCATTTGTGGGGAAATTGTTCTTTCAAGCACATACTGTCAACGTTGTACATTTCCTTGGCAGCCCCCCTGACCTGCGAGGGAAAACCATTGCCACAGGTCGGGGCTATAGAGGAGCACACCACTGCAGGGTGCAGCGCGAGCTGTCCCAAGAGGGCGATAGATCTGAGGAGGTGACTGGATTGACGTCATCAAAATCCAGATTGGCGCTGATTGGGTAGGACCACCGGCGGGGCCCAGGTACAGCAAAGGAGCATGGAGGTCGGGGAGGAGATGCAGGACATGATTGTGGCGGAGGAGCAGGGAGAGATCGGGGCCCAGGAGAGGCGAGTGTTCGGGGCCCAGAAGAAGCGAGGGCCCAGGGGAAGCATGGGCCAGCCCACAATGCAATCTATGGACAGTAGGGGTATGTGTGCACAATAGGTCTATGCAGCAGAGCTTGATCTGCAGTCGTCTTGGTTAACACTTGCCACTGGATCAAGACCTAACTCTGTCAAGCCTGTGTGGTGTGCAATGGCCACCCCACATTAAAAGAATCCACGCACAGGCATCCTCCACCCTTCAATATGTAGCTTGGGGCCTGGAATATCAGGTCCCTCATTGAAACACCTGTAAACTCATCCCTTTTTGGTGTGGAAGCGGGTCATCCTCGATACGAGGGACCGTCTAATACTAATACATTTCCTGGTGGTGACTACTGAAAGGCTGTGTTCCACTACTTAATTAGTATGAAATGAGACTATTGAACAATGTAAGAGGCTGCATGCATAGAAGGTGTGTAATTCAAATAAGGCTGTTCAGTGCAAACAAAGATTCCATGCAAATCAATGTTGCCAGAAAACATGACCGTCTGAGACTAGAACATATGCAGACCTAGAAATTTGAACCTTTAGCACCGGTCGTTATGATCGGTTTTGAGGAAAAATTGGAACGCAGCAGCCACCATATTGGGCAGGTCGGCAGCGCTACCATTGCCTGTGCTCGGCGCAAGTATTTTAATTACCAGGAGCATGATGTCAATCGGCGTGCCGTGCCGAATTGATGCACGCTCAGCGATTTTGGATGTCGCTGCTCCTCTACCGTCCTCTCCAAAGCATGCCTGTGCAGGCAGCTATTGACAGCGTGAAGGTGCAGGAGAAAGCGGCGGTGAACTATAACACATATAGTCTACAGCTGCTGAGATAACTGGGAACTATGGAGAGCTCAGACGATGTAATTGGAGTGAAAACTGCTTCCAATTAGATGCATCAAATCTCCCCTTTTGGTCAGTCAAACATTACAGGAAATACTTTTAAAATACACTATACTGTACTACAGTTGTAAGAATCTCAGGAAACAAATCAAAGCTACATTTCCTTAAATTTTATAAATTGGGTTTTCTAGTTTAGGAACCGATAAAAAAAATATGCAAAGTTTTGAAGTCTGTTTTTAAAAGGCCAAGAACTCTATCCAAGAGTTCTTCAAATGTCTGCTGTTGTTAAAAATTGAATTGAACTTTCTTCTGCACAATTTAGATCAGTAAACTCATGACTAAGAGGTTCATGTGTCCCTTTTTTTAAAATGTATTTCAATTGATTTCTCATGGAACAGTTTAACGACATCTATGCCGCTGTTAATAGGTGACTGCCCGAGAATGCAACACCAATCCTTTAGATGCGAACTTTGGCCTCCTATGATGTTGCCGCTGGAAGGAGCAGGTTGCACAGGAGATTCTGCGCTCCGCTCATTTAAATCTACAAGCAGCACAAAATTACCGGTGCTGCCGCCGCTCTTTTTGCGGGCTGCTGTTAACTTCGGCCTACGGTGGCACTGCCCATTTTCGAACTTAATCGAATTTTTAGGCTGTACCTTCTGGGCCAGCTAAATCTAGCATTTTGCTAGATTTACAGGACAATTATTTGCGAACCCCGAGTGTAAATTTACACATAGCTCCAATTCTAATATATCTGTTTCCAGTTATTGTCTCATTTAAACTGAAGAAAGATCACAAATATAATACAAATATAGGGGGAAAAATTCAGTCGTGCCTTTGTTGCGGAGTTGTCACAGGCGTTTTGCGCTGGGAAATAGTTTGTGTCTATGGCCGCAAAATTCATCAACTGGGCTCAGAATTTGGAGCGGAGCACTACGGGAGGCGTCCCACACCTCTTTTAGGATGCTAGACCAGCTGGGCCACTGAAAATCCCGAGCTAAACAGCTGGCCTGGGAGCACCCTAACAGAGCCTTCCGTGGAGAAAGAAAAACCTGGAAAAAAACACCAAAAACATTCCCAATTCATTACTGATGCGACTCCAACATAAATCGCAAAAAGAAAAACAATCACACTTACCTGAGGTAGACATTTCTTCAATCACATCAGCCGGCACAGCTTGGAACGCCGGCGTTCCCACTACCGAATGTGCCGGCGGGGAGCTGGAAGCTGGCCGCTCAGGCGCAAGACCTTTCCGCCGCCATTGCTGCCCTTCTGTGGCTCTAAGAGGGGTGGCAGAAGACTGAAAATCCAGGTCTGCCTCTTTATCTATTTATATCATCTATCTACTTATTTAAACAATATAAGCAACTTCAAATTAAGTGCATTAGACTATATTTACTCAATTACTTGGCTTAAAATGAGCATTTTGGTATTCATAGAGGTGGATTATTGGGGAGGGAGGGTGGGGGGACAATTCTGACAAGTTTCGGCCCTGTAATCACAGTGCTGCTGGTTCCATTGCCATTGTGGGCCTTCCATGTGTGTGCTTGCCGAGGCTGCAGGAAGGTCTTTGTACAATATTAAAATGATGATCAGCAGTGCTGAAGTTCTCAAAACCAGTGAAGAGAGGGAAGGAGGAGGCAGGCAGCAAATCCCCGTTCCGGATGTGATATCCATGAAAGCCTCCTCAGACTCCGATTCCAGCGAATGAAACCCCAGATCCCAGTTGTTCATCACTTCCCCATCATATCATCCCTATGTCATGGAACATCACAGCGTCCTCCTGGGCAAATGTCCTCCTGAAATGAGAGCCACCACAAAACACACATTCCAGACAAAAATCATAAACGTATCAACATTACAATATGAACTAATCACGCTTGTGCAATCCCTTAGTGTCTGACGTTCATGTACCTTTTCCTAGTCTAGAGAAAGGGAAGTGTGTCAGTGAGTGTGGTGCAATGTGTTTGGGTGATGTGCCTGCCATGGTTGAATAGCTGTCAGTGTGTGCAAGGTGTGAGATGTGGGTGTGAGTGTTGGAGCAGTGGTATGTTTGTGAGGGCGAAGTGAAGCCATGATTGTGAGATATGAGTGGTGATAGATAGAGATTGTTGGTAGGTGAGTGATGGGGGTGTGGTGCATTGAGCAGTGTGTGAGGCTTGTGGTGCAGATTGTGGGATATGGCATTTGCTGAAGCCTTCATTCATCTTGACCTGTCATGTGAGGTCATTAAACTTTTTCCAGCATTGAATCTCGGTCCTTGGGATCACACTGGTGGCCGTGAGGGAGTGAGCTATCTTCTTCCAGAGCTTTCTGCGTGGCCTTGGATGGCTTCCTGCCACCCTGTGGGAACAGTACAGCCCGCCTTTGAACGGCCAAAACCAAAACCTCCAGTTCAGCATCCGGGAACCTCCATGCTCGCTCCCTAGGTTGCTGAGCAATGTTTTTAGTCTAACAGACAATGAGGATCTGCTGCAAAAAAGCACCTCCCCTTTAAGTGGTGCAGAGAGCCTAGGGCAAACATTACTGGCCATTAGACTGCACCCGATATAGGCCCACTTGTTCAGTGCTAAGCCAATCAGCACCATGTTTGGCGCTGATATCGGCGCTGCAATCGTTATAATGAGCAGGCTATAATGAGCAGGCAACACACATTTTGCATGTTCCTGGGCCACTTTCAACGGGTGCAGGCAAATAGCCCTGGCCCATGCCACGCCCGTTTTCAGGCTTAATCCACGTTCTTTTACGTCCACCTGAGAGGACAGACTTGGACTCAGTTTAACATCTCATCCGAAAGTCGGTACTTCCAACAGTGCAGCACTCCCTCAGTACTGTAGTGTGAGTTAAAGGAGCAGTACCTGTTGACAGCATCATCATTGGAGCCTGCAGCCTGAAGGAACTTGCTGGAATTACATAAGAGCTTTAAAGCCTTTTGTTTTACCTTCCCTCTGGATAGAGCTGAACTTGCCTCTGAAGGCCTGGGAGAACACTACAATATTTTTGCTCCCACACCCAAAGTGAGAGGTTCTGAATACCAGGTGTTGGATTCCCAATGGGAATTCCCTCGTTTTGTAATTTTGATGGAAGATGAGGAGGAAGAGCAGTGCAGGACGGAGGAACGCAGAATGAGGCAGCAAATGAGGAGGATGTTCCCTATAAGACATTACCTCCCACCCCCCCTCAAAAAAAAACAATTTACATACAACACAGAGCTCTGCAACAGAAGAGTAGCTTTCCCCAAAGAGATAATGGGGAGCTGTGCCAACGTCTACTTGGAAACTTGCGGCCCAAATCATCTGCCTGGACGTCTCTGCCTGCGGCTGTGAAAGTGGCAACACAGTTCAGTAATTTATGCTACTTGGTGGCATGTGGGGGAGGGGTCTGTATAATATCTCTCAGGGTTCCATTTTAGCATACATTCATCAGGTAACTGATACATTTATTCTAAGAGCTAGGGATTTCATCCAGTTGGCACGGCAGCAGTCTAATAGGGTCATCCAGTTTTATGACAGTGTTGGGTTCCCCAAATTTTAGGGTGCAATAAATGGTACTCGTGCACCACTGCGAGCTCCTACAGAAAGCACCCTAAACTTTCTGAATAGGAAGGGCTTCCACTTGATGAATGTACAGATTGTGTGTGGCCAGATATAAAGAATCCTGCATGCCAATGTCAGATTCGTTGGAAGTTGTCATGGTGCATTCATGATCAGAAATTCTCCCTTTCCTGAGCCCTTCAAGCAAGATGGTCAAGAGAACCAATGACTTGAGAGTGACCTGGCACTCCCCTTGGTGCTGTGGAGTTTTTATTCCCTACTATCAGCAAGGCACCTCACCTCCACTTGACAAACCAGTGAAAACCAGGGACAAACCTAATACCAGTCAGTCCTGCCCTTCATGTCTGGATCTTTTCTTCTGTAATGGCCCAAAAGATGTTTGCTAATTAAATCTTCTTGAGTGCTGCAGGTCATTCTATAAAGATCCAACTTAAGCATACCACAGGTTAAGAACTCTTGTTTGCCAGGTGTTATTGCACTTTAAAGGGATGATGATCTCACTCCCCAAAGAAGAAGCTGTTCTGAGCCAAAGGTGATATTAGGAGGGGGTCACCAAAAATGTTTATTTCTAGAGGGATTAAATTGAAAAGTAGAGAAGCTATGCTAAACTTGTATCGAACCTTGGAATATTGCGTACATTTCTGGTCATCATATTATAAAAATGACATAGAGACACTGGAGAGGGTGCGAAAAAGATTTACAAGGACGATACCAAAAATGCAAGGGTATATCTATCAGGAAAGGATGACAGGCTAGGCCTCTTTTCTCTTGAAAAGCGAAGGCTGAGAGGTGACCTAATAGAGGCCTTTAAAATTATGAAAGGTTTTGATAGAGTAGATACAGAGAGAGTATTTCCACTTATGGGAAGATCAAAACTAAAGGCCATCAATATAAGAAATCCAAATAGGGAATTCAGAAGGAACTTCTTTACCCAAAGAATGGTGAGAATGTGGAACTCGCTACCACAGGGAGTGGTTGAAGCGAATAGTATAGATGGATTTAAGGGGAGGTGAGATAAGCATATGAGGGAGAAGGGAATAGAGAGTTATGCTGATAGATTTAGATGAGGAAAGACGGGAGGAGACTCGAGTGGAGTATAATTGCCAGCATGGATTGGTTGGGCTGACTGTCCTGTTTTTGTGCTGTATATTCTAAGTAATCCTATGTAATCCTGTCATTGAATTTGGCAGGGCCTGCGGGAAAACCGTTCTCCCGGATTTCCCGATAACTTTCCTGCTTGCCACCCACCTCCAAATTAAAATTCCGGCCTTATATGTTTGCTGGAATAGGAATCCCATGCATGGTGCAGATTCAGTTACATTTAATCAAAAGATCTGTTCACTTTTGAAAGGACCCTCAGTGACCAGAAGGGGGACCTGACCTTTTATCCTCAGAGGTGAAAGCTACCCCTTGTCACCTATACTCATCTAAGTACAATTGTTCAGTACCAACCTAAGAAATTAATAACACAGAATCTTGCCTGAGTATTCTCGTACTATTCTACACGCTAAAAAGGCAGACAATGGACTAGACTTTCCCTAAAGCCCCCCACAGCCGGATTGCAGTCCAAAAAGACCGCTAAGATTCTTCAAATAATGCTGGCGAAAAATTCCATAAGAAAGGGTAAAAATACTGCCCGGCAAGAAAATGGATCTTACACGTAGATTCTCGGCGGTTTCTCGGCGGTTAAACGCAAAACTTGGCAAAATGGGCGGTTCTTACCAGAATGGACGGTAAGTACTCAAAATTTAGATCGAACCTGCGGTTGGGCCAAGGGAGGGGGGGGAAACAAAAAATAAAAATTTAGAAAACATTATCAAGACCATTTTTAACTTAATCGTCGTGAAAGAGTTTTAAATAATTATAAAAAAAACCTTTAACTTACCTTTCTTTGCAGAGTACTTACCTACCGCCCTGTTCCGACAGCTTTTCGTGGGCGTTTTTTTTTGGTCTTACATATGGGTCATCATTGAGTCAAAGCTTGGACTGTGGTGGTTTTCTTGGCGGTGCACACAGCTGCATGTGGGCGATCTGCTCCCCAGCGATATTTTGAAAATGTCGTCGGAGCTCTTTAAAAAATGAAGAGGAAACTTTGGCCGGATGGTTTTCTGCCGAAAAAGAGCTTTCCGGCGAGAATACCACAAAAAATGAAGAGGAAAGTCCAGCCCAAAGGGTGGGGGAATTGCAAGCATCAAGGAAACTGTTTGTATTTAATAGTATTTCACTTACCCTGATAAATGTTAAGCTTAGCTGCACCACCAACTTGCAACATTCTTTTCTCCTGTTTCTGAAAGAACGCATTATGTGAACTAACAAATCATATCACTAGGTAATAGAAGTCGTCTGGAAGATGAACGTCAGACTCTGACTCCTACGCAGATCTCGTAATGAACTTGCCAATATGTGTTGAACCTTGTAATTAAATTAAATTCCAGTCTCCTCAGGTTAGCATCATAGAAACTCAACTTCTGCATTAGATGCAACACCAGTGTTGGCTAGACATGGGCATGGAGTGAAACAAGGGACCACCGGATAAACTCATGGGACAGGAAATGCCATGTGGTAATATGGCCTTGCCACAATCTCTGGAAGGCATCTTTGTTACTGAGTATTGCAGTGGTCTAGAAGGACAGGCCTCAGATATGGAACTCTACAGCGGAAGTCACTCTGGATTCCAAGTGTAAACAAAGTAGGCCAAGCCCTCCCACGACTGACCCTTTGAACGTCTGAGATCACACCCTCCCACTCTCCTGCCTCAGATTTGCAATCTCACATCCCTGTATGAGCTATGATGATAGTTCATTCTCTTCCATCACCTCTCTGAAGTGTGAGGCCTTGGAGCCGAGGCTCTCCAGCATGCACAGCACTAGCAACTAAATCTAGTGCAAGGCTTATATTTTAATTGGATTTGACCCTTGCGCTGTGGATGCTGGGATAGCCCTAATTTTACTGGGATAATCGCAAAGCAGCTGAGACCCAGGAGGGCTGTGAAAAAAGAAAAAGAAATAGACACAAAAAAATAATTTTCATTTATATAGCTCCTTTTACATCCTCAGGCATCCCAAAGCATATAAAGCAAATTAAATTATTTTTCTTCAAGTGTCGTCACTGCTGTTTGGTTTTCTCCTACCCAAAACAATTCTGTGTGACTAGAGGTTGGTAACGTCTGGCTTTTTTATAAAATGGTTTTGTTACATCTGCAAAGGTCTGTAGTCATTCTGGTCCTCTGCACTTTTTCAATTGGACATTCTCAGTCATTCTATAGCCCTTTCATGGTAAATTTTTTTTCTTATTCGTTCCGGGATGTGGGCGTCCCTGACAAGGCCAGGATTTATTGCCCATCCCTAATTGCCCTTGAGAAGATGATGTCATTGAGCCGCCTTCTTGAACCGTTGCAATCCGTGTGGTGAAGGTACTCCCATAGTGCTGTTAGGGAGTGAGTTCCAGGATTTTGACCCAGTGATGATTAAGGAACGGCAATATATTTCCAAGTCAGGATGGTGTGTAACTTGGAGTGAAACATGCAGGTGATGGTGTTCCAATACACTTGCTGCCACTGTCCTTCTAGGTGGTAGAGGTCGCGGGTTTGGGAGATGCTGCTGAAGAAGTCGTGGCGAGTTGCAGCAGTGCATCTTATAGATGGTACACACTGCAGCCACGGTGTGCCGGTGGTGGAGGGAGTGAATGTTGAAGATGGGGTGCCAATCAAGTGGGCTGCTTTGTCCTGGATGGTGTCGAGCTTCTTGGGTGTTGTTGGAGCTGCACTCATCCAGGCAAGGGAAGAGCATTCCATCACACTCCTGACTTGTGCCTTGTAGATGGTGGAAAGGCTTTGGGGAGTCAGGAGGTGAGTCACTTGCTGCAGAATACCCAGCAGGGAATTCACGCCAGGGAAAATTGAACACGTGCCTGCACAGTGAATCTTTTTTGTAAAGAAAGAGAAATAACTTGCATGTATATAGCACCTTTCACAACATCATGCTGTCCCAACCAATGTGCTTTATAGTCAATGAAGTACAGTCATTGTTGCAATGTAGGATACGTAGCAGCCAATTTGTGCACAACACGATCCCACAAACAGCAATGAGATAAGTGATCAGATAATCTGTTTTAATTTTGTTGATTGAGGGGATATATAATGCTGGAAGAACTGCTCCTCTTCAAATACTGCCGTGGGATCTTTTACATCTGAGAGGGCAGATAATGCCTTATCTGAAAGACAGCATCTCCAACAACACTTCCTCAGTACTGCACTGAAGTGTTAATCTAGATCCTGTGTTCAAGTCTCTGGAATAGGGCATGAACGCAAAGACAAATGTGCTACAAATGAACAAAGGCTGACACCTTGGCATTTATATAGTATGGCTCTATTAAAAAAAATTTGTTTATAGCTCCCAAACAAGGACCTCACTTAAAGCACTGATTTTTATGGCTGCCAATGATGGTGCAAGGAAATTGGAGATGCAAATCAAAGGGAAATCCTTTTCACCCACGCTTCAGTTTTGTATATATCAATGCACAAACAGAATAAACATGCATTGAGGGGAAAAGATATAATTTGTTACATTACATTTCATTCACAGAAAGTGAGGTTATGGCCGCAGTAGTTGATCATCCACATCCGTGACCTTAATAGATTCCTAAACACAGAAGAACTGCCCTTGAATCAAGGTGACATATTTTATCAAAGCTAATGTGGGCCTTCACATGAGGCCAGTGTCTGCATTCTCGGAGATAGTATCCATTCTTTTAGTTCATGTTTCTAGGAGGAAATAAGCTTGAACATCAACAATAAAGCTTCTAAATAGAACTTATAAAACAGGTTAGGGTGGATTGTCCAGTATGGCGTAACACTGCCTCTTAAGTATTACCTTTTCACTGAGTGTATCACCAACAACAACTTGTATTTATATAGTGCTTTGAGCAAAGTAAAACATTCCATTGTGCTTCGCAGGAGCGTAATCAAAAAATAAATTGACACCAAGCCAAAGAAGGAGACATCAGGACAGGTGACTGAAGGCTTGGCCAAAGTGGTAGGTTTCAAGGAGTGCCTTAAAGGAGAGGAGAGGCGAAGAGGTGTCGGGAGGGAATTCGAGAGCTTAGGGCTGGATTTTCAGTTGAGGGTTTTTAGAGGCGGTAATGTCTGGTGGTGGATAAATTTAATGGCGGGAAATGGTTTGCATCGCCGGCCACAAAATTCAGGAGCTGCACCCTGACAGTGGAGTGGAGTACACTTATCCTAGGGTGTTAGGACGGTTGAGCAACTGAATATCCGTTGCTAAAGAGACGGATTCGTAGCGCCCTACGAGAGGCCACCCTGGGAAAAAAATCAGCACAAAAAACATTCCCAATATAATACTCACCCCAAATAAAGATAAATCGCAAAAAAAAATCCAAAAAAAACAATCACACTTACCTCATGCAGTCATTCCTTCTCTCACTGCCGCCGGTACAGCTCTGACCGCCAGCTTTCTTTGGTGGGTTGTCTACACGGCCTTAACTACGGGGTCAGCGTAAAACAAATTTTGAGATTGGGATGATACCGAAAGCGTTGTACACCGGCTTGACACCACCGGGTGGTACTGCTCCGTGCCCCCGCAAAACCGGCACCAAATTTCCTGACGGGGTGCTGGAAGCTGGCCGCCCAGCAGCAAGCATTTTGAGAAATATTACTGCCCCTCCGGGTGCTAACAGAGGCACAATCCAAACAAAAATCCGGCCCTAGGGTCTAGACAGCTGAAGGAATGGCTGCCAATGGGGGGCGGTCGTCGGGGTGGGGGGAAGGAAATTTTGGTTGCACAAGAAGCCAGAATTGGAGGATTGCAGAGTTCTTGGAGGGTTTTAGGGCTGGAGGAGGTTACAGAGATAGGGAGGGGGAATGCTATGGCAGGATTTGAACACATAGAATTACATAGGGCTAGATTTTACACTTTTGTGCAGATCGCCCAAAAATGGGCGGCATTTCCGGCATGGGCAGTAAAAATGGGTTTTCAGATCGCTGGCTTCTCGCCCATTTTCAAAGCCCCTAGTCTCCATTTTAAAAATTGGGCGTTACCGCGAGCGATCTGAAATGGGCGTTAGCGTTAAATCTCTCCGACATTCTGCCGTAAAGTGTCGCCGTCCTTAGCAACAGCATGGCAACGCTCGTTTCCCGCACTTCAGGAGGTCAGGGGTCATCATTACATGCACAGAAGAGGAGACAGAGAGAGAGGGAGCTAGAAGGACTGAAAGCGTGTGTGGGTGTGGTGTGTGCTTGTTTGGCTGTTGTAGGGGACGAAAGATAGATTCACCAGCAGCAAAAAGCCCCAAGAACATAGTTGGCACCGAGTTTTTGTCCAACAAATAATACATAACATGGAAGCAATGAAGGAGGCCCTGCAGCTGTTAGCCAGGAACACTGGTGGCAGAGGGCTCCCAGTGGTCCCGGAGCATGGCACTGCACCCCAAGGTGCCGCACCCCCATTGCCAACGACACATGAGAGCCAGGAGCAAGATCTTGCTTCTGGCTCAGAGCACGTTCCCACCTCGGGACCGTCCTCTCCCGTATCCGTCCAAGCAGCGGTTCTGCCGTCATCCGCCCCCTCCCAATGAAGCAGCACCTGAGGAACTCCTCGGCCAGGCGGCTTAGAGTCAGGAGGGGAAGGGGAAGGGGTAGAGGTGGGGATGAGAAGCAGGGTGGGGTGGGGGGAAGGAAGGAAAGTGAGGTGCATGGCTGCAGGTGTTGTCTGGGGCATATTTTTAGGTTGCTGCTGCTGTTTTGGTGGGAGGGTCAGGGCAAGGGGCGAGGGGGCTACCTTGTTGGTTTGCATTTGTGTTCTGTATTGCGGGAAATGGGGACCATTGTAATGATGTAAATGTGATAAATTTGTTGTGGGCGGGGGTGGGGTGGGGTGGTTTTTAAAGTTATACTTATGATTTCAGACAATTGGTCAGTTTAAATGTTTTTTTATTTAACATAACCATGTTGTGCATTGACTCAGGTAGCTGCACCATTATACGCTGGTGATTCCTTAACATTAAAGGGTATAATTACACTTAACTTCAATCAACTTAAAGTTTAACTGTCACCAAGGTGATGCACAGCATTGATGTATGACCTGCACACCCAGCAGTGTGTCAGCCTTGTAAATAACACCAACGTTCTTTCAGGCAAAGCGCTCATTTATGAGCTCCTGACGTAAGAGTCTTACAGCTATGTAGCCACCACGGGTCCTTTCTTGCGGTCTACAGGGGGGCAGGGGCATGGCTTCAGCATCAGCCTGATTCTCTGACCCGAGGTCAGCGTCCACCTCCTCGTCCTCCTTTTCCTCTCTCTCCTGAGGTGGACTGTCAGACCCTTCTGGCAATTCTTGTCCCCTCCTGATAGCCAAGTTGTGCAGCATGCTGTACACCACCATGAATTGAGCTATCTGCTCAGGGTGGTATTGGAGCTCACCTCCTGACTGGTCCAGGCATCTAAAGCACTGCTTAAGCACTTCAATGATTTTCTCGATGATATTGCAAGTGGATCTGTGGTTCTCGTTGTATCGCTTCTCGGCTTTGGTGTGGGTCATCAGCCAGGTGGCGAGGCCATCCTTTGTTACCAAGCATCCAGCATTGACCTTGTGGCTGATTGTTAAATAAGTCAGATACAGTGCTCTCACGCAGGATGTGAGCATCATGGATGCTGCCCGGAAATTTAGCATTCACTGCCACAATAATTTGCTGGTGGTCAACAACGAGTTGCACATTCAGGAAGTTGAATCCCTTGCGGTTCCTGAAAACTTCTGCATCCTGAAAAGGTGCTCGCATCGCGATGTGCATACAGTCTATTGCTCCCTGCACCTTGGGGAAGTTAGCAATTCGGTAGAATCCTAGAACCCTCTCAGTCTGAGCCTCCCTGGTCATAGGGAAGCTGATAAAGTCCATCCTGCATACGTACAGGGCTTCAGTGACCTGTCTAATGCAACAATGTGTGGCATGCTGAGACATACAGCAAATGTCACCAGCTGAGGCCTGAAAAGAACCAGACACATAGAACGACAGTGCCGCGGTGACATTGACCTCAACGGACAGTGCAGTATTGATGGTGTTGGCAGGCTGCAGATCTTCTCTTATGTGCTGGCATATCTCACTTATAACCTCTTTGTGGAAGCGCAGTCTCCGACGGCAGGTGGTGTCGGACAAGTTGAGGTAAGACTGCTTTTTCCTGTACTTGCGGGGGGTGTAACGTCTGGTCCTCCTCATCAGTCTATCACATCTTACATTGGCACATGATGCTGTCGAGCGTACCTTCTGCCATCTCAAGTCTGCAACATGTGAGTGGTCATCAAGACAGGGCAAATTCCAATAGCTATCTGTTTTCCACAGATGGTTCACAAAGAATGAATGTCCCCAGTAAGACACCTAGTAAATTTCAAACATCCACAGTATGATACGATGTTTGTTCGGATGTTCACATCACCTCGAAAGACCTCCAAAGTATATTCAAACTCCCCCGAGGTTGAAGCAGAGCAGCCTTTAAAATGATGCGACATGTGATTTAGAACATGGCGTCCACACCGCTGTGAGTAGTTCCGGTTAGTTCCACTTTTTCCCGGTGGTTCTTTCGGCGAGCAATATTGTCGGTGAGATGTGTGTGAGGTGCCGAAAGTAACGATGGGCGATATACTGGGCATTAGTTTCGGCAAATGTGATCTTTATGCCAAAAAACAGTTGCCGGACGGTATTATTAAATCTCGGCGTTAATTACATGCCAAAAGTAACGCTGGGTGATATTATGCGCGTTGGAATCGCCCATTCTGATGATTCCGCCCAAAAAAAGTAGGCGGGAGCTTTTTGCTTCCCCGGCATTACATGCGGAAAGTAACGCTCGGTGATAAGTGACCGAGAAATGGGCGTCAGTTTCCATTTTGTGGCTAAATGGCCGATATCTGGGTGTTACACGTCATTTCTGTTGTGTATGGAGAAAGAGGCAGACTGAACACTGTGAACTCAAAATAAAGTGTGACCTTAGTCTTTTATTGCAGGTCTCCAGAGTGCCTCTCCAACCTGTGAAGCCTCCTTAAATACCTGTGCTCCCAAGAGATTATGGGATCCCTTGGGACTCCAGGGGATGAGCCCTCTGGTGGCTGTACAGGGTAAATACAAGTCCACATTAAAATTGACATTGTGGGCGTTATGCATGCAAAAATAATGATAAATCTAGTCCATAGAGTCTACATACTGGTCTATGCCGGCATTTATACAGAGAGTAGAGATAAAGGGAATATACTCTGATTGGAAGGATGTGACAAGTAATGTTCCCCAGGGATCTATACTGGGGCCTCAGTTTTTCAGAATAGGATTTGGATGAAGGAATATTACCGAGATTGTTTTTAACATAGAATGTATAGCACAGAAACAGGCCATTTGGCCCAACTGGTCTATGCTGGTGTTTATGCTCCACACGAGCCTCCTCCCACCCTACTTCATCTCACCCTATCAGCATATCCTTCTATTCCTTTCTCCCTCATGTGCTTACCTAGGTTTCCCTTAAATGCATCTATGCTATTTGCCTCAACTACTCCTTGTTGTAGCGCATTCCACATTCTTACTACTCTTTGGAGAAAGAAGCATCTCCTGAATTTCCTGTTGAGCTAGAAGTGCCATATTGATATCGGCATCAAAAGAAGTCTAAAACAGGCATTAGCCCCTTTACATATGCAAATAGAGGCCTAATGCCTGGTTGATGTGCCCCTTACCAAATTGGTTTTCACTGAACGTATCAGTGCTGGCTCAGCTGTGTTCAGCAAAACCAGGTTGAACCAAATTCAAATGGTCCTCACAGCTGAGCTGACTGGGGATGCCCAATAGGTGACACCAGTCTGCTGTAACTGAGGCCCAAGATGCAATATTTGCATGGGCCTCGGGCCTACTCTTTCAGTGTTAGGATAGATCATGTCTGCCTGCCAATTTCTGGAACAATGTTTGTCCACCTGTTCAGGTGGATGTAAAAGATACCACAGCACTATAGCTCGGAACTTGCAGTGGGTAATAACAGCGAATGAACAGTGTTCACTATTATTACCCCTTTGAAACTGACCACGACTTCAGGATTTAGCGCATGCACATCCTAATACAGAAACCTTGTAGTTGCGGTCAGTAATTTATTGCTCTGACACCGACTGCACAGTGGGCCGTCTACCCCCCCCCCCTCCTCCCCCCCCTCATCATAGCCGGAAATCAGTATAATCAGAGAAATCAGTGAAACTGACGAACAGTTCACCTTTTCCGTGGTAATATCGCTGTTAAATACCCCATTCAAAGTTAGACCATTTTGAATTATGTGTAACTGGGGTTTTAACAGCGAATTGACAGCTAAACAAACATATTGTCACTGAAACTAATTTTAATTTTGTGGCGTGTCAAATTTATCCATTTGAATAAAAATTAACATTTTTAAGAAACTTAAAAAAAAATCTTTTTTAATATAAAGTTTGTTCATATTTATTTCAGGTTTACCTTTTCCCCATGTGACAGCCCCAATCTTTGTTATGCTTTCTATAATATTGTTAAAAAGTTGGAAGAAAAGGAGCTTTTTCACTTCCCGGTTCCCAGTCTGTGCAAATTCTGCATTGCGATTGTCTGCTTAGACAGCTTGTCGATGTCACAGCAGCTTGTGTTAGGGATTCCCCCTGAACTTATACTGATTGGAACTGAATATCAGAAAAGCCGAACTGCTCGCCACAGAGATTGCAAAATCTTTGTGGGAAGCTTACTTCGGAGCCAACGGCAAACACGTTTGCTTCACTACTGACCGCAAATTCTGGGCCAATGTGCAGGGGGAGTTGTTCTAACCCTCAACCAACACCACCAAAAGAGATTACATTTTCATTCATCTCACAGACAAAAATATAATTCCAAAAAATAAAACAACTAAATCGATCAAGGATACCAATAATAAACAAAATTATACATGTAAAACATTTTTAATAGCCATCAAAATGTCCAAAAGAGCATGCATTTTTATAGCAACTGGGTTGTCTGAAAGTATTTTACAGCCAATGAGATACTTTTGAAGTGTAGCCACCGAGACAAACACGACAGCCAAGGTCCCACAATTAGCAGATGAAATTAATGACCATTTAATCTGTTTTGGTGGTGTTGGTTGAGGGTAATTATTGGCCAGGACAACTCCCCGTGACCTATTTGAAATAGTGTTGTGGTATCTTGAACAGGCAGACAGGGCCTCGGTTTAATATCTCATCCAAAAGACAACTACTTAGAAATTGAATCATGCTGAGCCCATTTTACAGACATAAACTGGGCGCCTATATAGTGCTCTCATTTCATGCCAGAAGTGTGCCACCTGCATGGATGTTCATGGCGTGCCTCGGAAAGGCATTAGGCCTTTTGTATATGCAAATTGGGGACTTGGGGCCTGTTTGAGGCCCCCATTTGCAAAATTTATTTGCGGTATTCTCAAGGGCTTGGCACCTAAATTGGTGATTCTTAAAGGGAAGAGTTTTAATTTTTTGACTTACCTCATTGTGGAGCCAGGAGCAGCAGGAGTCCTCCACCCAGCTCCACATTAAATCTGTGGGCCGTTACCGGCCAACGCGCGCTTGGCTCCCAATTGCTTGCTCCATTGTGACCTCGGCCGTCATCCAAGCCACCCAATCTAGGTGCCTCCCAGGACCATGAATGGTGCCTGTAGCTTGCCGTTAATAAACAAATGAGGCCGGCCGACTGATTTTCTGTGGCCATGCCTCCAGCCTCTTCAGGCACCTGCAGTGTGCACAGCACGGGATCACAACCCGATTTCTAGGCGAACATCTCCAGCAATGTAGCACTCCCTCAGCTTGGCACTGACCTAGATTACGTGCTCATGTTCAGTGGGGCTTATGAACCCACAACCCTCTGACTCAAACACGAGAGTGGTACCACTGAGCCAGGGCTGACACGGCATGCAGAGCCAATTGAAACCAGTCCCTTCAGCAGCTACATTCAAATGCACTACCCACAATCCCCGACCCACAAGATTGCACAAATTGTGTAATCAGTGCCCAGACCGCCATATTCCTTTCCAAGGATATGTTTCAATGTAAGGTAGATCCTCTGTTTCTACACTTTTTCTTCAACAAACACTTCAAAACAAAATGAAACAATTATTTACCGATTGTTCAAATAGAACACCCTGAGGTGATATCCCATTTAAACGTCACATGAATGTAGGTTCATGTTGGGTAAAGGCACTGCCTAGTGTAGTTCTAAACCTTACAAACCAAAAGGTTCCAGGTGCCAGGTTACCAGTCTAAACTGTTTGCAGTTGGGATGCTATAATTGGCCTCAGGATAAGGGAGAGGGAAAAAAAAAAATCATCTCTCAGGGTTTCCTCCGTTGATCACTGTCTAGTGGCTCCTGTTGAGAAGTGTATGTGTAGGTGGATGAATGAGAGTAGGATTGGGCTGGAGTGTGATGCCCTCCATGGTTGGATAGCCTATCTCTCCAAGTTCACGAATATAGAATGGCTGCTTCATGGATCCCATGGAAGGTGGCATAACAAGATCAAGGGCAGATCCCCGAAAAATCACACATATCTGAATTCGTATATGATTTAATTCATATTTGATCCACTTGTTGGTTAGATATGACATCACACAGGGTATGGACTGATATTCTCTATTTACCTATCACAATAATACCTGCACATTATTTTTCTTTTAACGTTTGTACAATTCTAGTTCGTCAATAGTGCATCGTTGTCACACTACGATGCACTATTGACGTTCTTAAACTATTCTAGGAATCCTATATTTTAATGTATTATTCTTTTACATAATCTAGGCTGACAATTCTGTACTGAGGAAGCATTGCACTGTTGGAGGTGCTATCTTTTGGATTAGACGTTAAACCAAGGCCCCATCTGCCCTCTCAGGTGGACCTAAAATATCACAAATTGTCTGCCACATTTTCTACATTACAAAAGTGACTACACTTCAAAAGTATTTAATTGGCTCTAAAGTGCTTTGTTGTTCTAAGGTCCAGAAAGGCCTTATATAAATGCAAGTTCTTTTTTATATATATAGAATAATAAATATACTATTATCAATGTGATTCTAACAATGACTTAATTACAGATGGGGATGTTTTTAACCAATCAGTTAGCATTATTAAAAACAGAGCCCAGAGCACAGCAGAAACCAAGTGAAGGAGGGAGGGCACGACTGAAACACAAAGTACTGTAAGTCTTCAGCTGGGTGGAGGAATATTTGTTTAACATGATTTGCCGATGCACACTGAGGGATAATACACAAAGTAGAAGTGATTATTTCCACCCTCCAAAGTCTCATTTACAAGATATATCGCTGAGTTATTCCATTATGAGGGTATCCCAAGGGACAAGTACATTCGCCATGGAGATTGGTGTGTTGCTTTGCTTTCAAGATTTTACATTTTGAATATATTTGAGTGGTTATTACCTTTAAAATTTGGGTATGTGCAGCTAGCATATGCAAATCACAAAGTACTATACTCCCCAATCTCAGAACTGGGCGTGAGTTGAATAAAGGGTGAATGTGCCACTTCTTGCCCCATTTCCTTATGCTTGGCGGCAACTGAGGACAAAACACCCCTAATAGACCAAGTCTGATTACACACCTTTCCAAATATATCTAGGTTGTGAGGGCACACCCCGAACACCTAATGAAATAAATAGTTCTAATGTAAGTGTGGTCAGGTCTTTTTAAGGTCAGAAGTATTAAGGAGATGCTAGAGGTCTAAGGGTTAAGAGAAAAATGTTTACAAGTTCATAGAAGATCCAATTTCGTCATAGCAAAGACCTTCAGAAGTCAAGAATGCCCGTTGAAGGTATGGGTCGATGACACTCGACATTGGTGTGAGATTGTGTATTTACATTTTTTACATTTCTGAATTATCAGCACAATTGTTTTCTTGTGTAGAACAAAAACACAACAAAAAAGCGAATACAACAGATTGCTTTACAGATTGCAGCTCTGAGTTATCAGACAGTATCTCAACCAGCAGGAGATTGGTGGCGAATGCATAGCTTAAGGCTGGGGTGAAAATAGAAAGTTTGATACATTTGATTTCAGTGTCAGCCTTGGCTCAGTGGCAGCAATCTCACCTCTGTGGCAGCTCAAGTCCCACTCCAGAGACTAGAGTCAGTAACCAAGGCTGACACTTTAGTGCAGTACTGAGGGAATGGTGCACTGTCGGAAGCCACGTCTGCCATATTGGACGTAAAAGTTCCCATGGCACTATTCGAAGAAAAGGAGGGGAGGTCTCCAGACTAATGTTTATACCTCCACCAACATCACCATAACAGATTATCTAGTCATTATCACATTGCAATTTGTGGGACCTTGCTAAGCGCAAATTGGCTGCCAAGTTCCCCTACATTACAACAGTGACTACACTTCAAAAGTACTTAATTGGCTGTAAAGCACTTTGGGACATCCTGAGGTTGTGAAATGCACTATATAAATGCAGTTCTTTCTTATTTCTTTAACAGATGGATGACTGCTGAGAAGATTCCTGCTATCCTCTTTAACTACTGCTGATGACACTAATCGCACTGACAATCCGGCCCATGTTAAAACCATCGTATTTGTTCAACATGTAGGGCACCAAGAGGACTCTGCTGATGTAACTGTTGAGAAAAGGGAATACTGGTGCAGAGATAGCTACATAATTAGTTAATTTGTGTGTTCGATATTGAACTCAATAGATGTGGTAGTTTGTGTGCTGACATCAGGAAGGCTACCAGATTGTTTGCAAGAATCCAACTAGTTCCCCACTGTCCATCAGGGAATGGAAACTAGCCCTATTACTCCCTCAACCTATCTGGCCTACATGTGACTCCAATCCCATTCTATGACTGGAATTTCCTCCAGGTTGGTGGGGGACCTCTGAGGCAGATGGAAAACCCTGCAAATGCGGAGAAGGAGCGAGGGGTCGGTCCGGGCGAGTGAACGCAGTGTTTGGGGGGTGGGGCGGGGAGAGTCGGGATAGGCAATAGAGGATTGGTGATCACGGTGGGGAGTTGGGGTTCGACGGGGAGGTCGGCTGGAGTTCGGCCGGGGGGGGTTGGAGTATGGATGGGGGCAGGAGTCGGTCGGGGATCGGGAGGAGGGGGGTCAGGGATCGGGGGGTGGGTCGGGGATCGTCGGGTGGGGTGTGGTGTGGTGCGGAGAGAGGATCGGGCCAGCCACCGTAGGATTCTGGCCAGCCTCAGCCTCATCGGTAGGGTGGCAGCGGAGGCCACATGGTGTGGATCGGAGGCTTGCGATGCAATCGGAGGCCTTGTGAAGTGGTCTCCGATCACGGGGGGTGGGTTAGGTAGGGACCCTGGGATTTCACTACCTCCTGAATGCAACAGTCTCCACCTCGGTTTAACTGCCAGGTTTCAAGAATTGTGTGAAACACGTCGACAGGCAGTTACATTCAAAATGGAGGTGAAAAAAGAGTCTTCCACTCTTATTATAAATTTTTTAATTGATGTACCACCCCCTAGAAGCGGCTGGTCGCCTGCTCTTTGTCCCACCCCCGTCCCACCTCCGTTTTACCCGGAAGTGGATGGGTTGGAGGTGGGGTCAGGTCAGGAATCCCATTGTTAACAATTTAGCTGCCCCATGCTCCAAACTCACTCATTTATTTTAGGCGAAAATTCCGGCCCACGTGCTTGACTCTTAATGCCCTCAGGACAACTATGGTTGGGCAAGAAATCCCAACAACAAACTAAAAAAAAAAGGTCAGCTGGTATGGAGCTCAACACATCAGAAATGGTTAACAGTGGAGAGGGAATGCCTGTGACAGAAGTAGACATAAAATAGACCTGACTGACGAAAGCAGCCTATATCCACTGAACCTTCTTCTTTCATATGGAACAGTGAGTCTATTGCTTTTTGGACCGGTAGGTCATTGACCGGCGTTCAGTCAGCTTGTTGATGGCGTGGTCGTGCAGGGCCGTTCAACAGAAAGGACCGTGTGAAAGTCCTCTCTTCCCTTTTAACAATTCTATGGTGATAAAAAAAACATTTGGAATTGTTGTGTATGCATGCCTGTTTACTGTGTGATGTCTGTAACACTGTTATGCTACATTGAATGTACCCTTATACTGCACACACCTTACCGGTACACCAGAGGGTGCTGCTGCTGGAGACCTAGGGGTTGCCTGCACATGGCAGGTAACCCAGTATAAAAGGGAGTTCACAGCTTGTTGTCGTCACTCAGGAGCTGCAAATAAAGGACTACAGGTCTACTCAGTTTAAGTATCATACCCTGCCTCGTGGAGTCATTACTAAAGGTGCCTACATATGCTACAGGAATTGTTAAAATATTTAGTTCTAGGGGAAGAACTAGAAGCGGGGCAGGAAAGGGGATAATTGACAAGTGATTTGGTTGCTTTAGGAACATAGGAACAGGAGTAGGCCATTGAGCCCCTTGAGCCTGTTCCGCCATTCAATGAGATCATGGCTGATCTGTGACCTAACTCAATATGCCCCTATTCCTTAATACCTTTGGTTAACAGAAAGCTATTAATCTCAGATTTAAAATTAACCATTGATCCAGCATCAATTGCTGTTTGCAGAAGAGAGTTCCAAACTTCTACCTTGGTGTGTAGAAGTGTTTCCTAATTTCACTCCTAAAGAGTCTGGCTCTAATTTATAAACTATGCCCACTCGTCCTAGAATCCCCAACCTGCGGAAATATTTTCTCTCTACCCTTAATATCTTAAAAATTTCAATCAGATGACCCCTTAACCTTCTAAATTCTAGGGACTACAACCCTAATTTCTGTAATCTCTCCTCATAACTTAACCCTTGAAGTCCGGGTATCAATTTGGTAAACCGCTGCACTCCCTCCAAGGCCAATATATCCTTCCCAAGGTGTGGTGCCCAGAACTGCTCACAGTACTCCAGGGTTTTGTATAGCTGCAGCATGACTTCTACCCCCTTATATTCTATTCCCCTAGATATAAAGGCAAGCATTCCATTAGCCTTTTTGATTATTTCCTGTACCTGTTCATGACATTTTAATGATCTATGTACCTGGATGCCAAGTCTCTTTGGACCTCCACTGTTTTTAGCTTTTCACCATTTAGAAAGTACCCTGTTCTATCCTTTTTAGATCCAAAGTGGATGACCTCACATTTGCCTACATTGAAATCCATTGGCTACAGTTTTGTCCATTCACTTAAATCTATCAATAACTCTTTGTAATGTTATGCTTTCATCTCCACTGCTTACAATGCTGCCTATCTTTGTGTCATCGGCAAATTTGAATATATGATTTTCTATGCCATCATCTAAGTCATTAATAAGTACTGTGAATAGTTGAGACTCCAACACAGATGCCTGCGGAACACCATCAGTCACATCCTGCCAGTTCGAGTACCTACCCATTATCCCTACTGTGTGTCTCCTGGCGTTCAGCCAATTTCCTAACAGGTCAATAATTTGCCCTCAATTCCATGGGCTTCTACTTTAATTAACAGACTCTTATGTGGGACTTTATCAAATACCTTCTGGAAGTCCATATAAATAACACCCATTACATTCCCCTGTCCACTAGTTTAGTCACCTCTTTAAAAAATTAAATTAGTTTTGTCAGGCATGACCTATCTTTCACATATCCATGCTGGCTGTCTCTGATCAACTGAACGTTTTCGAGGTATTCAGTCACCCTATCATTAATTATAGACGCAAGCAATTTCCCAACAACAGATGTTTGGCTAACTAGTCTATAATTCCTTGGTTTCCCTCTCTCACCATTCTTAAATAGTGGAGTGACATGCACAATTTTCCAATCTAAAGGAACGGTTCCTGAATCGAGAGAAAGAACTTTGGAAGATTACAGTTGGGGCATCTGCAATGTGCTCACCTACTTCCTTTAAAACCCTGGGATGGAAACCACCTGGTCCTGGGGATTTGTCGCTCTTTAGTGCTGTTATTTTCTTCATTACTGTTATTTTATCTATGTTAATTTTATTGAGTCCCTGTCCCTGATTCAATATTAGTTTCCTTGGGATTTCCTCTACTGTAAATGCAAAGTACTTATTCAACATGTCTGCCATTTCTTTAGTATCATTGACAATATCTCCGCTTTCAGTTTTTAAAAGGCCAACATTGCTCCTGACTACCTTCTTTTTCCTAATATAGTTGTAGAGATTTTGTGTTGATTTTGAAGTCCCTTGCAAGTTTCTTTTCATAATACATTTTTGTAGCTCTTGCTATCTGTTTGTAACCCTTTGCTGTTTTTTGTATCTTTCCCATTCACCAGGATCTGTGCTATTTTTTGCATTTTTGTATGCTTTTTCTTTAAGTTTCATTCTTATTAACAATCTTCTTTTGTTTTAACTGACATACTCTGACCGGCTGCATCTCATTAACTGTCTCTTGTCGATTGCACTGTTCTATTTCCCAATCAGAAATCAAACAGCAGGGCCTGGTTCACAGTGGTCATATTGGAATTTATTGTTTACTTACATTGAATTGAGGGAAAGTCAAACGCAGAGCGACACCGAATGACCCTGCGGTAGGGAACACCATGCCAGTAAAACAGCTCGGATCACAGTGGGACATTCTTCATTTGGAACTGCTCATGCACCTGTGTAAAACCAGACAGGCTCCTGTAAACCTGTAAACAATCAGTCTCATTTTGGAAGATGTATAAATACTGAGTTAAAGTACCTGCCACTGGGTATCTACTTGGTAAATTTTTGAGTGAGATCTCATTACACTCTGGTCTCCAGCACACTTGAAATTTGTTTGTGGTGTGACCTGCACTGTCAGCAGACACGAGGTTGTTTGCCAAATACATGTTTTTGTAATCATGTCAACGTAAATCCCCAAAACTCTTTAATAATACCATGCGACAGGCAAATAACTGCTATTTCATTAACCAAAAGCACTCTTTAAACATGAGATGCACTTCAGGAGCTTGCAATTTAAAGAGTTTAGGATTCAGGGCCTTGAAATTTTTGGGTTTTGCTCTGGCAGTTAAGGCTCAGTTTGATTAAAAAAATGGCGGTCACCTGACTTCTGTCCGTTTCCGGTCGGTCCTGCAGCCACCGCCATTTTCAGTAGGTCAGCAATGCTGTAAATGCCCGCGCTCACTACCAATATTTATTTCAGGCATGTCGTGACGTCAATGAGTGTTCAACGCTCACTTGATGCCTGATCTGCCATTTTTGCGATCGACGCTCCACTTACCGGCCTGTGTTAATCATGACCAGCTGATCAAGCAGTCGGTAGCAGGAAGGAGCTTCCAACAGTGATATTTAGAGGGACCATCAACAACTTGCAGCTGACATTGTTTCTCAGTTTGACTGACTCTGTATAACTTTCTGCAACTCTTACAGCTTTCGAAACTTGTTTCAAGTTCTGGAGATGGAAAACGCCTTCATTCTCATTTATCTGTCCATCACCGAGGAGACCCTGACCTCTGATTTACTGAGGATGGAGGTCTACTTCCGCCGATGGTGACTTCGGCCAAACCCACAAAAGACCATCACCTCGACATTCCACCTCAACACCCATCAAACAAACCAAGCTTTGAAAGTCTCCTTTTGCATCCTGGAGGCAAACCATACCAAAAAACCCTCCTATTTAGGAGTCATGCTTGATTGCACCCTGTTGCATAGACAGCATCTCCAGAACCTTGGGAAGAAACTAAAAAGTAAGGTCAACTTGATCCAGAAACTCATCGGATCCACACAGGGAGCAGACACTCAAACCCTCTGGTGTAATCTACAGTGGAGTACTGCTCTCTGGCATGGCTATCAAGTCCACATGTTAAATCTGTTGATGTCCCGCTGAATTCTCCTATGAGAATTATCACGGTACACTTTTATCAACACCAACACCTTGGCTGCCCGTGCTTGCAAATATCACACCTACGCCACGAATATGCAGAGAATACAACCACTACATCAGCAAAGACATGCCGATCCAGGCCAACTTGAACAACCTACCACCAACCCATCTCAAATCTAGAAGGCCATTTTGGACCATCGCCGAAGTCCTTCAGTGATCTCCCCTCAATCTTGATAACAGATTGCAAAATGCTTGGAAGAACTGCGACATATGGAATGGATTCCTTAAAGAGGACCCCACAATACAACCTGAAGGATCAAACCTTCCTCGCAAATAGTGGACAACTATCAACCACCTCAGAACTGCTCAGACTCCCCTCCACAACCCCACCACTTGTGGCCAGCACTCATTTAATGACAGCCATGCTGCCACCAGGAACATCATCGAGCAGACCATCGGGCTGCTGAAGCAATGGTTTTGCTGGCTTGGTTGCTCGGGAGGAGCCCTCCAGTACTCGCCGGAGCGGATGTCCCATTTTGTGGTGGTCTGCTGCATGCTCCACAACTCGGCCATCATGGTTCCACAATGGTGGTTCCACAATGCCACCAGGGATTGTGGAACCACCTCAGGAGGAAGAGGAGGAAGAAGGGAGGAGGGAAGCAGCAAATCCTTGTTCCGGATAGGCTGTCTGTGAAAATCTCATTGGACTCCGATTCGAGTGAATGAAACCCCAGATTCCTGTTGCTCATCACATTCCCATCGTACATCCCTCTGTCATGGAACATTACAGCGCCCACCTGCAGAGAAAGTGAAAATGAGAGCTACCACAAAACAAACATTCCAATAAATTCATCACCATTCAATCAACATTACAATATGAACTACTCACCCTCGTGCAATCCCTTTGTGCCTGTCGCTGTTGTGCCTTTTCCTACTCTTGTGCTGCTATGATGTGCTCCCCAGTGGCTGCAGCATAGCTGGTAGAAGGCTGCTGAGTTTCCATTGGCGAGACAACAGATGGACTTGAGGGTAACATCGACCAGCTGTGGACCTGGAAGGCCCAACTGTAGACTGCACCAAGTCTGCATGGGCGGAAGCAGTCTGGGCTGGCTGGCTGATAGGCAGCGGCAAGGGCAATGGCGGAGTGGCAGTGGTGGGAACAGGAATGCTGTCATCCTGAGAGAGGACAACAGGTTCTTGCTCCACTGACCCATTGCTACTCCCCCGGGGTGGCACCTCAGCATTCCTAGCAATCTGTTGGGGTGCAGATTGCTGGCCTGCTGCTAAACCCTGCAAGCCCCTATCGACACTGGTAAATCCAAGCCATGATGGCAGCAAGCTGAGACTGCATGAGAGCAGTCTGAGCTTGTATGACAGCAAGCTGAGCCTGGCAGGAGAGCTATCTGTACTTCCACTGCCTCACTGAGATGTTGGATCGTTTCCGCTTGTGCTGCAATGGAAGCCTCGACATCGCCCAGCACATGCAACATCATGGCTGGGACAACAAGGTCTGTCCAGGAGTTGTCCATCATTTCCAGCCTAGAAAACATGGGCTCCAAGCTCTGTGCAAAGCCCCAGCCAATGTTGGAGTCAGACTCCTCAATGCTCCTTGGCATTGCCAAAAGGCTCTCTGGCTGGCTTGCCATTTGCACCTAGCATCTTCATGTGCATGCCCCACACCCTTCTTCTGAAGGCCGCCCAATTATCTGAGTCTTGTGCCGTAGAACTCGTGCACACAATCCATCTCCGTGGAGCTGGCCCCCGAGCTATCCTTTTTCCCTGGCCTTGCTGCAGCCGAATCGTCCCCGATGCCTCATCATAAACATAAGAATTAGGAACAGGAGTAGGCCATCTAGCCCCTCGAGCCTGCTCCGCCATTCAATAAGATCATGGCTGATCTGGCCGTGGACTCAGCTCCACTTACCCGCCCTCTCCTCGTAACCCTTAATTCCCTTATTGGTTAAAAATCTATCTATCTGTGACTTGAATACATTCAATGAGCTAGCCTCAACTGCTTCCTTGGGCAGAGAATTCCACAGATTCACAACCCGCTGGGAGAAGAAATTCATTCTCAACTCGGTTTTAAATTGGCTCCCCTGTATTTTGAGGCTGTGCCCCCGAGTTCTAGTCTCCCCTACCAGTGGAAACAACCTCTCTGCCTCTATCTTGTCTATCCCTTTCATGATTTTAAATGTTTCTATAAGATCACCCCTCATCCTTCTGAACTCCAACGAGTAAAGACCCAGTCTACTCAATCTATCATCATAAGGTAACCCCCTCATCTCCGGAATCAGCCTAGTGAATTGTCTCTGTACCCCCTCCAAAGCTAGTATATCCTTCCTTAAGTAAGGTGACCAAAACTGCACGCCGTACTCCAGGTGCAGCCTTACCAATACCCTATATCATGTGCAGATCAAGCCTCTATACCACTTTTTACATTCCGTGCAGTGCCAGTTTCTGAGCTGGTGTCTGCGAGTGTCAGATGCAGTGACGGTGGATCTTCTTCTTCTCCACTCTCGTCCATAGCATGAGGGACAGGCTGATCTGCTGGCAAGTCTTGGGCATCTGAAAGCAGAAAGGCACAAGAGTCGGGTTGTAATGAGGGGAGTGGGGGAAAGCAAGTTATCCATGGATACAGCATCAGTAGCTTGTACGTGAGAATAGATTGTGCGATGAGGGTGAAGTGGGATGTGAGCAGAAGGATTAGGAATGACCATACCATCATTGTCAGCAAAGGCTTCAACTTTTCCCGTAGTCACGACCTCAATGACTTGCCCTCCAATGATGTTGAGCACAGACTGCTCCAATTGGCTCAAGGCCTGTAAAGCAGCTTGGCTGCCTCCCATCTGCTATTGGTCCTGGTGGTTGTGAGACACCTTTGTCTGCAAGAGAAAGGGAAGTATGTCAGTGGGTGTGGTGCAATGTATTTGGGTGATGTGCCTGTCATGGTTGAATAGCTGTCAGTGTGTGCGAGGTGTGAGGTGTGGGTGTGAGTGTTGCAGCAGTGGTAAGGTTGTGAGGGTGAAGTGAATCTACGATTCTGAGGTTGAGTGGTGATAAGTAGAGATTGTTGGTAGGTGAGTGATGGGGCTGTGGTGTATTGAGCAGTGTGTGAGGCTTGTGGTGCAGATGGTGGGATATGGCATTTGCTGAAGCCTTCACTCACCCTGACCTGGCATGTAAGGTCATTAAACTTCTTTCGCCACTGTATCCATGTCCTTGGCACAATACTGCTGGCCATAACATAGGTAGCTATCTCCTGCCTGAGCCTTCTACTGGTAGCCTTTGATGGCTTCCTGCCACCCTCTGGGAACAGGACTTCTGTCTTCTCTCAACTGCCACTACTAAGGCCTTGAGTACAGCATCCAGAAACATTCTTGCTCTCTTTTTGGGTTATTGTTGTGCTAAGGCTTCAAGCTGACTGACAATGAGGTGCTGCTGCAACAAAGTACCTCCCATTTAAGTAGTGCAGAGAGCCTAAGCCAAACATTATTGGCCATTAGACTGCACCCAATATTGTCCCATTTGTTCAGCACTAAGCCAATCAGCAGCGCATTTAGTGCTGAGATGAGCACTGCAATCATTATAATGAGCAGGCAGCACAGATTTTGAGTGCTGCCTGGACCACTTTCGACCGATGCAGGCAAATGGCGCTGGCCCTTGACACTGCCCGATTTCAGGCCTAATCCAATTTCTAGGCCTTGGTGTCAATGCACCTGTGCACATGTGCTATGAATCTGAATGCAATGAGGAGGCACCTATGATTAGCCGGTTCGGTCGCAGAGAGAGTCTAGTTGGAGGAGGGAAATTATTTGCAAAGGGAATCATCTCTTTCGCTTCCTTAAAAAATAATCTGGTCTAGTAGCTATTTTATTTAGTTAAAGAAGGACTGCTCACTCGACTGCCTCGACTATTCCAATGTTCTCCTGACTGGCCAACCATCCTCCAACCTCCATAAGCTTCAGCTCATTCAAAGTTCTGCTGCCTGTATCCTACATTGGAACAAGTCCTGCTCACCCATCACTCCTGTGCTCACTGACCTACATTGGTTCCCTGTCGGAGGAACCCTGAGTAGAGTGCCCGAGGATTTGATGCTGGAATACCTACTGTTCTTTTTCTACATTAAGGACTTAGATTCAGAAAACCAATGCAAACTGGTCAGATTTGTGGATGAGGTTAAACTGAGGAAAGCAATCAGACACCTACAAAAGGAGTTAGATAAGATCTATAAATGGAGTAAGAGTGGCAGATGTAATTCAATTGTGAAAAGTGCAAGGTATTACACAGTGAAGACAAGAATGGTGGCAGTGCTTTACAGTATGGATGGAGTAGAAACAGCCCAGGTGGAAGTTAAAAAGGCTCTGAAGCCGGTAATAGATGGCGGAGAAATTCGGCATATCAGCACCCCCAGATAGCGCCTGGCGGGGGCGCTAGCTCAAGCAGTAGCACCGTGGCGGGGCGAATCCCACGCCACATGGCAAATTTGCTGACCCCTTAGCACCGGCGATAACAGTTAATGCCTTAGCACCCTTCGTCATACAGATTGTGACGTCAGCAAGGCTGGGCGACCGATTTGCAAACTTCAATAGCGCCCCCGCCTTACTGCCTCGCACAGACAGCGCCAGGGAGTGGAGGTGTGAACCGGCCGGCTGGCAGCTGGTGGGGTACTACTTAAAAGGATGTGCCCCAGCTGCCAAGGAACTGCCATTCCAAAGGTCAGTTATGAGTGGCAGAGAGCGCAGGTTGTATCTGCAGCCAAATAAAGGCTGCTTTGTCCCCAGAGTGTTGCGGCCGTTAAAGGGCTTTGATTTCATCCCACAGCATATCGCCGTTCTGCACTCCCCGATTCATTGGGGGCTGGTGTGCAGACTCTAATGCTCACTCCCAATTACACAACACCTCATATTCGTTATCGCTTGGAGCCTAACGCCACTCACCAACGCCATTAGTGCCTGATTTAGTGCTCCCCTGCATTCTTTGAATGCTGAGACTGAAGTTAGCGGGCAGCAAGACTGATCAGCGCTTGGCGCTAAACTTCAAAATTTTCAAAAATTAATGCTCCAACCGGGGTGATATCGAAATTTTAGCCCGAACATATCAAATCACTGGAATAATAATCGCTAATGCCAACAGCATGTTGAATTACATTGCTAGATCAGTTGAGTATAAGTCAGAGGAAGTTATGCTAATACAACATAGTGCTCTGGTAAGTGCACAAGTTGAGTATTATGTTCAGGTTTAATCGCCAGAACATTGAGAATCATTCAAGCCATGGAGGTGGTGCAGGGAAGAGCTATGAGGCTGATCTCTATCATCAATGGATTAAGTGACAAGGAACAACTGAAGAAACTGGAGCTCTTTAGCTTTTAAAGAAGAATACAGAGAGTAGACCTTTTATCATTACGCAAGATATTAAATGACATGGAGCACTATATCAAGCACTACTGCGTTCAGTTCTGGCACTGCACCTCAGGAAGGATATATTGGCTTTGGAGGGGGTGCAGCGCAGATACACCAGAATGATACTGGAGCTAAAAGGGATAAATTATGAGGACAGTTTGTATAAACTACACCTGTATTCCCCTGAGTATAGAAGATTAAGGGTGATCTAATTGAGATGTTTACCATGATTAAGGGAGTTGATAGGGTGATAGAGAGAAACTATTTCCTCTGGTGGGGATGTTCAGAGCAAGGGACATTACTTTAAAATTAGAGCGAGATCGATCAGGGGGTGAAGTCAGGAAGCACTCATTCACACAAAATGTAGTGGAAATCTGAAACTCTCTCCCCCAAAAAGCTGTTGAGGCTCAGTTGATTGAAATTTTTAAAACTGAGCGTGATTTTTGTTAGGCAAGGGTATTAAGGGTTACAGAACCAAGGTGAGTAGATGGAGTTAAGATACAGAACAGCCATGAACTAATTTAATGGCGGGACAGGCTCAAGGGGCTGAAGTGACTAATCCTGTTCCTAGGCTTGAATTAGTGAAAGGACAATTTGGGACAGATATCAGAAAGAAATACTCCATGCAAAAAACAATCACCATTTGTAATGATCTTAGGTGAAGGCTGGTGATGGTTAAAAGATTCATTTAAGATTTATTTGGATGGTATGGTGATGGTGGGTATTTTTTCTGAATAGATGAGTTAAGATTGGTATCTTACAACTCTATATATCTTGTGATCTTATCTCCTAATTACAATCTAGTGACTTCTGCTAGAAAGTGTTCCTATGGACATCAGGCGTGAACTGGCTTCCACTCAGCTGTGATGCCCTCCACAACCACATAGTGTGCCTAGCCTTATTGTCTGGAGCGTCGCACTCAGGAGAGACAGCCGAGTTGACAGCCACAACTGCAGCAGTTAACTGTGGTAAGAGAAACATTAGTAGTTGTAAAAAGCTTCATGTTTAATCTTGTGTCTAAGATCATCATCCAAAGTGCTTTCTTGTTTACCACAGCTGTCTAAAACACTCCCTGTTCCTTGTGTGGAGAACCCCAGCTCTTCATGATGCAGCACATCACTTCATGGTGGTCCCGATCCCTACTACATCTTTTAACACATTTTTATGCCTCCAAAATATAGAGTGAGTTTCCCTTAAATATTTTATTTCAGAAATGTTACTTATGTCTATATACCTTAAACATAACCAGGATAGTAATAAGGACGCATTTATTTGTATTGTAAAAATGGCCACTCCTTGTCTCTGATTGGTCCCCTTGGAGGATAAGTCACACCCTGAAGTTTCTCTGGAATGTGTAACTGGAACCGCCCAGCCCAAGTTCTCACTGACTTCGCAAATTGTAACTCGATCCACTTTGACTTCCAGAAGCCACCGAGGATAGATCTCCCCAGAAGCCACCAAGTGCCAGACAAAGTCGCTTATCAAAGCGCAAGTGCATGACCTTAACCCCTGCCCCCCACAACCCCCTCGCCTCGCCCCCCCCCCCCCCCCCCCCGCCATAGATGGGGCATTATGTGCGGATTGTGAACAGATTTATGGGTATGAAGTGTCAGTATTGTGACTTCTGGATTTCATCCACTCCAACGATGCCAGGTGTGGGTGTAAAGGGGGCTGGAAAAACGTGATTTGTCTTCCCTCTCCCCACCCTGTCTCTCGCTCCCCCAACCAGGCTCTCTCTCCCCCTCCTTCCCCCCCCCCCACGCCCCAATGACCAGGCTCTCTCTCCCCCCCTCTCCCCCCTCCCCAACAACCAGGCTCTCTCTCCCCCTCTCTCCCCCCCTCCCCAACAACCAGGCTCTCTCTCCCACTCCCACCCCCACCCCCGGGTTGCCCACCAGCTCTCTCTACCCGCCGCTCTCCCGCCGGCTTGGGACTTGGGGCTCGGTGGGGAGCTCGGCCGCCTCCCTGCCTGCCCAGCCGGCTGCCTGAGGATCAGCAGGCTCGGCAACGGAGGATCAGCAGGCTCAGTCCGTCGGCAGGCTCTTGGAGGATCAGCGGCACATGTGGTCGGACTGATACCGGTTCGGGGCCGCACTTCCAGTTCCGGCACTTCTGGTTCAGGCGGGAGGCATCGGGGGCAGGGACTTGACCAGGCAGGAGGATCAGGGTCAGGGACTTGACCGGGCGGGAAGATCGGGAGTGGGGACTCGACAGAAAAAGCACAGTACAAATAGTCACTTCGAATTAATAACAGCAATGGATTTCACCATCTGTTTAACTAATAGTGTGTACAAACTAATACTCTACATTCTTCGATCTGTTTTTATCCTTTTCATTTCTCTCACTCTCATTTTCAGGTGCACAACTGATAAAAATAAAATTGAACTATCAGCGCAAGCTGGAAACATCAGGGTTTGGGCCGATCCCAGTATGAATGGGTTTCTCTAAAGCCCCAACACTCCCTCTATTGGAACTTCTGACCTGCATTATTATTTATACAGATCTGTGCTTTTTGCATAACGGAATGAAATAATGTAACACAGTCTCACGATGCTTGGATCAGTAATGGGCAGGGTACATGCCATTGCTATCCTACTCTATCCTATCCTATGCTGATCTATATTAGACCACACGCTTATCCTAAGCTACCTTATCATATCCTATTTTGTAGTATATCATCCTATTACCCTGTAATATCTTATAAGAACATAAGAATTAGGAGCAGGAGTAGGCCACTCCACCATTCAATAAGATCATGGCTGATCTTCGACCTCAACTCCACTTTCCCGCCCGATCTCCATAACTCTTGGTTCCCCTAGTGTCCAAAAATCTATTGATCTTAGCTTTGAATATACTCAATGACTGAGCATCCACAGTCCTTTGGGGTAGAGCATTTCAAAGATTCACAACCCTCTGAGTGAAGAAATTCCTCCTCATCTTGATACTATGCCCCCTAGTTCTAGATTCTCGTGTCAAGCCCTCTCAGAATCTTATATGTTTCAATGAGATCTCCTCTCATTCTTCTAAATACCAGCAACTATAGTTCCATTCTACTCAATCTCTCCTCATAGATCAACACTCTGCCAATAATCAATCTAGTGAACCTTTGTTGCACCGCCTCTAAGACAAGTATGTCCTTCCTCAGATAAGGAGACCAAAACTGTGCATAGTACTCCAGGTGTGATCTCACCAAAGCCCTGTAGAATTGTGGAAAGACATCCTTACTCTCATACTTCATCCCCCTTGCAATAAAGGCCAACATGCCATTTGCCTTCCTAATTATTTGCTGTACCTGCTTGCTACCTTTTTGTGTTTCCAGTACGAGGACATCTAACTCTCTCTGAACACCAAAATTTAATTGTTTCTCACCATTTAAAAAATATTCTGTTTCTCTATTCTTCCTACCAAAGTGAATAACTTCACATTTTCCTACATTATACTCCATCTGCCAACTTATTGCCTGCTCACTTAACCTGTCTATATCCCTTTGCAGGCTCTTTGTTCTCCTTACATCTTACTTTCCCACCTAGCTTTGTGTTGTCAGCAAACTTGGATACAGTACTCTCAATCCCTTCATCTAAGTCATTGATATAGATTGTAAATAGCTGAGGCCCAAACACTGATCCTTGTGGCATCCCACTAATTACAGCCTGTCAATCTGAAAATGACCCATTTATCCCTACTCTCTGTTTTCTGTCGGTTAACCAATTCTCTATCCAACCTAACATATTACCCCAACCCCATGAGCCCTTATCTTGCATAGCAACCTTTTATGTGACACCTTATAGAATGCCTTTTGGAAAGCCAAATATATTATATCCACTGGGTCCCCTTTATCTACCCTGCAAATTACATCCTCAAAAACTCTAATAAATTTGTTACACATGATTTCCCTTTCATAAAACCATGTTGACTCTGCTTAGTCATATCATGATTTTCTATCTGCCCTGTTGCCAGCTCCTTAATAATGAATTCCAGCATTGTCCCGATGAATGATGTCAGCTAACTGGGCTGTACGTCCCCATTTTCTCTCTCCCTTCTTTCTTGAATAGTGGGGTTATATTTCCTACCTTCCAATCCACTAGGACAGTACTAGAATCTAGGGAATTTTGGAAGATCATAACCAATGCATCCACTATCTCTGCAGTCACTTCCTTTAGAACCATAGAATGTAGGCCATCAGGACTAGGTGATTTGTCAGCTTTTAGTCCTATTAGTTTCTCAAGTATTTTTTTTCCCTACTGATCTTAATTACTTTAATTTCCTTATTAGCCCCTTGATTCTCCACTATGTTGGTATGCTTTTTGTGTCTTCTACTGTGAAGACAGATACAAAATATTTGTTTAAAGTCTCTGCCATTTTCTTATTCCTGATTATAATTGATCCTGTATCAACCTCTAAGCAACCAATACTTACTTTTGCTACTCTCTTCCTTGTTCCATACTTGTAGAAGCTCTTACAATCTGTTTTTTATATTTCTTGCTAGTTTACTCTCATTCTATTCCCCCCCCCCCCATTTAGTAAATTTTTTTGTCATCCAATATGATACAATACTGCTATTCTATGCTTCACTATCCTATCCCATCATATGTTACACTATACTGTTATCTTATCCTATCCCACCCAATGTTATATTAACACATGCTATATTATCCTATTCTATTCCATTCCATCCCATCTCATTCCATTCATATCATATCCTATCTTATCCTATTGTATTGTACCCAATGATGTACTATTGTATACTATCCTATCTCATCCCATCCCACCCTATGTGCCTCAATCGTATCCTATCCTATCCTCTGTCCCACCCCATCCCAGCTACTATCCCATTCTATCTCATTCTAACGAGCGATTTATTATTATATCCTATACTACATGATTGAGAGATCTGTCATATTTCAAATCATTAAATGTTTCCTAGGGGTGATTTCATGATCTGGTGAGAGCTAGTTTTTGGACAGACCATTTCCTGCAATGAGATAGAGTTACAGTATCGTCACATTTGTGATTTAGCTACTCATCTCTGTGCATGCCTCACTTCCGCCAACCCCAACCAGGTGAGGTACCCAGAACTGACCCATGAATCCATGACCAGAATCACTTAGCCATTATGCTGCTGGATTGATTGAGTATCCAATTCCAATTCCAAATATTTATTATGTAAGAATAAAAGTGTTTATTAATGATTAAAATTTATTCAGTACATGTATAAATGTTAAAAGTGTAGGTTATACTGAAAGGCCTATTTGTGTTGAAACAAAATGAAAGCCCACAGTTTGACAGCATGAGCTGAGTTTTGAAAGAAACAAAATGGAAGCCCACAGAGCTGCTGCATGGGTTTTGTGTATTGGAAAGCCATTTAAATTAATCAAGAGATGGCTGAGCCAGGCACGACAGACACATGTGTGAGGAGAGCCATTAAGGAACTGCCCTGGAGCCAAGATCCAATCCTGAGGCTCTCTGAGGGACAATGGCTTTTAGAGGTTTAAAAGAACTCAGCCAAAGACGCTTCTCTCTCTCCTGAACCAGCCAGCCAGAGGGAAGTAACGTATATCACTCTTTATTATAACCTCATTGTATCTGTTGTAACTAAGGTGGATGTGCATGTGTGTGTGTGTTTTTAATAAACTGTTCCAATTGTTTTAGAAGAATTGTCTCACTGTCAAATTTAATGCCAGAGATTTAGAAATCTTACAATTGGTGGAGAATGCGGGAACCTGGCGAGACAGCTTTTTGATGATTCTTTTAAACAATTGGAAATCTCGGGAGTTGCGATTCTAATCGGTGTTGCCAATTATAAGCTAGAAATGATTAAACGGATCGGGAGAAATTGTGTCTTAAGGAGCAGTCATCTCAATAGTTGTAACTGTTTAAGTGAGGACCCACCAGTAGTTATATTAAAAACACACACACACTTGCACATCCACCTTAGTTACAACAGAGACAATGAGGTTAGAATAAAGAGTGATATACGTTACTTCCCTCTGGCTGGCTGGTTCAGGAGAGAGAGAGAAAGTCTTTGGCTGAGTTCTTTTAAACCTCTTAAAGCCATTGTCTCTCCGAAAGCCTCACGATTGGACCTTGGTTCCAGGGCAGTTCCTTATTGGCTCTCCTCACACATGTGTCTGTCGTGCCTGGCTCAGCCATCTCTTGATTAATTTAAATGGCTTTTCAATACACAAAACCCATGCAGCAGCTCTGTGGGCTTCCATTTTGTTTCTTTCAAAACTCAGCCCATGCTGGCAAACTGTGGGCTTTCATTTTGTTTCAACACAAACAGGCCTTTCCGTATAACCTACATTTTTAACATTTATACATACACAGAATCAATTTTAATCATTAATAAACACTTTTATTCTTACAATTATATTCAGCCATTATTGTTCTTACACAGACATGTTCTCTAGTACACTGTCATAGAATTGGCTTCTTGAGAGTCTGTCTTTGGAAGTAAAGCAATCCATTCATTGGCAAGTCTGGTATGATTGCCATGGTTTTCAATTGATCTGTTATACATAACCTTACATAAACTACTGTTTTCATTGTGGCTAGATGGGATGTGTTGGATCAGGTATACTAAATGAACTGGAATGTCTATGTTCTTCTGCTTCAACATTTCCAGCTGTATTTATTTTATATGATTCACAGCACCATTCTGGATGATATTCTTTATATTATAAAGTGTATGCTACTTTACTGCATTATTGTTACAATTTCAGGTTATTGTAAAACTGTTTTCAAAGGTTTCACAGAAGTTCTCCTGAGAAAGTCTTATTCTCTATGACCCAGGAGCATTATCTTTTCTATTAACCTTGCACAGTTACACAAGCCCAGATTGCGAATAACTTGCAGTACTACATTAGCTGCATTATACAACAATGGGAATTAACCCAATTGATCTTTGGAACAAAAGCCACCCGTTAAGCTTTACTTTAAACTGGCATGAACACAATCCAGACACTTGTGACATTGATGTTGTAAGATAAATCCAGATACACAAATCTTTGAAAGGCTATTAATAAAGCAAGATCATTGGCTTTATAAAAAGGGGCATTGAGTACTAAAGCAAGAGTGTTATGCTAAACCTTTATAAATCACTAGTTAGACCTTAATTCTGAGCAGCACACTTTAGAAAGGATGTCAAGGCCTTGGAGAGATTTGTTGGAATGATACTAGGGTTGAGTGACTTCAGTTATGTGGAGAGATTAGAGAGCTGTGATTGTGCTGCTTGGAGCTGAAAACGTTAAGGGGAGATTCAATAGAAATGTCCAATATTATGCAGGGTTTTGATCGAGTAGAGAGACTGTTTCCACTGACAGGAGGATCGATAACCAGAGGACACAGATTTAAGATCATTGACAAAAGAACCAGGGGGAGATGAGGAAACTTTGTTTTAATGATCTGGAATTCACTGCCTGAAGGGTGGTGGAAGCAGTTTCAATAACCATTTTTATAAGATAATTTGATTTATACTTGAAAAGAAAACATTTCCAGGGCTATGGGGAAAGAGCAAGCGTGTGGGCCTAATTGGATAACTTTTTCAAAGATGGGATGCATGGCCTCCTTCTGTGCTGCAAGATTCTATGATTCTGTGATTGTATTGTAGGAGCACGCCATCCCTCATTGTTTCATCCGCGACTCACTGCCTGCAAAAGAAAATGGACATGATTGTCCTTATCCACTCTACTCCTGCATATTATATACAATAATACTGGTAGAAATGCTTGACACATTGTGGAGTTCAAAAGGTGTTAATAAACGGATGTTACAGTTTCCGACAACTCCTTTAACACTACTAGTTTTTTTAACACACTACAGCAATTTTGTTATCAGGTCCCAGAAGTGTGTGATCATCTATGTAACAACAGCGACAACAACTGTAACAAATGCCAGTTCATGTGTTATCCTATGTATAATACACTGATGCCTTTGTAACATCCTTTGTGCTTTCCTCTATGGAATACACTTGAACCAGTGAGTTATGCAATATGTGATACACTACAGCCTTTGTGTTAGTTGTCTGTTTTTCTTAACTGAACATTCCAAGCACTTTTTCTCCCTATAAATATTTTTTGCTGCCATTCCTGAGCCAAGGCATTGGCTGGTCAGGGTCTCAAGATCTCTTCATGTCCATTACTAACAATGATCTTTATGTTGGCTTGCCAGGAGTTATACTTACTGCAGAAACTTACAGCTAATATCAAAACCACCTCTTTTCATAGTGGCTACATTTCTGAAAAAAAGATACAGGCAAATCCCAAATAAGCAATGAATTACCAGCTGCCGCCTGTTGAACAATATCAACTCACACCCTTCCTTCCCTCCCTCTCCCCGCAAGTAGTTAAAAATAAATGGTAATTATGTTAACTTGTTATTGAAACAAAAGCCAGTTCAACGTGCTTGTATTCAGCTTCTTTTGTGTGACTCACCTCACTGATCATCATTAACACGATTTGGGTAATGAGTGGGCATGACGATTGACTCAACTCCTTTTTCCCATTTAATACTACAAAGTAATTAATGGCTCATGTTATTATCGGGCTGTAGCCAAAATAATGAGTCATCTGTTGTAGGCCTGTGAAGGTGATTCTTCGCATGTTTCTACCTGTGCTGTCTGCCAAGGCAACACTACGGAGTATTTACTGAGGCATACTGTCTGCTGTGGTCAAGACACTGTTTAAATACTATGGGAATGTCTGAGGAGGAGAGTTCAGTTTGAACCCATGTTTGGGAGCTATTAAACTTGACAAATATGTTAAATAAGCAATAAGTCATCGCTGCCACATGTTGAACTGCTTAATGTAGTGCATGGGTCAGAAGGCTATTTGCATATCTTGTATCATGTGCGACACTGGCTTGTGAATGGGGAGGTTCGCATTACAGTGTGCTGTGCTTGACTTATCAAATTAAGGTTTACAGTAACATTTTTACCACATGCAACAGTAGCTGAATAATTTTGCTGTGTTCTTTATCTGGTATGTTATTAAAAAGTGTTAACTAAACATCTTACAATAAAAGCACACACATTTTCAAAAATGTATAACACATCATTTATTTTCCATTTTTGCGAAGCTAAGTGGCATTGTGCAGATTAGATCTGTGACTTTGGTAAACAACAATTCCTGCAACATCAAGCTTTTTGTGGCAAAGGTTTCCAAACACTAACTTTCAAAATGGAATTGGATATATAATTGAAAAGTGTTATGTAAGTGTTACTAGATAGACTGAATACTGTAAACTCACTCAAGTGCAAACCTGGCTCAACTTTATTCGGGCCCAAAGTGCCCACATTACATGGTGGCTTCCTTTATATACCGGGCCCGCACACCCGAGCATACAGCCCAATGACATCCAACAGTGGCGCCCCCTGGTGGCTAGTAACCCCAAGCATACATACATGACAACATCCCCCTTCAAGATCTTAGTATCAGTCTTTTTACAAGTTAAGATGGTCCGGGGCTTTCTGCTCACAAATTGATCGTCTCAGTTCAACTCCAGTTCTGGACAAGCGTTCTGAGTCAGTTATGACTGGAGGCTGGGTAGCCGATCTGATGGGAGTGGCAATGACAGAGAGTGAAAGTCCAGATTCATTGATGAATGTGGAGTCCTCTGATGAATGTATATAGGTTGGTTGGTCACTGATCGTATCTTCTTCAACTTGTTCCAGTTCATCCTAGTGCCGCAGCTTTATCTGATCAACCTGTTTCCTGCATGTTTGTCCATTCTTGAGCATGACAATAAACACTCTGTTACCCTCCTTGGCCGTAGCAGTCCTGGCGACCCACTTGGGACCTTGACCATAATTTAGCACATACACAGGATCGTTAACAGAGATGCCGCGTGACGCAGCAGCACGATCACGATACCACTGATGATTTTGACGTCTGTTTTCAACACGATCATTCAAGTCAGGATGGACAAGAGAGAGCTTGGTTTTGAGACCTCTCTTCATCAATAGTTCAGCAGGGGAGACCTGGTAAGTGTGTGGGATCTTGTCCTGTAACTAATCAATATGCATGACAGACGAGTCTGCAGTGAACCCTGAGTTACACGTTTCATACTCTGCTTGATTGTTTGGACAGCACGCTCTGCTTGACCATTAGAAGCAGAGCCTGGGGCCTGGGTGCATTTTTGATGGCCTTGGTTTTCGATGCCATCAGCAGCAATTTTCCTCCCCAGACATTCAATTTCCGGTGCCATGAAGATGCACTTCGAACGTTTCAGCCTGAGTCCCACTTTGTCCAGACGATGTAGAACCTCTTCAAGGTTGTTCAGATGTTCGGTAGTGTCATGGCCTGTGACCAGAATGTCATCTTGAAACACGACGGTTCTAGGGACGGACTTCAGTAGACTCCCCATGTTCCTCTGAAATATGGCTGCAGCCGAACGAATTCCAAAAGGACACCTGTTGTAGATAAACAGTCCTTTATGAGTGTCGATGCACGTAAGTTTCTTTGTCGTGTCGATGAGCTACTGTGTCATATAGGCAGACATCAGATCCAGTTTAGTGAACGACTTCCCACTGCCTAGTGTTGCAAACAGGTCATCAGCCTTCGGTAATAGGTACTGATCCTGTTTCGAAAATCGGTTGATCGTAACCTTGTAGTGTCCACAAATTCTGACAGTGCCATCGCTCTTCAACACAGGAGCAATGGGACTGGCCCATTCGTTCAACCGGTGATATGACCCCTTCACATTGGAGTCTGTCCAGCTCAATTTCGACCTTCTCCCTCATCATGTACGGAACAGCCCGAGCTTTGTAATGGATGGGTCTTGCACCCGAGTCCAGGTGAATCTGCACCTTGGCTCCCATGAAATTGCCGATGCCTGGTTCAAACAGCAAGGGAAACCTGCTCAGCACTTGAGCACACGAAGTGTCATCCACCAATGACAATGCTTTGATATCGTTCCAATTCCATTTGATTTTTTCGAGCCAATTCCTGCCGAACAGCGTTGGATATTTCCTGGAATGATCCATAACAGTAGATCATGAACCACACCATCATACGACACCTTGACTACTGCACTGCCAATCACCAGTATGAGTACTTTGGTGTAAGTACACAACTTGGCATTGACTGGACTCAGCTTAGGCCTCACAGCCTTAGTGTCCCACAGCTTGTCGAATGTCCTTTGGCTCATTATCGACTGACTCGCACCCGTGTCCAATTCCATCGATACCGGCACGCCATTTAGTTTCACATTAACCATTATCAGTTGGCTCATTTTCAGGAGCGAATACAGTCTATACACTTCCCCTCGGGTATCTTGGGTTGCATATCCAGGTCCACGCTGGACTGGTCGTCATCATCCATGTGGTGAGTCGTAGCACGCTTGTTCAGGTGTGGACACATTCGATGAAGATGCCCCACTTTCGAACAGCCTTTATAGATGTACTGTTTGAAATGACACTGATGATGCCGATGATTGCCCCCACAACTCCAACAGGGTGAAATCGGATTCGTATCCATTGGCGGATTGAGCAGCGACAGGTTTTGCAAATGTAGTTGAGTAGGCCCTGCCATAAGCAGCTCTGCCATACGACAACACAATCTTGTTTACAGTACTTGCCGTGGAGCTCCGATTCTTCGATGATATCTGCTTTAAATTATCATCCGTCGTCATGCATGCCAGGGCAATCGCAATGGCCTTGCTCAAATCCAGCGTCTCCGTAGTCAATAACTTCCAGAGGATCACCTTGTGGTTGATTCCTATTACGAAGCAATCTTGTAGCATGTCTCCCAATGCGTCTTTGAACTTACATGGCCCAGCAAGACGTCTTAGGTTGGTGACAAATTATGACATCCTGGCCCTCAGAACAAACATGCGTGTAGAATCGATAGCGTGAGATGATGATGCCTTCTTTTGGTTTGAGATGGTCACATACCAGAGCACACAATTCTTCATAGTCCTTGTCCATTGGATGTGCAGGCGAGAGGAGATTCTTAATGAGGCCATAGATTTTCGGAGTGCAAACAGTGAGGAAAACTGCCCTATGCCTAACTGCGTCAGTAGCTTCCTCTATTTTGTTGGCCACAAAGTACTGGTCCAGGCGATTGATAAAATCCGACCAGTCCTCTCCCTCCACGAATCTCTCCAGACTTCCAATGGTGCTCATTTTGCATGCAAAGGTTCTTGAGTTACCTCGTCACCAAATGTTATGTATTAATAACTCGATAGACTGAATACTATAAACTCACCTCAGGTGCAAACCTGGCTCAACTTTATTCGAGCCCAAAGTGCCCACATTACATGGTGGCTTACACCCATGCGTACAGCCCAATGACCTCCGACAGTGGCGCCCCCTGGTGGCTAGTAACCCCAAGCATACATACATGACAAAAATGAAAAAAATTGCAGGGCTATGTGGAAGTAGCAGGGGAGTGGGATGAATGGGATTGCTCTTTGAAACAGCTGGCATAAATGGGCCAAATTACCTCTTTCTGTGCTGTAAGATTCTATAATTCTATTCTATGACTGTTCAAAATGGCCTGATAGAATACATTAACAAGCTTTTGAAAGTGATATCCAACACAGACAGCCAGAATTTCAATTAGTTAGCAATCAACTCTTGATGATGTGTTAAACTCTGATCAACTAATTTTCCAGACATGTACAATAAATTGTTCACTCTGTTTTCCTGTGTTTTGACTGTGGTTTCTCAGGTGGAGCAATGACTGAACAGTACATTGTGGATATAAGTGATCAGACATGTGGGCAGGACACTAAAGTACGGGGAAGTGTGGCAGACCTGATAAAACACAGATGGTTCATAAGTATCAAAATTGTGGTAAAATGACTGGGCTGGGAAATGAGACACATAGAGGATGTGAAGTCATGAATGAGACACACTGAGTGGAAAATACAGACCTGGGCAAATAGCTGGGCATCACTAACAAGTTATAATTCAGGTCACAACTGATACTATTACAGTAGCATTAAGAGTTCACTTATACAAGTGTACTTATACAGTACAATATCAACAATGAATTACAAACTGACAGCTACATTGGCGCAGTAAGTAATTTAGATGGGAGCAGAAAGTTGCAAAGGGACATTGATAGATTAAATGAGTGGACAAAACTGTGGCAGATGGAATCCAACGTGGGGAAGTGTGAATTCATTAACTTTGGACCGAAGAAAGATAGATCAGAGTATTTTCTAAATGGCGAGAAGCTAGGAACTGTGGAGGAGCAGAGGGATTTAGAGGTCCACGTACAGAAATCACTAAAAGCTAGTGGACAGCTATAAAAAATAATTAAAAAGGCTAAAGGAATGATAACCTTTATTTCAGGAGACTGGAATACAAAGGGGGGGAAACTATGCTGCAGTTGTATAAAGCTCTGGCTAAACCGCATCTGGAGTACTGCGTTCATTTCTGGGCACCACACTTCAGGAAGAATATATTGTCTTGGAGGGGGTGCCGCGTAGATTCACCAGAATGATACTAAGGCTAAAAGGGATGGATTATAAAGACAGGTTGTACAGACTAGACTTGTATTCCCTTGAGTATAGAAGATTAAGGGGTGATATAATTGAGGAGGTTACGATGATTAAAGGATTTGATCAGGTTGATAGAGAGAAACTATTTCCTCAGGGGAAGTCCAGAACAAAATTAGAGCGAGACTGTTCCGTGGTGATGTCAGGAAGCAATTCTTTACACAAAAGTTAATCTGGAACACTCTCCTTCAAAAAAGCTGTTGAGGCTGGGTCAACTCCAGTTCTTATGTTCTTATCAACTTGGGTTGACAGAGAGTAATTATACTTCCACAAACTGTCCAGCTATTATGTTTTCAAAATTATATTTGACCTGTAGGTGACGCTGTAAACATACTGTTACAAGACCAACTAATTAAAATGGCACCGGATCTAACGTTATGTGACAGCCCCTCGTTGAACGATAACAACAAAAACTTTTATTTATATAGCACCTTTAACGTAGTAAAACATCCAAAGGTACTTCACAGGAAAGTTATAAGAAAAAGAAAAACATTTGACACCGAGCCAGATAATAAAAAAGGCAGCTGAGGGCACGGCCACTGATGGTAGAGCAGTTATAATTAGGGATGCTCAAGAGGGTAGAATTTGAGGAGTGCAGATATTTCGGGGGGTTTTGAGGCTGAAGGAGAATACAGAGGGGTGAGACCATGGAGGGATTTGTAAGTAAGGATGAGAATTTTGATATCCAAGCGTTGATTATCCAGGAGCCAATGTAGTTCAGCGAGCACAGGGGTGATGGGTGAACAGGACTTGGTGCGAGTTAGGACATGGGCTGCAGAGTTTTGGATGACCTCAAGTTTATGTAGGGTAGAATATGGGAAGCCAGTCAGGAGTGCATTGGAATAGTCAAGTCTAGAGATAACAAACACATGGATGAGGGTTTCAGCAGCAGATAAGCTGAGGCGGGGCGGAGACAGGCAATGTTACAAGGTGGAAATAGGCGGTTTTAGTTACGCCGTGGATATGTGTCCGGACGCTCATTTTAGGGTCAAATATAACACCCAGGTTGTGAACAATCTGGTTCAGCTCAGACAGATGCTAGGGAAAGGGATGGAGTCGGTTGCTAGGGAATGGAGTTTGTGGCGGGGACCAAAGACAATAGCTTCTGTCTTCCCAATATTTAATTGAAGAACATTTCTGCTCATCCAGTACTGGATTCAGACAAGCAGTCTGACAATTTAAAGACTGTGGAGGGGTCGAGAGAAATGGTGGTGAGGTAGAGCTGGGTACATGTGGAAACTGACATCGTGTTTTCGGATGATGTCGCCAAGGGGCAGCATACAGATGAGAAATATGAGGGGGCCAAAGACAGATCCTTGGGGGACACCAGAGATAACGATGTGGGAGTGGGAAGAGAAGCCATTGCAAGTGATTTTCTGGCTACGATCAGATGGATAAGAATGGAACACACAATGAATCCCAGGTAGTAGCCAGCCAAGTAAAAAAATAATCCAAATATTCTCCAAGCCAGTAAAGGGTATCTGTCACTGAGCAGAAGTATACCTGCCCTGAGCAAGAATTCCACCATGTTGAGCAAGATTTGATCCTCAAAACCCTTCCCTACCCCAGTGCTTAGCAAGATTTCAACGCCAAATCCTTCATCTCAATAAGCAAGTTTGGCCCCCCACACTCCCAATAAAACAGATTATCGGACCTCCCAAATATTTCCTGCTCCCTCCGAGTGAAAAAAATCCTCCTCATCGCAGTGCTAAATGGTCGCCCCTTATCCTGAGACTATGTCCACTAGTTCTAGACTCTCCAGCCAGGGGAAACAGCCTATTAGCATCTACCCTGTCAAGCACTCTCAGAATCTTAAGTTTCAATGAGATCTCCTCTCATTCTTCTAAACTCCAGATACTATAGTCCCATTCTACTTGATCTTTCCTCATAGGACAAGCCTCTCCCAGGAATTAATCTAGTGAACTTTCATTGCACCATCTCTGAGGCTAGTAAATCCTTCCTCAGATAAGGAGACCAAAACTGTGCACAGTACTCCAGATGTGGTCTCACCAAAGCCCTGTACAATTGCAGCAAGATTTCCTTACTCTTGTACTCCAACCCCCTTGCAATAAACACCAAAATACCATTTGCCTTCCTAATTGCTTGCTGTACCTGTATGTTAATTTGTTTTGCTTCCAGCACAAGGACACCCAAATCTCTATAATTACCAACATTTGATAGTCACCATTTAAAAAATATTCTGTTTTTCTGTTCTTCTTACCAAACTGAATAACCTTATATTTTCCCACATTATACTCCATCTGCCACCTGATTGCCCACTCACTAACCTGTCTCTATCCCTTTGCAGCCGCTTTGTTTACTTTCCCACCTAGCTTTGTATCATCAGCAAACTTGGATACATTACACTCAGTCCCTTCATCTAAGTTATTAATATAGATTACAAATAGCTGAGGCCCAAACAATGATCCTTGCGGTACCCCACTAGTTACAGCTTGCCAACCTGTAAATGACCCATTTATTCCTACTCTCTGTTTTCTGTCCTTTAACCAATCCTCTATCCATGCTAATATATTACCCTCAACCTCATGAGCCCTTATTTTGTGTAACAACGTTTCATGTGGAACCTGATCAAATGCCTTTTGGAAATTTAAATATACTACATCCACTGGTTCCCTTTTATCTCCCACTTAGGGAGGGCGGTCAGTCGTTGGTGTGCGTCAGCACCCAGCTTGCGACTTTCCGTCTTCAGACCCTGCAGAGATACCTTTACGTCGAGCCCCCTCCTAGGTGGTGTGTGCTGGCGACGTATTTCTTCCGCCAGCAGCACAGCCTCAACTACGACACGCAGTTCCTGTTTGTGAGCTTGGAGGGGTCAGGACCGCTGTCCAGGGGCTGCCTGTCTTTTACCAGGAACTCATCAGGGTCTGGAACAAAGTCTCCACCAAGCGCAGCTCTCCACCGACTGGAGTGGCAGCTGTCCTGCAGGAGCTGCTGCTCGGGAATCCGTACCTCCACGACCGAGGTTTTAGGTGGCAGTCGGACGAGAGGGCTGTGGCTGGCAAGGTGACCAGGGTCAGGGACCTGCTCGATTGCGGAGGAGCGGGCTGGATGGCGCCAGATGTGCTGGCCACGGTGCCTAAATTCGGCCGACGTCCGCCGCGCGGCTGATGCCATCGAGTCGCTAAAAACAGCGCTGGGCCCTGACTCCGTTAGGTGTGTCGAGGAGGCTCAAGCACGTAGGGAGATCCCGTCCGAACTGACCCCCGTGAGATGGAATTCCTCATCGGCGCCAAACCCCGGAACCTCCCTCGGGAGCCGGCGCCTCACAACTTGAGCCGCCTCGGGGAAATCCCCTCCGTGCCTTTCAGTTCTGCGCGAAGGGTTTCCTGTACGGGCTGCTCCTGCACACCCTCAACCTTGCCATTCTCGTCTGCCGTCCGGACACGCCATGGCGTACCATCTTGCTGTCCGGAGGAGGCGGGGGTCCCCGATGGAATGCACTCTACGTGGGAGTCCTCCCACTATTTATCGGGGACTTGGCCTGGAGGGTGGTACACGGAGCAGTCCCGTGCAACAAATTTTTAAGCCGGTTCACGGGCTCCCAGGCCACCTGCAATTTCTGCGGTCTGGAGGACTCCGTGTTCCATGTTTTTATTGAATGTACGAGGTTGCAGCCCCTGTTCCATTATTTGAAGGGGCTGCTCCTCAATTTCTGGCTGCACTTCAGTCCCACACTCCTGGTCTTTGGGCACCCTGTGCGGAGGGGAGCGGGTAGGTCCGAGGGCCTCCTTGTAGGACTGCTCCTGGGCATGGCCAAGGGTGCCATCAGCCGGTCCAGGCAGCGGGCGGTCGAGGGGGTCGTTCAGCCTGACTGCCTGCCTCTCTTCCGCGGTTACATCCGGGCCAGGGTGTCCCTAGAGATGGAGCACGCGGTGTCCACCGGTACGCTCGCGGCCTTCCGTGAGAGGTGGGCGCCGGGGGGACTGGAGTGCATTATCACCCCCGGCAACCAAATTTTAATTTGATATTACATGTTTTAAAGTTTAATTTGTTTTAATTGCTGGGTTTTTAGTGTCCCCCTCCCCTTTTATAGGGGGCACTTGTAAAATATAAAATTTTAATGGCCCCAAAAAAAAATCACAAAAAAAAACACAAAAAAAAAACAAAAACGAAAAAAAAAGAGGGCAGTTAAAAGTGTCTGGAGTGTCCCCCAGATCGGGGGGGGGGGGGGCACTTGATCGAATGTTTATTTTGTTCCCCCCCTCAAAAGAGTTGTAGCTCTATTGAGATTTATTCGGCCGCATGCTCTGCCAGGATCAAGTGGGAGAAATGTTCCAGACTCCTGGTGGGTCAGTGGCGGGTGGACTCCCTGCCGGAGGAGCTCAGGCCTTTTGCCTGGAGCACGACCCATTTTCTCTATCTGGGAGTCTACCTTAGCCCCGATGAGGAAACCTGGCCGGCGAACGGTCAAGACCTGGAGGCCAAGGTCGCTGCTCGCCTAGGGCGCTGTACAGGCCTGCTCCGAGTGCTGTCCTACAGGGGTCGAGCGCTAGTCATAAACCAGCTGGTGGCCGCAATGTTGTGGTACCGGCTGGTCACTTTGACCCCTCCCCCTGAGTTTGCCACCAAGATACAGAAGAAGCTGGTGGACTTCTTCTGGAACAACAGGAAGCACTGGGTCTCTGCCGCGGTCTTGAGTCTCCCGCTTAAGGAGGGCGGTCAGACATTGGTGTGTGTTAGCACCCAGCTAGCGACTTTCCGTCTTCATACCCTGCAGAGATACCTTTACGTCGAGCACCCTCCTAGGTGGCGTGTGCTGGCGACGTATTTCTTCCGCCAGCAGTACAGCCTCAATTACGACATGCAGCTCTTGTTTGTGAGCCTGGGGGGGTGTCAGGACCGCCATGTGGGGGCTGCCTGTCTTTTACCAGGAATTCATCAGGGTCTGGAACAGAGTCACCACCAAGCACAGCTCTCCACCATCTGGAATGGCGGCTGTCCTGCAGGAGTCGCTGCTCAGGAATCCGTACCTCCACGACCGAGATTTTAGGTGGCAGTCGGATGAGAGGTCTGTGGCTGGCGAGGTGACCAGGGTCAGGGACCTGCTCGATGGCAGAGGAGCGGGCTGGATGGCGCCAGAGGTGCTGGCACGGCGCCTAAACTGGGCCGACGTCCGCAGCACGGCCGATGCCATCGAGTCGCTAAAAACAGCGCTGGGCCCTGACTCCGTTAGGTGTGTCGAGGAGGCTCAAGCACGTGGGGAGATCCCGTCCAAACTGACCCCTGTCCGGACGGAAATCCTCATCGGCGCCAAGCCCAGAAACCTCCCTCGGGGGCCGGCGCCTCACAACTTGAGCCGCCTCGGGGAAATCCCCTCTGTGCCTTTCAGTTCTGCGTGGAGGGGTTTCCTGTACGGGCTGCTCCTGCATACTCTCCACCTTGCCATCCTCACCTGCTGTCCGGACACGCCATGGCGCACCATCTTGCCGTCCGGAGGAGGCGGGGTTCCCCGATGGAGTGCACTCTACGTGGGAGTCCTCCCACTATTTATCAGGGACTTGGCCTGGAGGGTGGTGCACGGAGCAGTCCCATGCAACAAATTGTTAAGTCGGTTCACGGGCTCCCAGGCCGCCTGCAATTTCTGCGGTCTGGAAGAGTCCGTGTTCCATGTTTTTACTGAATGTGTGAGGTTGCAGCCCCTGTTCCATTATTTAAAGGGGCTGCTCCTCAATTTCTGGTTGCACTTCAGTCCCAAACTCCTGATCTTTGGGCACCCTGTGCAGAGGGGAGCGGGTAGGTCCGAAGGCCTTCTCGTAGGACTTTTCCTGGGCACAGCCAAGGGTGCCATCAGCCGGTCCAGGCAGCGGACGTTCGAGGAGGTCGTTCAGCCTGACTGCCTGCCTCTCTTCCGTGTTTTCATCCGAGCCAGGGTGTCCTTGGAGATGGAGCATGCGGTGTCCACCGGTACGCTCGTGGCCTTCCGTGAGAAGTGGGCGCCGGAGGGACTGGAGTGCATCATCACCCCCGGCAACCAAATTTTAATTTGATTTTATATGTTTTAAAGTTTAATTTGTTTAAGTTGTTGGTTTTAGTGCACCCCACCCCACTTTTAGCTAAGGGACACTTATAGAATTTATGTTTTTAGTGCCCCCCCAAAAAAAAAGTGGGCACTTGAAAAGTTTTTGGAGTTTGCACCCCACTGCCCCTCTTTAATCAGGGGGACACTTGATTACTGATACAACTAAAATAGTTGTAGATCTCTTGAGTTGGAAGTTGCTTAGCCAGTCACATGATGTTCACACGACTATATAAAACCCCAGCCAGTTGGGTTCAGGAGATCTACGATGAGGCAAGTGGTTGTGAGCTTGGTGGATGAACTGGTAATGTGTAGTGTGATTGTTAAACCTATGCTAATAAACCAACTAGTTCTTCATAGCAATGAACCCATGAAGCAAATACATTACCAAAATGAAAAGAGTTTTAAACAAGTTTCTGGATTAGTGTTCAAGACATGAAACATGTGGATGACGAAGTGAAGTCACAGACATGATAAATTTTCCTCATTCATTTGTAGTCTGATATGTCATCAGACTTACTTATGTCTGTGCTTGATTTAGTCATTCATGCATTATGTAAACATATCACAAACACTTAACATAGTGATGAGTCATACTGCTTCATTTCCTAACATTGTGCATTTCATACCATCCCCACCGAAAGAATATTAATAGGACTGTACAGCTCATCACTCTGTCATTGAACACAACAGGGAGTGCTGTTGCAGACTGACCGGATGATGTACAGCTTCATTTTTTGTGCCCATTCATATTGCATTTAATGAAAGAAAACATCAAGGATATTAAATCATTTGCTCCATGGTCACATCAGTAAAAACTCTGTCTGAGTCGGCCTGTGCGACCTGAGCGTTCAAGTGCAGAAATAGTGTTTGTAGTAATGGATCTTTGACCCGTCGTCTAGAGTTGCAATGGCGTATCTTGACAACAGTGATAAGGGTTATAACATGACACTCACATAAGAACCGAATGATAACGGGTAGTAGAGGGTTAAATTATGAGGACAGGTTGCATGAATTTGGCTTGTATTCCCTTCAATATAGAAGATGGAGAGGTAATCTAATAGGGTAGATAATATAAAAAATAGAAACAGGACAAGGCCATTTGGCCATTCAAGCCTGTTCTGCAATTCAGTTAGATCATGGCTGATCTTCTACCTCAACACCACCTTCCCGCACTGTCCTCATGTCCCTTGATTCTCTTAATATCCAAAAATCTATCAATCTGAGTCTTGAATATACTCAACAACTAAGAGTTCAAAGATTCACAATCCTTTGAGTGAAGAAATTTCTCCTGATCTCAGACCTAAATGGCCGAACCCTGATCCTGAAACTGTGACTTCTAGTTCTAGACTCCAGAGCCAGGGGACAAATCCTCCAAGCATCTGCCCTGTCAAGCCCTGAATTTTATAGATTTCATTGGGATTACCTCTCATTCTTCTCAATTCTAGGAAATATAGGCCTAATCTCCTCAATTTCTCCTCATAGGATAATCCCCCCATCACAGGAATCAGTGTGGAGAACTTTCGTTGCACTCCCTCTGAGGCAAGCATATACTTCCTTGGGTAAGGAGACCAAAACTATACATAGTACTCCAGATGTGGTCTCACCAAGGCCCTATATAATTGCAGTAAGATTTCTTTACTCTTATACTCCAATGCTTTTGCAATAAAAGCTAATGTACCATTTGCTTTCCTACTTGCTCACTGTACCTGCATGTTAACTTTCAGTGATTTGTGTACAAGGTCCTTCTAAATAACAACATTTCCCAGTCTCTCACCATTTCAAAAATATTCTGTTTTTCTATTTTTCCAACCAAAGTGGATAACTATTCAATCTGCCATGTTCTTGCCCACACACTTAACCTGTCTATATCCCTTTGCAGCCTCTTTGCATCCTCCTCACAACTTACTTTCCCACCTAGCTTTGTATCATTAGCAAACTTGGATATGTTACACTCACTCCTATCATCTAGATTATTGATATAGATTTTATACAGCCGAGGCCCATACACCGATTCTTGCGGTACGCCACTAGTTACAGCTAGCCAACCTGAAAATGATCTGTTTAATTCCACTCTTCTGTTTTCTGTCCATTCACCAATCAATGCTAATATATTACCCCCAATTCCATGAGCCCTAATTTAGTGTAATAACTTCTTATCGAATGCTTTCTGATAATCCAAATATACTACATCCACTGGTTCCCCCTTATCTACCCTGCTAGTTACAACCTCATAAAACTCATCAGCATCTGCCTTCACAAAAGAAGAGGATAAAGTTAATGTCACATAGAGATGGGGGGAGCAAAAATACTGGATAAGATAAAAATAGAAAGGAGGTGCATTATTCAACGTTAATAAGTCACCTGATCCGGATGGGATGAATCCTAGGTTGCTGAGGAAAGTAAGGGTGAAAATAGCTGAAGCTCCGATCACAATTTTTCAATCCTCCTTGGATAGGGGAGTGGTGCCAGATGACTAGATGATTGCAAATGTTACACCCCTGTTCAAAAAAGATAGGAATAAACCTGGTCAATCAGATCAATCAGCCTAACGTCAGTGCTGGGAAAGCTACTCGAGCTGGGAGGACAGACCTACCAACGTCAGTGTTCTCGATCAGGCTAACATCCCCAGCATCGAAGCACTGACTATACTCAACCAGCTCCGTTGGACAGGCCACATCGTCCACATGCCCAACACGAGACTCCCAAAGCAAGGGATCTACTCGGAACTCCTACACGGCAGGTGGGCCCCTGGTGGGCAGAGGAAATGTTTCAAGGACACTCTCAAAGCCTCCTTGATTAAATGCAACATCCCCATCGGCACCTGGGGATCCCTGGCCCAAGACTGCCCTAAGTGGAGGAAGAGCATCCAGGAGGGCACTAAGCACCTCGAGTCTCATCGCCGAGAGCATGCAGAAACCAAACGCAGGCAGCGGAAGGAGTGTGCGGCAAACCAGACTCCCCACCCACCCTTTCCTTCAATGACTGTCTGTCCCACCTGTGACAGAGACTGTAATTCTTGTATTGGACTGTACAGTTACCTGGGAACTCACTTTTAGAGTGGAAGCAAGTCTTCCTCAATTTCGCGGGACTGCCTATGATGATGATGATGACTAGAGACCATTGTCAAGGACAAATGTAATTATCACTTGGAGAAGCATGGGTTAATAAGGGACAGTCAACACGGATTTGTTAAAGGCAAATCATGTCTGACTAACTTGATTGTGTTCTTTGATGAAGTAACAAAGAGGGTTTATGAGGTAGTGTGGTAGATATATATATGGGCTTTCAAATGGCATTTGGTAAAGTACCACATAACAGACTTATTCAGAAAATAGAAAGACATGGTATTAAAGGGACGATGATGACTTTGGTACATAATTGACTAAGCGATTGAACGGATGTTTTTCTGACTGAAAAGAAGTATGCAGAGGGACACCCAGGGGTTGGTATTATGATCTGGACTTGGGTAATGGGAGTACAATTTTGAAGTTTGCGGATGATAAAAAACTTGACAATATAGTAACTAGTGAGCAGGATAGTAGCGGACTTCATGAGGACATAGATAGATTGGTGTAATAGGCAGACAGATGGCAGATGCAATTTAAAGTGGATAGGTGTGAAGTGATGCACTTCGGGAGGAACAACATCGCTTGGCATTATAATCTAAGTGGTACTATTTTGGTTGGGGTGCAAGAGCAGCCTTGGGATGCATATTCACAAATCTTTGAAGGTGGCAGGGCAAGTTGATAAGGCAGTTAAGAAGACATCTGGGATACTTGGATACATATGTATTTTTATATATATTTATATATATTTATAAAAATAGGGGCACTGAATACAAAACAAGGAAGTCATGCTAAACCTTTACAAATCACTGGTTAGGCCCTAGCTGGAGTATTGTGTCCAATTCTGGGCACCACACTTTAGGAAGGATGTCAAGGCCTTAGAGAGAATACAGAGGAGGCTTGCCAGGATGATATTGGGGATAAGGGACTTCAGCAATGTGGAGAGATTGGAGAATGTGGGGTTGTTTTCCTTCGAGCAGAGAAGGTTAGGGGAGACCTAATAGAGGTGTTCAAAATTATGAGGGGTTTTGATAGATCAAGTAGGGCGAAACTATTTCCTCTGGCAAGTGGCAGAGGTCATAGATTTAAAATAATTGGCAAAAGAACTAGAGGGGAAATTAGGAGAATTTTTTTTCACACAGACATTTGTTAAGATCTGGAATGCATTATCTGAAGCAGAATAACTCCCAAAATTCTGCGCAACCATTTAAAGACAGCACTGTGGGAGTACCTTCATCACATGGACTGCAGCGCTTCAAGAAGGCAGCTCACTACCACCTTCTCAAGAGCAATTAGGGATGGACACTAAATGCTGGCCTTGCCAGCAATGCCCACATGAGAGTCTGCACGGCCCCATCTTACTCCTAGTATAAACAGAGGTTTGGTTTTTAAAAGCAGGAGTACTCTTACTTCTGGGGTTGGTCTTTTCTTGGACACTACTATGATGTTCTGTAAGGTCAGCAGTAAGGTGACCTATTACAATAGCTCGAGTATCAGTAAGTGACTTCTTTCCTAAGCTCTGCAAGCAAAAAACAAATGTCTCAGATAAAGAGATATCAGGACCCTTGTTAAATTACTGCTTTAATAGTTCCATCAACGATTTCATTAATAGTTTTAGCTGCACATAGCCCTTATTCTTGTTTTAGTTTTTTTATATAAAAATATATCCCATTTAATGTTTCCTTTCTGTCTGCTCCTTCCATGCCTACCTAATAGAATGGCTGACTTACTCCTTGGCCTCTTCCAAAATACTCTTGGGCAAAAGTAGCTAACGGTGACTCAACTAAAAAGGGAATCTCACTGAGCACAGAGCCATAAACGTGAAGCTGTACCATAACAGTCTGTGGGACTTTATACTGCATTATTCCACCCGATAGGCTCTTTTGTCTCCAGGGGTAGAGAGCACTAAGTTTCTCTAGTTCCATTTCCTAAGCTGACTTGCAACCAAGATGGTGAGTGACTGACCTGATTCCAGATCTCACTGCTAGAGGCATGCAAGAGGAGTCTGGAGGTGATCACCTCTCTCATTTTCCCAGCACCTTATGGGAACAGTCTTTGTCTCCTGGCCTTCATTTGGTGAATTCCCACAGCAATGCTGCTGAGATGGGGAGATCAGTTGAACTGCGATTCAAACTTGCATCCCTTCACTGCTTCACTATTAAAGTAGCAGGAATTGTAGCTGAACCCCACTGTGTAATTTTAAATGAATAAAGAGTTGGCCCGCTAATATCCCATGATATAATTTCAGATCAACAGTTATATCTTAATACATTGGTATTGCAGGTCCCACATATATACAAATGTATCTACATACATATTAAGATTTATTTACAAAATATTTTTACATTAAAATTATATGTACATAAACATAATTATATTCAAAATGTAGACATAGATGTATCAATATTAAAATTGTTGGTATACAAATGTACAATTTGCATTAACATTACAGCTATATAAATTACAAGTATATAAATATATCTATTTTAAAATGATAGATATATAAATTATAGGTACATAATTGTACCTATATTAAAATTATCCATCTATAAATATATATTGAAATTATAGGGATGTCAATTAAAATGCCAGATATCTGTCTATCTATATGTGATTCTACATGTATCTATTATATGATATGTGTGTTCATAAAATAAAACATAAAGAAGAAACTGAATATGCCTATATCGTAATAGCAGTTAAACAGTATTTAATTTTAAAAGGTGAAATGAACAAATAGCACTCTGATAGTCAAAGGGTTATAGTGTAGAAATCTTTTAAAATAATTTATATGGATTTTCCTTCTCATGGAAGAAAGGAAGTGTCGACATTTACTGTTCTCTGCAGGCTGGTTGATTGTGACGTAGCCACTCTTTTCATATTGCCATGAGTCAGTGCCCCATCACTGAAATATCCAATAGTTAATGAAAGCCCACAAACTTCAGACAGGCTCTTAGGTCATTGAGTACCTTTGATCTGCTACCATTTTGACGTCAGGTCCACTTCTGTGACTTCTAGATCAAGGCTCCTGTACAAAGCCAACTCACTCAAGGGAACTTGACACATTGGAGCAGGGATGTAAAAGCAGCCCATCCCACCCCCACACACAGGGGAAAAGGCTCCACCTGCACATCGTCAGTGAAGGGGTGTGAGAAACACACTTCACCACAGCTCACATTAAAACTCAGCACCCTACCTACGCCAACACATGCAAATGCATTGACGCCACATACAGAATATGGTAATAACTTGTAAAAATACTTATCTCACACCAGCCCGCACAATTAAAGCTGAAATGCAGAGTTAGCAAAAAACAGTGCTAGAAAAGTCTACATTATTTCCCAACAGAATTATTTGGATTCATAATTACTATGGTGACGCCATTTATTGTAATTTGGTTTTTGACATCTACATCCTTTTCAGCAGATATCTGCTGATGTATGATTTACTATCCCTGGCCCTCGTGACATTTAGGAACATAGGAACAGGGGGAGGCCATTCAGCACCTCAAGCCTGTTCTGCCATTCAATTAGATCATGGCTGATCTGTATCTTATCTCCAACTATCCACCTTGGTTCCATGACCCTTAATACCCTTACCTAACAAAAATCTATTAATCTCAGTTTTGAATTTTTCAATTGACCTAGCCTCAACAGCTTTTTGGGCGAGAGAATTCCATATTTCCAATACCTTTTGTGTGAAGAAGTGCTTCCTGACATCACCCCGAACATTTGTTCTCAAGTGCGATCTTGTTCTCATTGCAGCTCAATTTTAAATCAATGAGACTTGGCTAGTTGCCTGTCTTTCAAGCTGGTTAATTATCCTTATTTATTACTCTATTTTAGAAGGGTTTTTTTGCCAGCTAAAATGGGACAAAAGTCTGGAAAATTCCTCTCTGCCCCCAGATTGGCAAATCATCGGCAGAGTATGCTAGAATTTTCAATGCACATTTTGATGAGCAAATATTGGTTTTCTACCTTCTCAATCAGTCGCGTTTTAGTGAAATATCTTTAAACACTAACATAACCATCTAATATTGTCTAAGCAGAATACTATTGATTACAGAGCTTAAGAAGGTTGCAATCCCGAATAATTCATGTGAAAAGCATATAAACGCATTGAAAGTGACAGGACAGGTTGAGAAACTGGTTAAAAAAGCATATGGGATCCTGGGCTTTATAGAGCCAAGCAAGGAATTAATGATGAACCTTTATAAAACACTGGTTCAGTCACAACTGGAGTATTGTGTCCAATTCTGGGCACCACACTTTAGAAAGGATGTGAAGGCTTTAGTGAGGGTGCAGAAAAGATTTACAAGAATGGTTCCAGGGATGAGGAACTTCAGTTATGTGGATAGACTGGAGAAGCTGAGGTTGTTCTCATTTGAGAGGAGATTTGATAGACGTGTTCAAAATTATCTAGACAGAGTAGATAGAGAAAAACTGTTCCCACTGGCAGAAAGGTTGAGAACCAGAGGACACAGATTTAAGATGATTGGCAGAAGATCCAAAGGCGGCATGAGCAAAACCTTTTTTACACAGCGAGTGGTTAGGATCTGGAATGCACTGCCTGAAAGGGCGGTGGAGGCAGACTCAATTGTGACTTTCAAAAGGGAATTGGATAAGTACCTGAAGGAAAAACAATTGCAGGGCTGCAGAGAAAGGGCGAGGGAGTGGGACTAACCGAAGTGCTCTGCAGAGAGCTGGCATGGGCTCAACGGGCTGAATGGCCTCCTACTGTGCTGTAACCATTCTATGATTCTAACTGTTTTTTGTTATGTATGTAAACCTGTAATTAACATGTCTAACCACCAGAGGACTTGTCTCTTGGAGTCCCAAGGGATCCCACAATCCCTTGGGAGCACCGGTATATAAGGAGGCCTCACAGGCTGGAGAGGCATTCTGAGATCTGTAATAAAGGACTACAGTCACACTTACTTTGAGCTTGCAGCATCTAGTCTGACTCTTTATTCAAGACTTAACAACTGAAGACGAGATACAGATGATGAACCCCAACACAACAATGCAGAGAACTGTGCGCATCCTGGAGAAATTTTCAGAGGGAGATGATTGGGAAACCTTCGTGCAGCGACTTGACCAATACTTCATGGCCAACGAGCTGGAAGGAGAAGGGAACACTGCCAAACGAAGGGCGATTCTCCTCACCGTTTGCAGGGTACCAACATATGGCCTCATGAAAAACCTGCCCGCTCCAGTAAAACCCACAGACAAGTCGTATGATGATTTGTGCACACTGGTCCGAGAGCATCTAAACCCAAAGGAAAGCGTTCTGATGGCGAGGTATCGGTTCTATACGTACAAGAGGTCTGAAGGCCAGGAAGTGGCGAACTATGTCGCCGAGCTAAGGTGCCTTGCAAGACATTACGAATTTGAAGGACACTTGGAGCATATGCTCAGGGACTTCTTTGTACTTGGCATTGGCCATGAAGTAATACTTCACAAACTTTTGACTGTAGAGAGCCCAACCTTGAGTAAAGCCATAGCGATAGCCCAGGCGTTTATCTCCACCAGTGACAATACCAAACACATTTCCCAGCACACTAGTGTTGCTGCAAGTACTGTGAACAAAGTAACATTGTTTTCGAATCGGAATGCACATGGCAGGACTTACACGCCTGTAGCTGCACGTCCGCAGATGACTCAGAGTCCGTCGAGCACCTGCAGAACCTGGAGGAGGTTCTTAGTCGGCTTAATTGTGTGGGGCTCAGGCTAAAATGCTCGAAGTGAATTTTCCTGGTGCATGAAGTGGAGTTCCTGGGGAGAAGAATTGCGGCGGACGGTATCAGGCCCACCGATTCGAAGATGGAGGCAATCACAAACGCACCAAGATCACAGAACGTGACAGAGCTGCGGTCATTTCTCGGACTCCTGAACTACTTTGGTAACTTCTTGCCGGGTCTTAGCACATTGGTAGAACCCTTGCACTCTTTACTGTGTAAAGGAGATGAATGGGTATGGGGTAAAAGCCAAGAAAATGCCTTTGAGAAAGCTAGGAAGCTGTTACGTTCAACAAATTGCTTGTGTTGTACGATCCATGTAAACATTTGGTACTAGCATGTGATGCGTCGTCATACAGGGTCGGGTGTGTACTACAACAAGCTAATGAATTTGGGAAGTTGCAACCGGTTGCTGATGCATCCAGAAGTCTGTCTAAGGCCGAGAGGGCCTACAGTATGATCGAAAAAGAAGCGTTAGCGTGTGTTTATGGGGTAAAGAAAATGCATCAATATCTGTTCGGGCTCAAATTTGAATTGGAAACCGACCATAAGCCGCTTATATCCTTCTTTTCTGAAAAGAAGGGGATAAATACGAATGCATTGGCCTGCATCCAGAGATGGGCGCTCACATTATCCGCATACAACTACACCATCCACCACAGGCAAGGCACAGAAAACTGTGCCGATGCTCTCAGTAGGCTACCATTGCCTGCCACCGGGGTAGAGATGGCACAGCCCGCAGATCTAGTTATGGTAATGGAAGCATTCGAGAGTGAGTAATCACCTGTTACCGCCCGATAGATTAGAACCTGGACGAGCCAGGACCCCTTACTGTCCTTAGTAAAAAACTGTGTGCTCCACGGGAGTTGGTCTAGTGTCCTGTTAGAGATGCAGGAAGAAATAAAGCCATACCAGCGGCGCAAAGAGGAAATGTCTATACAGGCAGACTGCCTCCTATGGGGTAATCGGGTAGTTGTGCCAAAAAAGGGCAGGGACACTTTCATTAGTGACCTCCATAGTACCCACCCAGGCATTGTAATGATGAAAGCGATAGCCAGATCCCACGTGTGGTGCCCCGGTATCGATGCAGACTTAGAATCCTGTGTGCACAAATGTAATACATGTTCCCAGTTAAACAATGCACCCAGGGAGGCGCCACTAAGTTTATGGTCTTGGCCCTCCAAACCGTGGTCTAGGGTTCATGTCGACTATGGAGGCCCATTCTTGGGAAAAATGTTTTTAGTGTTTGTAGATGCGTACTCCAAGTGGATTGAATGTGTGATAATGTCGGCAAGCACATCTGCTGCTACCATTGAAAGCCTACGGGCCATGTTTGTCACGCACGGCCTGCCTGATGTCCTTGTAAGTGACAATGGGCCATGCTTTACCAGTGCCGAATTCAAGGAATTCATGACCCGCAATGGGTTCAAACATGTCACGTCTGCCCGGTTTAAGCCAGCGTCCAATGGTCAGGCAGAACAAGCAGTTCAAACAATCAAGCAGAGCTTAAAAAGGATAACTGAAGGCTCACTGCAGATTCGCTTATCCTGAGTCCTGCTTAGTTATCGCACAAGACCCCACTCGCTCACCGGGGTCCCTCCCGCTGAACTGCTCATGAAAAGGGCACTTAAGACAAGGCTCTCGTTAGTCCACCCTGATCTACATGAACAGGTAGCGAGCAGGCAGCTTCAACAGAATACATATCATGATCGCACAAATGTGTCACGAGAAATTGAAGTAAATGATCCTGTATTTTTGTTGAACTATGGACAAGGTCCCAAGTGGATTGCTGGCACTGTTTTGGCCAAAGAGGGGAGTAGGGTGTTTGTGGTCAAACTCGCAAATGGACTCACCTGCAGAAAACACTTCGACCAAACCAAACTCAGATTTACGGACTATCCAGAACAACCCACAATAGACTCTACCTTTTTTGACCCTCCAACACACACACAAGTGACAACTGACCCAGCGGTTGAGCACGAAGCAGAACCCATCACCCCCAGCAGTCCAGCAAGGCCAGCTGTGCAGCAGCCCAGCGAAGGCTCGACAAACGACTCACCAACATCTGCATTTGCACCGAGACGATCAACCAGGGAAAGGAAGGCCCCAGATCGACTCACATTGTAAATAGTTACACTATTGACTTTGCGGGGGGAATGATGTTATGTATGTAATCCTGTAAATACCATGTCTTACCATCAGAGGGCTTATCCCCTGGAGTCCCAAGGATACCACAATTCCTTGGGAGCACTTGTATATAAGGAGGCCTCACAGGCTGTAGAGGCACTCTGAGATCTGTAATAAAGGACTACGGGCATACTTACTTTGAGCTTGCAGCATCTAGTCTGACTATTTAAGACTTAACTATTTCCATATACTGTTCCATTTCCATGGTTCAAAACATTTCCCCATGGAGGCAAATTTCTATTGTGTTCTTTACCCTTCCCATATACCCCAAAACCAGGAAATATTACCAACAAACACATTTTGTGCAACTTAAGGCTGTAGGCACATTTGAGAAGCTCAGCTGATTCATTGTGTAGGCAGCACGGAGATGAACAGCACGTCCCTTAGCGTTTTGTTCCTGCTGTCACGTTGGCTTTTGCGATCTTCCCCCGGGTCTGCCTGAATCAGGTGATAGGCCCATTTTAAATACAAATCAGGGTCCTATGATATAGAAGAGACCCTAATTGCCATGTTTGAATAGTGCTGGGTATGGCAGAACTGGAGGTCCAGCCTAACAGGAGCTCAAAGGTAAGTCTGTGTTTATTTTTGTGGAGCTGGGAAGGGCATGTCAACTCTTCCGGGCTCCACAGGATGAGCCTGGGTCACTGCCACTCCAGGCCCCCCCACTCTATGAGCCTCCCGTCTTCCAGCCCAGAGACCGGCGTCCCACCAGAGAAAATGGGCAGTCGGGCAGCCAGATGACATGTTCCACAGGCCAGCCACCCGAAGGCCACTTGCGGAGAAAATCTACCCCAAAGTTTCTTTCCCCAGTAACACTCGATGTTCTGTTACAGAAAAGCAAGAATCGTTAAAATAAAGTTTAAAATTGTAACTTTATTTAAAAATCCCTTCACGGTAAATCCAATTCATGACTTTTGGTATCCAGAGAGCTTCAGACTCAAGAAAGAGACATCCATTTATACAGCACCTCATCAGGTCTGCAGATGTCCAAAAGTTCTTGGACCCAATGGGCAACCATTTTTGAATTCTAGGCACTTCACAAACAGCAAATGAATGACCAGTTGATATGTTTTTGGTTAAGAAAAGCATGTTAGCTAGCACACCTCCCTGCTATTGTTTGAACGGTGTAATTGCATCCTTAACATCCACCTGCTCTGGCAGACTGGGGCTTCAATATTAACATTTAATCTGAAAAACCACACCTCTGACAGTGCAGCAGTCCCTCAGTACTGTACTAAAGTGCCAGCCTAGATTATGTGCTCAAGCCATACTGGGGCTTGATCTCATGACCTTTTGATTCAGAGAGTGCAGTGGGATCTAGGACACTTGGGTGAGTTGGTGATGGAGTAGAGAGAGAACTTTGGGAATTAGAACTCAAGAGGGGGGAGAAAGAGTGAGATCACACAGTGGGAAGTGAGGCCTAGGCTGGAGAGAGATTGAGAGAACAGCAGAATCTGAGGCATAGGCAGGAGGCTATGGCAGCATTTTGGATATGGGAGAGAGAGAGAGAGAGTACTCTGGGATCTAGGAGTCTTGGGAGGGAAGGAGGGAGGAGCAAAAAGTGGTACAAATCAGAGAATGCACCATACTTTTTCTCAAGATCCAGAGTGCCAAAGTGAAAAGCACTTTAATCATTCCTCAGAAATGAAGAATGACTATTTGGAAAGGCAGTAGAAGGATAATGCTCCCTATGGAACTGTACTCCAGCAAGAATCACTACCTTTAAGAAAGGTAGACAGGAGAGGGAAAAAAATGGTAGTAAAAAATATTTAATTATTCATTTTATTTTGACACGGTTGTGTTCCTCCTGTGCTACATTATAAACTGAAAACACTTGGAATACTCAGTTATTGCACTCAGAAGACCTGCACAGCTGACTTATGGGGCTTGATTTTACACTTTTGTGCAGATCCTCCAAAAATGGGCATTATTTCTGGCATGGCCGGTAAAAATGGGTTTTCAGATCGTCGGCTTCTCACCCATTCTCAAAGCACCTAGTCTCCATTTTTGAAATTGGGTATTACCGCGAGCGATATGAAATGGGCAGTAGCGTTAAATCTCGCTGACCTTCTGCCGTGAAGTGTCGCCATCCTTAGCAACGGCATGGCAACGCTTAATTCCCGTGTCATGCACAGAAGAGGAGATAGAGGGCGAGGGAGCTGAAAGCGACTGAAGGCGTGTGTAGCTGTCTTGTTTGGCTGTTGTGGGAGGCACGAGGGAGATTCACCAGCAGCAAAAAGCCTACTAAGCACCAAGAACATAGTTGGCACCGAGTTTTTGTCCAACAAATAAGATATAACATGGAAGGGATGGTGGAGCTGGTAGCCAGGAACACTGGTGGCAGAGGGCTCCCAGTGGTCCCGGAGCGCAGCACTGCACCCTAAGGTGCCGCACCCCCATTGCCAACCATACATGAGAGCCAGGAGCAACATCTTTCTTCTGGCTTGGTGCACGTTCCCACCTCGGGGCCGTCCTCTCCCGTATCCGTCCAAGCAGCGATTCAGCCGTCATCCTCCTCCGCCCCCCGCTCCACCCCGCAATGAAGCATTGCCTGAGGAGCTCCTTGGCCAGGTGGCTTGGAATCAGGAGGGGAAGAGGAAGGGATAGAGTTGGGGAGGAGAAGCGGAGGGGGGAGGAAATGTTGGTTTTTACAGAACTACTGATGATTTCAGACAACTGTTCGTTTAAATGTTTTTTATTTAACAAAACCTTGTTGCGCATTAACTCAGATAGCTGCACCGTTACACGCTGGTGATTCCTTATCAAAGGGTATAATTACACTTAACTTCAATCAACTTAAACTTTAACTGTCACCAAGGTGATGCCCACCATTGATGTATGACCTGCACACCCAGCAGTGTGTCAGCCTTGTAAATAACACCAACGTTTTTTCAGGCAAAGCGATCATTGTTGAGCTCCTGACAAAAGGCTCTTGCAACTATCATGCCACCACAGGCCCTTTCATGCGGTCTACAGGGGGGCGGGGGCATGGCTTCAGCATCAGCCTGATTGTCTGGGCCGATATCAGTATCCGCCTCCTCATCCTCTCTCTGGTGAGGTGGATTGTCAGACTCTTCAGGCAATTCTTGTCCCCTCCTGTTAGCCAAGTTGTGCAGCATGCAGCACACCACGACGAATTGAGCTACCTGCTCAGGGTGGTATTTGAGCTCGCCTCCTGAATGGTCCAGGCATCTAAAGCACTGCTTAAGCACTCCAATGGTTTTCTCCACGATATTGCGAGTTGCTCTGTGGCTCTGGTTGTATCGCCTCTCAGCGTCGGTGTGGGTGTAATGCAGGTGTGGGTCATCGGCCAGGTGGCGAGGCCATATCCTTTGTCACCAAGCATCCAGCATTGACCTTGTGGCTGATTGTTAAAAAAGTCAGATACAGTGCTCTCACGCAGGATGTGAGCATCATGGATGCTGCCCGGAAATTTAGCATTCACTGCCATTAAAATTTGCTGGTAGTCGACAACGAGTTGGACATTCAGGGACTGGAAGCTCTTGCGGTTCCTGAAAACCTCTGCATCCTGAAAAGGTGCCCGCATCGCGATGTGCGTACAGTCTATTGCTCCCTGCACCTTGGGGAAGTTTGCAATTCTGGAGAATGCTTGAGCTGTGCCAGGTAATCGGGAAGCTGATCAAGTCCCTCCTGCATGCGTACAGGGTTTCAGTGCCCTGTCTAATGCAGCAATGTGTGGCATGCTGAGACAGACCGCAAATGTCGCCAGCTGAGGCCTGAAAAGAACCCGACGCGTAGAACGACAGTGCCGTGGTGACTTTGATCTCGACGGACAGTGCAGTACTGATGGTGCTGGCAGGCTGCAGATCTCCCCTTATGAGCTGGCATACCTCAGTGATAACCTCTTTGTGAAAGCGCAGTCTCCAAAGGTAGGTGGTGTCAGGCAAGTCAAGGTAAGACTGCTTCTCCCTGTACTTGCGGGGGGGTGTAACGTCTGGTCCTCCTCATCAGTTTGGCACATCTTACATTGGGCATATAATGCTGTGTAGCGTACCTTCGGCCATCTTGAGTCTACAGCAGGTATTTGGTCATCAAGAGAGAATGAGAAAGGACAGACCCCATTGCAATAGCTCTCTGTTTTCCACCAATTGGTCATAAACAATGAATGTCCTGATGAAGACGCCTATTACATTCCAATTGGTCACAGTATGGTCTAGATGTTTGTACAGATGTTTGCATCAACTCCAACGACCTCCAGAGTACATTCGAACACCCCAAGGTTGAAGCAGAGCAGCCTTTTAAAGGGATGCGACATGTGATGTAAAACATGGCGTCCATAACGCTGTGATTTGTTCAGAACAATTCCATTTTTTCCAGGCGTTTTTTTTGGGCGAGCGATATTGTGGACGATATGTGTGTGACGAGGTGAAAGTGACAGTGGGCAATTTCCTGGACATTAGTTTCGCCAAATGTGCTCTTTACGACAAAAAAAATGGGCGGGCGGTAGTATCGAATCTTGGCGTTAATTCTGTGCGGAAAGAAACACTGGCCGATATTATGGCCATTGATTTTGCCCATTCTGATGATTCCGCCCCAAAAAAGTGGGCGGGCGGTATTATTTTTTCCTGGCGTTACGCATATGGGGAAAGTAATACTCGGCGATAAGTTTCTGAAAAATGCCCGTCAGTTTCCATTTTCTGGCTAAATAGGCGATATATGGGTGTTATACGTCATTTCAGCGGTGAAATGGACGTTAAGTGGGCGTTAAGCATGCAAAAAAATCTAGCCCCATGGTGTCAAAAACAAAATACCGCTGATGCTGAAAATCTGAAATAAAAACCGAAAATGTTGGAAATACTCAGCCGGTCAGGCAGCATTTGTGGAGAGAGAAACAGAGTTAACGTTTCAGGTTCTGATGAAAGGTCATCGACCTGAAACGTTAACTCTGTTTCTCTCTCTACAGATGCTGCCTGACCTGCTGAGTATTTCCAGCATTTTCTGTTTTTATTTCACTTATGGAGTCAACTGGGTTTTGTACTATTCCCATTGACTTCTTGAAGATGTTTATAAGATGCTTTTCAGATTGGATAATGCGATTTGCTCACAGGATAGAGAGGTTGTGTGGCTTACTTTCTGCATGCTGCTATTCTGCTGCCTTAGCTACATCCAATTAGGTCACACGGAGCTATTTGCTCAGCTCAGCTGGAAAGCAGCTGACCCATTAATCCAATAACGATGTGATATTTCTTTAGTTGTTACTAAGGCAATTGACCCATATTCCTCTTTAAGAGCTGGGGAGGGGTGAGGCCATGGAGGGATTTGAAAACAAGGATGCGAAGCCAGTTTAACCCTTTGAGATGAAGGGGCTGAAATTCAGCTCCCCCAAAAGGCCACTTGCTGCCAGAAAGTGGAGTCCAGGCGGCAGAGTCGAGCGGCCACTGACTTCCGATCCAATGGCCGCCAGCAGCGAAATTCAGTTCGGGGGTTTTTCCGGCGGTCCTCACTTCCGCCCCACTGCTGCCGACCGTCGTAAGTGCGTCATCAAAGGGCGCACTGCCGGTCTCACACACCTCCGTGGCACCGCCCACAAAATTTAGCTGCAAAAATCATAGATCTGCCGCACGGTGCCCCCGACGGCTTTTTCTGTCGTTGCACCTTCCTTTCACTCTGTGAACCATGGCAGCGTGGCGGCCCTTCAAGGGGAGGGCACACTGCAGTGGCCGGCATGTTTTTTTTGCCGGCCGACTTCCCGATCAGCTGGACAATTATGGTCCTGGGTTTGGCCGGGCCGCCAACAGGCAACCTGGCACCCACTCTTGGGTGCCAGGCTGCTGGCTCAGCCGAAACCCTCCCTAGTGGCCCAGTGGACCGAAGCCTAATAATCGCTGGTTCTCTATCCTTTAAATGAGGGGAGAGACGTGGTGACGCACACGCGCACTGATGTCAGCACCACTGTACCACTGACTGATAGCGGCAGAGACTCCGTCTGTTATGTATGCATGCTTGTATTGTTATATGATGTCTGTAACACTGAATGTACCCTTACACTGTACACACCTTACTGTACACCGGAGGGTCCTGCTGCTGGAGACCTAAGGGTTACCTACACACTGCGGGTAACCCAGTATAAAAGGGAGCTCACAGCTTGGTGTCCTCACTCGAGGAGCTGCAAATAAAGGACTACAGTCTACACTGTTTAAGTACCATACTCTGTCTCGTGGAGTCATTACCAAAGGTGCCTACATACATTACACCGTCCCGCCCCCACTTCCGCCCCTCTAGAGTACTTACCACCGCATGTCCACCCCCATTATGACTGACTTCCGGTCCGCTCCAAAAAAATTGCCACAGAGCTGAATTTCGCCAAAGAGGCCACCTCATCTGACGCGGTGGTAAAAACAACTTTAAAATGGTAAGTGCGCTAGCTTTCCGACTGGGGGTGAATTTCGGCCTCGAAGAGATCCACGGGCCGCATACTGAATGCGTACCTAACCCGCACCAAGTCCCATTTGCCCATCACCCCTGTGCTCGCTGACCCACATTGGTTCGTGATTAAGCAACGCTTCAATTTAAAAATTCTCACCTTGTTTTTCAAATCCCTCCATGGCCTCGCCCCTCCCTATCTCTGTAATCTCCTCCAGCCCTACAACCCCCCCCCCCACCCCCCAAGATATCTGTGCTGTTGCAATTCTGGCCTCTTATGCATCCACGATTTTAATTGCTCCACCATTGCCGACCATGCCTTCAGCTGCCAAGGCCCCAAGGGCTTAAGCTCTAGAATTCTCTCCCTAAACCTCTCCGCCTCCCTTTCCTCCTTTAAGACACTCCTTAAAACATACCTCTTTTCTGCCTTAATATCTCCTGATGTGGCTCGGGTGTCAAATTTTGTTTGATAAGGCTCCTGTAAAGCACCTTGGGATGTTTTACTACATTAAAGGTGCTATATAAATACAAGTTGTTGTTGTTGCGGTTTTGTCCCAGCTCAGCTCAGCTCAGCTAAATACTATGAGCATGAAATTGGGTATCACCCCATTTGAGGCGGTAACTTTTTAACGTTTTAAAAAATTAGCGCCAGGCACTAATCATTTCAAACTTTTAAAAAATTTGGCCTGTCGGGCCCATGCCGGCTCTCTGCAAGAGCATTTCATTAGTCCCAATCTTCCGCCCTTTCCCCCAAGCACTCTTCTTCCTTCTTGGAGAGCAATTGACAGAAGGTGGGCAGTGAAAGGCTCCTTCCCTCCCTTAAAGGGAAGGACCATCGCTGCAGGCTCTGCAAAGGGAAACAAACTTACCTTCTCAACAACAGCAGCCGCGCTCCCACGCAGTGTGCCGGGCTGATTGATCGCGGGCAAGAGAGAAGGTAAGTTTGTTTTTTTACTTACCTCGGCCACCTCGCCTTTAAGCATCGCCCCGAAGCAACCAGCCACCCGATGTACGCCTCCTGCAGCTGTCGGTGTTTTCGCCCAGCGCTGCTGCAGGGGACAGAACTCAATTTTGAGCCCAGGACGCTACCGGGTCGATACGCACGGTGATGACGTCACAATCTCCGGGCGAAGGAAATCGGGGTGCCGCTGCAAAACTCCTGTCCAATAAAGCGGGGGCGGGAGGTACAAAGGCACCCAATTTTGCCCTCTATGCATTAAAACAGAAGCTGCTGGAAGTGTGCTCACAGGTCAGTCAGCAGCCAAAAAGAGGAAGACAGGTTAGTGTCTCGGGTGTCATAGAATCATACAGCACAGACGGAGACCACTCAACCCATCAAGTCTGTGCTGACTCTTTGAAAGATCTAGCCAGTTGGGCCCACTCCCCCACTCTTTCCCTACAGCCCTGCAAATGTTTCTTTTTAAATCATATATCCTTTCCTTTTTGCTATTGATTCTGCTTCCACCACCCTTTCAGGAAGTGCATTCCAGATCATCATAACTTGTTGTGTAAAAATAAATTCACCTCATCTTCCCCCTGGATCTGTTGCGAATTATCTTGAATCTGTGTCCTCCACTTACTGACCCACTGATCAATTCTGTGCATTTCCAGTTCTTTCTGTTTTGGTTTGAGGTTTCCAGCACTTGTAGCTTTTCAGAAGTAGCATACCTGATGCAGAGCTTCCTGCAACGAGAGCAGGTCAGCCCTTTAGTTGCCTGAAATTCTGGGGCTTCAGCTCTGCCAGCCCAAGTATGATAAAGCAGATCCTTGTTTGCCTAAGCACAAGGTTGGAAACCTCATCCCAAAAAGTGGAGATGTGGTAGGATTGCCCTGGAGTCTCCAGGAATTAATCTCCTGGAGATTGTTGTGTGCAACCCAGGAGGCAACTCATAGGCGCATAAAAAAATTGAGTTTTTATTCATATTTTTTGAACACTTTCATTTATTAGTTATAAAAATATTGGAAATGGGGTAAAAAGACTGCTTGACATTCAACAATCATTCAAACGATTGGCTTTCCAGTTAGTGTGGGAAGGCAGTGCTCCGCGTAGATGGACGTGACGTGCAACCAATGGCTGTTCATGGAAGCGGGATGGTTGGAGGCTGGCGGTCATGTGATGCAACCTCCAGGGATACGTCCAACAAGAGTTGGCAACCCAAGGATGTGGGGATTCCTTGGTCAGCACAGGCTGCCTGCACCTCAAAAGGTGACTGAGTGGCATACGCCACGATTCACCCTTGAAATTTGGGGCAGCCCATAGCCTGAAAGGCCCTTCCTCGGGCTGAAGAAATACTAAGCAAAAGAAAAATCTTCACCTGTAACAGGAATCAGGATTCCTGTAAAATAAGCTAATCAATGGCCTTTAGGATCAATTCACATTGTCTGTTATAGGTCTTGGCTGGTGAAAGTTCCAGTGAAGCCTTATAAAGGGGGAAGGAGCAGAATTCCTTGAGTAGCCTGGCAACTTCCCCTTGCTGTGGGGAGGGTCAGAAGATCCAGCCACATTCCCTCCCTTCCAGAAATTGGCTGGACCTAAGAAATGAGGCAGACTCTCAGCACACCCTATTTTCTGTTGCTCAATCCAGAGATCAGCTAAGTTCTCGCCTTGGTGCAGACTGGGATTTCAAGCCCTTAAATATTATTAGGGCTTTATTTGTTATCTGGAGTCTGAAGTTTGGGCAGTCTTCATAAAATATACCGAATTCTTCCTAAAATCTATGGAAAGCGCCACAAAATTAATTGATGAATTTCCCCTGATTCTACCTGATGTCACAGACTACATACAACAGTGAGAATTGCACAGCCCTAAATATTATACATCCATCAAACTACTATGCTTTAATTTATTCCATTGGTGCAAGTAACAAGAAAAATATCTCCCACACTCCCAAATGAATGTGACAGCATCTGTATCTGGGAACCTCGACACATCTCCATTGTTAGCTACATCTTTGTGATTATCAGCACTGAACAGAGAGGCTACAAAATACAAGTTTTGTATTCTGATACAATCCCAGGTATTCTGTCGGATTTAATGGAGGATACCCAGCTGAGAGAAGCTGTTCCTACTCAATGGCAAACATTTAAAGATCACATGGATGAACTTCGACAATTGTACATCCCTGTCTGGAGTAAAAATAAAACGGGGAAGGTGGCTCAACCATGACTAACAAGGGAAATTAAGGATAGTGTTAAATTCAAGGAAGAGGCTTATAAATTGGCCAGAAAAAGCAGCAAACCTAAGGACTGGGAGAATTTTATAATTCAGCAGAGGAGGACAAAGGGCTTAATTAGGAGGGGGGAAATAGAGTATGAGAGGAAGCTTGCTGGGAACATAAAAACTGACTACAAAAGCTTCTATAGCTATGTGAAGAGAAAAAGATTAGTGAAGACAAATGTAGGACCCTTGCAGTCAGATTCAGGTGAACTTATAATGGGGAACAAAGAAATAGCGGACCAGTTAAACAAATACTTTGGTTCTGTCTTCACGAAGGAAGACACAAATAACCTTCCGGAAATACGAGGGGACCGAGAGTCTAGTGAGAAGGAGGAACTGAAGGAAATCCTTATTAGGCAGGAAATTGATGGGATTGAAGGCCTGATAGTCTGCATGCCAGAGTACTTAAGGAAGTAGCCCTAGAAATAGTGGATGCATTGGTGATCATTTTCCAACAGTCTATCGACTCTGGATCAGTTCCTATGGACTGGAGGGTAGCTAATGTAACACCACTTTTTAAGAAAGGAGGGAGAGAGAAAACGGGTAATTATAGACTGGTTAGCCTGACATCAGTAGTGGGGAAAATGTTGGAATCAATTATTAAAGATGAAATAGCAGCGCATTTGGAAAGCAGTGACAGGATCAGTCCAAGTCAGCATGGATTTATGAAAGGGAAATCATGCTTGACAAATCTTCTAGAATTTTTTGAGGATGTAACTGGTAGAGTGGACAAGGGAGAACCAGTGGATGTGGTGTATTTGGACTTTCAAAAGTCTTTTGACAAGATCCCACACAAGAGATTGGTGTGCAAAATTAAAGCACATGGTATTGGGGGTAATGTACTGACGTGGATAGAGAACTGGTTGGCAGACAGGAAGCAGAGAGTTGGGATAAACGGGTCCTTTTCAGAATGGCAGGCAGTGACTAGTGGGGTGCCGCAGGACTCAGTGCTGGGACCCCAGCTATTTACAATATACATTAATGATTTAGATGAAGGAATTGAAGTAATATCTCCAAGTTTGCAGATGACACTAAGCTGGGTGGCGGTGTGAGCTGTTAGGAGGATGCTAAGAGGTTGCAGGGTGATTTGGACAGGTTAGGTGAGTGGGCAATCGCATGGCAGATGCAGTATAATGTGGATAAATGTGAGGTTATCCACTTTGGTGGCAAAAACACGAAGGCAGAATATTATCTGAATGGCGACAGATTAGGAAAAGCAGAGGTGCAATGAGACCTGGGTGTCATGGTACATCAGTCATTGAAAGTTGGCATGCAGGTACAGCAGGCGGTGAAGAAGGCAAATGGTATGTTGGTCTTCATAGATAGGGGATTTGAATATAGGAGCAGGGAGTTCTTACTGCAGTTGTACAGAGCCTTAGTGAGGCCTCACCTGGTATATTGCGTTTAATTTTGGTCTCCTATTCTGAGGAAGGATGTTCTTGTTATTGAGGGAGTGCAGCGAAGGTTCACCAGACTGATTCCCGAGATGGCAGGACTCACATATGAGGAGAGACTGGATCGACTGGGCCTGTATTCACTGGAGTTTAGAAGGATGAGAGGGGATCTCATAGAAACATATAAAATTCTGACGGGACTGGACAGGTTAGATGTAGGAAGAATGTTCCCGATGTTGGGGCAGTCCAGAACCAGGGGACATATTCTAAGGCAAAGAACAAAAAGGGCCACTGTACAGCAAAATTCTAGAAGGACAAAGGGTGTTAAAAAAGCAAGCCTGAAGGCTTTGTGTCTTAATGCAAGGAGTATCCGCAATAAGGTGGATGAATTAACTGTGCAAATAAATGTTAACAAATATGATGTGATTGGGATTACGGAGACGTGGCTCCAGGATGATCAGGGCTGGGAACTCAACATCCAGGGGTATTCAACATTCAGGAAGGATAGAATAAAAGGAAAAGGAGATGGGGTAGCATTGCTGGTTAAAGAGGAGATTAATGCAATAGTTAGGAAAGACATTAGCTTGGATGATGTGGAATCTATATGGGTCGAGCTGCAGAACACTAAAGGGCAAAAATCGTTAGTGGGAGTTGTGTACAGACCTCCAAACAGTAGTAGTGATGTTGGGGAGGGCATCAAACAGGAAATTAGGAGTGCATGCAATAAAGGTGCAGCAGTTATAATGGGTGACTTTAATATGCACATAGATTGGGCTAGCCAAACTGGAAGCAATACGGTGGAGGAGGATTTCCTGGAATGCATAAGGGATGGTTTTCTAGACCAATATGTCGAGGAACCAACTAGGGGGGAGGCCATCTTAGACTGGGTGTTGTGTAATGAGAGAGGATTAATTAGCAATCTCATTGTGCGAGGCCCCTTGGGGAAGAGTGACCATAATATGGTGGAATTCTGCATTAGGATGGAGAATGAAACAGTTAATTCAGAGACCATGGTCCAGAACTTAAAGAAGGGTAACTTTGAAGGTATGAGGCATGAATTGGCTAAGATAGATTGGCTAATGATACTTAAGGGGTTGACTGTGGATGGGCAATGGCAGACATTTAGAGACCGCATGGATGAATTACAACAATTGTACATTCCTGTCTGGCGTAAAAATAAAAAAGGGAAGGTGGCTCAACCGTGGCTATCTAGGGAAATCAGGGATAATATTAAAGCCAAGGAAATGGCATACAAATTGGCCAGAAATAGCAGCGAACCTGGGGACTGGGAGAAATTTAGAACTCAGCAGAGGAGGACAAAGGGTTTGATTAGGGCAGGGAAAATGGAGTACGAGAAGAAGCTTGCAGGGAACATTAAGGCGGATTGCAAAAGTTTCTATAGGTATGTAAAGAGAAAAAGGTTAGTAAAGACAAACGTAGGTCCCCTGCAGTCAGAATCAGGGGAAGTCATAACGGGGAACAAAGAAATGGCAGACCAATTGAACAAGTACTTTGGTTCAGTATTCACTAAGGAGGACACAAACAACTTTCCGGATATAAAAGTGGTCAGAGGGTCTATTAAGGAGGAGGAACTGAGGGAAATCTTTATTAGTCGGGAAATTGTGTTGGGGAAATTGATGGGATTGAAGGCCGATAAATCCCCAGGGCCTGATGGACTGCATCCCAGAGTACTTAAGGAGGTGGCCTTGGAAATAGCGGATGCATTGACAGTCATTTTCCAACATTCCATTGACTCTGGATCAGTTCCTATCGAGTGGAGGGTAGCCAATGTAACCCCACTTTTTAAAAAAGGAGGGAGAGAGAAAGCAGGGAATTATAGACCGGTCAGCCTGACCTCAGTAGTGGGTAAAATGATGGAATCAATTATTAAGGATATCATAGCAGCGCATTTGGAAAATGGTGACATGATAGGTCCAAGTCAGCATGGATTTGTGAAAGGGAGATCATGCTTGACAAATCTTCTGGAATTTTTTGAGGATGTTTCCAATAAAGTGGACAAAGGAGTACCAGTTGATGTGGTATATTTGGACTTTCAGAAGGCATTCGACAAGGTCCCACACAGGAGATTAATGTGCAAAGTTAAAGCACATGGGATTGGGGGTAGTGTGCTGACGTGGATTGAGAACTGGTTGTCAGACAGGAAGCAAAGAGTAGGAGTAAATGGGTACTTTTCGGAATGGCAGGCAGTGACTAGTGGGGTACCGCAAGGTTCTGTGCTGGGGCCCCAGCTGTTTACATTGTACATTAATGATTTAGACGAGGGGATTAAATGTAGTATCTCCAAATTTGCGGATGACACTAAGTTGGGTGGCAGTGTGAGCTGCGAGGAGGATGCTATGAGGCTACAGAGTGACTTGGATAGGTTAGGTGAGTGGGCAAATGCGTGGCAGATGAAGTATAATGTGGATAAATGTGAGGTTATCCACTTTGGTGGTAAAAACAGAGAGACAGACTATTATCTGAACGGTGACAGATTAGGAAAAGGGAAGGTGCAACGAGACCTGGGTGTCATGGTACATCAGTCATTGAAGGTTGGCATGCAGGTACAGCAGGCGGTTAAGAAAGCAAATGGCATGTTGGCCTTCATAGCGAGGGGATTTGAGTACAGGGGCAGGGAGGTGTTGCTACAGTTGTACAGGGCCTTGGTGAGGCCACACCTGGAGTATTGTGTACAGTTTTGGTCTCCTAACTTGAGGAAGGACATTCTTGCTATTGAGGGAGTGCAGCGAAGATTCACCAGACTGATTCCCGGGATGGTGGGACTGACCTATCAAGAAAGACTGGATCAACTGGGCTTGTATTCACTGGAGTTCAGAAGAGTGAGAGGGGACCTCATAGAAACGTTTAAAATTCTGACGGGTTTGGACAGGTTGGATGCAGGAAGAATGTTCCCAATGTTGGGGAAGTCCAGAACCAGGGGTCACAGTCTAAGGATAAGGGGTAAGCCATTTAGGACCGAGATAAGGAGAAACCTCTTCACCCAGAGAGTGGTGAACCTGTGGAATTCTCTACCACAGGAAGTAGTTGAGGCCAATTCACTAAATATATTCAAAAGGGAGTTAGATGAAGTCCTTACTACTCCGGGGATCAAGGGGTATGGCGTGAAAGCAGGAAGTGGGTACTGAAGTTTCATGTTCAGCCATGAACTCATTGAATGGCGGTGCAGGCTAGAAGGGCTGAATGGCCTGCTCCTGCACTTATTTTCTATGTTGCTATGTTTTTTTTCTATGATAAGGGGTAAGCCATTTAGGACTGAGATGAGGAGAAACGCTTTCACTCAGAGAGTTGTTAACCTTTGGAATTCCCTACCGCAGAGAGTTGTTGATGCCAGTTCATTGGATATATTCAAGAGGGAGTTAGATATGGCCCTTACGGCTAAAGGGATCAAGGGGTATGGAGAGAAAGCAGGAAAGGGGTACTGAGGTGAATGATCAGCCATGATCTTATTGAATGGTGGTGCAGGCTCGAAGGGCCGAATGGCCTACTCCTGTACCTATTTTTTATGTTTCTATGTTTCAACTCTACTATTTCTGGCTTCAGGGCAGATCTTAAGCAGAAAAATATGCCCAATTTCCTAAATCAGCCGTGGAAGGTACAGTCGAATCACTGCAATGCATTAACACATATGCGGTGGAACTGAATTCAAGTTATTTGTCAATTGGAAGGCTCAACCAATAATCTCACCCTTGTATCACACATAGGATTACATAAGATATACGACACAGAAACAGGCCATTCGGCCAACCAGTCCATGTCGGCGGCGTTTATGCTCCACTCGAGCCTCCTCCTGTCTTTCCTCGTCTAATTCTGTCAGCATAACCCTCTATTTCCTTCTCCCTCATATACTTATCTAGCCTCCCCTTAAATGCATCTATACTATTTGCCTCAACCACTCCCAGTGGCAACGAGTTCCATATTCTCACCACTCTCTGTGTAAAGAATTTTCTTTGAATTCCCTATTGGCTTTTTTGGTGACTATCTTATATTGATCCTCTTCCCCACAAGTGGAAACACTCTCTCTGTATCTGCTCTATCAAAACCTTTCATAATTTTACAGATCTCAATTACATCACCCCTCAGCCTTCTTTTTTCATGCTTAAAGAGACCCAGCATGTTCATCCTTTCATGATAGGTATACCCTCTAGATTATATGTAGTAATCTTAACCCAAGAAATTCAGAGCAGGAAAAAGCCATTCGGCCCATCAATTCTGTTGCATCCAGAATCCATGTCTAATTATTTCATCGTGGACTTTCTTCCAATGACACCTGTTGATCCCTTTAAGAGATAAGCATTTCCTTCCCCAAACTCCCTTGAAAAAAAATCAAGCAAGGTTGTTAATTATTTTTCTACTCCTCAATTTGCCTTTTCAGTAGTTATTGAACCAGCTCCTTCTATAAGGTGTTAATTGACCTCCTATTCTGAGAATTAATTCTTTATTTTTCAAGGCTGCAGTTGCACACTGCTGATACACACTGGCACTGTGGCAATCAAAGAAAGTCCTTTAAATTGCATAGACCAGTGGTACTCTGTGACTCTCAGGCAACCTGTTGTCCCAGGTGTCTTTGGGCTTCGGTACAGAGAAAAAAATGAGAGACAAAGAAAGAAAAAGTGGTAGTCAGGTTAATGATGAGCTTGACAAAAAAGTCAGTGAATAACCTACAAATAGACCTTATAGTCAATCATATTGAATATTAAATACTTTAAACATTGATATTATGGATAATCCTGCATTTTTTTATTTTTATATGCAACAAAATAATGATGCTGTGATCAAATATCAAATTAGACTATAGTCTAATTAATACAATGATTCCTTGGAAGAAATTAATAATGATATGGTGAGGGACAGAAATATGTTGATCAAGTACATTCTCACTCTGGAGCTGTTATGATTCTGGGATGCTCCTCAAATAGTGAAAGAACCTGTGTGAGGCAGTCAGATCCTATCACCACAAAAAGTTGTGATTTAAGCTAATCTTCACCTTCTTGATAATACAAGGCAAATTATTACACCTTAGTTTTCTTTGTAGATTCTCTTCCTCTTCTCTTCCATTACACAAGGTGATGTGATTTTGGTCAATGGTTCATCTAGCAAATAGCATGATATGGTCTAGAACACCGGTTACTATTTGGAAGTGTTGCCATTTGTCGCGTATTGCAGAGGGAACTTCAGATCAGCGTCAGTCAGATGGAAAATGGTTCACAACCTTTTATGCAAAATTGCACAGCTCAAAAAAATTATTTATTTCAATGTGTTGGTAGCTTTCGACTGAAAAAGTCCTTCTCTGGGTTTTGGAACTGCTCCAAGCCAGGCAGTGGAAACTGTGGCAAATTGAGTCCTTACGGCAGAGCATAGTAAAGAGCAGTCACCTCAAACTGCTGTTGTTTCCATTTACTCATTGACAAGAAGCTGCTCCAAAAGAACAGACAGAAAATGACGTGGGCAAATCAGTAACTTCCATACTTCTACAGTCTGAAATGATTTGTCAAGGTATATAATGGATGAGACAATAGCCTATACACCAAAGTGTTCAAAGGGTAGTTTATTTCGCATACAGCAATGCCATGCTGTGTGATTTGTTTTGTATTTTATGCAAAGTCGAAACTGTTTTACACTGATATTATGTGTTGATCCGCAATCTACGTGTCTCTCATTCATATTTACAATGAACGCTTACACTGCATGTTATATTTGTAAATTTTCCATTTCTATGCTTCCACAGTGCGTGTCATGATATTTTACACCTCCACCCCTTGATTTTCCATCCATTAAAATTAATGTGAAAAATATCACAGTTAACATTTACAATTAACACTTACATCTGACTTTTAATACTTTGATTACACACCTAACGTGTAGTATAAGCAGAATGAATGACGAGGAAGCTGTATTTACAATCTTCGTCACTCAATCTCCACTATGACTCATGAACTATCAGATTAGCCCACTTGTGGGTATAAATCATATGCCACAGCTCCTCCTCAAGTGATCTGATCTCTTGTGCAGTTCTATAATATTCTACAGGTAATTGTAATTCAGTTAAGCAGGTGATGCTTTAAACAACCTCCACTGAAATAGAGAGTCTCTCTTTGACTTCACATTCACTTATTCCAATTTCTGTACTTCTATCTTGGTTTCAAATAAAAATTTAGGAAAGACTAGCCTTACTTAGTTTGAAGAAGTCACAATTGTCACGTATTTCTTGAAGTCTCACAGGACTTGAGAGGGTGAAGAAGGGGGTTACTTTAATGGTACCAGGGATGCAAGAATTCAGTTATGTGGAAAGACTAGAGAGAGGTTTGATAGAATAAATAAGGAGAAGCTGTTTCCACTGGCAGGAGGGTTGTTAACCAGAGGACAGAGATTTAAGATAATTGGCAAAAGAAGCAGAGGCGAGATGAGAAATGTTTTTATGCAGCAAGTCGTTATGATCTGGAATGCATTGCCTGATAGGGAAACAGAATCAATAGTAACTTTCAAAAGGGAATTAGATATCTACTTGAAAAGGAAAAACTTGCAGGGCTATGGGGAAAAAGCAAGGGAGAGAGACTAATTGGCAATGTCCCCTTTAAGCTGCGCAGCTGCGCAGTAATGAGAAAGGTCCCATGCAGGCCACTCGCTGGCTTCTCTATTGTAAATACCGCGCATGTGCGGAAATTTAAAGGAGTCACACACTAAAGGAAATAGGCTATGTAGAACAAAACACAGATTACAGGTAACATTGTTAATTGGATAGCTTTTTCAAAGAACTGGCACAGGTACGATGGGCGGACTGCCTCCTTCTGTGCTGTATGATTCTATGAGGATAAGGTCATCTTGGTTCAGGGCACTATTACTGCAGCAAAGGACTTGACTGGTGGAACTCAATGAGAACACATTGGGTAATTGACCCCAAGGGGGAAACCTCAGCTAACCATTATTCAGTCAGATGAGCTGAATTAACATGGAAATTAACAGGAGACTAAAGAGAAACACATTGGGGCCAAAATTCACCGTCCCCAAAGGGACGGCTACTGCGGGGTTTGGGCGGCCGATTGAAAAAAAATTGATTAGCCGTCGCGGTCAGGTGATTTTCCCTCCCCGAGCCATATTCAGCTCGGGGGCGGGAGGGGGGGGGAGCGGAGGTTTGAGCGGTGCACACTTCCGCCGGAAACGGCGGGGTGAATCCGTAGTAAAGGAAGATTTTCTGCGGTGAGCTCAGCAGCGTGCGGGCCGCTGAAAAGCAGCCAGGACAGGGAAATTCACCAACAAAAAGGTAGGACTTCTTCAAGCAGTGCCCCCACGAGGTATTCGAGTCGGTGCTCGAATGCAACACCGCTGGAGTTTTGCCATGATCGGGGCCCTTTGGTAGGAAAATAGTTTTATTAAGTTAAGTGTTTTTATTTCGGATTCCATTATCCGCATTATTTAGCTTTTCATATAATTTTATTAATTATCAGTGTTTTTATGTCATTCCAGCATCTGCAGTATTTAGCTTTTCATATAGTTTTATTAATTGCTTTGGCACCATTAAACCTGCTAAGTGCTGCTGAGAGGTTTGTACATATTTTTGTACAACTTTCAGGTCTGACTCTTTAGTAGGGGCCTGTGGGCTGCAGAGACCTGCTTGGCAGGGTTCACCCTGAGGATGGGAGGAGTGTTGGGAGGGCGACACCTGGTACACCTGGTCAGAAGCAGGGCGACACGCAGGAGAAGGCATCGCAGTCAGCACCGTGCAGTCAGGCAGCGGGCAAGGGAGGCAGCAGCCATGATTCGTTCATTCTGCACCAGACCAGTGTGCCCACCGGCTTCATCGGATTGCGGTTGGATGCTTGGGGACAAGGGATATCCCCTGTACACTGCGGAACCCCAGGACAGCGCCAGAGCATGCATACAATGATACTCATTGTGCCACCAGGTGCGTCATCGAGCAGTGCCTAGGCACCCTTCAACAGAGGTTCCGGTGCCTGGACCGCTCTGCTGACACCTTGCAGTACTCTCCTCAACGGGTCTCCATAATCGTCATGGCCTGCTGCATGCTGCACAACCTGGCCATCATAAGGGGACAGCCGCTGGAGGTTGAGCCAGCAGTATCACCTGAGGGGGAGGAGGAGGCGCAGGAGGAGGAGAAGGATCCCCGTCGCCCCAAAGCTAGGAGGCGTCGACCCATCTCCACCCTGGAAGGGCCAGATGCAGACTGGCCAGCACCCTCCTGGGTTCCAGTCACATTAGCCCTTCAAACCTGAAAGTTTGCAGTCTTAATTGGGGCGTTATTCCCTCGGAAAATTCACCCTTAGGGTGATGTGGCAGCTGCCATTGCAGCACAGGCGCGAGGGAACGAGCGTATCGGTGCTGCTTTGGAGAGGATGGCTGTGGCTCTGTAAGAGTCGACGGAGCGTCGAAGTGCTGTCATATCTGGTGGCTTTCAGACTGCGGCTGCTCACATGCATTCTCAGCTGGATGCCCCCCTGAGACCTCAGTGTTGCTTTCGCGGCTGGGTCCACCACAGGCCACGGGGGACCTTCCGGTGTGGTGCCACAGCACCGACCTGAGCTCCCTCAGATTGGTGGTGGTGGTATTGTGCCATCCCTGGTGAGTTATTCAGGCTCCTAGGGCCAGGATACAGATGATGCGCTCCCTCCGGCTCGCAGCATTCCTGGCCCCAGATCTGTCACTCCGCCAGTGCCTCCACGCATGGCCTTGCCCGAGCCAAGTCAGACTGAACCGTCCCAGGAGAGTGTTGACCAGTTTCCAGCCGGCCCATCCAAGCCCAAAGCTGCTCGAGGGCGTCCTAAAAGGATATCTGCAGCTTCCACACAGGGAATACTGCAGCTTTCCCAGATCCATGAGGCAGCCACAGGGGAAACACTGAGGGGAAGTCGTAGGTTAGGCACACGTAAAATCATCATAGACAGTCCCTCGAAGTCGAGGATGGCTTGCTTCCACTCTAAAAGTGAGTTCTCAGGTGGCTGACCAGTCCAATGCAGGACCTACAGTCTCTGTCACAGGTGGGGCAGACAGTGGTTGAAGGAAAGGGTGGGTCGGGAGCCTGGTTTGCCGCACATTCCTTCCGCTGTCTGCGCTTGATTTCTGCATGCTCTCGGTGACATGACTAGAGGTGCTCAGCGCCCTCCCGGATGCTCTTCCTCCACTTTGGGCGGTCTTGGGCCAGAGGTGCCGGTGGGGATGTTACACTTTATCAAGGAGGCTTTGAGGGTGTCCTTGAAGCGTTTCGTCTGCCCACCTGGGGCTTGCTTGCCTTGTCGAGGCTCCAAGAAGAGCACTTGTTTAGGGAGTCTCGTGTCAGACATGCAGACGATATGGCCCGCCCAGCGGAGCTGATTGAACATGGTCAGTGCTTCGATGCTGGGGATGTTAGCTTGAGCGAGAACACTGACGTTGGTGCGTCCGCCCCCCCAATGGATTTTCAGGACCTTACAGAAGTTGGTGGTATTTCTCCAGCGCTTTGAGGTATCTGCTGGAATTGGTCCACGTCTCTGAGCCATATAGGAGTGCGGGTATCACTACTGCCCTGTAGACCATAAGCTTGGTGCCAGATTTGAGGTCCTGGTCTTCAAAAACTCTCTTCCTCAGGCGACCGAAGGTTGCACTGGCGCACTGAAGGCAATGTTGGATGTCGTCATCGATGTTTGCCCTTGCTGACAGTAGGCTCCTGATGTATGGGAAATGGTCCACGTTATCCAAGGACTCACCGTGGATTTTGATAACCGGGGGGCAGTGCTGTGTGGTGGGGTCAGATTTGTCTTACGGATGTTTAGCGTAAGGCCCATGCCCTCGTACGCCTCGGTGAAGGTGTTGACGATGGCTTCGAGTTCGGCCTCCAAGTGTGCGCAGACGCAAGCGTCATCTGCATACTGTAGTTCGATGACAGACGATGAAACGACCTTGGATCTAGTCTGGAAGCACCGGAGATGGAACAGATTCCCATTTGTTACCACTTGGAATGCTGAGCTGGGGCGACGTTTCCAGTCTGAGCTCCTGGATTGAGATTTCAGTTTTCTCTCTGTGAATCTCAGGATCTCTATTTCTCTATCGCTAGTTTGTTTCCCCTTTTCTCTTTTTCAATTCCTATTTCTCTCTCTCCCAATTAAATGTTCTTATTCTGTTTCTCATTCCCTTTCCTCACTTCTATCTCTTTCTTCTTTCTCTTTTGCTCCCTTCCCTCTCTCTCTCTCCCTCTCTCTTTCTTTCATTCTCTCTTTCCCTCTCTCTGTCTCTCTCTCTCTCTCTCTCTCCCCTTGAGTGCGGATTCTGTGCTGAACTCCTCCAGTGCATTGAAGAGGCCCCTGGATTTGTTGCTGAGCAATACGGAGCTGGGTCCGGGATCTCCCCTAGATGATCTCTTACCGGACTTCTCTGTGAGACCGACTCAGCTGTTATTACTTTGAGGACTCCAGGGAGCTCAGATTTGGATCTTACCGTCTTGTGTCTCTCCGCTCCCATGGCTCCGAGATCTCTGACACTCTGCACCGGCTCTAAAAGCTGGCGGGGGCCCCACGAGAGTCGGTGTGGCCCACACCGCTGCAAGACCTGCCGGCCTGAATCTATGTCGGGGTGGCCAGTTGAGTCCAGAGCGGCGGCCCTTCGATTTTGATGAATGGCAGCCGCAAACGGGCAGTAACGGGTCTCTTTGAGACCCTGAATTTCGGACCCAGTATTCTTTTTCTGTCCTCCACACCATCCATCAGTGCCTCCAGCTCCATATCAGTGAACCTGTTGTCTCTCCTCGCACCTCTTACATCAGCCATCCTTCTAAACTCTCTCCCCCCTCAGGGCCTTGCTGCAAACTTTGGCCTTTATAAAGTCCAGGGAGCAGCTGGCTTGTTAGAAACCCTTACCTGCATGCTGAATTTCTCAGCGGTGATTACGCTCAAATTAAGACGGCCGCAATGCTGAAAGATCCACTTTGGAAGGGTTCATTAGCGTTGGAACCCATTTGTTCACTTTTGGAGCTGAAAAATGTCAGCGTTAATAGCCCCAAAAAGGTGGTAGGAGCACCAGCTTTCCAGCAGTACTGAATTTCGGGCCCATTATTTGTGCCCAATGAATCAGCTAAGTGCAGATTTGGTACATTTTACAATTTAAGTAAAGCAAATAAACGTAAACAAGATAGCTGTAGGAAAATAGTGCATGTTGTAGTTTTCAGGTGATGGGTGCTTGGTTTAATTTTATTATTACTGCACTTTATTATTTAAAACCATCGAGAAGCAATCTCTGGCCAGAACTGTAAGTCATTTTAAACTTCAGTCTTAATATAAAACTAGCAGTCTTGGAACAGGTACTAATGACAGCTCTGCAAGTTAGCTTGACTCATGTAGTGTGTAAAATGGCAAATTAGAGTTTTAATTTACAGCACAGTTTGGTGTAGGCAAAGGGAGAATGCCTGTAGTCACCTCCTACCAGTTAGTTCAAATTCACATCTGTTTTCAATAGCCACTTTTTATTTCCGTCATTTTGTTATGGTTTATTAACCTTTTTAAACGAAAAATTCTCTTGGAGTTACGTTTGTCAATTGTCATGAAATGTCATTAAGTGCACCGCACAAAGAAATAGCTGCTGCAGACACTGGGACTTGCTGGCATGCTGGCTGCCAAATAAAGCTACCATATATATATAGCCTAGCAATTAGGGTTAACATGGGTTTATCTAGCGTGCTTTCTGTTTCGTTGACCAAAATGACTATTTTCTCTTTTTATGGACAATGTTTGATTGTGATAAAATGGAAAGCATGTCTGAATGTCAACATGCTGCTATGTGGGGTAACTCTTAGCCATATGGAGACGCTGCTTTTAGCATTTTAGCCTACAAGTTAATTTAGTTTGTTCTCATGCTCCTTTAAGTCAGGCTTACTGGAACCCCCAACAGGTTTGATCAGACTATGCAGCCTTACCTAATTGATTCCAAATGGAGCTAATACAATTTTGCTGAAATAATAGGCAGCAGTTCATTTTGTAGGCCAGCAGCGAGTGCATCATTAAGACGCACTTCTAGGCACTGCGGTCGTCTGAGGACAGGGATCACCAGCCTGCTAAGGAACGCGCTCAGTTCCATTTAACACGGCTTTAAAAGAAAAGGACCTGACAACAACACTTTTCTTATTTACGGTTTTGGCACAGACTGACTGACCCGATTTACGATGCCTTTATTTCTTTTTGCACAAATTATATCTATTATTACAGCGAGGGCTTTCAGACTCTGCTTTGTGCTCAATTAAATAAAAAGCTACAGGTGACAGTTTAGAGAGATATGTTTTGTATACCAAACACGATCTATACTGGATTCTAGTATATCAAGCTCCGTATATACCAAATTCTCTGTATACCAAACACGATATCAAATTCTAGTATTTCAAGCTCCATGTAAACTCTATACCAAAACCACTGTAAAATAAAGTGTAAGTTCACTGTATACCAAAGTCACTCCATATATTTTTGTCTTCTGTGTTCCAGATTATTCTTATAGGAGAAACTACCTCCCCATGCCCCACAGTGTTTTCACTTGGCCCTGTATTCGATATAAAGTGTAGCATGCCCAGGGAATGAACAGAAGGCCCTTTTCAGATTATGCCTGCTGCTGGCTCACACTTCGCCTTCACGTGTTTTCCTTGTCTTCAGAAGGTGGCAGAATAACATTAAACTAAACTTTAACTGCCAAATAAATATATTAAACAATAATGGAACAAGTGAATAGTTGCAGTAACACACAGTCATTGCTATGCTTAACAAGCTCCTTGTATAGTAGAAAACAATAGTTTGCAAATTTTGATCATTTTCTTTTTGTCATCACCATGAATGCAGACTGGTCTAACTATATCTCTTTGAAGGTTCCAGATGCTAATTTGATAAAGACAGACTGATAAACATTTTCAAAATGGTTACTACGACCAGTAAAATAATTGTCTGTTGAGTTCAAAAGGAGCTGCCAATCAAACACTTATTTGAACAAATCACACAACATGTTTGTATTTGAATTAAAATACTTGGATCCTTCCTCAGGCAACTGTCTAACCACAGCCTGACTAATTGTTGCGACAAATGTATCAAGTGAAATGATTTCTATGGGCGAAGCTGTGTTTTTTTTTAACCCTTTATGCACCTTGGCAATTAGGGAAGAACATACCAAGCTAAAACTTAAGACAAAAATACTTCAAAGAGGGCCAGGACAGTGTTCCAGTTATTCTCTGACACTCCAATGTATTATTACATTGCTGTTTGTGGGACCTGGCTGTGTGCAAATTGGCTGCCATGTTTCCCACATTACAACAGTGACTCCACTTGGCTGTAAAACGCTTTGAAACGTCTGGTGGTTGTGAAAGGCGCTATATAAATGCAAGTCTTTTACTTGTGCAGGTAAGTTTATCCTTCATCTTGTTGCTGAATCATCTCACTTTGCCACCACTACCACCTGCCATGCCATCTCTTCCTCTCTCCGTGCCATCTGTTTCTTCTGCCACGCCACATTTCATTCCTGCCATATCACCTCCCCCTCCCACTTTGACTTGTGTGTGCATCTCAGAGCTAGTTTCAGAGGGGCCAGTTCTTGCGCTGTTTCAATGTGCTATTTGCAATTTCTTTAAACAAAATGTCACCCACTTCTTCCCACTTCCTACACTGGACCTTGTTTGCTGTTATTCTTCCAGAGTGAGCTGCAATAGTAATGATAAATAAATGGTGAGATTTAAAAATGGGTTATCAATTCTAGAACCGGTCTTGATACCACGTGTATAATAATAACTTTAATTTATATAGCGCCGTTAACGTAATAAAACTTCCCAAGGCGCTTCACAACAGTGTTACAGACAAACAGATAAATTTGACACCGAGCCACAGAACAAATTAAGGCAGATGATCAAAAGCTTGTTTAAAGAGGTAGGTTTTAACGAGCGTCTTAAAGGAGGAAAAAGAGGGAGAGAGGCGTAGAGGTTTAGGAAGGGAGTTCCAGAGCTTAGGGGCCAGGCAGTTGAAGGCACGTCCACCGATGGTTGAGCAATTATAATGAGGGATGTTCAAAAGAGGGCAGAATTTGAGGAGCGCACATCTTGTGGGATTGTGCAGCTGAAAAAGATCACAGAGATAGGGAGGGGCAAGTCCATGGAGTGATTTGTAAACAAGGATAAGAATTTTGAAATCGAGGCGTTGTTTAACTGGGAGCCAATGTAGGTCAGAAAGCACAGGGGTGATGGGTAATCTTGACGGTGCGGGTTAGTACACAGGCTGCTGAGTTTTGGATGACTTCATTTTTGGATGTATACTGACGACACCCAGCTCTACCACACCATCACTTCTCTCAAACCCTTCATGGTCTCTAAATTGTCAGACTGGATGGGCAGAAATTTTCTCCAATTAAATATTGGGAAGACCGAAGCCATTGTCTTTGGTCCCCGCCACAAACTGCATTCTCTAGCCACCGACTCCATCCCTCTCCCTAGCATCTGTCTGAGGCTGAACCAGATTGTTCGCAACCTAGGTGTCATACTTGATCCTAAAATGAGTTTCCGGCCACATATCCACGGCATAATTAAAACAGTCTATTTCCACCTCCGTAACATTGCCCGTCTCCGCCCCTGCCTCAGCTCATCTGCTGCTGAAACTCTCATCCATGTCTTTGTTAACTCTAGATTTGACAATTCCAACGTACTCCTGGCTGGCCTCCCACATTCTACCCTAGGATGAGGAGGGATAGTTTACCTTTGTCACAGTCACAAAAGATGTCATTTGTGACTTTGATGAGAGCTGTTTCGGTACTGTGGCAGGGGCGAAAACCAGATTGAAGGGATTCAAACATGGAGTTCCGGGAAAGATGGGCACGGATTTGGGAATTGACAACACGTTCAAGGACTTTAGAGAATTTATAAATTTAAAGAGAAATTTAAAGCCATAGAGCAGAGCAGTGTTTTGGGTAAGGATAAGCAGAGTGTGACAGGAAGGAACAGTGAGTTTAACGGTAATTGTACATCTGTGAATAAGATCAAATCAAGGAAGACAGTTTAAAACGTTAAAATTAAAGACGCTGTATATAAGAACATAAGAAATAGGAGCAGGAGTAGGCCCTATGGCCCACTGAGCCTGCTCCACCATTCAAAAAGATCATGGTTCATTGATCTCAACTCCACTTTCCCGCCCGATCTCCATATCCCTTGATTTCCCCTGGACTCTAAAAATCTATTTATCTCAGCCTTGAACATATTCAGAGACTCAGCATCCACAGAAATCTGGGGCACAGAATTCCAAAGATTCACAACCCTCTGATTGAAGAAATTCCTCCTCGTCCTCGTCTTAAATGGCCCTCCTCGTATCCTGAGACTGTGCCCCCTAGTTCTAGACACTCCAGCCAGGGGGAACAACCTCTCAGCATCTACTATGTCAATCCCTTTCAGAATCTTGTATGTTTCCATGAGATTACCTCTCATTCTTCTAAACTCCAGAGAGTATAGACTCATTCTACACAGTCTCTCATCATAAGACAGCCCTCTCATCCCAGGAATCAATCCAGTGAACCACCGTTTTACTGCCTCCAAGTATATCCTTCCTTAGATAAGGAGACCAAAACTGTGCACAGTACTCCAAGTGTGGTCTCCATTACAAAGGATAAATCTCATGAGGTTCTGACTTTCGTGAAGAGAGAGCTCTTTCAGGGGAATCGTTAGTACAGGGAATATGCATTTTGCATATAATCACGTTACTCATGTATGTGTCCCACATTAGGTTTTAAAAATATCCTGTGGTAAATTTTCCACAGGGGTTCCCCCCAATCGGCTGCAATTTCTCCAGGGTTCCTACTGATCATCCGTGGTGCAGGCTCGAAGGGCCGAATGGCCTACTCCTGCACCTATTTTCTATGTTTCTATTTTCTATGTTTATGGTTGTGTCCATGTAAAAGGCCCCTAGACAGAGCCCTGCAAACACACATTTAGTGCACTGCACAATTTAGATGCAGTCCAACAAAGTCAGTCAGAATTTCTCCTGAATCATGTCCATTAGGTGATGCTGATTATGTGATTCTTATGCACATCCATCTGGACCTGTTTATATCTGAGTCTGTCCTAATGAGTTTCATAGGGCCTGAAATTACGCTCAGCGTAGGCTGTTGGAAGCCTTCTGAAAGGTCCTGCAAGTTCTGGATTTCCGCATGCGTGAAAACCTGGAACTTGTGATCTGTCAGGTTTTGAATTGACAGATCATTCACATCCGCTGCAACAACACTTTCGCTGGCACAGAGTTGGGCTACTTGCCCAACTACTGCCCAGACAATGCCCACAAAACCCTTACGCCTGGTAAAAGCAGGCATAAGGCTTTCTTCAACCAGCGTAAGGTTTAAAATAAATGTTAAAATAAAATAATAAAACATACACATACATTTAAAATAAGTTAGCTAAAACTTAAAACAGCTAGATTTTGGCCAGTTGTAAATGTTTTAATTTATTTTTCAAAAAATGTATTTTTACTTTAAAAGCTTAATTAACAGGTATTTTAATTAATTTTGAACATGGGAACATTTATTTTTATCTAAGTGGTATGTATTCTTATTTATTTGGGGATTTATAATATGCTTATGGGATTCCATTTGTAAATGGAATCCCCATAAGCATCATAGGAATCTCCCTTTTTGATTGGTTGACCGGGCCCACATGATCCTAGGAATACTTGCGAAATGCATGCACGCCTGGGATCCGTAGGCCTTTACGCAGGCGTACGTCTGCAGGCCCAAGAAGGGAACTCTCTGTAGCTGTGGAGCCAGGAGGGAAGTACAGAAATATTTCATGGGTCGGAGGCGTACTCCAGAGATACACCTCCGAATGCAAATTCAGGACCATTGTGTTCTCACTAGCCATTGCACTGATATTCCCTTTTTGGTACTCGAGTGTGTGGCAGTTATTTCATATGTAAATATTTGGGCAGGTTCAAATTGAAGTTCATTAATTTTGTGGTTATTGAAAGAAATAACTTGCATTTATATAGCACCTTTCATGACCTCACAGCCTTCCAAATTACTTCACAGCCAATTAATTACTTTTGAAGTGTAGTCACTGTGTACAGTAATGAGATAAAGGACCAATTAAACTGCATTAGTGGTGTTCGTTGAGGGATAAATGTTGGGCAGGACACCAGGAGAACTCCTTGTTCCTCTTCAAATAGTGCTGTGGGATTATTTATGTCCACCTGAGTGGGCAAACAGAATTTAACATCTCAAGTGAGGCGGGGTGAGGACTGGTGCAGGAGGGACAAAAGGGAGTAAAAGAAGATGCATTGCAAGAAATGGGTACAGAGGGAACTGTACTGACCTTTCTTGACCTAGTGAGGTTATTGAAATATTTTCGACTGGATCCAGGTCCTTGGTGTCACATGTCTGGTGCTGACTTTCTGAATGACCTCAGCCACGCCTTCTTAGTGATGCCACCAGGTTTCTTTTTCCCACTTATGGGGATAGCACTTTTCTCCTGGTCCTCACTGCATCTATCATCACCTCCAGAGAGGTATCAGAGAATCTGGGGGCCATCCTTCCTTTTTTTGCAGCCATCTAGGCATTTATCACCAATATTGTGCAATCCCTCAGATGTGAACCCTGACTGAAAGCAGCCTTCTTGAAGACGCTTTAAATAGTGGCGTGGTCTCTGACTAGAAGTTGTGCCATGTGAGTGGGCCCATGAGAATTGCCCGGAAACCCGGAAGCATTATGGAAATGGGCCTGGCCATCAAAATTGGCCAGGCCTCCACGTCTCCTGAAGTTGCGTATTCATCACCCGCTTCCATGGGCGAATGCTCCGTTCCCGAACCCCACTTAAAATCAAGACCAAAGTCAAATGCTCTAAACAAACCAATGAAATATACAGTAGGTTCTAGTATTTATTTTAATTTACAGCCGACTTCGATAAAGTAATTAAAGATAATTTTCAGACTTTGAGCCGGAGGTAATGAATTTGAAAAAAAGGCAAATCCCAGAGACTCATATTTCATTTTAATTTATGATGAATTGAGATCCATATTTAAAATGAAAATAAAGACAGAGATTTGCATTTCTATGGCGCCTTTCATGACCTGAGGATGTCCCACAGCCAATGAAATACTTTTGAAGTGTAGTCACCGTTGTAATGTAGGAAATGTGGCAGCCAATTTGCACACAGCAAGCTCCCACAAACAGCAATGTGATAATGACCAGATAATGTGTTCTTTAGTGATGTTGATTGAGGGATAAATATTGCCACTGGGGATAACTCCCCTGCTCTTCTTCGAAATATGGGATGGGGAAGAACATGGTTTGTGAAAGAAACAATGTACCTTCAGAATGTTTTTATCATTCTTTCCATGGAATTTATTCACCTTATATCCAACACGGGGAAACCATAGGACTGAATTCCTTTAAGAATTTTGTTTGTTGCAGGCTTAAAGACCTATGTGATCTTTTTCTCCTCCTGCTTTGCAGAAGAATTCAAGCTGGACTACCTCCTTAGTATAGTGCATTACATGGTATTATACTTTTGGAAATGCCCTGTACCTCATAGAACCATCCAGATCTGCACGACATGCTTGTGAATAAATTTCATCCAATGGAGTTAAAATGGGGTCACTTTTACATGCTGGACAATTTAGAAATATACCCCACATACCAGAGCATCCAATCTCTTGAACACTTGTTCAGAGCTATGCATCCATTAAACTGGTCATAGTACTTCCATATTTCATCTGTATAAGAAAAATCACTGATGAATATGTAAATGGCACAGTTAAAAGAACTTCACGGGACTGTATAAAACTATACCTAGCTGGGACAAAGAACTGACCCAATCTTATTCACACTGTATTAGTGGCATATTTCCAAAGGAGCTGCTAGTGAGAGTACCTCAAAACTCAGAGGAAGGGAGCAGCCCTGGTATTGTTGTGGAGTGAGTTGAGGCCACCACTTCAGTGCTTTACTTACAAAATGAAAGCTAACAACCAAGTGTAAAAAAAAGTGAGATTAAAAGTCATCTGAAACAGAAAGCATCTCAAGGTCATTTGGTAGTAGGCATTTGAAGATGGCAGGACTCAACAGGATTGACCAACATTGGTGTTAAAGACTGCTCTTGGGAATTGATTGAAGTCATCAATGTTCACTCACTAGATGATCAGGCTGAAGCCAAGGCTTGAACCAACTGGACAAGCAAAGCGAAAACCGGCACAAATTCCTTAAACCTCATTTTAACCTTATGGAATATTGAATTAGGTTCTTATTGCAGTTTTGAGGCACCGCTCTGATCTCTTTTTGGTTCTGCTTAGTTTTGGGTCTTCAATGTCAGCTGTTCCTGGGTTATGTCTCCTCACTGATAAAGCACTCAAGGCAACAGTAATGACCTCTGGAAAACTATCCACTGTGCATCAACCAATAGAGAAGAGTTGTCAAAACTTCTATGGGCTGCTTAACCAAAAAGCATTTACTGAGGCATTTGAAGACCATAGATCAAAACATAAAATGTCCATTTCATAGAATCATAGAAATTTACAGCACAGAAGGAGACAATTTTGGCCCATTCAAGTATTTTTTAAATGTGGTGAAGGTTTCTGCCTCTAGCACCCTTTCAGGCAGTGAGTTCCAGACACCCACCACCCTCTGGGTGAAGAAATTCCCCTTCATATCTCCTCTAAACCTACCCCTAATTACTTTAAATCTATGCCCCTGGTTGTTGACTCCTCTGCCAAGGGAATCAGGTCCTTCCTACACACTCTATCCAGGCCCTTCATAATTTTATACACCTCCATCAGGTCTCCCCTTAGCCTCCTCTGTTCCAAAGAAAACAGACCCAGCATCTCCTATCTTTCCTCATAGCCCAAAATTCTCCATTCCAGGCAACATTTTTGCAGATCTCCTCTGCACCCTTTCCAGTGCAATCACATCTTTCCTGTAATGTGGTGACCAGAACTGCACACAGTACTCCAGCTGTGGCCTAACCAGTGTTTTATACAGTTCAAGCATAACTTCCTTGCCATTGTATTCCATGTCTCGACTTATAAAGGCAAGTATTCCATATATGCCTTATTAACCACCTTATCTACCTGGCCTGCTACCTTCAGCGATCTGTGGACCTGCACTCCAAGGTCCCTTTGTTCCTCTACACTTTTCAGTGTCGTACCATTTAATGTGTATTCCCTTGCCATTTTAGACCTCCCCAAATGCAGCATCTCACACTTATTGGATTGAATTCCATTTGCCACTGTTCTGCCTACCTGACCAGTACATTCATATCTTCCTGCAGTCCACAGCTTTCTTCTTCATTATCAACCACATGGCCTATTTTAGTGTCACCTGTAAACTTCTTAATCATACCCCCATTGTTTAAGTTCAAGTCATTGATATATATCACAAAAAGCAAGGGACCCAGCACTGAGTCCTGCGGACATGCACTGGATACAGCCTTTGAGTCACAAAAACACCCATCAACCATTATCCTTTGCTTGCTGCCTCCGAGCCAATTTTGGATCCAACTTGTCACTTTGTCCTGGATCCCATGGATTATTACTTTCATGACCAGTCTGCCATGTGGGACCTTATCAAAAGCTTTGCTAAAATCCATATACACTACATCATACGCACTGCCCTCATTGACCCTCCGGGTTACCTTCTTGAAAATTTCAATCAAGTTAGTCAGACACGACCTTCCCTTGACAAATCCATGATTAATCCATGTCTTTCCAAATTAAGATTTGTCCTGTCCCTCAGGATTTTTTCCAATAATTTTCCCACCACCGAGGTTAGGCTGACTAGCCTGTAATTTCTCAGTCTATCCCTTTCTCCCTTTTTAAACAAAGATACAACATTAGCAGTCCCCCAGTCCTCTGGCACCGCTCCTGTAGCCAAAGAGGATTGGAAAATGATGGTCAAAGTCTCTGCTATTTCCTTTTTTGCTTCTCTTAACAGCCTGGGATACATTTCATCTGGGCCTGAGGATTTATTCACTTTCAAAGCTGCTAAGCTTCTTCATACTTCCTCTCCCACTATCTTTAGCTCGTCAAATATTTCACACTCCTCCTCCCTCATTGCAAAGTCTGCATTGCCCCTCTCTTTATGAAAATGGATGCAAAGTATTCATTAAAAATCCTACCCACTTCTTCTGCCTCCACACACAGATTTCCTTTATGATCTCTAATAGGCCCCACTCTTTCTCCAGTTATCCTCGTGCTCTTAATATATTTATAAAACATCTTCAGGTTTTCCCTGATTTCACTTGCCAACATTCTTTCATGCTCTCCTTTTGCTTTCCTGATATATTTTTTTTTATAATTGCACCCCTGCACTTCTTATACTCCTCTAGAGTTTCTGCAGTGTTGAGTTCCTGGTATCTGTCAAAAGCTTCTCTTTTTTTGTTTATCTTACTCTATATGTCCCTTGACATAAAGTGGGCACTAGATTTGTTAGCCCCACCCTTTTTTTTAAAGGAAACATATTTGCTCTGCATCCTCAGGATTTCCTCCTGGAATAATAATGGAGAACAGGGAAATGACAGAGACGTTGAACAAACATTTTGTATCGGTCGTCACGGTAGAAGACACTGAAAACATCCCAATAGTGGATAATCAAATGGATATAGGGAGGGAGGAATTTAATACAATCACTATCACTAATGTAATACTCGGTAAAATAATGGGACTAAAGGTGGACAATTCTCTTGGACCTGATGGCTTACATCCTAGGATCTTAAACAAAGTGGCTGCAGAGATAATGGAAGCATTGGTTGTAATCTACCAAATTCCCTGGATTCTGGGGCAATCCCAGCGGATTAGAAAGCCGCATATGTAACACCCCTATTTAAAAAAGGAGGCAGACAAAAAGCAGGAAATTATAACCCAGTTAGCCTAACATCTGTCATTGGGAAAATGCTGGAGACCATTATTAAGGAAGCAGTAGCGGAACATTTGGAAAAACATAATTCAATTAAGCAGATTTAACATGGTTTTATGAAAGGGAAATCATGTTTGACACATTTTCTGGAGTTCTTTGAGGATGTATCAAGCAGGGTAGATAAGGGGAAACCAATGGATGTGGTGTATTTGGATTTCCAGAAGGCATTCGACAAAGTGCCACATAAAAGGTTACTGCACAAGATAAAAGTTCACGGGGATGGGGGTAATATATTAGCATGTATAGAGGATTGGCTAACTAACAGAAAACAGAGAGTCGGGATAAATGGATCATTTTCCAGTTGGCAAAAAGTAACTAGTGGGATGCCGCAGGGATCGGCGCTGGGTCCTCAAATATTTACAATCTATATTAATGACTTGGATGAAGGGACTGAGTGTAATGTAGCCAAGTTTGCTGATGATACAAAGATGGGTGGTAAAGCAAATTGTGAGGGGGACACAAAAATCTGCAAAGGGATATAGACAGGCTAAGTGGGGAAAGATTTGGCAGATGGGAGTATAATGTGGGAAAATATGAGGTTATCCACTTTGGCAGAAAAAAATAGAAAAGCAAATTATAATGGAAATAGAGAAAAATTGCAAAGTGCTACAGTACAGAGGGACCTGGGGGTCCTTGTGCATGAAACACACAAAGTTAGAATGCAGGTACAGCAAGTAATCAGGAAGGCAAATGGAATATTGACCTTTATTGCAAGGGGGATAGAGTATAAAAGCAGAGAAGTCCTGCTACAACTGTATAGGGTATTGGTAAGGCCACACCTAGAGTACTGTGTACAGTTTTGGTCTCTGTATTTAAGGAAGGATATACTTGCATTGGAGGCTGTTCAGAGAAGGTTCACTAGGTTGATTCCGGACATGAGGGGGTTGACTTATGAAGATAGGTTGAGTAGGTTGGGCCTATACTCATTAGAGTTCAGAATAATGAGAGGTGATCTTATTGAAACATATAAGATAATGAGGAGGCTCGACAAGATGGATGCAGAGAGATATTTCCAGCGCGCAAAGTCGGCGCGCTTGAGGTCAGTGCGCTGACAAAACTTGTTGGTGAAAATCTAGCTCAGGGGAACTAAAACTAGGGGGCATAGTCTCAGAATAAGGGGCCGTCCATTTAAAACTGAGGTGAGGAGGAGTTTCTTCTCTCAGAGGATTGTAAATCTGTGGAATTCTCTGCCCCAGAGAGCTGTGGAGGCTGGGTCATTGAATATATTTAAGGCGGAGATTGACAGATTTTTGAGTGATAAGGAAATAAAAGGGTATGGGGAGCGGGCAAGGAAGTGGAGCTGAGTCCAAGATCAGATCAGCCATGATCTTATTAAATGGCAGAGCAGGCTCAAGGGGCCAAATGGCCTACTCCTGCTCCTATTTCTTATGTTCTTATGTTCTCAAAGTTGGTAATCTCTGGGTACTCCCAGTGACATGTGCTAGTGAATATAGAAACTGAAAGATCGTGGCAGGTAAATGCGTGGATGGATAAATGCTGCAGGAAGAAGGGCTGCAGATTCCTGGGGCATCGGGACCAGTTCTGGGGCACAGGGACCTGTACAAGCCTGACAGGTTGCATCTGAACAGTCCTGGGACCAATGGCCTCGTGGGGAGGTTAGCTAATATTGTGGTGGAGGGTTGAAACTAATTTGGCAGGGCAGGAGCACCAGGACTCAGCAGCAGAGAGGGGAGACAAGGTGTGTAGAAAACTAGGAGAGACTAACAGCAACAGAATAAAGAATAGTGTAGAAAAAGCAGGAATTAAATGGAGGAAAAAGGAAAAGCCGACTAGCATGGTCTTGGAATGCATGTGTGTTAATGCGAGGAGTGTTATAACTATTTTTGTAAACAACCAGAAGCGTCAAATGTTTAACACAATACAACGAGGACAAATAAGGTTGACGAGCTACAGGTGCAAGTTACCACATGGGGTAATGATATAGTGGCTTAAACATGGGCAGGAGTGGGAACTTTCTGGCTACAATGTATTCAGGAGGGATAAGGAAGGAAAAAAGACGGAGGGGGTGGGGGTTTGACAGTATTGATCAAGGATAGTATTATAGTTCTACAAAGGGATGATATACTGTAGGTTTCAAAGACTGAATCTATTTGGTTTGAGTTAAGGAACAGAAAACGAGCTGTTATATTGTCGAATGTTTACTCTCGACTTCCAATTGTGAGGAGATAGAGGAGCAAATCTGAAGGAAAATTTCACAGAAATGTAAAAATGACAGCAGTAATAGTAGGGGACTTCAATTACTCTAATATAGACTGGCGGGGGGGGGGGGGAACAAAGCAAAGGAAAGGGGGATGACGAATTTCTAAAATGTGTACAGGAGAACACGAGAAGGTTTATGACAAAAGTCAGGTCAAAATATGGCAGAAACCTAGTCAGAATACAGAGAGTGCAGGAGGAAATTGAAAAAAGATTAAGAAGGGCAAAGTGAGAGTATGAGAAAAGATTAGCGGTTAACATAAAAGGGAACACCAAAATCCTTTATGAGTTACCCAGTCCAGATGGGATGCATCCTAGGTTGCTGAGGGAAGCTAGGGTGGAGATAGCTGAAGCTCTGACCACAATCTTTCAATCCTCCCTGGATATGGGAATGGTACCAGAGCACTTGAGGATTGCAGATGTTACATCCCCTATTCAAAAAAGGGGAGAGAGATAAACCTGATAACTACAGGCCAATCAGTTCAACTTCAGTGGTGGGAAAAGGGAAAAGAGAATAGTGATGAACGAATGTTTTCCTGACTGGAGAGAAGTATGCAGTGGGGTCATAAGAACATAAGACATACGAGCAGGAGTAGGCCATTGGCCCCTCGAGCCTGCTCCGCCAATAAATAAGATCAACTCCACTTCACTGCCCGTTCCCCATAACCCTTGACTCCCTTGGGTCCCCCAGGTGCCGGGATTAAAACCATTGCTTTTCTTGTTATATATAAATGGATTTGGTTATAGGAGTACAATTTTGAAGTTTGCGGATGATACAAAACTTGGCAATGTAGTAAATAGTGATATATATATTGCAGGATAGTAGCAGACTTCAGGAGGACAAAGTCAGACTGGTGAAATGGGCAGAAATTGGCAGATGCAATTTAATGCAGATAAGTGTGAAGTGATGCATTTTGGGAGAAACATGGAGTAGCAGTATAATCTAAATGGTACTATTTTGAACGGGGTGCAAGACAGAGACCTGGGGGTGCATATTCACAAATCATTGAAGGTGGCAGGGCAAGTTGAAACATAGAAAATAGGTGCAGGAGTAGGCCATTCGGCCCTTCTAGCCTGCACCGCCATTCAATGAGTTCATGGCTGAACATTCAACTTCAGTACCCCATTCCTGCTTTCTCGCCATACCCCTTGATCCCCCTAGCAGTAAGGACCTCATCTAACTCCTTTTTGAATATATTTAGTGAATTGGCCTCAACAACTTTCTGTGGTAGAGAATTCCACAGGTTCACCACTCTCTGGGTGAAGAAGTTCCTCCGCATCTCGGTCCTAAATGGCTTACCCCTTATCCTTAGACTGTGACCCCTGGTTCTGGACTTCCCCAACATTGGGAACATTCTTCCTGCATCTAACCTGTCTAACCCCGTCAGAATTTTATATGTTTCTATGAGGTCCCCTCTCATTCTTCTGAACTCCAGTGAATACAAGCCCAGTTGATCCAGTCTTTCTTGATAGGTCAGTCCCGCCATCCCGGGAATCAGTCTGGTGAACCTTCGCTGCACTCCCTGAATAGCAAGAATGTCCTTCCTCAGGTTAGGAGACCAAAACTGTATACAATACTCCAGGTGTGGCCTCACCAATGCCCTGTACAACTGTAGCAACACCTCCCTGCCCCTGTACTCAAATCCCCTTGCTATGAAGGCCAACATGCCATTTGCTTTCTTAACCGCCTGCTGCACCTGCATGCCAACCTTCAATGACTGATGTACCATGACACCCAGGTCTCTTTGCACCTCCCCTTTTCCTAATCTGTCACCACTCAGATAATAGTCTGTCTCTCTGTTTTTACCACCAAAGTGGATAACCTCACATTTATCCACATTATACTTCATCTGCCATGCATTTGCCCACTCACCTAACCTATCCAAGTCGCTCTGCAGCCTCACAGCATCCTCCTCGCAGCTCACACTGCCACCCAACTTAGTGTCATCCGCAAATTTGGAGATACTACATTTAATCCGCTCATCTAAATCATTAATGTACAGTATAAACAGCTGGGGCCCCAGCACAGAACCTTGCGGTACCCCACTAGTCACTGCCTGCCATTCTGAAAAGTACCCATTTACTCCTACTCTTTGCTTCCTGTCTGACAACCAGTTCTCAATCCATGTCAGTACACTACCCCCAATCCCATGTGCTCTAACTTTGCACATCAATCTCTTGTGTGGGACCTTGTCGAACGCCTTCTGAAAGTCCAAATATACCACATCAACTGGTTCTCCCTTGTCCACTCTACTGGAAACATCCTCAAAAAATTCCAGAAGATTTGTCAAGCATGATTTCCCTTTCACAAATCCATGCTGACTTGGACCTATCATGTCACCTCTTTCCAAATGCACTGCTATGACATCCTTAATAATTGATTCCATCATTTTACCCACTACCGATGTCAGGCTGACCGGTCTATAATTCCCTGTTTTCTCTCTCCCTCCTTTTTTAAAAAGTGGGGTTACATTGGCTATCCTCCACTCCATAGGAACTGATCCAGAGTCAATGGAATGTTGGAAAATGACTGTCAACGCATCCACTATTTCCAAGGCCACCTCCTTAAGTACTCTGGGATGCAGTCCATCAGGCCCTGGGGATTTATCGGCCTTCAATCCCATCAATTTCCCCAACACAATTTCCCGGCTAATAAGGATTTCCCTCAGTTCCTCCTCCTTACTAGACCCCCCGACCCCTTTTATAACCGGAAGGTTGTTCGTGTCCTCCTTCGTGAATACCGAAAGGCGGTAATGGGATACTTGGCTTTGTAAATAGGGGCATTGAATACAAAAACAAGGAAGTCATGCCAAACCTTTACAAATCACTGGTTAGGCCCTAGCTGGAGTATTGTGTACAATTCTGGGCACCACACTTTTGGAAGTATGTCAAGGTTTTGGGGAGGATACAGAGGAGGTTTACCAGGATGATACCAGGGTTGAGGGATTTCAGTAATGTGGAGATATTGGAGAAGCTGGGAGTGTTCTCCTGAAGAGGAGACCTAATAGAGGTATTCAAAATTATGAGTGGTTTTAATAGAGCAAGCAGGGAGAAATGGTTTTCTCTGGCAAGTTGGTCAGTAATCAGAAATCATAGATTGAAAATAATTGGCAAAAGAACTAGGAGGAAAATTAGGAGACATTTTTCCACATAGAGGGTTTTTAATATGTGGAATGTACTATGTGAAAGGGTGGTGGAATCAGACGCCATAGGAACTTTGAAAAAGCATGTATTTGAAGAAGATTAACTTTCAGGGTTATGGGGAAAATCTGGGGTGTGGGACTAAATTGGACAGCTCTTTCAAAGAGCCAGTACAGGCACGATAGGCTGAATGGCTTTGTTCTGTGCTGTAAGGTTCTATAAATCTAAAGTGTCATGTGGTTTTCAGCCTTTGAGCAAAAGATATATAAAGAGGAATGAACCATTGCTGTATTCATTCACAGGATGTGGGCATCGCTGGCAAGGCCAATGTTTATTGCCCACCCCTAATTGTCCTTGAGAAAGTGGGAGTGATCTACCATCTTGAACTGCTGCAGTCATGTGGTGAAGGTACTTCCATAGTGCTGTTAGGCAGCATGTTCCAGTGATGATGAAGGAACGGCGATATATGGCAAAGTCAGGATGGTATGTGACTTGGAGGGCAACTTGCAGGTGGCGGTATTCCAATGTGCCTGCTACCCATGGCCTTCTAGGTGGTAGAGGTCGTGGGTTTGGGAGGTGCTGACGAAGAAGCCTTGGCAAGTTGCTATGTATATCTTGTAGATGGTACACACTGCAGCCACAGTGCGCTGGTGGTGGAGGGATTGAATATTTAAGGTGGTGGATGTGGTGCCAATCAAGTGGGCTGCTTTGTCCTGGATGATGTCGAGCTTCTTGAGTGTTGTTGGAGTTGCATTCATCCAGGCAAGTGGAGAGTATTCCATTACACTCCGGACTTGTGCCTTGTAGATGGTGGAAAGGCTTTGGGGAGTCAGAAGGTGAGTCACTCACCGCAGAATACCCAGCCTCTGACCTGCCCTGTAACCACAGTATTAATGTGGCTGGTCCAGTTAAGTTTCTGGTTAATGGTGACCCCCAAGATATTGATGGTGGGGGATTCGGCGATCATAATGCCGTTGAATGTCAAGGGGCAGTGGTTAGACATTCTCTTGTTGGAGATGGTCATTGCCTGGCACTTGTGTGGCGTGAATGTTACTTGCCAGTGGACGTATTCCGAACTAAAGTCAGAAGAGCAACAGGTTTTCTTCTGTCACAATTTTTCTCAATAGAAACTGCGTCTGATTATCATCACCAAGCTCACAATTTTTGATGTGGAAAGCAAGCATACTCTATTCTTACTGTTATGTTACACAAGATCAGGATTACCTTGTCTCACCCCATCTGCCCCTTTGTCACCTAACAGCGATCTCCCTCTGTCACTCCCTTTCATTGTGGGCGAGAAGCTGCAGTATGGGGTGTACTTGCTTTTGCAAAGCAGGTCAAGAAATTAGCTCCTGAACCCCCCCCCCCCCACAAACTGAGTGGTAACATGGACCCAGAGTGATGGGAGCAAGCACCCAGAGTGATGGGGAAGACTTGCATATATGGTTGGTGACATAATAGTGGCTGTGGGTAATCTGGTTCTGAGGCCTGCTGATTTCCTTGGCATGCTTTCTTTCACCTTGCACTACTTAACTGTCCTATAATATGGTCGGCCGAATCATCAATGGATTGTCCGGGTGAAATAACAAAATCGGGGCACTTCAAAACTAACCCCATCACTAACTATAATGACTTGTTGGCTCAATTTGTATTGTAACAGCTCTTTTTTGTCACTCTTTTTCAGCTGTTCTGTTGACGTTTTCTAAATGCTTCAATTACAGTCCATCTCCCAGTGAATTAACGGACAAAATCCAGGTACCTTATAATCCATATAAAGCCAGGAGTAAAAAAAATTATACTGATGGAAACATTTTTTTATAAAAACATTAATAAAAATTAATAACAGAAGCCTTCAGTGCAAAATAAAAGAGGTTAAAGCCTTGAATCCTTAAAGAACACCATTGTTTGTGGAGCTTTCCTTAGTAACAAATCAAAGGGGTGATGGGACGTCAGCTCCTTCTTGGTCCAACTGGACAGTAGATCTCACGAGTCCTCATTTAAATGTAGCTATGTTACCTTTTCGGTGAGACAAATTTAGGCTGGTCTGAAAGGCCTGCTGGGAAACATAATTAATGGTGAAGATTCAGCAAGATGTACCTTAGCCAGATTTTCTTTCCACAACACCAATACCCCTCCTGCATCACTAGACTTAGGAGCGAGAAAATAAGTGAGATTTCACAACCCAGGGGCTGCACTCTGGGAGACTGCTTGTGATTTTCCATCCATTTATTTCTTGGTGCTGAGAGCACCAGAAAACCGAATCACAGATTCCCTAAAGCTATGAAACAAAGAGGTATGGGGGACAAAATTGCCCCTTTCTATAAAGCCTCTGGCCGCCTGAAAGCGGTGGCCATGGGTTGGTGTGGACTGGCCGCTGAGTCTCCGTGGAGTGGCCGCCATTTTTGAAATTGCCCTTTCTCGGGTTTGGAGCGGTGTAGGGGACCGCTCCGTCCATTTTCCCAATGCGGCATGCACGCGCCGACCCCTTCCCGAAATTTCCCCATGGGAAATTGCCCCTTTCCCGGAATTACCCCATGGGAGCGACCCCGCCGCCGGTCGGTACCACTGACAGCTTTTACTGTTGGTACACTCTCTGTGGCTTGGCAGTGCAGCTGCCCTTAAAGGGAAGGTGGCGCTGCTGGCGACGCCGTTATTTTTTTTGTCGGCTGAATGCCAGGTTGGGCCAACAATTATGCCCGCGGGTTCGGCCGGGCCGCCAACAGGCAGCCTGGCCCGGCCGAACCTGTGGGCATAATTGTTGGCCCGGCCTAAACCCTCCCTGGTGGCTCAGTGTTTGCCACTAGTGGTTACAGAGTTCGTAGTGGCCCTCCCCTTTAACTGTTGGGGAGAGACGTTGTGATGCATCAGCGCGTTGACGTCATCAGCGCGGTGCTGATTCCTTGCAGCGTTGGTCACTCTGCCCCGCCCTCACTTCCGCCCAGCTAGTGACAGCTACCCTGCCCCGCCCCCACGATGAAGCCACTTCTGCCCCGCTCCAAAAAATAGCACGAAGTTCTGAATTTCTCCGATTTGGCCGCCCCATGCACTGTTTCGGGCGGTGGGCAATTTCGGCCCCATGTACTTTTAATAGGGCTCTTTACAACAGGTTATTGGGGTATACAGATGTTACTGAAACGTGTGATTAAATAATGTAAAACCCCTTTGGAAAATTCCCCCTTTACCCTCATGGTGAATCTTCCCAGTGCTTAGCTGCAGGTTTAAGCACAGCTTGGTTTTTACCATTTTCTCCAAGGGAAATTTCATTCCCATATCCCTTAAAAGAATTCTGACCTAGAAATTGGATGTGGCCCGAAAATTGGTGGTGTCATGGCCCAGCACTATTTTGCTGCGCCTGTTCAAAGTGGTCCAGGCTGCGCACAAAATTCATGCCGCCTGCTCATTTACATGATTGGAATGCTGATCTCAGCACTAAACGCACTGCTGATTGGCTTACCGCTCAACAGGTGGGCCAATAATGGGGGCAGTTAATTCCTAGTCATGTTTGGCCAAGTCTTTCTGCCTTTCTCCACTACTTAATGGGAAGGTGCTTTGATGTAGCAGAACCTCATTGGCAGTGAAATTCATTTGGAACACATGGCTCAGCACCAGCAAAGAGAATGAGCCAGAAGGTTCTCTGATGTGGCTCTGGAGACATTGGTACTGGTCGTGGAGAGGAGGCGGGCTGTCCTGTTACTGTAGGGTGTCAGGAAGCCATCACTGCACACTTTGAGAAGGCTGTGGCAAGTGACAGCCGGATATTGCATGACTAATAGTATCGTAACTCAGACATGGACCAATGCCATAAGAAGTTTAATGACCTCACACAGGTCAAGGTGAGCGAAGGCTTCAGCAAATGCCATATCCCACAATCTGAACCACAAGTCTCACACACTGCTCAATGCACCACACACCCATCACTTACCTACCAACAATCTTTACCTTTCAGCACTCATACCTCACAATCATAGCTTCACTTCACCCTCACACACTTGCCACTGCAGCAAGACTCACACCCACATCTCACACATGGGAAAGGGTAGCTCAGGGGTCAGCTCCCCAGAAGGCGAGTTTGTGCACGAGTTCTGCTGCACAGGTCTCAGATGATGCGTTGAAAAGTGATGGTATGCACGTCAAAGAGCACGACAATATATTGACATTCATGTTAATAATCATGTCAATAACTGAGAAAAAAATACAGTTTTGATGAAGAAGGATAACAAGTAAACCAACTCCTTGCATCTTTAATAAATACTGCAAATCTGCTAGAACAAAAAAAATTCCTTGCATAACAACAGTGACAATACTTCAAAAATACTTAATTGGCTGTAAATTGGTTAGTCCTGAGGTTGTGAAAAGCGTTCTACATGTGTAAGTTATTTCTTTCTTTCTGTTATGTATGAATAAAGAGTCTGACTAGATACTGTGAGATCAAAGTAAAATGTGACCTTAGCCTTTTATTGCAGGTCTCCAGAGTGCCTCTCCAGCTTGTGAGGCCTCCTTAAGTACAGGTGCTCCCAAGGGATTGTGGGATCCCTTGGGACTCCAGGAGATGAGCCCTCTGGTGGCTGCATAAGGTATTTACAGGTTTACATATATAATACTTTCTTTATTTCTTTCTTTCTTTCCATCTTTCTTTCTCTCAGACTTCAGTACTGTGCTGCAGATGCAGCAATCTGATGACAAGAGCTGGTACATCACAAAAGGCTTCTCACATTACTACTTAAGACACACCACCAGGCTGAAAAATGTCCTCAGCCGTTCATGCCAAACAACCAATAAAAAAAATCTTCAACACAGGGAGATGGGAATAAGTCATGAGTTTGAGCAATCACTGTACAGTTAGATTCAATCGCACCATAAAGGCTACAGCCAAGAACAACAATGCAAGTGCACCAAACTTTAGAAGAACAAAAGGCAGGATATGGGGAGAGTGCTGCAGGGGATTAAGCGGGAAACAGTGCTATAAAAATAATAAGAAAAACAGAATTCCTTCAAGGGATGTGGGAATGAAGTTTCCCTACGAGAAAATGGTAAGACCAAGACATAGTCAATGAATAAGGAGGTCACAAAACCTAGCAGCTCAGGAAAATTATTTTAACAGATGTAGGGAAACTAAAAGTAGTGAGGCGTAGAAGTCATACAAAGGTTAATTGAGGATAACCACATTGGGTAAGAGGGCAACAGAAAAGCAGATGATAGATAGCAGTCAGAAGGAGCCAAAGAAAATGTTTGGCTATGTAAAAAATAGATGGAGTGTTAAAGAACAGGCAGGTCTTTTAAGGGACAAGTTGGAGAGAGAGAATTTTAGGAAATTAGGAAATGGCAGCTGTGTCATTTAAGAAGGACTACTCACATTCCAAATCCAGCCAAACTGGCTTGAGAATCGATATCTTTTGTTGAGTTGTTAAACACGTTATTAAAGAAATAAAAGACTTGCATTTATATAGTGCCTTTCATGACCACCGGACATCTCTAAGCGCTTTACAGCCAATGAAGTACGTTTGGAGTGTAGTCACCATTGTAATGTAGGAAACATAAAGAAACGTAAAGAAATAAATGTGACAATGGGACATGGACCAAATGAGATAGGCCTTTTAATATGTAAGGGAATAAGTAAAAAAAGAAAATGGCTAGTGATCTAGCTAATATATGTGTTCTTTAAAGAAAATGGTCAAAGTTTGGTGATCTATTGTGCTCATAAAGTGTAATATAGAATTTATAGGACAGGGTGGCTTCCAGCTCATCATGCCATGTCAGTGCTAGTTCCTCAACTATAGCTGTGTACCCTCACTCAACATTGGTGCTAGGGGCTGGAAACTTCTATTTTGGGGCCCGAAGAGTTGATTTTATAAATGTTCACTCTTATTGGTGGCTAGACCACAGGGAATGCACATCATGAAATTGCAGGCTGCTCTCCATAAAAATCCGTCCATTAACCCTGGGTGCCATGTTCAACCATTAGATCAGTGCAAAAACCCACATCTAGATCATCAAAAAATACACATTTGCACCTTTGCAATGTAGCCCACCTCTGTCACTATCTCACCCTGACCACTACAAGAAACAGTTGGTTTATTTAAAGCACGCCAAAGGATGAGCCTTTTCATTCAATTCAAATACAAACACATTTTGGGATTGGTTGAAATACGTGCTTGATTGGCAGCTTTCTTTTTTAATTTAGCAGACTATTAGTTAAATTCGGTCAGGCTTAGTCACTTTTCTGAAGGTATTTATCGGCCTGTCTTCTTCAAATCTGAGTTTATTTGTAGCCTTTGAAGAGAGAGAATCAGGCCACATAGCTTCTGTCGATGGTGAAAAAAGGAAATTAACTTCTATGTAAAATTAGAGAGTAGATTTTTCAAGTCATCACATGTGGTGCAGTACCTTGCACATCATGAGCATGTGCTTATTACCATCGATGGGCCCGTGATTTTTCAATGGGTGCTCACAGAATATAAGGTTGGCTAGGATTAGGAAAATCTTCCCTTGTTACTTATATTGTATTTTAGCACTGAGATTGTGAACCATTTACTATTTTTACTACACAAGGAGCTAACTAAGCTTAACAACTACTGTAAGAATATATGTGGTGTTACTGCTACTAGTCACTGTTTTTTTGCTGTTTAGTAACGTGTGAGGGCATATGATAAAAGCAGTAGTTGGAATAAGCTCCAGAAAGTCCCCTGTTTCCGCGACATGCTAAATATGTACCTATATAATCTCTCTAGAAGCTGGAGCTCATGTACAAGAGTAGTGCGAAACACAAAAGCCAAAAATATCGAGAGTAAAGAAACCCTGAAAATCAAACATTCTCCACCTCTTCCCATCTTCCAAAACCTCCTCAAAATTTACCTCTTTGGCCACACCTTGGTGTCACTTCCCCAAACTCCTCACCTAAAACCTGCTCAGTATCCAAATGTTCTCCTTCTAGTGAAGTGCCTTAGGATGTTTCACTCCATTAAATAGGTAATTCCGTGATCCCAAACACTTAGTAGGGCCGTGCTTGCAGGGAATCTGTGTTAGAGTATCAGGCTACAATGTTATTGTCCTCTCCCTGAACTGTGCTCCTTTGAAACGCAGTTTTCATGTCAGGAGCTCTACATAAGCATAAGTTGTTTTAGCTTCGGTGCTTGAGACTAGACTTGTTTCAATCTGACAGCATTGACAGAATCTGAACCAACTAATCAGAATGACTAAGGAATGGCAGCTGGATTTTAATTTATGTAAATGTAATGCTTCATTATTGAAAACATGAAACATGCAGATGATGAATTAAGTTTCCATTGGCAAGCTGGAAAAGGAAGAGGATTTACTCCTGTTCCTCCTGGCCTCACAAAAATCTTAAAAAAAATACTTACCTTTTCAGAGAGATCTCCAGTGGAGGACGGCCGTGTAGGCCTCTCAACACATGGAGAAATGGGACTGCCATGCACTGTGTATGCTCCTATCATTTCTGTTTCACGGTTGCAATTAAAGTCCTACAATAGGTGGGATTTGCATATTTAAACAGCCTCCCACGTGTTTTGGGCCAGAGTGCTAGGTGCTCATTTAAAGTCCTGCCTGGAAGTTGATTCACGTGTGGAAATGGGTGCACAAGGCTCCCACTAGATCTTCAACTGTAGTCGGCCATTTTTTAGGTGAGAATCAGATGGCGGACAGTTGAAAGTCTCTCCCAAAGAGTTTATTACGTGTGTAGCAAAGTCTCACTTGGTAAAAACATCAGATTGGTTTTTTTCCTTTACTTAATTAGCAATGTTGTTTGTTTGTTTGATTTAAAAGGACACGTTTGCGCCACCATATCATTTTCCATGATTGACCCGGTCGTTAAAAGTATTCATGTCTTCTTTTATACTGATCATTGTAGTTGTGACACTGGATTTAATTATATTTTAAAATTCTCATCCTTGTGTTCAAATCCCACATGGCCTTACCCCTCCCAATTTCTGTAACCTCCTCCAGCCTTACAACCCTCTGAAAACTCTGTGTTCTCCAATTTTGGCCTCTTGTGTTCTATCATACATGTTTTCAGGTGAGAAACAGGTGGCCCAAGGTGGCCATTGACAGGTCCAGGCAATGGGAGGTCGAGGGGGTCGTTCAGCCCGACTATCTGCCTCTCTTCCGCGGCTACATTCGCACCCGGGTGTCCCTGGAGATGGAGCACATGGTGGCCACTGGCATGCTTGAGGTCTTCCGCAATCTGTGGGCACTGGAGGTACTGGAGTGTATCATCATCCCGGGAAATAGAATTTTGATTTAATTTATTAAGTTTCCTTTTAATTTTGGTTAAGTTACAGTTTTTATTGGTTTTGCCCCTTTAAGAAGGGGGCATATGCTTACCTCTAAATCAGTGATGACAATTGCCATCCACCAGTGCTAATAAAAGAGTGAGCAGTTGTAACTTGGGCGTGACTCCAAAAGGTGCGAGTTGTGGTTGCTGAGGGAAATCTCTGTAGCTGTGAGTTTAGTGTGAGAGGAAGAGATGTGTCGCTGCTGCTGTTGAGGAGACCGGAGAAAGGAGAAACAGGTGGCCAGCAGTTGACAGTCTTCCCCATTGACATAACTTATTGGAGAAAACTGCTTCACAAGACTGAATGCAAACTAAGCTCTGGAATTCCCTTTGCAAACCTCTCAGCCTCTCGACCCCATTCTTCTCCTTTAAGACACTCTTTAAAACCTACCTCTTTGACCAACCTGTCCTAATGTCGCCTTATATGGCTCTGTGTCAAATTTTGTCTGACAATGCTCCTGTGAAGCGCCTTGGGATGTTTTACTATGATAAAGCTGCTACATAAATGCTAATTGTTGTTTAAATTAACAGTATGATATTCTAAACTACTTTTACCAACATAAAATAAAGCCATTTACCTAAACAACTAACATTCTAACTTGGCAAACCAAGTAGCATATTTTATAGAGAGAAATGTCCTTTTAGTTTTATAGTCCAATTTATGTTGCTCTTTGAGTGATGTTATTGCTTATACCTCACCTCATGATAAAATAAAAGGTGGTCCGGGAGGAGTGTGAGATTCTGTTGGGGAAGCCTTCTGTTCCTGCGCTGCGAAGCACGCTCCCATCTTCCAGGTTCCCACGCAGAATGTGCAGTCACGTGCGACTGCTCAACCAATCAGGTACTGTATTCCACAGCTTTCTCATTAATAGCAATGAGAACTCTGTATCTATGAGTTCTCATTGCTATTAATGAGAAAAAAAACCCAAAGACACTAAACACGTAATAAAAAATAAAAAACACACCTCACAATTAAAATTAATTGAAATTACAGTTAATAAATGTCTTAGAAAAATAAATATTTTTCCGATTTTTAAAAAATAAACTTACCTTAGTGGGCAGGATTTTTAACATTAAAATGTGTTCTTAAAATTTTAATTTATTATGTTTTAAAACTCTTATGCCCGTAAAAGTAGGCTATGCGCCTGCTTTTATCAAGCGCAAGAGTTTTGAGGACATTTGTTGGGCAAGATATGGGTAAATACCGCAATTTTGCCCTTGCAAATGTCCTTGCACCCTATTATGCTCATAATAAAGGATGAAACTGAGTACCGTATGCAATGAGTAGGTGTGACCTTAGCTCCTTTAATTAGACTCCAGAGTGCAGGTACTGTGTGGAAGCCCTGCTTATATACAGTGCTCCCAAGGGATGCTGGGATCCCTTGGGACTCCAACAGGTGGGCCCTCTGGTGGTGGTGTGATACAGGTTGCCAAGGATTATATACATAACACACCCAGGATACGGAAGTTCTGTCAAGCTCCAGCTTGACAGATCGGAAAAGCTGGTTTTCAACGCATGCGCATTGTGTGCTGAAAACCGTCTTTTGCGATGCTTTCCCGGGTCCGTAGACACTCCGTACGGACCTGGGAAGGCCGGAATTTCCAGGCCCATATAACTTTCCAAAATAATTGAGAGCTGAGAATCAGAATCATTGAATACTGAGTGTGAAAAAGTGATTGATTTGTCCAATAAATAAAGTCACAATTACACTGTCTGCCTATTCATTTGCCTGCACTAGGTCACAGTTCAGGCAAGATCTCATTGAATGGCAGAACAGGCTTGAGGGGCTAAATGGCTTACTCCTGTTCCTATGCAACAGTGAGCTTTACAGGAGGATGCAACAGGTTCTTAGCTTCTGAGTTGTTTGAAAGACATTGCCAAATTTTATAGAATCATCGGATCTTACAGCACAGAAAGAGGCCACTTGGCCCATCATGCCTGTGCCAGCTCTTTGTAAAAGCTATCCAATTAAGTCCACTCCCCTGGTCTTTCCCCATAGCCCTGCACAATTATTCCTTTTCAAGTATTTATCCAATTCCTTTCTGAACGTTACTGTTGAATTGGCTTCCACCACCCTTTCAGGCAGTGAATTCCAGATCATAACAAATTTCAGAAGTTTCCTTCCAGAAATTGATACCTGTGTGTCAGTGAGGCACACTGTAGCTATTAGTGTCAGTCGTGGCTCAGTGGTAGCACTCTCACCTTTGAGTAAGAAGGTTGGGGTTTCAAGTCCCACTCCAGAAACTTAACCACAAATAACCTAGGCTGACACTCCAGTGCAGTATTGAGAGAGTCTTTCAGATTAACAACATTTAACCGAGCCCCTCTTAGGTGTACGTAAATGATTCCATGGCACTATTTCAAAGAAGAGCAGATAAGTTCACCCCAGTATCTTGGTCATTTATCCCTCAACCAACATCACTAAAAAACATTTTGGGCGAGATTTTCAGCTTTGCTCATTTCGCGGCAGGGTGGTAAAGTTTGCACCCGGGAACAGCTTGCGCCTCAGTCAGCAAAATTGGGCAGCTGGGTCCTGAGTGTGGGGCAGAGCGCTAAGGGAGACGTTGCACATCTCGCTTAGGGCACTAGGCCGGCTGAGCATGCGAAAATCCCGAGCTAAACAGCCGGCCTTGGAGCGCTCTAAGAGAGGCCCGGGGAGAAAAAACAAAAACAAAAACATTCCCAAAAAATACCTCACGCCACCATAACATAAATTGCAAAAAAAAATAAAAACCAATCACACTTACCTGAGGTGGGCATTACTTACCTCACTGCAGCTGCTACAGATCGGACTGCCCGCTTTCACAGGTGGTCCCAGCATGTCGCTCCACAGAACTCTACGGATTGGGCAGGAGCCAAAAATCGAGCCGGTGTCACAACCAGGGGCATTGCACAACGGCTCGCCTCTTCTGGGCGGTAATTCTACGAGTCCCGCCGAAACCGGCCCTGAAACCCATGGCGGGGTGCTGGAAGCTGGCCGCCTGCCCGAAGGAACTCACCGCTGCCATTGCCGCCCCTCTAGGGTGAAAACAGAGGCAGCAACAAGTGGAAAATACAGCCCATTATCTGTTGTGTTTCCCACATTACAACTGTGAATACACTTCAAAAATACTTAATTGGCGGTAAAGTGCTTTGAGATGTCCTGAGGACATGAAAGGAGCTATATAAATGCAAGTCTTTCTCTTTTCTGTTTACTTTCCTCAAGAGGAAGTTTTGTGGAGAGAGAGTATCTAGTGCCAGAATCTGCACAATGAATTGTCAAATAGGTGGAAAAGGAGGGGTACTTTTATAGCCAGTTTGACTGTGCATAAGGATAGTTGGTGAGAAATAATTCCGAGCTGTTCGTAAGTTTACTTTTCCCAGCCTGTTGCGATATATTTTAATTAGTCCTTTTGTGCCTCACTTCTAGTAATGTACTGACTAAACTCAGATTAACAATATTCTTATGTGAAACTATTCATGCAAATGGTTGATGTCTGCGTCCTCCTTGGAAAGGTATTTTCTACCAATATAGGATAATCTTTAGTACCCCCATATATAGCACTGTAAAGTAATTGGTAGTCAACCCCATATATAGCCGCATCACATAATTAACAACGTGCTCATAAGAACATAACATAAGAACATAAGAATTAGGAACAGGAGTAGGCCATCTAGCCCCTCGAGCCTGCTCCGCCATTCAACAAGATCATGGCTGATCTGGCCGTGGACTCAGCTCCACTCTTACCCGCCCGCTCCCCATAACGTTTAATTCCCTCATTGGTTAAAAATCTATCTATCTGTGATTTGAATACATTCAATGAGCTAGTCTCAACTGCTTCCTTGAGCAGAGAATTCCAGAGATCCACAACCCTCTGGGAGAAGAAATTCCTTCTCAACTCGGTTTTAAATTGGCTCCCCCGTATTTTGAGGCTGTGCCCCCTAGTTCTAGTCTCCCCGACCAGTGGAAACAACCTCTCTGCCTCTATCTTGTCTATCCCTTTCATTATTTTAAATGTTTCTATAAGATCACCCCTCATCTTTCTGAACTCCAACGAGTAAAGACCCAGTCTACTCAATCTATCATCATAAGGTAACCCTCTCATCTCCAGAATCAGCCTAGTGAATCGTCTCTGTACCCCCTCCAAAGCTAGTATATCCTTCCTTAAGTAAGGTGACCAAAACTGCACGCAGTACTCCAGGTGTGGCCTCACCAATACCCTGTACAGTTGCAGCAGGACCTCCCTGCTTTTGTACTCCATCCCTCTCGCAATGACGACCAACATTCCATTCGCCTTCCTGATTACCTGCTGCACCTGCAAACTAACTTTTTGGGATTCATGCACAAGGACCCCGAGGTCCCTCTGCACTGCAGCATGTTGTAATTTCTCCCCATTCAAATAATATTCCCTTTTATTGTATTTTTTTCCAAGGTGGATAACCTCACATTTTCCGACATTGTATTCCATCTGCCAAACCTTAGCCCGTTCGCTTAACCTATCTAAATCTCTTTGCAGCCTCTCTGTGTCCTCTACACAACCCGCTTTCCCACTAATCTTTGTGTCATCTGCAAATTTTGTTACACTACACTCTGTCCCCTCTTCCAGGTCATCTATGTATATTGTAAACAGTTGTGGTCCCAGCACCGATCCCTGTGGCACACCACTAATCACTGATTTCCAATCTGAAAAGGACCCATTTATCCCGACTCTCTGCTTTCTGTTAACCAGCCAATTCTCGATCCATGCTAATACATTTACTCTGACTCCGCGTACCTTTATCTTCTGCAGTAACCTTTTGTGTGGCACCTTATCGAATGCCTTTTGGAAATCTAAATACACCACATCCATCAGTACACCTCTATCCACCATGCTCGTTATATCCTCAAAGAATTCCAGTAAATTAGTTAAACATGATTTCCCCTTCATGAATCCATGTTGCGTCTGCTTGATTGCACTATTCCTATCTAGATGTCCCGCTATTTCTTCCTTAATGATAGCTTCAAGCATTTTCCCCACTACAGATGTTAAACTAACCGGCTGATAGTTACCTGCCTTTTGTCTGCCCCCTTTTTTAAACAGAGGCGTTACATTAGCTGCTTTCCAATCCGCTGGTACCTCCCCAGAGTCCAGAGAATTTTGGTAGATTATAACGAATGCATCTGCTATAACTTCCGCCATCTCTTTTAATACCCTGGGATGCATTTCATCCGGACCAGGGGACTTGTCTACCTTGAGTCCCATTAGCCTGTCCAGCACTACCCCCCGAGTGATAGTGATTATCTCAAGGTCCTCCCTTCCCATATTCCCGTGACCAGCAATTTATGGCATGGTTTTTGTGTCTTCTACTGTGAAGACCGAAGCAAAATATTTGTTTAAGGTCTCAGCCATTTCCACATTTCCCATTATTAAATCCCCCTTCTCATCTTCTAAGGGACCAACATTTACTTTAGTCACTCTTTTCCGTTTTATATATCGGTAAAAGCTTTTACTATCTGTTTTTATGTTTTGTGCAAGTTTACTTTCGTAATCTATCTTTCCTTTCTTTATTGCTTTCTTAGTCATTCTTTGCTGTCGTTTAAAATTTTCCCAATCTTCTAGTTTCCCACTAACCTTGGCCACCTTATACGCATTGGTTTTTAATTTGATACTCTCCTTTATTTCCTTGGTTATCCACGGCTGGTTATCCCTTCTCTTAACACCCTTCTTTTTCACTGGAATATATTTTTGCTGAGCACTATGAAAGAACTCCTTAAAAGTCCTCCACTGTTCCTCAGTTGTGCCACCGTTTAGTCTGTGTTTCCAGTCTACTTTAGCCAACTCTTCCCCATCCCACTGTAGTCCCCTTTGTTTAAGCATAGTACGCTCCTTTGAGACACTACTTCCTCACCCTCAATCTGTATTACAAATTCAACCATACTGTGATCACTCATTCCGAGAGGATCTTTTACTAGGAGATTGTTTATTATTCTTGTCTCATTACACAGGACCAGATCTAAGATAGCTTGCTCCCTTGTAGGTTCTGTAGCATACTGTTCTACGAAACAATCCTGTATGCATTCTATGAATTCCTCCTCAAGGCTACCCCGTGCGATTTGATTTGACCAATCGATATGGAGGTTAAAATCCACCACGATTACTGCCGTTCCTTTTTCACATGCCTCCATTATTCCCTTGATTATTGCGCACCCCACCATGAAGTTATTATTTGGGGGCCTATAAACTACGCCCACCAGTGACTTTTTCCCCTTACTATCTCTTATCTCCACCCACAATGATTCAACATTTTGTTCATTAGAGCCAATATTGTCTCTCACAACTGCCCTGATATCATCCTTTATTAACAGAGCTACCCCACCTCCTTTCCCTTCTTGTCTATTTTTCCGAATTGTCAGATACCCCTGTATGTTTAATTCCCAGTCTTGGCCCCCCTGCAATCATGTTTCTGTAATGGCCACCAAATCATACCCATTTGTAATGATTTGTGCCGTCAACTAGTTTACTTTATTTCGAATGCTGCGTGCGTTTAGGTAGAGTGTTTTAATACTAGTTTTAAACCATGATTTTTAGTTTTGACCCCTCCTGAATGATTACTTTCTTCAAATCAGCTCCATTCTTCTGCACATCCCTCCAATCATGGCAGTTTATGGAATTGCATTAATCTCCTAACTTTGCTGGGCACTGCTCAACAGTGGGTGGTCCTTCTAATCCATAGAGATGAATTTTCCTTTCCCTAACAACATACAGCATAGTCTCAAAGACCTCATTGGTAAAGTGGAATTTTCTATCCCTTATTCCTCCCATTAATACTTTAATTTGGGCAATTGGTAATTGGATTGATGCTATTTATTTTGTGCTAGCATTTTCAGAGGAGGTTTTTTTTTTAATGAAACATTAAACGAAGGCCTGCTTGCCTACTCAGGATGACACTATGCGAAGAAGACTAGAATAGGGTAGTTCTCCCAGGCTTCTGGCTAACACCTGACCCTCAACTAATACCGTAAAAAACAGGATAGTTAGAATAAATACGTGGCTTGAGCAGTGGTGCAAGAGCAAGGGATTCAAATTCCTGGGACATTGGAACCAGTTCTGGGGGAAGTGGGACCTGTTCAAAAGGGACGGTTTGCACTTGGGCAGGACTGGAACTGATGTCCTGGGGGTAACATTTGCTAATGCAGTTCAGGAATGTTTAAATTAATATGGCAGGGGGATGGGAACCTATGCAGTGAGACAGTGCGAAGTAATATGGAGTCAGAAACAGATGGTAGAAAGGTAAAAAGCAATAGTGGAAGGCCGAGTAAACAAAGGCAAGAAACAAAAAGGGCCACACTACATCATAATTTTAAAAGGACAAAGGGTGTTAAAAAAACAAGCCTGAAGGCTTTGTGTCTTAATGCAAGGAGTATCCGTAATAAGATGGATGAATTAAGTGTGCAAATAGATGTTAACAGATATGATGTAATTGGGATTACAGAGACGTGGCTCCAGGATGATCAGGGCTGGGAACTCAACATCCAAGGGTATTCAACATTCAGGAAGGATAGAATAAAAGGAAAAGGTGGTGGGGTAGCATTGCTGGTTAAAGAGGAGATTAATGCAATAGTTAGGAAGGACATTAGCTTGGATGATGTGGAATCTATATGGGTAGAGCTGCAGAACACCAAAGGGCAAAAAACGTTAGTGGGAGTTGTGTACAGACCTCCAAACAGTAGTAGTGATGTTGGGGAGGGCATCAAACAGGAAATTAGGGGTGCATGCAATAAATGTGCAGCAGTTATCATGGGTGACTTTAATATGCATATAGATTGGGCTAACCAAACTGGAAGCAATATGGTTGAGGAGGATTTCCTGGAGTGCATAAGGGATGGTTTTCTAGACCAATATGTCGAGGAACCAACTAGGGGGGAGGCCATCTTAGACTGGGTGTTGTGTAATGAGAGAGGATTAATTAGCAATCTGGTTGTGCGAGGCCCCTTGGGGAAGAATGACCATAATATGGTGGAATTCTACATTAGGATGGAGAATGAAACAGCTAATTCAGAGACCATGGTCCAGAACTTAAAGAAGGGTAACTTTGAAGGTATGAGGCGTGAATTGGCTAGGATAGATTGGCGAATGATACTTTAGGGGTTGACAGTGGATGGGCAATGGCAGACATTTAGAGACTGCATGGATGAACTACAACAATTGTACATCCCTGTCTGGCGTAAAAATAAAAAAGGGAAGGTGGCTCAACCGTGGCTATCAAGGGAAATCAGGGATAGTATTAAAGCCAAGGAAGTGGCATACAAATTGGCCAGAAATAGCAGTGAACCCAGGGACTGGGAGAAATTTAGAACTCAGCAGAGGAGGACAAAAGGTTTGATTAGGGCAGGGAAAATAGAGTACGAGAGGAAGCTTGCAGGGAACATTAAGACAGACTGCAAAAGCTTCTATAGATATGTAAAGAGAAAAAGGGCAGTAAAGACAAACGTAGGTCCCCTGCAGTCAGAATCAGGGGAAGTCATAATGGGGAACAAAGAAATGGCAGACCAACTGAACAAGTACTTTGGTTCAGTATTCACTAAGGAGGACACAAACAACCTTTCGGACATAAAAGGGGTCAGAGGGTCTAGTAAGAAGGAGGAACTGAGGGAAATCCTTATTAGTCGGGAAATTGTGTTGGAGAAATTGATGGGATTGAAAGCCGATAAATCCCCAGGGCCTGATTGATTGCATCCCAGAGTACTTAAGGAGGTGACCTTGGAAATAGCGGCTGCATTGACAGTCATTTTCCAACATTCCATAGACTCTGGATCAGTTCCTATGGATTGGAGGATAGCCAATGTAACCCCACTTTTTAAAAAAGGAGGGAAAGAGAAAATAGGGAATTATAGACCGGTCAGCCTGATATCCGTAGTGGGTAAAATGATGGAATCAATTATTAAGGATGTCATTGCAGCGCATTTGGAAAGAGGTGACATGATAGGTCCAAGTCAGCATGGATTTGTGAAAGGGAAATCATGCTTGACAAATCTTCTGAAATTTTTTGAGGATGTTTCCAGTAGAGTGGACAAGGGAGAACCAGTTGATGTGGTGTATTTGGACTTTCAGAAGGCTTTTGACAAGGTCCCACACAAGAGATTAATGTGCAAAGTTAAAGCACATGGGATTGGGGGTAGTGTGCTGACGTGGATTGAGAACTGATTGGCAGAGTTGGAGTAAATGGGTACTTTTCAGAATGGCAGGCTGTGACTAGTGGGGTACCGCAAGGTTCTGTGCTGGGGCCCCAGCTGTTTACATTGTACATTAATGATTTAGACGAGGGGATTAAATGTAGTATCTCCAAATTGGCGGATGATACTAAGTTGGGTGGCAGTGTGAGCTGCGAGGTGGATGCTTTGAGGCTGCAGAGTGACTTGGATAGGTTAGGTGAGTGGGCAAATGCATGGCAGATGAAGTATAATATGGATAAATGTGAGATTATCCACTTGGTGGTAAAAACAGAGAGACAGACTATTATCTGAATAGTGACATATTAGGAAAAGGGGAGGTGCAACGAGACCTGGGTGTCATGGTACATCAGTCATTGAAGGTTGGCATGCAGGTACAGCAGGCGGTTAAGAAAGCAAATGGCATGTTGGCCTTCATAGCGAGGGGATTTGAGTACAGGGGCAGGGAGGTGTTAATACAATTGTACAGGGCCTTGGTGAGGCCTTATCTGGAGTATTGTGTACAGTTTTGGTCTCCTAACTTGAGGAAGGACATTCTTGCTGTTGAGGGAGTGCAGCGAAGGTTCACCAGAATGATTCCCGGGATGGCGGGACTGACATATCAAGAAAGACTGGATCAACTGGGCTTGTATTCACTGGAGTTCAGAAGAGTGAGAGGGGATCTCATAGAAACGTTTAAAATTCTGACGGGTTTAGACTGGTTAGATGCAGGAAGAATGTTTCCAATGTTGGGGAAGTCCAGAACCAGGGGTCACAGTCTAAGGATAAGGGGTAAGCCATTTAGGACCGAGATGAGGAGAAACTTCTTCACCCAGAGAGTGGTGAACCTGTGGAATTCTCTACCACAGAAAGTTGTTGAGGCCAATTCACTAAATATATTCAAAAAGGAGTTAGATGTAGTCCTTACTACTAGGGGGATCAAGGGGTATGGCGAGAAAGCAGGAATGGGGTACTGAAGTTGCATGTTCAGCCATGAACTCATTGAATGGCGGTGCAGGCTCGAAGGGCCGAATGGTCTACTCCCGCACCTATTTTCTATGTTTCTATTAACTAGTTATTTCTCTCATTACTGTTAGTGGGATCTTGTTGTGTGCAAACTGGTTACCGTGCCTGCCTATAAAGCAACAGTTGCTGCACTTCAAAAGTTATTAATTGACTGCAAAGTGCTTTGGGAAATCCTGAGGATATGATAAAATGATATATATATATATGCAAATTTTATTTTTATAATTTAATGTACAGTGAACTTAGTGCAAATTAAACCTCTTGTTTTTCTTCTGTTTATTCATCTGGATGTATGTACTAATTCAAAACTATTTGCCATAAAATATTAATCTTGAACAAATAAATGACGAATATACTGACATATTTTTAGAAACACAATAAATAAACTTCTAGAATGCTTTCATTTTAAAACAACAAAACTAATTGATTTGATATGCAGAAAATGGAATTTGCAGTATGTTCTTCCATATCAGAACTAGACAGCCTTCACTTTGTTGTGTTAATTTTACGTCATAAAGAAATATTTCAATGATTTTTTCATGGCAGCGCTAATGATGAACATGTCACCTCAAACAAACATCCACCATTCAAAAAATCACTGCAGCCAAACAAACACAGATAATGAGAGTTGCTTCAAGGAGAATGAGGAAATAACAGAAAACCCAGGGACAAATGTGGTTTTAAAATGTTGCATTGAGCATTTGTTTGCTGTCCCCACATTGTGTATTATTCCTGTCCTTGATCTGGGGGCAAACTCAGTGCTGAGGGAATGCCACAGATTGCAGGGGGTTTACTGCGTGCAGTTTTCTAGAGAGCGCACAACACCTTTGATCCCCACCATTGAATTGATTCTAGAAATTACATGGGTGATTTTTGTGATCTGGTATTTGATATCTGGACAGCTTCCAATCAAAAACTTATTTTTGAAGGAAAGCACATTTTTTAGGTGTAGTGCCTGTCTTTTTAAAGTTACTCAATAGCCACTGTCGAAGCTGACTATGAGACTATACTTGAACTCCGTATGCAGTTCCAACATTGAAACTCAACATGAATTCCTTCAAGGTTCTTCATCTGACTTAAAAATATTTGTTTTAAAAAAAGCCACATGAAACAGATAGAAATGTTTATTCCGACAATATCTCTTAGCTTTTCCAAACTAATGATATGTAAACAATTTACATACTGTAGTGCAGATAATTGATTCCAGTAAGAAATGTGGGATACAATGACAGTTTTATCAGTAAACTTTCAACACTGTACAGCAGTACAAAGATCAACGTCTTAACAAATTCTCATCAATCGCTTTTGTTTGCATTAGGATAATAGAAAAGATCTGTCATTAAAAATTTTTTTTTCTGAATTGCACTGGACTATGCAATTTTAAGAGCAGCTTCTTGCAGCAAGGTTCTGGCAGATCCATAGTGGCCTCGGATTTATTATCACCTACATTTTGTGTTTCAGCTACAAGTCAGACAATGTTGCTGGCTTGTGAAAGTCAGCTTTCCATTCAGTAAAAGTGGGTGAATTTCCACACAGTCAAACAGTACATTGCTCATACACTCTATATAGTTAATGGACATTTGTTTCAAAATTTCTGAACAACCATTTTGAATTCCATTTAGACAAGGTCTGTGAATAACAGTATTTTACCATACTGTGATTATATTCATCATTTATTTTCATTAACTATTGTGCATTTCACTATATTAAGGCTAACATTGCTGCTTTGCCTTGCAACAACCTGGAGTGATATTTACCTTGATTCATTTGTGCATGTGCAATTATAAATGGTCTTGTCTGAATTGTGAAGGTGGCAGATCTCAGAAAGGTCAAAAAAGCTTGTGTAAGAGAGATTAGCCTTTAGTGCAGTGTATGCTGGGTGACTGTTCCAGCTGCGAGCAATTCATTGATATAGTTCTCACTATAACCCAGCACATTCTTCAGTACCTCAACTGTGTGCTGTCCAATCAGAGGCGGTGGTTTTGGATTTGATACCTTGAAGTCACTGAACCTGACAGCAGGACCTGTGAAATAATCAAGAGAGTTAGGTGTTGCACACAAGAAACTTAACTGTTGTGGCTCCACATCAACTTTGTAATTAGCACATAAAATTTCAACATCAAATTAAAAGTAAACTTATATTTACTCTGAGGATGCTGTGAAATTAGAGGCGCTCTATTGTTCTATAAAGCTTCTCTAAATCAGCTTTTCTCTCCCTTTTGTTTCAGCTGTTTCTGGCCAGAAGTGAGTGCCTACTGGTTTATAACAATGCAAAGGAAATAATATTGCTATCCATACAAGGCCGATCCCACGATCGGTGCTACCAGGGAACTCAGTTCGGAAATTAATGGACAGAAAATTACTGGCTGTATAACCATGGTTTCCTAGTGTTCTGTCTTGGTGAGAATGGCTTCTTACTTGGAGCATCCAATTGAGAATCAGTCCTCACGTGAAAGGCGAGATGAACACATTTCTATTTGCAAACCATTTACTGATGGCAGCAATCAACTGGCACATGTATTCAAGGCTGCACATGCCATTGTTTTGCTGCTAACAGGCCAAATTATGAGGACAGGTTGCATAAACGTGGCTTGTATTCCCAAGAGTTTACATGGTTGAGGGGTGATCTAATTGAAGCATTTAAAATAATAATAGCGTAAACACAGTGAAGCTATTTCCTCTGATGGGGAATCCAGAACACGGGGGCACAATCTTAAAATTAGAGCTAGGCCATTCAAGAATGAAATCAGGAAGCACTTTATCACATAATGTTCAGCCATGAACTCATTGAATGGCGGTGCAGGCTAGAAGGGCCGAATGGCCTACTCCTGCACCTATTTTCTATGTTTCTATGTTTCTATGTTTCTATAAAGGGTAGAGGAAACCTGGAACATTTCCCTAAAAAAGGCTGTGGACACTGGGTCAATTGAAATTTTCAAGACTGAGAATGACAGATTTTTGTTAGGTAAAGGTATCAAGGGATATGGAATAAAGTTGGATAAATGGAGTTGAGGTACAATTCAGCGAAGATCTAATTGAATGGCAGAGCAGGCTCATGGTGCCTGTATGGCCGACTCCTGTTCCTATACGTTACTACACTGATGTCATGAAAGTCAAAACTATCGTAAGCAACTCAATTCTATGGGAAAATAGCAAGGAGTATATTTGTAATGGAAGGGTGTTGTATGGATGTGAATAGACTGAAGACAATGGCAGGAAGACAGATACTTAAAGAAATTGTAAAATATGTAATCCTTACAAATTTCAGGGAGTTTTCTGTTATATATGCAGACTATAGATATACTCTCTGTGTAGTCACTGTATAGTTGCATAAGATGGAGACATGTTACCTGATGTACTATATATAAGGTTTACACTCTGTATATACTATACTGGCACCACTAGAGGTGCAACTGGTGGAGACCGGGGTTTCCTGTCCCTGTGGCAGAGGCTGTCCACCAGAGGGCACTGTGGTGGGAGACCTGAGGGTCACCTGCATACGTGTGCAGGGCCCAGTATAAAAAGCTGCCCATCATGCTTGTGCCTCACTCTGGAGTTACGAATAAAGGACCAAGGTCACTACAGTTTGAGTACAACACATTGCCTCGTGGAGTCATTCATAAGTGCATTACAGACATAAAAACTGGCAACGAGAATATGGACTTTCACACGATTATGGCTACCTTTGGCACACTAAAAGACTTCGCAGAAGGTGATGATTGGGATGCCTTCACGGAAAGGCTCAAGCTATATTTCATGGCAAACGACCTGGCAGAGGAGACGGATGCATTGGCGGAGAAGCGCAAGGCTATACTGCTGACCAGTTGTGGACCCGAGGTCTACCGCCTCGTCAGGGATGTGCTGGCACCCACGAAGGCCAAGGAAAAGACATACGATGAGCTGACTGAACTAATTCGCGACCAACTAAAACCAAAACAGAGCATCCTCACAGCCAGGCACAGATTCTACACTCACTGCAGACCTGAGGGCCAGGAGATTGCAAAATATGCTGCCGACCTCAGGTGACTTGCAGCACCGTGTGATTTCGGCACGCACCTCAACGAAGCATTGCGATACATCTTCGTTATAGGAATTGGCCACGAGGGCCTCCTTCACAAGCTATTATCTGCTGACACCACAGTCAGCCTGTAGAACGCCATCAGCATCAGTCAGGTGTTCATGACCTCGACCTGCAGCACCAAGCAAATTATTCATCCTGTGGACTCAAACCCAGCAAGTACTGTTCACAGAATGGTGCCTTTCATAGGCAAGACTGTAGAACGTGGCTCTGCCCAGGGCAGAGAGCACAGACCTCAGGGTTCCAGAACTCAGAGTCCGTCGAGGGGTGCTAATTGAGTAGCACCATGCTGGCGTTGCGGAGGAAACCATAGGGCTCACCAGTGTCGGTTTGCTGAGTATGTATGCAAAGCCTGTAACACGAAGGGCCACCTCCAGCGTATGGGTAAAAGAAATACGTCTCACCGCCTAGCAGAGGAGTTGGTAGATGAGTTTGAATCCAAATGATGATTTGGCCAGAGAGGCAGATTAGCCCCAAGAAGTGTATGGAGTGTATACCTGCACCACCGATTGTCCTCCAGTGAAAATGGAAGTCGAGATAAACGGCGTTCCAGTCTTCATGGAAGTGGACACGGGAGTGAGCCAGTCAGTGATGAGCCAGGATGCCTTCGAGAGGCTATGGAACGAAAAACGACCCGAGCTGGTTCCGGTACAGGAAAAATTGCGCACCTACACCAAGGAACTGATCCCAGTCCTTGGTAGTGCAGATGTAAGTGTAATCCATAATGGCGTGGTGCACAAGTTACCTCTGTGGATTGTTGCAGGTGATGGTCCAATGCTACGCGGAAGAAGGTGGATGGGGAAGATCCAGTGGAAATAGGAAGACTTCTTCACTCCAGCAATTGATGTCCCCCATGCTCAGAGGCAGAGCAAAACCTCACCTTCGCTTGGGCCAGGCACCAGAGAACAGACCAGCGCAGCACCTGAGGCACAGACTGTCCATCACGACTGCGTGGCAATGATCCAACCAGAACGACCTAAAAGTATCTTTCCGGCTCCAGTGGCAGGACTCCTGGGGAAGAAGATTGAATTCACAGGCACTCTTCCATCTATGTGGCAGAATTGCGGGAGAGAAGGATCAAGGCAGTCAACCTCGAGGACAGAGGCTAGATAGCGTCCCTGCTTCAGCGAGGTGCAGCGTGGCTGAAAAAAAAGATGGTCACGGCCATTTCATGAGGTGCAAAGCCGGTCCCGGACTGTGTGGGACCGGCAGAGAGCTGCGCAGCCGTGCAGCTTATAGGGAATGTTGAATACTAGCATTGTGCGCTAGATGTCCGCGCAAAGTGGCATCAGGAGGCACGAGCCACTTTAAGGTTTAAGCCTCAATAACTTTTTCTCGATGGGCTGCAGGCGCCAAACAGGCACTCTACTGCAGCTCGTCAATCTGGTGAGGAAGAAAGTTACAGCCGGCCGACTTCCTTCTCCCACCATTGGTGGCTGTGCCTTCAGTTGCTAGGCCCTAAGCAGAGTAATTCCCTCTCTCGGGGTTGGGCGTCGGGGATCAGAGGCTGGTGGGATCAAGTCTGGGGGAGGGGGTGGTTGGAATGCTGGAGGGAGATCGGAGATCGGAGGCCTTGAGGGGGTGGTTGGGGGGAGATCGGAAGGGTGAGGGAGGGGGGTGTCTGAACCCAGGGGTTTGCAAGGCAGTAATGCTTTATCCTGCAGGTAAGTGAAAAGACATTTACCTCATGGATCCACAGTCCTTACCTTTCTTTATCTGGCGGGTTCCCCAAGGCCTGGAAAACCCACTGCCCACAGTTAAATTTAAAATGGTGGATCACCATGAGGCATGCAGCCTCATTATAATATTTAAAGTGCCAACCCACTTCCTGCATGCGAGTTGGCTACTCGCCCCTCACTTCACGCCTTCATTAAAATGTGGACGGGTTGGAGACTCTTTAACCTTCCTGCCGACCCCAACCCACCCGTTTTTTGCGGTTAAAATTCCCCTCTAAATCTCTCTGCCTCTCTACTTCCCTCTCCGCCTTTAAGTCGCTCTTGAAAGCCTACCTCTTTGATCAAGCTTTTGGTCACCTGTCCTAATACCTCCTTCTTTGGCTCGATGTCAATTATTGTCTGATCATGCTCCTGTGAAATGCCTTGGAATGTTTTACTACATTAAAGGTGCCAACTCTTGCGATTTAATCCCGAGACACTCGAATGTTAATGAAAACGCACCCCAACTCACGGTCTTGTGATTCACCTCATAAAACCCAAGGGCCATGAAGCTTGGTCCATTTGTGCCAGCTGTTAAGGCCAGTTTGGGTGAAAAAATGGCGGCTGCCTCGCTTCCGCCCATTTCCAGCGGATCCAGCGGTGGCCACCATATTGGGAAGGTCGGCAGCGCTGCTGTTGCCTGCGCTCGCTGCAGAAATAGTAATGAGGCGGATCATGACGTCAATCAGCATGCAACGATTTTCAACGTCGCTGCTCTATTCAACGCCCTCTCCAAAACAGCTGAACATGCGAGGATCTCAGGCTTCCCCATGGGGCAGGGCACCATTGACTGCACACACGTGGTTTTGCGGGCGCCGTACATCAATCCTGAAATGTTCCGTAACCGCAAAGGCTACCACTCACAGTTGTCGTGCGACCATGCCCAGCACATTATGATGGTGAATGCCTGGTATCCTGGCAGCTGCCATGATGCCTTCATCCTGCGCCAGCCCAGTGTGCCAGCAATCTTCCAGTCACCACGTCAAACCCGGGGGTGGCTGCTCAGAGACAAGGGCTCTACACCTGGCTGATGACTCCCGTCTCTGACCCCACCACTTGAAGCCAGCATCATGAAATGAGAGCCATGCTGACATGAGGAACCTCATCGAGCAGACCATCGGCATGCTGAAGCAACAGTTCCACTGCCTTGACCGCTTGGGAGGAGCGCTCCAGTACATGCTGGAGCGGGTGATCCATTTTGTGGTGGTCTGCTGCATCCTGTCTGCTGCATCCTCCACAACTTGGCCATCATGAGGGTGCAGCCCTTGCCACCACGTGTTCCAAGACCACCTCAGGAGAACGAGGAAGAGAAGAAGGAGGAGGAGGAGGAAAGGAGGAAGCAGATGGCAGATCCCAGTTCCAGACAAGCTCTCCGCGAGCGCCTCATCAGACTCCAATGAATGAAACCCCAGATTCCCATTGCTCACCACTTCCCCCACCTTACCAACCCTCTGTCACAGAACATTACAGCATCTTCCTGGGCACAAAGCTGAAATGAAAGCCACCACAAAACAAACATTCCCAAAATAATTTATAAATTAATCACTTCCAATTCAACACAATACCACTAACTAATTATCCTTGTACATTCCCTTATAGTGTCTGTCTTTCATATTCCTTTTAATATTCTAGTGCTCCTATGCAGTGCTACCCCAGTGGCTGCAGCATGGCTGGCGGAAGGCTGCTGACTTTCAGTGGGGGAGACTGCATATGGCCTTGCAGAAGGATCTTGACCAGCTGTGGGCCTAGAAGGCCCGGCTGTAGACCGCAGCACCTCTGTATGGGCAGAAGCAGTCTGGGCTGGCTGGATGGTAGGCAGCAGCAAGGGCACTGGCGGAGTGGTAGTGGTGGGAGTAGGAATGCTTCAGTCTTCCCAATAGTTAGTTGGAGGAAATTTCTGTTCATCCAGTACTGGATGTCGGATAAGCAGTGTACTGATTTAGAGACAGAATCAATTTAAAGGGCTAACCTTGAGCAAGAAGTGATAGAAATGACGGGGTGGGGGGCAAGCGTGGAGAAAGGTTCCAATATTTACGAGGACGTTGGGAGGGAGCGGGGGCAACTGTCAGCAGAAATACGGGAAACGTGGAGGTGTTGCTGAATTTAACGGCAGGATCTCATTTTAATTTTTTTATTCAGTTTGCCACGCAACATCCAGCCAGGTTGAGATGCTGGCTGGCTGGCGGGCAGGAGAGTGCCCTGCTTACCAGACATCCAGTACTGGATGAGCAGAAATTTCCTCCAACTAAATATTGGGAAGACCGAAGTCATTTTATTTGGTCCCCACCACAAACTCCGTTCCCTAGCCACCGACTCCAACCCTCTCTGGCAACTGTCTGAGGCTGAATAGCAAACTCATCCTATTCAAGGCCGCAGCCGGAGGGATGGGGAGGTGGGGGGGGGGGGAGTTGGTCGATCGCAGCCGTTAAATCCATATGGCTGCTAAAATCAGTCTCATTTAAATATTATAATTACTGACCCACCTCTCACGAGTAGGTTACTTGACCGACCTCCGACCCACCCAGGTTAAGTCGGAGGCAGCAGTGTTCCTGGCAAGTTGGGATCGGGTCTCCCTTTTTTAATAATTTAACACCCACTCCCCAATTAAAATCCTCCCCGAAGAATCTGAAAACACATTTCAAGAAATAGATGAGGTCAGTTGGAATTGAGTTTAGATGCCCAGGGTATAAAGGATGAAGGATTAGCCTTTGTCGCTAAAATGGGTGGAGGGGCAAGCATCTGTTCAAAGATAGCAGAATGGAGGGTGCAAGCTGTGATATGGCTGGGAAAGATTTTCCAAATAAGGCAGGGTGAGACTGAAGGGATCTGAACATTAACATGGACACCTTGAAATTAACATGCCTGGACAAAGGAAGCTGGATGAAGATGGGGAGGTGATATGTGTGCTAGACTTTGTGGGAGAGAGAACTCAAATCTGTGGCGTCCTGTATTAGCTAAAATTTGTGATGTGTGGAGACCAGGTAAACTGATGAGGGAAGTATTTGAGGACTTACTCCTAGAGTTGGTGAAGCTGAGGAAAGAGGTGTCAGCAGCAAACGGGATGAGGTAGAGATGTAAGTGGGAACTACTGTGCACGTGAAAGAAGGGTGCCATGGTAGGTAGCTCAGCTGATTCAAAGAAAACACCAATAAACTCAGCCTCAGAGCAGCTAGGGAAGGCGATGGAGTTCACTCTCGGGACATGTAAACACTGGCCAGAGCTGAAAATAATGGTGTCACACTTACCCAGCACTGACTCCAGGCAGTTAAATAATTGTGCACTTCTGTAAGAACAGAACATTGGAAAGGCACAGCTTCTGGATTGTAAAGAACTAAGTGCACTTACGGGAAACTGTTGAGGGAAAAAAGAGCTGAGGTTGTCACACTTCTTCCCTCCTGCATTCAACTCTAAAACTTCACAAGCTTATTAAACAAGCTGGACCTACACTAGTCCAGTGATACTATTTGAGTGCTGTGTTTACATGAAAATATGTCTTTATTAAGTTGCAAGTTATTCAACCTTTATTGTAGACCCAATCATGCATAAAGACCAGCTTTCAGACCTCACTAAAAATAAGACTGTGATGATTGTGGTATTTACATAGTCCCAAATAGGAAGCTGTGGAGCTTGAAATAGTCTGTAAACCAATTAGTAAACACAGTGGAGGAATTGTGATGGGAAACAAACAAAAGCAGAGTTTAGGTTAATTAAAATTCCAGTTAATTCACTATCAGTCAATTCTCCTGCATGATTGATGAATTACAACACTGCATCATTTTTTTTCAGTAAGCAGACTATTCTGTAGTGTGTAATATTGCTATTAAAGGGGCACTACCCTCTCATTACAGTGTTTGACAAGCTTGTTTGTTGTTTGAGGAGGAGTCGAGTGTTATTTTCACGACAATGGCATCACAGGCACGTGATATGACAATGAGATTTGGTGTGTGTGTGGATAAATGGGCAAAGGTTTGCTGAACACTTTTTCTTGACGATGGTGCCCCTTTAAAGTGAAAAAAAGACAAGGCATCAATTAAACATCTTCACTTTCTCAAAGCTGCTGTCCTGCCAAGTTTGAGCCATTAATTGCAGAAATAGTAACACACTGATCCTACCACCAGCAAGGTAGAAAAATAAACATCTTCTTTAGTACTTTAGAAAAGCTTACCATTGTTTTTTAAAGAACTAATAAACAAGGGTGGAATGCCCTGGTTAAACACTCCACTAGGTCAGGGAGTTCCAGCTGTCCATTTCTAGCCAGCAGCTGCTAAGCCCTCTGTGACTCGTAGAGGCAGATCAGATGTGTTGCCACCACATCTGTCCCCAGACCACTGCTGGACGGCCCCAGAGACCGATGAGATCAGCCACTTGAAGCAAAGATAAAGTATCAAACCACAAAGAATGTTTTTTAATGCACTCGATATAATCATGCAGCTTCTTAAAGTTTGCCAGCACTATAAGAATGGGAACATTGTCCCCTCCAAGTCACACACTATCCTGACTTGGATGTGTATCGATGTTTCTTTATTGTCACTTGCTCGTCATTCTGGAATTCACTACCTGACACCATTGTGGGAGCACCTTCAGCACAAGGACTGCAGCATGGTGTCAGCTGTGGTTCAGTGTAAGCACACTCACCACTGAATCAGAAAGCTGTAGGTTCAAGACCCACTCCAGAGACTTGAGCATGTAATCCAGTCTGACATTTTAGTGCAGTGCTGAGGGAGTGCTGCACTGTTGGAGGTGCTGCCTTCAAATGAGTCGTTAAATTGAGGCCCTGTCTGCCTTCTCGGGTGGATATAAAAAATCCCACAGCACTATTTTTAAGGGGAGTTCTTCTCAGTGTCCTAGCTAACATTAATCCCTCACTTTACATTCACCAAAACAGATTGTCTGTATTGTGTTCCTAACACAGATGAGACTGCACACAGGGAGGTTACAGTAACAGTGACCTCAGTCTTTAGTAAGACACTCCAGAGTGAGGAACAGGCCTTAGACGCCAGCTTATATACAGTGCTCCCAAGGGATGCTGGGATGCGCTCCCTGGTGGCGGAACATGGGAGTGCATGCTTTACAGATACACAACATCACTCCCCCCCCAAAGTCAAAATGAAAACTATTTACAAGGTGAGGTGGTCGGGAGCCTTTCTTTCCCCGGTGGACTGCCTCGGTACAAATGTCTGTTCTGGTGTGTTGGCTGTGCCCTCGCTGGGCTGGCATGTTGTTGGCCCTGCAGGGCTGCTGGGTGAGCCTGGTCTTGCTGGGCTGTTGGGTGTGATGGGTTCGATTTCCTGGTCCGGGGTGGTGTCGTTCATCCTTTGGGTGTGTGTTGTGGGCTGGAAAAAGGTGGTGTCTGCTGTGGGTTGTTCAGGGCAGTCTGTGAACCGCAGCCTTGTTTGGTCCAGGTGCTTTCTGCAAATTTGTCCATTGTCTAGTTTGACTACAAACACCCTACTCCCTTCTTTAGCTATCACCGTGCCCGCGATCCACTTGGGACCATGTCCATAGTTTAGCACATACACAGGGTCATTCAGATCAATTTCCCGTGACACAGTGGCGCGACCATCGTTTACATTTTGTTGCTGCCGCCTGCTCTCTACCTGATCATGCAGGTTGGGGTGAACCAGCGAGAAGCTGGTTTTAAGTATCCTTTTCATGAGTAGCTCAGCCAGGGGCACCTCTGTGAGTGAGTGGGGTCTCGTGCAGTAGCTGAGCAGTACTCGGGACAGGCGGGTTTGGAGTGAGCCTTCTGTGACTCGTTTAAGGCTCTGTTTGATGGTTTGTACTGCCCTCTCTGCCTGCCCATGGAGGCTGGTTTAACCGGGGCCGAGGTAATATGTTTGATCCCATTGCGGGTCATGAATTCTTTAAATTCGGCTCAGGTGAAACATGGCCCGTTGTCACTGACCAGTATGTCAGGCAGGCTGTGGGTGGCAAACATGGCCCTCAGGCTTTCAATGGTGGCGGTGGCGGTGCTTCCCGACATTATTTCACATTCAATCCATTTTGAAAAAGCATCCACCACCACCAGGAACATTTTACCGAGAAACGGGCCCACATAGTCGACATGGATCGTCGACCATGGACTGGAGGGCCAGGACCACAAACTTAGTGGTGCCTCTCTGGGCGCGTTGCTCAACTGAGCACACATGCTGCATTGCCGTACACAGGACTCTAAGTCAGAGTCGATACCGGGCCACCACACGTGGGATCTGGCTATCGCTTTCATCATTACTATACCGGGGTGTGTGCTGTGGAGATCCGAGATGAATGTCTCCCTGCCCTTTTTGGGTAGCACTACGCGGTTACCCCACAACAGGCAGTCTGCCTGAATGGACAGCTCGTCCTTTCGCCGCTGGAACGGCTTGATTAGCTCTTGCATTTCAACGGGGATGCTGGCCCAGCTCCCATGCTGTACACAGTTTTTTTACTAGGGACAGCAGAGGATCTTGGCTGGTCCAAGTCCTAATCTGGCAGGCCGTGACAGGTGATTTATCATTTTCAAACGCTTCCATGACCATCAACAAGTCTGTGGGCTGCGCCACCATCAACAAGTTTGCAGGCTGCGCCATTTCCACCCCCATGGTGGGCAATGGTAGCCGACTGAGAGCATCCGCACAGTTCTCGGTGCCTGGCCTGTGGCGGATTGTATAGTTGTACGTTGATAGCGCGAGTGCCCACCTTTGTATGTGGGCTGAGGCATTAGTAGTTATCCCCTTGTTTTCAGTGAACAGGGATATGAGGGGCTTGTGATCAGTTTCCAGCTCAAGTTTGAGGCCAAACAGGTACTGATGCATTTTCTTTACCCCGAACACACACGCTAATGCCTCTTTCTCAATCGTGCTGTAGGCCCTCTCGGCCTTTGACAAGCTCCTGGAGGCATAGGCAACAGGTTGCAACTTTCCTGCAACATTAGCTTGTTGTAATACACACCCGACTCCATACGACGACGCGTCACATGCTAGCACAAGTCTTTTACACGGGTTATACAATACAAGCAGCTTGTTGGAGCATAAAATGTTGCTAGCTTTCTCAAAAGCAATTACTTGTTTTTTTCCCCATACCCAGTTCTCACCTTTGCGCAATAACACATGTAGGGGCTCTAAGAGGGTGCTTAACCCCGGTAGGAAGTTACCAAAATAGTTGAGGAGTCCCAGAAACGACCGCAGCTCCGTGACATTCTGTGGCCTGGGCGCGTTCCTGGGACCCCTTGGGACTTCAGGGGATGCGCTCCCTGGTGGCGGAACATGGGAGTGCATGCTTTACAGATACACAACAGTCTGGTCATTTATTCCATTGCTGCTGTGGGAGCTTGCTGTGCTCAAATTGGTTGTTGCATTTCCTGCATTGCAACAGTGACTGCACTTCAAAAGTATCTCATTGGTTGTAAAGCGCTTTGGGCGTTTTGAGGTTGTGAATGCCACTATATAAATACAAGTTCTTTCTTTTTCAGGACAACTAGGGATGGGCAATAAATGTGACATCCCAAGAAAAAACTTTTAGGAAAAGAAGAATCCAGTTAAAATATGCTGAGATCGAGACTCCATCCTGAAATATTAGAAAAATATATCGGGTATCTAACTTTTAAAAATTATTGACCAAGAAATTCAATTAATCCTGAAAATGGACCGCGCCACCACGGGCCAAGGTTTATGGCAGCCCGCAAATAGAGCGCTGGCAGCACCGGTAATTTCGTGCTGCCTGCTGATTTAAATGAGTGGAGCGCAGACTCTCTTGTGCAATGCACTCTTTCCGGCGGTAACATCAGCAGGAGGCCGAATGTCGGGTCTAAAGGATCGGAGCAGCATTCTCGGGCAGTCACCTAATTACCAAGTTTTCAACGAGTTTGCTGTCCTTCGGCTTTCACACCTGGTAAGTGTGTCGGGTTCTCAGTGACTCTCCATTGCTTTGGCTAGAGGATAGCTGCAGAAGTGATATAAAAGCTACCCATTTCACAGCTGTCCACTTTCCAATGTCAGAAGCTGAAGCTTTCAGGATTTGGAAGAAACTTTTGTGCTGTATGCAGTTTGGAAGTGTTTGCAGTAAACTCTTTATTCACTGTCACCTCTTTGGAGCAACCTCTCTCACCCTTGACAGATCGCTTCTGCCATCCCAACCTCACATTAACACCAACACCAAGCTTCTCCTCAATCACCTGATGCTGCACCGGACACAGGGCATCAGCACCCGACCACATTGCTGCCCAGGAGGCTGGAGATGACCAAACCATGGCCAGATTTACTTCACTTGATGCATGATGCATGATGCATCAGGTTGGCACCAGCCCACACCAGCACCATAAAACATCCCTGCAATGCCCAAGCCATTCCTTTCACACTCATCACCATTGTGCAGGGTACCCTTATATCTGACCAGTCACTACAACTCACTAAGCCACTTCCAAAGGTGCACACAAATCTGTCCAAGAACACATAGGGGTTAAAATTCTGTACTGCCATTTTTGAGGCGGTGTCACTACCTAAGAGAAATTTTTAATGCCTCGCTTTAGGCCTGGTCCCCAAATGCGAAATTCAGTGCTGCCGCCTAAAGAGTGGATAGCAGTGTAAAATCATGGCGTTGCACACTTACCTGGAGGCGCTATGCTGCGCTAAGTGGTCCGTTAAGCATGGGCTCAACAGCCGGGAGTTAGGTAGCACTTGGACCTGCGCCACAGACTTAGTGGCGCCACCTGAATTCAGTTGAGGCATTGATTGGGCACCTCAACGTGTCGTGGGCATATTCACTTCCTACGCACTCACTCAGATGGTGAGCATGGCAGACCTTGCAGCAGCAGCTCGTCAGCGTCCCCATCATTTCTCGGACACCGCAGTGGATGCACTCCTTGATGCCTGGAGAGGCGGCGGGTACCAACCTCCAAAGGCCTATGCAGGCAAATCTCACAAGTTTCTGCGAGTGACACGGTGGCCAGGACAGCCACTGAATGCCTATAAAAGTGGAACGAGATGATGCGGCCAGTGAGGGTGAGTATCTTAAATTTGAACCGTCAACATGCTAACTCTGATCTCAATCGGCACTCTCTGCTCAATGTAGTGTTTGAGAATCCATGCTCTACGTGGGTGAGGCCAGATGTAAGGTTCCCATTTGAAGCCTCACTCACTGCAAGGGCCTGCATGCGCTGTTAACCTTGCTACTTGGTTCTGCAGACCAACCCCTCTCCTCAGCCTTCATATGCATCTCGAAGACGGTAGCCTCCCCGTTACTGTTAGATCCTGGCCCCCTAAATCAAGCATTGCCGCATCATGTCCACGCAGTGAATGGAAGTTACATCAAACTGTGAAGACTCTCATACAGTTACATCTACTAAACTATGTAAGGCACTTGGGACACACTGATAGAAGGGTTCTAACCCAGACATTCTCTTGAATCTCACAGGACAAACTCATCCACAACTGCAGGGAGCAGATGCGGATTGCAGGAGGGGAGTCTGAATTCCAAGACCTTACTCCGTTCCAGGAATGTGTCTTGGCCCTGATGGACATTCAGGTTGGTGCCATAGCGGTGGTTGAGGCCGACCCTCTTGGGGACAGTGACGGTATCTTGGGTTCCTTTGCAGCATCTGGTAGGCCTAACACCATCCTTCAGCTCTTTCCATGAAACTGGCGTTCTACCACCTTGGTCTCATCACATCACGGCCTGTCCACAGCCAAAAGGGTGGTAGACAGGTAGGCAACCTATCAATGAAACTGGTCATTACAGAGTGCCTGAATATAGGTTGGGATGACTAGCTTCCCTCACGGGGAAAGCACCTGGCTCAATTTTGTGTTTCTCCCACGGTGACACCAATTCATCAGAAACTCAGTGGCGAGCTTATTATGGGGTGTGAACCATTCGTCGCATGTTTTCTGCTGTCCTCCATCACACCGCCCCTCATATACACATAGTATGTTTTTCCTTTACGTTTTTGTTAGGCTAAGTTAAAATTGATGTAAGTTGTTTTTTATCTTGCGAGTTGACATTTTGAAAATTGTCACAATTTGATACTGCGTGGGAGGAAATGACTTCAGAACTCTGCGGAAAATCATTGTGCAAGTCAAGTTCTGAAAGTGTTACCCATCGTCAAAACTCTGTGACTACAACTTGTGGGGGCGGGGAATCTTCAACAAATAACACCATAATGTCTGGGTACAGTTCCTCACCATAGAACAGAGTATGACTTTTCAAAGCCCTTTTGAAAGCACAAGTCTAATACAGAGCAACAAACTCTGGTTCATACTATCCAAAGCCAGGTAGAAAGTAAAGAGGCAAAATTTACAAACAGTACCTTTAAAATTCTTTACCTTAATTTTTAAATAGATACTTGTAATAATTTGCAAGGCTTATGCAATACTAAGTGTCAGTCATCTTTATATCGTGGCTACTTTGCAAATTTCTGTGCTGTCTTTCGAATGAGATGTTAAACTCAGGCCCTGTCTGCCCTCTCAGGTGGACGGAAAAGATCCCATGGAACTTCGAAGAAGAGAAAGGGTTCTCCCCCATATCATGACCAATATTCTTCCCTCAAATAAAACCATCAAAAACAGATTAACTGATCAGCCATCTTGTTTGTTTGTGGGAGTTCACTGTGCAGAAATTCACTGCTGCATTTACCTTACATAATAACATTGATTGCACTTTAGAAGTACAGTTCCCTCCTCTGTGCTTATCCCAGACAGTCGCCTATAGCGGGCAAATGGCGTTAACCATTTGCCATTACCATTGGAGTTAATTAGAAACGCACTGCTTAAATTGTATTAAGCACGGCGACTATTTCAGGCAATACAAGCAGCTATTTCCGCCTTGTTAAAGTGAAATTACCTTAAGTGATCTGTCTGTCATTAAGTCCTTTCATGATTTCTGCAACTTGCTTCAATCACCACCCCGTGCTCTCTAGAACTCTTGCAAATGCTGTGAGCCCTACTTGTCGGCTTGCTGAGCTCCTTGAGGTTGTCCCATGGTGACTTCTAGTTATCTAATTCTTAGAGTTGCCCATTCCCTCCAGGTTCTTTATGACCAAAACAAATCTCATTCTTTACAATCCTGGTTATTCCCTATTTCCGATTACAAATTCCAGGCTCTGTTTTACAATCAGGTTTAAATTTGGTTCTCCCTCCATTCGCTTTCAAACTGCATCTGTAACAGAGGGGAGTAAAGTCTCTGAAACGGTTCGAGGGCTTTAATCACCAATCCAAGTTGCTGAGGATGAACTGATGATGAGTTATGCAAAAAAATCAATATGGACAGAGCCTTAAAACTGCTGCTACATTTTCCGTTTGGATCATTACCACAGTGTGACTGTTGTCATTTAGCACATTTTCACATCAGTAACTAAACATTGAACAGGGGGCAGAGCGGGTGTGGAGTGAAGGGGAATCTTTCTGTGAGGGGGGGGCAGAGCGGGAACTGGAGATATGGAGGATGAAGGTTCCCTCTTCGTATCAGTGCAGCAACATTTCTTGTTGTCCCGCCACCTGCAGGAATTAATTTTTTTTGGTTACACCAGGAAAATTCCAATGCGCCCACTATAAGTGGTGGGGACCGTAATTCATTAGTTGTTAAGCACTTTGGGACATCCTGAGCATGTGATAAGGTTAAGGTGAGATAATAGCAAATATAAGACAGATAGTGGAATACTCCAATTGATAGTTTATGGGCTCAATTTTGCCCCAAATCATTTTCTAGCGTATTGCCAGAATTATGCCCATTTTTCTCGGCCAGAAATACTCCAAAAATATTAGTGCCAAATTTCCCCGCTGTATTTATCAAAATTGGCGCCACGCAGCCTGTCCAGTTGCCTCGGGCGGCGGAGCCTGCTGTCTGCGCCGAAAAAACGATGCCACACCTTCTGCGCATGTGCAAAAAAAAAGGATGTTTTTGACGCTATTCCTGTGGGCACGCATTCACAGTACAGCTCCCAGTCGTCCATTTTTAAAGAGCCAGTTGTCTGTGTGAGAACATTGAGTGCTGTGTGAGAACACTGGAAAAATCAGAGCTGCACTACAAGATGCAACGCGGAAGGACCAAGAATTTTTTACAAGACAAAGTGGAGGCACTAGTTACTGTGATTGAGATCAGATGGCAGGAGCTGGACACCAGCAGAGGTCACATAAAAGTTCCACCCAAAGAAATGAAGAAATGCTGGAACCAACTTGCAGAAGATTACCGTGCAATGGTGACCACCACGAGATCTGGAGGCCACTGCAAAAAGGCCTTGGTCAAATAGTTAGTGTAAGTAATATTTTCATTTATTCAATGCAATTGCAATTGTAATGTAAATGTTCCATCCAGCAGAAAGACACCCTCTCTAAAAAGTTGTATTTTCATCTATGCAGAGGAAAGTGGCACATAACAAAAGGGAAAGAACTCGAACAGGAGGAGGCCCGGCAAATCTGCACCCACTGACACTCGTGGAAGAGAGGGTCGCTGCTTTGATGGGTCCTGCCTGGAGAAAAGCAACCACCACTGCACAAGATGGGCCCACACTCGAGGGAGAGGGTAAGTCCTGCAAATTCCACAGTTTGGCTTTGCTAAATGTTAAGTACTGCGCGGGCTAGCCATGCTTCGGTTCCTGGGGATGTCTCCGTCAGCTACGCTTCGGTTGATGCAATGTGCTATCATTCATCATGGTCCTTCAAATGAGCCTGCTGCCTGCACTGTGTGAGCCTACTCATACCACCCTGCCCCCTCCTCTGCTACTAACCATTTGTCTGTTCTGTTATATTTTGCAGAACTTGAGGCCAAACCTGACGATGAAGAAGATTCAGACGAGGATGAGCCTGAAGAGGAGAACATCTTCCAATCCCACCTTCCAGACCAATAGCATGGGGTGAGGGGGAGGGGGAGGGGATGGATGAAGCCCCCACAGTTGTACTTACTTTTGAGTAGGTGCAGATGCCTCCCATTGAGGTACCAGCCCTTTCCCTGAGTAGTGGTTTGAGTGTTGGTGGGACATTCCATGGTTTCCCACCGTCCGAGGCTGGGGATTCCAGTGGGGTGCAGCGAGGCACACCCAGGGCCCCACCGTCCCAGGCTGCGGGTCCCAGTTTTGGGGTTTTGGAATGGAAGTGAAAATGGATGTGGTCATGGGGACGTCCAGAGGAACCGGAAAGTGGGATGTAATTCACTGGAACCGAACACTGATGAGATGGTCGCGGACCTCCCTTGCACAATTGCGATGGTCTCGCTGCCTCCTCCGTTGCTCATATTGCCGCTCTTGCTCCTCTTCCTCCTGCTGCCCCTTCTCCTCAGGTGGTGTGACTATGTCTGGTGACAATGGCTGTGCCCTCATGCTGGCGAGGTTGTGCAGCATGCAGCAGAAGATGACGAATAGGGACACCCGCTCAGGCGAGTTCTGGAGGACTCCTCCCGAATGGTCAAGGCAGCGGAACCGTTGCTTCAGCAATCTGATGGTCTGATCAATGATGTTCTTGGTGGTGGCATGGCTCTCATTGTATGAGTGCTGGGTTTGCGGAGGAGAGTCATGAGCCAGGTGGATAGCCCTTGTCTCCGAGCAGCCAGCCACGAGCTTGATTTGGTGGCTGGAACAGAGCTGGCACGCCGGTCTGGCACAGGATGAAGGTATCATGACTGCTGCCAGGATAGTAGGCATTGATGGTGAAGATTCTGTGAGTGTCATCATAGGCAGTCCCTCGAAATCGAAGAAGACTTGCTTCCACTCTAAAAATGAGTTCTTAGGTGACTGAACAGTCCAATACGGGAATTACAGTCTCTGTCACAGGCGGGACAGACAGTTGTTGAAGAAAAGGGTGGGTGGGACTGATTTGCCGCACACTCTTTCCGCTGTCTGCACTTGGTTTCTGCATGCTCTCGGTGATGAGACTCGAGGTGCTCAACGCCCTCCCGGATGCACTTCCTCCACTTAGGGCGGTCTTTGGCCAGGGACTCGCGGGTGTCGGTGGGGATGTTGCATTTTATCAAGGAGGCTTTAAGGGTGTCCTTGAAACGTTCCTCTGCCCACCTTGGGCTCGCTTGCCGTGTAGGAATTCCGAGAAGAGCGCTTGCTTTGGGAGTCTTGTGTCAGGCATGAAACAATGTGGCTCGCCCAACGGAGCTGGTCAAGTCTAGTCAGTGCTTCGATGCTGTGAGTGTAGTCGCAGACCAGCTGCACATTCAGTGAGTGGAAGCCTTTGCGGTTACAGAAGATCTCAGGATTGTGATGTGATACCCGCAAAGCGACGCGGTTGCAGTCAATGGCGCCCCGCACCATGGGGAAGCCCGTTATCCTGGCAAAGCTCGTGCTGCTTCGCTCTGGTCATGGGGAAGTAGATGTAGTCTCACCTCCTTCTATACAGAGCATCTGAGGCCTCACATATGGAGTAATGGACTCAAAACTGGGAGATATCTCCTGTCGCTCCCTGGAAGGATCCATTGGTGTAGAAATTGAGTGCGATGGTGACCTGGATTGCCACTGAGAGAGCTGTCCTCACCCTGATCTGAGGCTCGAGGTCTGGTTGCAGCAGATGACAGAGCTCTTGTGACAGAGCTCTCGCGCACACTGTTTCTCAGTGAAATTGATGTAGGAGAAGTGCTGCCGGAATTCCTGGGGAAGGTAAGGCATCCTGTTGCCAGCACTGTGGCGTCTTTTCCCTCTGGCCACATTTTGCTGTCTTTCTCCCTGTCCCTCTCCCTGTCCCTCCCCCTGTGCCTCCCCCCGTGCCTCTCACCGTGCCTCTCCCCATCCCTCTCTCCCTGTCCCTCCCCCTGTGCCTCTCCCCATGCCTCTCCCCGTCCCTCTCTCCCTGTCCCTCCCTCTGTGCCTCTCCCCGTCCCTCTCCCTGTCCCTCTCTCCCTGTCTCTCTCTCCCTGTCCCTCCCCCTATCCCTCTCTCCCTGTCCCTCTCACCCTGTCCCTCTCTCCCTGTCCCTCCCCCTGTGCCTCTCCCCATGCCTCTCCCCATCCCTCTCTCCCCGTCCCTCTCCCTGTCCCTCTCTCCCTGTCCCTCCCCCTGTGCCTCTCCCCGTCCCTCACCCTGTCCCTCTCTCCCTGTCCCTCCCCCTGTGCCTCTCCCCATCCCTCTCCCTGTCCCTCCCCCTGTGCCTCTCCCCATGCCTCCCCCGTGCCTCTCCCTGTCCCTCCCCCTGTGCCTCTCCCCATGCCTCTCCCTGTACCTCTCTCCCTGTCCCTCCCCCTGTGCCTCTCCCAGTCCCTCTCCCTGTCCCTTCTCCCTGTCCCTCCCCCTGTGCCTCTCCCCATCCCTCTCTCCCTGTACCTCTCTCCCTGTCCCTCCCCCTGTGTCTCTCCCTGTACCTCTCTCCCTGTCCCTCCCCCTGTGCCTCTCCCCATGCCTCTCCCTGTCCCTCTCTCCCTGTCCCTCTCTCCCTGTCCCTCTCTCCCTGTCCCTCCCCCTGTGCCTCTCCCAGTCCCTCTCCCTGTCCCTTCTCCCTGTCCCTCCCCCTGTGCCTCTCCCCATCCCTCTCTCCCTGTACCTCTCTCCCTGTCCCTCCCCCTGTGTCTCTCCCTATCCCTCCCCCTGTGCCTCTCCCCATGCCTCTCTCCCTGTCCCTCTCTCCCTGTCCCTCTCTCCCTGTCCCTCCCCCTGTGCCTCTCCCCATGCCTCTCCCCGTCCCTCTCCCTGTCCCTCTCTCCCCGTGCCTCTCCCCATGTCTCTCCCCGTCCCTCTCCCCGTCCCTCTCTCCCTGTCCCTTTCTCCCTGTCCCTCCCCCTGCGCCTCTCCCCGTGCCTCTCCCTGTCCCTCCCCCTGTGCCTCTCCCCATGCCTCTCCTCGTGCTTCTCCCCATGCCTCTCCCTGTCCCTCCCCCTGTGCCTCTCCCCGTCCCTCTCTCCCTGTCCCTCCCCCTGTGCCTCTTCCCATGCCTCTCCCCGTGCCTCTCCCCGTCCCTCTCCCTGTCCCTCTCTCCCCGTGCCTCTCCCCATCCCTCTCTCCCTGTCCCTCCCCCTGTGCCTCTCCCCATGCCTCTCCCCGTCCCTCTCCCCATGCCTCTCCCTGTCCCTCTCCCTGTGCTGCTCCCTGTCTTGCCCCATGTCCTTCTCCCTGTATTTCTGTATCCCTTTGGAGTTCCTTACTTCTTCTTCTTCATTCTTCCTCTTCTTCCAGCTGCAGTTGGAACTGGCTTGACAATCAGGTACTGTAACATCAAAGCGCCTTCCCTTAAGTGAGGAATAAGGAACAGCAGTACCATGGCAGAGTGTCCCCTAAGAGAAAAGGCTGGAGGCACTGGTTGTGGCCGTGGAGAGGAGATGGGCTGAGCCCTTCCCACAGACTGGAAGGAAGCCTCGTGACACCCATCCCGAAGGATGTGGCATGAGTTAGCCACCCATGTGACGGCCAGCACTGTGATGCCAAGATCCAGTGCTGAAAGAAGTTTAATGACCTCACACGAGTGGACAAGGTGAGTGAAGGCTTCAGCAAATGCCATATCCCATCAACTGCACCACAAGCCTCACACACAGCTCAATGCATCACAGCCCTAACACCTACCAACAATCTCTACCTATCACCACTCATACCTCACAATCATTGCTTCACTTCCCCCCCACAACCTTATCACTGCTGCAACACTCACACCCATATCTCACACCTTGCACACACTGACAGCTATTCAACCATGACAGGCACATCACCCAAACACATTGTACTACACTCATTGACATACTTCTCTTTTGGGGGACAGGCTGACATCCAGGACCTCAGCCAGTTGGAGGAGACTTCTGGAGCTAATTGGGCAGCAGATCATTGGCACCGTGGGAACTGGTGAGGTTGAACCCCTTGGGGACAATAATGGTATGGTCATTCCTAATCCTTCTTCTCACATCCCACGTCCTCCTCATCCCACAATCTTTTCTCACTTTCAAGCTACTGATGCTGTATGAATACATATCTTGCTTCCCCCCCCACACCCCCCCCCCACCCCCCTCCCGCTTCCTCACCATAACCTGACTCTTGTGCCTTTCTGCTTTCAGATAATCAACAACAAGCACCGGACCAGCCTGTCCCCGAGGTGATGCAGGAGAGGGAGGGGGGAGAAGAGAAAGAAGACACAGCATCACTGCATGTCTTACCTGCAGATACCAGCTCAGAAAGTGGCACTACGTATACTTTAGAGGTTAGTGTAGTAGCGGGACTTGCACACTGTGAGGCACCAGGGATGAATGGGCTGCAGCAAGGCCAGAGGGAAAGGGTAGCTCAGGAGCCAGCTCCCCGGAGGGCAAGTTCGTGCAAGAGTTCCACTGCACAGGACTCAGATGAGTACCTCGATGGGGCGGCCTTCAGAAGAAGGATGATGGGCACACTGAATTGTTGGGTGCAATGGCAAGCCTGCCAGAATGCCTTGTGGCAAAGTCAAGGAGTGTGGACGAGTCCGCCTCCAACATTGCACGGACTGTGTGCAGAGCATGGAGTCCAGGATTTCCAGGCAGGAAATGATGGAAGACTCCCGAAGAAATCGTGTTGATTCAGATGTGATGGTGCGTGTGATGGGCGCTGTCGCGGTTGTCATTACAGCACAGGCGGAAGTGGTCTCTGCTTGGCGCCATCCAAATTCAGATCATTGTCATGCAGTCTTAGCTTGATGCCATCCAATCTCAGACTGCTCTCATGCAGTTTCACCCTGGGCTTTGACTGCTGCCATCGTGGCTGGGTTTACCACTGTCAACCGGGGCTGGCAGGGTGTCGCAGCAGGCCAGCAATCTGTGCTCCAACAGATTGCTAGGAATGCTAAAAGGCCATCTTGGGGGAATGGCAGTGGGTCAGGACCCTATTGTCCTCGCTCAGGCTGACAACATTCCTGTTTCCACCACTACCTCTCCGCCATTGCCCTTGTTGCTGCCTATCAGCCAGCCAGCCCAGACTGCTTCTGCCCATGCTGAGGTGGTGCAGTCTGCAGCTGGGCCTTCCTCTCTCTCATCTTCATCCTGAGGTGATCCTGCAATCCCTGGTGGCAGAGTCTGCACCCTCATGATGGCCAAGTTGTGAAGACCACCACGAAATGGGACATCCGCTCCGGCATGTACTGGAGGTATGCTCCCGAGTGGTCAAGGCAGCGAAACCGTTGCTTCAATAGCCCGATGGTCTGCTCGATAATGTTCCTGGTCGGAGCATGGCTCTCATTGTATGATTGCTGGGCAGGAATGTTGGCATTGCGGAGAGGGGTCATGAGCCAGGTGCAGAGCGGATTGCCCTTGTCTCAGAGCAGCCACCCTCGAGTTTTCTGTGGTGGCTGGTAGATTGTTGGCCCACCGGACTGACACAGGATGAAGGCATCATGACTGCTTCCAGGGTAGCAGGCATTGAACATCAGGAATCTCAGGACGTGGTCAAACACCCACTGCACATTAAGTGAATGGTAGCCTTTGCAGTTACGGAAGATCTCACAATTATTACACGGTGTCCGCAAAGCCACGTGTGTGCAGTCGATGGCGCCCTGCACCATGGGATAGCCTGCTATTCTAGCAAAGCCACATGCTCTCTCGTCCCGCTTCTCGCTGCTCAGAGAGAAGACAATGAAGTCATTTTTCCTGGTGTAAAGAACCTCACTGACCTCCCAAATGCAGCGATGGACAGCGCACTGTGAGATGCAGATGGGAATGATCTGCTGGCAAAGAAATTGAGGACCACAGTGACCTTGACTGCCACTGGGAGAGCCGTGTTCACCCGGGTCTCAGGCTGCAGGTCTGCAGGAGGTGACAGAGTTCTGTGACCACCTCCTTGGTGAAGCAGAGCTTCCGAATACACTGCTCATTGCGTAAATGGATATAAGAGAAGGGCTCTCAGAAGATCTGAGGAGGGTAAGGCCTCATGTTGAGAGCCCTCCTGGCTCTACTCCTCCCTCTGTGCACATCTTCTTGTCTTCTTCGCTGCCTCCGCTTCCTCTCTCAAAGATAGTCGAGCATGAGGTGGACTGCCAGTACAGCCCTCATGACTGTGAGCAAGTATAGTGAGCAGAAGCTAATATGTCCTTACTGTACAGTACAAATGCACACGAGGCCCATACTTGCGAGAAGGCCACTTTGTGATCAGTAACCTTTATTAGCCAGCACTGAAATGAAGAAGGTGTGTGGAGCTTCCCCTTTTATACCTGAAAGTCCAGGTTAGGAGTGTCTTCCACAAGTTCACCACCTAGTGGTCAGTGTTCTCACGGTGTACAACTTAGGTCAGTTTATACATGGGTTACAATGACAGTTGAATACATGACAGAAGCCTTGAAATAATAAAGGTGGTGTTCTCCACTTGCAACAATACTCCCTGTTACCTTAGAACCTTGCAAGAAGTTTATAAAGCTGCTGGAGTTGCAGAAAATTGCATAGAGTCAGTCAAACTGAACAAACATGTCAGGGGCAAGCGATTGCTGATGATTGTGAACCTGTGGAATTCGCTACCATAGAAAGTTGTTGTGGCCATTTCGTTAGATATATTCAAAAGGGATAGATGTGGCCCTTATGACTAAAGGGAACCAGGGGTATGGAGAGAAAGAGGAATGAGGTACTAAAGTTGCATGATCAGCCATGATCATATTGAATGGTGGTGCAGGCTCGAAGGGCCGAATGACCGACTTCTGCACCTATTTTTTATGTTTCTATGTTTCTATTCCTTTAAATACTGCTGCTGGAGCCTTCTTCCTGTTTGTCAGTGCTTGCTCAGCTCGTTGTACTTAAGGCATGCCGGTAAGTAGAGTGGCAGTCAAATCTCGCAGAGTGGGCATCAAGTAAGCCTTGCAGACTCACTGACATCACGATCTACTTAATTTCAATAATTTTCACAATCGCTGCTATTGGCAGCGCTGCGGGCTACCCGGAAATGGCGGCCGCTGTGGGACCCACCACCAGTTGGCAGAAGAGCAGCGGCTGCCAATTTTTCACCTGATTGTGGCAGTAACGGGTAATAAACCAACCAATATCTAGGCCAGTGTATCCTCTGAGTCAGTGTCAGTAATGCCACAAACGGTTTGATAGTATTCCTAAATCATCTCAATAAACATCATAACAATTCTGCATGTGCTGCATATGGAGAGGGGATGGAAGAAATATATTCAGGGGAAGGGGCAATGATTCGGAGAGAAACATTTAAAAATCTACATATACACCGTCCCTTTCTCAGTCTTCTCTATTATAATGGGGTGTGTGGAGACTGGATTAATGATGGGGTGAATGGAGACTGGGGCAAATGATGGGGTGAATGGAGACTGGACTAATGATGGGGTGAATGGAGACTGGACTAATGATGGGGTGAATGGAGACTGGACTAATGATGGAGTGAATGGAGAATGGATTAATGATTGGGTGAATAAGGACTGGTCAAACGATGGGGTGAATGGAGACTGGACTCATGATGGGGTGAATGGAGACTGGACTAATGATGGAGTGAATGGAGAATGGATTAATGATTGGGTGAATAAGGACTGGTCAAACGATGGGGTGAATGGAGACTGGACTCATGATGGGGTGAATGGAGACTGGTCAAATGATGGGGTGAATGGAGACTGGACTAATGATGGGGTGAATGGAGACTGGTCAAATGATGGGGTGAATGGAGACTTGGGAAAATGATGGGGTGAATGGGGACTGGGGAAAATGATGGGGTGAATAGGTACCTAGATAAAAGGTGAATAAGGACTGAGACAGGCACACAAAATAACTTGCAAAACTGGAAGAACAAATTAAACAACTGCAAGGAAAAGAGCTCAATAATAGCTAGAACTTCTGACAACTCTTTTAGGACTTGCATTCTTCTATCTCGTATAAATCCTCCTGACTTGGCTATGTTTTGCCGGGGCTGTGAGCAAGGTATTTTTAAAATTACAACGTATTTTTTGATTTTATTTCGAATATTTATGTTTCTTTTGCCAAGGCCAGTGTAAGATTTTTAAATGAAAAAATTATGTAATGCTTTGCAAATATATATAAATTTCAAAGAGACCATTATACACCCATTTAATCAATGTTGCAATTTACATTTTAATCACTACTTGCAGTAATTGTCAAATCCAGCTTCACGGTAGCTCCTTTATGGTGCTCTTTTAAGTTGGACTCTCGATGCCAGTGTCCATGAATTATCTCCTGGCATTTATGCTATTCAGTTTGGCTCAGTTAATAGTGCCAGCTTGGCTCAGTTAATAGTGCCAGGTTGGCTCAGTCAGTAGTGCCAGCTTGGCTCAGTCAGTAGTGCCAGCTTGGCTCAGTTAATAGTGCCAGCTTGGCTCAGTCAGTAGTGCCAGCTTGGCACAGTCAGTAGTGCCAGGTTGGCTCAGTTAATAGTGCCAGCGTGGCTCAGTCAGTAGTGCCAGCTTGGCTCAGTCAGTAGTGCCAGCTTGGCTCAGTTAATAGTGCCAGCGTGGCTCAGTTAATAGTGCCAGCTTGGCTCAGTTAATAATGCCAGCTTGACTCAGTTAATAGTGCCAGTTTGGCTCAGTCAGTAGTGCCAGGTTGGCTCAGTTAATAGTGCCAGCGTGGCTCAGTCAGTAGTGCCAGCTTGGCTCAGTTAATAGTGCCAGGTTAGCTCAGTTAATAGTGCCAGCTTGGCTCAGTCAGTATTGCCAGCTTGGCTCAGTTAATAGTGCCAGCTTGGCTCAGTCAGTAGTGCGAAGTTGGCTAAGTCAATAGTGCCAGCTTGGCTCAGTCAGTAGTGCCAGCTTGGCTCAGTCAGTAGTGCCAGCTTGGCGCAGTTAATACTGCCAGCTTGGCTCAGTCAATAGTGCCAGCTTGGCTCAGTTAATAGTGCCAGCTTGGCTCAGTCAGTAGTGCCAGGTTGGCTCAGTTAATAGTGCCAGCTTGGTTCAGTTAATAGTGCCAGGTTGGCTCAGTCAGTAGTGCCAGCTTGGCTCAGTTAATAGTGCCAGCTTGGCTCAGTCAGTAGTGCGAAGTTGGCTAAGTCAGTAGTGCCAGCTTGGCTCAGTCAGTAGTGCCAGCTTGGCTCAGTCAGTAGTGCCAGCTTGGCTCAGTTAATACTGCCAGCTTGGCTCAGTCAGTAGTGCCAGCTTGGCTCAGTTAATAGTGCCAGCTTGGCTCAGTCAGTAGTGCCAGGTTGGCTCAGTTAATAGTGCCAGCTTGGTTCAGTTAATAGTGCCAGGTTGGCTCAGTCAGTAGTGCCAGCTTGGCTCAGTTAATAGTGCCAGCGTGGCTCAGTCAGTAGTGCCAGCTTGGCTCAGTTAATAGTGCCAGGTTAGCTCAGTTAATAGTGCCAGGTTGGCTCAGTCAGTAGTGGTAGCTTGGCTCAGTCAGTAGTGCCAGCTTGGCTCAGTTAATAGTGCCAACTTGGCTCAGTCAGTAGTGCCAGCTTGGCTCAGTCAGTAGTGCCAGCTTGGCTCAGTTAATAGTGCCAGCTTGGCTCAGTCAGTAGTGTCAGCTTGGCTCAGTTAATAGTGCCAGCCTGGCTCAGTTAATAGTGCCAGCTTGGCTCAGTCAGTAGTGCCAGCTTGGCTCAGTTAATAGTGCCAGCTTGGCTCAGTCAGTAGTGCCAGCTTGGCTCAGTTAATAGTGCCAGCTTGGCTCAGTCAGTAGTGCCAGCTTGGCTCAGTTAATAGTGCTAGCTTGGCTCAGTCAGTAGTGCTAGCTTGGCTCAGTCAGTAGTGCCAGCTTGGCTCAGTTAATAGTGCCAGCTTGGCTCAGTTAATAGTGCCAGGATGGCTCAGTTAGTAGTGCCAGCTTGGCTCAGTTAATAGTGCCACCTTGGCTCAGTCACTAGTGCCAGCTTGGCTCAGTTAATAGTGCCAGCTTGGCTCAGTTAATAGTGCCAGCTTGGCTCAGTCAGTAGTGCCAGCTTGGCTCAGTCAGTAGTGCCAGCTTGGCTCAGTTAATAGTGCCAGCTTGGCTCAGTCAGGAGTGCCAGCTTGGCTCAGTCAGTAGTGCCAGCTTGGCTCAGTTAATAGTGCCAGCTTGGCTCAGTCAGTAGTGCCAGCTTGGCACAGTCAGTAGTGCCAGGTTGGCTCAGTTAATAGTGCCAGCGTGGCTCAGTCAGTAGTGCCAGCTTGGCTCAGTCAGTAGTGCCAGCTTGGCTCAGTTAATAGTGCCAGCTTGGCTCAGTTAATAATGCCAGCTTGACTCAGTTAATAGTGCCAGCTTGGCTCAGTCAGTAGTGCCAGGTTGGCTCAGTTAATAGTGCCAGCGTGGCTCAGTCAGTAGTGCCAGCTTGGCTCAGTTAATAGTGCCAGGTTAGCTCAGTTAATAGTGCCAGCTTGGCTCAGTCAGTAGTGCCAGCTTGGCTCAGTTAATAGTGCCAGCTTGGCTCAGTCAGTAGTGCGAAGTTGGCTAAGTCAGTAGTGCCAGCTTGGCTCAGTCAGTAATGCCAGCTTGGCTCAGTTAATAGTGCCAGCTTGGCTCAGTTAATAATGCCAGCTTGACTCAGTTAATAGTGCCAGTTTGGCTCAGTCAGTAGTGCCAGGTTGGCTCAGTTAATAGTGCCAGCGTGGCTCAGTCAGTAGTGCCAGCTTGGCTCAGTTAATAGTGCCAGGTTAGCTCAGTTAATAGTGCCAGTTTGGCTCAGTCAGTAGTGCCAGCTTGGCTCAGTTAATACTGCCAGCTTGGCTCAGTCAGTAGTGCCAGCTTGGCTCAGTTAATAGTGCCAGCTTGGCTCAGTCAGTAATGCCAGGTTGGCTCAGTTAATAGTGCCAGCTTGGTTCAGTTAATAGTGCCAGGTTGGCTCAGTCAGTAGTGCCAGCTTGGCTCAGTTAATAGTGCCAGGTTGGCTCAGTCAGTAGTGCGAAGTTGGCTAAGTCAGTAGTGCCAGCTTGGCTCAGTCAGTAGTGCCAGCTTGGCTCAGTCAGTAGTGCCAGCTTGGCTCAGTTAATACTGCCAGCTTGGCTCAGTTAATAGTGCCAGCTTGGCTCAGTCGGTAGTGCCAGCTTGGCTCAGTCAGTAGTGCCAGGTTGGCTCAGTCAGTAGTGCCAGGTTGGCTCAGTTAATAGTGCCAGCTTGGCTCAGTTAATAGTGCCAGGTTGGCTCAGCTAATAGTGCCAGGTTGGCTCAGTTAATTGTGCCAGCTTGGCTCAGTTAATAGTGTCAGCTTGGCTCAGTCAGTAGTGCCAGCTTGGCTCAGTTAATAGTGCCAGTTTGGCTCAGTCAGTAGTGCCAGGTTGGCTCAGTTAATAGTGCCAGCTTGGCTCAGTCAGTAGTGCCAGCTTGGCTCAGTCAGTAGTGCCAGCTTGGCTCAGTTAATAGTGCCAGCTTGGCTCAGTCAGTAGTGCCACGTTGGCTCAGTTAATAGTGCCAGCTTGGTTCAGTTAATAGTGCCAGCTTGGCTCAGTTAATAGTGCCAGCTTGGCTCAGTCAGTAGTGCCAACTTGGCTGAGTTAATAGTGCCAGCTTGGCTCAGTCAGTAGTGCCAGGATGGCTCAGTCAGTAGTGCCAGCTTGGCTCAGTTAATAGTGCCAGCTTGGCTCAGTCAGTAGTGCTAGGTTGGCTCAGTTAATAGTGCCAGCTTGGCTCAGTTAATAGTGCCAGGATGGCTCAGTCAGCAGTGCTAGCTTGGCTCAGTCAGTAGTGCCAGGTTGGCTCAGTTAATAGTGCCAGCTTGGTTCAGTCAGTGGTGCCAGCTTGGCTCAGTTAATAGTGCCAGGTTGGCTCAGTCAGTAGTGCCAGCTTGGCTCAGTTAATAGTGCCAGCTTGGCTCAGTTAATAGTGCCAGGATGGCTCAGTCAGTAGTGCCAGCTTGGCTCAGTTAATAGTGCCACCTTGGCTCAGTCACTAGTGCCAGCTTGGCTCAGTTAATAGTGCCAGCTTGGCTCAGTTAATAGTGCCAGCTTGGCTCAGTTAATAGTGCCAGCTTGGCTCAGTCAGTAGTGCCATCTTGGCTCAGTCAGTAGTGCCAGCTTGGCTCAGTTAATAGTGCCAGCTTGGCTCAGTCAGTAGTGCCATCTTGGCTCAGTCAGTAGTTCCAGCTTGGCTCAGTTAATAGTGCCAGCTTGGCTCAGTCAGTAGTGCCAGCTTGGCTCAGTTAATAGTGCCAGCTTGGCTCAGTCAGTAGTGCCAGCTGGGCTCAGTCAGTAGTGCCAGCTTGGCTCAGTTAATAGTGTCAGGTTGGCTCAGTCAGTAGTGCCAGGTTGGCTCAGTCAGTAGTGCCAGGTTGGCTCAGTTAATAGTGCCAGCTTGGCTCAGTTAATAGTGCCAGGTTGGCTCAGTTAATAGTGCCAGGTTGGCTCAGTTAATTGTGCCAGCTTGGCTCAGTTAATAGTGTCAGCTTGGCTCAGTCAGTAGTGCCAGCTTGGCTCAGTTAATAGTGCCAGCTTGGCTCAGTCAGTAGTGCCAGCTTGGCTCAGTCAGTAGTGCCAGTTTGGCTCAGTTAATAGTGCCAGCCTGGCCCAGTTAATAGTGCCAGCTTGGCTCAGTCAGTAGTGCCAGGTTGGTTCAGTTAATAGTGCCAGGTTGGCTCAGCTAATAGTGCCAGGTTGGCTCAGTTAATTGTGCCAGCTTGGCTCAGTTAATAGTGTCAGCTTGGCTCAGTCAGTAGTGCCAGCTTGGCTCAGTTAATAGTGCCAGTTTGGCTCAGTCAGTAGTGCCAGGTTGGCTCAGTTAATAGTGCCAGCTTGGCTCAGTCAGTAGTGCCAGCTTGGCTCAGTCAGTAGTGCCAACTTGGCTGAGTTAATAGTGCCAGCTTGGCTCAGTCAGTAGTGCCAGGATGGCTCAGTCAGTAGTGCCAGCTTGGCTCAGTTAATAGTGCCAGCTTGGCTCAGTCAGTAGTGCTAGGTTGGCTCAGTTAATAGTGCCAGCTTGGCTCAGTTAATAGTGCCAGGATGGCTCAGTCAGCAGTGCTAGCTTGGCTCAGTCAGTAGTGCCAGGTTGGCTCAGTTAATAGTGCCAGCTTGGTTCAGTCAGTGGTGCCAGCTTGGCTCAGTTAATAGTGCCAGGTTGGCTCAGTCAGTAGTGCCAGCTTGGCTCAGTTAATAGTGCCAGCTTGGCTCAGTTAATAGTGCCAGGATGGCTCAGTCAGTAGTGCCAGCTTGGCTCAGTTAATAGTGCCACCTTGGCTCAGTCACTAGTGCCAGCTTGGCTCAGTTAATAGTGCCAGGTTGGCTCAGTTAATAGTGCCAGCTTGGCTCAGTTAATAGTGCCAGCTTGGCTCAGTCAGTAGTGCCATCTTGGCTCAGTCAGTAGTTCCAGCTTGGCTCAGTTAATAGTGCCAGCTTGGCTCAGTCAGTAGTGCCAGCTTGGCTCAGTTAATAGTGCCAGCTTGGCTCAGTCAGTAGTGCCAGGTTGGCTCAGTTAATAGTGCCAGCTTGGTTCAGTCAGTGGTGCCAGCTTGGCTCAGTTAATAGTGCTAGGTTGGCTCAGTCAGTAGTGCCAGCTTGGCTCAGTTAATAGTGCCAGCTTGGCTCAGTTAATAGTGCCAGGATGGCTCAGTCAGTAGTGCCAGCTTGGCTCAGTTAATAGTGCCACCTTGGCTCAGTCACTAGTGCCAGCTTGGCTCAGCTAATAGTGCCAGGTTGGCTCAGTTAATAGTGCCAGCTTGGCTCAGTTAATAGTGCCAGCTTGGCTCAGTCAGTCGTGCCATCTTGGCTCAGTCAGTAGTGCCAGCTTGGCTCAGTTAATAGTGCCAGCTTGGCTCAGTCAGTAATGCCATCTTGGCTCAGTCAGTAGTGCCAGCTTGGCTCAGTTAATAGTGCCAGCTTGGCTCAGTCAGTAGTGCCAGCTTGGCTCAGTTAATAGTGCCAGCTTGGCTCAGTCAGTAGTGCCAGCTGGGCTCAGTCAGTAGTGCCAGCTTGGCTCAGTTAATAGTGTCAGGTTGGCTCAGTCAGTAGTGCCAGGTTGGCTCAGTCAGTAGTGCCAGGTTGGCTCAGTTAATAGTGCCAGCTTGGCTCAGTTAATAGTGGCAGGTTGGCTCAGTTAATAGTGCCAGGTTGGCTCAGTTAATTGTGCCAGCTTGGCTCAGTTAATAGTGTCAGCTTGGCTCAGTCAGTAGTGCCAGCTTGGCTCAGTTAATAGTGCCAGCTTGGCTCAGTCAGTAGTGCCAGCTTGGCTCAGTCAGTAGTGCCAGTTTGGCTCAGTTAATAGTGCCAGCCTGGCCCAGTTAATAGTGCCAGGTTGGCTCAGTCAGTAGTGCCAGGTTGGCTCAGTTAATAGTGCCAGCTTGGTTCAGTCAGTAGTGCCAGCTTGGCTCAGTTAATAGTGGCAGCTTGACTCAGTCGGTAGTGCCAGCTTGGCTCAGTCAGTAGTGACAGGTTGGCTCAATTAATAGTGCCAGCTTGGCTCAGTTAATAATGCCAGCTTGGCTCAGTCAGTAGTGCCAGCTTGGCTCAGTTAATAGTGCCAGCTTGGCTCAGTTAATAGTGTCAGGTTGGCTCAGTTAATAGTGCCAGGTTGGCTCAGTCAGTAGTGCCAGCTTGGCTCAGTTAATAGTGCCAGCTTGGCTCAGTTAATTGTGCCAGCTTGGCTCAGTCAGTGGTGCCAGCTTGGCTCAGTTAATAGTGCCAGCTTGGCTCAGTTAATAGTGTCAGGTTGGCTCAGTCAGTAGTGCCAGCTTGGCTCAGTTAATAGTGCCAGCTTGGCTCAGTTAATTGTGCCAGCTTGGCTCAGTCAGTGGTGCCAGCTTGGCTCAGTTAATAGTGCCAGCTTGGCTAAGTTAATAGTGCCTGCTTGGCTCAGTTAATAGTGCCAGCTTGGCTCAGTTAATAGTGTCAGGTTGGCTCAGTTAATAGTGCCAGGTTGGCTCAGTCAGTAGTGCTAGCTTGGCTCAGTCAGTAGTGCCAGGTTGGCTCAGTCAGTAGTGCCAGCTTGGCTCAGTTAATAGTGCCAGCTTGGCTCAGTTAATAGTGTCAGGTTGGCTCAGTTAATAGTGCCAGGTTGGCTCAGTCAGTAGTGCCAGCTTGGCTCAGTTAATAGTGCCAGCTTGGCTCAGTTAATTGTGCCAGCTTGGCTCAGTCAGTGGTGCCAGCTTGGCTCAGTTAATAGTGCCAGCTTGGCTAAGTTAATAGTGCCTGCTTGGCTCAGTCAGTTGTGCCAGCTTGGCTCAGTTAATAGTGCCAGGTTGGCTCAGTCAGTAGTGTCAGCTTGGCTAAGTCAGTAGTGCCAGCTTGGCTCAGTCAGTTGTGCCAGCTTGTCTCAATTATTAGTGGCAGCTTGGCTCAGTCAGTAGTGCCAGCTTGGCTCAGTTAATAGTGGCAGCTTGGCTCAGTTAGTAGTGCCAGCTTGTCTCAGTCAGTTGTGCCAGCTTGGCTCAGTTAATAGTGCCATGTTGGCTCAGTTAATAGTACCATGTTGGCTCAGTTAATAGTGCCTGTTTGGCTCAGTTAATAGTGCCAGGTTGGCTCAGTCAGTAGTGCTAGCTTGGCTCAGTCAGTAGTGACAGGTTGGCTCAGTTAATAGTGCCAGCTTGGCTCAGTTAATAATGCCAGCTTGGCTCAGTCAGTAGTGCCAGCTTGGCTGAGTCAGTAGTGCCAGCTTGGCTCAGTTAATAGTGCCAGCTTGGCAAAGTTAATAGTGCCAGGTTGGCTCAGTTAATAGTGCCAGCTTGGCTCAGTTAATAATGCCAGCTTGGCTCAGTTAATAGTGCCAGCTTGGCTCAGTTAATAGTGTCAGCTTGGCTCAGTTAATAGTGTCAGGTTGGCTCAGTTAATAGTGCCAGCTTGGCTCAGTCAGTAGTGGTAGCTTGGCTCAGTCAGTAGTGCCAGGTTGGCTCAGTCAGTAGTGCCAGCTTGGCTCAGTCAGTAGTGGTAGCTTGGCTCAGTCAGTAGTGCCAGCTTGGCTCAGTTAATAGTGCCATCTTGGCTCAGTCAGTAGTGCCAGCTTGGCTCAGTTTAATAGTGCCAGCTTGGCTCAGTCAGTAGTGCCAGCTTGGCTCAGTTAATAGTGCCAGCTTGGCTCAGTTAATAGTGCCAGCTTGGCTCAGTTAATAGTGCCAGCTTGGCTCAGTCAGTAGTGCCAGCTTGGCTCAGTCAGTAGTGCCAGCTTGGCTCAGTCAGTAGTGCCAGCTTGGCTCAGTCAGTAGTGCCACCTTCGCTCAGTCAGTAGTGCCAGCTTGGCTCAGTTAATAGTGCCAGCTTGGCTCAGTTAATAGTGCCAGCTTGGCTCAGTTAATAGTGCCAGGTTGGCTCAGTTAATAGTGCCAGGTAGGCTCAGTCAGTAGTTCCAGGTTGGCTCAGTTAATAGTGCCAGCTTGGCTCAGTCAGTAGTGCCAGGTTGGCTCAGTTAATAGTGCCAAGTTGGCTCAGTTAATAGTGCCAGGTTGGCTCAGTCAGTAGTGCCAGGTTGGCTCAGTTAATAGTGCTAGGTTGGCTCAGTTAATAGTGCCAGCTTGGCTCAGTTAATAGTGCCAGGTTGGCTTAGTTAATAGTGCCAGGTTGGCTCAGTTAATAGTGCCAGGTTGGCTCAGTCAGTAGTGCCTGGTTGGCTCAGTTAATAGTGCCAGGTTGGCTCAGTTAATAGTGCCAGGTTGGCTCAGTCAGTAGTGCCAGGTTGGCTCAGTTAATAGTGCCAGGTTTGCTCAGTCAGTCGTGCCAGGTTGGCTCAGTTAATAATGCCAGGTTGGCTCAGTCAGTAGTGCCAGGTTGGCTCAGTTAATTGTGCCAGTATGTCTCAGTTAATAGTGCCAGTTTGGCTCAGTTAATAGTGCCAGTTTCGCTCAGTTAATAGTGCCAGGTTGGCTCAGTCAGTATTACCAGCTTGGCTCAATCAGTCGTGCTAGCCTGGCTCAGTTGGTAGCACTTTTACTTCTCAGTCAGGAGGTTGTGGGTTTGCGCTCACTCCAGGAATGAGCATATTATGAAACTGCAGTGCAATACTGAAGGAGAGCTATTTTGTTAGAATTGTCAATAGGGCCCTTTCTGCCTGATGAGGTGGATCTAAATAAATCCTAAGGCGCTGTTCGAGGAAGAGCAGGTGAGCTCCTCCAGCACCCTGGCAATATTTTGCCTTCAACCAACTTTATTTAATTAGATTCACTTGTTTTTTGTGGCATCTTCTGTGTGAACATTAATCCTTTAAGCTATCCTTTCTCTTTCCCTTCTTCCTCTTTCTTTTCAGTTAATTTAATTTCTCCCTTGCTTCTTTTATTTTCCTATCCATTTTGCCTACTTTTGTTTCTCTTTCAGTTTCTCTAGCATGCATCAATTGTGACCTCTGAACAGAATCAGAGGAGGCTCAGGAGGAAATGAATGAGACCCAGACTTGCGTCAAGTCCCAAACAGCCCAGACAAAATGATCATTCTAAATGTCGAACACTAAGTGCTGTTTCTGTATGACTAAATTCTGAATCAGTTTTGAATAATTAGATGATTTTTATGAATAAACTATGTCATAGAAATTTTACGATAACTAAATGACTACACTTTCGAATAAAGTAAAAATTTTGTGTAATGGTTTTCCCCTTCTCTCATGAAGGGCCTGACTCATGCTGGAACACTCTGCTGCATCACAAATATTTCTGCTCTCTATGTGTGAGCGTAGATGGTGAGTGTTAGCTATTTGAGTACAAGTGAAATCATAGCCAAATTAGGGTTGCAATTTGTGCAGTTTTGTGTTGTGGGTCCAGTTCCGTTAAGAACTAGATTGAGACTTAATTTCACATTAAGGGCTCTTAACAGATAGCAAATGGGGGACTTTCATCCTATCAGTTTGGGGCCATTCAAAGTCAGATCCCAGAGGTGAAAGGATAGTGTGTAACCACAATCTCTCAATTATTTCTATATTTTAGGGGGAGAGAAATTCGGTTGCGCCTCATTTGGGGCAGTAACCCAGGTGAAGCGGTAATTTTAACGCCTTGAAAAAGTTTGCATTCTCCTCCCAGAAATTCATCAGAATCGGGCGAGGAACAGACAGGGGCGCTAAATCAGCCGTTGCACACCAGAGCTGGGGGAGGCGGGGGGTGATAACGAAAGTTTGGTCAGTAAATTTGGTGTGCTCCTTGCGCATGTACGGAACTTCAGACCTTGACAACAGCCGAGTCTTAAAGGCGTGGCATTAAACTTTCAAAATCACTTGTTTTCAACCTGTACTGTCTGCCACTGCAAACTTGGAGGCTCACGTACCGTGCTCTGTATAAATGTTGCACTGACTGTGACCTCCGAGGGAAATACATCCTCATTCCTTTAAGTAGCCAGCAGTAAACACTCTGCAAGCCTGCACCAACTGTTTTTCCAGATATTATTCTTGTCGGCACTAAATGAGGCGGCCGCACCTAATTTTCCGACCGGGGCGTAAGCATGGGCGTCGCACCAGGATTACGTCATGATCGGAATGATCGTCAGCAACCAGGCGCTAATGGTTTGCACCCCTAATGAATTTTCGGTCAGGGCGCTAATCGCTGCGCTCCAGGTCGATAACCTCTTGCGCTCCCATTAACGCCCCCGTTGGCTGCGAACTGAGGCATTAGACAACCGAAAATTCAGCCCTAAGCGTATAATATCATCCCAATTAACACAGCATCAAAGTTTTTATCCACAATGTAAAACATATCTAAAGATTACGCAAATTTATGCCAAATAATATCGAAAAATCTCTTCTTTAAATGTCCAACAGAAACAGTCAGCTTCAGAGTAATCTTTTGAGTTGTTTTGCCTTTCAATGTAATCACAGTTCCCATGTGATGTTTCATTTCATGTTTCCTACAAATGGGTATAGTTTCCTCAGTGCGCATAAATTCCCAGCTGAGTTATTATGTAACTTAACCTGTTTATTTTAAACAAGTTAACTTTTGCATTAAATAGTGCAGGATGGAGATTGTGTGAATGTGTTGGCCAGTGTTCTAAGACTAGTCCTTGGAGAAAGTTAAACCCATTGGTGTACACATAAAAAAATTGGATTCAATAAATTTAAAATGAACTCTTGTTTTCTTCCCTTCCCATCTTTACTTGAAGGCATTGAGTCCTTACTGCTTCCATGATGCTGATCGTATCTCATCCAGTTGTCCATTATTGATGGGTGAATATTGGCAAAGAGTGCTAGCAGGCTGTTTAAACATGTGTGTGTGTGTGTGTGTGTGTGGGGGTGGGGCGGGGGGGAGACTGGGGGCATTCTAGCTTCCAAAATGCTCGTAGGATTGCATTTAGTAATAGGATCCCAGGCTAAATCTGTGTCTCCCTACACCAGGGACACTGCGGCTACTGCCACCTTGGTTGATGTCAGCTGGCACAGATCGAGGATACAGGGACAAAAAAGGTCAGCACCTGGGAGGCTTATGGTAAACTGTTATACAGATTTATGAATGTAAGGCCACATTTAATGTATTCATAAAACATAGGCAAAAAAACTATGCATAGTTACTAACTGATATTCTTAAATGGATAAATTAATAAATATAAACTACAAAACTTGAATATTTCCTCATAATAGTGTATAAAGGTGCCATTTTAAACTAACATGCAGGATGGGAAACAGATGGGTACAGGTTGGCCTTTCACCGATTGACTTCAACGGAGAGTAAAATTCGGCAGGGTATAAACAAGTGGCCAACCAGAGCCCGCCCTGTTCCCGCTCGGCACAATAGATTAAAATCCCCCCCAAAATGTTGTGACAGTATTTTTACTGTACTGCAGGCACTTTTATTACTTTGGAGAAACTGTTACGTTTCAGGAAAAGTAAGAGTATTCTGCTGTAGTGTATGATTCTGAATTGATTTTCCTGCACTTTGCTTAATGTAAGAGTCTGTTTCCTCCTCTGTTACTTGGGAAGACAAGTCCTATTCCCAAAATTCCACTTACTGCTTAGGAAATTAGCTCCCAGTCCATCAATAGCTCGATTTTAAAATTCTCATTGCTGTATTCAAATTCTTCCATGGCTTTGCCCTTCCCTATCTCTGTAACCTCCTTCAGTCCTAAAGCCTCCAACAACTCTGCGTTCCTCCAACTCTGATCTGTTCTGCGTCCTCCACTTCCTTTGCCGTGCATTCAGCTGCCTACGCCCGAAGCTCTGGAACTCCCTCCTTAAACCTCTCCGTCTCTCAGCTCCTTTAAGACACTTCTTTAAACCTACCTCTCTGACCAGGCTTTTGGTCACCTGTCCTAATGTCTCCTTCTTTGGCTCGGTATAAAGCTTTGCCTGATAAATGCAAGTTGTTGTTGTTTCATTCACATAATTCATCAGTCGAATCAAACAGAGTGACACTATGACCGTAAATATCCCCAGAGCCGGTCCCACTTTAAGTTTATTAGATGTGACGCAAAAAGCCCATATCCACCACTATTCTGGCGAAGTTATGGTGGCGAGGGAAATTACCGGCTTATGTATAAGTAGCTCTGGTGGTATCAGTTCTGAGAATTATTGTTTTACACCTTCCAACACTTTGGCTTTGGCAAGGGTTTTGTATCCTGGGTCAAATTTTGTATGTCATTTGAGCAGTCCTGGAAATGCAGATCTTGAAAGCAAACAAATGTATATGCCAGGGCTCTCATTCTATACAGAAACGGCAATAGAAAAATAGGCCATTCAGCCTATTGTACCTGTATTACCACTCATTTATCCAATGCAGCTATCTACGTGACTTCTATTTCATTGCTCTTTCTCATTTTGCAGCTTTTCCCCTGTACTCTTCAATACAACAATAACAACTTGCATTTAAATAGTGCCTGTAAAGTAGAGAAAAGTGCCAAGGTGCTTCATAAATCACAGTCAGACAAAGGAGATATTAGGACTGACCAAAACCTTTGTCAAAACGGTGGGTTTTAAGGAAGAGCTTAATAGAAGGGACTTGAGGTGTCTACTGTACATGGTCCATGACTCTGAGCCATACAGGAGGGCGGGTTATGACAGCCCTGTAGACCATGAGCTTGGCGGTAGATTTGAGGGCCTGGTCTTCGAACACTCTCTTCCTCAGGCGGCCGAAGGCTGCACTGGCGCACTGAAGGTGGTGTTGAATCTCCTTATCAATGTATGCTTTTGTTGATAAGAGGCTCCCGAGGTATGGGAAATGGTTCACGTTGTCGAGGGCCGCGCCGTGGATCTTGATGACTGGGGGGCAGTGCTGTGCGGCGAGGACAGGGAGGTGGAGGACGATTGTCTTATGGATATTTAGCGTAAGGCCCATGCTTTCATATGCCTCAGTAAACACGTCGACTATGTCCTGGAGTTCAGACTCAATGTGCGCAGACACAGGCGTCGTCCGCGTGCTGCAGCTCAACGACAGAGGTTGGGGTGATCTTGGACCTGGCCTGGAGGCGCGAAGGTTAAACAGCTTCCCACTGGTTCTGAAGTTTAGTTCCACTCCAGTGGGGAGCTTGTTGACTGTGCATTGAGGTCAGGAGGGCGCTGAGCACCTCGAGTCTCAATGTCGAGAGTGTGCAGAAATCAAGCGCAGGCAGCGGAAAGAGCGTGCGGCAAACCAGTCCCACCCATCCCTTCCTTCAATGACTATCTGGCTCACCTGTAACAGAGTCTGTGGCTCTCATATTGAACTGTTCAGCCACCAAAGAACTCACTTCAGGAGTGGAAGCAAGTTTTCCTCGATTCTGAGGGACTGCCTATGATGATGAATAGAAGGGAGGGAAGTGGCAAGGCAAAGGGGATTAGGGAGAGAATTCCAGAACATGTGACCTCGGTGCTTGATGGCACAGTACCAATTGTAGAGCAATGGGTGAGGAGGGGGAGTGTACAAAAGGTTAGAGTCAAAGGAATGGAGAGTTCAGGGATGGGGGAGAAATTGTAGAGATGGAGGAGAATACAGAGAAAGGAAGGGGTGTGCCATGAAAGGATTTAAATGCAATGATGAGAATTTTAAATTGAAGGCATTGGGAGACCAGGTGCCAGTGTAAGTCAATAAGGACAGGAGCGATGGGTGACTGGCATTTGAGACAGGACAAGTTACAGGCAGTAGAGTTTTGCATGAACTGAAGTTTATAAAGCTTGGAGGATGGGATGCCGGCCAGGAGGGCATTGGAATAGTCAAGTCTGGAGGTGACAAGGGTATGGATGAGAATATCAGCAGCAGATGAGGCGGGGTGAAGGCGGGTGATGTTACAGAGGTGGAATTAATGGAGAGATTATGGGGTTAGAATCTCAGTTTAAGGCTGAGATTGCGAACATTCTGTTTCAGTCTGAGGCAATGGCTGGGGAGGGGAACGGAATTAGTGGGGCGAGTACTCCACCTCTGTGTGCTTATCTAACTCCCTCTTAAAGTTCAAGAGCTACCTGTGATAATGTATTCCATATTCTAATAACCCTTTGTGTGAAAATATCTCTTCTAATTTCCACCTTTGTGCATCTCACATTAATCCTGAGTTTATGTCTCCTCAAAAGTAAACGGTCACAAGTGGTGCCAAAAAGCTTTAGACTGGCTTTAGTAGATATAACAGAGAAGGCTGCATAAAACCTCTGGGTGGCAATCAAAATATGCAGTGAGGAAGACAGTTGCCGCAAATTTCCAGTGTTTAGTGGTGACTGTTATGGCCGATTTGAAACAACAAATGGCACGACTCATCCTGGTCGCCATCTTGGAAAGGGTGATAGCATGGCCATTGCCAGCGTGCGCCAGAAGAATTCAAATGTAACGCTGATTTGATGCACGACCTGCCATTTTGGATGTGCCGTTCCACTGTACGCACAGCTGAAAATGCGCTCAGCTGCGCAGCAGAACCCCAACCAGTGCTACTTAAAGGGACACATGCAACTTTGAGGTAAATTGCTTTTTGCTTTTGTACTAATTCCTGCGCAGTTTATTTGAGTAGTGGCTTGATGTAAGACATTTAAAACGTTGTTAAAGAGTGCAGGGAGTGCTGCTGGGGGTTTGCAAGTTCTTAAAGGAATGCCTCTGAGAACACCACTTGCTCTGATGGGGGCTGTACTTGCTATATACCCCTTGGGCTGCAGCATGAAATGGAGATGGAGCAGAGGCAGCAAAGGGGTTAAGCTGCTCGCAGGGGGAGGAGGAGGGCTCTCAGTAGGAGGTCTTACCCATCCAGGGGCTTTATAGAGCACTTCTCCTACCTGGACCTAAACCAGGAGTTGTGTGTTCGTCGACTCTGCTTCACCAAGTCACAGAACTTTGCCACTTCCTACTACCAGACCTGGAGCTTCAGAGCAGGGCACGGATGGCGTTGCCAGTGGCCCTCAACAGTGGATCCTTCAAGGCTGGAACAGGCGACATTGTAAACATCTCGCAGTTCGCCGTCCATCGCTGTATCCACAGCGGAGGTCACAGAAGCTCTTTACGCCAGGAGTGGGGACTTCATTGTCTTCTCTCTAAACAGAGACGCAGTAAGAGCTTTGCATGTCGCTTTGCCAGGATATCGGGCTTCCCCATGGTGCAGCGAGACATCAACTGCACACACATGGCTTTGTGGGCTCTACATCTCAATGCTGAGACGTACTGCAACCACAAAGCTTACCACTCACTTAATGTGCAGTTGGCGTGCGACCATGCCCAGCACATCATGCTGGTGAATACCTGCTACCCTGCCAGCTGTTATGATGCCTTCATCCTGCGCAAGAGAGGTGTGCCAGACTACTCGCTCCACATCTACCACAGGCTCCGCCAACACCTCAGGAGGAAGAGAAGGAAGAGGAAAAAGTGGAGGAACAGAGGAGGCAACCTGCACATTCACGTTCAAGACAGGCTGTCACGGGTATCAGACTCCAATTCCCCTGACTCCAGATCCCCATAGCTCAACACTTCCCCACCTTACCATCCCTCTGTCACGGACTATCAGAGTGTCCTCTTGACCATAATCCTGAAATGAAAGCCAACACAAAACAAAGATTCCAAACAAAATGTATCAATTAATTAATCAAGTTGTACATATCAAAGTCAACTAATCACCCTTGTGCATTCCCTTAGTGCCTGTCTTGGGGGTTCCTTTGCCTGTTCTAGTGCTCCTACGAAGTGCTACCCCAGTGGCTGCAGCATGGCTGGTGGAAAGCTGCTGACTTTCAGAGGGCAGGACTGTAGATGGCCTTGCAGGGCTACCTTGAGCAGCGCTGAGCCTAGAAGGGCCGGCAGCAGACTGCACCACCTGGGTACTGGCTGTCAGACAGCAGCACAGGCACTGGCGGAGTGTCAGTGGTGGTAGGATGAATGCTGTCACCCTGAGAGAGGACAGCAGGTTCGTGCTCCATAGCGCCACTGCCACTCCTCTGGGGCAGTGCCTCTGCAATCTTAGTAATCTGTTGGAGGACAGATTGCTGGACTGCTTTGACACCCTCCTTTCTACACTGGTAAACTCAGCCATGATGGCAGCAGTCTGAGCTAACATAACTGCAAGGTGAGCCTGCATGAGAGTAGTCTGATACTTCGGCCCCCTGCTGAGTGCACAGTAATTATGATTAGCAGGCAGCATGATGTTTATGTGCTGCCTGCACTCCATTCAGTGGGGGCGGGCCGATCGTGCATCGCGATCCCCACCCCTGTTTTTGGGACTTATCGAATCTTTCCCCCTGAGTCTGTAGACAAGTGGTGGAGTGGCAGATTGCAATTCTCTTTACTGCTCCCTCCCCACCTCCCCCCCCCCCCCCCCCCCAGGGCACCATCCTCAGAAGAAGGCAGTGCAGCATACCCGATAGGAGGTGGGGCCAGGGTCAATGCTGATTGTGTACAGTACCTGCAGGACATGGGAACAGATGCTGAAGAAGACGGCAGAGATTAAGAAATTTGCCACGATATGGTACCCAACAGGTAAGTAGCCCAAGTAATGCATGCTGCTACAATCTGCTGCAGAGTTGATGCTGACTTAAGAAATGCCCTCAGACAACCTTGCAGCTCTTCCGCTGCTTACTATACATGCCCGTGCACCAGCTGGGCACACATTCAAGCTGCAACTTACAAATGAAACCTAAAAGTTGGAAAGTACAGTACAATTGGACATTCTGCTGTTACTATTCAGTAGGAAAGGAAATGAAAATGCTGGCCAAGCTGTCCAATGCATCAATCACTTGTTTGATGCATCTTTCGACAAAACATGGGCTCACCTGGAAGTTGAAGGTAGTGGCAACTTTCATTGCCATTGCAGTGCTGTTCTTAATTTGCAAATTGTTTGCAGCTATCCTGCAGCAGTTGGTACATGTCATGTATGTAACCTTCATGTAACTGTAACCTTCATGTAACAACACTGCATACTGTATACACCTAAGAAATGCACACCTTGACCACAGGGGGTGAACTTGTGGGAGACACTCCTCACCTGGTCATCCAGGTATATAAAGGGAGGTCCCACGCAGGGTCATCACTTCTTGGTCCTGTGAATAAAGGTTCGGGTCACAGAGTGACCTTGTCTGCAGAATGTGCCTCGTGTGAATTTATAGTAGTGTGTAAGGACATTACAGTACAGCTCTCCAACTACCTCGGTAATTACCGGTGGGGTATGCCAGGCTGACAGATATGATTGGCAGAGTAATGGCAGATCTTGATAGAATGACTCAGGTACCTCCTGATTTCTGACGAAAAGTCATCAACCTGAAATGTTAACTCTGTTTCTCTCTCCACAGATGCTGCCTGACCTGCTGAGTAGTTCCAGCAATTTTTGTTTTTATTTCAGATTTCCAGCATCCACAGTATTTTGCTTTTGTTCCTGCTGATCTTTCTGGCGTGCCTTCTCTCATCTTACACCACTTCAACTATGAAATAATATGATTGGTGAACGTTATTGGTATCCTGGAAAATATTTATTACTTAACCAATATTACTAAAACAGAATATCTGGTCATTATCTGATTGCTGTTTGTAGGACCTTGCTTTGTGCAAATTGGCTGCTGTGTTTACCTATATTACAATAATGACTACATTTCACAAATACTTAATTGGTTATGAAATGCTTTGGGATGTCCTAATGTCGTGAAAGGCGCTGTATAAATGCAAGTTCTTTCTTTAAAAGCAAATCCCATTGTTAATTTAAATTGAATTGCCAATGTGCACAGCGCTCTAAAGCTGGCAATTAGATGCCTTGTCACTCGCTGAATTGGAGTAAAAGTTGTATTCTGTGTGTCCTTTTCTTTAACGACCTTCCTGTTTTGCTGAATATTCATGCATGCTTCAATTGCAGTTGCTTTCTGGTGATTTCACATAAACATTTCCTATGTGTTCTGATCAAATGTAGTGAAAAACAAAATAAATACTGACAAATAAGCCCCCAAAAAGCCAGAGAAAAAAGATAATAAAGTCTCCACCTCTATGAAAGCTCCTTTGTGAGTAGGACATCATAAACAATAGGAAATCATGAAATTAATACTTTAAATAATATTTAAATATATTTGCATATAATGATCAGTCAAATATAAAAGCACAGCCATTTGTGTCAGTCAGTCATGTGATTCAAGGCTGTTCAGAGTGTGTGGGTTTGTGCCTCGGATTCCACAACATAGTCACTGTCTGACCTCAGCTTCGCTGACTGAAATGTCGTGCGCCACTGAGAGACTTCTTGGGAGAGAGGAGGTCGCTCAAGAGTGCGGCCGTCTTACATAGCTCTGAGTAACTGGTTGGAAAAATGACAACGGTCGAGGGCTGGGGAATGAAGATGCCCTCTGTCTTCCTAGTCCAGGAACTGTTTGAAGAGGACACCTGGTGAGGAAGGAGATAAAATAACCAAAGGGGAAATGAAATTAAAATGTGGACAGATAACAACCAATAAAAGTTAGGCTCAAAGCTTTGAGAACAAATGTTTCCTAAAAACCTCCAATTCCCTCAAGTAATTCATGCTGACTGGCATCAACTGATTATTAAGATGGTCAAGAAATTACGTAATACAATGGTGAAGTTGTAACATGAATTGGGAAACTGCAAAGGAGGAAGGGAACAATCGCTTTGACTTAAACTGACTCACGAGTGCCAACATGTAAAATGAGTCGGCTGCTCAGCAGTAAGGTTTTCCATACTCAGTCATGACGAAGCATACCGGGAAACACAAGATGAAATGAATGATCTACTGAGACTCCAGTGGCCCAATTGTTTTGGTTGTCATGACGACAATTACTAAGAAATGTGTAAGCTGACCACTGGTTGACTTTTTACTCGTTAGTAATATAAATATTCCCAGGGTTTCTGGAGTAGGCCGCTCTTTCATCACTGCTCAGCAATCGTGGCTTAGCCACATCCTTAGGATGCAATCAGTCTGGTTATTGATACACTGATTCCATTATCCACGTAACATCTGGTTTCATTGCAGTCTACAACAGAGAATGTTCATACGTTATAATACTGCCCTAACAAAGCACTTCTGTCTTTCAATTAACTTGTTTTAATACTGTAGTCAACACCATTTTGGTTGGGTTAGTTAACAAAAAGAATATACTTAAAGGTCCAGGACTCCTCATATTTGGTGAAAGAAATTGGTACTTTATATTTTGTGATTATGTTAAGTTCCAAAATTTGTACTCTTCATCGCTTTAACTGGTTGTAATCTTGGCTGCTTTTATGGCTGATCTAAAAGCACTGGTGAGGGAGGGAGGTTAGGTGGCACAGTTGGATGACGAACTCCTCAAACGCTAACTTCCACTACTGGAGAGCTAAGGAGCATGGCTGGAATCAGTTTAGCAAGTTTCAATTGCGTTATATAGATCTGCCTTGGAAATAAAGAACAGAAGAATTAGGAGCAGGAGTAGACCATTCGGCCCCTCGAACCTGCTAATTAGTCTCTCTGAGGGAGTGCCCGGCAGCAGGGGGATGTCTGGGATAAGAGTGGATCAGGCAGCTGTCTCTCAAGACAATACCCAGCCCATCAAGCATCTTTACACAAATGTCAGTAGATGTGCCACAGAGCAAGGAGGACCAGCCAGCCACAACAGCACCAGATGAGGCTGGCTCAGATATAGCGCCATCACAACGCACGACACAAAGAGGTCTGGGGCCACCAGAATTCCAGCAGGCTGGTAGTGAAACCCTGCAGCCAAGCAGCACAGTTCCTCCTTCCACAACAAAACCAACTTAGAAGGACTAGCAGGTCAGGCATCACCTGTCAAAAACAAAGCACAACTCAAAGGGGAAGTACCAGGGTAACTCTCACTGACAACTAGGGGCGGATTAACCATGCGGCGGATGGGGCTGCAGCCCAGGCCCACCAAAGAACATAGGCCCAACAAATAAATGTAGGAAAAAAAATATAAGGCCTCCCAAATAGGCAGATTAGAATAAGAGAGGAAAATAGACTCACTTGTTTATACCTATATACAGAAGTATCTGTATACACTAATGTACCTAGATACAGAACAGAATATGTACTTGCCTGTTTTATTTCACATGTTATTGAGAGAAATGTGCATATGTATAGGAATCTAGTATTGCAATGTTACCAGAACAAGAATATATACCTCCTTGATACAGAATATATGGTTTCATTGTTGAAAGTACTGACTTATGTTTTCATACTCAAAATCAGAATCATATACATAATGTAGGAGTAAATGGGTACTTTTCGGAATGGCAGGCAGTGACTAGTGGGGTACCGCAAGGTTCTGTGCTGGGGCCCCAGCTGTTTACATTGTACATTAATGATTTGGACGAGGGGATTAAATGTAGTATCTCCAAATTTGCGGATGACACTAAGTTGGGTGGCAGTGTGAGCTGCGAGGAGGATGCTATGAGGCTGCAGAGTGACTTGGCTAGGTTAGGTGAGTGGGCAAATGCATGGCAGATGAAGTATAATGTGGATAAATGTGAGATTATCCATTTTGGTGATAAAAACAGAGAGACAGACTATTATCTGAATGGTGGCAGATTAGGAAAAGGGGAGGTGCAGCTAGACCTGGGTGTCATGGTACATCAGTCATTGAAGGTTGGCATGCAGGTACAGCAGGCGGTTAAGAAAGCAAATGGCATGTTGGCCTTCATAGCGAGGGGATTTGAGTACAGGGGCAGGGAGGTGTTGCTACAGTTGTACAGGGCCTTGGTGAGGCCACACCTGGAGTATTGTGTACGGTTTTGGTCTCCTAACTTGAGGAAGGATATTCTTGCTATTGAGGGAGTGCAGCGAAGATTCACCAGACTGATTCCCGGGATGGTGGGACTGACCTATCAAGAAAGACTGGATCAACTGGGCTTGTATTCACTGGAGTTCAGAAGAGTGAGAGGGGACCTCATAGAAACGTTTAAAATTCTGACGGGTTTGGACAGGTTGGATGCAGGAAGAATGTTCCCAATGTTGGGGAAGTCCAGAACCAGGGGTCACAGTCTAAGGATAAGGGGTAAGCCATTTAGGACCGAGATAAGGAGAAACTTCTTCACCCAGAGAGTGGTGAACCTGTGGAATTCTCTACCACAGGAAGTAGTTGAGGCCAATTCACTAAATATATTCAAAAGGGAGTTAGATGAAGTCCTTACTACTCGGGGGATCAAGGGGTATGGCGTGAAAGCAGGAAGTGGGTACTGAAGTTTCATGTTCAGCCATGAACTCATTGAATGGCGGTGCAGGCTAGAAGGGCTGAATGGCCTGCTCCTGCACCTATTTTCTATGTTTCTATGTTTCTATGTAATGAACATGAACAAACATAACTATAGGTCCATTTGGATCAGTTTGCCCAGGCCCATCAGGCCCGTAATCAGGCCCTGCTGACAACATTCACACAACGGGTTCAATAATTGCCCTGGGCCTGATTTGAGCATTGTACTGGTTATTTATTTGTAATTGTTTAGAATAATGCAGGAGCCCAGCGAGAGATGGAATAAGAATATAAGAATAGGGAGCAGAAGCCTGCTCCGCCATTCAATAAGATCATGGCTGATCTGATCCTGGCCTCAACTTCACTCCCCACCCGCTCCCCATAACCCTTGACTCCCTTATCATACAAAAATCTGTCTATCTCCGCCTTAAAAATATTCAAAGACACAGCCTCCACAACTCTCTGGGGTAGAAAATTCCAAAGATTCACAACCCTCTGGGAGAAGAAATTCCTCCTCATCTCAGTTTTAAATAGGCGACCCCTTATTCTGAAACTATGCCCCCATGGTATTAATTCCCCTATGAATGGAAACATCCTCTCTGCATCTAACCTGTCAAACCCCCTCAGAATCTTATATGTTTCAATAAGATCACCTCTCATTCTTCTTAACCTCCAAGGATTATAGGCCCAACCTGCTCAATCTTTCTTCATATGACAACCACTTCATCTCAGGAATCAACATCTCTGTACAGCCTCCAATAAATAAGGAGATCAAAACTGTATGCAGTACTCCTGGTGTGGTCTTACAAATGCCCTGTACAGTTGGAGCAGGACCTCCCTACTTTTATACTCCATTCCCCTTGCAATAAAGGCCAGTATTCCATTTGTCTTCCTGATTACTTGCTGTACCTGCATGCTAATGTTTTGCGTTTCATGTACAAGAACTCCCAGATCCCTCTGATTACAGCATTTTATAAATGCTCCCCATTTAAATAATAATTTGCTTTTTTATTTTTCCTACCAAAGTGGATAACCTCATATTTTCCCACATTATAGTCCATCTGCCAAATTTTTGCCCACTCACTTAGCCTGTCTATATTCCTTTATAGATTCTTTGCCTCCTCCTCACAACTTGCTGTCCCACCTATATTTGTATCATCAGCAAATTTAGCTACATTACACTTGGTTCCTTCATCCAAGTCATTAATATAAATTGTAAATAGTTGAGGCCCCAGCACTGATCCCTGGCTCCCACTAGTTACAGTTTGCCAACCTGAAAATGACCCATTTATCCCGACACTCTGTTTTCTGTTAGTTAGCTAATATATTACCTCCAACCCCGTGAGCTCTTACCTTGTGCAGTAACCTTTTGTGTGGCACCTTATCAAATGTTTTCTGGAAATCTAAATGTATGACATCAACTGGTTCTCCTTTATCCACTCTGTTCATTACATCCTCAAAGAACTCCAGCAAATTTGTCAAACATGAATTCCCTTTCATAAAACCATGCTGATTCTGCTTGACTGCATTATGATTTTCTAAATGTCCTGCTACTACTTCCTTAATGATGGACTCCAGCATTTTCCCAGATGTTAGGCTAACTGGCCTATAGTTTTATGCTTTCTGTCTGTCTCCTTTTTTAAATATGGGTGTTACATTTGCGGTTTTCCAGTCCACTGGTACCTCTCCAGAATTCAGGAAATTTTGGTAGATTACAACCAATGTATCCATTATCTCTGCAGCCGTTTGTTTTAAGACACTAAGGGGCCGATTTTCAGCAGCTCACCGCCCACTGCCGCTGACTGCCGTGTCCTCTGCCATGAAGATCGATACAAAATATTTGTTCAGAGTCTCTGCCATTTCCCTGTTTCCCATTATTAATTCTCCGGTCTCATCCTTTAAGGGACCAACGTTTACGTTAGCTACTTTTTTCCTTTTTATATGCCTGTAGAAGCTCTTACTGTCTGTTTTTATATTTCTTGCTAGTTTACTCTCATATGCTATCTTCCTTGTCTTTATCATTTTTTTAGTCGTCCTTTGCTGGTTTCTAAAAATTTCCCAATCCTCTGGCCTTCCGCTCTCCTTCGCAACACTGTATGCATTTGTTTTCAATTTGATACCAGCCTTTACTTCCTTAGTTAGCCAGGGATGGTTCATCCTTCTCTTAGCATCTTTATTTCTCACTGGAATAAATCTTTGCTGAGAGTTATGAAATATCTCTTTTAATGTTTGCCACTGCGTTTCTACAGTCTTACTCTTTAATATATGTTCCCAGTCACTTTAACCAACTCTGCCTTCATACCTTTGTAATTACCTTTATTTAAGTTCAGGACACTAGTTTGAGACCTAGTTTTCTCACCCTCAAACTGAATTTGAAATTCTACCATGTTATGATCACGCATCCCAAGAGGATCCTTCACTATACGATCATTAATTAATCCAGACTCGTTACACATTACCAGATCTAAAATAGTTTGCTCCCTGGTTGGTTCCACAATGTATTGTTCCAAGAAACCTTCCCGCATACACTCTATGAACTCTTCCTCAAGGTTACCATTGCCCATTTGATTTGTTCAATCAATATGAAGATTAAAATCACCCATGATTATTGCTTTACCTTTCTTACAAGCCTCCATTATTTCTTGATTTATACTTTGTGCCACAGAGTGTCGACTGTTTGGAGGCCTGTAGACCACTCCCACCAGTGACTTCTTTCCCTTATTACTTCTTATCTCCACCCAAACTGATTCTACATATTGATCTTCTGAGCCAATATAATTTCTTACTACTGCACCGATCTCATCCTTTATGGCAGTAGATCAGTCGATGGTAGTTGGGGAACTGGGCAAGAAACTGTAGCAGAAGGTGTTTTGGGCAGTTTATTTCATAGATGTACAGAACAGTTTCAGAAATGGGGTAGCTCAAGTGCAACAGGAGCACATTCTGTGTTCGTCCCTGGTGCACCGGTCTTCCAGGTTGCACTGGTACTCTCAGAAGCTACTTCCATATAGTTGCCCTCCTATCATGGCACGGATTTGGATTCTGCTCCTTGTGAGACTTCTTTGTAGAGCATGTAGCAGATGGTGACGATTCCTGGTGCAGCCTCAACTTATTGACTCAACTTAAGTGCTGCTTCAGGATCCCATTGGATCTCCCCTCCTTAACCACTTGAAAAGAGTATCAATTTTCAAGCCTTTCTTCACAGCTATAATCATTAACTAAATCTTTGTGGAATGCAAGGTATAATTTTATGACTTTGCACTGCCTGGAATGCAAATCAAGATTTCAGGCGCCCACCCAAATTCCTGATGTGCTTCCAGTAGACGGAGCTCCAACTAGGGATGCCAATTCAAAAAATGGCATTTAGATGGTCGACAATTCTCCCAGAGTTCTACAGCTGTAAGTATTGCACAGTGTAAGATACCCCACAAGTACAAACAGCAATAAATGCATGTTGCACAAACCCTGTTGAATGTTTTGTATAATTTATAGCTCATGCTCAGAATTTAATGCCTGGATTTTCCTTGTAAGTACAATATTGGAATCAAGATAAAGTGGTTTTCCAACCTGTTGTAAAAAATAATAAAGTGAAGTGATATTGCCTGAAATTGTTTTGAAGATTAAAATGTGAAATAAAATAAATATTCTGTTGTTGCATGTACGTCATTGGTAAACTCAAACTGAGGTTGATTTTCGGGATGTTTCATATCAATTTTATTTGAATAAGGAGGAGGAGGTTACCCATAATTTCATGGAATAGAACTGCTGTCAACATTATTAGCCATGGTGAAAGGCCTTGAGAAGAGTTAGAACAGTAGTCTCCAGTAAAAGTAATGCACTGAGTAAGGTAGATGTAGCCTGAGGAAAGGTAGCATCAATCAGCCATAGGTGTGGTAGAAACAGCAATCTCCATTGGAGCAGAGAAGCTTACAGCACAGAAGGAGGCCATTCAGCCCATTGTCTCTGCTGACTCTTATCTAGAAATCCAAAACTTATCCCACTGCCCTTCTCTCTCCCCATAGCCCTGTATCTTCTACTTCAAATATTTACCCACTTTCAATTAAAAGATGCGATGGTCTCTGCCTCAACTACTTCCTGTTTCAAAGCATTCCACATTCTCAACAGACTCTGCACAAAGAACGTTCTCCTAACCTCTCTCCTTACTCCCACCTACATACACATTTCCCACAAGAAGTACAGAGAATGGAGCAGGAACTGTTCTCGGAAGAAATTAAAATTAAAAGGAGATTTAAAAAAGATGTCAGATATAGGAAGAAAATTAAGCAGTGCGGCGATTATAGAGGGAAGTTGCAGCAGAAAGCCATTGGTCATAAGGAAGTGCTTTAGGAGATACCAGAGTATTGCAAAGCCTGAACCACAGGCCACAAAATGAGTTACTACTTCAGCAACATTTTCATCTTTGAACTATTTCTTACCACAACACTCAAGAATCATGCCATCTTCCTTTGCTTTGTCATTCACATTGCCACTTCACTCATTAAACCTTCATATATATCCTTGGCATATTAGCATAAAATGACTGAACATTTTTTTTACAACCTCCCCTGTTCCTCTCTTTTATTACTTCCTTACCAAGTTCTTTTCACTCCAGTGACCTGCTGCTAAATTAAAACAGGACTCTGCTTTTTCTTCTTCCATCTGCATACCTCTTCTACATCAGTAGGCCTGCTGGGATGTCTCAGCTCACCATGCTATTGTCAGTTAGTATAGTACAGCACTTCTCCGTTTTTAAGACTGAAGCCAAGTCTTGCCTCCACAGTGCTGTTATAAGTTAAAATAACGTTCTTTCTTTCACATTGATCCCTCCCACTGATAAGCTCCCTGCCAGGTACATCAACTTATTCGAATGCACAATATAACTTTGGCAGCTTGGTTTCATTTGAATAAAACAGCTTGTTACTCTTACTCACGCTAGACTTTCAGGCGCTATAAATGTGTTCAACCAAGATGCCATATTTACCCTGTATCTTTAGTGCCTGGTTTATAATGGATGGTGTAATATGTGACTCCAAGTCCACTTCGAATGTGAGGAATGCCGAGAATTTTCTATAGTGATTTTCCAACTCATTTTTATAGGAAGTCCATTTCTGTCTGCTGTACAGTGACTGCCTCTTCACACTCGCACAGACGCCTCAGTACTTGTGCTCAACCATAGTGCAATATAAATTCTCTCTGATCGTTGGTAGCCCACCGACTCTTAGATACCAACTTTTTGTACCTTGTATGGCAGTTCCTTTTATTATACCCTATGTAATCTTCACTCAGCCCTATATTACTTAGCAGTAGGTTAAAATATAAGTATCCAATTTTTTAGTCCCTCTATGCAGTCCAACCAACTCCACTGCACAAGGCGGAAGTCTCAGATATAAAATGCTAATCGGCGGCCTACTATGGCACCGGGAAATCCTGCCTTCACACTTTTCTTTTGTCGTCGCTGGTTGGAGAGCAAGAGAAAATGGAGGCTGAGAAATCCTGGTGGGGGTGTATGTGGGGCGGGTACAATTGTTGTCGGCCTCATGAACCGTTCTCAGGCAGTAAACAGATTTTTTTCAAAATACTCTCACTCACTGGCTGCTGTAGAGCCAGCTCCTCCCAACTCAATTTTGGAGTGGTCTTCCAAATGGGCAACCAGTGCTTCTGCCCAGAGAGGGGAGCCTGAAGCAATTTTGGTGTCTCACTGGGTGGAGCGCACACTGTGTGGTGCTGATTTTTGTGGGATTGGGAGGAGCATGCCAAAAGGGGTGCATGTATCTGCTTACCCGAATCTCAGGTATAGAAACATGAAAAATCTAAATCCCAGGAATGACCGTGAGTCTGTCTAGGTCACTTTCCTTCTGTCCTACTAATTGTAATCAAATGTATTTTTTTTCCAGATAATTGAAAAGATCGAAGGGACTTGCCCCTATAACATACCCTAGTAAGCTACTCCAAAAATTGATCACCTTCTCAGTGAAGTGACTAAACCTGTCTTATGGCCTGCCTGAATCTAGCCCTGAATATAATCAGGTCCTCTTGTGGTGCTATCCTCTACACCCTGAGCCTAATTAATTTGAAGAGCTCTCATCTACTCCTCTCCAACAAGTCAGTATGTTCCTATCATGCAAGGTTGTGCTAATACATAGGCACTGGTGCCTAGCAATTCGATTGTGTAGCATCCGCTGTTTGGGTGCTACGGGTGCTGTTTTGAGTCGAAAATAGCATCTGAGCAGCTGCCCGCAATCTAGTGTGGCGTGTGCCGAACACTACCTTGGTGAGGGTGCTAGCGTCGGCACTGGGAGCATGCACTAGAAATATGTTGAGAAGTCAGATCGTGATGTCAACATAAGAATTAGGAGCAAGAGTAGGCCATCCGGCCCTTCAAGCCTGCTCCACCATTCAATAAGATCATGGATAATCTTCAACCTCAACTCCACTTTCCCTCCCAATCCGCATAGCTCCTGATTCCCCTACAGTCCAACAATCTATCTATCTCAGCCTTGAATATGCTCAATGACTCAGCATCCACCACCCTTTAGGATAGAGAATTTCAAAGATTCACAACCCTCTGAGTGAAGAAATTCCTTCTTATCTCAGTCTTAAATCAGTATGTTGAGGAACCAACTAGAGAACAGGCTACTTTAGATCTAGTATAGTGCAATGAGAAAGGGTTAATTAATAACATTGTAGTAAAGGGGTCTTTAGGGAAGAGTGACCATAATATGATAGAACTTTACGTTAAGTTTCAAAGTGGTTTAGTTAAATCCGAAACTAGGCTCTTAAATTTAAACAAAGGAAACTACGTAGGTATGGGGGGAAGAGTTGGCTAAGGTAGATTGAGAAACTACATTAAAAGGTATGATGGTAGACAAGCAATGGCTAGCATTTAAATAATTAATACATAATTTACAACATACATTACTTTAAGGCACAAAAACCCCACAAGAAAAGTGATCCAACCATGGTTAATAAGAGAAGTTAAAGATAGTATTAAATCAAAGGAAGAGGCTTATAAAGTTGCCAAAAAGAGCAGTAGCCTGAGGATTGGAAGCATTTTAGAATTCAGCAAAGGAAGACCAAAAAATTGATAAAGAAAGGGAAAATGGAATGAGAGTAAACTAGTGAGAGACTTAGGGCTAGATTTTTTTGCATGCTTAACGCCCATTTAACATCCATTTTTCCACTGGAATTAAGTATAACGCCCATATATCGCCCATTTAGCCACAAAATGGAAACTGATGGGCATTTTTCAGAAACTAATTGCCAAGCATTACATTACTTTCCCCATGTGCGTAACGGCGGGAAAAAATAATACTGCCCGCCCACTTTTTTTGGCCGAAATCAACGGCCATAATATTGGCCAGCGTTACTTTCCGCACGGAATTAACAGCGAGATTCAATAATACCGCCCGCCCACTTTTTTTTGTCGCAAAGAGCACATTTGGAAAAACTAACGGCCAGGAAATCGCCCACCGTCACTTTCACCATCTCGCACACATATCGGCCATAATATCGCTCGCCCCAAAAAGTGGAACTGTTGTGAACTAAAGCCAGCGGTGTGGCTGCCATTTTTAAAATCGTAGTTCGCTTTATTCAAAAGGCTGCTTCAACTTCAGGGGAGTTTGCATTGACTCTGGACTTCTTCTTAGGTGAAGTGACCATCTCAACAGACATATTTACAGACTCTGGACTATTGGGGTTTACTCTAGGTGTATTTTAGTGAGGAAATTATTGCTTCTGATTAATCGCTATTATTCTTTTATTGCAATGGGGCTAGCCATTTCTCGGCCTGCATCGATTAATACGCAGATGCTACAGAATGCAGATGGCTCATTGTGTGATGCACATCATTATATCCCCAATTTAAGACGTGCAAGAATGAGGAGGAGGGCCAGACCATACACACCCCACACATACCGGGAAAAGAGGTCTTACCTCGACGTGTCCGACCACACCTGCCTTCGGAGACTGCGCTTCTACAAGGTGGTGATCTATGAAATATGTGAGCTCATCAGGCCACATATGCAGCCTGCCATCAGGACATCAGTGTTGGTCGAGGTCAAGGTCACCGCGGCACTGTCTTTCTACGCGTCCGGTGCCTTTCGGGCCTCCGCGGTCGAGATTTCCCCTCTGTCTCGCCATGCAACCCATCACTGCATTAGACAGGTCACGGAGGCCCTGTACGCGAGAAGGATGGACTTTATCAGCTTCCCCATGACCACGGAGGCTCAGACTGACAGGGCTGGAGCATTCTACCACATTGCTAAGTTCCACAGGGTGCAGGGAGCTATACAGTGCACTCACATCACCATGCGTGATGGGGGTAGTGTACTGACATGGATTGAGAACTGGTTGTCAGACAGGAGGCAAAGAGTAGGAGTAAATGGGTACTTTTCAGAATGGCGGGCAGTGACTAGTGGGGTACCGCAAGGTTCTGTGCTGGGGCCCCAGCTGTTTACACTGTACATTAATGATTTAGATGAGGGGATTAAATGTGGTATCTCCAAATTTGCGGATGACACTAAGTTGGGTGGCAGTGTGAGCTGCGAGGAGGATGCTGTGAGGCTGCAGAGCGACTTGGATAGGTTAGGTGAGTGGGCAAATGCATGGCAGATGAAGTATGGTGTGGATGAATGTGAGGTTATCCACTTTGGTGGTAAAAACAGAGAGACAGACTATTATCTGAATGGTGACAGATTAGGAAAAGGGGAGGTTCAAAGAGGCCTGGGTGTCATGGTACATCAGTCATTGAAGGTTGGCATGCAGGTGCAGCAGGCGGTTAAGAAAGCAAATGGCATGTTGGCCTTCATAGCAAGGGGATTTGAGTACAGGGGCAGGGAGGTGTTGCTACAGTTGTACAGGGCATTGGTGAGGCCACACCTGGAGTATTGTGTACAGTTTTGGTATCCTAACCTGAGGAAGGACATTCTTGCTATTGAGGGAGTGCAGCGAAGGTTCACCAGACTGATTCCCGGGATGGTGGGACTGACCTATCAAGAAAGACTGGATCAACTGGGCTTGTATTCACTGGCGTTCAGAAGAATGAGAGGGGACCTCATAGAAACATTTAAAATTCTGACGGGGTTAGACAGGTTAGATGCAGGAGGAATGTTCCCAATGTTGGGGAAGTCCAGAACCAGAGGTCACAGTCTAAGGATAAGGGGTAAGCCATTTAGGACCGAGATGCGGAGGAACTTCTTCACCCAGAAAGTGGTGAACCTGTGGAATTCTCTACCACAGAAAGTTGTTGAGGCCAATTCACTAAATATATTCAAAAAGGAGTTAGATGAGGTCCTTACTACTAGGGGGATCAAGGGGTATGGCGAGAAAGCAGGAATGGGGTACTGAAGTTGAATGTTCAGCCATGAACTCATTGAATGGCGGTGCAGGCTAGAAGGGCCGAATGGCCTACTCCTGCACCTATTTTCTATGTTTCTATGTTTCTATGCGGACACCTTCTCAGGACCCAGAGCTTTTTAGTAACAGAAAAGGATTTCACTCTCTGAAGGTCCAATTAGTTGTCGACTACAACCAGATCATCATGGCAGTGAATGCGAAATGTCCGGGCACCTTCAATGAGGCTCACATCCTGCGTGAGAGCGCTGTCTCTGACATCTTTAAGAGTCAGCCACAAGGACAATGCTGGATGCTTGGTGATAACCGATATGGCATAGCTACCTGGCTGATGACCCCGCTGTGTGACACCCACACCGAGGCCGAGAAGCGATAAAACCAGAGCCGCAGAGACACACGCAATGTGGTCCACAAAACAATAACTGTGCTTAAGCACTCAGGAGGGGAGCTACAATACAACCCTGAGCAAGTAGGTAAATTCGTGGTCGTGTGTTCCATGCTGCACAACCTGGCAATCAGGAGGGGCCAAGAATTGCCAGAAGGGACTGATGGTCCACCTCAGGAGAGAGATGAAGAGAACAACGAGGGGCTGGACGCTGACCTAGGGCTAGACAATCAGGTTGGCTATGCAACCATGCCCACGCCCCCTCCAGACCGCAGGAAAGGGCCTGTGGTGGCTACATAGCTGCAAGTGGGTGAATTTCACTGGAAGATATTGCAACCTCCAACATAGCATTTTATGTCCGTGATGAGAGCGGGAGAGTCCGTGACGAGAGTGGGAGAGTCCGTGAGTTCCGGGAAGTCCGAGTTCAGGAGGTCAGTGATTCGGTAGGTCCTGACGTCGGCGATTCGGTAGGTCCTGAGGTCGGCGATTCGGTAGGTCCTGAGGTCGGCGATTCGGTAGGTCCTGAGGTCGGCGAGTAGAGAGTTCGGAGGCCGGGAGATCGTTGAGGTGAGTTGGTAAGTAGCTCTCTTTTCTCTATTTCTTTTTAAGGAGGTCGGGAGATCGGAAGCCGAGGGGTTGGGAGGCCACAGAGGTCGGTGAGTTTGGGACGCCACAGAGGTCAATGAGGTGAGTTGGTGAGTAGCTCTCTTTTCTCTATTTCCTTTTAAGTAGATTTAAACTAGATAAGTTTAACTAGAGGGATGGCAGCGCAGCTCAGCTCCGTGGAGTGCACATCCTGTAGCATGTGGGAAGTCCTGGACACTTCGCGCAGCCTAGACAACCATGTGTGCAGGAGGTGTCTCCAGCTTCAACTGCTCGAGCTCCGCGTTTCAGAGCTGGAGCAGCGGGTGGAGTCAATAAGGTGCATCTGCGAGGCTTAGAATTATGTGGATAGCACGTTTCAGGAGGTGGTTACTGTTATATATGTGGACTTGTATTTACTCTGTACTCGTATGACGATTTGTGCACACTGGTCCGAGAGCATTTGAACCCCAAGGAAAGCGTTCTGATGGCGAGGTACCGGTTCTACACCTACAAAAGGTTTGAAGGCCAGGAAGTGGCAAGTTATGTCACCGAGCTAAGACGCCTTGCAGAACATTGCTAATTTGAAGGACATTTGGAGCACATGCTCAGAGACTATTTCGTCCTTGGCATTGGCCAAGAAACCATACTTCGCAAACTTTTGACTGTAGAGACCCCAACCTTGCGTAAGGCCATAACAATAGTCCAGGCATTCATTGCCACCAGTGACAATACGAAGCAAATCTCTCAGCACTCAAATGCTGCTACAAGTACTGTGAACAAAGTAATGTTGTTTTCGTATCGTATCGTACAAGGCACGTCCGCAGATGACCACCATCAAGGGTGCCAAATGCAAAGCCATTAACACCTTGCTGGTGCTGCGGGGGTGATCATCGTTTCCATTCATGCCGCTTCAAAAAGTGCGTTTGCAAGAGCTGTGGAACAATGGGACACCTCCAATGAGTGTGCAGGCAAGCTGTAAAGCCTGTTAAACCTGAAAAATCACCATGTTGCAGAAGAGGACAGATCCACGGAGGATCACGATGAACTAGAGCCTCGGATCGAGGAGGCAGAGGTAGATGGGGTGCACACATTCACTACGAATTGTCCCCTGATAATGCTGAATGTTGAACTAAATGGACCCCCGGAGTCAATGGAACTGGACATGGGCGCGAGCCAGTCCATCATGGGCAAAAAGACTTTTGAAAGATTGTGATGCAACAAGACCTCAAGGCCAGTCTTAACTCCAGTTCGCACGAAACTAAGAACTTACACAAAAGAACTGATTCCTGTAATCGGCAGTGCTACCGTAAAGATCTCCTACGATGGAGCGGTACACAAGCTACCACTCTGGGTGGTACCGGACGATGATCCCACGCTGCTCGGCAGGAGCTGGCTGGGAAAGATACGCTGGAACTGGGATGACGTCTGAGTGCTATCGCCCGCTGCCGACACTTCGTGTGCCCAGGTCTTAAACAAATTTCCTTTGTTGTTCGAACCAGGCATCAGGAAATTCCAAGGAGCAAAAGTGCAGATCCACCTAATACCGGGGGCGCGACCCAGCCATCACAAGGCGAGAGAAAGGGTAGAGATCGAGCTAGACCAGCTGCAAAGAGAGGGCATAATTTTATCGATCGAGTTCAGCGAGTGGGCCAGTCCTATTGTCCCAGTCCTCAAGGGAGACAGCACCGTCAGAATCTGTGGCGATTACAAAGTAACTATCAATCGTTTCTCCCTGCAGGACCAATACCCACTACCAAAGACCGACGACCTCTTTGCAACGCTGGCGGGAGGAAAGACATTCACGAAGTTGGATCTGACTTCACCCTACAGGAACTGGAGGAATCATCGGAGGCCCTCACCTGCATCAACACGCACGAAGGTCTTTTTGTTTATAACAGATGCCCTTTTGGAATTCGATCAGCGGCGGCGATATTCCAAAGAAACATGGAAAGTTTACTGAAGTCGGTCCCGCACACCATGGTCTTCCAGGACGACATCTTGGTCATAGGTCGGAACACAGTCGAGCACCTGCAGAACCTGGAGGAGGTTCTTAGTCGACTCAACTGCATGGGGCTCAGGTTAAAATGCTCAAAGTGCGTTTTCCTGGTGCATGAAGTGGAGTTTTTGGGAAGGAGGATTGCGGCGGACGGAGGCAATCGAGAATGCACCAAGGCCACAGAACGTGATGGAGCTGCGGTCGTTTCTGGGACTCTTGAACTACTTTGGTAACTTCTTACTGGGTCTCAGCACACTGCTAGAACCACTACATGTCTTACTACGAAAAGGGGGGCGAATGGGTTTGGGGCAAAAGCCAAGAAAATGCCTTTGTAAAAGTGAGAAAATTGTTATGCTCAAACAAATTGCTTGTGTTGTATGATCCATGTAAGCATTTGGTACTAGCATGTGATGCGTCGTCATATGGTGACGGGTGTGTATTGCAACAAGCTAATGATTTCGGGAAACTGCAACCAGTTGCTTATGCATCCAGAAGTCTGTCTAAGGTTGAGAGAGCCTACAGCATGATTGAAAAAGAAGCGTTAGCGTGTGTCTATGGGGTAAAGAAAATGCATCAATACCTGTTTGGGCTAAAATTTGAATTGGAAACTGACCACAAGCCACTTATACCCCTGTTCTCAGAGTAAAGGGATGAATACCAATGCATCGGCCCACATCCAGAGATGGGCGTTCATGTTGTCTGCATACAACTACGCCATCCGCCACAGGCCAGGCCCAGAAAACTGCGCTGATGCTCTCAGTCGGTTGCCATTGCACACCACGGGGGTGGAAATGGCGCAGCCCGCAGATCTAGCCATGGTTATGGAAGCATTTGAGAGTGATCCAGGCATCGTAATGATGAAAGTGATAGCCAGATCTCACGTGTGGTGGCCCGGTATCGATATGGACCCTCCTGTAATACGTGCTCGCAGTTAAGCAATGTACCCAGGGAGGCGCCGCTAAGTTTATGATCTTGGCCCTCCAAACCGTGGTCTAGAGTACATGTCGACTATGCAGGCCCGTTCTTGGGTAAAATGTTCCTTGTGGTTGTAGACGCGTACTCCAAGTGGATTGAATGTGAGATAATGTCGACTAGCACGTCCGCTGCCACTACTGAAAGCCTGCAGGCCATGTTTGCCACTCACGGCTTATCCGATGTCCTGGTGAGCGACAACGGGCCATGTTTTACCAGTGCTGAGTTCAAAGAATTCATGACCTGTAACGGGATCAAACATGTCACATCTGCCCCATTTAAACCAGCGTCCAATGGTCAGGCAGAGAGAGCAGTGCAAACCATCAATCAAGGCTTGAAAAGGGTAACTAAAGGCTCACTGCAGACTCACCTATCCCGAGTCCTGCTTAGCTACCGCACAAGACCCCACTCACTCACTGGGATCCCACCTGCTGAACTGCTCATGAAAAGAGCATTTAAGACAAGGCTCTCGTTAGTTCACCCTGAACAGGTAGAGAGCAGGCGGCTTCAACAAAATGCATACCATGGTAGAGCAAATGTGTCACGCGAGATTGAAATCAATGATCCTGTATTTGTGTTAAATTATGGACAAGGTCCCAAGTGGCTTCCCGGCACTGTCGTGGCCAAAGAGGGGAGCAGGGTGTTTCGGGTCAAACTTTCAAATGGACTCATTCACCGGAAACACCGGACTAAATCAAACTCAGATTCACGGACTATCCTGAGCAACCCACCTTGGACCCTACCTTTTTTGATCCCCCAACATACACACCAGTGGCAACCGGCACCACGGTTGACCACGAAGCAGAACCCATCATCCACAACAGCCCTGCAGGGCCCAACACACCAGGCAGCCCAGCAAGGCCAGCTGCACAGCAGCCCAGCAAGGGCCCAACAAATGATTCAACAACACCAGCTTTCACACCGAGGCGATCAACCAGGGCTAGAGGGGCCCTAGATCGACTCACATTGTAAATAGTTACACTATTGACTTTGGGGGGGGGGGGGGGGGGAGTGTTGTTATATATGCGGAATTGTATTTAGTCTGTAAAGCCACCAGAGGACTCATTCCCTGGAGTCCAAAGGGATCCCATAATCCTTTAGTAACACAGGTATTTAAGGAGGCTTCACGGGTTGGCGAGTCTCCAACTTGCAATAAAAGACTAAGGTCACACTTTACTTTGAGCTCACAGTGTTCAGTCTGACTCTTTCTCCATATACAAGTTACCCCGCAGCTTAAAGGCGTTAGGTGAAGGGGAAGTGGGTGACCACCAGATGTAGTAATGTGCTAGGCACATGTGCTAGGTAGCGCAGGAGTCCCCCCGTGAGTCCATCTCACTTTCAAACCAATATTCAATTTTGAGTATCGGTAAGGACGATGGTGCCTCTGGGGAGTGCAGCCAGAGCCAATTCCAAGGCACCACGGGTGGCTCAGCTGCACAGGGAGGAGGGACGAAGAACAAAAAAGCCTTAGTGATAGGGGACTCTGTAGTTAGGGGAACAGATAGGTGTTTCTGTGGCTGTAGACGTGACTCCCTAATGGTTTTGTGCCTCCCTGGTGCCAGGGTCAAGGATGTCACAGAGCGGACGTAGGGCATTCTGGGAGGAGGAGGGTAAACAGCTAGAGGTCGTGGTCCAGATCAGGACCAACGACATAGGTAAAATGAGGGATGAGGTCCTACAGGAAGAATTAGGGAGCTGGGAAGAAAATTAAAGGGTAGGGCCTCAAAGGTAGTAATTTCCGGGTTACTACCGGTGCCACGTGCTAATGAGTACAAGAATAGGTGGATAGAGAGGATGAACACATGGCTGGAAAATTGGTGTAGGAGGGAGGGCTTTAAATTCTTGAGGGATTGGGACCATTTCTGGGGGAGATGGGATCTGTACAAATCGGACGGGTTGCACTTCAACAGCGCCGGGACCAATATCCTCGCGGGGAGTTTTGCTGGTGCTGTTGGGGAGAGTTTAAATTAGCTTGGCAGGGGGATGGGAACCCGAGAACGAATTCAAAAGGGAAGGAAGTAAAGCAGAAGTTGGATTGCAAGAATCTAGAAAGCGAATCTGTAAGACAGAGGAAACAGGGCTTAATGTGTAGTAAGCAAGGAGGTCTTCCTGTACTGAATGGTATATACTTTAATGCAAGGAGTATAGCGAATAAAGTGGATGAGCTCAGAGCACAGGTAGACACTTGGGAGTATGACATTATAGCCATTACAGGAACATGGCTGAAAGAGGGGCAGGTTTGGCAGATTAATATTCCTGGCTACAGGATTTTTAGACAAGATAGAGAGGGGGGTAAAAAGGGGGGGGGTCACGGTACTGATTAAAGAAAATATTACAACGGTGAGGAGGGATATGTTAGAAAGATCATTAACTGAGGCCATATGGGTCGAATTGAAAAATAAAAAAGGGGCGATCACACTGCTGGGAGTGTATTATAGACCCCCAAACAGTGGGAGGGAGATAGAGGAGCAAATATGTCGGCAAATTGCTGTGAAGTCTAAAAATCATAAGGTAGTATTAGTAGGGGATTTTAACTATCCAAATATTGATTGAGACAAATTTAGTGTGAAGGGTATAGAGGGTGTAGAATTCTTGAAATGCATTCAAGAGAACTTTTTTAGTCAGGATGTAGCAAGCCCAACACGAGAGGGGGCGGTCTTGGATTTAGTTTTGGGGAATTAAGCTGGGCAGGTTGAAGGGGTATTAGTGGGAGAGCACTTGGGTGCCAGGGACCATAATTCAGTCAGATTCAAGTTGGTTATAGATAAGGACAAGAATAGGCCTGGAATAAAAGTTCCAAATTGGGTAAAAGCTAATTTTGCTAAGTTAAGGAGTGATTTGGCCACAGTGGACTGGAAACAGTGGGTAAATCGGTATCGGAACAGTGGAAGGCATTTAAGGAGGAGATCCAAAAGGTTCAGGCCAAACATGTGCCCTTGAAGAAAAAAACTGGGAAAAATAATTCTAGAGCCCCCTGGATGTCTAGGGACTTACAGGGGAGGATTAATAAAAAAAGGGACGTTTATGTCACATATCAATGGCTGAATACTTTAGAATCTTTAGAGGAATATCAAGAAATAAGAGGTAAAATTAAAAAAGATATTAGGAATGCTAAGAGGGAGCACGAGAAATTCTTGGCCAGTAAAATTAAGGAAAGCCCTAAGATGTTCTATAAATATATTAAGAATAAGAGGGTAACTAAAGAAAGGGTAGGGCCTATTAGAGACCATGAGGGTAATCTTTGTGAGGAGGCGGAAGATGTTGTGAGGGTTCTTAACAAATACTTTGCATCTGTTTTCACAAAGGAAAGAGGTAATGCCGATACTGCTCTAAAGGAGGAGTGCGATATTCTGGATGAAATAAGTATAGTGAGAGAGGAAGTATTAAGAGATTTAGCAGCTTTGAAAGTAGATAGGCCCGGATGAAATGCATCTCAGGTTGTTGAGTGAAGTGAAAGAGGAAATAACAGAGGCCTTGACCATCATTTTCCAGTCCTCTTTGGATATGGGCATGGTGCCGGAGGATTGGAGGATTGCTATTGTAGTACTGTTGTTTAAGAAGGGAGAAAGGAATAGGTTGAGTAATTACAGACCTGTCAGCCTAACCTCAGTGGTGGGAAAATTATTGGAAAAAATCCTGAAAGACAGGATAAATCTGCATTTGGATAGGCAAGGATTAATCAGGGACAGTCAGCACGGATTTGTTAAGGGAAGATCGGGTTTGACTAACCTGATTGAATTTTTTGAGGAGGTAACCAAGAAGGTCGATGAGGGTAGTGCGTAGACCGGTCATGAAGGTTAAAGCCCATGGGATCCAGGGCAAAGTGGCAAGTTGGATCCAAAATTGGCTTGGAGGTAGGAAGCAAAGCTTGATGGATGTTTTTGTGACTGGAAAGATGTTTTCAGTGGGGTTCCGCAGGGCTCAGTACTGGGTCCCTTGCTTTTTGTGGTATATATCAATGATTTAGATTTGAATATAGGGAGTATGATTAAGAAGTTTACAGACAACACTAAAATTGGCTGTGTGGTTGATAATGAAGAGGAAAATCATGGGCTGCAGGAGGATATCTACTGGTCAGGTGGGCAGAGCAGTGGCAAATGGAATTTAATTCAGAGAAGTGTGAGGTGATGCACTTTGGGAGGGCTAATAAGGAAAGGGTATACACATTAAGTGGTAGGCCACTTAATAGTGTAGATGAACAAAGGGACCTTGGAGTGCTTGTCCACTGATCCCTGAAAGTAGCAGGCCAGATGGATAAGGTGGTAAAGAAGGCGTGCCTTTATTGGCCAAAGCATAGAATATAAGAGCAGGGAGGTTATGCTTAAATTGTATAATACTTTGGTTCGGCCACAGCTGGAGTACTGCGTGCAGTTCTGGTCGCCGTATTATAGGAAGGACGTGATTGCACTAGAGAGGGTGCAGAGGAGATTTACTAGGATGCTGCCTGGAATGGAGAATGTTAGTTATGAGGACAGATTGGATAGGCTGGGTTTGTTCTCATTGGAACAGAGGAGGTTGAGAGGAGACCTCATCGAGGTGTACAAAATATTGAGGGGCCTGGACATCGTGGATAGTAAGGGTCTATTTCCATTGCTGGAGGGGGCTATTATGAGGGGGCATAGTTTTAAGGTGGTTGGTGGAAGGTTTAGAGGGGATTTGAAGGGGGGGGGGGCTTCTTTACGCAGATGGTTGTGGGGATCTGGAATTTGCTGCCTGAAAGAGTGGTGGATGCAGAAACCCTCAACACTTTTAAGAGATGGTTGGATGGTCACTTAAAGTGCTATAACCTGCAGGGTTACGGACCTCGAGCTGGTAATTGGGATTAGACTGGATGACCTTTTTTTGGTCGGCGCAGATATAATGGTAAGTACTGCAGGGAATAGAATACGGCCAGGGTGATCTCCTGGGCTAGTTTCGATCGCCTGGATGGGTCGGAGAGGAATTTTCCCAGATATTTTCTCCCTAAATTGGCCTGGGTTTTTAACTGGTTTATGCCTCTCCCAGGAGATCACATGGCTCCGGTTGGGGTGGAGTGTAGATGTTTTTAGTAAAAGGGGTGTTGGGGTTGGGTGTGGGGCGGACTGGTTGGGCTGGGTGCTCTTTGCCTTTCCGTCATTGTTCATGGGTTTGTATGTAACCTTTAGAGCAGCTGACGAAGGGCTGTGCGGCTCTTTGTCGGCTGGCGCAGACACGATGCGCTGAAATGGCCTCCTTCTGCACTGTAAATTTCTATGTTTCTAAGACTCTTACGTCAGGAGCTGATATCTGAACGATTTGCCTGAAAGAACGTTGCAGTGAGTGACAACGCTGACACACTGCTGTGTGTGTGCAGCTCAGACATCAATGGTGCCCATCACCTTGGTGCTAGTTAAAGTTTACGTTGATTGAAGTTAAGTTTTATTTAACCCTTTGATGTTAAGGAATCACCAGTGTGTAACGATCCAGTTATCTGAGACAATGCGCAACAAGGTTATGTTCAATAAAAAAAATTTATACCAATATTGGTCCGAAATCATAAGTAACACAGGCAAAAACACCTAACCCCCGTCCACACCCCACTTTTTCCACCATTGCCATCAATCAAATGTTCACTAATGGTAAGTACTGCAGGGAATAGAATATTGCCAGGGTGATCTCCTGGGCTAGTTTCGATCGCCTGGATGGGTCGGAGAGGAATTTTCCCAGATTTTTTCACTAAATATATTGAAAAAGGAGTTAGATGTAGTCCTTACTACTAGGGGGATCAAGGGGTATGGCGAGAAAGCAGGAATAGGGTACTGAAGTTGCATGTTCAGCCATGAACTCATTGAATGGCGGTGCAGGCTCGAAGGGCTGAATGGCCTACTCCTGCACCTATTTTCTATGTTTCTATGTTCAACATGTCCAACAACACAGAGTACAAATGCAAAGCAGGAGAGTGGTCCCCTCCCTCAATACATTACAACAAATTGCATACACCCAGATGGAGATATAATACAGCCATCACCTGCGGACATGCACCTCACTTTCCTGCCCCTCTCCCCTTCTTCTCCCCAACTCTAGCCTTTCCCCTCCTCGCTCCACGGCACCAGGCCGAGGAGCTCCTCAGGCGGTGCCTCATTGCGGGGGATGAAGGCAGATGTAGATTACTACTCCCACGCCGGAAATAACATCCATTTTTGGGCGATAAGCACAAAAGTAAAATCTAGCCCATAAAAACAGACAGTAAAAGCTTATCTAGGTATGTATAAAGGAAAAGATTAACTAAAGTAAATGTGGTTCCCCTGCAGGGTGAGACAGGAGAAATTATAATGGGGAATAAGGAAATGGCAGAGAAATTAAACAAATACTTTGTGTCTGTCTTCATGGAAGAAGAGACGAAACACTTCCCGGAAATAGTGGAGTATCAGGGGTCTAGCGAGAATGAGGAACTAAAAGAAATTAGTATTAGTAAAAAAATTGTACTGGAGAAATTAATGGGACTGAAAGCAGATAAATCCCCTGATGGCCTACATTCTAGGGTTTTGAAAAAGGTAGCCATAGAGATAGTGGTTGTCATTTTCCAAAATTCCATCGATTCTAGAACGGTTCCCGCAAATTGGAAGGTAGCTAATGTAACCCCGCTATTTAAGAAAGGAGGGAGAGAGAAAACGGGGATGTACAGACCAGTTAGCCTGACATCAGTATCAGGGAAAATGCTAGAATCTATTATTAAGAAAGTGGTAACAGGGCACTTAGAAAAGAGTAATAGGATTGGGCAGAGTCAACATGGATTTATGAAAGGGAAATCATGTTTCACAAATCTGTTAAGAGTTTTTTGAGGTTGGAACTAGCAGAATAGATAAGGAGGGGACCAGTGGATTTGGTGTATTTGGATTTTCAGAAGGCATTTGATAAGGTACCACACAAGAGGTTATTGAACAAAATTAGGGCTCATGGGATTGGGAGTAATATACTAGCATGGATTGAGGATTGGTTAATGGACAGAAAACAAAGAGTAGGAATAAATGGGTCATTTTCGGGTTGGCAGGCTGTAACTAGTGGGGTACCACAAGGATCAGTGCTTGGGCCTCAGCTATTCACAATCTATATCAATGATTTGGATGCGGAGACCAAATGTAATATATCCAAGTTTGCTGATGATACAAAGCTAGGTGGAAATGTAAGTTGTGAGGAGGATGCAAAGAGACTTCAAGGAGATATAGAAAGGCTAAGTGAATGGGTAAGAACATGGCAAATGGAATATAATGTGGAGAAATGTGAAGTTATCCACTTCGGTCGGAAAAATAGAAAAGCAGAGTATTTTTTAAATGGTGAGAGATTGGGAAATATTGGTGTTCAGAGGGACCTGGGTGTCCTTGTACACGAATCACTGAAACTTAACATGCAGGTACAGCAAGCAATTAAGAAAGCAAATGGTATGTTGGCCTTTATTACAAGAGAAGTTGAATATAAGAGCAAAGACGTCTTACTGCAATTATATACGGCCCTGGTGAGACTATTGTGTACAGTTTTGGTCTCCTTACCTAAGGAAGGATATACTTGCCATTGAGGGAGTGCAATGAAGGATCACCAGATTAATTCCTGGGATGGGGGGATTGCCCGATGAAGAGAGATTGAGTAGACTAGGCTTATATTCTCTAAGGTTTAGAAGAATGAGAGGTGATCTCATTGAAACCCCTTATTTTGAAACTATGGCCCCCAGTTCTAGACTCTCCAGCCAGGGGAAACAGCCTCTCAGCATCTACCCTGTCAATCTTATATGTTTCAATGAGATAATCTCTCATTTTTCTGAGCTCCAGAGAGTCTACTCAATCTATCCTCATAGGACAATTCTCTCATCCCAGGGATCAATCTAGTGAACCTTCATAGAATCTAGGGAATTGTGGAAGATCACAACCAATGTATCCACTATCTCTGCAGCCACCTCTTTTAGAACACTGGGATGTAGGCCATCAGGTCCTGCGGATTTGCTGGCTTTTAGCCCACTTGTTTCTCAAATATGTTTTCCCTACTAATATTAATTACTTTACGTTCCTCACTCTTAGTAGTCCCTTGGTTACCCACTATCTTTGTATGCTTTTTGTGTCTTCTACTGTAAAGACAGATACAAAATATTTGTTTAAAGTCTCTGCCATTTCTTTTTCCCTATTATAATTTCACCTGTCTCAGCCTCTAAGGTATCAACGTTTAGTTTTGCTATTCTCTTCCTTTTTACATACTTGTAGAAGCTGTTACAGTCTGGTTTTATATTTCTTGCTAGTTTACTTTTGTATTATATTTTCTTTCTTTTTATCAACTTTTTGATCATCCTTTGCTGGTATCTAAAGCTCTCCCAACCCTCAGCTTAATACTATTCTTCGTAACATTATACACCTCTTCTTTTAATCTAATGCTATCCTTAACTTCTTTAATTAGTTACGGATGGATCACTTTTCCTGTGGAGTTTTATTTCTCAATGGAATGTATAATCTTTGAGAATTTTGGCATATTTCTTTAAATGTTTGTTACTGCTTGTCTACCATCATATCTTTTAATCTAATTTCCCAATCTACCTCAGCCAACTCGCCACTCATTCCCATGTAATTGGCTTTAAGTTCGACTCTCGTTTCAGATTTAAGTATTTCACTCTCAAACTTAACATGAAATTCTATCATATTATCGTGCAACACTGATTTGACACCAGCACTGCCATTTTTGTCCTCAATGCTGGAAGTGTTGTCCTGTGTTAACCTCGTTAACCTGGTTAATTTCTACTGGCTCTGTGTAAGTTTGTGGAAGCGAGAGCAGCGAGCCCAGCGAGCCCAGCGAGAGTGGCGCAGGTATAAGGAGCAGCAGAGGCCTGAGAGCAGTGAGAGGCTGAGAGCTTCGTGGAAAGCACGTTTCAGGAGGTGGTCACTCTGAAGTTTAAGAGTGTGCAGGCAGAGAGGGAATGTGTGACCATCAGACAGACAAGAGGACCAGGCAGGTAGTGCAGGAATCCCCCGAGTACATCGCGCGAGCTAACCGGTTTTCAATTCTGGATACTGGTGAAGGCGATGGTTCCTCTGGGGAGTGTAGCCAACGCCAAGTCCTCAGCACCATGGGTGGCTCAGCTACACAGGGGATGAGGAAGAAGAGTGGAAGAGCTATAATGGTAGTGGATTCGATAGTTCGGGGAACAGACAGGCGTTTCTGCAGCCACAGACGTGACTTTAGGATAGTATGTTGCCTCCCTGGTGCTAGGGTCAAGAATGGCTGCAGGACATTCTGAGGGGGGAGGATAAATAGACAGTGGCCGTGGTCCATATCTGTTCCAATGACATATGTAGAAAGAGTGATGAGGTCTTGCAGGCAGTTTTTAGGGAACCAGGAACAAGATTAAAAAGCAGGACCTCAAATGTAGTAATCTCCGGATTATTCCCAGTGCCTCGTGCTCATAAGTACAGAAATAAGAGGATAGAGCAGATGAATGCGTGGCTGGAGAGATGGTGCAGAAGGGAGGGCTTTGGATTCCTGAGGCATTGGGACCATTTCTCGGGGAGGTGGGACCCGTACAAGCCGGACGAGTTGCACCTCAACAGGGCCAGGACCAATATCCTCGTGGCAGGGGGCCGGGTTGCTAGTGCTGTTAGGTAGGGTTAAACTAGCTTGGCAGGGGGATGGGAACCTGAGAGTAGATTCAGAAGGGAGAGAAGCAAAGCTGGAAATGAAAGGCAGAAAATTAGCAAGCGAGTTTGGAAGGCAGAGGAAACAAAGGCTAGAAAGTAGACAACAAGGAAGTTTGGCAGTGCTAAATGGTATATACTTTAATGCAATGAGTCTAGGGAATAAGGCAGATGAGCTGAGGGCACAGACAGACATGTGGGAGTATGATATTATAGCTATTGCTGAGACATGGCTGAAAAAGAGAAGGCATGGCAGATCAACATTCCTGGTTACAGGATTTTCAGACGAGACAGAAAGGTGGATTAAAAGGCAGGTGGGGGTTGGGGGGGAGAGTCGCAATGTTGATTAAAGGACAATTACAGCTGTAAAAAGGGATGATATGTTAGAAGAATATTCAAATTAGGCCATATGGGTTGAATTGAAGAACAAGAAAGGGTCAATCACACTGCTGGGAGTGTACTATAGACTCCCAAAAAGTCAGAGGAAGATAGAAGATAGAAGGCAAATTTCTGAGAAGTGCAAAAACAATAGGACAGTAATAGGGGATTTCAACTATCCTCACATAAACTGGTATAGAATTAATGTGAAAAGTATAGAGGGAGCAGAATTCTTAAAATGCATTCAAGAGAACCTTTTTAGCTAGTACGTAACAAGCCCAAAAAGAGTGGGGGTGGTTCTGGACTTAGTCTTAGGAAATGAAGCTGGGCAGGTGGAAGGGGTATCAGTGGGAGAGCATTTTGGTGGTAGTGATCATAATTCAGTTAGATTTGGGGTAGTTATGGAAAAGGACAAAGATAGTCCAGGAATAAAGGGGCCAAGTTTCCACAAGAGTTGCTCCTATTTTTTTGAAGCAACTAATTTTTTTTGGAGTATCTTAAAAATCACAAATCTTCACATTTAGTTTGCTCCAGTTTTAGTGAGTTAGTTCAGTTTCTTTTTAGTTCAGTTTTTTGTTCAAAAGTGGGCGTTACCAGTCACCCAAGCCTGTTTTGGCCATTTAAGCAAGTTTAGACAGCCAATAGTTGCTCCAAACTAACTTAGGCCAGCGTATGTGTCCACTTTTGTACATTCAGAAAAACCTTGCGGCCACTTTAGAAATCAGGCGCAGGTAGCCAGAGATAGGGGGGAAGGGAAGTTGGAGGATTTTCCAAAGCAGTAAACACCTTCACAACAACATTAAAGAAGCATAAGTACATTTAAAGCACCAAGCACTAAACAAAGCACAAAAATAAGCATTCAATAACAAATAAAAAATACAAGGAAAGCACCAAGACTTACAAAGAACTAAACAAAGCAAAAAAGTAATAAACAATTAATTAACAAATAGAAAATAGAAGGAACCCTGCACCTAAAGCACTAAGACCAAAGTAATAAGCAATCAATCGATAACAAATAAAAAATAGAAGTCCTATCTTTATGTGAAGGGAAGGCAGAGGGCCGCTGATGAGGGAGAGGGGAGGAGGGGAGAGTGGAAGAGAGATGGGGGGAAGAGGAGGGGGGAGGAGGATGGGGAGGAGGAGGGAGGAGGAGGGGGAGGAGAGGAGGGGGAGAGAGAGGAGGGGAGAGAGAGGAGGGGGAGAGAAGAGGGGGAGAGAGGAGGGGGAGAGAAGAGGGGAAAGAGGAGGAGGGGGAGAGAAGGAGGGGGGAGAGGAGAGGGGAGGGGGGTGGCATCGTTAAACATACAAGCCTGCCCAGGTCCCATCCTACTCACGTCTTGCCCCCAATCTCTTTGCTTTCCTGCTACCCGCGCCCCCCCCCTGAACATTTTAGAGACATTCCCAAGGAACAATCGATGGCCTCAGTCATCTTCCTTCTTGATGGTCACTTTTGTTATGTATTTAACCTTTTGTAACTTGCATTACACCTGACCATCAGAGGGCCCACCTGTTGGAGTCCAAGGGATCCCAGCATCCCTTGGGAGCACAGTATATAAGCAGGCCACCCACGAGGTACCTGCACTCTGGAACCTTAATAAAGGAGCTAAGGTCACACTTGCTCATTACACACAGTACTCAGTCTCACCATTTATTATGAATGTAGCAATTGGCGACGAGGTAACAAACAACCGTGCAAAAATGCAAAGAACAGTCGGCATCCTGGGGACGTTTTCAGAAGGGGACGATTGAGTGGCCTTCATGGAGAGACTCGACCAATACTTTGTGACCAACGAGCTGGAAGGGGACGAGAATGTCATCAACGAAGGGCGATCCTCCTAACTGTCTGTGGGCAACAATCTATGGTCTCATGAAGAATCTCCTGGCTCCGGCAAAACCAACAGAGAAATCCTACGAAGAATTGTGTACACTGGTCCGGGAGCACCTAAATCCTAAGGAAAGCGTTTTGATGGTGAGATATCGGTTGTACACATGTTAACAATCGGAGGGCCAGGAAGTGGCGAGCTATGTCGCCGAACTAAGGCGCCTCGCAGGACATTATAAGTTTGAGGGATTCCTAGAACAAATGCTCAGAGACTTTTTTGTACTGGGCATCGGACATGAGACAATCCTTCGCAAACTGTTGACTGTAGAAACTCCGAATCTGAGTAAAACCATAATGATAGCCGAGACATTTACGTCCACCAGTGACAACACCAAGCAGATTTCGCAGAACAAAGAAGTTTCGGCCAGTACTGTGCATAAAGTAATGTCGGTCTCGAGGAGAAATGTACACGGCAGAATGTACACGCTGGCTGCTGTGGCCCGACCTCAATTGAACCAGAGTCTGCCATCATCTGTTAATGCAAGGCAGTTAACACCCTGTTGGCGCTGTCGAGGTGATCATCGGCCCCATCAATGCCGCTTTAAGCACTATGCGTGCAAAAGTGTACAGGATACACACGTTCACGAGGAAATGCCCACTAATAATGTTGAAAGTTGAATTGAATGGCATTCCAGTATCTATGGAGCTGGACACGGGGGCAAGTCAGTCCATAATGAGTAAAAAGGCCTTCGACAGGCTGTGGGGAAAGAAGGCACACAGGCTCAAGCTCAGCCCTATTCACACCAAACTAAGGACTTACACCAAGGAACTAATCCCTGTAATTGGCAGTGCAGAAGTCAAAGTCTCCTATGATGGAACAGTACACAAACTCCCACTGTGGATTGTGCCACGGGATGGCCCCACGTTGTTTGGCAAAAGCTGGCTGTGGAAAATCCACTGGAACTGGGATGACATCCGAGCACTTTCGTCCGTCGATGACGCGTCATGTACCCAGGTTCTAAGCAAGTTCCCATCGCTATTCGAGCCAGGTATTGGAAGCTTCTCGGGGGCAAAAGTGCAAATCCATTTGTTTCCCAGTACGCGACCCATCCACCACAAGGCTCGGGCGGTACCGTACATGATGCATGAAAAAGTGGAAATTGAGCTGGACAGGCTGCAACATGAAGGCATTATCACGCCGGTGGAATTCAACAACTGGGCCAGTCTGATTGTTCCGGAACTGAAGGAGGACAGTACGGTTAGAATTTGCGGGGACTATAAAGTAACGATTAACCGTTTTTCGCTGCAGGACCAGTACCCGCTACCCAAGGCAGACGACCTATTTGCGACCCTGGGTAGAGGGAAGACGTTCACTAAGCTGGACCTGACTTCGGCCTACATGACGCAGGAGCTGGAGGAGTCTTCAAAAGGCCTCACCTGCATCAACACGCACAAAGGTCTATTTATCTACAACCGGTGCCCGTTCGGGATTCAGTCGGCCACGGTGATCTTCCAGTGGAACATGGAGAGCCTGCTAAGGTCGGTTCCTTGCACAGTGGTCTTCCAGGATGACATATTGGTTACAGGTCGCGACACCATGGAGCACTTGAAGAATCTGGAGGAGGTTCTTAGTCGGTTGGATCGCGTAGAGCTCAGGTTGAAACGCTCGAAGTGTGTTTTTCTGGCACAGGACGTCGAATTCTTGGGAAGGAGAATCGCAGCAGACAGCATCAGACCCACCGACGCAAAGACGGAGGCCATTAAGATTGCGCCACTACCACAGAACGTGACGGAGCTGCAGTCGTTCCTGGGACTCCTTAACTATTTCGGTAATTTCCTACCTGGGTTAAGCACCCTGCTAGAACGCCTACATGTGCTACTGCGCAAGGGAGACAACTGGGTATGGGGAAATTCACAAGAGGCTGCCTTTAAGAAAGCCAGAAATTTATCGTGTTCTAACAAACTGCTTGTCCTGTGTAATCCATGTGAACAATTAGTGTTAGCTTGCGATGCGTTGTCATACGGGGTTGGGTGTGTGTTACAACAGGCTAATGATTCGGGGATTTTGCAACCGATTGCGTATGCATCCAGGAGTTTGTCCAAGGCTGAAAGGGCCGACAACATGGTTGAAAAAGAGGCACTGGCATGCGTTTACTGGGAAAAAAAAATGCACCAGTACTTACTTGGCCTCAAGTTTGAGCTTGGACTGACCACAAGCCGCTCATATCGCTGTTCTCTGAGAGCAAAGGGATTAATACCAATGCCTCTGCCCGCATCCAAAGCTGTCGGCATACAACTATGTAATCCGCCACAGAACGGGCACAGAGAACTGCGCAGATGCTCTTAGTCGGCTACCATTGCCCACCACCGGGGTGGAAATGGCACAGCCACTGGACTTGCTCATGGTCATGGAGGTATTTGAGAACGAGAAGTCCCCCGTTACGGCCCGCCAGATCAGCACCTGGACCAGCCAGGATCCTTTACTGTCCTTGGTTAAAAAAAACTGTGTCCTCCATGGGAGCTGGTCCAGTGTCCCATTGGAGATGCAGGAAGCGATTAAGCTGTTCTACAGACGCAAACACGAGTTGTCCTTGCAGGCGTAGTGTCTTTTGTGGGGCAATTGTGTGGTCTTGCCCAAGAAAGGCAGAGACACATTTATTTGCGAACTGCACAACACCCACCCAGGCATCGTAATGATGAAAGCCATAGCCAGATCTCAAGTGCGGTGGCCTGACATCGACTCAGATTTAGAGTCATGCGTGCGCCAGTGCAACACTTGCTCTCAGTTGAGCAATACACCCAGAGAGGCCAACCAAACCGTGGTCAAGGATCCATGTAGACTATGCGGGCCCATTCCTAGGCAAAATGTTTTTGTTTGTCGTGGATACTTACTCAAAATGGATTGAATGTACAATAATGTCTGTAAGCACATCCACAGACACCATTGAAAGCCTTCGAGCCACATTTACCATGCACGGTTTGCCTGATGTCCTAGTCAGCGACAATGGGCCGTGCTTCACCAGTGCTGAATTCAAGAAATTCATGACCCACAACGGGATCAAACATGTCACATCTGCTCTGTTCAAGCCCACATCCAATTGGTGGACAAGGAGCCCACCCAGTCTTGTGGCCCTGCCCACCACCCCACAACTACCCACATCACAGTGTATACACACCACCCACTGCTGCCGTGGCTACCTCCCCGAGGAATCCCACAACAGTGACACCCACTTGGTTTGTGTGTGAGGGAGGGGAAACGTACGAGGCCAGCCTCAAGCACAGGGGTCACACCTGGCAACCACACAACCCTCACCACAACCTCCCATAGCCCACCACTGATCACCTCCCCGGTCATGACAATAAGGATATGAAAAACGCTTAGGGGGGAGTATTGTTGTGTATACATGCCTGTTTACTGTGTGATGTCTGTAACACTGTTATGCCACATTGAATGTACCCTTATACTGTACACATCTTACCGGTACACCAGAGGGTGCTGCTGGTGCTGCAGCCATTTCCTGCCTTTCCTGCAGGAGGGTTGTGGTGGCCTTTTCTTCCACAGGGCCACTTCGCCTGATGTGGACCCGGTTAATCCAATTCCTGCCCAGCAGCGTGGGACCGTCGCCGGCTACAATCCACAGGGGGAGTTTGTTCAACACGCCGCCCTGGGAGACCTGGACGTCTACACTGCCAATGATTTGGATTTTACCTTTGGTGTAGGTGAGCAGCTTTGCCTGGACAGGAGACAGTTTTGGTCAAGTGGCAGGATTCATCCAAATTTTTTCAAAGATCATTTGGCTCATCACAGACTGGCTCGCCCGTGTCGATCTCCATAGAGACTGGGACCCCATCGATGTCCACTTCCATCATCCACGGAGAACTTCCGTTGGAGCAGGTAAAGATTCCATACTCTTCTTCCAGGGTTTGAGCAGCTTCATCTTCATCTGTGTCGGAGCCCCGGTGATCAGCCAACTCATCAGAGACGCGGTGAGTACAGCCTTTTCTGCACATTCTCTGAAGGTGCCCTTTCTCTTTGCAGCCTTTGCATGCATAGTCTTTGTAGTGGCACTGGTGGGCTCTGTGGTTTCCTCCACAGCGCCAGCACGGGGCCATCCGGTTTGCCCCATGTGGCGGACTCAGGGTTGCGGGACTCGGGGCAGCATTTCTGCCTTTAGAAGTATCCATGCGGTGCACTGCGCTCGACGGTTTAGAGTCCTGGGTCAGTATTCACCTGGAGTCGCTGGCCGGGTCGCCAGTTGTAGTGTGTGTAGGCACCTTTAGTAATGACTCCATGAGGCAGGGCATGATACTTAAACTGTGTAGACCTGTAGTCCTTTATTTGCAGCTCCTGAGTGACGACAACAAGCTGTGAGTTCCCTTTTATACTGGGTTACCTGCCGTGTGCAGGCAACCCCTAGGTCTCCAGCAGCAGCACCCTCTGGTGTACGGGTAAGGTGTGTGCAGAATAAAGGTACATTCAATGTGGCATAACAGTGTTACAGACATCACACAGTAAACAGGCATGCATACACAACACTGACCATCACAGCATCCTCTTGGTCACAATGCCACCACAAAAGAAACATTCCAATCCAACTTTATCCATCAAACCATCCAATATAACAATGCTCTACATTAGTCTTTTCCTCGGTCACAGGTATTCACCCTTCATTAACAGTTCTTGCAAACAGCTCGAAGGATTTTTATTTGTACACAAGGGTTTAGTGCCTCCTCATATGTGCAATGCCACAAATAGTGAAATGGGAAGAAAATATTTTATTCCATTTCAGTGCCTCAGATAACACAGCACTCATTTGAAATAGCATGTTAACTGCAATCGATCTTTATATAATAATAAAAAAATGCCCTAACAGCAGAATGCCATTTTCGATGTATTAGACTAGACAGAGAACTGAGACCTGCCCTTCTTCTACCATGCTTATCTGATTGGCAGTGTCACTAATAGCACACCTGACTGACAACATAACGGTCTCTAGTTGTAAACATAACACATCAAGTCCAACTCCAGAGATTTGAGCACATAATCTAGGCTGGCATTTCAGCACAGTACTGGCTAGCATTTAAAGAAATATTTCATAACTCTCAACAAAAATACATTCCATTGAGAAACAAAAATGCCACAGGAAAAGTGATTCATCCGTGGCGAACTAAAGAAGTTAAGGATAGCATTAGATTGAAAGAAGTTTATAATGTTGCGAAGAATACTAATATGCCTGAGGATTCATAGAGTTTCAGAAACCAGCAAAGGATGACCAAAAAATTGATAAAAAGGGGAAAAATAGACTATGAGAGAAAACTAGCAAGAAATATAAAAACAGATTATAAAAGCTTCTACAAGTATGTAAAAAGAGAGTAGCAAAAGTAAACGTTAGTTCCTTAGAGGACGAGACCGGAGAATTAGTAATGGGGAACATGGAGATGGCAGAAACTCTGAACAAATATTTTGTATCTGTCTTCACAGGAGAAGACACTAAAAATATCCCAACAGTGGACAGTCAAGGGGCTAGAGGAGAAGAGGAACTTAACACAATCACAATCACTAAGGAGGTGGCACTCAGTAAGATAATGGGACTAAAGGCGGATAAATCCCCTGGACCTGATGGCTTGCATTAAGAGTAGTGGCAGGGATAGTGGATGTATTGGTTTACCAAAATTCCCTGGATTCTGGGGAGATCCCAGCAGATTGGAAAACTGCAAATGTAACGCCCCTATTTAAAAAAGGAGGCAGACAAAAAGCAGGAAACTATAGACCAGTTAGCCTAACATCTGTGGTTGGGAAAATGTTGGAGTCCATTATTAAAGAAGCAGTAGCAGGACATTTGGAAAAGCATAATTTGGTCAGGCAGAGTCAGCACGGATTTATGAAGAGGAAGTCATGTTTGACAAATTTGCTGGAATTCTTTGAGGATGTAACGAACAGGGTGGATAAAGGGGAACTACTGGATGTGGTGTATTTGGACTTCCAGAAGTCATTTGACAAGGTGTCACATAAAAGATTACTGCACAAGATGAAAGTTCACGGGGTTGGATAGAGGATTGGCTAAACAGAGAGTCAGGATAAATGGTTCATTCTCGGGTTGGAAATCAGTAACTAGTGGGGTGCCACAGGGACCAGTGCTGGGCCCCCAACTATTTACAATCTATATTAACGACTTGGATGAAGGGACCGAGTGTAACGTAGCCAAGTTTGCTGATGATACAAAGATGGGAGGAAAAGCAATGTGTGAGGCGGACACAAAAAATCTGCAAAAGGACAATGACAGGCTAAGTGAGTGGGCAAAAATTTGGTAGATGGAGTATAATATTGGAAAGTGTGAGGTCATGCACTTTGGCAGAAAAAATCAAAGAGCAAGTTATTATTTAAATGGAGAAAGATTGCAAAGTGCTGCAGTACAGCAGGACCTGGGGGTACTTGTGCATGAAACACAAAAGGTTAGTATGTAGGTACAGCAAGTGATCAGGAAGGCCAATGGAATCTTGGCCTTTACTGCAAAGCAGATGGAGTATAAAAGCAGGGAAGTCTTGCTACAGTTATACAGGGTAATTGGTGAGGCAACACCTGGAATACTGCGTCAAGTTTTGGTTTCCGTATCTACGAAAGGATATACTTGCTTTGGAGGCAGTTCAGAGAAGGTTCACTCAGTTGATTCCAGAGATGAGGGGGTTGACTTATGAGGAAAGGTTGAGGAGGTTGGGCCTCTACTCATTGGAATTCAGAAGAATGAGAGGTGATCTTATCGAAACGTATAAGATAATGAGGGGGCTTGACAAGGTGGATGCAGAGAGGATGTTTCCACTGATAGGGGAGACTAGAACTAGGAGGCATAATCTTAGAATAAAGGGCTGCCCATTTAAAACTGAGATACTGAGATGAGGAGGAATGTCTTCTCTCAGATGATTGTAAATCTGTGGAATTCGCTGCCTCAGAGAGCTGTGGAAGCCGGGTCATTGAATACATTTAAGACAGAGACAGCTTCTTAACCGATAAGGGATTAAAGAGTTATGGGGAGCAGGCAGGGATGTGGACCTGAATCCATGATCGGATCAGCCATGATCGTATTAAATGGCAGAGCAGGCTCGACGGGCCATTTGGCCTACTTCTGTTCCTATTTCTTATGTTCTTATGTAAGACGCAAAAAGCATACCTAAAATGGTGGGGAACCAAGTTTCTAATAAGGGTGAGAAACTTAACGTAATTAATATAAGTAGAGAAAAACTACTAGAGAAACTAATGGGACGAAAAGCCAACAAATGCCCTGGACCTGATAGTCTACATCCTAGGGTTCTAAAAAAGTTGGCTGCAGAGATAGTGGATGTATTGGTTTTGATCTTCCAAAATTCCTTAGATTCTAGAACGGTCCCAGCGAATTGGAAGGTGGCAAATGTAAGACTGCTATTCAAGAAAGGAGGGGGAGAGAAAATAGGGAACTACAGGCCAGTTAGCCTGACATCAGTCGTCGGGAAAAGACTGGACTCTATTGTTATGGAAGTGGTATCAGGGCACTTAGAAAATCATAACATGAGTAGGCAGAGTTAACATGGTTTTATGAAAAGGAAATCGTGTTTGACAAATTTATTAGAGCTTTTTAAGGATGTAACTAGCAGGGTAGATAAAGGGAAACCAGTGGATGTAGTATATTTGAATTTCCAAAAAGCATTCGATAAGGTGCCGAATAAAAGATTATTACACAAGATAAGGGATCATGAGATTGGAGGTATTAGCATGGATAAAGGAGCAGCGGGAGTCTGGGGGAGGCCTATAAAAGGCTCAATACCGAGGAGGAGCGGCAGTCCGAGCAGCGGGAGTCCGGGGGAGGCCTATAAAAGGCCCAACGTCGAGGAGAAGTGGCAGTCTGAGCAGCGGGTATCTGGGGGAGGCCTATAAAAGGCCCAACGTCGAGGAGAAGTGGCAGTCTGAGCAGCGGGTGTCTGGGGGAGGCCTATAAAAGGCTCAATGATGAGGAGCAGTGGCAGTCCGAGCAGCGGGTATCCGGGGGAGGCCTAACGTCAAGGAGGAGCGGCAGCCCGAGCAACGGGAGTCCGGGGGAAGCCAATAAAAGGCCCAACGTCAAGGAGGAGCAGCAGTCCGAGCAGCGGGAGTCCGGAGGAAGCCTATAAAAGGCCCAACGTCGAGGAGGAGTGGCAGTCCGAGCAGCGGGTGTCTGGGGGAAGCCTATAAAAGGCCCAACGTCGAGGAAGAGTGGCAGCCCGAGCAGCGGGTATCCGGGAGAAGCCTATAAAAGGCCCAACGTCGAGGAGGAGTGGCATTCTGAGCAGCTGCAGCGGGTAGAGAAGGCAAAAAAGTAGAAAGAAATCGAAAGGTGACGTCACAGCCAAGGGGGTAAGTGATTGGCTGGTGATTGGTAAGTAGCTTTTCTTTTTCTTTTCTTTATCAGTAAGTAACCTTTTAGCATTGTTGTTGCCAAATTAAGTTAATCTAAGTGTTAAGTCATGGCAGGACAGCTCGGACACATGTTATGCTTCTCCTGTACTATGTGGGAAGTCAGGGACGCTTCCGGTGTCCCTGACGACTACATGTGCGGGAAGTGCATCCGCCTGCAGATCCTGACAGACCGCATTGCGGCACTGGAGCTGTGGGTTGATTCACTCTGGAATATCTATGATGCTGAGGTGGACATGAATAGCACGCTTAGTGAGTTGGTCTTACCGCAGGTAAAGGGTACACAGCCAGATAGGGAATGGGTGACCAACAGGAAGCGTAGTGCAAGGAAGGTAGTGCAGGGGTCCCCTGCGGCACCACTTTGGGGGGGATGACTCATCAGGGGAGGGCAGCAGCAGCCAGGTTCATGGCACCATGGGTGGCTCTGCTGCACAGGAGGGCAGGAAAAAGAGTGGGAGAGCTATAGTGATAGGGGATTCAATTGTAAGGGGAATAGATGGACGTTTCTGTGGCCGCAACCAAGACTCCAGGATGGTATGTTGCCTGCCTGGTGCTAGGGTCAAAGATGTCTCGGAGCGGATGCAGGGCATTTTGAAAAGGAGGGTGAACAGCCAGTTGTTGTGGTGCATATAGGAACCACGATATAGGTAAAAAACGGGATGAGGTCCTACGAGACGAATTTAGGGAGCTAGGAGCTAAATTAAAAAGTAGGACCTCAAAAGTAGTAATCTCAGGATTGCTACCAGTGCCACGTGCTAGTCAGAGTAGGAATCACAGGATAGCTCAGATGAATACGTGGCTTGAGGAGTGGTGCAGAAGGGAGGGATTCAAATTCTTGGGAAATTGGAACCGGTTCTGGGGGAGGTGGGACCAGTACAAATCGGACGGTCTGCACCTGGGCAGGACCGGAACCAATGTCCTAGGGGGAGTGTTTGCTAGTGCTGTTGGGGAGGAGTTAAACTAATATGGCAGGGGGATGTGAACCATTGCAGGGAGACAGAGGGAAGTAGAATGAGGGCAGAAGCAAAAGATAGAAAGAAAAGTAAAAGTGGAGGGCAGAGAAACCCAAGGCAAAAAACAAAAAGGGCCACATTACAGCAAAATTCTAAAGGAGAAAAGTGTGTTAGAAAGACAAGCCTGAAGGCTTTGTGCCTCAATGCAAGGAGTAGTCGGAATAAGGCGGACGACTTAACTGCGCAGATAGCAGTTAACGGTTATGATGTAATTGGCATCACAGAGACATGGCTCCAGGGTGACCAAGGCTGGGAACTCAACATCCAGGGGTAGTCAGCATTTAGGAAGGATAGACAGAAAAGAAAAGGAGGCGGGGTGGCGTTGCTGGTTAAAGAAGAAATCAATGCAATTGTAAGGAAGGACATTGGCCTTGATGATGTGGAATCAGTATGGGTGGAGCTACGGAATACTAAAGGGCAGAAAATGCTAGTGGGAGTTGTGTACAGACCACTAAACAGTAGTAGTGAGGTTGGGGACAGCATCAAACAAGAAATAAGGGATGTGTGCAATAAAGATACAGCAGTTATCATGGGCGACTTTACTCTACATATTGATTGGGCTAATCTAACTGGTAGCAATGTGGTGGAGGAGGATTTCCTGGAGTGTATTAGGGATGGTTTTCTAGACCACTATGTCGAGGAACCAACTAGGGAGCTGGCCATCCTAGACTGGGTGATGTGTAATGAGAAAGGACTAATTAGCAATCTTGTTGTGCGAGGCCCTTTGGGGAAGAGTGACCATAACATGGTAGAATTCTTTATTAAGATGGAGAGTGACACAGTTAGTTCAGAAACTAAGGTCCTGAACTTAAGGAAAGGTAACTTCGATGGTTTGAGGTGTGAATTGGCTGGAATAGACTGGCAAATGATACTTAACAGGTTGACGGTGGATAGGCAATGGCAAACATTTAAAGATCACATGGATGAACTTCAGCAATTGTACATCCCTGTCTGGAGTAAAAATAAAACGGGGAAGGTGGCTCAACCGTGGCTAACAAGGGAAATTAAGGATAGTGTTAAATCCAAGGAAGAGGCATATAAATTGGCCAGGAAAAGCAGAAAATCTGAGGACTGGGAGAAATTTAGAATTCAGCAGAGGAGGACAAAGGGTTTAATTAAGAGGGGGAAAATAGAGTACGAGAAGAAGCTTGCCGGGAACATAAAAACTGACTGCAAAAGCTTCTATAGATATGTGAAGAGAAAAAGATAAGTGAAGACAAACACAGGTCCCTTGCAGTCGGATTCAGGTGAATTTATAATGGGGAACAAAGAAATGGCAGACCAATTGAACAAATACTTTGGTTCTGTCTTCATGAAGGAAGACACAAATAACCTTCCGGAAGTACTCGGGGACCGAGGGTCCAGTGAGAAGGAGGAACTGAAGGATATCCTTATTCGGCAGGAAATTGTGTTGTGGAAATTGATGAGATTGAAGGCCGATAAATCCCCGGGGCCTGATAGTCTGCATCTCAGAGTATTTAAGGAAGTGGCCCTAGAAATAGTGAATTCATTGGTGATCATTTTCCAACAGTCTATAAACTCTGGATCAGTTCCTATGGACAGGAGGATAGCTAATGTAACACCACTTTTTAAAAAGGAAGGGAGAGAGAAAGCGGGTAATTATAGACCGGTTAGCCTGACATCAGAGGTGGGGAAAATGTTGGAATCAATTATTAAGGATGAAATAGCAGTGATAGGATCGGTCCAAGTCAGCATGGATTTATGAAGGGGAAATCATGCTTGACAAATCTTCTGGAATTTTTTGAGGATGTAACTAGTAGAGTGGACAAGGGAGAACCAGTGGATGTGGTGTATTTGGACATTCAAAAGACTTTTGACAAGGTCCCACACAAGACATTGGTGTGCAAAATCAAAGCACATGTTGTTGGGGATAATATACTGACGTGGATAGAGAGCTGGTTGGCAGATAGGAAGCAGAGAGTCGGGATAAATGGGTCCTTTTAAGAATGACAGGCAGTGACTAGTGGAGTGCCGCAGGGCTCAGTGCTGGGACCCCAGCTATTTACAATATACATCAATGATTTGGATGAAGGAATTGAGTGTAACATCTCCAAGTTTGCAGATGACACTAAACTGGGTGGCGGTGTGAGCTGTGAGGGGGACGTTAAGAGGTTGCAGAGTGACTTAGACAGGTTAGGTGAATGGGCAAATGCATGGCAGATGCAGTATAATGTGGATAAATGTGAGGTTATCCACTTTGGGGGCAAAAACATGAAGGCAGAATATTATCTGAATGGCGGCAGATTAGGAAAAGGGGAGATGCAACGAGACCTGGGTGTCAAGGTTCATCAGTGTTTGAAAGTTGGCATGCAGGTACAACAGGCGGTGAAGAAGGCAAATGGTATGTTGGCCTTCATAGCTAGGGGGTTTGAGTACAGGAGCAGGGAGGTCTTATTGCAGTTGTACAGGGCGTTGGTGAGGTCTCACCTGGAATATTGTGTACAGTTTTGGTCTCCTAATCTGAGGAAGGATGTTCTTGCTATTGAGGGAGTGCAGTGAAGGTTCACCAGACTGATTCCCGGGATGGCTGGACTGACATATGAGGAGAGACTGGATCAACTAGGTCTTTATACATTGGAGTTTAGAAGGATGAGAGGGGATCTCATAGAAACATATAAGATTCTGACGGGACGGGACAGGTTAGATGCGGGTAGAATGTTCCCGATGTTGGGGAAGTCCAGAACCAGGGGACACAGTCTTAGGATAAGGGGTAAACCATTTAGGACTGAGATGAGGAGAAACCTCTTCACTCAGAGAGTTGTTAACCTGTGGAATTTCCTGCCGCAGAGAGTTGTTGATGCCAGTTCATTGGATGTATTCAAGAGTGAGTTAGATGTGGCCCTTATGGCTAAAGGGATCAAGGGGTGTGGAGAGAAAGCAGGAAAGGGGTACTGAGGGAATGATCAACCATGATCTTATTGAATGTTTGTGCAGGCTCAAAGGGCCGAATGGCCTACTCCTGCACCTATTTTCTATGTTTCTAAGGATTGGTTAATGGACAGAAAACAGAGAGTAGACATAAACTGATCTTTTTCAGGTTGGCAGGCTGTAATTAGTGGGATGCCACAATCAGTGCTGGGGCCTCAGCTATTTATAATCTATATTAATGACCTAGATGAAGAGACTAACTGTCGTGTATCCAAGTTTGCTGATGATACAAAGCTAGTTGGGGCAGTAAGCTTTGAGGAAAACACAGAGTCTGAAAGGGATATAGGTGGACTAAGTGAGTGGGCAGTAAGGTGGCAGATGGAGTATAATGTGGGGAAATGTGAGGTTATTCACTTTGGTTGGAAGAATAAAAAAATTGAATATTTTTTAAATGGTGAGAAACTGGAGTTCAGAGAGATTTGAGTGTCTTCGTGCAAGAAGCACAGAAAGCTAGCATGCAGGTACAGCAAGCAATAAGGCAAATGGCATGTTGCCTTTTATTGCAAGGGGTTTGGAGTATAAGAGTAAGGAAGTCTTGCTGCAACTGCACAGGGCCTTAGTGACCACATCTGGAATACTGTGCACGGTTTTGGTTTCGTTATCTAAGGAAGGATATACTTGCCTTGAGGCAGTGCAACAAAGATTCACTCGATTGATTCCTGGGATAAGACGGCTGTCTTATGATAAGAGACTGTGTAGCATGGGTCTATACTCTGGAGTTTAGAAGAATGAGAGGTGATCTCATTGAAACATACAAGAATCTGAAGGGGATTGACAGGGAAGATGCTGAGAGGTTGTTTCCCCTGGCTGGAGTGTCTAGAACTAGGGGGGAAAGTCTCAGGATAAGGGGTAGACCATTTAAGACATAGATGAGGAGGAATTTCTTCACTCAGGTGGTTGTGAGTCTTTGGAATTCTCTGCCCCAGAGGGCTGTGGATGCTGAGTCTCTAAGTACATTCAAGGCTGAGAGAGATAGATGTTGGGAGTCTAGGAGAATCGATGGATATAGAGATCGGCCAGCAAAATGAGTTCGATGATCAGCCATGATCGAATCGATGGTGGAGCAGGCTCGAGGGGCCATACGGCCTACTCCTGCTCCTATTTCTTATGTTTTTACTGAGGGAGTGCTGCACTGTCAGTGGTGGTGTATTTCAAATGAGACATTAAACTGAGGTCCTGTCTGCCCTCTTCAGGTAGATGTAAAGGATCCCATGGCACTATTTTGAAGAAGGGCAGGGGAGTTCTTCCAATCTGCTGGCCACATTTATCCCTCAACCTACACCTAAAACAGATTATCTGATCATTTATATCGTTGCTGTTTGTGGGAACTTGCTGTGTGCAAATTGGCTGCTACATTTTCTACATTAAAATAGTGACTACACTTCAAACGTACTTACTTGGTTGTAAAGAACTTTGGGATGTTCTGAGGTCATGAAAGGACATCATGAAAGGCACTATATAAATGTAAGTCTTTCTTTAATTCATAGTAAAACTATTGGAAATTATTCATCATAAATCTACATCTTAGCAAACATGAATATATGTAATTATAAATATATCTAATTGCAGCATAATTAGAATTATGGGACTGGCAGGGTGAGCTGGTTGTTGCAGGCCAAGGCCCTGGCTGGGCCTTCGGTTGAGGTCTGGGTGGCCGGTTGTGATATTTCCGTTTCACAGGTCAATATTGCACCTAACAGAAGACTTAACACTGGATTTTGAAAATAATGCCAAAAAGCTCAGATGTACTAGTTTTCATAAACAACAGTTAGTAGAAAGAACTGCTCCGACTCTTTGGAAAAATATTCTATTGTTTGAGTAATTCTCAGCAAATGTTTCCTTTACCTTTGGAAAAAAAAGTACTTTGGGATTTTCTAAGTGTTTCAGACTTTTTCCCTTTTGACTTATTGTTACTGTTAAGTGTGCGGCTTCCCATTTTATTATGTATCATTTCATCCATTTACATAACTCTCTATAGACCTCTGTCCTTCCGAAGGTTCCATAACATATGTTTTCCATTTGAGCGTTGATGAATTCCGCATGTGCACCTTTTGATTTTTTGCTCTGCTGTATATGTTGCACATTTTCTTCCTTTCTTAATCTGTATATTTTATTTATTCTTCTGTCTAAAGTCCTCACTCTGACTAACCTCCTCACTCTTTTTAACTGCTTCACTGCTGCAGCTTCCTAGCACTTTAATAAATTAATTGCCTTCTTATAGCCTCTCGTAGTTGGAGAATAAAAGATGGCTGACAGTTAGAGGCAAAGCTTTGGTACAAGTAAAGGAGTTCTGGTCTCAGTAAAACGTGAGCATTGGATTAGGCCTCGGTCCTCATCTACATAAAATTGGCCAGCTGCAGACAGCAATCGGTCAGGGCTGCAGGAATTTCAGTCACAGGTAGTTCCTGGGAGGAAGGCTAGTTCGGCTGCTGTAGATCTGGACAAACAGTCAGGGCATGCGCCAACCAATTTTTGCGAATATAGTATCGGGGTCCTAAAACAGGTAATTGACCCCTGATTAGCATATTCAAGGATCCCAAAGCCTGCTTTAAGCGGTCGCCCTGGGCACTCGGAAGTTACCGTCTGTCAGTTTATCACACAGTGCACCTCCGGGAGAGGGATCTTGGGCACGAGATTGTGTTCAGGAATTTGTCACCCACAAACTCTCACTTTTCGCACAGAAATCGGATGCAACGGGGACCGATTCCCCTCTATCTGTCCACATTGCTGCGCGAGCCTTGAATAAAGACAGCAAGAGTTAGAAATTCGGACGTACATTGTCCAACCATTTGGTGCATGCTCAAACCTCCAATTTGCCCTGTGGTGGGAAAGGTTCCCTGCTGTCAACGTGAACTCGTAAAGTTACCCCTACCCCCTTCTCAGTTGGTGCAGTGTCAAGTTGGTTGTTCATGTTTTTCGACCATGACATTCACGTCAAAAACACTCTGCTTTAATTCTAATGCTGGCGGTTTCAACATAGGGGCGTCAAAAGCAGCAACTTCACAGTGTGGCGCGGTGCAACACAAGTGATGCTTGCTACATTATATTTATTATAAAAATTAGTACAAGTGGCATTGATAATAATGTCTTAAAGAACAGGAGACTGACTAAAGAAAGAGTTCACCAGCTGAAGAGCTGAAGTGCTTTTTGGTAGATACCGTGTACTAAATATTCCTTGGAAGCCATGACACGGTTGTCTCCAATGCAGATGCTTTAGAAATATTTTACATAGGATGTACAGTGCAGAAACAGGCCATTCGGCCCAACAGATCAATGCTCCACATGATAATTCTCCCATCTTTCTTCATTTCACCCTATCATATATCCTTCAACTACTTTCTCCCTCATCTAGCTTTCCCTTGAAGGTGTCGATGCTATTCGCCTCAACCACTCCCTCTGGCAGTGAGTTGCACATTCTCACCACTTTCTGAACAAACATTTCTCCTGAATTCCTTATTGGATTTATTAGTGACTGTCTTATATTTATGGCCCCTAGTTTTGGGCTCCCACACAAGTGGAAATATTTTCTCTAGTCTACCCTATCGAACCCTTTCACAATCTTAAAAACCTCTATAAGATCACCTCTCATTCTTCACTTTTCTAAAGAAATCAGCCCAGCCTGTTCAGTCTTTCTGATAGTTGTACCCTCTCAGTTCTGGTATCATCTTTGTAAATCTTTTTTACATTTTCTCCAGTACTTATATATCCTTTTTAATAATATGGAGACCAAAACAATGTACAGTACTTGCTGTGGTCTAACCAAGGTTCTATACAAGTTTAACATAACTTCTCTACTTTTCAATTCTAAAATTTTGCATTTTTTCTGAGGGATGGGGGGCAAACATTTTGGGACTTGACATGTGGTAATTGCAGTATGCTTGGGAGTAACAGGTGCCCTTGGACCTATGGTTCCCAAAGCTTTCCACCACCTTGAGTTATTTCTGGGTCTGTTGTAGATTAATTGATAGAGACTGATTGCTAGGATTAAACAATAACTTCATCATTATGGTATCATGCGCCTACCAAGGTGGTAGAAGGTGAACTAGATGGACATTGGTCTTTTTTGTCGAACAATTCCTATGTTCCTAAATATTTATTTTCCACCTTACACCAGTGACTATTTCAGATCTGCATTTGCCCCTATTTTTGACCGCTGCAATACACATAATCTGCAAGTCGGATGAGGCATCACAATTTAAACATGTAATATCTGCCAATTGCCTATTTTTCGGAAACCAGTACTCTCACATCGATTCAAGCCTGTGCTATGCCTGCATCGAGATGCAGTTATTTTCTGAAGTCTCTAGTGCAGTTGCCAGAGAGAACCATGTGCTCTGGTGCAGCTTTCACAGTAATATGCAGCCAGACAGCTCCCCACTGTTTACTGTGGACCCAATCGTGGATACATGGGCAATGTCAGTGGAATGGCACAGCAGCAAGAGAGTTCCAGATTCTCAGGCTGGTTAGAAAATACATTAACAAAATACTGCTGCGTATTTATATTAGACGAGCTGATGTCCGGTGGTGTTGCTCATGGACCTAAACCACAACTGTGAAGTTCAGCAGTTAACGTACCCCCTTTATGCCATCTCCTCAAGTCTTCCTTGTTGGAATCCAGGTAATTATAGCTGTCCGTAAGTTACTTGGGCCAATTAGAGATCAGCAAATAGCCTGTAAATATCAGATTGCATTTGTAACAAATTGTGCCATCTAGGGCCCGAATACCCCTGTTAGTGCGCCTCCTGTTAGTGCTCCACTTCCTGTGCGGGCGGTAACCGCAATTTCGCAACCGGGACGGGACTTCCGCGCCAGGCGCAGGAAATCCCGCCCGACTAAGTTACCGCCCCCAAACGGGTTGCTGGGGAATTTTGCACCCCAAGTGTTTGCTGTCTAGAATGTGACAGACGCAAACAATACACACATTTGTTTATGCGCAGATAAGCGTATGTATAGGTTAGAAGATATGCTGTTATTTAGGATGGGAGCATTAGATCATGTAGCACATAGGGCTGGATTTTCCGCTCCTTTGCGCTCCAGGTTTCGCCCCGGAGCGGTGTGAAAGGCGCCGGTGAGGTCCCCAGCGCCCTGCTGTAATCCTCCGGTCGGGTTTTGAGGAGCAGCACTGAGCAGGAAGAGCTGTGTCGGGTGTGCAATGCCCCTGGTTGCGACACCGGTGTGAGATTTGAGTCTTGCCCGACCCGTCCGCCCGGAAGTGCACCGCAGTGACCGCCTGGGAAATCAGAGTGCTCCACCAATGCCGGCGGCGGAGAGTAAGGTAAAAGTAAGTGCGAGTGTTTCTGGTTTTAAATTTTTGTGCGATTTGTGTTGCAGTGAGGTGGGCAATGTTTTAGGAATGTTCTTGTTTTTTCATTTTTAGGTTCCCCCCGCAACCCCCCACTCCCAGCCCGGCTCTTTAGTTCGGGAGTTTCTCTTCCTTGCACCAAGAGAGGTGTACAACGCATCCCCTAGCGCTGCTCCCCCTGATGCAACGCCCAGATGCCCAAACTTACATACTAAAGCGCAACTTATTCCCAGCCGCTAACTTTGCCGCCCAGCCGCCATTATCATCCCGAAAACAAAAATGCCGAAAATCCAGCCCTATTATAATGCATCAGTCTGCTGCCCAAAGTATCTAACTTGCCATGTCCTGTTAAGGCTACAAGGCATATTTGCTGTGCTTTCCTCAGACCAACTAGAGACTTAATGAGCTGGATTTTGGGCTTTTTGGATTTTGGGGCCTTTATTGCAGCAGGACGTTAAAATTAGCACCTGAAAATAGTTTGCGCCATCGACTGCAAGTTTCGGTGAAAAAGTAAGTTGGAGGAGTATTGGCGTTAAGGCAGGCATTGCACAACAGGCCTTGTGCGCCCGAGTCGAAGCTTGTGTCATTAAAGGAGGCGGCCATTTTGCGCATGAGTAAGTTGTTTTTTTTCTTTTTTTTCCCGGTCGCAAACGCTAATGCAGGGTGTGGCAGCTTCCTGCGTACATGTGCATAGAAACCAACCCACTTCAGTCACTTGTGCAGAGATGGAAGAGCAGGAGGGAAGGCAGCGTGCCAGACGCTTCACCTATGAGGCGAGTGAGGCCTTAGTGAGTGCGGTGGAGAGGAGGTGGTCATCACTCCATCTTGCTGGGGGAGCCAGACCACTCCCACCTGTTTTTAAAAAAATATGGAGGGAGATTGCTTTGGAGGTGAATAGCTTCAAACATTGTGGTCAGAACTGCCCCACAGTGTCATAAAAAGTTCAATTACCTTACAAGTGTCATCAGAGTGAGTACCATTTGCATTTATGTATGCTTCCATGACTTCCAACATGAATGTCACACACTGTGAAGTTTTTAATGCATACACGGTCATGTCTCTGAGCCGTAAAGGAGGGCGGGTATTACTACAGCCCTGTAGACTATGAGCTTGGTGGCTGATTTGAAGGCTTGGTCTTCACTCTTTTCCTCAGGCGGCCAAAGGCTGCACTGACGCACAGGAGGCGGTGTTGGATCTCGTCGTCAATGTCTGCTCTTGTTGATAAGAGGCATCTGAAGTATGGGAAATGGTATGCTCAGAGACATGGACCATGTATAGTACACAACTCAAGTCGCTGGAGAAATACTACCAATGATGTATCCGCAAGATCCTACAAATCCCCTGGGAGGACAGACGCACCAATGTTAGCGTCCTCGACAAGGCCAACATCCCCAGCATTGAAGCACTGAACATACTTGATCAGCTGTGCTGGGCAGGCCACATTGTTCACATGCCAGATATGAGACTCCCAAAGCAAGCGCTCTACTTGGAACTCCTTCATGGCAAACAAGCCAAAGGTGGGCAGAAGAATCGTTACAAGGACATCCTCAAAGCCTCCTTGATAAAGTGCAACATCCCCACTGATACCTGGGAGTCCCTGGCCAAAGACCGCCCTAAGTGGAGGAAGTGCATCCGCGAGGGCGCTGAGCATCTCGAGTCTCATCGCCGAGAGCATGCAGAAATCAAACGCAGACAGCAGAAAGAACGTGCGGCAAACCTGTCTCACCCACTCTTTCCCTCAACGACTATCTGTCCCACCTGTGACAGAGTCTGTGGTTCTCGTATTGGGCTGTTCAGCCACCTAAGGACTCATTTTTAGGGTGGAAGCAAGTCTTCCTCGATTCCAAGGGACTGCCTATGATGATGATTTAATGCATATGGTCCCTCTAAACAGTCTGTGGGGTGACTTTCACAATGCATAAGAAAGATTAAGGATTACTTCTGGACCCATTGGCTTCTAATGATCGATGCACGTAAACTCAATCATTTACATCCCTCCTCACAATATACTCCCACTACTGCAATGCCTTTCAGAAAGATCACCTACAACCCCCATGTTGCATCCCTCTAGCCTGCTAACAATTCCTCATGAAGCACATGCATCATCCAAACAGATTGCATGGAAGCCACTAGAACATTCACACAGTATCACCTATTGTACTATGGTAGGCATATGTGCCACAACAGCAGAGAAATCCTTTCATAACCCTTCTTATTTTACTCTTTGCAGTCAAAGCACTCCTACAACAGCAGGGAGCAGCTACGCACAGGTGGAGGGCCGCCCCAGTTATTGGCACTCACTGATGTCGAGGAACGGGTGTCGGCCCTCATAGGTGTACCAGCTCGGACAGTTGCCGGGGGCGATGCTGAGCCCCCTTCAGGTAGTGAGGGTATGTAAATGGATAGAGCGATGAAGAGGCTGTATTGAGAAGTATAATGAAGTGGCGGTGGGCCTTCAAATGAACATGTGCAATGCCACCTTCCCCGTGTCACCCTGCCCCTCCCCTGCTGCTAACTACACCTCTGTTGTTTTCTGCTTGCAGATGACCAGCCACAAGTGCAGCATCCTTCAAGGGAGCCATCCACATCTGGCCATGGGAGAGATGATGAGGGAGGGGAAGAGAGTGTTCTGCCGGAGCCACAGAGCCCACCAATAGTCCCGTCTGGACTCTCTACATCTGAGGACGAGGCGGATATCCCGGAGTTTGAGGAGTCGGAGTCTCCTGCCCCAGTTGTGTACAGCAACGCAGTGCGAAAGGGGAATCTCGCAGGCCAGCTCTCCAGAGGGTGAGTCGGCAAAGTCAGTCTGCTCAACGACAGGCAGGTATGGAACTTGTCTTGGTGGAAATGTCCAGGGAAACCACAGGAATGCACCATGAGCTGATGGATGCATTGGGATGGATCCTAGAGAGCATTGACAAGCTTACTGTGTCTGCTGCGGAGGCAGCATCATGGATTGTCAATGCGACTCAGGACTCCAGCGAGGCCATCATTGCCAGCACACAGAGGCTGATGGCCTCAAGCAGCAACAGTGGCGTTCCAAAGAGTGTGGCGCATGCCCTTAATCACGTCGCAGACTCGGGCGCATCATAGGCACAAGCTATGCTTCAGCTTGGTCAAGTGATCCAGTCCATGTCTGCTACCATACTCTCTGCGTTCCCCACTGTCTAACGGGGAAGGGACAGTGCCGAAGAAGTCCAGCAAGTTGTGGGGACACATCGTGCTCCGGAGGTTGAGGTCCAGCCCTGTCGGAGAGTCAATGGCCCCTAGGAAATGGAAGGTGCTTTCCTTTCTCAGGATGACAGCATTCCGGCCCCCACCACAGACTCGCCAACCATGCACCATACACGGTTGACACCCCAGCCACCAGTGACTACTCCCGCCGATGATGAGGCGTACCAGTCCGCAGCTGGGCCTTCCAGGCCAAGATCTGGTCCAGGGCATCCTCAGACGCCATCTGCATTGTCTGCCCCCATAACACAGCAGCCCTCTAGCAGCCTTACTGTATGCACAGAGGCCACATTGAGGAGGAACAGCAGGCGTGGGAGGGGGTTGAAGGGGAGGGGGCGGGGGAAGTGTGAATAAGAGCCATTAAGGCCTGGCACAAGTTGGTGCTCATGGCTCTATGTAGCATTGTCAAAATTGTTCAAAGTTGTGTTATATGTTGAATAGTCTTGCTGCAGGAAGCAGTTTACAGTCTCTTTACATTTTGTTCACTGCTTTAGCCATTGTATAGTTTGGGGTTTTGTGGGGGGGGGTACTTTGTTAATAAATCATGTGTATAAAAATGTTTGTTTGACCTTTGAATTGGTGTCATGTCTCATTGCAGAATTAAGTGTGGATTAGCTGGCATGGTGGCGTACAGTAGCGAGTCAACGCTGCAACCCCATCTTCCCCATTCAAGCAAAGCAGTCAATGATGAGCTGCCAATGTAAGGCTCTTGCTGCGGCCACATCTCCCGCTGCCTCCCCTGTGGTTGTGGTCTAACCGTAATGGCTTCCTCGCCAGGCTCCTCTTCTTTATCCTCCTCCTCCTGAGGTGGTCCTGCAATCCCCACTGGCAGCACCTGGCCTCTCATAGAAAATAGGTGCAGGAGCAGATCTTCGGCCCTTCGAGCCTGCACCGCCATTCAATATGATCATGGTTGATCATGCAACCTCAGTACCCCACCCCTGCCTTCTTTCCATACCCCCTGATCCCTTTAGCCATAAGGGCCACATCTAACTCCCTTTTGAATATGTCCAATGAACTGGACTCAACAACTTTCTGTGGCAGAGAATTCCACAGGTTCACAACTCTCTGGGTGAAGAAGTTTCTCCTTATCTCGGCCCTATATGGCTTACCCCTTATCTTTAAACTGTGACCCCTGGTTCTAGACTTCCCCAACATTGGGAACATTCTTTCCGCATCTAACCTGTCCAGTCCCGTCAGAATTTTATAAGTTTCTGTGAGATCCCCTCTCATTCTTCTAAATTCCAGTGAGTATAAGCCTAGCCGATCCAGTCTTTCCTCATATGTCAGTCCTGCCATCCCAGGAATCAGTCTGGTGAACCTTCGCTGCATTCCGTCAATAGCAAGAATGTCCTTCCTCAGATTAGGAGACCAAAACTGCACACAATACTCAAGGTGTGGTCTCACCAAGGCCCTGTACAACTGCAGTAAGACCTCCCTGCTCCTATACTCAAATCCCCTCGCAATGAAGGCCATTTGCTTTCTTTACTGCCTGCAGTACCTGCATGCCTACCTTCAATGACTGATGTACCATGACACCCAGGTCTCATTGCACCTCCCCTTTTACTAATCTGTCACCATTCAGATAATAATCTGCCTTCCTGTTTTTGCCACCAAAGTGGATAATCTCACATTTATTCACATTATACTGCATCTATCATGAATTTGCCCATTCACCTAACCTGTCCAAGTCTCCCTGCAGCCTCTTAGCATCCTCCTCGCAGCTCGCACTGCCACCCAGCTTAGTGTCATCTGCAAACTTGGAGATATTACATTCAATTCCTTTGTCTAAATCATTCATGCATATTGTAAATAGCTGGAGTCCCAGCCCTGTGGCACCCCACTAGTCACTGCCTGCCATTCTGAAAAGGACCTGTTTATTCCCACTCTTTGCTTCCTGTCTGCCAGCCAGTTCTCTATCCATGTCAATACATTACCCCTAATACCATGTGCCTTAATTTTGCACATTAATCTTTTATGTGGGACCTTGTCAAAAGCCTTTTGAAAGTCCAAATACACCACATCCACTGGTTCTCCCTTGTCCACTTTACATCCTCAAAAAACTCTAGAAGATTTGTCAAGCATGATTTCCCTTTCATAAATCTATGCTGGCTTGGACCAATCCTGTCACTGCTTTCCAAATGTGCTGCTATTACGTCTTTAATAATTGATTCCAGCATTTTCCCCACCACCGATGTCAGGCTAACCGGTCTATAATTCCGTTTTCTCTCTCCCTCCTTTTTTAAAAAGTGGGGTTACATTAGCTACCTTCCAATCCATAGGAACTGAACCAGAATCCATGGAATGTTGGAAAATGACCACCAATGCATCTACTATTTCTAGGGCCACTTCCTTAAGTACTCTGGGATGCAGACTATCAGGCCCTGGGGATTTATCGGCCTTCAGTCCCTTCAATTTCCCTAAGGCCCTGGGGATTTATCGGCCTTCAGTCCCTTCAATTTCCCTAACACCATTTCCTGACTAATAAGGATTTCTCTCAGTTCTCCCTTCTCGCTAGACCCTCGGTCCCCTAATATTTTTGAAAAGTTATTCGTGTCTTCCTTAGTGAAGACAGAACCAAAGTATTTGTTCAGTTGGTCTGTCATTTCCTTGTTCCCCATTATAAATTCACCTGATTATGTTCCCTGCAAGCTTACTCTCATACTCCATTTTACCCTTCTAATTAAACCCTTAGTCCTCCTCTACTGAATTCTAAATGTCTCCCAGTCCTCAGGTTTTCTGCTTTTTCTGGCCAATTTATATCCTTCTTCCTTGGATTTAACACTTTCCCTAATTTCCCTTGTTAGCCATGGTTGAGCCATCTTCCCTTTTTTATTCTTTCGCCACACAGGGATGTACAATTGTTGTAGTTCATCCATGTGATATTTAAATGTCTGCCATTGCCTATCCATCATCAACCCTTTAAGTATCATTCTCCAGTCTATCCTAGCCAATTCATGTCTCATACTGTGGAAGTTTCCTTTCTTTAAGTTCACGACCCTAGTCTCTGAATTAACTGTGTCACCCACCATTTTAATGAAGAATTCTACTATATTATGGTCACTGTTCCCCAAGGGGCCCTGAATGATCAGATTGCTAATTAATCCTCTCTCGTTACACAAGATCCAGTCTAGGATGGCCTGCTCTCATGATGGCTAAGTTGTGCAGCATGTAGCACATGACAATGAATTCGGAGACCTGTTGAAGGGAGTATTGAAGGCTGCCTCAGGCATTGGAGATGCTGATTGAGCATGTCAATTGTCTGTTCGATGATGTTGCGGGTGGTTGCATGGGTCTCATCATAGTGCTGCTTGGCTTCTATGGCAGAGTTCCGGAGGGGGGCGGTCATGAGCTTTGTGGCCAGGCCACATATCCTTTGTCCCTGATCAGCCAGCTCTGGCCTTGTTTTTGTCATTGAAATATTCGTGCAACACTGCTCTCACGCAAGATGAAAGCATCATGTGCGCTCCCTGAATTCTGAAATTCTGCTCTTTGGTTTATTTTTTCTGGCGGACCGGAAATCGGTCATAATGGGGGCGGAAGTGGAGCGGTAAGCAGAAGTTTGGAGTCTAGAGGGACAGAAGTTAGGGGGCGGGCGGAGTGTCGACCACTATCAGTCATCAGCGTAGCGCTGATGACGTCATCACGGTGCTCCGCTGCGCGATTTTTTAAGTTCGATTCACTGGGCCACCAGGGAGCATTTTGGCCAAGAGGGTGTGCCAGTCTGCCTGTTGGCGGTCCAGCTGAACCCAAGGGCATGATTGTCGGTCCGATATGGTAGTCGGCCGACAAAGAAAACATGGCGACAGCGACAATACGTCCTCCCCTTTAATGGGAGCTGTGCAGCCATTTTAGAAGGACTAGAACCTCACTGCACCAGCAGAAAAAACAGCTTTTTTACTGCTTGGCGGAGGCGGCACCGTCCTGGGAACAAATGGGGTGCCCTGTGGAGAGGTGCTTGGGGCCGGCACCTCAAGAGTGGAGGTGGGAATGACCGGAGAACCACTAGATGGCCTTGGGGTGGAATGGGTTCTGGAGCGTGGTGATGAATGTTCTTCGAAGTCCGCGCTCTCATCCGTCGAGAACAGACCTAGCGGATTGACGGACGACAATCGGAGCTCCTCAGCACCAGATGTAGTAGGATCGTCCGCCGACTCCTGCTCCATGCCCCCACCTTCTGGCCTCTGTGGCCCTGCCTGGGGCCGCGCTGCTGGCTGAGCTGCAAGACACAAATGAGATTGTTAGAGGAGAAGGGGGTGCTAGGGTGACAAGATGAGTCCAGCGCGACCCACAGCATATGCACGACAAAAGCACCACCGCTCTCAAAATCATCGCAGACATCACATTTCATGACCATCAACACATTGTGGATTGCAATGATCTTCATCAGGCCAGCATTATTTCTATGACACTTTTAGAAATCATCTATCATATATAATTGGTCGGATATGAGTTGGTGTGACATCTATTGACTTTACATCATGCAATGGTGTCAGCTTTACTCACGTGGCATCACTTCAGGGTCTGCAGATGCTTCCGTGGCTGTCCGGGTGTGCTTCTCCATGAGTGCTAGCACTCGCTCCTCCATGTCGGTGATGTTGCTGGGGACTGGTGGCCCCCCACCCGTTCGCCTCTGCATGGACCTCATCGTCAATAGCTTCTTCTGTAAAAGGTCACAGGATGACACGGCATGAGATCATTGCGTGATATCATTGCTAGGTACTGTCACAGAGACTGATGCAACACGTAACTGACAGATGTAATCATGATTATTATCATTCTTTACCTAAAGACATTCACCGTGACCGTAGGCTTTGAGTAAAACATTCCCAGTAAAAGTGGAAGACCTCAGATCTGATGATAGTCACTCATGACTGTTACAAATCAAATTATATAAATACATAAGTACATGTAAATCAATGTAATACTTACTCTTGCGGATCCCACAAGGTCGTTCCATCGTTTGCGGCATTGGTTGTTCTCACGCACCTCGGAGGCCACCTCTGCTATCTCGGTCCATATACTCTGGTAGGCCTTTTGGGGTGGGCTTCTCACACCCTCCGTGTGTCAAATTACCCCAGATTGACTCGGCCTCCTGCAGGAGGGAGGCATTTGCCTCGTCCGAGAACCTCCTGGCTCTTTTGCGGCCTCCAATGTGCTCCTCTCCCATCTCACTGCTCTCTCCAGCGTCAGTCTCCACAGCGTGCTGTAATGCCTCCTCTTCTCCCTCCATTATAGGACAAATTCAGTCAAATATGTGGCTGTTAACAGCTACTTTTTGTTTGCCTACTTGCTGTGAAGCTCTAAAGTCTCCCTCTTTCCTCCCAAAGCAGCCACACCACACCCAGCCACGCCTTCAGTCCCTCTGAGCTCCCTCTCTCTCTCTGTCTCCTCTTCTGCGCATGTCATGGTGACCCTTGGCCTCCTGAATTGCGGGAATCGAGCGTTGCCATGCCGTTGCTAAGGATGGCCACATTTTACAGCAGAAGGTCAAAAAAATGTAATGCTACCACCCATTTGATATCGCTCACGGTAACGCCCATTTAAAAAAATGTAAACTAGGTGTTTTGAGAATGGGTGAGAAGCCGGCGATCTGAAAACCTTTTTTTACCGCCTACGCTGGAAATAACGCTCACTTTTGGGCGATAAGCTCAAAAGTGGAGGTTCTAGCCCCATATTTTATTAACTGCTTTATTAACCTGTCCTGCCACCTTCAGAGATTTGTGCACAAGCACCTCCAGGTCTTTATGTTCTTGCATCCCCTTTAAAATTGTACCATTTAATATGTCTGGTTTCTCCTCATTCTTCCTACCAAAACATATCACCTCACACTTATCTGCACTGAATTTAATCTGGCATGTGTCTGCCCATTCCACTAGCCTGTCTACATCTTCTGGATGTCTATTACTATCTTCCTGTTTACTACACTTCCAACTTTCGTATCATCTACAAATTTCAAAATTGTGCACTGTAGTGCTAAGTCCATAAGTCGTATATCAAAAACAGCAGTGGTCCGAGTATTGAACCTTGGGGAAGTCCACTGTAGACCACCCTCCAGTCTGAAAAACAGCCATTCACCACAACTCTCTGTTTTTGATACCTTACATATATTATGTGTACAGACTCATGGGGATGTAGTGACATAGAAAGGAAAGAAAGAAATTAAGACTTGCATTTACATAGCGCCTTTCACGACCACTGGACATCCCAAGGCGCTTTACAGCCAATGAAGTGCTTTTTGAAGTATAGTTACTGTTGTGATGTGGGAAACGCAACAGCCAATTTGCACACAGCATGCTCCCACAAAAAACAATGGGATAATGACCAGATAATCTGTTTTAGTGATGTTGATTGAGGGATTAATATTGGCCAGGACACTGGGGATAACTCCCCTGCAATTCTTCAAAATAGTGTCATAATATCTTTTACGTCCACCTGCGAAGGCAGACCGGGCCTCGGTTTAATGTCTCATCCAAAAGACAGCACCTTTGACAGTGCAGCACTCCTTCAGTACCGTACTGGAGTATCAGTCTAGATTTTTGTGCGCAAGTATCTGGAGTGGGCCTTGAACCCACAACTTTCTGACTCAGAGGCAAGGGTGCTATCTACTGAGCCACAGCTGACACACCATTCAAAGCAGAATGTAATCTGGCTGATTTTTCTAGTCGCTTTCCTTGCTTTTGATTTATATGTTCTCTATCTTTTCAGTTCAAATTTGCTGCTTATTTTGACTTTGAGCCAGTCAATAAAGTGTGACAGCTAGAGTGTGAGACAACGTTGGCCATTAATGAGGAGATGCAGGGGCCGAAATTCAGGGTCTCAGAGAGACCCGTTAATGCCCGTTTGCAGCGGCCATTCCTAAAAATCGAATGGTCGCAGCTTTGCGATCAACTGGCCGACCCAACCTAAATTCAGGTCGGGGATTTTTTGGCCTGGACCCCATTCAGCCCAAGTAGTTGCACTGCCAATTTAAAGGAATAAAAAAATACTTACCAGCCATTTTCGGCTGAATCTCTCGATCCCCCGCCGCGCGACGCCCCTGACAGGTTTTTCTACCGGTGCACCATCTCCGCACTGAATGCAGCCCGGCAGCCCTTAAAGGGGAGGGCCCACTGTTGCGGCCACAATGCAAACATTTTTGCCTATCGGCGGGCAAAATACTGCCCCCGGGTTCAGTCGGGCCACCAACGGGCACCCTGGCATCCACTCTTGGGTGCCAGGCCGCTGGCCCGGCCTAGACGAAACCTTCCCCAGGGGGTCAAAGTTAAAAATGATAGAATCTCTCCCACTTAACTGAGGGGAGAGAGCGTGGTGACGCACACACGCTCTGACGTCACATGACTCCACCGCTAATTGACAGCGGTGGAGGCCCCAACCGACCCATTTTCAGCCAGTCAGCCTGGCTTTGAATCTAAGGCCCGGCGCATTATGATCCACTTCCTGTAGGACTTTGAAAAAATTAAAAAGTCCTGAAAACGGATCTACTTACCGTATCAGGAGTTTCAGCGGTAAGTACCAGTCAAAAACTCATAGGTGCGCCAGCTGAATTTCGGCCCCGCACTCTATGCAGAAGACTTGAAATATATTACTGGCAGATCTCCCGTGAATAAAAAACTAGAAATACTTTAATTTACCTGTATTCTTCTCCACTGTTCACTTTGGCCGCTGTTTGGATAAAAGCTGGCTCCCAAGATGGGCTAGATTTGGGGCTTTTTGGATTTGGGGGCGTTAATTGCGGGGGAGCATTAAAGTTAGCGCTTGAAAATAGTTTGCGCCTTCGACTGCAAGTTTCGGCTAAAAAGTCAGTTGCAGGAGCATTGGCATTAAGTCAGGCATTGCACAACGGGCGTTATGCGCCCGAGCTGAAACTTGTGTCGTTAAAAGAGGTGGCCATTTTGTGCATGCGCAATGTTTTTTTTCCCCGGTCGCAAACGCTAATGAAGGGCGCGGCAACTTCCTGCGCGCATGCGTATATAAACCACCCCACCCCAGCCACTTCTGTAGAGATGGAGGAGCAGGAGGAAAGGCAGCATGCCAGGCGTTTCAGCAATAAGGCGAGTGAGGCCTTAACCAACGCAGTGGGGAGGAGATGGGCCTCACGCGATCTTGCCGGGGGAGCCAGACCACACCCACCTGTGAGGGACATAGCGCAGGAGGTCTCTGCTGCAGACATTGTGCCCCGAACTGACAATGTCGGAAAAAGTTCAACGACCTTACTGTGTTTGTCAGAGTGAGTACCATTCACATTTTTGTATGCCTCCTTTCCTTCTAACATGAATTTCAGACACTATGTGAAGTCTTTCATCCATATGGTCCCTCTCAAAAGCCTTGCTGTCTGTGGGGTGGGTTTCACAATGCATAAGAAAGATGAAGGCTTACTTCTGCACCCATTGACTTCTAATGATCGATGTACATGAACTCACTAATTTACATCCTTCCTCACAATACACTCCGACTGCTGCTATGGCTCTCAAAGATCACTTGCAGCCACTGTGTTACATCCCTCTAAACTCATAGCAATCGCTCAGAAGCTCATGCAACATCGAAACAGATTGAACGGAAGCCACTGGAACATTCACACAGTATCACCTATTGTATTATAGTCGGCATATATGTCACAACAACAGAGAAACCCTTTCTGAACTCTTCCTATTTTTCTCTTCGCAGTCGAAGCACTCGCACAACAGGAGGGAGATCTGCACACAGGTATGGGGCCGCCTCCAATACAGGAGCTGAATAATGTTGAGGAACGGGTGTCGGCTCTACTTTGAGTAGCAGCTCGGGCAGTTGCCGGGGGTGATGGATGCATTGGGACGGATCCCAGAGAGCATCGACAAGCTTATTGAGACTGTTGCTGAGGCAGTGTCACGGATTGTCAATGCAACTCAGGACTCCAGGGAGGCCATCATTGCCCACTCTCAGAGGCTGGTGGCCTCGAGCAGCGACAGTGGTGTTCCAGATTGTGTGGCGCGTGCCCTTGAGCAAGTTACAGCAACGCACGAATCGCAGGCACATGCTACGCCTCAGCTTTGTGATGTGATGCGGTCGATGACTGCTGCCATCCTTTCTGCACTCTACAACAGGAAGGGACGGTGCAGACCAGCAAGTTGTGGAGACACATCGTGCTCCGGATGCACAGGCCCAGCCCTGTCGGAGAGTTGCGGGTGGCTGCATGTCTGTCATGGTAGTGCTACATGGCTTCTGTGACGGGGTTCCAGAGGGGGGTCATGAGCCAGGTGGCCAGGCCGTATACTTTGTCCCCGATCAGTTAGCTTTGACCTTGTCTTTGTCACTGAAACATTTGTGACACACTGCTCTCATGCAAGATGAAAGCATCATGTGTGCTCCCTGGATAGCGGGCATTCACTATGAGGATGTGCTGTATGTTGTGTAATGGTGCATGCAAGGCGACATGTGTGCAGTCAATGGCTATTTGAACCTCGGGGAAGCCTACAATTTTTCCAAACCCTAAAGCCCTCTCATTCTGGCTGTCCTTCCTCATTGGGAACTTTATGAAGTCCATTCTGCGTGCGTACAGTGCCCTTGTGACCTGGTGAATGCAGAAATGTGCAATGTGCTGAGAGATGCTGCATATGTCCCCTGCTGCTGTCTGGAAGGAACCGGAGGCATCGAAGGTCATCGCCATAGTCACCTTCACCTCGACAGCAGCACAGTCCTGTTGGTGCTGGTAGGCTGTAGGCCTGCCTGTATGAGCTAAGATATCTTTGTCAGCACTTCTTTTCTGAAGCGCAGCCTTGTAACGCATTGCGCCTCAGAGAGCTGGAGATATGAGTGATCTTCCCTGTAAACTCATGGGGGGTAAGGTCTCCTCCCCATATGTCTGTGAACTCTTTGAATCTGTGGCCCAACATGGCCAAGAGCCCTTCTTCCTCTTGAAGCCGCCTGCCAAAAGCAACCAGCATGATACGCTGGCGAACTAGTATTGCCCCCATTGAAATCTCTCACTGACCTTGTAGGCAAAGTGTCAGGGCACATAAAAGTGCCGTTTGCAACTCGCAGCCTCATGCAGTGTTCTGCACGCAACCATAGCAGTCACTGACCACTGCAATATAAGATCGTCTAGCCTCCGTTTAAATATACTGCCAATAGCGTCTGCTGCACCCTGGGACCGCCTGTTTTTTTCAGGCGTTTCCTGGGGCAGTCGTTAAATGAGGCATTAAGGCCGAAAGTTCCATCCGGGGTGCTAGCGCAACCTTGCACAACGGTTGACATCATAATCATGTTGAAAACGGAGGGTGGGACGGTAAGTTTTTGCGGCGGTGCAAACCAATAGCCGAATTTTTCGGCCGGGCTCTAAATCCTGGATGTCTGACATCATGCCCAAAAACAGCATTTAATGCCCCACCGGGGCGCTAAATGAGGCGCAAAATAGCCGAAAATCCAGCTCTAAGGGGTAGTTCTGTACAACTGAAGCAATTTTCCTTTGTACTTATAATAAGGGTGTATACAATAAAGGGACAGCTCAAGTCGCTGGAGAAATATCACCAACGATGTCTCCGCAAGATCCTACAAATCCCCTGGGAGGACAGACGTACCAACATTAGCGTCCTCGTCCAGGCCAACATCCCCGGCATTGAAGCACTGACCACATTCGATCAGCTCCACTGGGCAGGCCAATTCGTTCGTATGCCAGACACGAGACTCCCAAAGCAAGCGTTCTACTCGGAACTCCTTCACAGCAAGTGAGCCAAAGGTGGGCAGAGGAAACATTGGAGGGACACCCTCAAAGCCTCCCTAATAAAATGTGACATTCCCACTGATTCCTGGGAGTCCCTGGCCAAAGAGCGCCCTAAGTGGAGGAAGTGCATCCGGGAGGGTACTGAGCTCCTCGAGTCTTGTCGCCGAGAGCATGCAGAAATCAAGCACAGACAGCGGAAAGAGCGTGCGGCAAACCAGTCCCACCCACCCACCCCCTCCCTCAACGACTATCTGTCCCACCTGTGACAGAGTCTGTGGTTCTCATATTGGACTGTACAGCCGCGTAAGAACTCATGTTAAGAGTGGAAGCAAGTCTTCTTCGATTCCGAGGGACTGCCTATGATGATGATGATGATGATGACAAGCGAGTCTCACTTTGCTTCACCATGGGGTCAGGTCAGGTCCTGACTCTGGATTTTCACCTCAATTTTTGTGGCAAAGCAAAGCAAAACTGCTTCAGTTATAATGTGCTGACACTACCGTGTCATCGATGCAACCAGATCAATTCATAAGTTTATACACGAAGAATGTTATTGTGGCCTAAGCACAGCTGGGCAAGTTGACACATCAATGGTACGCTATGCGGTAATTCTTGGGAGGCTAACTGGTGTAATCAAAACCTGCACTGCAATGAGACTTGACAGAATATTGTGAAAAATCATGTAGTCTGACGGAACATTCATCAATGCAATAAGGCAGAGCCTTCAAACATGTGCACAGTAGGGGCATTTACGCTCCCACATTAATCCGTTTCGCCCCCCACTGAAGAATATGAATCATAGAATGATACAGCAAAGAAGGAGGCCATTCCGCTCATCGTGCTTGTGCCAGCTTTTTGAAAGAGATATGCAATTAGTCCCACTTCCCTGCTTTAAAATTAAAAACACATATGATTTGGCTGTTGGGAGAGACAAGATTCCTGGCGATCTTCTAAAAAAAACACTTGACACTATAAATTATTTAAAAATAAAATAATAAAGCCGGCAGAAGGATGCTTTTTATTTGTTTTATTTTGTTCCGTTTTATTATATGAGGTGGTAAGGCGAGGTGTAGCCAGAACAGATGTTTTATTAGTTTGACCCTGGGGCTGTGAGCATAGAAAGACCCAGAAAAATTGTTCTGGAGTGCCAATAGACAATTCGAGAGATTTCTTACAGCTTAAAAGTATGCTCCAGGTTCAGCAAGTGATGGTTACTGTCATATGCATTTACAGTCATAGTACAGGGAACAGAATCTTACTGTCAGGGAGAGGTGCATGAAGCTTCAGCCCTGCTGTTCTGTGAACTGTTTCTGGACTGACACAGAATATTGAAGTGTAGTTGGAACAGCCGCTGTGCTCCTAGCATGAAGGAAAGACAATTTCAGAGTAAAATAACACACTTACTTCTTGTCACACTTTATTGAGAAGACCCTGGCTGTTATAAAACAGCGTATCCTCTGAGCATCACCACGGGAGATCAGCAGGTAAAGAAAAAAGGTCCAAAAGTAGAAGGAAAATTAAATAAAAGTGGAAAAGAAAGAAAATGAAGAAGAAAAGAATGGAGGTGAGTGCGGGCGGTGGGCAGACAGGAGCAGAGGTTGTATTTAAAATTTTGCCAGTTCTGAGGAAGGGTCTGTACCTAAAACGGTAAACATGACTTCTTTCAGATGTTGATATATTTTTGAGGCAGCACGGCAGTTCCAGTGTCACAGCTCCAGGCTCAAAACTAGAGGGTTGCCTGAACCAATATTCCAATTTGTCCTCACTGGATAACTTTCGCCAGTTTACAGCCTTCTTGTTTAACAGGGAGTACAAAATGCTGTGTCCTGTACCACCTCACAGATGCATAGCTCTAGGTCGAGTGGAGCAAGCAACAGCGCCAATTATGGAAAACTCCCTGCACCAGAATATGCTGCCTGTGCAGTCTTAGAAGGTATCACAGTGCAGGACCTAAAAGGAGATTTTAAAAAAACAGGAAAGAAAATATAAAAATACTAGTTTTCCACCAAAATCATTTAAGCTTGTCTCTGAAAGTACTTCTGCCTAGAGTTACCTTCCCACTGTAAGATTATATTCCAAAAGCATTGACTGTTCCAGATATTAGATGGAAAAATAATACATCAGCTGCTATTTTCTAGGCCAAGCCTACGATACGAGGTAGTGTCAGAAAGAACATCTGGTCCACTGGCCAGATGGTAAAAATGTGCTTAAATATGAAATGCTTTACCAGGTGACGATCAGACCAGGCTTTCCCAAAAGTACTCACCTTAAGTATAGGATCCAGTGCAGACTGTTGCTGTCTCTTGTGTGAATGGCCAAGACACAGTTGTTGATGTGAATCAGACACACAACTTTTGGGCGGCCAAGAACACAGAAATGACAAACAAACAGATTGTGTGTCCCTGTCACTACAGCAATGAGCTCAGAGTAAAAAGCACAAGTATTTTTCGCTTTCATGGCTGGCGAGGGTCACAATTAACTTTAGATTTGCCATTTTTGTGCCTTAATTTTTTTAAATCGATATATATATATATTGAGGACCAAGTCATACAGTATAGGGTGCCACCAAGTTGAGAAGAGTAGGAGATGATGAGGCAAGTTGGAATCAATTATTAAGGATGTCATAGCAGCGCATTTGGAAAGAGGTGACATGATAGGTCCAAGTCAGCATGGATTTGTGAAAGGGAAATCATGCTTGACAAATCTTCTGGAATTTTTTGAGGATGTTTCCAGTAGAGTGGACAAGGGTGAACCAGTTGGTGTGGTGTATTTGGACTTTCAGAAGGCTTTCGACAAGGTCCCACACAAGAGGTTAATGTGCAAAGTTAAAGCACATGGGATTGTGGGTAGTGTGCTGACGTGGATTGAGAACTGGTTGTCAGACAGGAAGCAAAGAGTAGAAGTAAATGGGTACTTTTCAGAATGGCAGGCAGTGACTAGTGAGGTACCACAAGGTTCTGTGCTGGAGCCCCAGCTGTTTACATTGTACATTAATGATTTAGACGAGGGGATTAAATGTAGTAAATCCAAATTTGCGGATGGCACTAAGTTGGGTGGCAGTGTGAGCTGCGGGGAGGATGCTATGAGGCTGCAGAGTGACTTGGATAGGTTAGGTGAGTGGGCAAATGCATGGCAGATGAAGTATAATGTGGATAAATGTGAGGTTATCCACTTTGGTGGTAAAAACAGAGAGACAGACTATTATCTGAATGGTGACAGATTAGGAAAAGGGAAGGTGCAAAGAGACCTGGGTGTCATGGTACATCAGTCATTGAAGGTTGGCATGCAGGTACAGCAGGCGGTTAAGAAAGCAAATGGCATGTTGGCCTTCATAGCGAGGGGATTTGAGTACAGGGGCAGGGAGGTGTTACTACAGTTGTACAGGGCCTTGGTGAGGCCACACCTGGAGTATTGTGTACAGTTTTGGTCTCCTAACTTGCGGAAGGACATTCTTGCTATTGAGGGAGTGCAGCGAAGGTTCACCAGACTGATTCCCGGGATGGCGGGACTGACATATCAAGAAAGACTAGATCAACTGGGCTTGTATTCACTGGAGTTCAGAAGAATGAGAGGGGACCTCATAGAAACGTTTAAAATTCTGACGGGTTTAGACAGGTTAGATGCAGGAAGAATGTTCCCGATGTTGGGGAAGTCCAGAACCAGGGGTCACAGTCTAAGGATAAGGGGTAAGCCATTTAGGACCGAGATGAGGAGAAACTTCTTCACCCAGAGAGTGGTGAACCTGTGGAATTCAATACCACAGAAAGTTGTTGAGGCCAATTCACTAAATATATTCAAAAAGGAGTAAGATATAGTCCTTACTACTAGGGGAATCAAGGGGTATAGTGAAAAAGCAGGAATGCCGTACTGAAATTGCAAATGTTCAGCCATGAACTCATTGAATGGCGGCGCAGGCTCGAAGGGCCGAATGGCCTACTCCTGCACCTATTTTCTATGTTTCTAAGTTAAGCAATAGTGATTCTAAGCTTAGATTTTATAGGATGGAAGGGAAGACTGTTGGAGGTAAGGAGGTTTGAGACTCTGGAAAGAATGAGTTATAGAGCAGAGTACAGAGTGACAAGTCTTTATTGGAACACCATAAAAGCATGTAGAGAGCAGAAAGTGTAGGAAATGCATTGACAACTTAGAAGAAACAAAAGAGGAATGGCTATAATATTGATAAAAATAAGAGAGCTAATGCTGCTTTTCGTTAGTTGCATGGTACAATTTTTTTTTATCTGCAGCATTGCTGTGGCCTCATCCTATGAGTATGTTCATGAAAAGAACAATGCAGCTAATGGAAAATTTATACCTGCACTCACACACAAGGAAGAGAGAACAGCTGCTCCTTGTTAGAGCAGACTGTAATATCCTCACACAAGTACATTGCTATCTACATCTGTCAATGGTGATCAAGAATGTTCATTTTCAGATTCTGGTATTACATTACTGGAAAAAATCCACAACTTTTGAGATTTGCTAACAAATTTTCAGAAAATGACAAACTCACATAAGGAGATTATTATTTCTACCTAATGGTCTATCTTGTTAAAACAAAAATATAACAGGAAATGTACTTCAGTCTTTTATGAACTTTAACCTCCCATGCCTTTGTATACAATGCTGTTTTGCATTGAGTGTTAGGAGCAATGTTCCCTCTAATTTTTTTATCCCATATATATATTTTATGTACACATACAAGGGGATGTAATGACATGCAATAAGAACATAAGAAATAGGAGCAAGAATAGGCCATTTGGCCCCTCGAGCCTGCTCTGCCATTTAATAAGATCATGGCTGATCTGATCATGGACTCATCTCCACTTCCCTGCCCCCTCCCCATAACCCTTTATTCCCTTATCGCTCAAAAATCTGTCTATCTCCACCTTAAATATCTTCAAAGACCCAGCCTCCACAACTCTCTGGGGCAGATAATTCCACAGATTTACAACCCTCAGAAAAGAAATTCCTCCTCATCTCAGTTTTAAATGGGCGGCCCCTTGTTCCGAGACTATGCCCCCTAGTTTTAGTTTCCCTTATGAGTGGAAATATCCTCTCTGCATCCACCTTGTAGAGCCCCCTCATTATCTTATATGTTTCGATAAGATCACCTCTCAGTCTTCTAAACTCCAATGTGTAAGGATTCGGCGAAAACATCAGCAGCAAAAGCATAAACTTTTGAACTTAACTTTTAGACTTTAAGTTTTGGACATTGCTTTTAACTTGGCTGTTACTGCAGAAGGGCAGACAGAATGACGTAGGACAGGTTCAAACATGTTCCACAGGAATACACATCAGGTGGGCAGGAATGGATCAATGGCTGAAATGACAAGAAGATGGTTGATGGGGGACCCTTTGTCATGTAATGGGAACCCATCGGTGAGAGATCAGGAAGATTGGTCGGTGCTCAAGACACAAAGAAAGCTTTTTGACCACCCAGACTTGTGGGAGCCTTTTCCTAGGAACAGGATAGTTGACAAAGACACCGTCCGAAGAGCTGTTTTTTTTTGCTTTTTAGTTGTACTGCCTGAGGCGAAGGACTAACTTTTGGCGCGAGGAGAAGCATTTTTGCAGGTATAAGAGTGGCAGTTTTGGCTGCCTCCTCTCTCTCTCTCCTCTTCTATGCTTGCTTGCTTCGTTCAACACACAAGAACTGAGCATTCCATCTGGGACAGAGAGAAGAAACACCATCTATGAGCAAAGAGAGCCTCGCTACTTTGACTGGGAAGCTGACCTTGAGACTGGACTTGAATACCACAAATTGGTACAGAACCTGAAGATACACCTCATCAGGAGAAGCAGCGAGTAAGCCAGAGGGGTAATTGGTGAGCATTTATCCCAGCCCACACATCTTTAAGACCACCGTATAGTGTGAAGGGGTGTCGTGTGTCCCAACCAAGCCTTAGGGTTTAATGGGGAGGTTTTTATCAGCAAGGATCATAGGCGTACGCACATTCTGTTGGACAGATTCAGTGGTGCCCTATCGAACCAAGCAGGGGTGTTTTAGTCATGGGTATTTCGCGTTAGGGGCTGTTCAGACGGGCCAGTGTTGTGTGTTGTACTGTGTTTATTTGCTTTACACCACCAGGGTGTGTTTTATTAGGTGCAGGTGTGTGCTTTAACTTGAATAAAAACATTGTGATGGTTGAGGCCGAAAGATCTGGCTATAACTGTGTATTTCTGTTCACCACTATAATTCTGGTCTAGAACTGTTTAAGGGGGGTGATTCGAAACCACCAAGGACAAAACCACTTACAAATGAGTATAGGCCCAACCTACTCAACCTATCTTCATAAGTCAACCCCCTCATCTCCGGAATCAACCTAGTGAACTTCTCTGAACAGCCTCCAATACAAGTATATCCTTCTTTAAATATGGAGACCAAAACTGTACGCAGCACTCTAGTACAACATGCAATGCAGAATGTAATAATAAGCGGTCCCTTTAAATTTGCTGTGCGGCCACGCATGCACGGTATCTTTTCCAGTAGCAGCAGCTGGTGAGCGGCCTGCGTGGGAGCTCCGGCCGTGCACCTTAGGGGAAATATTGGTTAGATGATAATTAAAATTGTCCAATGCTATTTTACTATTTCTGTAACAGATTGGGGAACATAAACACCATGAATTGGGTTTTTTTTACACTGGAACAGAGGCAGTTAAAGGGAATCTAATGGAGGTTCTGAAAATTATGAAAGGTTTTGATAAAGGGAAAGAATGTTGAAGATTGTTTCCATTGGTTGTCGAATCGGTAACAAGAGGCATGGACTCAGGATTATCACTAGAAGAATAAAGGGGAACTTGGAAGAGAATTCTTCACAGAGGGTTATCACAAGAATATAAAAGGATCCGGTGAAAGGGCAGGAAAATGGGATTACAGCATACAGCTCCATTTGAACAGCTAGCACTGGCACTATTGGTCGAATGTCCTCCTTCTGTGCTGAATTCTACTGTTCTTTGAAGTTATGACAAATATTAATCCCTCAATCAACATTACTAAAGCAGATTATCTGGTCATTATCACACTGCTGTTTATGGGAGCATGCTGAACACAAAATTGGCTGCTGCGTCTCCTACATTACAACAGTGACTACACTCCAAAAGTACTTCATTAGCTGTAAAGTGCTTTGGGACGTTCGGTGGTCATGAAAGGCGCTATAGAAATGCAAGTCTTTCTTACTTTCAAAGCTTTCTGCTTTCCTTAATTCTGAAAAGTTTCTAAATAAAGTCATGAGTAATGTATGATGTTCAACAAAAGTGTCTCAGATACTGGCTATTTAATAAAACCTTCATAACCATGTTATGATCCTGGCATGGGTTGATGTGTCAAAAGCCACTGAACAGTACATGTTGTTGATCTATTAGTGTACTTGTGATTACTGTCCCAGGTGTCTGGGAGTTAGCCAGTGCAGCTGGACAGTTGGATATTAAATTTATAATCCTGCTTTGGCTTCACTTGATGCTATTCTATTTTCCTGTTTGCAGTACAATAAGATGAAACTAAATGAGGCGTTTTGTCAGCTGTAGAACACAGTGGGAGACAAGGCATTCCAAGAATCTTTCCAATGAATATCCTGTCTGTTATTACTACATCTTTAGCTTTTTTTCTCCCCAGCAAACAACGATGAATGAATTCAGGCAAAAAAATGCTCCATCAACAAGCAGGACCAGTGCCAGTCCATAGAGTCTCGCTCTATTTTCATGTACACACTTTCTGTTTCTCTGTCCCAATCTACTCTTGCTCTCAGTAACATAAGACTGCAGGTAACTATTCTCATTTCACTACATATGGCTTCAAATGTGAATCCCATCATTCTACTGTTTCTTCCAACTGTTTATCTTACGCACAATGATCACCAACACAGATACACAAGCCACTCCTGTGTCATCACATAAACAGCTGCTGCTGCTGTCGTTTAACCACTGCTAATATGCTCTTTTACATTCAATTATCACTTAATTTTCTTTAAGAAAGAACTTGCATCAATACAGCGCCCCATCATGCCCTCAGCTGTCCCAAATCGCTTCACGTCCCATTGAACACATCTGAAGCACAGTCATTGTTTTTCACACTAAATGTTAACTGAGAATCAAGAACCAGATTTTTTCTGTGCAATCAGTGCTATTCAGAGTAATTAATAGGCCCCATTTGTTTCCTTGCAAGTATCCTTGTGAATGACAAGAAAGACAATTGAGTCAACTCAAAATTATGCCTCATTTTGCATGACATTTTAATTTAACATGGCAACAGTGAGTTATACTGGGTCCAACACATTTGTGTTTGAATCATATTGCTGACAACTGGACAAAACACAGTGATGAACAATTTATTTCTTGATGCAGCTTCACAGAGTAACCCATGTGGTCCAGATGCAAAAAATTAAGGCCCTTCCCTATGTATGAAAAGATAAAAGGAAAATTTCCAACCTTTTGGGGTTTTTAAAAATAAACTTCAATGATTTTCATTTGGAGTAAAGTTTCATATCAGTGAGCTGCAATCAAGTTTCTCATGAAAAGTAATAACATTTGTAAGAAGCAGTTATGAGTTGAAGCAGTTAAAATTTGAATAGCATCACCGGATCTCCTTAAGGCTTCATTATCAGCAAGGTATTAGAACTGCCAGATCTATTGGCCATGAAATTGCGTACGATACATGTGCCCGAAGAGGTCCTGCAAGTTCTGGGTTTAGGCGCGTAAAGTGCATACGCCAAAATCCGGCACTTGCGAACTGTCAACATTTATTTCGTTAACATTTTTTCGGTCGGTGGCATCCACTCGCGGGAAGCCTCCGACCGCAATTTTTGGCCCAATTATCTTCAGATGCTTGAAGCGTGTAAGGAAAGATAAAGAACTGAAAAGAACAGCTCTTCTCCGTTATTGCAAATTTAAAGATGGAATCGATTCCTTTTAAACATTTAGGTTTGAAAAAGTGGCTAAGCAGAGGCTGCAGTGATAGGCTGCACCAGCAGTGTTGGATGTCATTGCTGAAATCAATCACTCAAGCAGCCCGCTTCATTGGCACCCCATTCACCACCTTAAATATTCACTCCCTCTACCACTGGAGCATCAGGGCTGCAGTGTGTACCATCTACAAGATGCACTGCAACAATTCACCAAAGCTTCTTCGACCTGGCCAAACCCACGACCTCTACCACCTAGAACGACAAGGGGAGGGGGCATATGGGAACACCACCACCTCCAAGTTCCCCTCCAAGTCACACACCATCCTGACTTGGAAGAATATTGGCATTCCTTCATCGTCGCTGGGTCAAAATCCTGTAACTCCCTCCCAAACAGCACTGTGGGAGTACCTTCACCACACTGACTGCAGCGGTTCAAGTATGTGGCTTACCACCACCTTCTCAAGGGAAGGCCAATAAATGCTGGCCTTGACAGTGATGCCCATATCCCATGAACGAATAAAATAAATTGGCATTGTAATGCACTGTATCTAAACCAAGTGCACACTATAATTCGGACAAAAGATTTTATATGAAAATATTGACACATTCACAAAAACTAATCTATCTTAAAATAATTTCTAATATCCACCAGCAACTGCAAATGGATAGGATAAAAAAGTCAAATGTCTGTCCAAATGGATAGGACGGAGAAGTTGAACAAGACATGTAGTACAAATTGGGATAGTGAGATGAAGCACAGAATAGGACATAAGCCAATGGGAAAACAAGTAATGAATGGGAAGATACAAGTCTGCTCTGTCTAGTATCAGCTCTCCTTAATTTGTTTTCTTTTTAAAATGTTGGGTATTCGGATGCATCTTGCAGCACCAAATATTGTTTTTTCTGTATACAACTGTAGGTTGGCAGTATTAATATACGAAGCCCCTCATTTGTAGTCGCTGCAAAGTAAATTGACAGGGGCTGATAGCTTGTCATACCACTTATCACATCCACAAAATGTGCCATGTTGAACAAACTCAAGAGTAGCTCATTGTCTGATGAATTAGTTCTGAGAGCAATTCTATCAAAAAATGTTCAAAGAAACAGTAGATTATATTTGTTCAGATCAAATAATATCATTTTGCACTTTACAGTTCACACTATACATCTTTTGAATCATTCTGAAGGTTGCTTAATTTGGAATCTGGAATGGACTGCCTGAAAGGGCGGTGGAAGCAGATTCATTAGTAATTTTCAAAGATAGTTGGATGCATACTTGAAAAGGAAACATTTTCAGGGTTATGGGGGAAAGAGTGGGGGGAGCCGGACTAATTGGATAGCCCTTTCAAAGAGCTGGCACACACACGATGGGCTGAAAGCCATGCTTCTGTGCTGTAAGTTTCTATGATAATTGATATATTAATAAATGGAGTTATATCTAAATCTGGTGCAAAAAATATGCATACTCACAATTAATATTTCATTATAGAATCTTGGCTCTGGGCTACATGCTAGGGACTGTACACTTGTAAATTTTTTCTTATTGTTCTTAGCAAATAAGACAAAATATTTGTCTCAGAAGCAGAGACCTTAGTACCATCTAGCCTGAAGCAGATGGCCTGTCTAGTCAATGGGCAGTCTGGTATTTCTGTGGTTGAACTCTTAGGTCATACAGATTATTATTTCTTCCCACTCAGAAGCTTTTTGCCATTTGGCTCCAAGATCATAGTGTTGGTTGTCTCTCATTGTATTATTTCAGCCAAGGGGCAGATTAGTCATCTTTAGTTGTACTCCACATACCATGAGAACATAGCGGGGGCAATTTTCCTCGGATACTTTAAGAGCTAAAGAGCCTCCGGCATGGCCAAGATGGGATCTTAAGCTCACGTCTAGACACAGCTTGGTAAAGGAGTTGAAGTGGGCGCTAGGAATGTCTCCCCAGAGGATCATTAAGCGGCTGACTGCCACTGAAAGTGCCTGCTCTCGCTTATTAAGGAGGCGATATGGCATTTTGGTAGATAGTGCTCTCTGAGCCATATAGGAGGGCGGGTATCACGACTGCCCTGTAGACCATAAGCTTGGTGCCAGATTTGAGGTCCTGGTCTTCAAACACACTCTTCCTCAGGTAACTGAAGCCTGCACTGGCGCACTGGAGGTGATGTCTGCCCTTGCTGATAGTAGGCTCCCGAGGTATGGAAAATGGTCCACGTTGTTCAAGGCCGCGTCATGGATTTTGATGGCCGGGGGGCAGTGCTGTGAGGCGGGGTCAGGCGGGTGGAGGACCTTTGTATTACGGATGTTTGTTGTAAGGCTCATGCTTTCGTACGCCTCGATGAGGATGTTGACAATGGCTTGGAGTTCGGCCTCTGAATGTGCGCAGATGCAAGCGTCGTCTGCGTACTGTAGTTTTATGTCAGAGGATGGGATGACGTTGGATCGAGCTTGGAGCTGATGAAGGTTGAACAGGTTCCCATTGGTTCCCACATACAGTAGACACTTCAAAGTGCTGGAGAAGTACCACCAGCGCTGCCTCCGCAAGATCCTGCAAATCCACTGGGAGAATAGACGAACCAACATCAGTGTTCTCGCTCAGGCCAACATCCCCAGCATCGAAGCACTGACCACACTCGACCAGCTCCGTTGGCCGGGCCACATCGTCCACATGCCCACATGAGACTCCCAAAGCAAGTGCTCCACTCGGAACTCCTACACGGCAAGCGAGCCCCAGGTGGGCAGACAAAACGTTTCAAGGACACCCTCAAAGCCTCCTTGATAAAGTACAACATACCCACCGGCACCTGAGAATCCCTGGTCCAAGACCGCCCAAAGTGGAGGAAGAGCATTTGGGAGGGCACCGAGCACCTCGAGTCTCATACCGAGAGCGTGCAAAAACCAAACGCAAACAGCGGAAGGAGAGTGTGGAAAACCAGACTCCCAACCCACCCTTACCTTCAATGACTGTCTGTCCCAACTGTGACAGAGACTGTAATTCCCATATTGGACTGTTCAGTCACCTGAGAACTCACTTTTAGAATGGAAGCAAGTCGTCCTCGATTTCGAGGGACTGCCTATGATGATGATAATGGGACAGTGCTTGACCTAATCTCCTCGCCCAACAAGGGTCAGCTGATTGGGAGTAAACTAGTCATTGTAGACGTTTTCAAGTGCTATTTAAAAGTATGTCACTTTTTACTGTTCACTTGCTGCTGGAGGTTTGAAACACATCGAGACACTTTCTGGGACACTTTGTCAAGACTTTACCAACACTCTATCAACATTTATTCTGGAAATTCTCTAAGGTCTTTACCTAAAAAGAGTAAGTGCTCTGCTACATTATTGGACACCTTTTCGGAGTTACCAGGAGAAAGGGAGCACTCAGCCATGGGCATAGTGCTATGGGTCCCCCTTGGTTTGGAGGAGGAATGGGAGGAGGACAGGAGGCCAGGAAGAGCAGCATGAACTGCTGCAGGAGAAAGGGACAGGAGGGTGAGGTGGATTCCTTACCCACTGCAGGTACAGGACATCCCTCCTCTTCTGGACCTGTTCTGGCAGGACCTGCAATGCTCATCCGAGAATCTGTGTGCCCTCTCCCTTGGTCCCTGAGCCATCCTGAAATGTGCCGCTGTGTCAGCCAGCGCACTCCACACCTTCAGTGAAAGTGCGTGAGTGGAGCCCACATATACTGCTCCATGAAAACTGCTTTTAATCAGCGATTCAATGATAAACTTGCAGGTGTCTGTTTTAGCACCTCCAGGAAAGATCAAATTATGGTAATCGACAATTAGGAATTAAAAATTCCATGCTAAAACCAGACTTTCAAACAGATATGTCTTATTAACACAGCATCCATTTAGTGCCTGTTTTCACACTTTTACCAAAATAACCCCCAGCATCTTTAATCAGGAGCAATAGAGCAAGCCTTTAACTTAGTGGTAGCATTCCCACCTCTGGGGAGAATTTTTGCCTAATATAACGAGTGGGTTGGGGAGTGTCCAACCTGAACCCATCTCCAACCTGCCCACTTCCGGTTCTAACGAAGGCAGGTTGGGCAGCCAATCTGCTGCCAGGAGGCGGATCGACTATTTAAATATTACAATGAGGCTGGAAGCCTCTGCTTTAACCTCCATTTTGTATTTCACTTCAGCTGGTCAGGTTTTGCACGCCTTGTGAAACCCGTTAGCTAATCGAAGGCGGGGACTGCTGGATCCAGGAGATAAGTGCCTTTACACTTACCTTCTGGATCCAGGGTCCCTGTCTAACCCATCCCCGCGATCAGAGACCCCCCAAGGAAGCCTCCCCACCCTCCCGAGGCCTCCAATTTCCCTCCCACCCAGGCCTCCGATGCCCCCCCTGCAACCCCAAGGACTCCCCCCGCCCGGGCCTCCGATCTCTCCACGAGACCTCTCCCAGCTCCTCTGGCCCTCCTCGTGCCGCTCCTGGCCCCAGATGGTCACCTGACCTCCCCCCCCCACCTCGTGCTTCTCCTCTGGCTCCTGATCCCTTCAGACTACCCCCCACAACGCCGCCCCCCCCACCCCGGCAACTCCTCCGGCCTATGATCGCAATGTTTTGGAGACACCTCCCCATGTTGGTACCGGCCCACGATTGCTATGTTTTGGAGATCCCCCTCCCGGCTCCTCTGCCCGGCTCACAATCTTCTGGAGAACCCCACACTGCACCCCCCTCTCCACCCTGTGCTTGTCCCAGCCCACGTTCACTAGTACACCACCTTCGGCTGCCCCCAATCTTTTCAGACCCCCCCCATCGCTCTGTGTGGCCTAGTGCTGCAGGCCTACCCGCACAGTGCCATTAAATCTGGTCATCATCATATTGCTGTTTGTGGGACTTTGCTGTGCGTAAGTTGGCTGCCGTGTTTCCCACATTACAACAGTGACTACACTCCAAAAGTACTTCATTGCCTGTAAAGCACTTTGAGACATCTGGTGGTTGTGAAAGGTGCTATATAAATGCAAGACTTTCTTTCTTTAGGGCCTGCGGAAACCTGCTCCCCCGGGTTTCCTGACCGCTCTGGAGCCGTCCCGTACCCAACCCGCCTTCCCAATTAAAATTCAGCCCTCTGATCCAGAAGGTGCAGGGTTCAAATTCCACTCCAGATACTCCAGGCAATTAGCTCTAAATTCTGGGTTGACATCCAGTGGGCTATTTGCATCTGGTGGGTGTGTGTGGCTCCCCCTTGACCCATCATATGGGGTTGTGGGAACCCATAAAACCCTCCTACCATATAGGACTAACCAACCTATCACCTGGTATAAAGATAGTTACAGCCAAGAAAGATGCGTTCATGTTGCGGCCTGTCAGACTGCGAATCCTTCCATTACTTCACACTCTTTTCCATGAGAAGAGTGCAAAGATATAAATATCAGGGCTTAGTTGGAGGATTGATATGCCAAGTTCCTTTCACAAAATGGAAAATTAGGGAGATAATCTTAAAAAAGAGTCCCCTTCACAGGAAAATGCAAGACATGCATGGCCTGCCACTGAAAGCCATAGAGACCTAGGGGCAGAAATTGCCCCGCGCCCCCTTTGGGGCCGGTAACCTTCTGGGCCCGGGTCTTTTACCGCCCGGGCCAGAAGTTCTGCCTCCGACGTGGAATTGGGCTTTGCGTCACTCAAACAAGGTGGAGTGCTGTTTCAGGTGCTCCACCTCATTGGAGGGGCGCTCCCGGGGTGTCAGCGCGATGCTGAAGAGGTCAGCATTACGGGGAAGTTCCACACAGTGCTAATGCGCTACAATGCCCCTCCCCTTCAGTTAAAGGGGAGGGCGGCTGCGCACTCTGCAGGGCCCTTTGGTGGCCGCCACTAGGCCACCAGAGGTGAGCTCAACTGGGCCAGTGGCCCGTCACCCAAAAGGGAGTGCCGGGCTGCATGATGGCAGCCCGATCGAGGCGAGGAGAGCCGCCATTGGTGGGCTGACCGAAGACAAAATAAAATGGTGGTCCAGGGCGCATACAGCCTCCCCTTTAAGGGGCACCCGAGCGGATGTCAGTGCCCCGCAAAGCAATTTCCCCCACAGGGTGCAAAGGGGGCGGTGACATCATCGCCTGTTGCGCGTCAGCCCGGGACGATAATCGCAGGGTGTGGCGCTACCAGCAAATTGTCCCCAAAATCTCTGGGGCAATTTCACCCGAGGTGCTACCGCCGCCCGCCCCCGGGCGAAAAGGCCATTACGCTCCGAGACTTAATTTCCTTTTCTATCAAATACTGAAGCTGAGAAGTTGCACAATCTCGTGAGAGACAGCCACGCAATGATCTCGGAATCAAATGACAAATTGCAGTTGAGAGGGAAGGTGTTATGTTTCGAATAACTCCACAAGACTGAGTACTGTAAGCTTAAACTGATGTGACCTTAGTCTCTTTAATAAAACTCCAGAGTGCCAAAGCAGCAAGGCAGACAATCTTTTATACTCGCTTGCATGAGGTGTGCAGGTGACCCTTGGGCCTCCAACAGGTGCGTCCTCTGGTGGCAAGTCTTACACAGAAGGAATAATAATCTATCTCAGGAGCAGGGTTCAAATCATGCACCTTCTAACTCAGAGATGAAAATGCTACCACTAAGCCAAAGGTTTGCTCTATTGTCATCGAGGTATCAGTGATGCATGGATAGTAAACTGCAATTGGCACTGGATATCCAAATAGCAATTAGGTAGTCTGCTGAACAAGAGCCCAGAGTCTGTGTAGAGCCGGCACTCAGCGCGGCGGCCCTGACCTGCAAGGACCATCAGCAGCAGGTCGGGGCCTTAAAGGAGGAGCAGCGTGAAGCATACCACTTCAAGGTACAGGAGCTGCTGCTGGTGCAGGAGAGCAACAGCTGTGAAGAGGACGACTGGATTGGACATCACCAAAATCCAGGTCGCTGGCTGGAGTGCAGGTTGGTACATCAGGAGTGGCGAGGTCGGGGCGAAGAGGTCGGGGTGGAGGAGCGGCGCGTGATCATGGAGCGATGTGATCGGGGTCCAGGAGAGGCGTGAGTTCGGGGCCCAGAAGAGGTGAGGGCCCAGGGGCAGCACGGGCCAGCACACACTGCAATATGTGTGCGCACTAGGTCCGTGCAGCAGAGCTGGTCTCCAATTGTCTTCGTTAATCCTTGCCACTGGACCAAGACCGAGCTCTGTCAAGCCCATGTGATGGCTGGTGTGCAACAGACACCACACGTTAAAAAAAATCCACGAACAGGCATCTTCCACCCTTCAACATGTAGTTCGGTATCTGGAATATTAGGTCCTTCATTGAAACACCTGTGAACTCATCTGTTTTTGGCATGGAAGCAAGTCATCCTTGATACGAGGGACTGCCTATGATGATGAAAGTCTGCAAAAATGGTGTCAAAGTGCTCCATTGCATCAGGTTTCTGCTAAACCAACTCATTCAAATTCTTGTGAATAATGAAGAGTACAGATAACATGTGTGTAGATAAGGGAGCTTCCATTTTATGAAGGATTTGTGAATCCTCATCCACAAAAGATATAGGGGTAGATGTTAGTCCTCGTTGCTTCTGTTCTCCGATTCGGAGGCACACTGTCTGCGCGCCATAGTTTATGAGCCCAAAAGCAAGCCATGACCAAAATCTCTTATAGAATGCATAGGAAATGTAGCAGGAAATCTTAACATAGCGGGCATACATGGGCTTTTTTTTCTAAAATTACTTTTGCGGCAATTCCGATACACAGTCCATCACAATTCTTCTCATGTTTCCTCTATGTGGTCCCATCCTCCCGCACTCTCCCTCTCACACACACATCATTATACTTTCTCCCCTTTTGATCTTTTTTGCTCTTATTTTCACTTTCTCTGCTCCCCATCCAACAGGCAGGCTCAAGTGTCCATTCCTGCAGCTAATGATGCAGCCATGACAGTTTTCTCTTCCTCTGCTTCAATAAGGAAACAGTTGCTAGCCTAATATCATCCCATACTGCAATACAGCTGGCGGAACTCCAACACTGTCGACTGCAGAAAATATTTAGTATTTCACCAACCAATAATTCATACCATGCGCACGTGTAAGGATGATCTTAATTATTAGATAGAAGGAAGTTATGCTTATCTTTTATGAATCACTGATTAGGTCTTCACCTGGAATACTGTGTCCAATTCTGGGCACCACAGTTTAGGAAGGATGTCAAGGCCTTGCAGAGGTGCAGAGGAAATTTGTGAGAATACCACCAGGGATGGGAGATTTTAGAGACTAGAGAAACTAGGATTGTTCTCCTTTGAGCAGAGAAGGTTAAGGGAGATTCAAAAGAGCTGTTAAAAATTAAAGGGGTTTTAATCGAGTAAATAAGGAGAAACTGTTTCCACTGGTGGGTAGATCAGTAACTGGAAGGTACAGATTTAAGGCCATTGGGGAGATGAGGAGAACTTTTTTTTTACAGTAAGTTGCTGTGACCTGGAATGCACTGCCTGAAAAGGTGGTGGAAGCAGATTCAATGGTAATTTTGAAAAGGGAATTGGATCAGTACTAGAAAAGGAAAGAAATGCAGGGCTAAGGGGAAGAAGAGGGACTAATTGGATAGCTCTACCAAAGAGTTGGCACAGGCATGATGGACCTAATGGCCCCCTTTGGTGCTGTATCATTCTTTGAATGGCAGAATTACCTCTGAAATGTCAGGCAGGAGGCAGGAATTGTTTTGCGGATAAATCAAAATTCTTTCTTATCATTTAAAACATAATTGGGTTATAAATTCACCTTCGGCGGCGGCACTATATGGGTGATAGCAACTCGGCAACTCGTTTTGCACACTGCCCGATTTTCTTTTCCAATTCTGAGTACCACCCAAGATGCACTTATACCCAGATAATTCATTCTAAAGGCACAGCCAACCACGGTACCTTTATACCCCGATAATTCATTCGAAAGGCACAGCCAACCATGGTGTCTTATTACTTTCATTTTTACCCATATACATTGAAGTAGAGGAGGTTATCAGGAATAACAGACAAACAACAATAATGGGCTGGGTGGGGGGGAGGGGGCTCTGCCTCTGTTAAATATAGAAGAGAAAAGAATTTGATATGAGTGCGTGAAACATCTGTACAGTAACATCACTCGTGGTAACCTCCAGTTCAATGAGCAAGGTATTCAGACAGCTTGTGGCACTCCAGCGGTCTGTGCTCAATGTGATTAGTAGATGACTTGTCAACTCAGCCTTCAGCAGGGGCATGTGACCAGGAGCACATTGAGAGGTGGCTGTTTCTGTACAGTAGAAGCCCCTGAATGGAGCAAAGCCATGTAGCTCAACAGGCAGGCAATCCTTGACACACAGTTCAGACAGTCTGGATCTGCTGTGGGTTGGAGTCATGGGCCAGCTGAATAAAAAACTCTGCAAGCCTCCACGGACTCATGGTTTCCTCAGTTTTTTTTTATTCGTTCCGGGACGTGCGTGTCGCTGGCAAGGCCAGCATTTATTGCCCATCCCTAATTGCCCTCGAGAAGTTGGCGGTGAGCCGCCTTCTTGAACCACTTTAGTCCTTGTGGTGAAGGTACTCCCTCAGTGTTGTTAGGGACGGAGTTCCAGGATTTTGACTCAGCATCGATGAAGGAACGGCAATATATTTCCAAGTCAGGATGGTGTGTATATTGGAGGGGAACTTGTAGGTATTCCCATACACCTGCTGCCCTTGTCCTTCTAGGTGGTAGAGGTCACGGGTTTGGGAGGTGCTGCCGAAGAAGCCATGGTGAGTTGCTGCAATGTATCTTGTAGATGGTAAACACTGCAGCCATGGTGCGCCGGTGGTGGAGCGAGTGAATGTTTAAGGTGGTGGATGGGATGCCAATCATGCGGGCTGCTTTGTCCTGAATAGTGTTGAGCTGCTTGAGTGTTGTTGGAGCTGCACTCATCCAGGCAAGTGGAGAGTATTCCATCACACTCCTGACTTGTGCCTTGTAGATGCTGGAAAGGCTTTGGGGAGTCAGGAGGTGACACACTCACTGCAGAATATCCAACCTCTGACCTGCTCTTGTAGCTATAGTATTTATGTGGCTGGTCCAGTTAAGTTTCTGGTCAATGGTGACCCCTAGAATGTTGATGGTGGGGGATTCGGTGATGGTAATGCCGTTGATATATTCACTGTTATGATTTTGCAACAAATAACAAATAGAGGGAATCATTCCTGTTGAGGTGTGAATATTTGCGGATGGGACTGTAACTACTGTGGTCATTCTCCTTCAAACAAGAATGTGCTTGTATCACTCCATTAAAGAAGTTAACAGTATTTTCAGGGACTCATCATTAAATCAGGATTTTGTAATTGTGTTGCATTGCCTGGTATTCTTTTGTTGCTGCGAATGAAATAGTGCGTTTTAAAACCGTGTGCACTTTGCGAACAATTTTACATAGACTTATATAGACTGTACAGCACAGAAACAGGCCACACGGCCCAACAGGTCTATGTTGATGTTTATACTTTACATAAGCCTCTTCCAACCTTAATTTATCTAACCCTATCAGTATATCCTTCTATTCCTTTCTCCCTCATGTACTTATCTAGCTTCCTCTTAAATACATCTATGCTAGTTGCCTCAACCAGTCCATGTGGTAGCAAGTTCCACATTCACTCATTGAGTAAAGAAGATTCTCCTGAATTCCTTATTGGATTTATTAGTGACCATCATATATTTATGGCCCTTATTTTGAACAAGTGGAAAAACCTTGTCTACGTCCACCCTATCAAACCCAATCATAATCTTAAAGGCCTCTATAAGGTCACCCTGCAGTCTTCTCTTTTCTGGAGAATAGAGCCTCAGCCTGTTCAATCTTTCCTGATTGTTATAACCTCTCAGTTCTGGTATCATATTTGCATCTTCTCCAGTGCATCTATATAATTTTTATAATATGGAGACCAGAACTGTGCACAGTACTCTAAGTGTGCTCCAACCAAGTTTATATATAAATTTAACATAGCTTCTCTGCTTTTGAATTCTATTTCTCGAGAAATTAACTCCAGTGCTTTGTTTGCATTTTTATAGCCTTTTTAACCTGCATAGCTACTTTTAATGATTTGTGAACCCATTTAGACTCTTATTTTCCAAAATCCCCTGCATCGAGGCATTGATTGATCAGCTCCGATGGACAGGCCACATTGTCCGCATGCCTGATACTAGACTACCGAAACAAGCACTCTACTCCAAGCTACGTCAAGGCAGGTGAGCCCCAGGAGGGCAGAGAAAACACTTCAAGGACACCCTCAAAGCCTCCTTGAAAAAATGTAACATCCCCATTGATTCTTGGGAAGCCCTGGCCCAAGACCACTCAAAGTAGAGGAGAAGCATCTGAGAAGGCGCCGAACACTGTGAGTCTCTTCGCCGGGAGAATGCGGAAGCCAAGTACAAACAATAGAAGGAGCGTACGACAAATCAAGCACCCCACCCACCCGTCCCTCCAACCACCACCTGCCCCACCTGTGACAGAGACTGTAGATCCCACATTGGTCTCATCCGTCCCTTAGAACTCATATTAGTGTGGAAGCAAGTCATCCTCGACTCCGGGGGATAGCCTAAGAAGTATTTTCCAACAAGTATGTGGCAGTATTATTCCTTTTACCAAAATGCACCACCTCACACTTATCTATATTGAAATGTATTTGCCATTCACATAGCCATTCTGCAAATTTATTAACGTCTTGTATTTTGTTGCAATTTTGCTAATCACAGAGAAAAATGAGCAGTTGTTTTATTTTACTGTAAAAGAGCAATGTCAGATCAGCTGCATTTTAGCTACTGGAATACAATGGGCTAGATTTTTCATTATTTTTGCATGCATAATGCCCACTTAACGTCCATTTTACCGCTGAAATGAGGTATAATGCCCAGATAGCGCCCATTTAGCCACAAAATGGAAACTGCCGCCCATTTTTCGGACACTTATCGCTGAGTGTTACTTTTGCCATGTACGTAACACTGGGGAAAAAATAATACCGCCCGCCCACTTTTTTTGGGCAGAATCATCAAAATGGGCGAAGCCAACACTCATAATATTGCCCAGCATTACTTTCCACACATAATTAATGCCGAGATTCAATAATACTGACCGCCCACTTTAATTTGTCGAAAAGATCACATTTGCCGAAACTAGCACCCAGGATATCGCCCAGCATCACTTTCACCACCTCACACACACCTCGCCCACAATATCGCTCACCCAAAACACCGCTCTGAAAAAGTGGAACTGTTCTGAACGAATCACAGCGGTGTGGGCGCCATTTTTCAAATCGCAGGTCGCTTCATTGAAAAGACTGCTTCAACTTCGGGGAGTTTGGATTGACTCTGGAGTTCTTCTCAGGTGAAGTGACCATCTCAACAGACATCTTTTCAGACTCTGGACGATTGGGTTTTACTGTAGGTGTCTTTTAGTGTGAAAATTATTGTTTCTGATCAATCGCTATTATACTTTCACTGGAATGGGCCAGCCATTTCTCAGCCTGCATCAATTAATACGCAGATGCTGCAGTATGCAAATGGCACAACATCTAATGCACAATTTAAGACGTGCCAGAATGAGGAGGAGGTCCAGACCATAAACACCCCGCACTTACAGAGAGAAGAGGTCTTACCTCGACGTGTCTGCCACACCTGCCTTCGGAGACTGTGCTTCTACAAGGTGGTGATCACTGAAATATGTGAGCTCATCAGGCCACATATGCAGCCTGCCATCAGGACATCAGTGTCAGTCGAGGTCAAGGTCACCACGGCACTGTCTTTCTATGTGTCCGGTTCCTTTCGGACCTCCGCGGTCGAGATTTCCCCTCTGTCTCACCATGCCACACATCGCTACATTAGACAGGTCACGGCGGCCCTGTATGCGAGTAGGATAGACTTTATCAGCTTCCACCATGACCACGGAGGCTCAGACTGATAGCAATGTGGTAGAATGCTCCAGCCCTAAGTTCCCCAGGGTGCAGGGAGCAATACAGTGCACTCACATTGCCATGTGGGCACCTTCTCAGGACCCGGAGCTTTTTCGTAACAGAAAAGGATTTCACTCCCTGAAGGTCCAACTAGTTGTCGACCACAACCAGATAATAATGGCAGTGAATGCCAAATGTCCGGGCACCTTCGATGAGGCTCACATCCTGCGTGAGAACGCTGTCTCTGACATGTTTAAGAGTCAGCCACAAGGACAATGCTGGATGCTTGGTGACAACCGATATGACCTAGCCACCTGGCTGATGACCCCCCCTGCATAACACCCACGCCGAGGGCGAGAAGCGATACAACCAGAGCCACAGAGACACACGCAATGTGGTCCAGAAAACAATAACTGTGCTTATGCAGTGCTTTAGATGCCTGGAGCACTCACGAGGGGAGCTACAGTACAATCCTGAGCAGCTAGCTAAATTTGTGGTTGTGTGCTCCATGCTGCACAACCTGGCTATCAGGAAGGGACGAGAATTGCTAGAAGGGATGATGGTCCACCTCAGGAGAGAGAGAGGAAGAGGAGGACAAGGGGCCAGACAATCAGGCTGACTATGCAACCATGCCCACGCCCCCCTCCAGACAGCTAGAAAGGGCCCGTGGTGGCTACATAACTGCAAGACTCTTACGTCAGGAGCTCATAACAAAACGATTTGCCTGAAAGAACGTTGCTGTGATTGACAACGCTGACACACTGCTGTGTGTGTGCAGCTCAGATATCAATGGTGGGCATCACCTTGGTGCCAGTTAAAGTTTAAGTTCATTCAAGTTAAGTTTTCTTTAACCCTTTCATGTTAAGGAATCACCAGTGTGTAATGGTCCAGCTTTCTGAGACAATGCGCAACAAGGTTATGTTCAATAAAAAACATTTTATACGACCATTGGTCTGAAATCATAAGTATCACGGGCAAAAACACCCAACCCCCACCCCACTTTTTCGAACATTGACATCAATCAAATGGTCAACATGTCCAGCAACACAGAATACAAATGCAAAGCAGGAGGGTGGCCCCCTCCCCCCATACATTACAACAAATTGCATACACCCAGATGGAGATAGAACACAGCCATCACCTGCAGACATGCACCTCACTTTCCTTCCCCCATCCCCTTCTTTTCCCCACCTCTACGCCTTCCCCTCCTCGCTCCATGCCGCCTGACCAAAGAGCTCCTCAGGCGGTGCCTCATTGGGGGCGATGAAGGCAGAGCCAGTGGTTGCACGGGTATGGGAGCGGGGGGTGCCGAGGTGGGAACATTCTCAGATCCAGAAGCAGGATCTTGGTCCTGCCTCTCATGTGTCATTGGCACTGGTGATGCAGAGCCTAGGGGTGGAGTGACACGCTCTGGGACCACTGGGCGGCCTGTGCCAGCAGTGTTCCTGGCTATCGCCTCCAGGGCCTCCATGGAACCTACTCAGTCATGGCGGTCAGCTGTCGCGATATGCCCCCCAGTGCATCGAGGATCCAGTCACCAATGTCTACAGTCCTCCTGGACAACTGTACTATCTCTCCGCTCTCATGTGGCACTCGTGGACCAGACCTGCCGCGTCCACGAAACCTCCGTCCTGGGGACAAATGGGGTGCCCTGTGGCGAGGTGCTTGGGCCCGGTATCTCCAGAGTGGAGGCGGGAATGGCCGGAGGAGCACTAGATGGCCTTGGGGTAGAATGGCTTCTGGAGCCTGGCGATGCAGGTTCCTCAAAGTCCGTGCTCTCATCTGTAGAGAACAGACCCAGCGGATCGGTGGGCGAGAATCGGAGCTCCTCAGCAGCAGATGGAGGATCGTCCGGAGAGTCGGGTCCCACCTTCTGGCCTCTGTGGTCTTGCCTGGGGCCGCGCTGCTGGCTGAGCTGCAAAACACAAATGAGGTTATTAGAGGAGAAGGGGGTGCTAGGGTCACAAGGTGAGTCCAGCGCTACACACAGCATATGGATGACAAAAGCACCACCGCTATCAAAATCATCACAGACATCACATTTCATGACCATCAACACATTCTGCATTGCAATGATTTTCATTAGGCCAGCATTATTTATAGGACAATTTTAGAAATCATCTATCATATATTATTTTTCGGATATGAGTGGGTGTGGCATTTATTAACTTTACATCACACAATGGTATAAACTTTACTCACGTGGCATCACATCTGGGTCTGCAGCTCCTTGCGTGGCCATCCGGGGGTGGTTCCCCACGAGTGTGAGCACCTGCTCCTCCATCTCAGTGATGTCGCTGGGGACTGGTGGCCCCCCACCCGTTCGCCTCTGCACGGACTTCATTGTCGATAGCTTCTTCTGTAAAAGGTAACAGGACGACATGGCAGGAGATCATTGTGTGATATCACTGCTAGGTACTGTGACAGAGACTGATACAACACATAACCGCCAGATGTAATCATGATTATGATGATAATTATCATTCTTTACCTAAAGATGTACACCGTGACCGCAGGCTTTGAGTATAACATTCTCGGTAAAAGTGAAAGACTTCACATCTGATGATAGTCACTCATGACTCTTACAAATCAAATTATATAAATTCATAAGTATATGTAAATAAGTGTAATACTTACTCTTGCGGATCCAACAAGGTCATTCCATCATTTGCGGCATTGGTTGCCCTCACGCTCCTCGTTGGTCGCTGATGAGAATACCTCTGCTATCTCGGCCCATATCTTCTGGTAGGCCTTTAGGGTGGGCTTCCCACGCCCTCCCTGGGTCAAATCACCCTAGCGTAACTCAACCTCCTGCAGGAGGGAAGCATTTGCCTCGTCTGACAACCTTCTTTTGCGCCCTCCAATGTGCTCCTCTCCCAGCTCACTGCTCTCGCCAGTGTCAGTCTCCACAGCATGCTGTGTCGCTTCTCCTCTCCCTCCATTATAGGCACCAAATTCGGGCAAATATGTGGCTGGTAACAGCTAATTTTTTTTTCCCAATTTGCTCTAAAGCACTAAACTTTCCCTCCTTCCTCCCAAAGCAGCCACACCACACCCACACACGCCTTCACTCCCTCTCAGCTCTCTCTCTCTCTCTTTCTCCTCTTATGCGCATGTCATGATGACCCTTGACCTCCTGAATTGCGGGAATCGAGCGTTGCCACTCTGTTGCTAAGGACGGCCACACTTTACGGCAGAAGGTCAACGAGATTTAACGCTCCTGCCCATTTCATATCGCTTGCGGTAACACCCGATTTCAAAAATGGAAACTAGGGGCTTTGAGAATGGGCGACAAGCCGACGATCTGAAAACCCATTTTTACTGCCCACGTCAGAAATACTGCCCATTTTTGGGCGAACTGCACAAAAGTGTAAGATCTAGCCTAATGAACCTAAGCTTCCACAGCGGTGCTAGTATATTTAATAACCTCACAGTGATAATAACAGGTAAATTCACTGCTGAAATACTCCTAAGGGGCAGCTGCACTTGAATGTGGGTCGGAGATAGGACTATAACATTATTGCAACAATCCTCCGACTTGTACTACCTACAGGCGCAGCTCCCCGCTGGGAGAGCGGGATTGGGGAATTTATCCACGAGTTGGATCCTGTTGCCTAGATGGTCACCAGATGTTTTATGTCAGTATAATGCTCAGATCAGATCATATAAAATCGCAGTTGCCTCTATCTATACTTCTGACCAATATACTTCTGCTATAGGTATACAATAGCAGACAGTGACACCTTTAGCTTTCAATGTGATTCTGTGTCTGTCACAAAGGCGTTTGATGCCCAACCCGAAGTAAGCTTTGCAATCTCTATGGTGAGAATTACAAGTTTTCTGATGTGTAATTGAAATCATCGCAGGTTAATGGAGATTCCTAACATACAGCTGTTGGGATCAACAAGCTGTCTGAACAGCCAATCAAAACACAGAATTCTCACAGACAGCGAACCAGGAAGCAGGCAAGTTCGTTTGGCCCCAAGTTTCCACATGATTTGCTGCTGATTTTTAGGAGCAACTGGTGGAGAACGGAGTATCTTAGAAATCGCAATTCTCCACATTTAAGTTTTCTGCAGTTCTAGTCATGTAGAACAGTTTCACTTTGGAACAGAATTTTTTTTTCAAAAGGGGGCGTGTCCGGCCACTGACGCCTGATTTGAAAGTTTCCACAGTGAAAACGTACTCCAAACTAACTTAGAATGGAGCAAGTGAAGATTTTTGTAGGCCTGAAAAAACCTTGTCTACACATTAAAAAATCAGGCGCAGGTTACAAATTAGGCGTCGGGAACGAGGAGGGGGGGGAGGGGGTGGGGGAAGGGAAGTCATTACATTCTACAATAAATCCTTAGTTATACTTATACAAATATTATACAAATAATTCCAACCTGAATAAAAATTTATAAGCAAAGAAAAGATTAAATAAACCATGTTCCTACCTGTGTGAAAGTGCTTCAGGCAGGGAGAAGGCTGCAGGAAGCCTCGCAAGTTGAGGCAGCCGTTCCCGACGGTTGGGGGGGGGGGGGGAGGTCCCCCTGCCGTCGGTCGGACCTGTCGGGAAACGGCAGCCTCAACTTCTGAGGCTTCCTGCAGCCTTCTCACTGCTGCAAGAAGCCTCAGTGCTGATCATGGAAGGGCAATGTGGTTTTATTAAAAAATGTTAAAAATTGAACAGCTACAAAGAACTACAAAAATGGCCGAGTGCCAATGTTTCCTTCACACTGCGCGTGCGCGAACGCTCCAACGCGCACGCGCAGGGTTGCCGGCACGAAAAAAACTCATTTAAATGGTACCCGCCCCCTCCTACTTACAAAATCAGCGCGAGTGGTAGGCTCCGCCCCCTGGGCGCCGCGCCAAGCTGACATCGAGCTGCAAAGCGCTCGAGAATAGCGCGTTTTTTTTCAGGCGCCGTTTTAGGCGCGAAAAACGGGCGCCAAGCTCGGAGGGGCGCCTGTTTTGCCGCGTGTGGAAACTTGGGGCCTTTGTTTCTAACTTTAAAAAAATGTCAAGAGAGAGCAAACCAAAGACAGGGGCTCTCACATGGGGAACAGGCAAACCTGAAATAAAGATGAACAAACTTATTGAAAAATTATTTTTTTTCAGGTTTCTTAAAAAAAATTATATTGGTTAAAATGGGTAAATTTGACACTCTGCAAATTCCGGGCCATTAATTGTGCTGAGCATTAAAAACAGTGGAAAGATTTTATGTTGGTAACCAGGATTTTGCTTTTAACCTTGATGTTTGAATCAGGAATGTTATACAAGAGTAAATGGGAACTGGTTTGGTGTACCACAATTTTATACGTAAGGAAATATTAATCTTTTGTCAGGTGTATGCACATCTGGAGACATCTCTACAGCCAAGTGAAACAATGGTGCTGTCTCGATAGAGAACAAAATCAGAATGTAATACCATGTGTGGAAAGGCTCATATTTTAAGCTCTGAGACTGTATGAAATATTTATAGGTTAAATGATGTCCAACTTTATTTAAAATTAATAAAGTCTATTTCATCCCCTGCGGTGTTGTTCAGACAAAAATAAAACAAATGTCTCTTCCTGTAATAATCTCTGCTAGTCTCGCTCTGCGTTTTCGGTTTGTCTTCCGTCTTTCTCTGCAACTTTTTCTATATACCTTGCAAATTTTCTCTTGTTGTCATCTCTACTATGACTCTCTTCCTCATTCTCTCCCTTTGTGTCGGTGTCTTTGTCCCATCTCCCCTCCCCTGTATGTGTCTTTGTCTGTACCTCTCATACATTTTCTGTTTATCTCTCTGCATCTTTCTCAAACACTTGGAGAAACAGGAGTCAATCAGAGCCTGTCAGGTTGGATTTTTGAAGAAATAATGGAGAGGATGGATAAAGGAAATGCAGTGGATATGGTTTATATGGATTTCAAAAGACATCTGAGAAAGTGCTTCTCGAAAAGATAGCCAAATGGAACGAAGGGAAACATGGCCACATGTATAGAGATAGCTGGAGAACAAGAGACTGCTCTTAATTCTTATATACATATAAATAATCTAGATTTAGGACTTGAGGGAACAGTATTGAAATTTGTGATGACACCAATTTGGGCTATGGATGGTGAGATAATACAAGAGGACATAGATCAGCTAACGGGATCGGCAAATAGATAACAATTCAATCTAGAAAGATGTGAAGTTATACATTTTGGAAGTAAAAATTGGGAAAGTTGGTCGGGGGGGGGGGGAGAATCTGACGGTATTGGATCAGTCACCCGTTATATAACCCGCTCGACTGATGTCAATGGAAAGGAAAATCAGGTAGGGTGCATAAAGGCCAGCTGAACTAATACCGTCAGTTTTACACCCTTGGCAAAGTTGAAAGTTCCGCCTATGGTGGGCTCAGAGGGAACAGGCAGGACAGGGCTGGGATTCAGCTTCGGAGGGAGTGGGGAAGATGGGGTCAGGGATAAGGTAGGTACAAAGAAACAGTTGGGCCAGAAGTGGAAGGATTGGTTCCTGCTGACCATGAGCTGCACCTTCAGACCTGCACTGGAACAAGGAGTTTGGTTACATTCCGGGTCTCACTGGGCGAGGTTGTGCGAGGAACTAGCTTCTGGGTCACCACCAGGCAAGGAGCTGCTCACTGCACCCACAATCTCCCCAGGGAGGGAGCTGCTCACTGCACCCACGGTCAGCCCAGGCAGGGATCAAGTCATTGCACCCACGGTCAGCCCAGGCAGGGATCAGGTCACTGCACCCACGGTCAGCCCAGGCAGGGATCAGGTCACTGCACCCACGGTCAGCCCAGGCAGGGATCAGGTCACTGCACCCACGGTCAGCCCAGGCAGGGATCAGGTCACTGCACCCACGGTCAGCCCAGGCAGGGATCAGGTCACTGCACCCACGGTCAGCCCAGGCAGGGAGCTGCTCACTGCACCCACGATCGGCGCAGGGAGGGATCAGGTCACTGCACCCACGGTCAGCCCAGGCAGGGAGCTGCTCACTGCACCCACGGTCAGCCCAGGCAGGGAGCTGCTCACTGCACCCACGGTCAGCCCAGGCAGGGATCAGGTCACTGCACCCACGGTCAGCCCAGGCAGGGATCAGGTCACTGCACCCACGGTCAGCCCAGGCAGGGATCAGGTCACTGCACCCACGGTCAGCCCAGGCAGGGAGCTACCCACTGCACCCACGGTCAGCCCAGGCAGGGATCAGGTCACTGCACCCACGGTCAGCCCAGGCAGGGATCAGGTCACTGCACCCACGGTCAGCCCAGGCAGGGAGCTACCCACTGCACCCACAGTCAGTCCAGGCAGGGAGCTACCCACTGCACCCACGGTCAGCCCAGGCAGGGATCAGGTCACTGCACCCACGGTCAGCCCAGGCAGGGATCAGGTCACTGCACCCACGGTCAGCCCAGGCAGGGATCAGGTCACTGCACCCACGGTCAGCCCAGGCAGGGATCAGGTCACTGCACCCACGGTCAGCCCAGGCAGGGATCAGGTCACTGCACCCACGGTCAGCCCAGGCAGGGAGCTACCCACTGCACCCACGGTCAGCCCAGGCAGGGATCAGGTCACTGCACCCACGGTCAGCCCAGGCAGGGAGCTACCCACTGCACCCACGGTCAGCCCAGGCAGGGATCAGGTCACTGCACCCACGGTCAGCCCAGGCAGGGACCTACTCACTGCACCCACGGTCAGCCCAGGCAGGGAGCTACCCACTGCACCCACAGTCAGTCCAGGCAGGGATCAGGTCACTGCACCCACAGTCAGTCCAGGCAGGGATCAGGTCACTGCACCCACAGTCAGTCCAGGCAGGGATCAGGTCACTGCACCCACAGTCAACCCAGGCAGGGACCTACTCACTGCACCCACGGTCAGCCCAGGCAGGGAGCTGTTCACTGCACCATAGGTCGGCACAGGCATTTCTGCTAGCTTCAGTCTCCCTTGCACAACATCAAACACACATCTAAGCCTGAATGCCGCTTAGCTTAGAATTTTTAATTTAATAGCTTAAACTGTATGATATGTTGAAAAAGCAAAATCTTTGTGATTTTTCTGCCTGGTTGTACATTCTAGAATTCCTCAGCAGCAGGGTGAAAAATCATGGTTCCCACTAAGGTGGGAGTGCGTGAGACTGCGCAATAATCTGCAGGGTCCTGCACACGCCGCTCACTGGCTTTTACATTGTAAATACCGTGCATGTGAAGAAATTTAATGGCACCACGTGTTAAAAGAAACAGGCAGCACAGAACAAAGCGCAGCTTACAGGGAATATTGGTGAAAACTGCAACTTCCATGCTTGATCTTTTGGTCACACACAGGCCTTGATATTAATGGGGAGGCAGGGAGGGTATGGGGAGGCTGAAAACTCCTGAAGAACCCGGCAAGGCTGAGGATGTGGAGGCCCTGACAATCTTAATAGCAGGGTGTCATTAACATCTTGCAGCTCCGCCTCCCGCCCAGTAGCCAGCCAGATAGACCGCCTGACCATCATGCGAGAGGGAACACCAGTGGCAGGAAGCCACAGCTGGGGACCCTTGGGACCCTGAAGTCACGAACGAGTCCAGGAGGGTGTGTTGTCTACCTAATGCTGGGGTAAAGAAAAACTCAGAGCAACTGGAGAGGAACTGGAAGGGAGCTCTGGTTGGCAATCAGGAGGGTTGGGCGATCTTAAATTGGATGGGGAGGGGAGGAAGCTCAGTTGGCAATCGGAAGGTGGGGGGAGGGCAGGCTGGAGATCAGGGCTGGGGAAGGCTGAAGGCTTCCTTGAGGAGCCTGGGGGGAGCACGTCTGTTCCTCCTGGCCCACAAGAAGTGCTGAAAGAGCCACTTCCCTTGGGGAGCTGAAGCTGCCAGCTGCCAGCAATACCACCCTTTGTGTCATGTATGTAACCACAATGTAACACCACTATATTACTGTATACACTCAACCTAGATGCACACCTTGACCACAGGGGGTGAACTTGTGGGAGACACTCCTTACCTGATCACACAGGTATAAAAAGGGAGGTCCCACGCAGGGTCATCGTCTTTGGAGTCCTGTGAATAAAGAGTTAAGGTCACAGAGTGACCTTGTCCCCAGAATGTGCCTCGTGTGGTTTCATACTTTAGAGTAAGGACTTTACATTGGCGAGGAGAAACGGGAATTCACGACCCACGAGAATGGCCACCGGTAGCACAGAGGAACAGTACTGTGTTGGGGAAGACTGGGACGATTTTGTCGAGAGGCTTCAGCAAAGCTTCGTTACGAAAGAATGGCTGAGGGATGCAGCGGCCGACAAGCGAAGGGCTCATCTTTTGACCAGCTGTGGACCAAAGACTTACGCGCTCATGAAGGACTCACTAGCACCCGAAAAGCCGGCGGACAAAACCTTTGAAGAACTTAGCAAGTTGATCGGGGAGCACTTCAAACCGGAGAGTAGCATACATATGGCCCAACACAGATTCTACACCCACCGACGTCGTGAAGGACAGAGCATCCGGCGTTTGGCCAGCCTCTGTAAGTTCACAGACGCCTGCAGGGGAAGATGCTAAGGGATTTCTTTAACGAGGGCATCGGTCATGCGGAAATTTTCCGCAAATTAATTGAGAACAAGGATTTGACCTTGGAAGCAGCAGCATTGATAGCTCAAACTTTCATGGTGGGGGAGAAAGAGATGAAAATAATATACGCGCGCAATTCTGCCTCTAACGCGGCGATGGATCAGGAAGTCAACATCATCAATGCGACTCAGAGCCCCGCCGGCAGGCAGGGGCAGTCTGACACTCCCCAGGCAGCAATAGACCCCAGAGTAGGACTTCAACAGAGACAATGGCAGGCTGACCGGACATTCACGCCATCACAGTGGACAATGCGGCCCGGGATGGGGCCATTGACACCCACTAATAGGGTACTTAAGAGCAGTCAAAGGGACAGTCAGTGCAAAATGCCTGGCCATAGTCCCTTTGTTCCCAACAATGGGAACTTTAACTCATGTTGGAGGTGTGGGGGAAAACACTCAGCTAGATCTTGCAGATTTCAACAGTTTGTCTGCAGGAACTGAAATTCACTTAGCTCGAATGTGCAAGAAGCCTGCAACCAGACTAATATATGAGGCGGATGGACCAGAAGAGGGTTCTTTGAGGCAGGATGATCTTTGGGGCAAATCGATGGACGCTGAGGTTCAGCGGGTCCATGTGGCGAATATTCACAGTTCATACACCAAAACGCCACTAATGATGATAAGTGTTTTATTAAACGGTATCCCAGGACGCATGGAGCTGGACACTGGGGCCAGCCAGTCACTCATGGGCGTTCAGCAATTTGAGAAGGTATGGCCACTTAAAGCCAGTAGACCCAAATTAACATGGATTCAGACACAATTATGGACTTACACCAAAGAAATCATTCCGGTACTAGGCAGTCTAATGTTGGCTGTCACACACAATGGGTTAGTGAATCGGCTGCTGCTCTGGATTGTCCCGGGCAATGGTCCCGCACTGTTGGGTAGGAGCTGGTTAGCCGAGATGAACTGGAAATGGGGGGATGTTCACGCAATGTCATCTGTGGAGCGAAGTTCGTGCTCACAAGTCCTACAACAATTCGATTCACTATTCCAACCTGGCGTCGGGACTTTCAAAGGCACTAAAGTAGTGATACACATCACCCCGGACGCCAGGCCAGTGCACCACAAAGCCAGAGCGGTGCCGTATGTGATGCGGGAAAAGATCGAGAGCGAATTGGACCGGCTGTTGAGAGAGGGCATCATCTCACCTGTTGAATTCAGTGACTGGGCGAGCCCCATCGTTCCCGTCCTAAAAGCGGATGGCTCTGTCAGGATCTGTGGCGACTACAAGGCCACCATCAATTGGGTGTCCCTACAAGATCAATACCCGCTCCCGAGAGCGGAGGACCTCTTCGCCACGCTGGCAGGCGGCAAGCTGTTCACCAAGTTGGACCTCACTTCAGCCTATATGACCCAGGAACTGGCCGACGAATCTAAACTACTGCCCACCATCACCACGCACAAGGGACTGTTCGTTTATAACAGGTGCCCATTTGGCATTTGATTAGCGGCCGCGATTTTTCAAAGAAGCATGGAAAGCCTGCTTAAATCCATTCCTGGAACGATCGTATTCCAGGACGACATCCTCATCACGGGTCGAGACACCGAGGAACACCTCCACAACCTGGAGGAGGTGCTATGCCGACTGAACCGGGTAGGCCTGCGACTCAAGAAGTCTAAATGTGTGTTCTTAGTTCCTGAGATTGAGTTTCTGGGCAGGAGGGTTGCTGCAGATGGGATTCTGCCCACCGAATCCAAAACAGAGGCGATTCGATGAGCACCCAGGCCCTGCAACACATCGGAGTTGTGTTCATTCCTGGGACTGTTGAACTACTTCGGGAACTTTGTGCCGAACTTGAGCACGTTGTTGGAGCCGCTACACATGCTCCTGCGTAAGGGTTGCAATTGGTTTTGGGGGGACTGTCAGGAACGGGCTTTTGATTGGGCGCGAAACCTACTTTGTTCAAACAAGTTGTTGACCCTGTACGACCCCTGTAAAAAATTATGTCCCAGAAGGGCAGGGAGGCATTCATCAGGGAACTCCACAGCGAGCACCCAGGCATTGTGCTGATGAAGGCCATTGCCCGGTCACACGTTTGGTGGCCTGGAATTGATTCAGACCTGGAACACTGTGTTCGCAGGTGCGCGATGTGTGCCCAGCTGGGTAATGCCCCCAAGGAGGCCCCGCTCAGCCCGTGGCCCTGGCCCACCAGGCCATGGTCACGCATTCATGTTGACTACGTGGGCCCGTACATGGGAAAGACGTTCCTTATTGTGGTAGATGCGTACTCGAAATGGATCGAATGCATCATTCTGAATTCATGCACGTCATCTACCACCGTGGAAAGCCTACATGTGATCTTTGCAACCCATGGCTTGCCGGACATCCTGGTTAGTGATAATGGCCCATGTTTCACAAGCTACGAATTCTGAGAGTTTATGTCAGGCAACGGCATCAACCACGTCAGGACTGCGCCGTTCAAGCCGGCCTCCAATGACCAGACGGAACATGCGGTCGAAATCATTAAACAAGGTATGCTCAGGATTCAAGCACCCTCCCTACAATGCCGCCTATCGAGCCTCCTGCTGGCCTATAGATCCCGACTGCACTCGCTCACGGGGGTCCCGCCCACAGAGCTACTAATGAAACGGACACTCAAAACTCGGTTGTCCCTCATTCACCCAGTCCTGACCGACATAGTTGAGAGCAAGCGTAAGTCACAAAACGAGCACCATGACCGTAATTCGTGGGGGAGATGTATAGAAATAAATTATCCTGTATTCGTCCTCAATCACGCCATGGGGCCCAAATGGCTTGAGAGCACTGTAGTTAACAAAGAGGGGAATAGGGTCATCGTGGTAAAACTCATGTACATTTAGTCAATCAGATATTGATCGGTAACTTAGATAAGTGTTATTTAGGTAAATTATGCTTTTTGTGACCTACAAATGTGACACTTTGAGGTGATGTGCCTCTGGCCATAGCTTCAGAGTTGAAGACTTCAAACAGTGTGAGGCTATGGATATGTGCTTTAATTATAAGATAGACTGCGTTCTTTGATAACTAACAGAGAGCGTTGATGAAGGTAGTGCAGTAGATGTTCTATATATGGACTTTCAAAAAGCATTTGATAAAGTATCGCATAAAAGATTTATTTGGAAAATGAAAGCACAGGGGATTAAAGGGATGATGGTAACTTGGGTATGAAATTGGCTAAGCAGATAATAGTGGTGAAAGGATGTTTTTCAACTGGAGGGAATTCTGACCCAGGGTTCGGTAGTAGGACCATTGTTTTTCTTGTTATACATAAATATTCTGGACTTGGGTATGGGGAATACAATTTCGAAGCTTGAGGATGATACAAAACTATTTTTTTTTGCATGGGTGCAAGAGCAGAGGGACCTGGAGGTGCATATTCACAAATCCTTGAAGGTGGCAGGGCAAGTTGATAAGGCAGTTAAGAAAGCGTATGGGATACTTGGTTTTGCAAATAGGGGCATTGAATGCTAAACCAAGGAAGTCATATTAAACCTGTACAAATCACTGGGTAGGTCTTGGCTGGAGTATTGTGCACAATTCTGAGCACCACGCTTTAGGAAGGATGTCAAGACCTTGGAGCGGGCGCAGAGGAGGTTTACCGGGATGATACCAGGGATGAGGGAGATCAGTAATGTGGAGCGACTGGAGAAGGTGGAGTGTTCTCCTTCGAGCAGAGGAGTTTAAGGGGAGGGCTAATAGAGTTATTCAAAATTACGTGGGAGTTTGAGAGATCAAGTAGGGAGAAACTGTTTTCTCTGGCAAGTGGATCAGTAACCAGAGATCATGGGGTGGAAATTTGGTCGCACCTCTGTTAAACTAGGCAGAGCAGTAAATTTTGCGTCGGGAAATGGTTTGCGTCTCCAGCCGCAAAATTCACCAGCTGGGCCCTGAGTTTGGAGCACAGTGCTACGGGAGGCGTTCCACACCTCTTTTAGATCGCTAGACCGGCTGAGCCACTGAAAATCTCGAGCTAAACAGCCGGCCTAACAGAGCCTTCCATGGAGAAAATGAAACCTGAAAAAAATCCACCAAATACATTCCCAATTCATTACTGACCCAACCCCAACATAAATTGCAAAAAGAAAAAAAAGAAAAACAATCACATCCACCTGAGGTATACATTTCTTCAATCACTTCAGCCGATACAGCTTGAAACGCTGGCTTTCACTAGCGTTCCCACTAGGGCACGCAACGGGGCGCTACGGAGTGGGCGCGATCCAAACATCGAGCCGGCGTCGCAACCAGAGGCGTTGCACACCGGTTCACTTGTCCCGGGCAGTACTGCTTTGTGCCCCCGCAAACGCGCCACTAAATGTGTTAGTGGGGCGCTGGAAGCTGTCCGCCCGGGTGCAAGTGCTTTCTGCAGCCATTACCGCCCCTCCGGGGCGCTAAGAGGGGCAACAAAAGACCGAAAATCCAGCCCCTTAGATTTAAAATAATTGCCAAAAGAACCAGAGGGGAAATGGGGAGAATTGTTTCCACCCAGAGAGTTGGTAAGATTTGGTATGCAACTACCTGAAAGTGTGATGGAATCAGACTCCATAGGAAATTTCAAAAGGTAATTGGAATGTACTTGAAGAGCTCCAATTTGCAGGGTTATGGGAGAAAGCTGTGGTGTGGGACTAAATTGGACAGCTCTTTCAAAGAGCTGGCACAGGCACAACGGGTCGAATGGCCTCCATTTGTACAGTAAGATTTTATGATTCTTTAGATGTGCATACACACAGTCCCAACATAAGAATATTTTAATACTGTAATATCAGAAATAATATTGCACTTTGTGCAATTAATTAATTATTTAATTATTATTCAAACCTAAGCTAAGTTTAGATTTTCCTCATCAATGACAGTTACAAGGTTTAATTACTATTGGGGTTTCATAACAGCCACAGAGACTATAGGATTGATTTTACAAATTAGTGTCACTGGTCAAGAGCTTCACACACATGTAAAGAAAGAAATTTCCTGTTCGACACATAAGAGAGAGGGAGGAATTTCTGAATAGTTTTCTCCAGTGTACAGTCACACCTCAGACGAAAGCACAAGTGCAGGAAGGGGAGAGTGTAACTTTCAATCAGCATGATAGGGGGAACCAAAAGGAGATAGAGGAGGAGGTCCCACAGACATTTGTACCTGCTGGACAGGACTATGTACTTGCTACCTGTGAGGATAAGGATGTAGGCTGCAGAGTGGACAGCCAGAACAGCAACCTTGGCACCATGGCACAGGAGGCAGTCCAAGGGGGGGGTCGAGGGGTGGGGGATCAGAATAGAAATGTTATAGTCATAGGGGATTCTAGATGATTAGAGGGAGTGATAACATCCTCTGCAGTCATGATGGAGAGTCCAGGCGGGTGTGTTATCTACCTGGTGGAAGGATAAAGAACATCTCGGAGCAACTGGAGAGAAACTTGGAAAGGGAGGGGGAAGTTCAGATGCCATGGTCCATGTCGGGACCAATGACATAAAGAAGAAGAAGAAGGACCCGCTACGGAAGTATAAAAGTTAGGAACCAAATTAAAAACAGGATCTCACGGGTGCTAATCTCAGGATTACTACACGAGCCATGTGCTAATTGTCATAGGATTGACAGATCAGGAAAATAAATGCGTGGCTAAAAGAGTGGTGTGGTAAGCAGGAGTTCCATTTCATGGGCCACTGGCACCAGTACTGGGACAGGAAAGAGCTGTACCACAGAGATGGGCTCCACTTGAACCTGAATGGGACCAGAGTCCTAGAGGAAAGGATAAATAGGGCTGTGGATAAGGCTTTAAACTTGTAAAATGGGTGGAGGGATCTAGTAGAAATAACAGAAGCCTGAAGATAAAAGAAACAGGAGGTCAAACCAAGGTAAGGAATAAATATAACATAAATGGTCAGGGAACAAATACAATTATAGAACAGAAGTATAATAAGACTGTTAAAAATCAAGTGAGAGGAACGACTAATAAAAACAAATTAAATTGCCTGTACAGCAATGTACGCGAAGTCAAAATAAAATGCGGAAACTTGAGGCAACAATACATAACGAACAGTCAGATGTAGTAGCTATAACTGAAACATGGCTACATAAAGAACAGGACTGGCAATTAAATATTCCAGGCTATACCATATTTAGAAAGGATAAGGAAGGAAGAAGGGGTGCAGTAGCTGTACTCATTAGAGATAACATAAAGGCAGTGGAAAAAGGGGGCATAACTATCAGAAAGATAGAGCCCCAGTTTCCCCAGGAATTGCTCCTATTTTTTTGGAGCAACTCGTTTTTTTTGGAGTATCTTAAAAATCGCAATTCTCCCCATTTAGTTTGCTCCAGTTTAAGTGAGTTAGTTCAGTTTCTTTTTAGTTCTGTTTTTTTTTTCAAAAGGGGACATTACCAGCCACTTACACTTGTTTTGGCCATTTAAGGATGTTTAGCCAGCGAAAAGTTACTCCAAACTAACTTAGGCCAGCGTATATGTCCATTTTTGTACGCTCAGAAAAACCTTGCAGAGACTTAAGAAATCAGCGCAGGTAACCAGGGATGGGGGGGGAAGGGGGGCGGGGGTGGGCGAAGGGAAGTGAGAGGATTTTCCAAAGCACTAAACACCTTCACAACAACATTAAACAAGCATAAGTACTTTTAAAGCACTAAGCACTAAACAAAGCAGTACATTTAAAGCACCAAGCACTAAACAAAGTAATACATTTAAAGCACCAAGCACTAAACAAAGTAATACATTTAAAGCACCAAGCACTAAACAAAGTAATACATTTAAAGCACCAAGCACTAAACAAAGCACAAAAATAAGCAAACAATAACAAATAAAAAATACAAGGAAGCTGAGAGGACCTGCACCGACTTACAAAGCACTAAACAGACCACAAAAAGTAATAAGTAATTAATTAACAAATACACCTGCACCTAAAGCACCAAGACCAAAGTCATAAGCAATCAATCAATCAATAACAAATAAAAAATAGAAGTCCTACCTTTATATGAAGGGAAGGCAGGGGGCGTGAGAGGAGGAGGAGGGGGAGGGAGAGAGGGGGGCAGAGGTGGAAGTGCCCTCTTGATCAAATGGTACAAATCCTCTGGAAGGTCTGGAGCCAGCCCCTTGGACTTCAGTATTCTGAGGATCTTGTTCCCAGTAACAAAACGCACCTGGGCAACACCATGGGAATCCCTTTTTTTTGATTCAGTGAGCTTGGATTTTATTGTTTCAAGCTCAGCTGCCCAATTTTGATGACTCAAGTGCAAACTGTTCCCTGGCGCAAACTTTACCGCCCTGCCGCCAACTTTACCGCCCTGCCGCCATTACTGCCCCGAAATCATCAAAGCCGAAAATCCAGCTTAATGCCTTCATGACCATTGGATGTCTCAAAGCGCTTTACAGCCAATGAAGTACTTTTGGAGTGTAGTCACTGTTACAATGTCAGAAGATCTTTAAAGTAGAGGGGATGTGTGTAAAGCATCTCTCACAACAACCAAGGCCACTCCAACTCAGGGCATACCATAGCATCTAACAGTGTCCAGAGTCCATTATCAGTCACTGCTGGTGGCTGTGTTCAAACACTTCAAGCACTGTCTTTCATTGTTTCAACATGAAAGAAGGCATTTACTTGCACGTCAATATACAACAGCACAAATAAACAACCTGGGCAAAGTGTTGAATTGAGCCCAATTCATTCATCTATGTTGCACGTGTGCTCCATGTATTTTATCCCGGTTTCCCCTTGGTGGCTGTGCATATTTAATTGGGTCTGACCTGATTCAGTGCGGTCAGGTGTGTGCAATTCTGGCGTGAGCCACGGGGACGATATTTTCCAAGTACACACAGGGAAACCTCGCAAGCGTGCATCTGGAAATGGGCGTTTCTGTTCTGAAATGTTTGCAAAAATATTTCCGCTGGTATGACTTTCTTATTTAAATGTGTGACTTTATTGGTGTGACTTTATTGGTGAGCATAACAGAAAGACAGACTTGCATTTATATAGCTTCTTTCACAACCTGAGGATGTCCCAAAGCGTTTTACAGCCAATGAAATACTTTTGAAATGTTGTCACTGTTGTAATGTAGGAAACGCGGCAGCCAATTTGTGCACAGAAAGGTCTCACAAAGCTCTAAATTTCATCACATTTAAATAAGAAAGTCAGAAGCCTGTTGTTGAAGTTAACATATCTGTTAATGAACAATAATTATAGTTTTAGACTAAAGCTATTTCAGGCAAAAAACATACCAGCGGAAATATTTTTGCAAACATTTCAGAACAGATGGGAACTGAAACGCCCATTTCCAGATGCACGCTTGCGAGGTTTCCCCGTGCGTACTTGGAAAATATCGTCCCTGGTGGCTCACGCCAGATAATCTGTTTTAGTGATGTTGGTTGTGGGATAAATCAACCAACTTATCATCCAATTTAGAACTCCCCTGCTCTTCTTAAAAATAGTACCATGGACTCTTTTACGTCCACCTGAGAGAGCAGACGGGGCCTCAGTTTAACATCTCATCCGAAAGAATGCACATCTGAGAATGCAGCACACCCTCAGTACTGTCTTGTGTGTCAGCCTAGATTTTGTGCTCAGTGGGACTTAAACCCACTAACTCAGAGGCATGAGTGATACTTACTGAGCCACAGCTGACACCTAAATTATGTTCCTAAATTAAAAGAAACAGGAACTGTTCCAGCAACAACAACTTAATCACATTTACATAGGACCTTATAACATATATATAGCCATTTAACTTGTCTGTATATCAGTTTTGCGTCAGCCTTGCCTCAGTGGTAACAGTCTTGCCTCTGAGTCAGTAAGTTGTGGGAACCCACAAGAGGTTTGTGAGTTACATAAGAACATAAGAAATAGGAGCAGGAGTAGGTTATCCGGCCCCTCGAGCCTGCTCCGCCATTTAATAAGATCATGGCTGATCTAATCATGGACTCAGCTCCACTGCCCTGCCTGCTCCCCATAACCCTTTATTCCCTTATCGCTCAAAAATCTGTCTATCTCTGCCTTAAATATATTCAATGACCCAGCCTCCATAGCTCTCTGGGGCAGAGAATTCCACAGATTTACAACCCTCTGAGAGAAGAAATTCTTTCTCATCTCAGTTTTAAATGGCGGCCCCTTATTCTGAGACTATGTCCACTAATTTTAGTTTCCCTTATGAGTGGAAATATCTTATCTGCATCCACCTTGTCGAGCCCCTCATTATCTTAGAAGTTTCGATCAGATCACCTCTCATTCTTCTGAACTCCAATGATTGTAGGCCCAACCTACTCAACCTATTCTAAGAACCAATGAGAGGGCAGGCTATGCTAGATTTAGTAATGAGTAATGAGCCAGACTTAGTTAATAATGTAACAGTAAGGGAACATGTATCTAACAGTGATCATAATATGATTGAATTCAATGTTAGTAACTAGAATCTCTTTTTCAGACCTAAGGGCCCAAATTTGGCCCATCTGTTTTTTCGGCACACTCACCGAAGATGCGCCGACTTCCTAGGGTGAAAACGGTGCCGAAAAGATCTCCCGGATTCTGACCGCTCTGTGGCCTCTCCCATGGCTTGGCACGCATGGTCTGTCCATTAGGGGGCAGAGCTAATACGTCCCGATGCGTCCCGCCCCATTCCCGGCTGAGTGGCCTCACGACACGCGCCGGGCTGGCTGCTGAAATAGTCAGAGAGAGTCAGATCGCTGGAATAGAGAGAGAGAGTCAGAGCACTGGAATAGAGAGAGAGAGTCAGATCGCTGGAATAGAGAGAGTCAGATCGCTGGATTAGAGAGAGAGAGTCAGATCGCTGGAATAGAGAGAGTCAGATCGCTGGAATAGAGAGAGAGAGTCAGATCGCTGGAATAGAGAGAGTCAGATCGCTGGAATAGAGAGAGAGAGTCAGATCGCTGGAATAGAGAGAGTCAGATCGCTGGAATAGAGAGAGAGAATCAGATTGCTGGGATAGAGAGAGTCAGATCGCTGGAATAGAGAGAGAGAATCAGATTGCTGGGATAGAGGGAGAGAGTCAAATCGCTGGAATAATCAGAGAGAGAGTCAGAGTCAGTCAGAGAAAGAGTCAGTTCCCTGTGCTCTCCCGCCCGGTCGTCCCACCTGCACCTATTCCCGGCCGAGTGGCCTCTCGCACCGGCCGACCCGCTGACTTCCCGGGCCGAGTTAGGAAGGTAGGACTTAAGTTTTATTTTTTATTTATTTTTGATGGTTTTTATGCTTCTTGAATGTTATTGTGCAGGTGTTTAGTGCTTTGCAAGGTCCTCTCCGCTTCCCTCCCTCCCCCCCCACCCACCATCTCTGGCTACCTGCGCTGATTTCTTAACTCTCCGCAAGAACTTTCTGTGCGGCCACATACACTGGCCTAAGTTAGTTTGGAGCAACTATTAGCTGTCCATAGAAACATAGAAAATAGGTGCAGGAGTAGGCCATTTGGCCCTTTGAGCCTGAACCACCATTCAATAAGATCATGGCTGATCATCACCTCAGTATCCCTTTCCTGCTTTCTCTCCATTCCCTTGATCCCTTTAGCCAGAAGGGCCATATCTAACTCCCTCTTGAATACATCCAATGAATTGGCATCAACAACTCTCTGTGGTAGAGAATTCCACAGGTTAACAACTCTCTGAGTGAAGAAGTTTCTCCTCATCTCGGTCCTAAATGACTTACCTTTTATCCTTAGACTGTGTCCCCTGGTTCTGGATTTCCCCAACATCGGGAACATCCTTCCTGCATCTAACCTGTCCAGTCCCGTCAGTATTTTATATGTTTCTATGAGATCCTTTCTCATCCTTCTAAACTCCAGTGAATACAGGCCCAGTCGATCCAGTCTCTCCTTATATGTCAGTCCTGCCATCCCGGGAATCAGTCTGGTGAACCTTCGCTGCACTCCCTTAACAGCAAGAATGTCCTTCCTCAGATTAGGAGACCAAAACTGAACACAATATTCCAGGTGAAGTCTCACTAAAGCCCTGTACAACTGCAGTAAGACCTCCCTGCTCCTGTACTCAAATCCCCTAGCTATGAAGGCCAACATGCCATTTGCCTTCTTCACCGCCTGCTGTACCTGCATGGCAACTTTCAATGAATGATGTACCATGACACCCAGGTCTCATTGCACATCCCCTTTTTCTATTCTGTCGCCATTCAGATAATATTCTGCCCTCGTGTTTTTGCCACTAAAGTGGATAACCTCACATTTATCCACATTATACTGCATCTGCCATGCATTTGCCAATTCACCTAACCTGTCCAAGTCACCCTGCAGCCTCTTAGCATCCGTCACCCAGCTTAGTGTCATCTGCAAACTTGGAGATATTACAAGAGTGGCTTAAATGGCCAAAACTGGCATAGGTGGCTTGTAACGCCCCCTTTTGAAAAAAACTAAACTAAACTAAAAAAAATCCCAACTAACTCACTTACATTGGTGCAAATTGAATGTGCAAAATGGGGATTTTTAAGATACTCCAGAAAAATCAAGTTGCTCCAAAAACAAAACGGAGCAACTCCTGGCCAATTTTGGGCCCTAAGATTCTAGATTTCGATAAGGTTAACTTTAACAGGTGAGACAGAGGCTGACGACAACAAACTGGTCAAAACCGTTGTCGGATACAACTACAGATAAACAGTGCAAGGTGTTCAAAAAATAATTGAGCATAATACAGGTGCAGTATATACCCCTAAGGGGCAAGAGCTCCTTTTACCAAATAAAACAACCATGGACGACGAAAGTGGTAGGAGATAACATAAAACTAAAGGAAAGAGCATACAAAGAGGCAAAGAATAGTGTGGATCCAGGGGACTTTGAAAGATATAACGAATAACAAAGGAAGACAAAAAAGATAGTAAGAGCTGCAAAAACGAAATATGAAAAGAACCTTGCAAAGGATATCAAGATTAACACAAAATGTTTTTATGATTGTATTAGAAGAAAAAGGTTTATCAAGGGTAATGTGGGCCCTTTAAAAACAGATTGCAAATGAAAATAAGCAAATGGTAGACTTGTTGAATAATTACTTTGCATGAGGATAATAGTAGAGGATAATATACTTTACATTTCAGGGAAACTAATAATGACTCAAGGACTGGAACTCACTAAAGTTAACATAAACAAGAAGACAGTATTAGAAAAAATAATGGCACTAAAGGCTGATGGTTTCCACCCCAGGGGTTTAAAGTAGGTGAGGAAATTGTAGATGCTTTAGCTAGAATCTTCCAAAACACCCTTGATTCAGGAATTGTCCCTTTAGATTGTAAAACTGCAAATGTAACTCCATTGTTTAAGGTGAGAGAAACCAGGAAATTATAGACTAATAGTCTAACATTTGTTGTGGGGAAATTATTGGAATCTATAATTAAGGACAGAGTGACTGGATACTTCGAGAAAATTAAGCTTATTAGAGAGAGGCAACATGGTATTGTAAAGGGTAGGTCATGTCTAACAAAACTAATTGAATTTTTTGAGGAAGTAACTAAAGTCTCCACTCCTCATTAAATTTATTAATAACTTAGATAACATAATAGAGAGCCATATAGCCAAGTTTACTGCTAACACAAAGATTGATGGCATACTAAATAGTATAGACGGGAGCATAAAATGTATGAGGGCATCTATTTTCAACCAAAAAAGGATAGATCCGAATATTTTTTTTAAATGGTGAAAAGCTAGGAACCGTGGAGGGTTAAAGAGATTTAGGGGTCCATGTACTCAGATCACTAAAATGTAGTGGTCAGACACAAAAAATAATCAAAAAGGCTAATGGATTGAAAGCCTTTATATCTAGAGGGATAGAATGTAAAGGGGAGGACGTTTTGCTACAGCTATACACAGCCCTGGTTAGACCACCTCTAGAGTACTGTCTCCAGTTTTGGGCACCGCACCTTAGGAAGGATATATTGACTTTGGAAGGACTGCAGCGCAAATTCACCAGAATCATAGAATCATAGAAATTTACAGCACGGAAGCAGGCCATTTCGGCCCGTTGTGTCCGTGCCGGCCGACCAAGAGCTATCTAGCCTAATCCCACTTTCCAGCTCTTGGTCAGTAACCCTGTAGGTTACAACATTTTAAGTGCACATCCAAGTATCTTTTAAATGTGGTGAAGGTTTCTGCCTCTACCACCTTTTCAGGCAGTGAGTTCCAGACCCCACAACCTTCTGGGTGAAGAAATTTCCTCTCAAATCTCTTCTAAACCTTCCCCCAATTACTTTAAATCTATGCCCCCTGGTTGTTGACCCCTCTGCCAAGGGAAACAGGTCCTTCCTATCCACTCTATCCAGGACCCTCATAATTTTATACACCTCAATCAGGTCTCCAAAGAAAATAGACCCAGCATCTCCAATCTTTCCTCATAGCCAAAATTCTCCAGTCCAGGCAACATTTTTGTAAATCTCCTCTGCACCCTTTCCCGTGCAATCACATCTTTCCTGTAATGTGGTGACCAGAACTGCACATAGTACTCCAGCTGTGGCCTAACCAGTGTTTTATACAGTTCAAGCATAACCTCCTTGCCATTGTATTCCATGCCTTGACTTATAGAGGCAAGTATTCCATATGCTTTCTTATCACTTTATCTACTGTAATGTTTGTAGCTCCACACTGTGGACGTATTGTGTTACTACACCAGAGTGTTTAATAAACAGTCAGGTCACCTGACAAGAAGCAGGCTTCCACAGACTTCTAGAGAGTTCCGGAAGCTGCTCCATCTTAAAGGCTTGTGTGTAGTGTGGCTCTGTGAATCTATCACATCTACCTGGCTTGCTACCTTCAGGGATCTGTGGACTTGCAGTCCAAGGTCCTTTTGTTCCACTACACTTTTCAGTGTTGTACCATTTAATGTTTATCCTCATGCCTTGTTATACCTCCCCAAATGCATTACCTCACACTTACCTGGATTGAAATCCATTTGTCACTGTTCTGCCCACCTGACTAGTACATTGCTATCTTCCTGCAGTCTGCAGTTTTCTTCTTCATTATCAACCACACAGCCTATTTTAGTGTCACCTGCAAACTTCTTAATCATACCCCCAACATTCAAGTCCAAGTCATTGATATATACCACAAAAGGCAAGGGACTCAAGGGGTATGGTGAGAAAGCAGGAATGGGGTACTGAAGTTGCATGTTCAGCCATGACCTCATTGAATGGCGGTGCAGGCTAGAAGGGCCGAATGGCCTACTCCTGCACCTATTTTCTATGTTTCTATGTTTCTATGTTTCTATGGACCCAGCACTGAGCCCTGCGGAACCCCACTGAATACAGCCTTCCAAAACACCCATCAACCATTACTCTTTGCTTCCTGCCTCCGAGCCAATTTTGGATCCAACTTGCCACTTTGCCCTGGATCCCATGGGCTATTACTTTCGTGACTAGTCTGCCACGTTGGACCTTATCAAAAGCTTTGCTAAAATCCATATAGACTACATCATATGCAATGCCCTCATCAACCCTCCTGGTTACCTTCTCGAAAAATGCAATCAAGTTAGTCAGACATGATCTTCCCTGACAAATCCATGTGGACTGTCCTTGATTAATCCATGTTTTTCTACATGAAGTTTGTTATCCTGTTTATCACTAATTTTCCCATCACCAAGGTAAGGCTGACTGGCCTATAATTACTCAGTCTATCCCATTCTCCCTTTTTAAACAAAGGTACCACATTAGCAGTCCTCCAGTCCTCTGGCACCACACCTGTAGCCAGAGAGGTTTGGAAAATGATGATCAGAACCTCTGCTATTTGTTCTTTTGCTTCTCTTAACAGCCTGTTAATGTTATCAGGGCTCCAAGGGTTAAATTATAAGGAGAGTTTACATGTGTTACCTGGAATATAGAAGGTTAGGGGATGATTTGATTGTGATTTTTAGGATTTTGAAAGGTATTGATAGGGTAGAGAAAAACTTTTTCCGCTGATGGGAGTCCAGGATAAGGGAACATAACCTTAAAAACAGAGCCATGCCATTGAGAGAGAACATTTCTTCACACAAAGGGTGGTCGAAGTGTGGAACTCTCTCACAAAAAGCAGTAGATGCTAGCTCAATTAATAATTTAAACTCTGAGATCAATAGATTTGTGCTAGCCAAGGATATTAAGGGATATGGAACCAAGGCAGGTGGATGGAGTTAGATACAGATCAGCCCATGGTCTTATTGAATGGCGGAACAGGCTCGAGGGGTTGAATGGCCTATGTTCCTAAGCCCCACCCCAGACTCGAGGATATAATCTAGGCCGACACTTCAGTGCACTACTGAGCGATTGCTGCACTGTCGGAGTTGCTATCTTGTGGATGAGACGTTAAATTAAGGCTCCATCTACCCTCTCAGGTGATGTAAAAAATCCCATGGCATTATTTGAAAAAGAGCAACAGAGTTCTTCTAGAGTCCTGGCCAACATTTATCCCTCAACCTACAGGTTATTTGGTCATTTATCTCATTGCTCTTTCTGGGATCTTACTGTGAGCAAATTGGCTGTTGTGTTTCCTATCATCATCATAGGCAGTCCCTCGGAATCGAGGAAGACTTGCTTCCACTCCTGAAGTGAGTTCTTTGGTGGCTGAACAGTTCAATACGAGAGCCACAGACTCTGTCGCAGGTGGGACAGATAGTCGTTGAGGAAAGGGGTGGGTGGGACTGGTTTGCCGCACGCTCTTTCCGCTGCCTGCGCTTGATTTCTGCATGCTCTCTGCATTGAGACTCGAGGTGCTCAGCGCCCTCCCGGATGCACTTTCTCCACTTAGGGCGGTCTTTGGCCAGAGACTTCCAGGTGTCAATGGGGATGTCGCACTTTATCAGGGAGGCTTTGAGGGTGTCCTTGTAACATTTCCGCTGCCTACCTTTGGCTCATTTGCCGTGAAGGAGCTCTGCGTAGAGCACTTGCTTTGGGAGTCTTGAGTCTGGCATGCGAACTATGTGGCCTGCCCAGCGGAGCTGATCGAGTCTGGTCAGCGCTTCAATGCTGGGGATGTTAGCCTGGACGAGGACATTGATGTTGGTGTGCCTGTACTCCCAGGGGGTTTGTAGGATCTTGCGGAGGCATCGTTGGTGGTATTTCTCCAGCGACTTGAGGTATCTACTGTTCATGGTCCACGTCTCTGAGCCATACAGGAGGGCGGGTATTACTACAGCCCTGTAGACCATGAGCTTGGTGGCAGTTTTGAGGGCCTGGTCTTCAAACATTCTTTTCCTCAGGTGGCCAAAGGCTGCACTGGCACACTGGGGGCAGTGTTGGATCTCGTTGTCGATGCCTGCTCTTGTTGATAGGAGATAAGGGAAATGGTTCATGTTGTCCAGGGCCGCGCCGTGGATCTTGATGACTGGGGGGCAATGCTGTGCGACAAGGACAGGCTGGTGGCGGACCTTTGTCTTACGGATGTTTAGAGTAAGGCCCATGCTTTCGTACGCCTCAGTAAATACGTCGACTATGATCAGGAGTTCAGCCTCTGTATCTGCGCAGTCGCAGGCGTCGTCCGCGTACTGTAGCTCGATGACAGAGGTTGGGGTGGTCTTGGACCTGGCCTGGAGATGGCGAAGGTTGAACAGGTTCCCACTGGTTCTGTAGTTTAGTTCCACTCCAGTGGGAAGCTTGTTGACTGTGAGGTGGAGCATGGCGGCGAGAAAGATTGAGAAGAGGGTTGGGGGTGTTGACGCAGCCCTGTTTGACCTCGGTCCAGACGTGGATTGGGTCTGTAATGGATCCGTTGGTAAGGATCACGGCCTGCATGTCGTCCCAGAGCAGGTGGAGGATGGTGACGAACTTTTGGGGGCATCCGAAACGGAAGAGGACGCTCCATAGACCCTCGCGGTTGACAGTGTCAAAGGCCTTTGTAAGGTCGAAGAAGGCCATGTAACAGAAAGCATTTTTCCTGTAGCTGTATATTACAATGGTTACGACATTTCAAGAGTACTTAATTGATTGTGAAGCACTTTGGGATTATATGAGGATGCTAAATGTGATCCATAAGTGCAAATTATTTTGTTCTTTAAGGTGATAGTATGGTTAATGTCAGTTTCATTTAACACAACTGCAAAAAAAAGTACTTATTTCATGCTTGTCATTGAGATCAACAGCAAACACATTGGAGGAGGGTATTTTTTTCTTTTTCAGCTGGAATGAATTTTGACCTGGAAGTTCAACTTGGACTATAATTGTCAGACTGCTGAATGCCCTGAGTTCAACAGATTTTCACTAGATAGCCACTCAGAATATGACAGTGTAGTCTCATGATGCCTTTTTATCAACAGCTTTTGGAAGAGCCCACATTCACAAAAGCTAGGGGACAAAATTTCCTTTGGTTGCTAAGTGTCAGTGACATTGTAAATTTTCTACGTTAACTATTTCTAAAACCACAAGCGCATTCAAATAGAACAGATTTATATCTTCCCATTTAAATATAAATGCAAGTTGTTGTTGTTCTCTTAACAATGTCGCTAACACAAAGTGACCAGAGGAAATTCCCCGGATAATTTGCTGGATACATTTAAAAAAAGATAACTGAATGTTGTTTTCAAAAGCTTCCACTGAATCAGTATGGAAAAATAAAGGGGTATAGTTTAAACCTGCTGCCCAGGTGTAAAACTGGAGTCGTGGATATATAAATACCCTGCTTTTCATTACTAAATGGAAAACAAGTAGTAAACATTTTTAGTTTCATTGTACATCCAATATAAACACTGTGAAGTAGATTTTGCATGGTTCTTGATGATTGGAGAATCAGATGTAGAGGTCTGTACATTCCAACTCGTGGCACTCCCCCTTTTCTGGCAATTAAAATTAATCCCTGGAAAAACTGGGAATATTCGCAAATCAGGCTCAATGACCTCTGCACTCGATTCTCCGCTCCATACTTCCGTCTGTGTCCGAGAGTGGGGCATAGCAAAATTTACCCTTATATAAACAGGAGAGACAGTCTAATTGTTTCAGAGGAGTTTAGACATCATTGTAGGAGAGTTAGGTGTCTTTTAGCAGATCTTTCAATGGCACTCTGCTTTCCTTGATTAAAAAGTACAAACCTATATACCAAGCACCGTCAAGCACACATCATCCAGCTACTTACAAGCATCATCCACCATGTCACTTGGATTGGTATAAAAGTACTGTTGTAGTGACCCTTTCCATACAGCATGTAGATATTAGGTACAAAAATTCAAAACTATAGATAATTAATAGTAGTTAGTGGCCCCTTTGGGCAGGAGGTGGTACTACAGTATTTAATGATTAATAAGATCTCCTTTACCACTCCTCCTCTCTCGAGGCTCAAGTTAGTTATGCTCAGGTTTAATGTTAAACCTAACTATGCCCACAGAGAGGCAAGGTTAATTTTAACATGCTGAAGGATAAAACTCTCTCTTTACTGACAATATCGAAGGATCTATATCCTCAAGTGTTACTTCACGAGTGACTTATTTCAAACTGACCAACAAATTAAGAATGAATACATAGGAGTGTTTACAAGGCAGCAATCAATTCATTACATTTTGATGCTGTCATAAACCACAATAGAGGAGCTTGAAGGATTTATAAACCTTGAGATGAGATGACAACCTTGAAATCATGCCTGGTATTTGTTGTTTTAATAATATGTGTGGTTTTAATTTTAGATACATTTTGATGCTAGCGACGCCTTTTCTCAGTAAAGTTGCTGACTATCTGAAGGCCCATAATGATGTTCATACTGCAGGATTAGCATTATTTCAGGTTTACAGAGCAACAGCTTGCAATTGATTACAAAACCAGAAAATTGTACACCCAGCAAACAGAATTAAACAATCATTCTTCTTCAGTTTAATTTTTTTTTTAAAGTGAGAATATTTGTCCTTCGAATCAACGAATTATTCAGCTGTCGTTGTTTGCATTCTAAAACTGAAATACAGTATTCAGTGGATAGCAAAGCACCACTTAAAAATATTCAAGGCAGCATTGGGGACTTAATGAGAAAGAAAGACATAGGTTGAAGTTTCCTCAGGAGTTGCTCCTTTTTTTTGGAGCAACTTGATTTTTCTGGACTATCTTTTTAGTTGCAATTCTGGCCATTTTTAATTTGCGCCAGTGTAAGTGAGTTAGTTAGGTTTTTTTTAGTTCTTTTTTTTTCAAAAGGGGACGTTCCCAGCCACTTACCCCTGTTTTAGGTGTTTAGCCAGCAAATAGTTGCTCTAAACTGACTTGGGCCGGCGTGTGTTGCCACTTCTGTCCGCACAGAAAAACCTTACCTAGAGTTAGGGAATCGGCGCAAGTAACGACATTTAAAGCACCACCAAGCACCAAACAAAGCACAAAAAGTAATAAGCGATAATTAACAAATAAAAAATAGAAGAAACCCTGCACCTAAAGCACCAAGACCAAAATAATAAGCAATCAATCAATCAATAACAAATAAAAAATACAAGTCTTACCAAAACACGGCCCAGGAAGGCAGTAGGCCGCCAATGAGGGAGGCTAGGGCTACAGGGCTGGGGAAGGGGGGGGGGGAGAGGAGGAGGGGTGGAGGGAGGGAGGGGGAGAGGAGAGGAGTGGGAGGGGGGAGAGAGGAGGAGGGGGGGAGGGGGGAGAGAGGAGGAGGGGGGAGGGGGGAGAGAGGAGGAGGGGGGGGAGGGAGAGAGGAGAGGAGGGGGAGGGGGGAGAGAGGAGGAGGGGGGAGGGAGGGGGGGAGAGGAGAGGAGTGGGGGGGAGAGAGGAAGGGGGGGGGAGAGGAGAGGAGTGGGGGGGGGGAGAGGAGGAGGGGGGAGGGAGGGGGGGAGAGGAGAGGAGTGGGGGGGAGAGAGGAGGAGGGGGTGGAGAGGAGAGGAGTGGGGGGGGTGGGAAAGGAGGTGGAAGTATTCTCTTGATCAATGGTACAAATCCTCTGGAAGATCTGAAGCCAGCCCCTTGGACTTCAGTATCCTGAGGATCTTGTTCGCCCGAGATACGGTGGATGCTCCCTCTGCTCAGGCGCATCTGTTCTTGCTGTCGGGGGCCGCTTACTGGGCTGCCTGCGCGACGCAGTTACTCCCGTCCTCACTCACAGAGGGTCTGGCTTCACGTTTGGGGCACTGATCTTGGAGGGCTTTGGTGATGACCGCTTGCTGATGACAATGGTCCACAAAGCCCTTCAGAGTCCTGTAAGAGTTTGGCACGTCTAGACTGATGTCTGGAATGGCATCAAACACCCACATGAATTCCCGGTTCATCTGGTCCAGAGTTACAAACTCTTCAGGAGTTTTACAATCAGATCAGAGTTGATGCAGCCTGCAGAGCACACTCTGGCCGCCGATGAGGGAGCTCATTCGGCCAGGGCTAGGGGCGGTGTGCTTTGGGCCCCTCCCACACAGCCTACAGCACGCGTTTGCAGAAACGGCCTGCCAGGAGCTACTGCATATGTGCGCAGACTCTAGTGCACGTGTGCAGAGGTCCCGGCACTGTTTTTAGCACCGGGACCTGGCTCCGTCCACCACGCGTTCCAACGTGCTGTGCCACAGGCCACAGGCCTGGAACCAACGGAGAAAATATGGAGGGAAGAAATCGGCGCCGTTTCTGTTCTACAAAGTCGGCGCACCCTAGTAGAGGGGGCATACTTGGACCCATAGAAAGGGAGACCCACAATGAGGCAACAGGCAGAGAGACCAAGTGAGGTGGAGGCTAAGAGCAAATGAGAAACAGAGAATGAAAGAAACACATCGTGAGAGACACAGAATGACACAGAGAGCGTGAAATTGAGATGGAGACAAAGCAAGAGAGAAAAAATAAACAGATTAAGGGACAGAGAGAGATGGATAGAATGAGAGAGATGATGACAAAACGAGATGAAGACAAAAGGAGATTGAGACACATAAGAGATAATCTTTTGAGCAGTGGAACCTCGACTGTGAGTTAACAATATATGCTGGCGAGGACAAGAATTTCCCACCATAGGTGCACACTCAGAAAATGACCCTCATAGAATAAGTGTCTAAAGACAGATAGAATTGAAGCAGAGAAAGAATCACAGAGGACACGGAATTACATAGAATCTACAGCACAGAAACAGGCCATTCGGCTCAACTGGTTTATGCCGGTGTTTATGCTCCACTTGAGCCTCCTCCCACTCTACTTCATTTAACCCCATCAGCATCTCCCTCTACAGAGCACACAGAATGAGACAGAGAAACTGACACAAAGCACACAGAATGAGACAGATGAAGAGAAGAAGAGGGCACAGAAATGAGACTGAGAAAGAAACACAGAACACAGCCGTGTACAAGATATGCAAACAAATGTAATTGCTAGTTCTAATGTGGAGGAGAATGACTGAATAATCAAACACATGTTATGGGAATCCTGCATTTACAATTGTGCAGTGTATTATTGTAAATCCTACAACGCCCAGCTTTGTAGAAACATGTTGACCCCCTCTGTACATTGCAAATAAATCAAAATAGCTTAGATATGTTAAGTTGGTGTTCATTAACTACTTTTTTCAGCCAGGTATTCCTGGTTCACAACCTCTCTGAACAGTTCCTGTCTCAGTATCCTGGTTGACATCATCACAAACACGTTATGAAAGAACTCACAGAGTGGAAGCATCTATTAGCACGGAGCTAACTGTATCACAATGTTTATATTGAAAGATTAAACCGGACTTTTCTTGAGAAGTATTCAAAATCTTGGGATCTAAATGGAATCAGTCAAATTGTAGCCTTTAGGAAAACTTTTCACTGAGTCCAAACTGTTGCTTCATCAGGTGTGTGTCACGATGATAACAGATTGCAATAGAACCCCTCATTAAAGTTAATTACCTCGTGTGGAAAAAATAGTAAAATATTCCAACATAATATGTACTTTATCAGGAAGATACCTTCTTAAAATTAGATCTTATTTGTCTCTGGGGAGCAAGTCATTTCCTTTCATGGGTTTTATTTGTTGACCTGGAGCACAGTATAGAGGACGAGAGGAGACCTATCATTTTTATGCTAAGTGGGAGTAGCTATGGTACGTTATTAATAGGGATGAACATGAAAGGACATCACTTTTATTTAGAAGTCTGAATGCAATTAGAGTCCCTTGGGTGGATATCAAACCAAAAATATTTTTACAAGCTTGTTAATTTAAAACCACCAAAATTGCTTCAGAAAACTTCTCATCTACTCAGTTCCCCAGGGTTTTCTGTGCATGTGGTTGGGGAGGGGCTGGGGAGGTAAATTCTTAAAACAGGTTCCTCCCAAAAACTGATTAAGTATTAAGATTACTGATTTAAAGGAGACAAGTCAAGGGATGCTTCAGAACTAGAGGTGAAAATTCCCCAATCCAGTTCTTAAGTCTGTCTGACATGTATGTTTGTTCTGTAGTCAAATGCTAGTTTAAGTATAAGCATTTTCTGTATGTAATACATGAATAGTTCAGAATTCTACTTGTCACCCACAGAACTACCTGCTTTAAAATTCTATAATCTGGGGCTTATTGATGACATGCTGATTTTGGAAGGCATCAAATGAAGCATAAGAATGTAAAAATACAAGCAAGGAAAATAAAAAATAATTCAGCCCTTCTAGCTTGCTCTGCCACTTAAACCTGCTCAGACCGCTCTTATCTCCCTCTAAAATTGGTGCCAAACTTATATCCCTGTACACCCCACTTTCTCTTTTGGTGGACAAACAATCAGGTGCAGCCAGAGGCAAACACAACAAGAACAGTTTTCTCAGGAATCGCCTGGTGCAAATGACTCTGCTGGTTGTTAATGAGCAAATGACTCTGCAGAAAGAACTGGAGACTTTGTCCTGGAACGTCAACAGGTGAACCACTTTCCCATGAGCGAACACACAGTCCAATAGTCCTAGTCCAGCAAGTGAGACTTGAATTTCTAATAGAATTAATAGAGGGTGACAGGTGCTAACACAGCCTGCAACAAAGTTCTCGAAGTGATGTGCGAAGATGCTTGTGTTCCTGAGATAAAGACAGAGATCTAGCTTATGTGACATCCCTTTCTAAAGCTACATTGGCTACATGTGTAGCGAGTTGGTCTTACTGCAGGTGAAGGGTCCACAGCCAGATAGGGAATGGAAGACCAGCAGGAAGAGCAGTGCAAGGAAGGTAGTGCAGGGGTCCCCTGCGGTCATCCCCTGCAAAACAGATACGCCGTTTTGAGTACTGTTGAGGGGGATGACTCATCAGGGGAGGGCAGCAGCAGCCAAATTCATGGCACCATGGCTGGCTCTGCTGCACAGGAGGGCGGGAAAAAGAATGGGAGAGCTATAGTGATAGGGGATTCAATTGTAAGGGGAATAGATAGGTGTTTCTGCGGCCGCAACCGAGACTCCAGAATGGTATGTTGCCTTCCTGGTGCAAAGGTCAAGGATGTCTCGGAGCGGGTGCAGGACATTCTGAAAAGGGAGGGTGAACAGCCAGTTGTCGTGGTGCACATTGGTACCAACGATATAGGTAAAAAAGGGATGAGGTTCTACGAGACAAAGTTAAGGAGCTAGGAGCTAAATTAAAAAGTAGGACCTCAAAAGTAGTAATCTCGGGATTGCTACCAGTGCCACGTGCTAGTCAGAGTAGGAACCGCAGGATAGCTCAGATGGATACGTGGCTTGAGCAGTGATGCAACAGGGAGGGATTCAAATTCCTGGAGCATTGGAACCGGTTCTGGGCGAGGTGGGACCAGTACAAACCGGACGGTCTGCACCTAGGTAAGACCGGAATCAATGTCCTAGGGGGAGTGTTTGCGAGTGCTGTTGGGGAGGAGTTAAACTAATATGGCAGGGGGATGGGAATCAATGCAGGGAGACAGAGGGAAACAAAAAGGAGGCAAAAAACAGAAAGGAGATGAGTAAAAGTGGAGGGCAGAGAAACTCAAGGCAAAAAACAAAAAGGGCCACTGTACAGCAAAATTCTAAAGGGTCAAAGTGTAATAAAAAGGCAAGCATGAAAGCTCGGTGTCTCAATGCAAGGAGTATTTGGAACACAGGAGAGGGCTCTGAGCTAATTAGAATGGGTGAGAGCTCAGATGAACAGGATCATAAGAAAGAATGCAAAAGGCAGGAGGCAACAGAGCAGAGTAGCACTGGGGTAAGTGTAAACCACAAGGTGATAGGAAGGGACAATATGTATGAATATAAAGGGGCTGCAGGAGGGGTCAAAACTAAAAATCATGGTTTAAAAACTAGTATTAAAACACTCTACCTAAACGCACGCAGCATTCGAAATAAAGTAAATGAGTTGACGGCACAAATCATTACAAATGGATATGATTTGATGGCCATTACAGAAACGTGGTTGCAGGGTGGCCAAGACTGGGAATTAAACATACAGGGGTACATCTGACAATTTGGAAAGATAGACAAGAAAGGAAAGGAGGTGGGGTAGGGGTAGCTCTGTTAATAAAGAAAGATATCAGGGCAGTTGTGAGAGACGATATTGGCTCCAATGAACAAAATGTTGAATCATTGTGGGTGGAGATTAGAGATAGTAAGGGGAAAAAGTCACTGGTGGGCGTAGTTTATAGGCCCCCAAATAATAACTTCACGGTGGGGTGGGCAATAATCAAGGGAATAATGGAGACATGTGAAAAAGGAACGGCAGTAATCATGGGGGATTTTAACCTACATATCGATTGGTCAAATCAAATCGCACGGGGTAGCCTTGAGGAGGAATTCATAGAATGCATACGGGATTGTTTCTTAGAACAATATGTTACAGAACCTACAAGGGAGCAAGCGATCTTAGATCTGGTCCTGTGCAATGAGACAGGAATAATAAACGATCTCCTAGTAAAAGATCCTCTCGGAATGAGTGATCACAGTATGGTTGAATTTGTAATACAGATTGATGGTGAGGAAGTAGTGTCTCAAACGAGTGTACCATGCTTAAACAAAGGGGACTAAAGTGGGATGAGGGCAGAGTAGGCTAAAGTAGACTGGAACCACAGACTAAACGATGGCACAATTGAGGAACAGTGGAGGACTTTTAAGGAGCTCTTTCATAGTGCTCAACAAAAATATATTCCAGTGAAAAAGAAGGGCGGTAAGAGAAGGGATAACCAGCCGTGGATAACCAAGGAAATAAAGGAGAGTATCAAATTAAAAACCAATGCGTATAAGGTGGCCAAGGTTAGTGGGAAACTAGAAGATTGGGAAAATTTTAAACGACAGCAAAGAATGACTAAGAAAGCAATAAAGAAAGGAAAGATAGATTACGAAAGTAAACTTGCACAAAACATAAAAACAGATAGTAAAAGCTTTTACAAATATCTCAAACGGAAAAGAGTGACTAAAGTAAATGTTGGTCCCTTAGAAGATGAGAAGGGGGATTTAATAATGGGAAATGTGGAAATGGCTGAGACCTTAAACAATTATTTTGCTTCGGTCTTCACAGTGGAAGACACAAAAACCATGCCAAAAATTGCTGGTCACAGGAATGTGGGAAGGGAGGACCTTGAGACAATCACTATCACTAGGGGGGTAGTGCTGGACAAGCTAATGGGACTCAAGGTAGACAAGTCCCCTGGTCCTGATGAAATGCATCCCAGGGTATTAAAAGAGATGGCGGAAGTTATAGCAGATGCACTTGTTATAATCTACCAAAATTCTCTGGACTCTGGGGAGGTACCAGCAGATTGGAAAGCAGCTAATGTAATGCCTCTGTTTAAAAAAGGGGGCAGACAAAAGGCAGGTAACTATAAGCCGGTTAGTTTAACATCTGTAGTGGGGAAAATGCTTGACGCTATCATTAAGGAAGAAATAGCGGGACATCTGGATAGGAATAGTGCAATCGAGCAGACGCAACATGGATTCATGAAGGGGAAATCATGTTTAACTAATTTACTGGAATTCTTTGAGGATATAACGAGCATGGTGGATAGAGGTATACCGATGGATGTGGTGTATTTAGATTTCCAAAAGGCATTCGATACGGTGTCACAAAAAAGATTACTGCAGAAGATAAAGGTACGCGGAGTCAGAGGAAATGTATTAACATGGATAGAGAATTGGCTGGCTGACAGAAAGCAGAGAGTCGGGATAAATGGGTCCTTTTCGGGTTGGAAATCAGTGGTTAGTGATGTGCCACAGGGATCAGTGCTGGGACCACAACTGTTTGCAATATACATAGATGACCTGGAAGAGAGGACAGAGTGTAGTGTAACAAAATTTACAGATGACGCAAAGATTAGTGGGAAAGCCGGTTGTGTCGAGGACACAGAGAGGCTGCAAAGAGATTTAGATAGGTTAAGCGAATGGGCTAAGGTTTGGCAGGCGGAATACAATGTCGGAAAATGTGAAAGGGAATATTATTTGAATGGGGAGAAATTACAACATGCTGCGGTGCAGAGGGACCTGGAGGTCCTTGTGCATGAATCCCAAAAAGTTAGTTTGCAGGTGCAGCAGGTAATCAGGAAGGCGAATGGAATGTTGGCCTTCATTGCGAGAGGGATGGAGTACAAAAGCAGAGAGGTCCTGCTGCAATTGTACAGGGTATTGGTGAGGCCGCACCTGGAATACTGCGTGCAGTTTTGGTCACCTTACTTAAGGAAGGATATACTAGCTTTGGAGGGGGTACAGAGACGATTCACTCGGCTGATTCTGGAGATGAGGGGGTTACCTTATGATGATACATTGAGTAGACTGGGTCTTTACTGGTTGGAGTTCAGAAGGATGAGGGGTGATCTTATAGAAACATTTAAAATAATGAAAGGGATAGACAAGATAGAGGCAGAGAGGTTGTTTCCACTGGTCGGGGAGACGAGAACTCGGGGGCACAGCCTCAAAATACGGGGGAGCCAATTTAAAACTGAGTTGAGAAGGAATTTCTTCTCCCAGGGGGTTGTGAATCTGTGGAATTCTCTGCCCAAGGAAGCAGTTGAGGCTAGCTCATTGAATGTATTCAAATCACAGATAGATAGATTTTTAACCAATAAGGGAATTAAGGGTTACGGGGAGCGGGCGGGTAAGTGGAGCTGAGTCCACGGCCAGATCAGCCATGATCTTGTTGAATGGCGGAGCAGGCTCGAGCGGCTAGATGGCCTACTCCTATTCCTAATTCTTATGTTCATATGTTCTCATGTACACATACCTGGAGGTTTCTTTAGTTTTCAACCACGTTCCACAATTCAGCATAAAGAACTTTTCACATCGTGAAAACATTTGGAGCATGGGGTAAATTGTGATCCTTAGAAATTTCCCCGCACAGAGTTTCACATGCGAGAATTCAAGTGCGCGCCCAATTCGCTTGCATGCCCAAGAATTTCCGACCATTAAATTCCATGTCTCCTTTAGTCCTTTTTCATCCCCCTGCAAAACAGATACACCGCTTTGGGTACTGCTGGGGGGATGACTCCTCAGGGGAGGGCAGCAGCAGCCAGGTTCATGGCACCATGGCTGGCTCTGTTGCACAGGAGGGCAGGAAAAAGAGTGGGAGAGCTATAGTGATAGGGGATTTGATTGTAAGGGGAATAGATAGGCATTTCTGCGACGCAACCGAGACTCCAGGATGGTATGTTGCCTCCCTGGTGCAATGGTCAAGGATGTCTCGGAGCGGGTGCAGGACATTCTGAAAAGGGAGGATGAACAGCCAGTTGTCGTGGTGCATATAGGTACCAACATAATAAGTAAAAAATGGGATGAGGTCCTACAAGATGAATTTAGGGAGCTCGGAGCTAAATTAAAAAGTAGGACCTCAAAAGTAGTAATCTCAGGATTGCTACCAGTGCCACGTGCTAGTCAGAGTAGGAATTGCAGGATAGCTCAGATGAATACGTGGCTTGAGGAGTGGTGCAAAAGGGAGGGATTCAAATTCCTGGGAAATTGGAACCGGTTCTGGGGGAGGTGGGACCAGTACAAACCGGGCGGTCTGCACCTGGCAAGGACTCGAACCAATGTCCGAGGGGGAGTGTTTGCTGGTGCTGTTGGGGAGGAGTTAAGCTAATATGGCAGGGGGATGGGAACCAATGCAGGGAGACAGAGGGAAATAAAATGGAGGCAGAAGCAAAAGATAGAAAGGAGAATAGTAAAAGTGGAGGACAGAGAAACCCAAGGCAAAAAACAAAAAGGGCCACATTACAGCAAAACTCTAAAGGGGCAAAGTGTGTTAAAAAGACAAGCCTGAAGGCTCTGTGCCTCAAAGCGAGGAGTATTCGGAATAAGGTGGACGAATTAACTGCACAGACAGCAGTTAACGGATATGATGTAATTGGCATCACGGAGACATGGCTCCAGGGTGACCAAGGCTGGGAACTCAACATCCAGGGGTATTCAACATTTAGGAAGGATAGGCAGAGAGGAAAAGGAGGCGGGGTGGCGTTGCTGGTTAAAGAGGAAATTAATGCAATAGTAAGGAGGGACATTAGCCTGGGTGATGTGGAATCGGTATGGGTGGAGTTGCGGAATACCAAAGGGCAGAAAACACGAGTGGGAGTTGTGTACAGACCACCAAAAAGTAGCAGTGAGGTTGGGGACAGCATCAAACAAGAAATAAGGGATGTGTGCAATAAAGGTACAGCAGTTATTATGGGCGACTTTAATCTGCATATTGATTGGGCTAACCAAACTGGTAGCAATGCGGTGAAAGAGGATTTCCTGGAGTGTATTAGGAATGGTTTTCCAGACCACTATGTTGAGGAACTAACTAGAGAGCTGGCCATCCTAATCTGGGTGATGTGTAATGAAAAGGGACTAATTAGCAATCTTGTTGTGCGAGGCCCTTTGGGGAATAGTGACCATAATATGGTAGAATTCTTTATTAAGATGGAGAGTGACACAGTTAATTCGGAAACTAGGGTCCGGAACTTAAGGAAAGGTAACTTCGACAGTATGAGGGGTGAATTAGCTAGATTACACCGGCAAATTATACTTAAAGGGTTGACGGTGGATAAACAATGGCAAACATTTAAAGATCACATGGATGAACTTCAGCAATTGTACATCCCTGGAGTAAAAATAAAACGGGGAAGGTGACTCAACTGTGGCTAACAAGGGAAGTTAAGGATAGTGTTAAAACCAAGGAAGAGGCATATAAATTGGCTAGAAAAAGCAACAAACCTGAGAACTGGGAGAAATTTAGAATTCAACAGGGGAGGACGAAGGGTTTAATTAAGAGGGGGAAAATAGAGTACGAGAGGAAGCTTGCAGGGAACATAAAAACTGACTACAAAAGCTTCTATAAATATGTGAAGAGAAAAAGATTAGTGAAGACAAACATAGGTCCATTGCAGTCGGATTCAGGTGAATTTATAATGGGGAACAAAGAAATGGCAGACCAATTGAACAAATACTTAGGTTCTGTCTTCACGAAGGAAGACACAAATAACCTTCCGAATGTACTAGGGGACAGTGGGTTTAGTGAGAAGGAGGAACTGAAGGATATCCTTATTCGGCGGGAAATTGTGTTAGGGAAATTTATGGGATTGAAGGTCGATAAATCCCCGGGGCCTGATAGTCTGCATCCCAGAGTACTTAAGGAAGTGGCCCTGAAAATAGTGGATGCATTGGTGATCATTTTCCAACAGTCTATCGACTCTGGATCAGTTCCTATGGACTGGAGGGTAGCTAACGGAACACCACGTTTAAAAAAGGAGGGAGAGAGAAAACAGGTAATTATAGACCGGCTAGCCTGACATCAGTCGTGGGGAAAATGTTGGAATCAATCATTAATGATGAAATAGCAGCGTATTTGGAAAGCAGTGACAGGATCGGTCCAAGTCAGCATGGATTTATGAAAGGGAAATCATGCTTGACGAATCTTCTGGAATTTTTTGAGGATGTAACTAGCAGAGTGGACAAGGGAGAACCAGTGGATGTGGTGTATTTGGACTTTCAAAAGGCTTTTGACAAGGTCCCGCACAAGAGATTGGTGTGCAAAATCAATGGTATTGGGGGTAATGTACTGACGTGGATAGAAACTGGTTGGCAGACAGGAAGCAGAGAGTTGGGATAAACCGGTCCTTTTCAGAATGGCAGGCAGTGACTAGTGGAGTGCTGCAGGGCTCAGTGCTGGAAACCCAGCTCTTTACAATATACATTAACGATTTAGATGAAGGAATTGAGTGTAATATATCCAAGTTTGCAGACGGCACTAAACTGGGTGGCGGTGTGAGTTGTGAGGAGGACGCTAAGAGGCTGCAGAGTGACTTGGACAGGTTAGGTGAGTGGGCAAATGCATGGCAGATGCAGTATAATGTGGATAAATGTGAGGTTATCCATTTTGGGGGCAAAAACACAAAGGCAGAATATTATCTGAATGGCGGATTAGGAAAAGGGGAGGTGCAACGAGACTTGGGTGTCATGGTTCATCATTCATTGAAAGTTGGCATGCAGGTACAGCAGGCAGTGAAGAAGGAAAATGGTATGTTTGCCTTCATAGCTAGGGGACTTGAGTATCGGAGCTGGGAGGTCTTACTGCAGTTGTACAGGGCCTTAGTGAGGCTTCAGCTGGAATATTGTGTTGAGTTTTGGTCTCCTAATCTGAGGAAGAATGTTCTTGCTGTTGAGGGAGTGCAGCGAAGGTTCACCAGACTGATTCCAGAGATGGCTGGACTGTCATATGAGGAGAGACTGGATCAACTGGGCCTTTATTCACTGGAGTTTAGAAGGATGAGAGGGAATCTCATAGAAACGTATAAGATTCTGACAGGACTGGACAGGTTAGATGCGGGAAGAATGTTCCCGATGTTGGGGAAGTCCAGAACCAGGGGACATAGTCTTAGGATAAGGGGTATGCCATTTAGGACTGAGATGAGGAGAAACTTCTTCACTCAGAGCGTTGTTAACCTGTGGAATTCCCTGGCACAGAGAGTTGTTGATGCCTGTTCATTGGATATATTCAAGAGGGAGTTAGATATGGCCTTACGACTAAGGGGATCAAGGGGTATGGAGAGAAAGCAGGAAAGGGGTACTGAGGTAATGATCAGCCATGATATTGAATGGCGGTGCAGGCTCGAAGGGCCAAATGGCCTACTCCTGCACCTATTTTCTATGTTTTTATGAAAACAGATTTAACTCCCAGCTTCTCTTCATACCCCACTGACTTATTGCTTTCTCTATATCCTTTCCACCAGCTCGATGTTTTGTTTAAACTAGACAAAATGCTCCATAGGATACATTTTCAGTTACACAGGTACAGAAAGGGTGTAGAAGAATTGGAAAATTCGGTGAATACGACTTAGTCACATCCTGTGGTCAATTCCTTTGACCCATGATGTTCCTTTACAAATTTCCCAGCATTGACACAGGATTGCATTTTTACCTTCAAATCCCATTTTGAATGGATACTGGAGAGGCTCCATGTGTGATGGAGTCATAAAGAGAACAGGCTGTGGATATTTTTTGTTGCTGCAATTTTTACAGTTTCTATTTCATACTCCTGTTTTTATTTGATTTTTTTCAATATTTTCCAGCCCTGTGATGTGGGCAACACAAACCAACTTTAAATGCATGATGTTCATTGCATGTTTTGTCCTGCAGAATTGATCCATTCAACATTGATCGTTTTGTGGGTATGTGAATATGTGGGTACAGAGCAGAATTTAGGAAGTCTGCTCATTGCAGGTGATGTGATGCCAGAGGTCAAGAAAGCAGAAATAACTTAATCCAGGAACAAAAGATAAATAGAACAAATTCAGACAGAAATCTAATGGAAGGAAACCAATAGATCGATCACAGCCAAAGCAGCAGTCAGATCCCTCAGTGGGGATCATTCCTAAACAGGACTGTTCCCTCTTGTCAACTTGATCATCTAAAATAGCACAAATGTGCAATAATGCTAATAATGTGAAGCGTCCTGTGTACAGACAAGCGAGCTTGATATGTGGTAATTGATATTTCTACAAATAAAGGACAGACTGCATAAAATACATACTCGACAAAGAAACCAGCAGTTCTTTTTACCATGTGTAATCTGCTGTATTTGTTGTATTTAGTGTTTCTATCTCACAAGATTTATTTACTTCCTCCCAGTGCACAGTTGGCTGCATTTGTTTTCTTTACGTGTTAACCTTGGGGGACCAGCAATTCCACACTGATAGAATGGCCCTGAAAATCCGTGGGTCTACGGCCGTTGTTCCTCCTGAGGTGTGCGGGCATCAATCAGGAGGTTCGGTGCAGGCTGCTCACAAGCTGTTGCTGCTGGAAGACAGCGGACGTGCAGCAAATTTAAAGGGACAGTGCACACAAACATTTTTTTAGAGGGAACATTGCCTACAGTTGCACTGGCACCGCAACTCTGATGGTAGTGTGGTGGAAGGCCTGTGAATTAGGCTGAGACCCAGATACACCAGGTGTCAGCCTGTGCTGATAGTTTCCAGGGGACCTTGTTTTGGGACAGCACCTGCATCCGTGCCAATATAGGTCCCCTTGTGTGAAAGGTTGGCAGCCCAGGAATTTCTTTAGTTGACCTGCTGAACTAGGGTGGACCGGTACACTGAGAAGGAAGAAGTATTCTATCTCCAGGAATGGTGTAAGTGAGAGCCAATTTGGGGGTTCAGGCATCAGTCCTGGTCTTGACCCCAAAGAATTGATGGAGTACAGGTTGATTTCAGCCCCCTTATGAAAGGGGTGAATAGGCTGTATATTCTTGGTTTCTTGGGAGGGTGGGGGAGATCTGGTGCCCCCACCTGGAGTGGGACAACTCTGGCTGGGATGCCCAGCCTTATGGGACAAGTGGGTGGGCAGGCCCGCCCCATCCTCCTACCCCCCGCCCCCCCCACCCCACCCCCCCCACCGTCATGGTGTAAATCACAAAACCTTTCCCCAACACTCCTGAACCATTGTACCGAGGGAGATTGATGCAATGGTATACACAGATGACTCTGGAACTGAAAGTGCACTGTCCTTTCAGAAAGGGCACGCTGGCTATTGTTGTCACAAAAAAGAAACTTGGAGTTGGTGCCGCCAGTGGCAGGGTGCTGGTCAGAGAGCACTGTCTTGGTTTGGATTTTTCCACGTAAACAGTAATGGAGGACCAAAGCTGCCTGAGATCAGCCTGGATGACATCTTGAATGTCTGATAAATCCACACACAGCAGGGACTCTAGATCAATGCTAACGTTGGCTAGACCAAAATGGAGAGCAGTGCCAAGTCATTTAGATGATAATGCAATGCAGATTGAAGTCCTGCAAAGCCAAACTGCAATATTTTATGCAAGCCAGATATGGAACCTCAAATGCTTGAGAGCATCACACATTTCTCATTGTTCATTGCTGCTGTTCCTGTTGGAATACACATCGTGCAAGATCTCTGTGTTCGGGTTTGTCAATTGAACATCCCCCATCTGCAGCAAAATATCTTGCAAATACCATTCAGTACTATCTGTAAGCAAGACAATCCTGGCCAAGAACTCTAGATTTCTATGTCAGCACTCTTACTGAATGGGAAGTACAGCCCACTTTCTGCTTAGGCACAAATGGATAGCACTAATTAGTAAAATCCACCCCTATATGTACTGTAAGTATGTTTACTGCAATCAACCCATTTCAAAACATATAAATTCGATCATGGTAAACAGCAATTTCATTGCACAGGACTCCTGACTAATCCATCAGTAAAATATTCTGATATCTAGCTCTTAGCATTTGCCCTATTGAATATGGCCATACCATTCCCAAGCTTTTCCTAGAGGCAGTGGCCTATTTTGGGAATCAAATCACTTTCATGCAAAAACTAGATTATTTTGTTCTTTTTGTCCTGCTATGTGTTTTATAGTTAATGGATGAATGATTAAAAGTGTCACAAATTGGGGGTGAAATTGGCCTTCGGCAGTAGTGTGAAACGGACTGATAGGAGGGGAATTTTAACACCCAAGAATGGGGGGTTGGAGTCGAATGGGTAGTAAAAATAGAAAATTGAAGTGTGACAGCAACTCTGCTCTAATGGGCCCAATTCCGGGTTTAAATGTGACGCATTTGGCTGCGTGTGTGCATGTAACCGGCTCAACAGAGTCCCTGTGATAATTAGTACAGCAGGTCTACACATAACACAGGATTTAAGATGATAATTGAATGGAAATGAAGGGATACACCTTCAAAATTAGCTTATGACACCTGTGAGGAACTCCACCAATGAGGCTCACGAACGCTACAACAAGACCTACTTGACCCTCATGTGTGTCATAGAGTAAGCCATCGGAATGTTGAAGATGCACATCAGGTGCCTCGATAGGTCTGGGGGCATGCTTCAGAATCATAGTGCTGTACTGCGTCCAGCAGAGAGGATTAAAGGTGGAAGAGGTCAAAGGCGCGAATCAGGCCTCTTTGGATGAAGAGAATATTGAATATGAGGAGGAGGATGAGATGGGGCACCCATCGCCAGACCAGCTGCGCATCCAGCCATTGCACATCCGCCCAATGGGTACAGTCATGTATTGGCATTCATCATGAAACAAGTGAAAAGGTGAGCTGGCACTTGGGATGTAATGGGCAAGATGTAGAAGGGGTGCTAATCAATATATTTTATGTACTGTTATGAAGCAAAGAAAATTAACAACACAACATTTTGTAAAACACCCATGTGCATGCCCTTGGTGAATTACAATTCCTTTAATGTACGATTCCTACCGCCATGTGGTGCATCCCGTGTGGCTTCAGCAGAGGCAGAAGCAGACTGCTCAGATCCCTGCCCTGGCTGCTCAGGTGCTTTTGGACTGGCTTCTGGAGCCCGAGGGCCCTGCCAAAGACTGCACCTGTGCAGCTGTGCAGGGGCAGACTCGGCCATCAGGAGACAAGGCAGCATGTCAGGTACTGGCTGGTGGAGCGGTTGGCAATGGGTGAGAAGTGGGAGCGCTTTGAGTGGAGTTCCCACTTCCAATATCCCCTTTCACCATCATCCTCTCCTGGGCCAGTGCCACATCGCTCCTACCACTCTACTGCAGACCAATTTGGTGATCAGTGGTGCATTAAAAGGCCATGGGATACGGTATCTGTCATCCTGTTTAAGGTGGCAGACATGTTGGCACACAAAGACTGCACAGTTGTGGTCATTGCCTGCATGGATTCATTTGAAAGCCGTGCTTGAAACCCCAAGGAGTGGGCCACTCCCTCCATGGCAGGCATTCTTGCAACTCCCTGTGCACCCAATCCATTCCTCTATCCTCTCGACGATTGTGGAGAGTGTGGGTGGCACTCCTGTCAGTACCTGGCTAAATTGCTGATGCACATTAGCATTCTCCTTCTCAACGATAGTCCCTGGGGTTCAGCATCTGTGTCCAGCTGAGCAGAGCTTGGAGAGGATTGCACCCACCGACACAGACTCTCCATAGCTGTCCCTGCCACCAGTGTCTGTTCGTGCTCATTTCTGAGGTATAAATCACCAGGTCTAATTGGACCCACCGAATTGCGAGTATCTGTGCTGGTGCATGGCTGTACGTCTTGTGACGGTGCACTCTCAGAGGGAACGAGGTCCTCTGAGGAATGGTCCTCATGCATCTCCAGTGACACTTGCTGTACACTCGAAAGCCCTAGAAGACAAAAGGAAGTGATATGATTTAGTTGCGGCAAAGTAACGATCTTGACAATCACCATACTCAGTCTTCTCATTGTTCAGTCATTGATGAAGTAAAATCAGCATATATGTGTCAGAGATATTTGTAACTCTGTCACCAGCCATCTGCACGTTACCAGTCTCTCCATCTCAGATTGAGAGGTCACAGATGTGCCACTTATCTCCAGCGCCTCCTCCTCTGATTCTGTGATGTACTATTTGTGGCGACCCACCTCCAGTTCTCTCCCTTTCCCTTACATTTTGGGCTCTCTTCTCCTACAAGAAGTTAAAAAGCAAACCTATGAGTGAATGAAATTCGCATATTCACCCAATGGATGCAGTACCATTGGTGAGGGTGACTATGAGATAGATGCATTGCATTACATAAGGATTGGGGGGAATGGCAGTGGTGGATGGATAAATGGAGAGGTGATGAAGTGCATAGAAAGTGAAGGCTGGGTGCTGCAGAAATTTGAGTGGGTGTGGGGAGTGATGTGATGGAGAACGCTTGGCAAGACAGTGTAAAAGGGTGGAGGGGGGTTTACACCCCAGAATGTAGGTGAATCAGCAAATGTATTCACTTTTCCTGACCTGGCTAGGTCATTAAACAGCTTCCTGCACAGTATCCAAGAACAGGATGCAATGCTCCTGCTGCTCACCTTCTCTGCTACCTCCAACCATGCCTTCTTGATGAGAGCAACAGGTTTCTTCCTCTGATTACTGGGGAAAAGTATGTTCCTCCTGCTCCTGACTGCACCCAGCAGTAATTCTAGAGAAGCATCATAAATCTGGGTGCTGCCCTGCTCTTTATGTATCCATCCTAAACAATTTCTGGCTCTTCCAAATTCCATTTCTACATTAGCCCTTTATATACTGGACTTGAGATCGTGTCACGCGGGTGCGTATCACACCTGTTGTGTAACGTGGAGACGCAAAACCCGGAAGTCAAACTTTATTGCCTCAATCAAGCTGATATCGGAGAATCTGAGGCACTGACTTTACTTCTGGGTTTCATGTATGCAATTATCCCCCCTCCTTGTATCCCGCCTTTACGTTAATATCGGGGCCATAGCATTCTACAGCCCGTTCTACACCATGTCCGATTTGCAAAACTTTCGCAAGGCTGGAACACTTGGTAAAACCTCCAAGCAACTATGCTGGCCCATGTGCAATGAGTGACTCAAGGGTTATATGTAAGTCAGGGCTGTCATTAGGCAGGCACATACAAGAAACAGGCGCAGAGACCACATTTGGATTGCATGTGCTGCTATGAATTTGACAGCATAACTGAGACCAAAGAGAAAATTGGATTAATCACGGGAACGGAGGAGAAAAGCTCAATGTTGTGAGAAACATGACTTGAGGGGACCGAGGCAGTGAAGTTACAGCAGCAGTAAAAGTAGAAAAAAAAATTTAAACATGAGGAAGCTAAAGTGCTAGAAATTCGCCAGCCTAACGCATGTTTTAACACGATTTTTTTGCGTTGAAAGTGATTTTTTGTCGTTGAAACAAACCTCACAAAATTCCCTAAAAGTTAAGAATGACAGTTTTGAAATATCGACGAAAAGCGGATTGCCAAGGTGCAATGCAAAAAAAATCGCACCGCCTAAATTTGGCTGTTCGGTGAACCGGTACTCAGGTGAAAAAACAACACATGAGAAAAGCAGGCATTACAGCCTCAGAAACGTCGGTAAGTAGGAAGACCTACAAAAAAGGTAAGCTGAAGTTTTTATTTTTTAACTCTTTTTCAGTGATTCATTACTTAAGTGTATTGTGAATGTTTTCTGATTTTTTATTTTCTGATTTTTGCAAGTTTCTTTTGTGTGTTTACTCCCCTCCCAAGGCCTGTATTTTTGGCGTTGATAGACCTCGAGCTAAAGTTGCCGAGATCACAGTTTCTACCGTGAATCCTTGTGCAATGCCAATTTTTATCGCCAGGCGTATTTTTGTGGCAATTTTACTGCCTTAAAAAATGGCGAAATTTTTATTCTTGTTTTTCCCAAAAAATGATGTTAAAAACCAAATAATGACAAAAACTGAATTTTTAGCCCAATGTGTCCACTCAGCAGAGGGCTATAATAGGTAAAGGGGCATAAACTGGCCAGAAGGGAAGTTAAAATCACCTGGGAGACTACTCCCTTCCCGCAGTCTCCAATTTTAACCTGCTCTTCTGAGTAAATGGGAAGGACATCTGCTGGACACTGGCGGAGACCTTTTTTAAATATGAACAGCATGTCTTTAAATATGTAGATCAGGCCCCGGTAAGGTCATTGCTATTTTAACCAGTGGCCTGAGCTGGAGAAGCATAGAGCGCAGGCAGCACCGGTATTTTATTGCTGTCTGCTAATTTACATCAGCGAAGAGGAGAATCTGTGGTGCTCTTTCCAACACTAAGCTGAACAGGAAGCCGAAGGTTGCATCTGTTACTGCTTGGATTTAAAGAGAACGAGGAACAAACGAGTCAACCTGTAGACCATGTATGGAACAGTTGATGTACTTATGACAGTAATTTATCTGCCACCTGCTCACCAATCAATGTTACTGTATTGCATTCAGCTTTTGTGGAGAAAAGCCATTTAGGACCGAGATGAGGAGGAATTTCTTCACCCAGAGAGTGGTGAACCTGTGGAATTCTCTACCACAGAAAGTTGTTGAGGCTAATTCACTAAATATATTCAAAAAGGAGTTAGATGAAGTCCTTACTACTAGGGGAATCAAGGGGTATGGTGAAAAAGCAGGAATGGGGTACTGAAGTTGCATGTTCAGCCATGAACTCATTGAATGGCGGTGCAGGCTAGAAGGGCCGAATGGCCTACTCCTGCACCTATTTTCTATGTTTCTATGTTTCTATGTTTCTAAAACTCTTGTTGTTCAAAGTGACACAAGCAAAGCTCCGGAGCCTACCTATCGAAGGGATTATCTTTTAAATCAGCTCAGGCTCCAGCTTGTAAAATTTCTACAGATGGAAAAAGGGTTTGGGAACTTGTTTATGCATTTGTGGGGAGTCTGTTGACTGCGTTAGGGAAGTCTGATTTGACCCTACTTTAGATTTTATAGGATCGGAGGAGAAGGGGAGAAGGTGTGAGTGTCAAACAGGGCAAACTGTACACCTCATTGTGCTGAAGAAGGCATGTAGCAGTCACTGTTGTTTAAAGAGTCACCATTCCCTGTGGACGCCATAGATAAAAGGAACACTACATTTCTTCATATACTGAGCCAAGATGGCCCATTTAATGCATTCAAGGATGTACCCACACATCTCATTCTAAAGGAATAGAGACTAAGCGAAGCTATTTAATTTAAATGCTTGTTTACATTTTCATGACGCAGGAAGAAAAAGATATAGCACAGGAACGATCAAACCCAGCGCTTTGTAGTTTCTGAAACTGTTACACTGTAGTCATAATTTTATCAATATGTTGAGGTCACTTTAATCACTAGCTTAGGAGGGTCTGACACCCGAGGGCTTTTTACTGTTTCATGGTGAGGAGAGAGTACTCATAGCAAAAATTTGGCAGATGGAGTATAATGTTGGAAAGTATGAGGTCATGCACTTTGGCAGAAAAAAATCAAGAGCAAGTTATTATTTAAATGGAGAAAGATTGCAAAATGCTGCAGTACAGCAAGACCTGGGGGTACTTGTGCATGAAACACAAAAGGATAGTATGTAGGTACAGCAAGTGATCAGGAAGGCCAATGGAATCTTGGCCTTTATTGCAAAGGGGACGGAGTATAAAAGCAGGGAAGTCTTGCTACAGTTATACAGGGTATTGGTGAGGCCACACCTGGAATTCTGCGTGCAGTTTTGGTTTCCATATTTACGAAAGGATATACCTGTGTTGGAGGCAGTTCAGAGAAGGTTCACTAGGTTGATTCCGGAGATGAGGGAGTTGACTTATGAGGAAAGGTTGAGTAGGTTGGGCCCCTACTCATTGGAATTCAGAAGAATGAGAGGTGATCTTATCGAAACATAGACATAGACATAGAAAATAGGTGCAGGAGTAGGCCATTCAGCCCTTCGAGCCTGCACCACCATTCAATAAGATCATGGCTGATCATTCCCTCAGTAGCCCATTCCTGCTTTCTCTCCATACCCCTTGCTCCCCTTAGCTGTAAGGGCCATAATCTAACTCCTTACGGCTAAGGGGATCAAGGGGTATGGAGATATGGAAACGTATAAGATTGTGAGGGGGCTTGACAAGGTGGATGCAGAGAGGATGTTTCCACTGATGGGGGAGACTAGAATTGGGGGCATGATCTTAGAATAAGGGGCCGCCCATTTAAAACTGAGATGAGGAGAAATTTCTTCTCTTAGAGTGTTGTAAATCTGTGGAATTCGCTGCCTCAGAGAGTTGTGGAAGCTGGGACATTGAATAAATTTAAGACAGAAATAGACAGTTTCTTAACCGATAAGGGGATAAGGGGTTATGGGGAGTGGGCGGGGAAGTGGAGCTGAGTCCATGATCAGATCAACCATGATCTTATTGAATGGTGAAGCAAGCTCGAGGGGCCTTATGGCCTACTCCTGTTCCTATTTCTTATGTTCTAAAGTTCTTATAACTTAAAGAATTCAAATCCACATTTCAGATCTCAGAGATCGAAACACTGAGCATCCAGAGGTGATTCCTAATCCAAACTTCAAACTTACTCTTAAAGTCACTCAGAAGTAATCACTTGCATTATTCTGCACTTTTCATTTGTTACACATTCAGAATTACAATCTCAGGCAGGAGACTTTCAAATAAGCAAACCACCGGGAAAATAAATTAAACCTTACCTACAAATCTCAAGGATTAGTTATCAAGACCAAGGCTTGTGATTAATATAAACACTTCATTAGCTATGTGGATATAATTTTATCTTTACTTTCTGGCTGTTTTACATTTGTCACTTGAAGCATCCTCAAGGAATTGCTGTTTACCATGGTGAAGCGCTGTCAGCAGCTGCACACACGAGTGTGCTTTAGAGAGGGCGGCAAGAGGAGTGACGATCTCCAAAATGGATGAGCGGACGTCAATTCTCGTTGCTGATTGACGTCATGCTCCTAATAATTACAATACTTTCGGCAAGCGCAGACAACGGCAGCGCTGCCAACCTGCCGAAAATGGCGGCCACCATGAGATCCGGCGGCAACGGCAGAAATGATGCAGCTGCCGTTTTCTCCCCCTAAACAGGCCTTAACTGCGCTAAAACTTCCAATTTCCAGGCCAAGGTTTTTAAAACTATTTTTAAAATGTCCTTATGTGCCCAGGGAGAGCAGGATTACTCCTCCAGGTCCCACAAGGAAAGTTTATGCCTCCATTGCCCTTGCTCCCTCGCCCCATTCGCAACTGTGAGACCCTCCCGAAACTTGCTCCCCTCAACTTACTTGAGTGCTCTGGACTTTGCACTCGGCCAGTGGCCTCCTGCACCCCAAGATTCTCCTTCCCTGATCTTGGCCAGCTGCTGCTTACCGCCGCTTTCAAGCGGGCAACTGACCGGGGGCAAGCGATGAAGCCAGGGAGTTAAAATCGCCCCGACATCAGGCTGCCAAGGTCAGGACACTTTGCTGGTCCCCTTGGTCCACACCCGTGTTAACATTGGAGTTGTAATCTTTGCACAATTGTGTCACATTATGAGCAGTAGGATTTGATTCTTTTTTTTAAGTAAATCCCATTTCTACAAAATTGAAATTGGTTTCAGAGATCCACCTTTGGTAACTGCAGTAACAAATGAACCCCTATTGGGATTTACCACCCACAAATACTTCTTGTTTTCTCTATAAAATCTTGACACGGGCTCCCCAACAGCTCAGCAACTTGATCCAATAAGTTGCACAAACCAGGAAGGTTCCATGCTCAATACCCAGCCAGACCCGAGTTGTCTTATCTCACCTCGGGCGGCAGTAAGGGGCAGAGTTCAACTCTGCTGGGTTAGGGAGGGAAACATCACTGGCATTCCCTGGTTATTCAGTAACCCCTGCTGAATCTGGGCAGGTGTTGCTGTTGTGTAAGAACAGGACGGAGTTCAGCTGTGATGCTCTCTGGGGTCAAATATGCTGTTGACACCGGCACCCACTGTCAAGGCTCACTCATTAATGAAAGAAAAAAAAACTTTTAGTTTGGTCTTACCGCAGGTGAAGGGTCCACAGCCAGCTAGGGAATGGAAGACCAGCAGGAAGAGCAGTGCAAGGAAGGTAGTGCAGGGGTCCCCTGCGGTCATTCCCCTGCAAAACAGATACACCGTTTTGAGTACTGTTGAGGGGGATGACTCATCAGGGGAGGGCAGCAGCAGCCAGGTTCATGGCACCGTGGCTGGCTCTGCTGCACAGGAGTGCAGGAAAAAGAGTGGGAGAGCAATAGTGATAGGGGATTCGATTGTAAGGGGAATAGATAGGCGTTTCTGCGGCCACAACCGAAACTCCAGGATGGTATGTTGCCTCCCTGGTGCAAGGGTCAAGGATGTCTCGAAGCGGGTGCAGGACATTCTGAAAAGGGAGGGTGAACAGCCAGTTGTCGTGATGCACATTGGTACCAACGATATAGGTAAAAAAAGGGATGAGGTCCTACGAGAGGTGCTAGGAGCTAAATTAAAACGTAGGACCTCAAAAGTAGTAATCTCGGGATTGCTACCAGTGCCACGTGCTAGTCAGAGTAGGAATCGCAGGATAGCTCAGATGAATACGTGGCTTGAGCAGTGGTGCAGCAGGGAGGGATTCAAATTCCTGGGGCATTAGAACCGGTTCTGGGGGAGGTGAGACCAATACAAAGCGGACGGTCTGCACCGAGGCAGGACCGGAACCAATGTCCTAGGGGGAGTGTTTGCTAGTGCTGTTGGGGAGGAGTTAAACTAATATGGCAGGGGGATGGGAACCAATGCAGGGAGACAGAGGGAAACAAAAAGGAGACAAAAGCAAAAGACAGAAAGGAGATGAGTAAATGTGGAGGGCAGAGAAACCCAAGGGAAAAAACAAAAAGGGCCACTGAATATATAGGGGCTGCAGGAGGGGTCAAAACTAAAAATCATGGTTTAAAAACTAGTATTAAAACACTCTACCTAAATGCACGCAGCATTCAAAATAAAGTAAATGAGTTGACGGCACAAATCATTACAAATGGGTATGATTTGGTGGCCATTACAGAAACGTGGTTGCAAGGTAGCCAAGACTGGGAATTAAACATACAGGGGTGTCTGACGATTCGGAAAGAAAGACAAGAAGGGAAAGGAGGTGGGGTAGCTCTGTTAATAAAGGATATTAGGGCAGTTGTGAGAGATGATATTGGCTCGAATTAACAAAATGTTGAATCATTGTGGGTGGAGATTAGAGATAGTAAGGGGAAAAAGTCACTGGTGGGCGTAGTTTATAGGCCCCCAAATAATAACTTCACGGTGGGGCGGGCAATAATCAAGGGAATAATGAAGGCATGTGAAAAAGCAATGGCAGTAATCATGGGGGATTTTAACCTACATATCGATTGGTCAAATCAAATCGCATGGGGTAGCCTGGAGGAGGAATTCATAGAATGCATACGGGATTGGTTCTTAGAACAGTATGTTACAAAATCTACAAGGGAGCAAGCTATCTTAGATCTGGTCCTGTGTAATGAGACAGGAATAATAAACGATCTCCTAGTAAAAGATCCTCTCGGAATGAGTGATCACAGTATGGTTGAATTTGTAATACAAATTGAGGGTGAGGAAGTAGTGTCTCAAACGAGTGTACTATGCTTAAACAAAGGGGACTACAGTGGGATGAGGGCAGAGTTGGCTAAAGTAGACTGGAAACACAGACTAAACGGTGGCACAATTGAGGAACAGTGTAGGACTTTTAAGGAGCTCTTTCATAGTGCTCAACAAAAATATATTCCAGTGAAAAAGAAGGGCGGTAAGAGAAGGGATAACCAGCCGTGGATAACCAAGGAAATAAAGGAGAGTATCAAATTAAAAACCAATGCATATAAGGTGGACAAGGTTAGTGGGAAACTAGAAGATTGGGAAAATTTTAAACAACAGCAAAGAATGACTAAGAAAGCAATAAAGAAAGGAAATATAGATTACGAGGGTAAACTTGCGCAAAACATAAAAACAAATAGTAAAAGCTTTTACAGATATATAAAACGGAAAAGAGTGACTAAAGTAAATGTTGGTCCCTTAGAAGATGAGAAGGGGGATTTAATAATGGGAAATGTGGAAATGGCTGAGACCTTAAATAATTATTTTGCTTCGGTCTTCACAGTGGAAGACACAAAAACCATGCCAAAAATTGCTGGTCACAGGAATGTGGGAAGGGAGGACCTTGAGACAATCACTATCACTAGGGGGGTAGTGCTGGACAGGCTAATGGGATTCAAGGTAGACAAGTCCCCTGGTCCTGATGAAATGCATTTCAGGGTATTAAAAGAGATGGCGGAAGTTATAGCAGATGCATTAGTTATAATCTATCAAAATTGTCTGGACTCTGGGGAGGTACCAGCGGATTGGAAAGCAGCTAATGTAACTCCTCTGTTTAAAAAAGAGGGCAGACAAAAGGCAGTTAACTATAGGCCGGTTAGTTTAACATCTGTAGTGGGGAAAATGCTTGAAACTGTCATTAAGGAAGAAATAACGGGATAGGAATAGTGCAATCAAGCAGACGCAACATGGATTCATGAAGGGGAAATCATGTTTAACTAATTTACTGGAATTCTTTGAGGATATAATGAGCATGGTGGATAGAGGTGTACCGATGGATGTGGTGTATTTAGATTTCCAAAAGGCATTCGATAAGGTGCCACACAAAAGGTTAATGCAGAAGATAAAGATTCGCGGAGTCAGAGGAAATGTATTAGCATGGATAGAGAATTGGCTGGCTAACAGAAAGCAGAGAGTCTGGATAAATACGTCCTTTTCGGGTTGGAAATCGGTGGTTAGTGGTGTGCCACAGGGATCGGTGCTGGGACCACAACTGTTTACAATATACATAGATGACCTGGAAGAGGGGACAGAGTGTAGTGAAACAAAATTTGCAGATGACACAAAGATTAGTGGGAAAGCGGGTTGTGTAGAGGACACAGAGAGGCTGCACAGAGATTTAGATAGGTTAAGCGAATGGGCTAAGGTTTGGCAGATGGAATACAATGTCGGAAAGTGTGAGGTCATCCACCTTGGAAAAAAAAACAGTAAAGGGGAATATTATTTGAATGGGGAGAAATTACAACATGCTGCGGTGCAGAGGGACCTGGGGGTCCTTGTGCATGAATCCCAAAAAGTTAGTTTGCAGGTGCAGCAGGTAATCAGGAAGGCGAATGGAATGTTGGCCTTCATTGCGAGAGGGATGGAGTACAAAAGCAGGGAAGTCCTGCTGCAACTGTATAGGGTATTGGTGAGGCCGCACCTGGAGTACTGCGTGCAGTTTTGGTCACCTTACTTAAGGAAGGATATACTAGCTTTGGAGGGGGTATAGAGACGATTCACTCGGCTGATTCCGGAGATGAGGGGGTTACCTTATGATGATCGATTGAGTAGACTGAGTCTTTACTCGTTGGAGTTCAGAAGGATGAGGGGTGATCTTGTAGAAACATTTAAAATAATGAAAGGGATAGACAAGATAGAGGCAGAGAGGTTGTTTCCACTGGTCGGGGAGACTAGAACTAGGGGGCACAGCCTCAAAATACGGGGGAGCCAATTTAAAACCGAGTTGAGAAGGAATTTCTTCTCCCAGAGGGTTGTGAATCTGTGGAATTCTCTGCCCAAGGAAGCAGTTGAGGCTAGCTCATTGAATGTATTCAAGTCACAGATAGATAGATTTTTAACCAATAAGGGAATTAAGGGTTACGGGGAGCGGGCGGGTAAGTGGAGCTGAGTCCACGGCCAGATCAACCATGATCTTGTTGAATGGCGGAGCAGGCTCGAGGGGCTAGATGGCCGACTCCTGTTCCTAATTCTTATGTTCTTATGTTATATAATATCTTTCATAACCTCAGGATCTCCCAAAACGTGTTACAGTTAATAAAGTACTTTTGAAGTCACTGTTGTAATGTAGGAAACACAGCAGCCGATTTGCTCACAACAAAGTCCCACCAACAGTGATAATAACCAGATAATCTGTTTAAATGATATTGGTTGAGGGATAAGTGTTGACCAGGACACTGGGGAGAACTCCCCTGCTCTTTTCCGAATAATGCCAAGGGATCGTTTATGTCCACCTGAGAGGGCAGACAATGCCTCGGTTTAACATCTCATTTGAAAGACGCCACCTCCAAAAGTGCAACACTCCCTCAGTACTGCATTGAGTGTCAGTTTAGATTTTGTGCTGAAATTTTATGGAATTGAAAATAAAAATTGGGAGAGATGTAAAATGGGTTGCCAAATCACTATCACAGTAATGCACAAAGTCAAGATCTACCCCAGTGAATTTTGAAGTGCAGGGACTGTTGTTATTTAGGCATACACTGGGCTTTTATTCACTGGAGATAAGAAGGATGAGAAGGGATCTCATAGAAACATATAACATTTTGACGGGACTGGACTGGTTAGATGCAGGAAGAATGTTCCCGATGTGGGAAACTGCAAGTGGGTGAATGATCAGTTGATTTGTTGCTGGTGGTGTTGGTTGAGGGAGAAATGTTGGCCAGAACACCAGGAGAACTGCATGCTCTTCCTCTAACACTGACATGGGATCTTTCGTGTCCACCTGAAACAGCGGATGGGGTCTTGATTTAACATCTCTTTTGAAGAATGATGCCTCTGAATATAGCATTTTCTCAGTACAGGTTGAACCTCTCTTAGAAACATAGAAACATAGAAAATAGGTGTAGAAGTAGGCCATTCGGCCCTTCGAGCCTGCACCACCATTCAATAAAATCATGGCTGATCATTCACCTCAGTACCCCTTTCCTGCTTTCTCTCCATACCCCTTGATCCCTTTAGCCGTAAGGGCCATATCTAACTCCCTCTTAAATATATCCAATGAACTGGCATCAACAACTCTCTGCGGTAGGGAATTCCACAGGTTAACAACTCTCTGAGTGAAGAAATTTCTCCTCATCTCAGCCCTAAATGTCTTACCCCTTATCCTTAGACTGTGTCCCCTGGTTCTGGATTTCCCCAACATCGGGAACATTCTTCCTGCATCTAACCAGTCCAGTCCCGTCAAAATTTTATATGTTTCTATGAGATCCCTTCTCATCCTTCTTATCTCCAGTGAATAAAGGCCCAGTCGATCCAGTCTCTCCTCATATGTCAGTCCAGCCATCCCGGGAATCAGTCTGGTGAACCTTCGCTGCACTCCCTCAATAGCAAGAACGTCCTTCCTCAGATTAGGAGACCAAAACTGAACACAATATTCCAGGTGAGGCCTCACCAAGGCCCTGTATAACTGCAGTAAGACCTCCCTGCTCCTATACTCAAAATCCCTAGCTATGAAGGCCAACATACCATTTTCCTTTTTCACCGCCTGCTGTACCTGCATGCCAACTTTCAATGACTGATGTACCATGACACCCAGGTCTCGTTGCACCTCCCCTTTTCCTAACCTGTCGCCATTCAGATAATATTCTGCCTTCATGTTTTTGCCACCAAAGTGGATAACCTCACATTTATCCACATTATACTGCATCTGCCATGCATTTGCCCACTCACCTAACCAGTCCAAGTCACCCTGCAGCCTCTTAGCATCCTCATCACAGCTCATACTGCCACCCAGTTTAGTGTCATCTGCAAACTTGGAGATATTACACTTAATTCCTTCATCCAAATCATTAATGTATATTGTAAATAGCTGGGGTCCCAGCACTGAGCCCTGCGGCACCCCACTAGTCACTGCCTGCCATTCTGAAAAGGACCCGTTTATCCAGACTCTCTGCTTCCTGGCTGCCAACCAGTTCTCTATCCACGTCAATACATTACCCCCAATACCATGTACTTTAATTTTGCACACCAATCTCTTGTGTGGGACCTTGTCAAAAGCCTTTTCAAAGTCCAAATACACCACATCCACTGGTTCTCCCTTGTCCACTCTACAAGTTACATCCTCAAAAACTTCCAGAAGATTTGTCAAGCATGATTTCCTTTTCATAAATTCATGTTGACTTGGACCGATCCTGTCACTGCTTTCCAAATGCGCTGTTATTTCATCTTTAATAATTAATTCCAACATTTTCCCCTCTACTGATGTCAGGCTAACCGATCTATAATTACCCGTTTTCTCTCTCCCTTCTTTTTTTAAGAGTGGTGTTACATTAGCTATCATCCAGTCCATAGGAACTGATCCAGATTCGAGAGACTGTTGGAAAATGATCACCAATGCATCCACTATTTCTAGGGCCACTTCCTTAAGTACTCTGGGATGCAGACTATCAGGCCCCGGCAATTTATCGGCCTTCAATCCCATCAATTTCCCTAACACAATTTCCCACCTAATAAGGCTATCCTTCAGTTCCTCCTTTTCACTAGACCCTCGGTCCCCTAGTACTTCCGGAAGGTTATTTGTGTCTTCCTTTGTGAAGACAGAACCAATGTGTTTGTTCAACTGGTCTGCCATTTCTTTGCTCTCCATTATAAATTCACCTGACTCTGACTACGTTTGTCTTCACTAATCTTTTCTTCTTCACATACCTATAGAAGTTTTTGCAGTAAGTTTTTATGTTCCCAGCAAGCTTCCTCTCATACCCTATTTCCCCCCTCCTAATTAAACCCTTTGTCCTCCTCTGCTGAACTCCCTTATTTGGCACCATCCCTCGTCTGGGACCATTCCCGACCGCCAATATAATCTTTCTCCTCAACCGGTTGCTTCATCCTTGTCACCCTGCTGGAACTCCTGCAACCACAATCCTCGGGACGGCCGCTCCTCCACGCAGCGCTCCCTCGGGGGGTTGGGTCAACTCTTCTAGGCCTGACGATTCTTCTGGGGCCCGCGGACTGTTCCAAGGCCCGCCGGCTCTTCGGGGCCCGCCAGCTTGTCGGCTCTTCGGGGCCCGCCTGCCCGCTCGGGGCCTGCCGACTATACCGAGGCCCGCCGGGGCCTGCCGGAGCCCACCAGCTCGCCGACTCTTCGGGGCCTGGCGGATCTTTTGGGCCTGCTTGCCCAACGGTTTTTTGAGGCCTGCCGGGGCCCGCTGACTGTTCCACGGCCCGCCACCTCTTCTGGGCCCCCTGCATACTGATTGACTAACTGACAGTTGGTCCAACCAATCGGCGCACACATATACTTACCCCAGCAACAGCACTTAAAGATGCAGTCCACCTAAATACGTGACCTCCTTTCATCCAGCAAAATCCCTTGTTTGGGACAAGCCAGGTCCCGAGGGTGCCGGATAAGGGAGGTTCAACCTGTACTGCACTCGGGTGTAAGCTTAGATTATGTGCTCAGACACTGGAGTAGACCTTGAACCAAGAGCTTCTGAAGTGAAAGGTCAGAAATGAAGCTAAGTTTGCTCACAATATGAAAGGGAAAGACGCTGCAAATAATGGGAACAGCAGGCCAAATGAAAAGATTGCAAGGGAGGAGTGGTTGGGCAGACAAACAGCAGAAGCTGTTCAATGTGAACAACTGGAAGGTGACAAGATTGGGGAAGAGAAAAACAGTGGGATTATATGATGAACAGTCAGACAGGAGAGCGATCTGGAGTATTGGTGAATAACTCATAAGAACAGAAGAAATAGGAGCAGGAGTAGGATATTTGGCCCCGCGAGCCTGATCCGCCATTTAATAAGATCATGGCTGATCTGATCACGGACTCAGCTCCACTTCCCTGCCTGCTCCCCATCACCCTTTACTCCCTCATCGCTCAAAAATTTGTCTATCTCTGCCGTAAATATATTCAATGACCCAGCCTCCACAGCTCTCTGGGGCAGAGAATTCCATAGATTTACAACCCTCTCAGAGAAGAAATTTCTCCTCATCTCAGTTTTAAATGGGCGGCCCCTTATTCTCAGACTATGGGCGAGAGTTTCCTCATTTTTTGCATGCTTAACGGCCACTTAACGTCCATTTTACCATTGAAACGCCCATGTATTGCCACAAAATGGAAACTTATCATCGAGTGTTACTTTCCCCCTGTGCATAACGCCGAGAAAGAATAATCCCACTTTTTTGGGGCGAAATCATCAGAATGGGCAAAATCAACGGCCATAATATCGCCCAGCGTTAGTTTCCGCACGGAATTAATGCTGAGATTCAATAATACCGCCCGCCCACTTTTTTTTGTCGTAAAGATGACATTTGCCGAAACTAGCGGCCATGAGGTTGCCCAGTGTCACTTTCACCACCTCGCACACATATCATCCACAATATCGCTCGCCGAAAAAAACACCCAGAAAAAGTGGAACTAACTGGAACTCATCACAGCGTTATGGACGCCATATTCTGCCACCAGTGTTCCTGGCTACCAACTCCAGGGACTCCATCATCCCTTCCATGTTATATATTATTTGTTGGTCAAAAACTCAGTGCCAACTATGTTCTTGGTGCTTCGTAGACTTTTGTGCTGCTGGTGAATCACCCTCGTGTCTCCCACAACAGCCAAACAAGCACACACCACAGCCACACACGCCTTCAGTCCCTCTCAGCTCCCTCTTTCTCTATCTCCTCTTCTGCGCATGTCATGATGACCCTTGACCTCCTGAATCGCAGGAATCGAGCGTTACCATGCCATTACTAAGAATGGTGACACTTTACGGCAGAAGGTCAGCGAGGTTTAATGCTACCGCCCATTTCATATCGCGCGTGGTAAAGCCCAATTTAAAAAATGCAGACTAGGTGCTTTGAGAATGGGCGAGAAGCCAGCGATCTGAAAACCCATTTTTACCGCCCAAGCCGGAAATAACGCTCATTTTTGGGCGATCTGCACAAAAGTATAAAATCTAGCCCTATGTCATCTAGTTTTAGTTCCCCCTATGGGCCCAAGTTTCGGCCTCAGTTGCTCCTGATTTTTTGGAGCAACTGGTGTAGAACGGAGTATCTGAGAAATTCAAATTCTCTGCATTTAGTTTGCTCCAGTTCTAGTCAGTTCGAGCAGTTTCACTTTGGAACAGAATTTTTTTTTCAAAAGGGAGCGTGTCCGGCCACTTACGCCTGTTTTCAAAGTTTCGGCAGTGAAAACTTACTCCAAACTAACTTAGAATGGAGTAAGTGAAGATTTTTGTAAGCTCGAAAAAACCTTGTCTACACTTTAGAAAATCAGGCGTAGGTTACAAATCAGGCGTAGGGAATGGGGGGGTGGGGTTTAAAGGGAAGTTTACAAACATTAAACACTTCAGTTTTACAAATAAAGAGCCATCATCAATAATAAATGATAAAAACATCAATAAGTCAACCAATAAATCAATCAAAAAAAATTAATAAGAAATATATTTTTTTTAAATCAATAAATAAAACATTTTCTACTTACCGACTGCAGCACCGGGAGCCCTCCAACAGCGTGCTGGGATGCCCCCCCCCCCTCCCTCCGCAGTGTGTCTCTGTCAGTGTCTCTATCTCTCTGTCTGTCTGTCTGTGTGTGTCTCACACTCTCTGTCTGTCAGTGTCTGTTTTTCTGACAGCGAGGGGAGGGGGAGGAGGGGGGTAGAGGGAGAGAGGGTGGCAGGGGGAGGGGAGGGAGGGATGCAGAGGAGGAGGGAGGGAAGGGGGAGGGAAGGGGGAGAAGGGGGAGGGAAGGGGGAGAAGGGGGGGAGAAGGGGGATAGAAGTGGGGTAGGAGAAGGGGAAGGGGCGGAGGAGAAGGGGAAGGGGGAGGAGAAGGGGAAGGGGGGAGGAGAAGGGGAAGGGGGAGGAGAAGGGGAAGGGGAGAAGGGGAAAGGGGGGGAGAGGAGAAGGGAAAAGGGGGGGCAGAGGAGAAGGGGAAAGGGGGGGCAGAGGAGAAGGGAAAAGGGGGGGCAGAGGAGAAGGGGAAAGAGAAGGGGGGAGAGAAGGGGAGGAGAAGGGGAAGGAGAGGGGGGAAGGAGAGGGGGGAAGGAAAGGAGAAGGAGGGGGAAAGTAGAAGGGGGAAAGTAGAAGGGGGAGAAAGGAGAAGGGGGGAGGAGAAGGGGGGAGGAGAAGGGGGGGAAGGAGAGGGGGGAAAGGAGAAGGGGGAAAGGAGAAGGGGGAAAGGAGAAGGGTGGGGGGGAAGGAGAAGGGGGAGGGAGGCTGAACGGGCCGGGCCCGGCCGCGCCCGGCCAGGCCCAAGACTTTGGGCAGGGCCCGTCCCCAGCACCAGATTTACAGGTAGGTGGCGTTGGGTTGGGTCCGGGGTCCGGGGTCCGGGGTCCGGGGTCGGGAGCACGGGTCGGGTCGTGGGGAGCGCGGGTCGGGGTTGGGAGCGCAGGCCGGGTCGGGGGGGGGGGGGAAGGAGGGAGGTCAGGTTGGTTCGGGTGGGTGGGGGGGGTGGGGAGGGAGGGAGCGCGGGTCGGTCGGGTCGGTTAGGTTCGGTTCGGGTCGGGGGTGGGATAGCAGAGGGAGGTCGGGTCGGGTCGGGTCGGGTCGGTTCGTGTCGGGGGCAGGGGGAGGGAGGTCAGGTTGGGTCGGGTCCGGTCCGGGTGGGGGGGAGGGGCGGTCGGGAGCGCGGGTCGGGTCGGGGGGGTGGTGGGAGGGAGGTTAGGTCGGGTGGGGGGGGGAGCGCGGGTCGGGTCCAGTCCGGGGGGCCGGGTCGGGTCGGGTCCGGGGGCGGCGGGGGGGGAAGCGGGAGTCGGGTCGGTGTCGGGGTCGGATCCGGTCTGGGGGCGGGGGTGGGGGGCGGGGGGAGGAAGCAGGAGTCGAGTCGGGTCGGGAGGAAGCAGGAGCTGGGCGTGGGAGGTAGGCTTATGCATGCAGCCCCAGTGAGGCCATTCGGCCAGGGCTTTGGGCCCCTCCCACACAGTTTTGGGTGCCTGGAGCTACTGCACTTGCGCGCCCACTGTAGCGCGCATGTGCAGAGGTCCCGGCACTGTTTTCAGCGCAGGGACCTGGCTCCGCCCCCTACAGCTCGTGCTGCGCCGCGCCCGACTCCAGAGGACCAGCAGGGAGCTGGAGAATCTGTAAGTTTTTTTTAGGCGCACTTTGTGGTGCGAAAAACGGGCGTCCAGGTCGGGGCTGCACCGTTCTAGGCGCGGCCCGAAACTTGGGCCCTAAGAGTGGAAATATCCTCTCTACATCCACCTTGTTGAGCCCCCTCATTATCTTATAAGTTTCAATAAGATCACCTTTGATTCTTCTGAATTCCAATGAGTGTAGGCCCAACCTACTCAACCTATCTTCATAAGTCAACCCCCTCATCTCCGAAATCAACCTAGTGAACCTTCTCTGAACAGCCTCCAATTCAAGTGTATCCTTCGTTAAATATGGAGACCAAAACTGTACGCTGTACTCCAGGTGTGGCCTCACCGATACCCTATACAGTTGTAGCAGGACTTCTCTGCTTTTATACTCTATCTCCCTTGCAATAAAGGCCAACATTCCATTTGCCTTCCCGATTACTTGCTGTACCTGCATACTAACTTTTTCTGTTTCGTGCACAAGGACCCCCAGGTCCCTCTGTACTGCTGCACTTTGCAAATTTTCTCCATTTATATTATAATTTGCTTTTCTATTATTTCTGCCAAAGTGGATAACCTCACATTTTCCCACATTATACTCCATCTGCTAAATTTTTGCCCACTCACTTAGCCTGTCTATATCCCTTTGCAGATTTTTTGTGTCCTCCTCACAATTTGCTTTCACATCGATCTTTGTATCATCAGAAAACTTGGCTAAATTACACTCAGTCCCTTCATCCAAGTCATTAATATAGATTGTAAATAGTTGAGGACCCATCACCAATCCCTGCGGCACCCCATTAGTCACTATTTGACAACCGGAATATGACCCATTTATCCCGACTCTCTGTTTTCTGTTAGTTAGCCAATCCTCTATCCATGCTAATATATTACCCCCAACCCTGTGAGCTTTTATCTTGTGCAGTCACCGCTTATGTGACACCTTATCAAATGCCTTCTGGAAATCTAAATACACTACATCCACTGGTTCCCCCTTATCCACCCTGCTCGTTACATCCTTAAAGAACTCCAGCAAATTTGTCAAACATCATTTCCCTTTCATAAAACCATGCTGACTCTGCTTGATTGAATCATGCTTTTCCAAATGTCCCGCTATTGCTTCCTTAATAATGGACTCCAGCATTTTCCCAACGACAGATGTTAGGCTAACTGATCTAGTTTCCTGCTTTTAGTCTGCCACCTTTTTTAAATAGGGGTGTTACATTTGCGGTTTTCCAATCTGCTGGGACCGCTCTAGAGTCCAGGGAATTTTGGTACATTACAACCAATACATCCACTATCTCTGCAGCCACTTCTCTTAAAACCCTAGGATGTAAGGCATCAGGTCCAGGGGACTTGTCCGCCTTTAGTCCCATTATTTTACCTAGTACTACTTCATAAGTGATAGTGATTGTATTAAGTTCCTCCCTACCTATAGCCCCTTGATTATCCACTGCTGGGATGTTTTTAGTATCTTCTACCGTGAAGACCGATACAAAATATTTGTTCAACGTTTCTGCCATTTCCCTGTTCTCCATTATTAATTCCCCAGTCTCATCCTCCAGGAGACCAACATTTACTTTATCCACTCTTTTCCTTCATTGAAGCCATCAGCACAATCTATATGGTGTAGAGGCAGAAGAACAGACCATCAGTCCCGAGGTGATCGGCAACTTTCATAGGGATTGGTTTGGCCCCACCTGGAGCATGGCGTTGGATTCTGCAATACTCTACAGGTATCCTGGTTTTGGAGAGGGTACAGAGAAGGGCAACTAAACTGATTGCAGGCGTTAGGCACTTGGGCTAGGAGGATAGATTAAGGAAGCTGGGAATGTTTACACTGGAGAAAGAACAGCAACTTGCACTTAAATAGATCCTTTAAGAGAGGAAAATCTTCCATGGTGCTTCACAGAGGAAGAAAGGAGAAGACGCTGAGTACCTAAAGCTTCATTGAAGAAACAAGTTTTTAGGGGGCTATTGAAAGAGAGACCGAGGGAGATACGGAGATAGAAAGGTTTAGGGAGGGAATCGCATGGGATACGGCAGATCTGGCTATAGATCTGATATCTATAACTATATGTAAAGATGAATATCTATTTTCATCTCTTTTACAGGATGTTTCTGAGAAGAAGAGTTCGTAAAAAAAAATCCTCTTTATACACTTGTGAAAACAATGCCAGTTCTAGCAGCTGCTTTACAGCTGCCATTTGTACTGCTGTTTGAAATTGGATGAGCATGCTGGGCGTGTTTGGAGGTTGAATCCAGTGCACGATAAACCAACCTCTAGATCTGAAGCCAAAACAGGAGCTTAGAAAAACATCACTGCAGACACGACTTGGTGCTCATCATCGAGCTGGTCTCAAATTCAAGTTAACAGCCCTGTACATACCCTTTACTGATGACACAACCAATGGTCGAGTAGATAAGTGGGAAACATGTAAGGGAGTGGGTGAGGATTTCCAACTGCTCAGTAGGTATTCAGCTCTTGGTTCAATCCCTGGTCTCAGCCAAAGTTAGATAATCTCAACTGGGAGCGCAATGAGCGCCGTACAGTGTTCTGGGCTAGGTCGGGATAAAAGTAAGGAAGGGTTCTTGCTTCTGATCGCTATGCAGTAGCTCTTGCTGTAAAGTACACACATGAAGATATCAGCTGATGACAGAATTGACTCAGCTCCGGTGCTTCCATGAAGGAGTAGCTTGCCAACGCTCGGGGGATAATTTGAAACTAACCCATCTGGCAGGAAACTGATGGGACCGGAGTGGCCACCCATTTTACACCCCTCCCAATTTTATTTTCCATCGACTTCAATGGAAAGTCAAATCAGGCGAGGTGTACAACACATGGCCGATCCCAGCCCACCAGTTTCCTGCCGGGCAGGTTATGTTCAAATTACCCTCTCACTTTTTAATCTGGCAGAGATACCAAAAGGTTACTGGCATCTTTGGAACTCTACCCCAGTACCAGTCTCTGCTTTTAGGAACAGGCCAAAGAGAAATAAAAAAGTAAATTTTTGGCAGCAACTCGACACACTGCCAGTCCAAGTGATGCCACCCGTTGATAGCGCCTTTGTTACCTTTTGCGATTCCTTGTATTGGTTTCTGCATTTCTTTCCTTGTCTCATGGAGCAGTGGTATCTAGATATTGTAATTTGGTTCTTAGTCAGTGAGGCCACTCCTCTGGGAACAATGTTCATTGCTCATGTATGTGGGTGAGAAGAGGGGGGGACTTAGTATGACATTTATTGTAAGACGGCCAAACCTGTTGCCTCCCACACAGCCTCTATCCTGAAGAAACAGAGGTGATTGTTCCTTAAGGTGTGGTGCACCTAGGCAAATAATGTAGCACTGACTCAGAACCACACTGTGATACCAATATTACACATCTTAATCAGGTATCTACAACAGCTATATCGACAAAAACAGCATGCTAGTGAGTCAACAAATACTGAAAAATAGAGGCAACCTGGCAACTACAGGCCAGTCACCCTAACATCAGTCGTGGGAAAACCTTTAGAAACAATAATCCAAAACAAAATTAATTGTCACTTGAAAAAATATGGGCTAATATTGCAATTATCTTGTTGAACTCAGTTTAAACCTCTATGAGATGCAGTATTTTATACTGAATATTCTCCATTTGCAACAAATAAACAGAAAGTCACACACTGTGTAAAGTCCTTACTCTACAGTATGAAACCACACGAGGCACATTCTGGGGACAAGGTCACTCTGTGACCTTAACTCTTTATTCACAGGACTCCAAAGACGATGACCCTGCGTGGGACCTCCCTTTATATACCTGTGTGATCAGGTAAGGAATGTCTCCCACAAGTTCACCCCTTGTGGTCAAGATGTGCATCTAGGTTGTGTGCATACAGTAATACAATGGTGTTACATTGTGGTTACAGACATGACATCACCTCCCCCCCAAAGTCTTATTGGGATCATAGGTTTAGTCTTTCAGGTCGTCTATGCTCCCTCGTGGAGCGCCGCAGTTGGGGCTCTGGTTGTTGGACACTGACGTGAGTGTCTGTCACCTGTGGTGATTCCGGCCTGTCCGGGCTGACCGCAAGGACTGTGCATTCTTCTGATTGCTCTTGTTGCTCGTTCGCTGGCGGTGTTGTGAGCTCCATCTCATGGTCTTCTTCAGGTTCCTCCATGTCGATGCTGAACCTTTTTTTTACTTGGTCCAGATGCTTACGGCATATCTGACCATTGTTGAGTTTTACCACGATGACCCTATTCCCCTCTTTGTCAATTACAGTGCCCTCAAACCATTTGAGCCCCATGGCGTGATTGAGGACGAATACAGGATTATTTATTTCTATACATCTCCCCCTCGAATTACGGTCATGGTACTCGTTTTGTGACTTGCGCTTGCCCTCAACTATGTCGGTCAGGACTGGGTGAATGAGGGACAATCGAGTTTTGAGTGTCTGTTTCATTAGTAGCTCTGCGGGCGGGACCCCCATGAGCGAGTGCGGTCGGGATCCAAAGGCCAGCAGGAAACGCGATAGGCGGCATTGTAGGGAGGGTCCTTGAATCCTGAGCATGCCTTGCTTAATAATTTGGACCGCATGTTGCGCCTGGCCATTGGAGGCCGGCTTGAACGGCGCAGTCCTGATGTGGTTGATGCCATTGCCCGACATAAACTCTCGGAATTCGTAGCTTATGAAACATGGGCCATTATCACTAACCAGGATGTCCGGCAAGCCATGGGTTGCAAAGATCGCACGTAGGCTTTCCACGGTGGTGGATGACGTGCATGAATTCAGAATGATGCACTCGATCCATTTCGAGTACGCATCTACCACAATAAGGAACATCTTTCCCATGAACGGGCCCGCGTAGTGAATGCATGACCATGGCCTGGTGGGCCAGGGCCACGGGCTGAGCGGGGCCTCCCTGGGGGCATTACCCAGCTGGGCACACGTCGTGCACCTGCAAACACAGTGCTCCAGGTCTGAATCGATTCCAGGCCACCAAACGTGTGACCGGACAATGGCCTTCATCAGCACAATGCCTGGGTGCTCGCTGTGGAGTTCCCTGATGAATGCCTCCCTGCCCTTCTGGGGCATAACTACCCGGCTGCCCCAAAGTAGGCAGTCAGCTTGGATGGAGAGCACATCCATCCGTCTGTGGAATGGTCTGATCTCCTCAGGGCATGCTCCGTGTGCGGGCGCCCAATCCCAGTCAGGACACATTTCTTAATCAGGGATAGGAGGAGATCTCTGTTTGTCCAGATTTTGATCTGGCGGGCTGTGATGGGGGAGCCTGCGCTGTCAAAGGCATCGACAGCCATGACCATCTCAGCGCTTTGCTCCGCTGCCCCCTCAGTGGTGGCCAGTGGAAGCCTGCTGAGCGCGTCCGCGCAATTTTCAGTGCCGGGCCGGTGCCGGATGGAGTAATCATAAGCAGCCAGTGTGAGAGCCCATCGCTGTATGCGAGCTGATACGTTGACATTGATAGCTTTGCTGTCTGACAACAGGGACGTTAATGGCTTGTGGTCCATCTCTAATTCAAACCTCCTACCAAAGAGGTACTGAAGCATTTTTTTTTACACCATAGACACACATGCAAGCACTTCCTTCTCGACCATCCCATATCCCCGTTCTCCTTGAGAGCGCGACCTGGAGGCATAAGCCACAGGCTGTAGTTGGCCCTCAGCATTGCCCTGCTGCAACACGCACCCAACCCCATTGGACGATGCATCACATGTCAGAACCAATTTTTTACAGGGGTCATACAGGGTCAACAACTTGTTTGAACAAACTAGGTTTCGCACCCGATCAAAAGCCCGTTCCTGCCAGTCCCCCCAAAAACCAATTGCAACCCTTACGCAGGAGCATGTGTAGCGGCTCCAACAATGTGCTCAAGTTCGGCAGAAAGTTCCCGAAATAGTTCAACAGTCCCAGGAATGAACGCAACTCCGATGTGTTGCAGGGCCTGGGTGCTCATCGAATCGCCTCTGTTTTGGATTTGGTGGGCCGAATCCCATCTGCAGCAGCCCTCCTGCCCAGAAACTCAACCTCAGGAGCTAAGAACACATATTTAGACTTCTTGAGTCGCAGGCCTACCCGGTCCAGTCGGCGTAGCACCTCCTCCAGGTTGTGGAGGTGTTCCTCGGTATCTCGACCCGTGATGAGGATGTCGTCCTGGAATACGATCGTTCCAGGAATGGATTTAAGCAGGCTTTCCATGTTTCATTGAAAAATCGCAGCCGCTGATCGAATGCCAAACGGGCACCTGTTATAAACGAACAGTCCCTTGTGAGTGGTGATGGTGGTCAGTAGTTTAGATTCGTCGGCTGGTTCCTGGTTCATATAGGCTGAAGTGAGGTCCAACTTGGTGAACAGCTTGCCGCCTGCCAGCGTGATAAAGAGGTCCTCCGCTCTCGGGAGCTGATATTGATCTTGTAGGGACACCCGATTGATGGTGGCCTTGTAGTTGCCACAGATCCTGACAGAGCCATCTGCTTTTAGGACGGGAACGATGGGGCTTGCCCAGTTTCTGAATTCAACAGGCGAGATGATGCCCTCTCTCAACAGCCGGTCCAATTCGCTCTCGATCTTTTACCGCATCACATACGGCACCGCTCTGGCTTTGTGGTGCACTGGCCTGGCGTCCGGGGTGATGTGTATCACTACTTTAGTGCCTTTGAAAGTCCCGACGCCAAGTTGGAATAGTGAATCGAATTGTTGTAGGACGAACTTCGCTCCACAGATGACATTGCGTGAACATCTCCCCATTTCCAGTTCATCTCGGCTAACCAGCTCCTCCCCAACAGTGTGGGACCATTGCCCGGGACATAGAAACATAGAAAATAGGTGCAGGAGTAGGCCATTCGGCCCTTCTAGCCTGCACCGCCATTCAATGAGTTCATGGCTGAACATGCAACTTCAGTACCCCATTCCTGCTTTCTCACCATACCCCTTGATTCCCCTAGTAGTAAGGACTTCATCTAACTCCTTTTTGAATATATTTAGTGAATTGGCCTCAACAACTTTCTGTGGTAGAGAATTCCACAGGTTCACCACTCTCTGGGTGAAGAAATTCCTCCTCATCTCGGTCCTAAATGGCTTCCCCCTTATCCTTAGACTGTGTCCCCTGGTTCTGGACTTCCCCAACATTGGGAACATTCTTCCTGCATCTAACCTGTCTAACCCCGTCAGAATTTTAAACGTTTCTATGAGGTCCCCTCTCATTCTTCTGAACTCCAGTGAATACAAGCCCAGTTGATCCAGTCTTTCTTGATAGGTCAGTCCCGCCATCCCGGGAATCAGTCTGGTGAACCTTCACTGCACTCCCTCAATAGCAAGAATGTCCTTCCTCAGGTTAGGAGACCAAAACTGTACACAATACTCCAGGTGTGGCCTCACCAAGGCCCTGTACAATTGTAGCAACACCTCCCTGCCCTTGTACTCAAATCCCCTCGCTATGAAGGCCAACATGCCATTTGCTTTCTTAACCGCCTGCTGTACCTGCATGCCAACCTTCAATGACTGATGTACCATGACACCCAGGTCTCTTTGCACCTCCCCTTTTCCTAATCTGTCACCATTCAGATAATAGTCTGTCTCTCTGTTTTTACCACCAAAGTGGATAACCTCACATTTATCCACATTATACTTCATCTGCCATGCATTTGCCCACTCACCTAACCTATCCAAGTCGCTCTGCAGCCTCATAGAATCCTCCTTGCAGCTCACACTGCCACCCAACTTAGTGTCATCCGCAAATTTGGAGATACTACATTTAATCCCCTCGTCTAAATCATTAATGTACAGTGTAAACAGCTGGGGCCCCAGCACAGAACCTTGCGGTACCCCACCAGTCACTGCCTGCCAATCTGAAAAGTCCCCATTTACTCCTACTCTTTGCTTCCTGTCTGCCAACCAGTTCTCAATCCATGTCAGCACACTACCCCCAATCCCATGTGCTTTAACTTTGCACATTAATCTCTTGTGTGGGACCATGTCGAAAGCCTTCTGAAAGTCCAAATATACCACATCAACTGGTTCTCCCTTGTCCACTCTACTGGACAATCCAGAGCGGCAGCCGATTCACTAACCCATTGTGTGTGACAGCCAATATTGCACTGCCGAGCACCGGAAAGAATTCTTTGGTGTAAGTCCGTAATTGTGTCTCAATATGTGCTAATTTGGGTCTACTGGCTTTAAGTGGCCATAGCTTCTCAAATTGCTGAACGCCCATGAGTGACTGGCTGGTCCCAGTGTCCAGCTTCATGCGTACTGGGATACCGTTTAATAAAATCCTCATCATCATTGGTGGCGTTTTGGTGTATGAACTGTGAATATACGCCACATGGACCTGCTGAATCTCGGCGTCCATCGATTTGCCCCAAAAGTCATCCTGCCTCAAAGAACCCTCTTCTGGTCCATCCGCCTCATATATTAGCCTGGTTGCAGACTTCCTGCACATTTGAGCTAAGTCGCCACTGAGATTGCAGTTCCTGCAGACAAACTGTTGAAATCTGCAAGATCTAGCTGAGTGTTTTCCCCCACACCTCCAGCATGAGTTAAAGTTTCCACTGTTGGGAACAAAGGGACTATGGCCAGGCATTCCATGCTGACTGTCCCTTTGACTGCTATTAAGTACCCTATTGGTGGGTGTCAATGGCCCCATCCCGGGCCGCATTGTCCACTGTGATGGCATGAATGTCCGTTCAGCCTGCCATTGTCTCTGTTGAAGTCCTACTCTGGGGTCTATTGCTGCCTGGGGAGTGTTGGACTGCCCCTGCCTGCCTGCGGGGCTCCGAGTCGCATTGATGATGTTGACTCCCTGATCCATTGCTGCGTTAGAGGCAGAATTGCACGCGTATATTATTTTCGTCTCATCCTCCCCCGCCATGAAAGTTTGAGCTATCAACGCCGCCGCTTCCAAGGTCAAATCCTTGGTCTCAATTAATTTGCGGAAATTTCCCGCATGACCGATGCCCTCGATAAAGAAGTCCCTTAGCATCTCCCCCCTGCAGGCGTCTGTGAACTTACAGAGGCTGGCCAAACACCGGAGATCCGCTACAAAGTCCGGTATGCTCTGTCCTTCACGATGTCGGTGGGTGCAGAATCTGTGTCGGGCCACATGTATGCTACTCGCTGGTTTGAGGTGCTCCCCGATCAATTTGCTAAGTTCTTCAAAGATTTTGTCCGCCGGCACTTCGGGTGCTAGTAAGTCCTTCATGAGCGCGTAAGTCTTTGGTCCGCAGCTGGTCAAAAGATGAGCCCTTCGCTTGTCGGCCGCTGCATCCCCCAGCCATTCTTTCGTAACGAAGCTTTGCTGAAGCCTCTCGACAAAATCGTCCCAGTCTTCCCCAGCACAGTACCGTTCCTCTGTGCTACCGGTGGCCATTCTCGTGGGTCGTGAATTCCCGTTTCTCGTCGCCAATGTAAAGTCCTTACTCTACAGTATGAAACCACACGAGGCACATTCTGGGGACAAGGTCACTCTGTGACCTTAACTCTTTATTCCCAGGACTCCAAAGACGATGACCCTGCGTGGGACCTCCCTTTTTATACCTGTGTGATCAGGTAAGGAGTACCTCCCACAAGTTCACCCCTTGTGGTCAAGGTGTGCATCTAGGTATTGTGTATACAGTAATACAGTGGTGTTACATTGTGGTTACATACATGACACACTGGAAATGGCGACTGAGTGAAAATACTTTTAAAATGAGAGCAACGTGTATTTTTGTTGGTGATTGTAGCTCTGTCATTTTTCTCCCCTTGTCAGAGGGTTGATTGGGTTGTGTGTTCTCAGGTCTGGTGACAGTGTCCCTGTATGACAAGTTGCTGAGCAGGTGCATCTGCTCAGTGGACATCCTCTTTCCCAAACAGAAGAGACTGAAATTTGCAGAATCGCAGGAAAAAACCTGACTTCTACCACTCGTTGGGAGGTAGTAGGCTACAATAAACATGGCTGGATTAACAGCACTAGTTAATATGACAGGATTTAAGATCACTGATTTAAAAGAATAATTGGATACCTCATTCAAAGAGCCGATACAAGCACAATGGGCTGAATGGCCTCCTTCTTGGCAGTAAGGTTCTATGATTCTATGGATTCTGGATTAACAGCGCTACTTAATATCACTGGATTAACAACGTGATTTAATATAGTTGGATTAACAGCATTATTTAATACCGCTGGATTAACAGCATTATTTAAAATCACTGCATTAACAGCATTATTTCATATCACTGGATTAAAAGCATTATTTAATGGCCCAGAATTTCCTCTCGAGGTCTTCCCGCAGCAAACCACTATAGAAAGGACAGAAATTGCGCACTTACCTTAAGCTGCTGCGCCCGCTTGAGATCCCGGTCCGGAGGCCTCTCGGGACTGTGCATCGCAGCGCGTTCACGTTGGGATGTCCGCAGGAGTCACGTGGGTCTGGACACCCAATCACAGGTAAGTATTTTCTCATTCACAGTAATAGGAGATTCGTAAGTTGCGAATCTCCTATTACTATGAATGAGAAACACCCCCAAAACGCACAAACACTACATAAAACATTTAAAAAACACCTCACATAAATACATTAATAGAAATTAAAGTTGTTATAAATGTTTTTTTAAAGAAATAAAATTTGCCAAATTTTTTTAAAAGTTAGGGTTAGGGTTTAAAATAACATTACCTGAATGGGCAGGGTTTTAACATAAATATGTTTTTTAAAATTTTATTTTAATCATGTTTTTGATATGTTTTTAAATTCTTACGCCTGTAAAAGTAGACTATGCGCCTGCTTCTATCAAGTGCAAGAGTTTTGAGGACATTTGCCGGGCAAGATATGGGTAAATACCGCAATCTTGCCCGTGCAAATGTCCTCGCTCCCGATCTGTGGATGGTCTGTCAAGCTCCAGTTTGACAGATTGGAAAAGCCGGTTTTCAGCGCATGCTCATTGCGCGCTGAAAACCGTTTTTTCCGATACCTTCCCGGGTCCGTAGCAACTTCGTACGGGCCCGCACGTCGGAATTTCCACGCCAATATCACTGGATTAACAGCGCTACATAATATCACTGAATTAACAGCGCTATTTAATATCACTGGATTAACAGCATTATTTAATACAGGTACAACGTCCCGAAACCGGAAACCTCGGGACTGAGGCCATTCCGGTTTTTATGTTTTCCCGGATTTCGAAGAAGAAATCCGACGTCCCGAGTCTGGACTCCCCTGGGCCGAATTTTGGGTATTTCCGGATTTCGGAGAAGAAAATCTGACGTCCTGAATCCGGCAACCTCGTGGATAATTTTCGGATAGTTCCGGATTTTGAAGATAATCTGACGTCCCGAATTCGGAAACCCTTGGACCAAGTTTCAGGTATTTCTGGATTTCGAAGACAATCTGACGTTCTGAATCCAAAAACTTCGAGGTCGGGCCACGCCGGTTTGCATATTTTGGGGATTTATGTTTGAAAAAGGTATGTACAGCTTAAAAATCCGGTTTTCAGGAAATATTTCCGGATTACGGACAACGACTCTTGCAATCTGCACAATGTCCGGTTTTTGGACAATTACGGTTTTTTGAATTACGGATTCGGGACATTGTACCTGTATCACTAGATTAACAGCACTATTTAATATCACTGGATTAACAGCATTATTTTATACCACTGGATTGACAGCGCTATTTAATACGGAGTGACTCCTGCCAACGAACCGGAAACTACTGGAAGCTGCACTGAAGCATTTTGCGCATAACTGCCAGGTCCCAAATTTTAAAAATACCTTTCACCACAACATACGGAGGACCTGAGACGTGCTGAAGCACATCACTAATAACATTTCATTAATGTTACTGTGGTTGGATTAATGTTACTGGGTTGGGTTAATGTTACTGATGATGTTTCCAGTTTAAGAATTGCTGTCTCGAAAGACAAAGAACAAATTTTAAAAATAAACTCACAATTCAAATTTTATTTAAAATTAACAGTTCTAACAGAATTCTCCCAATACGCTTCTTTGCTCCTCATTTTGGGAAGTCCGGCGATAACAGACAAAAATAGCGCATGCACAGCTACTTCCGGTTCTTCCGGCAGCAGTCACATCCTATTTAATATCACTGGAATAACACCGCTACTTTATATCACTGGATTAGCAGGATTATTTTATATCGCTGGATTAAAAGCACTATTTAATATCAATGGATTAACAACACTACTTAATTATCACTGGATTAACAGCGCTACTTTATATCACTGGATTAAGAGCTTTAGTTAATATCACTGCATTAACAGCATTACTTAATATCACTGGATAAATAGCATTATTTAATATCACTGCATTAACAGCATTACTTAATATCACTGGATAAACAGCATTATTTAATATCACTGCATTAACAGCATTACTTAATATCACTGGATAAACAGCATTATTTAATATCACTGCATTAACAGCACTATTTAATATCACTAGATTAACAGCACAAGTTAATATCACTGGATTAACAGCATTATTTAATATTTCTGGATTAACAGCACTTCAATATCACTGCATTAACAGCATTACTTAATATCACTGGATTAACAGCATTATTTAATATCGCTGGATTAACAGCACTATTTAATATCACTAGATTAACAGAGTTATTTAGCATCACTGATTAACAGCACTTTATAATATCACTGGATGAATCTCACTATTTAATATCACCGTGTTAACAGCATTATTTAATATCACTAGATTAACAGCAGTATTTAATATCACTGGATTAACAGCATTAGTTATCACTGCATTAACAGCACTATTTAATATCACTGGATTAGCAGCATTATTTAATATCGCTGGATTAACAGCATTTTAATATCACTGAATTAACAGCGCTATTTAATATCACTGGATTAACAGCATTATTTAATATCACTGGATTAACAGCGTTACTTAATATCACTGGATTAACAGCATTATTTAATATCACTAGATTAACAGAGTTATTTAGCATCACTGATTAACAGCACTTTATTATATCACTGGATTAACCGCACTATTTAATATCACTGGATTAACAGCGTTACTTAATATCACTGGATTAATAGCATTGTTTAATATCGCTGGATTAACAGCACTATTTATTATCACTAGATTAACAGAGTTATTTAGCATCACTGATTGACAGCACTTTATAATATCACTGGATGAATCTTATTATTTAATATCACTGTGTCAACAGCATTATTTCATATCACTGGATTAACAGCGGTATTTAATATCACTGGATTAAAAACATTTTAATATCACTGGATTAACAGCGTTACTTAATATCACTGGATTAACAGCATTATTTAATATCGCTGGATTAACAGCACTATTTAATATCGCTGGATTATCACCACTATTTAATATCACTAGATTAACAGAGTTATTTAGCATCACTGATTAACAGCACTTTATAATATCACTGGATGAATCTTATTATTTAATATCATTGTGTTAACAGCATTATTTCATATCACTGGATTAACAGCGGTATTTAATATCACTGGATTAAAAGCATTTTTAATATCACTGGATTAACAGTGTTACTTAATATCACTGGATTAACAGCATTTTAATATCACTGCATTAACAGCGCTACTTAATATCACTGGATTAACAGCATTATTTAATATCACTGGATTAACAGTGTTACTTAATATCACTGGATTAACAGCGTTACTGAATATCACTGGATTAACAGCATTATTTAATATCACTAGATTAACAGAGTTATTTAGCATCACTGATTAACAGCACTTTATAATATCACTGGATTAACCGCACTATTTAATATCACTGGATTAACAGCGTTACTTAATATCACTGGATTAACAGCGTTACTTAATATCACTGGATTAACCGCACTATTTAATATCACTGGATTAACAGCGTTACTTAATATCACTGGATTAATAGCATTGTTTAATATCGCTGGATTAACAGCACTATTTAATATCACTAGATTAACAGAGTTATTTAGCATCACTGATTAACAGCACTTTATAATACCACTGGATGAATCTCACTATTTAATATCACCGTGTTAACAGCATTATTTAATATCACTAGATTAACAGCAGTATTTAATATCACTGGATTAACAGCATTAGTTATCACTGCATTAACAGCACTATTTAATATCACTGGATTAGCAGCATTATTTAATATCACTGGATTAACAGCATTAGTTAATATCGCTGGATTAACAGCATTATTTAATACCACTGGATTAACAGCATTTTAATATCACTGCATTAACATCGCTATTTAATATCACTGGATTAACAGCGTTACTTAGTATCACTGGATTAACAGCATTATTTAATATCACTGCATTAACAGCGCTACTTAATATCACTGGATTAACCGCACTATTTAATATCACTGGATTAACAGTGTTACTTAATATCACTGGATTAACAGCGTTACTGAATATCACTGGATTAACAGCATTATTTAATATCACTAGATTAACAGAGTTATTTAGCATCACTGATTAACAGCACTTTATAATATCACTGGATTAACCGCACTATTTAATATCACTGGATTAACAGCGTTACTTAATATCACTGGATTAATAGCATTGTTTAATATCATTGGATTAATAGCATTGTTTAATATCGCTGGATTAACACCACTATTTAATATCACTAGATTAACAGAGTTATTTAGCATCACTGATTAACAGCACTTTATAATATCACTGGATGAATCTTACTATTTAATATCACTGTGTTAACAGCATTTTTTAATATCACTGGATTAACAGTGGTATTTAATATCACTTGAGTAAAAGCATGTTTAATATCACTGGATTAACAGCGTTACTTAATAGCATTGGATTAACAGCATTATTTAATATCACTGGATTAACAGCAGTATTTAATATCACTGGATTAACAGCGTTACTTAACATCACTGGATTAACAACATTATTTAATATCACTGGATTCACAGCACTATTTTATATCACTGGATTAACAGCATTATTTAATATCGCTGGATTAACAGCGTTACTTAATATCACTGGATGAATAGCATTGTTTAATATCACTGGATTAACCGCACTGTTTAATATCACTGGATTAACAGCGTTACTTAATATCACTGGATTAATAGCATTGTTTAATATCGCTGGATTAACAGCACTATTTAATATCACTAGATTAACAGAGTTATTTAGCATAACTGATTAACAGCACTTTATAATATCACTGGATGAATCTTACTATTTAATATCACTGTGTTAACAGCATTATTTCATATCACTGGATTAACAGCGGTATTTAATATCACTGGATTAAAAGCATTTTTAATATCACTGGATTAACAGCGTTACTTAATATCACTGGATTAACAGCATTATTTACTATTTCTGGATTAACAGCACTTCAATATCACTGCATTAACAGCATTACTTAATATCACTGGATTAACAGCATTATTTAATATCGCTGGATTAACAGCACTATTTAATATCACTAGATTAACAGAGTTATTTAGCATCACTGATTAACAGCACTTTATAATATCACTGGATGAATCTCGCTATTTAATATCACCGTGTTAACAGCATTATTTAATATCACTAGATTAACGGCAGTATTTAATATCACTGGATTAACAGCATTAGTTATCACTGCATTAACAGCACTATTTAATATCACTGGATTAGCAGCATTATTTAATATCGCTGGATTAACAGCATTAGTTAATATCACTGGATTAACAGCATTATTTAATACCACTGGATTAACAACATTTTAATATCACTGCATTAACAGCGCTATTTAATATCACTGGATTAACAGCATTATTTAATATCACTAGATTAACAGAGTTATTTAGCATCACTGATTAACAGCACTTTATAATATCACTGGATTAACCGCACTATTTAATATCACTGGATTAACAGCGTTACTTAATATCACTGGATTAACAGCGTTACTTAATATCACTGGATTGATAGCATTGTTTAATATCACTGGATTAACCGCACTATTTAATATCACTGGATTAACAGTGTTACTTAATATCACTGGATTAATAGCATTGTTTAATATCGCTGGATTAACAGCACTATTTAATATCACTAGATTAACAGAGTTATTTAGCATCACTGATTAACAGCACTTTATAATATCACTGGATGAATCTTACTATTTAATATCACTGTGTTAACAGCATTATTTCATATCACTGGATTAACAGCGGTATTTAATATCACTGGATTAAAAGCATTTTTAATATCACTGGATTAGCAGCATTATTTAATATCGCTGGATTAACAGCATTAGTTAATATCACTGGATTAACAGCATTATTTAATACCACTGGATTAACAGCATTTTAATATCACTGCATTAACAGCGCTATTTAATATCACTGGATTAACAGCATTATTTAATATCACTGGATTAACAGCATTATTTAATATCACTAGATTAATAGAGTTATTTAGCATCACTGATTAACAGCACTTTATAATATCACTGGATTAACCGCACTATTTAATATCACTGGATTAACAGCGTTACTTAATATCACTGGATTAACAGCGTTACTTAATATCACTGGATTGATAGCATTGTTTAATATCACTGGATTAACCGCACTATTTAATATCACTGGATTAACAGCATCACTTAATATCACTGGATTAATAGCATTGTTTAATATCGCTGGATTAACAGCACTATTTAATATCACTAGATTAACAGAGTTATTTAGCATCACTGATTAACAGCACTTTATAATATCACTGGATGAATCTTACTATTTAATATCACTGTGTTAACAGCATTATTTAATATCACTGGATTAACAGCGGTATTTAATATCACTGGATTAAAAGCATTTTTAATATCACTGGATTAACAGCGTTACTTAATATCACTGGATTAACAGCATTATTTAATATCACTGGATTAACAGCAGTATTTAATATCACTGGATTAACAGCTTTACTTAACATCACTGGATTAACAACATTATTTAATATCGCTGGATTCACAGCGCTATTTTATATCACTGGATTAACAGCATTATTTAATATCGCTGGATTAACAGCGCTACTTAATATCACTGGATTAACAGCATTATTCAACATCACTGGATTAACAACATTATTTAATATCGCTGGATTCACAGCGCTATTTTATATCACTGGAGTAACAGCATTATTTAATATCGCTGGATTAACAGCGCTACTTAATATCACTGGATTAACAGCATTATTTAATATCACTGGATTAACAGCACTTTAATATCACTGCATTAACAGCGTTACTTAATGGGCTAGACTGTTCATTATTGTGCAGATCGCCCAAAAATGGGTGTTATTTCCAGTGTTGGCGTTTATTATGGGTTTTGAGATCGCCGGATTATCGGCTATTTTCAAACCCACTAGTTTCCATTTATAAAATGGGCGTTAGCGGGAGCGATGCGAAATGGGCGTTAGTGGTATTTTTTTTTCTTCTGTCGTAAAATGTCGCGTCCATAGCAACGCCATAGCAACAGTCTTTTCCCACGTTTTAGGAAATCAGGGGTCATCAATACATGCGCAGAAGAGGAGAGAGAGAGAGAGAGAGAGAGATAGCAGAGAGGATGAGAAAGCTTGTATGGGTTTGTTGTGTAGGTGTTTGTGGTTTGTTTGGCTGTTGTGGGAGTTTGGAAGGATTTTTATAAGGAGTACTCATTAAAAATAGCACTATTTAGTTCTGTGAAACAGAAATATCTGTCACAAAAAAATTTAATAAATGGAAGGCTTGGAGGAGGTGAGAGATCACAATGTGGAGGTGGAGGAGGGTGGTGAGGGCAGTGATGTTGGAGAGGAAGTGGAGATGGGAGGTCAAAAAAGAGCGAAGAGATTCTCAGACGAGGCAAATGCTGTCCTTCTGCAGGTGGTGGAGTCACGTTTGGGACAATTGACCCGGGGTGGGTGTGGGAAGCCTACCCCGAAGGTTAATCACAAGATTTGGACCGAAATCGCTGAGGTGGTCTCGTCGATGACGCACAAAGTGCATGAGGGCAACCAGTGCCGCAAGCGCTGGAACGCCCTTGTCGGCTCCGGCAGAGTAAGTATTACATTTATTTACATTTACTTACATATTTATATAATTGGAATTGCAAGTGTAATGAGTAAATAAATTCAGATCTGATGTATTGCAGTTAGACAGGTAATGTTTCACTCAAATCCTACGTTTACAGTGTACGTGTTTAGGTTATTAATAATAATAATTATAACATCTGTCGGTTATGTGTTGTATCAGTATCTGTGACAATACCTAGCAATGATCTTACGCAATGATCGTATGCCATGTCATGCTGTTGTTACCTTTTGCAGAAGAAACTTTCGAAGAATAGGGCCGAGCACCGGTGCACGGGTGATGTGTGAGCTGATGGATATTGAGGAGCGGGCGCTGGCACTAGTGGGGATCCATACCCGGTCGGCCACACGTGCAGCAACAGAACCTGATGTAATGCCACGTAAGTAAAGTATACACCATTGCGTGATGTAAAGTCAATAAATACCACACCCACTCATATCTGTATAATATATGATAGATGATTGATGAAAGTGTTATGTAATTAATGATGGGCTCATGAAAATCATTGTAATGCAGAATTTGGTTATGTTCATTAAATGTGAAGTCTGTGATTATTTTGATAGTGGTAGTCCTGTTCTCGTGCATGCGTGTAGCATTTGAATTACCCTGTGACCCTAGCACCCACTTCTCCTCTAATTACCTAATTTATGTTTTGTAGCTCAGCCAAGAGTGCAGTCACTGCCAACAGCAGCGAGGCGAGGTGATGATCCTGCAGAGGCGTCTGCGGTGGATCGTGTTTCTGGTGGTGAGGAGCCTCAAATATCACCCGTTGAGCTGCAGGTTGTCCTCTCCACTGAGGACAGTGAGGGGTTGGAGCAGCCTGCAGCAACAAGCTCAAGATCAAGCACACCGATTACATTTAGTGCTTCCGCAGCCATGTCCTCCTCTACCGTGGAGGGAGCAGGCCCAAGCACTTTGCTGCAGGGCACCCCAAGTGCCTCCATGGAGATTGGTTTGACGCAGCAGGACTGCTCCACGATCGGCAGATCTCAGCAGGCACATGGTATATTTGACCAGGAGGAGTGTTGACATAGGTCAGCAGATCCTCCAGACAATGGGGGGCATATCCCAACAGCTGGCCACAATATCCACGACCATGATGGAGATCATGCCGCAGATGGCTTTGGCCCTGGAGGTGATAACCAGAAACACTGGTGCCAGAGGGTTACCAGTGTTTCCGGAATGCGGCACTGAACCCCAAGGTGCCGCACCCCCATTGCAAACGACACATGAGAGCCAGGAGGAAGCTCTTGCTTTTGGCTCAGAGGACGTTTCCTCCTCGGGAACGTCCTCTCCAGCATCCGGCCAACCAGCGGATCTGTCATCATCCCCCTCAATGAAGCAGTGCCTGAGGAGCACTATGGCAAGGCGGCTTGGAATCAGGAGGGGAAGGGGAAAGGGTAGAGGTGGGGAGAAGATGCGGGGGGGGCGGAAAAGGAAAATGAGATACATGGCCGCAGGAGTTGGAGTTCTAACAGTATTGTTGTTGTTGTTGTTGTTAGTTAATGAATGTTGGGAGGTTTGTGGAAGGGGGGGAGGAAGGTACGTTGTTGTATTTGCATTTGTGTTATTGGAAATGTTAAAAATGTTATAAATGTTATAAATTTGTTGTGGGGTGGGATGAGGGTGGGGTGGGGTGGGGTGTTTTTTAGAGTAATAATTATGAATTAATACAAATGGTTTCATTAAAAATTGTTTATTTAACATAACATTGTTGCGCATTGTCTCAGATAGCTGTAACGTTAAACAATGATGATTCCTTAACATGAAAGGGGATAATTAAACGTAGCTTTAATCAACTTTAACTTTAACTGTCACCAAGGTAATGCACATCATTCATGTATGAGCTGCAGACACAGCAGTCTTGCAGCTTTGTAAATACGACCAACGTTATTTCAAACAAAGTGCTCATTTATGAGCTGCTGACATATGAATCTTGCAGCTATGTAGCCACCACGGGCCCTTTCCTGCAGTCTACAGGAGGGTGGGGGCATGGTTTCATCGTCAGCCTGATTGTCTGCCTCGAGGTCATCGTCCACCTCCTCATCCTCCACTTCCACTCTCTCCTGAGGTGGACCAGCAGTCCCTTCTGGCAATTCTTGTCCCCTCCTGATAGCCAAGTTGTGCAGCATGCAGCACACCGCCACGAATTGAGCTACCTGCTCAGGGTGGTATTGTAACACGCCTCCTGAGTGGTCCAGGCATCTAAAGCGCTGCTTAAGCACTCCAATTATCTTTTCAACGATATTGCGTGTGGCTATGTGGTTTTCGTTGTATTGCTTCTCGGCTTCTGTCTGGGTCTTACGCAGGGGGGGTCATCACCAAGGATCCAGCATTGACCTTGTGGCTGACTGGTAAACATGTCAGATACAGTGCTCTCACGCAGGATGTGAGCATCATGAATGCTGCCCGGAAATTTTGCATTCACTGCCATTATAATTTGCTTGTGGTCGACAACGAGTTGCATATTCAGGGAGTGGAATCCCTTTCAGTTCCAAAGAACCTCTGCATTCTGAAAAGGTGCCCGCATGCCGATGTACGTACAGTCTATTGCTTCCTGTACCTTGGGGAAGTTTGCTATTCTGGAGAATCCTAGAGCCCTTTCAGTCTGTGCCTCCCTGGTCATAGGGACGCTGATAAAGTCCATCCTGCATGCGTAAAGGGCTTCAGTCACCTGTGTGGCATGCTGAAATATAGTGCAAATGTCACCAGCTGAGGCCTGAAAGGAACCTGATGCATAGAAGGAAAGTGCTGCGGTTACCTTGACCTCAATGGACAGTGCGTCCTGATGGTGCTGGTAGGCTGCAGATCTGTCCTCATGAGCTGGCATATCTCACTGATGACCTCTTCCCGGAAGCGCAGTCTCCTAAGGAACGTGTTATTGGAAAGGTTCAAATAAGACCGCTTCTCCCTGTAAGTGCGATGGGTGTAAGTTCTCATCGTCCTCCTCCTCAGTCTGCCACCTCTTTGGTTGGGCACATAATGCTCTTCACCATACCTTCTCCCATCTCTAGTCTGCAGCATGTGCGTAGTCATCAAGACAGGCTGAGAAATTACAGGCCCCATTACAATATCAATATTAGACTATTGTTCACAAACAATAAATTTACCTACTAAAACAAATAAAATAAATTCAATTTGTCCACAGTATGATAAGATGTTTGTTCAGATTTTCAAATCACCTTAAAATAACTCTAGATTACATCAAACTCCCCAGAAGTTGAAGCAGCCTTTGAATGAAAAGTCCTCCAATTTACAAAATTGCATCCATACCACTGGGTTAAGGTCAGGTGAGTGCAGCTTTTTTTCAGCATTTGTTTCGGCGAGTGATATTTTCAGCGATATGTGGGCGAGATGCCGAAAGTAACACTTGGCGATATTATGGGCGTTAGTTTCCATTTTTCTGATGTTTACGGCAAAAAAAAAAATGGGCAGTATGTATTATTAATTCTCGCCGTTAACTATATGCCGAAAATAATGCTGGCCGATAAGAGAGTGATAAATGGGTGTAAGTTTCCATTTTTTTGCTAAATGGGCGATATCTGGGCATTATATCTCATCTCAGCGTTAAAGTGGACGTTAAGTGGGTGGTAGCGATGCAAAACTTATGGAAAGTCTAGCCCAATATCACTGGATTAAGAGCTTTATTTAATATCACTCGATTAATAGCGTTATTTAATATCACTGGATTAACAGCACTATTTAATATCACTGGATTAACAGCGCTATTTAACATCACTGGATTAATAGCGTTACTTAATATCACTGGATTAGCAACATTATTTAATATCGCTGGATTCACAGCGCTATTTTATATCACTGGATTAACATTGTTATTTAATATCACTGGATTAACAGCACTATTTAATATCACTGGATTAACAGCGCTATTTAATATTACTAGATTAATAGTGTTACTTAAAATCACTGGATTAGCAACATTATTCAATATCGCTGGATTCACAGCACTATTTTATATCACTGGATTAACATTGTCATTTAATATCACTGGATTAACAGCACTACTTAATATTACTGGATTAACAGCGCTAGTTAATATCACCTGATTAACAGCGTTACTTAACATCACTGGATTAACAGCGTTATTTAATATTGTTGGATGAACAACACTTGTTGTGTATGTATAATATAAGTATACTCCCTGTACACTCAATGTACAGTGACATAGACTACTGGATGTACCTTCACACTGTATACACTATGCTGATACCACCAGAAGGTGCAACTGGTGGAGACCTAGGGGTCACCTGTACACAGCAGGTAACCAGGTATAAAAGGGAGCTCACCATGCTGTACCCACACTCAGGAGCTATAATAAATGGACTAAGGTCACCACAGTTCAAGTACAATACCTTGCCTCGTGGAGTCATTACTAAAGTGCTTACAGACACAATGGGCCCAAGTTTCCACATGATTTGCACCTGATTTTTAGGAGCAACTGGTGGAGAACGGACTATCTTAGAAATCGCAATTCTCCACATTTTTTTTTCTGCAGTTCTAGTCAGGTAGAACAGTTCTACTTTGGAACAGAATTTTTTCTTCAAAAGGGGGCGTGTCCGGCCACTGACGCCTGATTTCAAAGTTTCCACAGTGAAAACGTACTCCAAACTAAGTTAGAATGGAGCAAGTGAAGATTTTTGTAGAACTGAAAAAACCTGTTCTACACATTAAAAAATCAGGCGCAGGTTACAAATTAGGCGTCCAGAACGAGGTGGGGGGAAAGGGAACTCATTAAATTCTACAATCAATCCTTATTTATACTTATACAAATATTATACAAATAAATCCAACCTGAATAAACATTTATAAGCAAAGAAAAGATTAAATAAACCATCTTCCTACCTGTGTGAAAGTGCTTCAGCCAGCCTCACAAGTTCGTTTGTTCGTTCCCGACGGCGGGGGGGGAGGAAGCCGTTCCAGACAGCGGGCGGGCGGGAGGGAGGGAGTGCGGGCCCGACCGACCGACCGCCCGAACGCAGCGGGGAGGGAGAGGAAGACGTTTCAGACGGCGGGAGGGAGGGAGTGCGGGCCCGACCGACCGACCGCCCGAACGCAGCAGGGGGACGGGGGACGGGAGGAAGACGTTCCAGACAGCGGGCGGGAAGGAGACAGTGAGAAGGCTGCAGGAAGCCTCAGTGCTGATGTGCTGATGGCAATGTGGTTTTATTAAAAAATTTTCAAAAATTAAACAGCTACAAAGAACTACAAAAATGGCCAAGTGCCAATGTTTCCTTCACACTGCGCGTGCGCGAACGCTCCAACGCGCATGCGCAGCGTTGCCGGCAGGAAAAAAAATAATTTAAATAGTACCCGCCCCCTCCCATTTACAAAATCGGCGCGAGTGTAGGCTCCGCCCCCCTGGGCGCCACGCCAAACAGACAAGGAGCTGCAGGGCTCTCCAGAATCGCAAGTTTTTTTTCCGGCGCCGTTTTTGGCGTGAAAAACGGGCGCCCAGCTCGGAGGGGCGCCCGTTTTTTATCGTGTGGAAACTTGGGCCCAATAACACTAATTAACATTGCTGGATTAACTGTATGATTTAGTATCACTGGATTAACAACACTAATTACCATCACTGGAGTAACAGCTCTATATAATGCTGCTGGATGATCAGAAATAGTAAACATCACTGGATGAACACCATTGTTGGATTAAATAATTTCAGTATAAGCCCCGCTCCAGGATTGAACACATAAATGGTTTGGAAGATCAGTAAACCAGCAACAATCACACAATGGAAACTCTGGATGATGGATTGTATTAACCTCGAAAGAACAAGACATCAGAACAACAAAAAGATGCACATAAATCATTCAAATCTTCGAGTCCTACATCAGAGAGAAAAAAACAAAGATCACCGTGAGATGGAAGGTCTCAGCACAATGCAATAAAGAGGCTGTCATTCAGCAAGCAACAACAAAAACAATATTAATTTACTATATTCTACAAAGAAAGAGTAGGTATTTCACAATCAATTATTTTTTTGCAGTGTAGTCACTGCTATGTAGGCAAAGTCGTTTGCTCATAGCAAAGTCCCAGAATCACCAATGAGATAAATGACCAGTTAACCTGCTTTTGGAGGTGTTGCATGAGGGATAAATGCAGCCCAACACACCGGGAGAACTCGCTGTTCTTCTTCAAAAATGCTCTGGGATCTTTGACATCCATCCGAGAGGACAGACAGGACCTTGGTTTAATGTCTCGTCTGAAAGATGACACCTCTGTTGGTGCAGCACTCCCTCAGAACTGCACTGAAATGCCATCATAGTTTATGTGCTCAATCCTGGAGTTGGGCTTATACTGAAATTATTTAATCAGGTTAGTCCAAAATTGAAATGAGGGCCTTGGACGAGTTTGCTTTTAGGGGGTGTGGAACAGCACTCTGATCTTATCGTTTGGGATCTTTGTCTACCTGGATAGACAGAGAACAGCCTAGATTAACATCTCTCCCTGAAGGTGATAACCCCAGCAATGATGGAGGTCTCTCTAACTCTGTCCTCAGTATCCTCAAAGAGAGGACTATCAACCAGATCACTATCTAGTGAACTCATTTTGGAAGAGTTCAATGGATGGTGAATGGGTCACACTCGGCTGTGACAGTTTTGCAGTGAGATAGCTGGCGGACCGTTAAAAGTCTTGACATGAGATCAATCCTCCAGTTGGATATAGACACCAACATATCTGATTCAACGGCAACAACATTGGCATGAGCTTTCAGTGCAAAAGTGTAAGAAGTCCGCACACAATTGTATACAGGTCAGAGAATTCTCAAAGAAGAAAGCAATACTAAGTTCAGAAATTATTGGTGGTTCTATCATTTTCAGAAGATCTTGGCTTGTAAAATAAACACTGCAACATTTGCTAGTTCTCCTTTTTCTTGCCAAGTAGGTTGCCTGAGCAAACAAACAACACGCACAGCAGCAAGGATGCTTGGTTGCACTTTGGCAAAGAGAGCGAACCTTTAGCCTACCTGGAACAGCAATGCTTCCTGCAGTTGGATGGTCCATTTCTAAAATGAGGTCATTATGTATAACCTAGAAAAAGAAATTATAAATGTAGGTTTAGTTACCACTATATGACAACGTTTTAAACCAAACTGAATTCGGTTTGTATAAACCACTTGTAATTCTTAGCTATTATTATAAAGGGGGACTCTACGAATAAATGGCCTCCTTCTGATAAACTCTATGGGGTACAAATTACCTCCTGCCTAAAACGGGGCTCTCGCACCCCGTTTCGATGTTTGTTACCGCAGCTGCAGTTCAGGTCATAGAAACACAGAAACATAGAAAATAGGTGCAGGAGTAGGCCATTCGGCCCTTCGAGCCTGCACCGCCATTCAATAAGATCATGGCTGATCATTCCCTCAGTACCCCTTTCCTGTTTTCTCTCCATACCCCTTGATCCTCTTAGCCGTAAGGGCCATATCTAACTCCCTCTTGAATATATCCAATGAACTGGCATCAACAACTCTCTGCGGCAGGGAATTCCACAGGTTAACAACTATCTGAGTGAAGAAGTTTCTCCTCATCTCAGTCCTAAATGGCCTACCCCTTATCCTAAGACTATGTGCCCTGGTTCTGGACTTCCCCAACATCAGGAACATTCTTCCCGCATCTAACCTGTCCAGTCCCGTCAGAATCTTATACGTTTCTATGAGATCCCCTCTCATCCTTCTAAACTCCAGTGAATAAAGGCCCAGTTGATCCAGTCTCTCCTCATATGATAGTCCAGCCATCCCTGGAATTAGTCTGGTGAACCTTCGCTGCACTCCCTCAATAGCAAGAACGTCCTTCCTCAGATTAGGAGACGAAAACTGAACACAATATTCCAGGTGAGGCCTCACTAACTGCAGTACAACTGTAGTAAGACCTCCCTGCTCTTATACTCAAATCCCCTAGCTATGAAGGCCAACATACCATTTGCCTTCTTCACCGCCTGCTGTACCTGTATACCAACTTTCAATGACTGATGAACCATGACACCCAGGTCTCATTGCATCTCCCCTTTTCCTAATCTGCCACCATTCAGATAATATTCTGCCTTTGTGTTTTTGCCCCCAAAATGGATAACCTCACATTTATCCACATTATACTACATCTGCCATGCATTTGCCCACTCACCTAATCTGTCCAAGTCACCCTGCAAGGTTGTCTCTTTCGGGAAATTGTGCCCTTTGGTTTTTTTTGTTCTCATCCGAAAGTTGGTCATTATGGGGGACGGTGACTACACCTGAGGGGCAAAACCGCGGCAGTGACAGCAATTGAGGGGCGGAAGTTGTGGGCGGTGCGTATTCACCGCCACGATGATGTCATTGTGGCGCTGCTTCACCACGGCTCTCCACTTCACTTAAAGGGGAGAGAATCCGTGCTTTTTAAACTTTGGTCCATTGGGCCACCAGGGAGGTTTTCGGCCGGGCCATCGGCCTGGCACCCAAGAGGGGGTGCCAGGCTGCCTGTTGGTGGCCCGGCCGAATCCAGGGGCATAATTGTCAGGCCAACCTGGCAGTTGGCTGACAAAATAAAACATGGCGGCAGCGGCAGAGAGCCCTCGTCTTTAAGGGAAGCCGCACGGCTGCTGCAAAAGGCCACAGCCTCACTGGACCACCGGGGAAAAGGCTGTTTTGGCACCGCCGGGTGGGCCGAAGATTTTCAGAGGGGAATGTCGCCGTCAGGGGGGTAGATCAGCGGTACACACGGTGATGACGTGTTTAACACCGATTGGCAGCAGAGGAGTGGTAAGGGGGGGATCGGGGAACCGCCGGGAAAACTCGGGAGGGCAATTGGTCTAGCAGCGGCCATTCCACCAAAAGTCGGCGACCACTCCATTCCGCAGTGTGGCCAACGATTTGCACTGGTAATAGACCTTAAGGAAAGGGGCAATTTTGGCCCTTATGGTTCTATGATCCCAGGGAGACAGGGCTATAGAACTGTGGCCTTGATTCTCTATCCTGTGCTCTCCTCAAGTACAGCTCCGCACTGGGAGCACAGGATTGTGGAAAAATCTCTGTAGAGACTGATTGGCCAACATCTCACAGACCTAAGGCAATCAGATCACTTAAGTAACACCCTCTAAAAGATCAAACTTGTAGTTAAGCACTAATAATCGATGATAGCCAAACTACAGTAGTGTCTTGCACCAAATTAAAAATAAATGTATTCATATATATTGCTTTGAAGGTGTGCATTCTTAGCAACTATACATCTTGCCACAATTTTCAGGAACAAACGTGTTCCATCACCATTTATTGACTGAATTTTGAGAGATAGTAAAAGGTTTCTGCACAAGATATAAGTTTACAGGGTTGGGGGTAATATATTAGCATGGATAGAGGATTGGCTAATGAACAAAAAACAGAGAGTAGGGATAAATGGTTCATTCTCAGGTTGGCAATAAGTAACCAGTGGGATGCCGCAGGGATCAGTGCTGGGACCCCAACTATTTACAATCTGGATTTGGAGGAAGGGACCGAGTGTAATGTAGCCAAGTTTGCTGAACATACAAAGATGGGAGGAAAAGCAATGTATGAGGACACAAAAAATCTGCAAAAAAACATAGACAGGCTGAGTGGGCAAAAATTTGGCAGATGGAATATAATGTTGGAGCATAATAATTGGCAGGAAAAAAATCAAAGAGCAAGTTATTATTTAAATGGAGAAAGATTGCAAAGTACTGCAGTACAGCGGGACCTGGGGTTATTTGTGCATGAAACACAAAAGGTTAGTATGCAGGTACAGCAAGTGATCAGGAAGGCCAATGGAATCTTGGCCTTTATTGCAAAGGGGATAGAGTATAAAAGCAGGGAAATCTTGCTACAGTTGTACAGGATATTGGTAAGGCCACACCTGGAATACTGCGTGCAGTTTTGGTTTCCATATTTACGAAAGGATATACTTGCTTTGGAGGCAGTTCAGAGAAGGTTCACAAGGTTGATTCCGGAGATGAGGGGTTTGACTTATAAGGAAAGGTTGCGTAGGTTGGAATTCAGAAAAATGAGAGGTGATCTTATGGAAACGTGTAAGATTATGAGGGGGCTTGACAGGATGAATGCAAAGAGGATGGTTCCACTGATAGGGAAAACTAGAACTAGAGGGCATAATCTTAGAATAAGGGTAACCCATTTAAAACTGAGATGAGGAGAAATTTCTTCTCTCAGAGGGTTGTGGATCTGTGGAATTCGCTGCCTCAGAGAACTGTGAAAGCTGGGACATTGAATAAATTTAAGACAGAAATAGACAGTTTCTTAAACGATAAGGGAATAGGGGTTATGGAGAGTGGGCGGGGAAGTGGACCTGAGTCCATGATCGGATCAGCCGTAATCGTATTAAATGGCGGAGCAGGCTCGAGGGGCCGTATGGCCTACTGCTCCTATTTCTTATGTTCTTATGTTCTTATAATGTACATCTACTGTACTCCTACATGAATTCTAGGCACTTATTTTCTCGGCCAAATTTATTACCACATTAACCTATTTATGGGCTCCTCCATGAATGCCTTCATTCAGCTGCTTCAGAATAGCATGGACGTTCGATTGATAGAGGGCATGTGGTCTCTATTCAGCATCACCGCTCAATACTATTAATGTCGATAGGATTGGTCTCCAGAGTATTTGCTAAAAAAAATGTTTGCCAGAAACTGAAAAAGGCAATGTGGAATAGAGGTGTTGCATTAGACCCTTAATCTAACATTCCTGCATGAAATCAGTGCTTCTGTGTAAAGGAACACTTCTTCATATAAAAAAGTTTAACTAGAATATGCAACGGGTCCTAATAGCCTAAAATGGGGGGCAGGGAGTATCTTACTTCACATTTCTCCCTCCCTCACTCTCACACATTCGGTTCATCTCTTACACACATCCTTCCCATCTCTCATACATACAATGTCTCCCTCACACACTCTATCTAACTCTCTCACATACACACGCTACTCATCTCTCCCTCATACACTCTGGCATTCCTTCCCTAAATCCCTCTGACTCTTCACCCCCTCTCCTCCTTTAAGATCACCCTTAAAACATTTGGTCACTCTTCTTAATAGCTCCTTTCTTGGTTTGGCGTCCATTTTAGTCTGATTACGCCTCTGTGACGTGCCTTGATAGGTCTTTCTATGTTAATGTCACTGAATAAATGCAAGTTGTTGTTGTTGGGTCGATATATGATCCAGAAGAACAAAGTGGAGAGGCTAAATGGCCATTAGACAGATTATTTAACAGATGCAAAAGCATCAGTTCTGACGAAGGGTCATCGACCTGAAACATTAACTCTGTTTCTCACTCCACAGATGCTGCCTGATCCGCTGAGATTTCCAGTATTTTCTGTTTTTATTTAACAGATGATTTGGAACTCTGTTTACCTACACTAATAAAAATCAAACTTGTATTTATATAGCATCTTATACACTCTCAGGACATTCCAAAGCTCTTCACAGCCAATGATTTACTTTTGAAGTATAGTTACTCTTGATTTGTAACAGTCAATTTATGCACAGCAAAGTCCCACAAACAACAATGAACTAAATGACAGTTAATCTGTTTTGGAGGTGTTGGTTCAGGGATTAATGTTCATCAGGACAACTGCACCCTTAGGGAACATGGAGCTGCTCTGCATTTCATAGGATATATACGGCACAGAAACAGGCCAATCGGCCCAACCAGTCCATGCAGGCAATTTCAATAAATTGAGCTTAATGTGTTAGTAAAAGTAATGTAACTTTTCATGTAGATAATGATTCTCCAGTCAAAAGGGGAAGTAGGCATCTCCTCGGCCTTTGCAACCTGTACTCTTGAAATAGCCACTAGCAGTTTTACAAAATCAGCCTGTGGCTTTTCCCTACCTCCTGCTCCTAGTCTGTATTCAACACCTCCTCCTGTTGGCACAGTGCAGAATGAGGATTTAATAGGTGGAAGTTTGGGCCATGAGATTGGACCTTAAAACTGAGTGTGTTGGACTAGCACTGTAGACAGCCTTTACAACTATTTCCATCACTAACAGACATTCAGTATTTAATAGGTTTGATAATTAATTGTCATTTAGTCCTTGTAATCCTTGCCGTGCTTAAAGGTAGCAAATGTCATCAAATATTTCTAATGAAAACTTCCCTACTGAATGTCTATCAGCTCATTCAGCACTCAATGGAGTAGATCTTGACTTTGTGCGATAGTGTGAAACAGTGAGAGTCAGTAGCACATTTTACATCTCTCCCATTTTACACTATCGCACAAAGTCAAGAGCTACCACAGTAACTCCAAATGTGCTGGTTTAAATTTGTCTTGTATTCCAGTTAAAATAGTTCATTTAGCAAAGCAAACTGTAGTTCTGTGCATATCTTTGCATAGAATGTAAAAAAAGGCGAACTAGATGAAAGGATACTTTGATTAGTGTTTTGCATAAACCTTCAATTATACAGTATTAACCATTTACATGGCACCATCCTCATTTTAGTTTCCACTGGCTGTAATCAGCCAGCTTTCTGATACTAAAGAAATTCCATCTGATGGGATTATTATATATTTACGTCAAAGCCAAATACATAAATTACGGATTCAGTCTAGGATTTTAAGTTACATCGTCTAGTTAGACAAGTAGGGGTGCCAAATCTTTTTTGAGTGTACTGATTGAAATCAGTTGAAGACTTTTAATACACTATTACATGTTTTAGTGACTGCAGGCATGGCACATGTGTGGCAGGCATGATTTCAGTATAAATTTGTCCTGTTATGACTAACATTAGTTATTAGTTCACAGTAAAAGGGCAATGAGATGGATTTTTGTACTAGCCTTTACCCCTACAGCAGTGGATTGACAATCAACAAAGGTTCAGCTTCAACTCCCTACTATGTGCTCCGAGTGAGTCAGAAAGTGCTGCAGACTGACGATAGCATAACTTAGGGTGACCATATTTTCTAAACCGAATCTGGGGACACACAGGGTGAGAGCACAGCAAAGTAAACAGAACAGAAAATGTAAGTTGTGCAGCATAGCGAGGCAAAAATTTTAGCAGCCTATATTTTAACAGTTGTATACATACACTACAAATGCAAAACAAATGTGCAAATAATTACCGCAGATTTGACATCACACTGTTGAAGCACATTCAGACACCTGACCCAACCGAGGTCACGCCTGAGCCCACCCCCACACCCCCATCCCCTCCGTGACTGAGATAACACCTGGGCATCCCTCCACCCGCCGTGAGGGAGGGCACACCTGACCCCCCCAAGTGACTGAGGTCACACATGACCCCTTCCCCCAGTGACTAAGGTCACACCTGACCACTCCAAGTGACTGAGGTCACACTGACCACCCCCGCCCCCCCACTACACAGTGTCTAGGATTAGCCCCCCCCCCCCCCCCCCAGTTTCTAGGATTAGTCCACCCCCCCTTCCTCTGGTGATTGTGGCCGGGCCCTCCCCCAATGGCTTCTGGTTGCCGTGCTTCCAGGCACTTCTGGTGCCAACAATCCAACAGCATGAGCCCGGCCACAAGCTCAGAAATAACAACTGGCGCATGCGCAGAAAGACTGCCCAGTCACGCATGCGCAGTGTGTCACTCTGGCCGTTGTACAAGTTGTTGTTTCATTTAGCCTTAGAGCCGCAAGCTGACAGTTCAAGGGATACACTCACTGCCCAGGGGTACACTTCGGAGATGAGTTTTGTGAACCAGAGACTCTTGGACATTGTTTGCCCAGGGACACAGACCTCATCCGGGGCCGTATGGTCACCCCAGCATAACTTAAGTGTTACTTCAATCAAAATCAGTGAGATTGTCTGTGTCAATCCAACTGGAGCTCACAACATGAGACAAAAACCTCCTTCTGCTGTTGCATATGTAATCCGCAAAGAACCCAAAGAAGTTCTTTAAACAATTCCAGTAATTCAGCTTCAACGTGTAATTTGTAGGCTAGAATTCCACCAGTCACATTTTCAAAGTTTTCAACAGAAAAATTGTGCACCACTTTCACTTTGCCATTTTTTCTTGTGTATTGATTACAGAATTGTATATCATACTGTTTTTAAAATTAACTTTATGTTAGCAGATTGGAAACACTTACTGTGTTTTGAAATGAATAACTTAGGGAGATCTTGTAAAAAAAACTATCTACTTTGATTTTTTAAAGTTAACTCTGCCCAATCTCCTGCTGAAACCCGCCTCAGCATGCTATCTTTATTTCACCAGCAGGGGGCATGGTTATTTTTCTTCCTGTAGTGCATTCCCGTCCAAGGAACATCGCCACTACTGGCAGATCTAGAGCATTAGGAAGCCACAGTGATATAATTCTACCCATAAACCCATAGAGCAGTAAAGACAAGCAAATGCTAAAACTGCGATGTTCTGATGAATAGCTCCGCCCAAAATATTAACCGCTCTTTTCTCTTTCAGATGCTGACTGGCCTGCTGTGTTTTTCTGTTCTTATTAATGTTGTAAACTGATTGCTCTAAAGTTCAATACATGTTTCAGAGGACTATATTTGTAGGTAAGGTATGAAATGTATCTTTTTTACTGGGATTGAACTCCCAATTTAAGCTAAAGGCCTGGGTAAGAGTTACTTTTTAAACTGCTTTTAAAATGTTACTCCTTGTTTTAGAAATCAGAACCAACACACGTAACACATTCACACAGGCACAAGAGTCAGAGAATGCCAACTGCTCTTATACCAAGGATTAAGTGCTGACATGCCAGGAAAGTTAGCTTCATTCTGCGGGTAGCATCTCCAATTCTGAATTCCACAGTGATGTGAAATCTGGTTTGCCCCCTAACACCAGAAATTGTTTCATCAATCTTTTCCAACATCTACAAAACACAATAATGAGCTTTCTGCAAACCAGGTATGTGGTGGAAAGATCTGTGTGCCGTGTCAAGCCATATCTACCCATTTCTGGGCAGTTAGTTACACGGTACTATCGTGCAAGACCAAAAAATCTAGCTGCCTTCCAAACCCATTTTTTCACCGCATACTGGGAGCATAATGGCCCAGTACAATCAAATCACTTCCTATCATGGCTCAGAACAAAAGACTGAAAAGCATTTTGGAAATCTAAATTGGAAATATGAGTTGAGCTTTCCCATAAGATTACCACCCTAAGGATTAAGAAGTGGAAGATTAACTATAAGCTTAATTAATTCTCAAGATAGATACAGCCGCTCAATCCAACTTAGTACATCTATCAAGACTGAACTATAGTTTCCCCACACCCAGCATGGTATCCAACTGTTTGTTAAATCGTTCCAGGATGCTCACCTATATTACTCTCTCCAGAAAGCCATTCTGTTCACCACTCAGACCTCTGACACGAGGCTTGTGGCTTCAATGCCTCCTGTGTGCCTTGGTGATCAGAGTATTGTAAGCTTGAGCAAGATTTTATCCAACTTGTACTCTATAGATTTGGCTACGTAGTTTAACATTCTGTTTTGCTATGCAGTGATTGGTCACCTTGAGCTTAAGTACATGCAAAACGCTGGGTTGCTTACTGTAATGTGTGCACCTGTGAGGATGCTCATAGGTTTGTGGAGCTGTTGCATTGTGAGCAGTTTAGCCAGTCACGTGATGTTCACAAGTCTCAATAAAACCCCAGTCAGTTGGGTCTAGGTCATCCATGATGAGGTATGCAGTAGTAAGCCTAGTGGATGAGCTGGTAATGTGTAGAGTAATTCTTAAACCGTTGTTAAAAAATCAACTAGTTCTGAATAGCAATGTGTTGCTATGAATTCTTATGCAAAGAACCCATGAAGCAAATACATTACACTTACAATTTCACCATTAGCTATGTTGAAATCAATGGGAATGAAAATGCCGCTGATCCGCAACGCAAGTCTTACACGGGGCCATAAGTTCAAAACCTAACCCTTTGACTTATGTCACTCTTTTTGTTCTTGTGTGCAATATATTACACTTGTTCATATTACATTTCCATGTTGTACCCATTTACATATTTTACCTCATTCATTTTGTATGTCCCTGGCAACCTCCCAGATAAAGGCCCCCACCCCCCACTCACCCCTACAGCATGATATCTAAAAGTATGTTGTAAGGTCTTTCACAGTCCACTTGGATTCTTACTTCGTCAAAGTGGTCAGTTGGGCAGGATTTCCCGCTTCTAAATCTATGTTGGCTGCTATTTACCAGATTATTATAACTACATTCCTCTGGTTTACTTCTGATATTGATGTGAGGCCAACGGGTCTGTGGTTGCTTGTGTCTGTTTCATCACCTGTTTTGAAAATGGATACCATGGCCCTGAAATTCCGTGAGTATTCTCCTGATGCCGACGGGAGACTGGCAGAGCTTCCCAAAAAATGGGTGAGACCTGGCAAAATGGGTTACATTGGATCTCTGCCATTTTGGGGGGGTTTCAGTGGTCTCCCAGCAGTTAGGCAGAAGAACCCTGTGGACTTTCAGGTTCCCTATTTAGTGGGACCTCCTCCAGTGTTCTTTGATTCTCTGTGGCTACCAGCACCATGCAACCCTCATCCCAGTGTGTCAATGAAATCATAAGAGCAGTGCACAACTTGACCCAGATAATACATAGGTGATGGAAGTCATGGGGTCTTTGGGCATTCGCAACTACAGAATGACTAAGCCTGCCTTAGTGCCCTAGTGTAAAAACTGTTGATCACTCTGGATGTTTGTTTGGAGTCCTTTGAACACCTTCATTTCACTTATGTGGAGCTCATTAAGCCTACTTATATCATCATCGATTGCAGAAGGCATGTTACTCGTGTGCTTCCTGGTAAGGAGCAGGTAATCATGTTGTATGTTAATTATTTTCTATGTATCATCAGTTTTGGCTTTGTTAGCATCCATCAGGATCTTCAGCTCTTCTTTGATTGCCCTTATTATGTAATGAAAAGATCGCAAACTATTATGGTTGGCACCTGCAGCTAGGCACACTTCCAGATTTCTCTTTGCCCCTCTGACCACTCTTTTAACATATCTCTGCATATTCTTATATTCATTCCAATGTCTCCCCTCACATTTCTCCTTCAGTATTTGTAGACTTTGTTTTTCTTTCTTTATTTTACTTCTGATCACTTTATTGACCCATTGAGAATAATTTTCTTTTAGTCGACGCTTACTGATCTGTGAAATGCTATTTATTGTGTATGTTCAGCAGAATGCATGCAACAAAAATGAAGCAGTTATGTCTTGTTTGAGCTTTGTAGAGATTCCTTTAACTCAGCCACGAGACTTAAGCTTAATTCAATACAAATGTTGCAAGTTTCCTCGGTTGTCTCCAAAGCTTGAGGAAGGAGCCAAGCTGTCTTTGAACAAACAAAGAGTGTGACATGTGCCATATAAGACTGCCAGTTATTTTCAGATGTGGTCATAAGAACATAAGAAATAGAAGCAGGGGTAGGCCATTTGACCCCTCGAGCCTGCTCCGCTATTTAATAAGATCATGGCTGATCTGATCATGGACTCAGTTCCACAATTCAACAGTTATTCAAATCCAGGAAGATCTGAAACTAGCCCTGAAACTGTTTTCAGGGACATTTAAGGAGCTGTCGCTGTCCAAATCTGAGAGAGTCAGTTTGGGACTTCTAAGGGATATAGTTGGGACTTACAAGGGATATAGTTGGGACTTACAGAACTTTCTCAGTGATAAAAAAATAAAAGAAATAAAGAAACACTTGCTCATTAAAATTATTTGCAAAAGAGCTCAGCATTTGGATTGCAACGTTTTACAATTTTCCTTTTCAAGAGGATTTCGTCTGTAAATATTTATGTATTAACTTATTATTTTGCTTGTTCATCTTTTGTTCAATAATTCACTTACTAATTTAAACTTAAACTAAAGTTTGACATTGTGATGATCTATTGCTTATCAAAGGTGGGAGAGAGATTTGGCGCAAAATGAGTTAATGGAAATGTTGTTCCGTTTGATATCCTGGACATATTACCTCACAAGTCACATGGTTCCTGCTCTGTTTAGGGGCAGCCTGTCATAGCATCATTCCATTTACATCCAGTTGACAGGCACTTATTTATATTTTCTTAGTAAACTCCCTTTTCTCAAACATAGGAAGTATATACTGAGGAATATTACTTTACATTCTCCATTATTTTGGTCCGGGTGATCCTCACACTCAGTCCTTTCAGTACCTCTGTATGATTTCATGTCCTATTCACTATCACCACTGGATGTCTTGTTGCTTAATTCAATAATTTTTACCTGGATCTAGAGTGGCACATTCTGCAGGTATTGTTCTATGACTATTATCTTCCTGTGGCTTGCTGTATCCTCTGGTTTCTTTGCTCCCTCTTCCTCTGCAACTGGTGCCCTTTTGCATTAAGAGCCAGTGCCTGATATCTGTTCTTTCATGTAACTTCCTGAGCCTCTTCTTGGTCTTCTTACCTCTCCTAACTCTTTCTATCCACCTTGATCCATCCCTATGGTTTACTTAAGCACTTGCCTCCTTCTTTTGTTGACCTTGTAGCTGGTTGTGCTCAAGTGCCACTGATTTTAAAAAAGGAGGGAGAGAGAAAACATGGAATTATAGACCGGTCAGCCTGACATCGGTAGTGGGTAAAATGATGGAATCAATTATTAAGGATGTCATAGCAGCGCATTTGGAAAGAGGTGACATGATAGGTCCAAGTCAGCATGGATTTGTGAAAGGGAAATCATGCTTGACAAATTTTCTGGAATTTTTTGAGGATGTTTCCAGTAGAGTGGACAAGGGAAAACCAGTTGATGTGGTATATTTGGACTTTCAGAAGGCTTTCGACAAGGTCCCACACAAGAGGTTAATGTGCAAAGTTAAAGCACATGGGATTGGGGGTAGTGTGCTGACATGGATTGAGAACTGGTTGTCAGACAGGAAGCAAAGAGTAGGAGTAAATGGGGATTTTTCAGAATGGCAGGCAGTGACTAGTGGGGTACCGCAAGGTTCTGTGCTGGGGCCCCAGCTGTTTACACTGTACATTAATGATTTAGACGAGGGGATTAAATGTAGTATCTCCAAATTTGCGGATGACACTAAGTTGGGTGGTAGTGTGAGCTGCGAGGAGGATGCTATGAGGCTGCAGAGCGACTTGGATAGGTTAGGTGAGTGGGCAAATGCATGGCAGATGAAGTATAATGTGGATAAATGTGAGATTATCCACTTTGGTGATAAAAACAGTGAGACAGACTATTATCTGAATGGTGACAGATTAGGAAAAGGGGAGGTGCAACGAGACCTGGGTGTCATGGTACATCAGTCATTGAAGGTTGGCATGCAGGTACAGCAGGCGGTTAAGAAAGCAAATGGCATGTTGGCCTTCATAGCGAGGGGATTTGAGTACAGGGGCAGGGAGGTGTTGCTACAGTTGTACAGGGCCTTGGTGAGGCCACACCTGGAGTATTGTGTACAGTTTTGGTCTCCTAACCTGAGGAAGGACATTCTTGCTATTGAGAGAGTGCAGCGAAGGTTCACCAGCCTGATTCCCGGGATGGCAGGACTGACCTATCAAGAAAGACTGGATCAACTGGGCTTGTATTTACTGGAGTTCAGAAGAATGAGAGGGGATCTCATAGAAACGTTTAAAATTCTGATGGGCTTAGACAGGTTAGATGCAGGAAGAATGTTCCCAATGTTGGGGAAGTCCAGAACCAGGGGTAACAGTCTAAGGATAAGGGGTAAGCCATTTAGGACCGAGATGAGGAGAAACTTCTTCACCCAGAGAGTGGTGAACCTGTGGAATTCTTTACCACAGAAAGTTGTTGAGGCCAATTCACTAAATATATTCAAAAGGAGTTAGATGAAGTCCTTACTACTAGGGGGATCAAGGGGTATGGCGAGAAAGCAGGAATGGGGTACTGAAGTTGCATGTTCAGCCATGAACTCATTGAATGGCGGTGCAGGCTAGAAGGGCCGAATGGCCTACGCCTGCACCTATTTTCTATGTTTCTATGTTTCTATACCCTTGAAGTACCTGTGGGGAAGTACCTCATGAGTCTAGAGCTATTTATGTACCCTTGATAATTGCCTTGCATTCACTTTCCCATAGTAATTCCTGTGACCTTCTCTTCAAAGCCACACTGCTTCCTTCGACTTGTTGATCATAGAATGATTACAGCACAGGCGGCGGCCATTTGGCCCGTCAAACCCATGCCAGCTCTCTGCAAGAGCACTTCAGGTAGTCCCATTCCCCTGTCCTTTCCCCATTGCCCTGCAATTTTTTTTCCTTTAGGTCTTTATCCAATTCTCTTTTGAAAGCCACAATTGAGTCTGCCTCCACCACCCTTTCAGGCAGTGCATTCCAGATCCTAACCACTCGTTGCGTAAAAAAGTTTTTTCTCATGTCGCCTTTGACTCTTCTGCCTTAAATCTGTGTCCTATGGTTCTCAACCCTTCTGCCAATGGGAACAGTTTCTCTCTATCTACTCTGTCTGGACACCTCATGATTTTGAGCACCTCTATTAAATCTCCTCTCAACCTTCTCTGCTCTAAAGAGAACAACCCCAGCTTCTCCAGTCAATCCACATAACTGAAGTCCCTCATCTCTAGAACCATTCTTGTAAATGTTTTCTGCACCCTTTCTAAGGCCTTTACATTCTTCCTAAAGTGCGGTGTCCAGAATTGGACACAATACTCTAGTGTTTTATAAAGGTTCATTATGACTTTCTTGCTTTTGTACTCTATGCCTCTATTTATGAAGCCCAGGATCCCGTATGCATTTTTAACTGCTTTCTCAACCTGCTCAGCCACCTTCAACGATTTGTGCACATGCAGCCTCAGGTCTATCTGTTCAGGCACCCCCTTTAGAATTGTACCCTTTAGTTTATATTGCCTTTCCTCATCCTTCCTACCAAAATGTATCACTTTGCACTTTTCTGCATTAAATTTCATCTGCCACATGTTCGCCCATTCCACCAGCCTGTCTATGTCCTCTTGAAGTCTATCACTATCCTCCTCACTGTTCACTATACTTCCAAGTTTTGTGTCATCTGCAAATTTTGAAATTATGCCCTGTCTACCTACATCCAAGTCATTAATATATATCAAGAAAAGTAGTTGTCCTAGTACTGACCCCTGGGGAACACCATTGTATACCTTTCTCCAGTCCAAAAAACAACCGTTCACCACTACTCTCTGTTTCCTGTCACTTAGCCAATTTCGTATCCATGTTGCCACTGTCCCTTTTATTCCATGGGCTTCAACTTTCCTGGCAAGCCTATTATGTGGCATTTTATCAAATGCCTTTTGGAAGTCCATGTACACCACATCAACTGCATTGCCCTCATCAATCCTCTCTGTTACCTCATCAAAAAACTCAATCAAGTTAGTTAAACACAATTTGCCTTTAACAAATCCATGCTGGCTTTCCTTAATTAATTGTCCAAGTTACTGTTAATTTTGTTCCTGATTATCATTTCTAAAAGCTGTCCCACTACTGAGGTTAAACTGACTGGCCTGTAGTTGCTGGGTTTATCCTTACATCTTCTTTTGAACAAGGGTGTAACATTTGCAATTCTCCAGACATGGACAGACATGGTATCTCTTCCCCAATTTATTATACTCGGCTGTATATTATCCCACAGTAATATACACCTTATCCTCCCAGTGACCTAAATAGTTCAGAGTTCCTTATATTGGTGATCAAAAATTAAACTCTTTCTTTCTGCTAGAATATGCAGCCAAGAGTTTTAAATTGTTACTTAGCTCAGCCTTGCAATCACCTGCTCTGTCTGAATTCATTCTTCCCTGTTCTCACAATCATTCTCTCTCTTCTCAACATCCTTTATCTGGGCACTAATCTGGCAGAATAGATCACCCGCCCTATTTTCATCCCATTGATTGCAATGGGACAAGGATCAGGCGCGTTCTGTAATAGATGGGCGGTTCACTCCGCCAGGTTATTGTCCAGGCGGCCAAGTGGAAAATGACCCATGTCGAAACAGAGAGAGGCACCAGAAGCAGCTGATCAATAATAGGAAAAGAAAATGGGGCCTGGAAGGGCATCCATTGGCCTGAATGAATTATAAGCATAAAATCAGACCTGCCATTTTTTGGGGGTGACCAATGTCAGTGTTGGGAAATGGAAGCAGCAGTAATCATTCCCAGCTCAAGTATAGGACAGCTAGATACCAAGTGAAGGATCTTAGCAGCGCAGAAGGAGCCCATTTTAGCCCATCGTGTCCACGCCAGCCGACAAAGAGTTGCACGGCCCTGGGTCAGCAGCCCTGAAGGTTACATGGAAACTTATGACCAATGAACAATGGTGGAAAGGCAAAGAGCACCCAGCCCAAACAGTCTGCCTCACACAACTGCGACATCCCTTATACTGAAACATTCTACACTCCATCCCAACCGGAGCCATGTGATCTCCTGGGAGAGGCAAAAACCAGATAAAAAACCCAGGCCAATTTAGGGAGAAAAAAATCTGGGAAAATTCCTCTCTGACCCATCCAAGCGATCGAAACTAGTCCAGGAGATCACCTGGCCGTATTCTATTCCCTGCAGTACTTCCCATTATATCTGTGCCTGCCAACAAAAGGTTATCCAGTCTAATCCCAATTACCAGCTCTAGGTCTGTAACCCTGCAGGTAACCGCACTTTAAGTGCCCATCCAACTATCTCTTAAAAGTGGTGAGGGTTTCGGCATCCACCACCCATCCAGACAGTGAGTTCCAGATCCCCACAACCCTCTGCGTAAAGAAGCCTCCCTCAAATCCCCTCTACACCTTCCACCAACCTTAAAACTATGCCCCCTTGCAATAGACCCCTTCACCAATGGAAATAGACCCCTACTATCCACTATGTCCAGGCCCCTCAATATTTTGTACACCTCAATGAGGGCTCCTCTCAACGTCCTCTGTTCCAATGAGAACAAACCCAGCCAATCCAATCTGTCCTCATAACAAAGATTCTCCATTCCAGGCAGCATCCTAGTAAATCTCCTCTGCACCCTCTCTGGTGCAATCACATCCTTCCTATAATATGGCGACCAGAACTGCACGCAGTACTCCAGCTGTGGCCTAACCAAAGTATTATACAATTTAAGCATAACCTCCCTGCTCTTATATTCTATGCCTCGGCCAATAAAGGCAAGCATTCCGTATGCCTTCTTAAACACGTTATCCACCTGGCCTGCTACTTTCAGGGATCCGTGGGCAAGCACTCCAAGGTCCTTTTGTTCATCTACACTATTAAGTGGCCTACCGCTTAATGTGTATACCCTTTCCTTATTAGCCCTCCCAAAGTGCATTACCTCACACTTCTCTGAATTAAATTCTATTTGCCACTGCTCTGCCCACCTGACCAGTAGATTGATATCCTCCTGCAGCCCATGACTTTCCTCTTCATTGTCAACCACACAGTCAATTTTAGTGTTGTCTGCAAATTTCTTAATCATACTCCCTATATTCAATTCTAAATCATTGATATATACACAAAAAGCAAGGGTCCCAGTACTGAGTCTTGCAGAACCCCACTGAAAACATCCTTCCAGTCACAAAAACATTCATCAACCATTACCCTTTGCTTCCTACCTCCAAGCCAATTTTGGATCCAACTTGTCACTTTTCCCTGGATTCCATGAACTTTAATCTTTATGACAAGTCCACCATGTGGAACCTCATCAAAAACTTTGCTAAAGTCCATATACATTACATCATACGCACTACCCTCATCGACCCTCTTGGTTACCTCCTCAAAAAATTCAATCAGGTTAGTCAAACACGATCTTCCCTTAACAAATCCATGCTGACTGTCTTTAATTAATGGTGCCTTGGAATTGACTCTGGCTGCACTCCCCAGAGGCACCATCGCCCTTACCGATACTCAAAAGTGACGATCGGTTTGAAAGTGAGATGGACTCACGGGGGGACTTCTGCACTACCTGCCTAGCATTCTTACTTCGTCTGGTGGTCACCCACTTGCCCTCAGTCTGCACGCCTTTAAGCTGCGGGGTGACCACCTCCGAAATGTGCTATCCACGTAGCTCTCAGCCTTCTTCTGCTCGAATAAATGGGCTAAATCCCAATCTCAGTAGTGCATCCTGTACTGCACTCGTCTGAGTTATTCATTTCCACGCTATTCATCTTTGTGTCCTATTGCTAACTTATTGCCAAATGAGTGTTTATACTGTGGGCCTGCACCCACTGGGTATTGAACTGGTACTTTCCTCAAAATTAATTTCACGTGGACTCTTACAATTGGCCGAAAGATGAGACTTTGCTGGATTCACATTCAGGTTCCAAAACTGAACATTCTACTAACCCAGTGCCCCATTCAGTTGCCTTGTAACCCATTTTTGATACTAAATTATCCCTCAAATGTTGCTTTACATTAAGTATATGCTTGTACTCCTTCCAGGATTTAGTAATATAAATCAAATGTATATGCTCGTATGTATAGCGATGCACTGACTGCGAATACTACTGTTCATATCCGCTGCTTACATGGTGTAGTATCACATTCATACATGATCTTACATTTTTTATTTAAAATGTATAGTTCTGTTATTGGACTTCTGGTCAGCAATTCATTAAATAAAGGTCTGCATTTCCCTGCATTTGTACCCAGATACGCCCATAATCTGGTTGCAAACAAATTATGTGACTTAACAAATGGCAAAATATTAGCCTGAGTGAGTTACACATATAACTATAATACAAGTCTCCTTGATCTTTTATGGCTATCCATCAAACCCTCCTCCCAACCAAATCTCCGGACACAAAACTGGCCATGCCTCCATCCCTCAGACGCGAGAATCCTCCAATTGCGCTTGTTCTCAACATTGCGACTAGATTTTCAGGCGCAAAAGGAAACAAAATAATTTTTCTGGTCTTTTAATTACAATTTTTTGAGCATTTATTTAAAATTTATCCTCACTTAGGCCTGCTCTGTATTTTCTGTTTCTTTTAAAGCATTTTTATGGCATAAGTATAGCGCACATTAAAAATTGAAAAGCTTCCTCGATTGTGAGTTCTTAAACATGCTGTGCAGAACTGATGGTTAAATAAGTTGAAACTTAAATTTTGAGACTTAAAGAAGAAATATATGGGTGGGTTCAGTGTTTCCTTGGGCTCTGATTCTTTATGCTTATTTCCGCCCATTTTAAGTTCGGGCGTATTCCAATGAGATTGGGAGAATACTTGGTTGTAACTTGACATCAGCAAAATCGACATGGCATTGGACACATTTTCAGGTCTAAGTTCTGGTTTGCTCTCACGGAGGAAACTCCAAGCCAAACTGATTTATAGTTTCAAAATTTCTATCCCTAAAAATCTCATTAGCTGTAGCTGAGAGCAATGTTCCCTTTAAACCGTGCAACGCTCTTGGGGTCCCACACAATGCTCTAGGGGGTCCCGCGCAGCCGGTGAGCTGGCTTTTAAATTGAAAGAAATGCCCATGTGCAGATTTTTGAATGGGCCGTGCAGCCTGTTAAAGAGCAGCCCAAAAATATTACAGGAAACATTGGCTGGGAGTCCCCATTCTCTGCATTATTTGTCATCAGAAATAAAAAAGAATATATAGCATCTTTCATAACTTCAGGACGTCCCAAAGCACCTTACAGACAAGGAAGTAATTTTTGAAGTATAGCTGTAATGTAGGAAACGCGACAGTCAATTTGCGCACAGAAAGATCTCACAAACAGCACTGTGATAATGACCAAATAATCTGTTTAGAATATTGGCCAGAACACCAGGGAGAACTCACGTGCTCTTAGTGCCATAGGATATTTTACATCCTCCTGAGTGGACAGATGTGGCTTCAGTTTAACATCTCATTTGAAAGACGACACCTCCGACAATGCAGCATTCCCCAGTACTACACAAGAGTGTCAGGCTAAATTTTGTGCTCAAGTCTCTGAGGGGGGCTTAAACCCGGGACCTTCTGACTCGGAGGAGAGTGGGCTACCATTGAGCCATGGCGGAATCCCACAGAAATTATGTAAATGGCCATTTCCACTATTCCACTATTTCTGCCTATCTGCCGAGGCTACAGCGGGAGATCGGGAAAACTCGGCGGAAACTCTACCCACTACATTTATCTTGCATGCCATTAACTTCAGTTTCATGCAACTTCAAGTCAGTTTCAAGTAAAAAGTATCTGTACCAAATAACATCAACTTGCATTTTATAGCAACTTTAAAAGGTGATTCTGCAACAAGAATTTTGAAATGGATGGATGCAAAATCAGGGGATGCATGCCCAGTTTCCCAAGCTGTGCTTTATGTCAGTGACCCTGGACTGTGGAATCACCCTCTTACTGTAATAAGTGTCACAAATCGCTTCAGAGGGGAAAAAAAAAAGACTCTGAGCAGCGATGGGACAAGGTGTCAGGAAAGTGACTGACAGTATGTTCAAAAAGGTCGGTTTTGAGGAGGCTGTTGAAAGAGGTGTGAATGATAGCAAGTTGGAGGGTTTAAGGAGAGTGTTCCAGGGTGAGGGGCCGAGGTGCCTGAAGACCCCGCTATTGAAGGTGGAGTGCTAAGTGTGGGGGATCTGAAAGAATCCAAAGTTGCGAGAGCAAAGAGAGCGTGCATAGGATATGGGACTGAAGGAGGTTGTAGAAGTCAGAGAGGTGAGAACTTGTAGATGGGACATGGATTTTGAAAGTTGGGGAATAGGGAGCCAATGACGGTTGACAAGCGCAGAGATGATAAGGGATTTTGGACAAGTTGCATATTGTGAAGCTTGGCTTTGCATGGTCAAACTCATCAATAATTTTAATATACTCAAATCTGCTCAAATTAGCACTTTAGATCTAATGGTTGGGAAAATGGCTCAATCAGCAATAAGTAGTAAAATGGTTTACCAAGAAACCCATTAAAACAAATTTTAATCTTCAAGAAAATTTGGAGCATTTAGCAACACATGGGGACAATTTTCGTCGGCTTACGGCCCTGTTCATACTGCAAAGGCAGATTCCTTTCTTTAAAGAAATCTACGCCCACTGCCAATGGGTGGCCAGTAATACCGTTGTAGGACCCCGATGCAATTTTCAGGTACCAATGGGAGAGAGTGAGCCGTGTACATGCCACCGGTCAAACAGCCACCAAAACAGCGGTTCTTAAAGGAACCACTATTGAACACTGCAAAAAGACTTCCAAAGCGCCTCTGTTGCTGATTTTTTTATGGGCCAGGAGCTTTTAGATTCGCCAGGATCCCAATCAGTGAGCTACCAGTCAACACTCATTGAGCACTAGAAGCTCGCCAATCACGGCCTGACTGTGAAAGTGGTTCGGCCCTCTCACTATTGCCATCTGATAGGCATGCAGGCTGTGTGATTGCTCCGCCCACTGCATGCTTAACCTGAACTACATCTGAAAATCTGCTCCATGTTCTCTGCGGATCACACTTCATTCCTCAACACTCTCCATCTTCAAGTGCACTGCCATGAGACTAGTAAGACTTAGTTCTATTTCAGGAGCTTGGATCCAATATAATGATCTTTGAAAATGGTTTTCTTTCTGAAACTGCCAGCTAAGATTAAAGAGTCATAAAGCAGAATCCAAAGCCACATATAAAAAGAAATAATGACACACAAAGAGAGATTTTTATTTCCTGAGGCCAGCTAAAAGGGATTACAGAATGTATAAATGGCTACAGTATGTCCATCATTTAGTAGGTTAACACCAATTATTTCAACACTATCTTAGGAACCTACACTAGTACAGCTTGTAGTTGTTAAGATTTGTAGACAGATCTAGTTTTAGTAAGTTCTATAACACAAGAGAACAAAAAATCCTCAAATGGAGAATGCTACTACTGATAAAATAATGGGCTGAAAATTGTGGCCTCGCCGGGTCTGTACGATGTGCACATGCACCCGGCGAGGCCTCGAAATCCGCATGCGCCGAGAACCAGCATTTGCGACAGATCCTACGCATCCCCGCAAGAAAGACATCAGCGAGTGTTGTGTATGCAATAACTGTTAGACTGAGTACTGTTTAACTCCAAGAGGTATAGCCTTGGCTCTGCTTTATTAAGGCCCAAAGTGACTAATATACAAAATGGCTGGCCTTTTATACTTGGGCTCCAAAAGTGACGCCATCTAGTGGCTAGTGATCCCAAAATACACACATGACAATACCCCACCCTGAGATATTAACAGTCTTTTACAAATTGAGACGGTCCGGTGTTTTACGCTCCCGGGTTGACCGTCTCAGTTCAACTCCAGCCTTGGGTGAGTGTTCAGAGTCTGTTGTGACTGGTGGCTGGGTGGCTGACCTGGTGGGTGTGGCAAAGGCCACGTCAGGGATTGAAAGTCCATTTTCATTGAACATGTCAGTGATTGAAAGTACCGATTCACTGATGATCATTGAGTCCTCTGATGACTGGGGGTAGGTTGGTTGGTCGTCGATTGTCTCTTCCTCCAACTGTTCCGGTTCATCTGTGTGTCGCAGCTTTGTCTGATCCATATGTTTCCTGCATGTTTGCCCATTTTTGAGCTTGGCAATAAATGTTCTGTTGCCCTCCTTGGCCATGACAGTACCAGTGATCCACTTGGGACCCTGACCATAATTCAGAACATATACAGGATCATTAACAGAAATATCACGTGACACCGCTGCACGATCGTGATACCCTTGCTGACTTTGTCTTCTACATTCAACATGATTATTCAAGTCAGAGTGTACAAGAGATAGCTTGGTCTTAAGACCTCTCTTCATCATTAGTTCAGCAGGCGAAACCCCGGTAAGTATGTGAGGTCGTGTCCTGTAACTAAGCGGTATGCATGACAGGCGGGTCTGCAGTGACCCTTGGGTTACTCGCTTCATATTCTGCTTTATGATTTGGACAGCACGTCCTGCTTGCCATTTGGATGCAGGTTTGAATGGTGCTGACCTTACATGTTCGACACCATTCAGTTGCATGAACTCTTGAAACTCCTGACTGGTGAAGCACGATCCATTGTCGCTAACAACGATGTCAGGCAGACCATGTGTCGCGAACATGACACTGAGATTCTCAATGATAGCTGTGGATGTGCTGGATGACATGATTATACACTCTATCTGTCATGTATCTCACATTACTGTATATAACTGTATCTTACCATGCTATTCATGACTGTAACTGGATATGACCTGTAACAATAAGCATACCTTACCACCAGGGGTGCACTTGCAGGAGACACTCCATACCTGTCCCACTGTGGTATATAAAGGGAGGTCTCAGGCAAGTGCAGCACTGGAGAGCTGGAATTAAAGGTGCAGATCCTGAGTTACCCCTGACTTCAGCATGTGTCTCGTGTAAGTCAGTACATTAGAGTCAGGACTTAACAATGGCGACGAGTTACGGGATCACAGAATCCACAGAATGGCTACCAACAGCTCAGATGAGAAATACAATGCTGGAGACAATTGGGATGACTTTATAGAAAGGCTCCAGCAAAGCTTTGTGACCAAAGACTGGCTGGGCGACGATAAGGCAGACAAGAGAAGAGTCCATCTCTTGACCAGCTGTGGCTCGAAAACATACGCTTTAATGAAAGACCTGCTGGCACCCGAAAAACCAGCAAACAAGTCGTTTGAGGAGTTGAGCACACTGGTGAGAGACCACCTGAAGCCAGCGAGCAGCCTACACATGGCCAGACACAGGTTGTACAACTACAGACGCTGTGTGGGCCAAAGCATACCCGACTTCTTGGCGGAACTTCGGAGGCTGGCTAGTTCATGTGAGTTCCCTGATGAACTAAGTAGAGAAGTACTGAGAGACTTTTTTATTGAAGGAATAGATCACGCAGGCATATTCCGAAAGCTTATAGAGACTAAGAACTTGACTCTAGAGGCAGCAGCACTGGTCGCACAGACGTTCTTGGCAGGCGAAGAAGAAACGAGGCTGATCTATACTTCGGGTACGACAACCAACGAGGCATCGGAACAAGGGGTTCACATTGTGAAACAAACCGCTATCCCCACACACAGACAAAGGCAGGAGAGCAGGCCTTCAACAGCAGACAGTGGCGCCAAAAACCATCAAAATCAAGGGCCACATGAACGGCCGATCACACCTCATCAAGCCACAATGCGAGCAATCAACAACAGATTGAGAGAAGCTCAAGGGAGATCAGCCAGACGCAGCTCATCCTTCAGAAACAAAGGAAACGATCTGTGTTGGAGATGTGGGGAAAGGCACTCAACCAGGGTGTGTCGATTTCAGCATGCCGTTTGCAGAAACTGCAACTACACAGGGCATCTGGCTCGAATGTGCAGAAATACAGCAGCTCAGCTGGTATACGAATCGGAAGGGTCGTAAAGCGGACCAGAAGACGGTTGGAACAGTGCACGGGACGCCGAGGTACAGCGGGTTAACACGATCAATGTCCACTGTTCTTACACCAAGACGCCTCCAATTATGATGAGGGTTCTACTCAACGGGATACCCGTCAACATGGAATTAGACACGGGGGCCAGTCAATCCCTCATGATCGTTCAACAATTTGAACAGTTGTCGCCGCACAAAAGCAACAGACCAAAACTCACAAAGGTCGACAACAAACTAAGGACCTATACTAAAGAAATCGTCCCAGTCCTTGGCAGCGCCATGCTCTCAGTCACACACAAAAGGATGGTGCACCGACTTTCCCTGTGGATTGTCCCCGGGGATCTCCCAGCCCTGTTGGGGAGAAGCTGGCGAGCAGAACTTAATTGGAAATGGGATGATGTTCATGCCATGTCGTCAGAGGAACGGACCTCCTGCTCAATAGTTCTTAGCCGTTTTGAACATCTCTTTCAGCCAGGTGTGGGCACCTTCAAAGGGGCTAAAGTTAGAATCTACATCACACAGAATGCCAGACCGGTCCATCACAAGGCTAGAGCTGTGCCTTATGTGATGAGGGAAAAGATTGAAAATGAACTGGACCGGCTTCTGCGGGAAGGCATAATTTCTCCCATGGAATTCAGCGACTGAGCAAGCCCCATCGTCCCCGTTAAGAAGCCTGATGGATCCGTGCGAATCTGTGGGGATTACAAGTCTACCATAAACAGAGTCTCCCTATAGGACCAATACCCGCTGCCCAGAGCGGAGGACCTATTTGCCACGTTGGCTGGAGGAAAACTTTTCTCGAAACTTGACCTGACATCTGCGTATATGACGCAAGAACTGACCGAAGAGTCTAAGCTACTCACCACCATCAACACAGATCGAGGACTTTTTGTGTACAATTGATGCCCATTTGGCATCAGGTCGGCAGCTGCTATATTCCAGCGCAACATGGAAAGTCCATCCAGGGGACAGTTGTGTTTCAAGATGACATACTCATCACGGGCAGGGATACCGACTCTCATCTCCGCAATCTTGAGGAAGTACTAAGTCGATTGGATCGGGTAGCCCTGAGAGTTAAGAAATCCAAGTGTCTGTTTCTCGCGCCTGAGGTTGAATTTTTGGGCAGAAGGATTGCTGATGATGGAATCCACCCAACCGAATCCAAAACCGAAGCGATTCGCCTGGCATCCAGGCACCGGAATGTCTCGGAACTGCGCGCCTTTCTCGGGCTACTCAATTACTTTGGGAACTTTATGCAGAACTTGAGCACGCTGCTGGAGCCTCTCCACGTGCTACTCAGAAAGGGGTGCGATTGGTTTTGGGGGGACGCCCAAAAACGCGCCTTCAATAAGGCACGCAACCTTCTATGTTCCAAGAGTGTTTTAGCCTTTTTTGACTCAGGTAAAAAGTTAGTCCTTACGTGTGATGCATCAGCGTACGGGGTTGGGTGCGTTTTACAGCATGTCAATGATGCGGGTAAATTGCAGCCCGTTGCTTATGCCTCCAGGTCACTTTCGCAGGCGGAGCGCAGATATGGTACGGTTGAGAAAGAGACGCTCGCGTGCGTGTACGGTGTCAAAAAGATGCACCAATACCTTTTCGGGGCCAAGTTTGCGTTAGAAACCGACCACAAACCCCTCACGTCCCTACTATCAGAGTGCAAGGCAATCAACGCCAACACCTCAGCGCACATTCAACGGTGGGCACTCATGCTGGCGGCTTATGACTACACGATAAGGCACAGACAACTGTGCCGTCGCGCTTAGCAGGCTACCCCTGGCGACCACAGAAGGGTCCGACGAACATGACTGTAAGATGGTCATGGCAATCAATGCCTTTGAATCCACAGGTTCGCCCATGACGGCTCGCCAAATCAGAGCCTGGACGACCAGCGACCCCACGTTATCTCTAGTTAAAAGATGCGTTTTAACCGGTGACTGGGCAGAGGTTCACGATTCCTGTCCCGAGGAGGTCAAACCCTTCCATAGGCGCATGCATGAACTCTCACTACAGGCAGACTGCCTGATGTGAGGCAGCTGAGTAGTTATGCCCTTACGAGGCAGGGAGGCATTTGTCCGGGAGCTCCATTGCGAGCACCCGGGGATCGTCCTTATGAAGGCCATAGCCAGATCTCATGTCTGGTGGTCTGGCATTGACGCGGACTTGGAGCTCTGCGTCCGTTGGTGCACCATTTGTGCCCAACTCAGTAATGCCCCCAGGGAGGCCCCCCTAAGCCCCTGGCCCTGGCCCACCAAACCGTGGTTGCGGGTGCATGCAGACTATGCGGGCCCATTCGTGGGCAAAATGTTCTTCGTAGTCGTTGATGCATTTTCAAAATGGATCGAGTACACCATTTTAAACTCGAGCACCACCTTCACCACTATGGAGAGCCTTCGAACCATGTTGGCAACGCACAGCATTCCTGACATATTGGTCAGTAATAATTGTCCATGCTTCACCAGCACAGAATTTCACTATTTTATAGTTGACCACGGTATAAATCACGTTAAGACGGCACCTTTCAAGCCGGCCTCCAATGGCCAGGCGGAGTGAGCAGTGCAGATCATTAAATAAGGCATGCTCAGAATCCAAGGTCCCATGCTGCAGAGCCGCCTGTCGCGACTGCTGCTGGCATACAGATCTCGTCCGCATTCGTTGACTGGGGTTCCCCCCGCGCAACTATTGATGAAATGAACCTTAAAGACCAGGCTCTCATTAATCCTCCCAGACATGCATGAAATTGTTGAGGCTAAGTGTCAAAAGCTAACTGAGTACCATGACCGACATTCGAGGGGGGAGGTGGAATGAGATAGGGGACAAAGTGTTTGTGCTAAACTATGGCCGGGGTCCCAAATGGCTTGCAGGGACAGTAACAGACAAAGAGGGAAACAGGCTACTGGTTGTACAAATGGACAATGGCCAAACCTGCCGGAGGCATGTAGACCAAGTAAAAAGTAGATTCACTGAAAACACTGAAGAACCAGAAGCAGACTACAATGTGGAACTCACACCACACCTGGTGGACAGACAGGTGGAATAACCTGAGGAAAGGGCAGTCTCAACAGACAGCCCAGACGAGATACCAGCAATCACACCGAACGAAACAGACAGCCCAGGCGAGATACCAGGCACCAAGGCAAACAACTGAACCACAACTAAGACGCTCCACGTGAGAGCGCAGACCACCTGAGAGACTGAATCTATAAAGGCAATAAGACCTTGGGGGAGGGTGATGTCATGTATCTCACATTACTGTATATAACTCTATCTTACCATGCTATACATGACTGTAACTGGATATGACCTGTAACAATAAGCATACCTTACCACCAGGGGTGCACTTGCAGGAGACACTCCATACCTGTCCCACTGTGGTATATAAAGGGAGGTCTCAGGCAAGTGCAGCACTGGAGAGCTGGAATTAAAGGTGCAGATCCTGAGTGACCTTGACTTCAGCATGTGTCTCGTGTAAGTCAGTACATTAGAGTCAGGACTTAACACCTGCAGCAGGATGTTTGGGAGAAGGAAGAGGGAGAGGGGCAAATTGCTGGAGGTGCGAGCTGATAACTCCACGTCAACGGGGTATCTGGGACCTTGGTGAACGAAAATACAAATAGTCTGTCTCCTTAACCACTGGCATGTAAGAATTGAGAAAGAAACAGAGGAATGACGGAGAAGGAAATAGGGTCAATAGAGTCAAATCAGGTACAGAAAGATAAATAGAGAGAGGGAAAGAAAAACTAGATTAAGAGAGAGAGAGAAAGAGACAGAAACATGAACTAAGAAAAAAAAATGTAAAATGTAAAATTTTGAAAACCTCAGAACAATTTACTGCATAAATCTCATCATTAAAAGAGTTCTTATGCTGTTAACTACCATCTCTAACTTCTGCAACAAGTATAATTGATAATTAATGCGCAAATGCAGCAATTGCTCGACATTCACGGGGAGGATGCCGGCAAGCTACAGTTATGTGAGGCTCACGGCGGAGCGGTCCAAATCGTCCAGCAATTTGTAGCGACTCGCAACACGAGTTGATGTTCCTCGTCACAAATTGTTGGATGATTTACAGACTAATAACGGTGTGCACTTTAAACTCGCTGTTAGTTTGCCAGCAAATTCAGGCCCGTTGTGTTTTGATATTTTTTCTCCCCATTACTTACTATAAAGATGAAGACTCAATGGATTGTAATTACCATTTACTAATTTAAGATAATGATAATCCACTGAACAACTTAAATGCTGTAAAAATGCTAATTGAATTACAAGGTGACTATTTTGCTCTGGAAGGAAAACCAAGAGGCCGAAATTGCCCCTTTTTATAGACCTCTTAGCACCTCTGGGAGGCGCAAATGGGGCGCTAATGATTTATCGCCCATGGACAGGAGGCATAAACGACCCGCCCAGATTTGTCCCCGGGATCCTGTGGGCAAAAACGGGTTTGTGCTGCGCCCCTCACTTTTCACACCGGGCGGGGCCACACACGCGACGATGTCATCGTCGCGTGTGCCGACCCTGTATCGCCCCGCATCGACTCCTTTGTCCCGCGGGTCGCGAAGCTGTGGTGGCTGGGGCGCCCTGGCCTCCCTTAAAGGGGAGGTCCTTGCGCCAAGGCTGCCATCTTTTTTTTGTCGGACAACAAATAGCAGTCACTGGTTCAGCCAAAACCCCCCATTGGTGGCCCAGTGGGCAGCAGGAAAGCGGCTGGAGAGTCGCAGTGGCCCCACCCCTTTAAAAGGGGAGGAACATTGTGATGCGTCAGCTTGATGTCATCAATGCCACGCTGAGCCTTGCGCCCCGCTAACACCACGCTACCGCCCGTGGAGGCGAATCATGCCTCCGATACCACCCTGCACATTTTTTCAGGCAAAGACCCCAATTCAGCGACATTTAGCAACCCATCTTGCCGGCGCTAAATATTCATTTAATTTAAATTGTGCACTCTAAGTGGGGCATGGGGCAATTTTGCCCCCTAAGTTTCAGGTAAACAGGGAAGGATGACAGCATGGCCAGTTTGATAGAACTATCAAATGACTATACTTCGCACTAGGTGTGAAGCAGGGTACAAGAGCAATGATACTTAACGGCCAGACTTTTCTGCTTTTATCATTGCCTGCCCTCGATTTTTGACCCATTAATGCGAGCAGTTGTAAATCGTGGGTTGGCAAATGCAGAAGTGGAAAAACGGCCCAACAAGTTGATAATTGGTAACCCACCAGAAGTGATTAGTAATCTAGAATTGGGTGTACAGTTCAAGGCCAGTTTTCCAGTTCAGCTTGATACTGAAATAAAGGCTTGGTGCCAAAAATGACAGCAACTTTAAAGCAACACGTTTTGGGGCTATGGATTTTGGGCAGCATTAATTAAAAAATGCCTCCGACACTGCCTTGCAAATTTTTAAGAAGATTAAAAATATAGAAAGACAAAAAATTTATTATTTTTAAAGAGTATAACTGATTGCAAGGTTTCCACATTGCAGCCTGCGAGCCACATGCAGCCCCTGAGCCCTGGCAATCCAGCCTCCAAGCTGTTCGCATTTATATTTGGCTGCGTCTATTTGTACTAACTGACAGGCAGCTGTTTCTCTGATTGGCTCACCATTTTCACATGACCTATTGTTGATTATTCCCCTTGACGGATAAGCCACACCCTGAAGTTCCTCTGGAATGTGTAACTGGAACCGCCCAGCCCAAGTTCTGAGTGAATTTCCAATTTGTAATTCGATTCATTTTGATTTCAGAAGCCACAGAGGATTGATCTCCCCAAAAGCCACTAAGTTCCAGCTGAAGTCCATTACCCCAGCGGAAGTGCATCCTGCCCCCAGCTGAAGTCCCTTATACCAGCGCAAATGCTGCCTCCGCCAGCTGAAGACCCTTACCCCAGCACATGTGCTGCCTCCCACAGCCCAAGTCCCAGCCGAAGTCCCTTACACAAGCGCAAGACCTTACACCCCCCATAGATGGGGCATTGTGTGCGGATTGTTAACAGGTTTATTGGGTATGAAGTGAATAGTGACAGTGTCATGACTTCAGGATTTCATCCACTCCAACAATGTCCCTTGGAACACATGCACCGAGCTTGCACGCACTAGGGAGTTGGAAGAACGTGATCCATCTTCTCCGAGTTCCCAATCTCCCCCCCCACCTGTGTTTCTCTCCCCCTCTCTCCCAAGTTCTCTCTCTCTTCGCACCCCCTCCTCCCAAGCTCTCTCCCCGCTTCTCGCTCTCCCCGTTCTCTCTCCCCGCCCCACCCGAGCAGACGTTTGCGGCACTGTGGGTGGCTCAGGGTCCGCGGCCCGCTCGGGGCTCAGTGCTGTGGGGAGCTCGGGGCCCATTCGGGGCTCGGAGCCCGCTCAGGGCTCGGTGCTATGGGGGACTCAGGGCCCGACGCCTAGGGAGGCTCGGGGCCCAGCGCTGCGGGGGGCTCGGGGCCTGGCTCTGCTGGGGGCTGGGGCTGGGGCTCGGCGGATGCGTTCGGCTGCTAGGGCCTCGGGGCTGCTGCTGCACGGATCAGAGGCAACGTGGTGTTGGACGCATGCGCAGAAAGGGGGAGGCGGAGTTGGTGATATTTGTTCTAACTCTTGCTTCTGCGCATGCTTCAGGAGACGCATGCGCAGAAGGGAGACTTAGTACAAATAGTTACTCTGTTTATATTTCTTGTTCACTAGTTTGTCCAGTTGAATTTTTTGAGTCTGCAGGTTGCACAAGGCCTGTTACCTCACTGATGGATAAATCCTAAATCAGGACGCCAAGATCTGCTAGTATCAGCAACTTCAAGATATATGAGTTAAACTTTATATGTAGACCCAGAGGCTCCATTGTAGGTGCCTGGTGCTGACGACGATGAAGAAAACAACACCCTGGTTTTAAAGGATGTGAAAATGAAGTATATCTTCTGCTATGAGAGGGAAAAAGCAGCAAAGCTAGATTGCAGGTTTTGAATCAGGAAGTCACATAACCCAAAGGCTAAAATGAATTATTGCCAGGAAGCAAGTGGGGAGAACTAGGAGTCAGACAAAAGTCGCACGAGGTTAACTGAATGAGCACACATGGTGATTGTAGACTTTCTGCGTGCCTTCAAGAGTGCGTTGGACCAGTTTGTAAATTGGGAAGAAGATCTTAGCCTCGAACTTCGGGGGTTTAGCACCGGCCACTGAGACCTGTTTTCAAGAAATGCTTACGGCGGTTCCCACGGTGACTGCAATTTTGGCCAGTTCGGCAGCGCTGCCTGTGCTTGCTGCAGAAATGGCAATGAGGCAGATCGTGACGACAATGAGTGAACAACGCTCACATGACCCATTTTCGCTGTTGCCGCTCAGCTTACGGCCCTCTCTTAATCGCGACTAGCTGACCAAGCATTCAGCAACAGGATGGAGCCTCCAGCAGTGATATTTAAAGGGATCATCAGCAACAACTTGCAGCTGACATGGTTTCTCAGTTTGACTGGCTCTATGTAACTTTCTGCAATACTTGCAGCTTTCTAAACTTGTTTCAAGTTCCTGAGGTGACAGGGAGTGTTGCTGTAAGTGGAGAATACCTTCATTCTCATTCTGCTCACAGCACTTGCTCACAGTCATGGCGGCTGTAGTTGCGGTCCCCCTCGTGCTCCAGTATATTAGGGAGAGGGAGCAGAGGCAGTGAAGAAGATGCATGCAGAGAGGGGAGGAGGAGGGCCAGGAGGGCTCGCATCAGGAGCCCTACCTATCTAGGGTCTTCCGAGAGCACTTCTCTTACATTGCTCTTCGCTTAAGTGGAGGTATTAGGAGGCTACGCTTCACCAAGGAGGTGGTCACAGAACTCTGCCACCTCCTGCAATCAGCCTCAGAACACGACGATTGTGGCTCTCCCAGTTGCCCTCAAGGTTACCATGGCCTTCAATTTCAATACCAGCGGATCCTTCCAGTCTGCAGCAGGAGACATAGCTAACATTTCCCTTGAAATGAGTGATCATAGCATGGTTAAATTTCAAACTCAGATGGAGGGCAAGAAAATTGGATCTCAAACTAGCGTACTAAGCTTAAATAAAGGAGACTACAAAGATGTGAAGGCAGAATTGGCTAAAGTGGACTGGGAAAATAGATTAAAGTGTAGGACGGTTGATGAACAGTGGCGTACATTAAAGGAGATATTTCATAACTCTCAAGAAAAATATATTCCAGTGGAGGAAAGGGTGTAAAAGAAGTGATAGCCATCCGTGGCTAACTAATGAAATAAAGGATGGTATCCAATTAAAAACAAGAGCATACAAAGTGGCCAAAACTAGTGGGAGGACAGAAGATTGGGATGCTTTTAAAAGCCTGCAAAGAATGACTAAAAAAATTATTAAGAAAGGGTAGACTATGAAAGTAAACTAGCACAAAATATAAAAAGATAGCAGGAGTTTCTACAGGTATATAAAAAGGAAGAGTGGCGAAAGTAAATGTTGGTCCCTTAGAGGACGAAACCGAAGAATTAATAATGGGGAACATGGAGATGGCAGAAACTCTGAACAAATATTTTTTATCAGTCTTTACAGTAGAGGACACTAAAAATATCCCAACAGTGGATAGTCAAGGGGCTATGGGGGGGAAGAACTTACCACAATCACTAAGGAGGTGGTACTCAGTAGAATAATGAGAATAAAGGCGGATAAATCCCCTGGACCTGATGGCTTGCATCCTAGGGTCTTAAGAGAAATAGCGGCAGGGATTGTGGATGCATTGGTTGTAATTTACCAAAATTCCCTGGATTCTGGGGAGGTCCCAGCAGATTGGAAAACTGCAAATGTAATGTCCCTACTTAAAAAAGGAGGCAGACAAAAAGCAGGAAACTATAGACCAGTTAGCCTAACATCTGTGGTTGGGAAAATGTTGGAGTCCATTATTAAAGAAGCAGTAGCAGGACATTTGGAAAAGCAAAATTCGGTCAGGCAGAGTCAGCATGGATTTATGAAGGGGAAGTCATGTTTGACAAATTTGCTGGAATTCTTTGAGGATGTAACAAACAGGGTGGATAAGGGGGGACCAGTGGATGTGGTGTATTTGGACTTCCAGAATGCATTTGACAGGGTGCCACATAAAAGGTTACTGCACAAGATAAAGGTTCACGGGGTTGGGGGTAATATATTAGCATGGATAGAGGATTGGCTAACTAACAGAAAACAGAGAGTTGGGATAAATGGTTCATTCTCGGGTTGGCAATCAGTAACTAGTGGGGTGCCGCAGGGATGAGTGCTGGGACCCCAACTATTTACAATCTATATTAACGACTTGGATGAAGGGACCGAGTGTAACGTAACCAAGTTTGCTGACGATACAAAGATGGGAGAAAAAGCAATGTGTGAGGAGGACACAAAAAACCTGCAAAAGGACATAGAAAGGCTAAGTGAGTGGGCAAAAATTTGGCAGATGGAATATAATGTTGAAAAGTGTGAGGTTATGCACTTTGGCAGAAAAAAATCGAAGAGCAAGTTATTATTTAAATGGAGAAAAATTGCAAAGTGCTGCAGTACAGCCGGACCTGGGAATCCTGTTGCATGAAACACAAAAGGTTAGTATGCAGGTACAGCAAGTGATCAGGAAGGCCAATGGAATCTTGGCCTTTATTCCAAAGGGGATGGAGTATAAAAGCAGTGAAGTCTTGCTACAGTTATGCAGGGTATTGGTGAGGCCACACCTGGAATATTGCGTACAGTTTTGGTTTCCATATTTACAAAAGGATATACTTGCTTTGGAGGTAGTTCAGAGAAGGTTCACTAGATTGATTCCGGAGATGAGGGAGTTGACTTATGAGGAAAGGTTGAGTAGATTGGGCCTCTACTCATTGGAATTCAGAAGAATGATAGGTGATCTTATCGAAACGTATAAGATTATGAGGGGCTTAACAAGATGGATGTAGAGAGGATGTTTCCACTCATAGGGGAGACTAGAACTAGGGGGCATAATCTTAGAATAAGGGGTCGCCCATTTAAAACTGAGATGAGGAGGAATTTCTTCTCTCAGAGGGTTGTAAATCTGTGGAATTCGCTGCCTCAGAGAGTTGTGGAAGCCGGGACATTAAATAAATTTAAGACAGAGGCAGACAGTTTGTTAACCGATAAGGAAATAAGGGGTTATGGGGAACGGGCAGGGAAGTGGACCTGAGTCCATGATCGGATCAGCCATGATCGTATTAAATGGTGGAGCAGGCTCGAGGGGCCGTATGGCCTACTCCTGTTCCTATTTCTTATGGTCTTATGTAATTTATCGTCCATCGCTGCATCTGGGAGGTCACAGAGGCTCTCTACACGAGGAGAAGGGACTACGTTAAACAACGCCTCGATTTCAAAATTCTCATCCTTGTTTTGAAGTGAGTGACCACCCTTCTTGGCCTTGCACCTCCCTATCTCTGTATGCTCCTCCAGCCCCACAACACCCCCGCCCCCCCCTCCGAAATGTCTGCGCTCCTCTAATTCTGCCCTCTTGTGCATCCCTGATTATAATCGCTCAACCATTGGTGACCGTGCCTTCTTTTGCCTAGGCCCTAAACTCTGGCATTCCCTGCCTAAATCTCTCTGCCTCTCTACCCTCCTTAAAGCCTAAGACGCTCCTTAAAGCTTACCTCTTTGACCAAGCTTTTGGTCATCTGCCCGAATTTCTCCTTATGTGGCTCAGTTTCAAATTTCTTGTCTCATAATAGTCCTGTGATGCATGCGCCTTGGGACGTTAAAGGCGCTATATAAATACAAGTTGTTGTTGTTGTGCATTGTCTTCTTTCTGAACGGGGAGAAGCAGGACGAGTGCGCATGTGGCTTTGCCAGGATAGCAGGCTTCTCACTGGTGTGCAGGGCGTCATTGACTGCACACATGTAGCTTTGCGAGCACCGTATAACAATCCTGAGATCTTCCATAACCGCAAAGGCTACCACCCACTTAATGTGCAGTTGTTGTGCGACCACGCCCAGCACATCATGATAGTGAATGCCCAGTATCCTTTCATCCTGCTTTCATCCCGCACCTGTCCGGTGTGCCAGCAATCTTCCAGCCACACATCAAACCCCAGAGAGGATGCTCAGAGAAAAGAGCAATCTGCTCTGCATCTGGCTCATGACCCCCCTCCACAATCCCACCATTCTTGTCCAGCACTCAGATAATGACAGCCATGCAGCCACCACGAATTTCATTGAGCAGACCAAGCAATAGTTTTGCTGCCTTCACTGCTTGGGAGGTACCCTCCAGTACTCGCAGATCGGGTATCCAATTTCGTGGTGGCCTGCTGCTTATTTCACAACTTGGCTATCATGAAGGGCGCAGCCCTTGCCACCAGGGATTGCGGGACCACCTCATGAGGAGGAGTAGGGAAAGGTGAAGGAGGAAGAGGAAGAGGATGAGGAGGGAGTAAGGAGATAGGCAAGAAATCCCTGTTCCAGACAGACAGCGTCCTCCTGGGCACAAAGCTGAAATGAGAGCCACCACAAAGCACACATTTCAAATAAAAATTATAAACTTATCAGAATTCAATCAACATTACAGTATCAACTAATCACCCGTGTGCAATCCCTTAGTGCCTGTTGTTTGTGTGCCCTGTCCCACTCTACACAGTGCTTCCCCAGTGGCTGCAGCATGGCTGGTGGAAGGTTGCTGACTTTCAGTGGGGGACACTGGAGATGGCCTTGCAGGACAAACTTGACCAGCTGTGGACCTAGAAGGCCCGGCTGTAGAGTGCATCATCTCAACATGGGCTCAACAGTCTGGGTTGGCAAGACCAATGGCGGAGTGGCAGTGATGGGAGTAGGAATGCTGTCACCCAGAGAGAGGACAGCAGGTTCTTGCTCCACAGAGCCACTGCCATTCCCCTGGGGCAGCGCCTCAGGATTCCTAGCAATCTGTTGGAGGACAGATTGCTGGACTGCTGCAAAACCTTGCATGCCCCTTTCCACACTCATAAGCCCAGCGACGATGGCAGCAGTCTGAGCTTGGGTGGCAGCAAGGTGAGCCTGCATGAGAGCAGTCTGCTCTTCCAGTGCAGCACTGAGACGTTGAGTTGCTTCTGCCGATGCTGCAATGGAAGCCGCGACATTGCCCATCACACGCAGTATCATGTCTGGTTCCACAAGGTCTCTCCCAGAGTTCTCCATCATTTCTATCCTGAAAATCATGGGCTCCAAGCTCCGCACAAAGTCCCATCCAATGTTGGAACCGGACTCCTCCATGCTTCTTGACATTGCTAAATGCTCTCTGGCAGGCCTACCACTGCACCAGCATTTCCAGGTGCATGCCCATCACCCTTCTTCTGAAGACTGCTCCATCGAGGTCATCATCTGAGTTGTGTGATGCGAACTCGTTCTCTGGACAGCTTCCCCCCCGAACTACCCTTTCCCCCAGCTTTGCTGCAGCCCACTTGTCCCCGGTGGCTCACCATGTGCAGATCCCACCTCTATACTACCCTCTAAATTCCGTGCAGCGCGTTTCTGAGCTGGTATCTGCGACTGTTAGATGCAGTGACGGTGTGTCTTCTTCTCCTACATCATTCTCCTCCACAATAATAAGGACAGGTGGAACTTCTTGGCTATCTGAAAGCAGAAAGACACAAGGGTCAGGTAATGGTGAGGGGTTGGGGGAGAAAGCAAGATACCCATGCATACACCATCAGTAGCTTGTAAGTGAGAAGAGATTGTGCAATGAGGGGGAAGTGGGATGTGAGAATGATTTGGTGTGAGTATACTGTTATTTTCAGCAAGATCTTCGACTTCTCCTGTTGCCACAGCCTCAGTTACTGCCCCTCCAATGATGTTGAGCACGGATTCCTCCAGGTCGCTGAGGTTCTGTACAGTGGCTTGGCCGCCTCCCATCTGCCGCTGCTCCTTTCTGTTCTGTGCCACCTTTGCCTGCAAGAGAAAGGGAAGTGTGTCAGTGAGTGTAGTACAATGTGTTTGAAGTGATGTGCCTGCCATAGTTGAATAGATGTCAGTGTGTGCAAGGTGTGAGATGTGGGTGAGAGTGTTGAGGCAGTGGTAAGGTTGTGAGGGTAAAATGAAGCTATGATTGTGAGTTCTGAGTGGTGATAGGTAGAGTTTGTTGGTAGGTGAGTGATGGGTTGTGGCGCATTGAGCAGTGTATGAGGCTTGTGTTGCAGATGATGGAATATGGCATTTGCTGAAGCCTTCACTCACCTAGACCTGTCGGGTGAGGTCATTAAACTTTTATCGGCATTGGACTACACTGGTGGCCGTGGCAAAGTCAGTTGCCTTCTCCCAGAGCCTTTTGCAAGTGGCCTTAGATGGCTTCCTACCACCCTGCGGGTACAGTACAGCCCGCCTTCTTTGAATGGCCTTGGCCAAGGCCTCCAGTGCAGCATCCGAGAATCTTCATGTCCGCTCACTGCTGCTGTAACAACCCTTTAGGTAATACAGAGAGCCTAGGCCAAATATTACTGGCCATTAGACTGCATCCGATATTGACCCATCTGTTCAGCGCTAAGCCAATCAGCAGCACCTTTAGTGCTGAGATCAGCGCTGCAATCATTATAATGAGCAGACAGCACAGATTTTGCCTACTGCCTGGACCACTTTCAATGGGCGCAGGCAAATAGTGCTGGACCTGGACATTGCCTGTTATCGCAGGCAAAACACCAGGTGCTATACAGATAGTCTATGTGGTCTCCTGGGGATTGGAGAGGAATTTCTTAATTTTCTTTCCCCATGATTGGCCTTGGATATTTTTCTGTTTTATTGCCTTTCCCATGAGATTACATTACTGATAGTGGTCAGATGGGTGTGGGTGCTGGTGGATATCAATGTTTCCTCTAAGCTGCACAGCTGTGCAACTCTGTCGGTCCCGTGCAGTCCGGGACCGGCTTTTTCAATGTTATATTTCGTGCATGCGAGAAAATAAGAATAGGTAACACAGCCTCTTAAAGGAGCCGCACATCCCCAAAAAATCACGTGGAACATTGTTGCCCAATCCAGGTGCTCCAGGAATTCTATGGGGCAGGCTTGATGGACTAGCTTGCCTTTTTCTGCCCGTCAATGTTGTATGTTTGTATGTAGTTGAATGGGTAGGAAGGATCAAAATCAAGCAGTTATATATGAAGCAGGTAGAGTGTTAATGCCAAAAATAGCAGATGCGTTGAATTAATTCCTCATATAGTTTTTACTAATGAAGATTGTGGATGAGTTCCAGATTTAAATTAGCTTGAGAATTAATAATTTGAAGGTTAGGAAAACATGTGTTCATAAGAAATGGAAAGCAATAAATGAATATGGGGCATCTGGGCCAGAAATTATATATCCCAGAATTCCCAAGGAAATGATTGAGGAAACGTGAGATTCCAGTGAATGGGCCTTAATTCCCTTGGGAATGTCTGTGTAATGGGCGGGTGGGGGAGATTAAGTCAGCTTTTAAGTGGCCTGACGGTGGCGGGCATTCAGCCAGAACCCCAATTTGCCGGGTTTCTGCCCAGGAGAGAGCTGCTGCCAAAATCCAATGGGCCCTGTGACGAATGGAACTTCTGCCTATCTCAAGCATGGCCCAAGGCTCCAGAGAAGTTTGGGATGGTGGACAAGCTTTCCTCTGCTGGAATTCCTGGGGCTTCCGCCTCCATTACATCCAGTGATCTGGAGAACCGGCATCTCGGTCAGTTTAGGAGTGGAAGTGGGGTCACTGGGGTCTCCAGGTTCCTAGTCTGGAAGACCCTAGAAATGCAGTCAATTTTCCAGATTGGCCATCTTATAAAGGAGACCAATCAGCTATGGAACTTGAGTTTATGGGGGCAGGGGATCATCTGTCATTGGCCTGGTCATTCAGCCATCTAGAACGGCATCATTCGATTACCCGCTCTTCTTGTAGGTGTCTATGATATGCCCATGTTGGTGCAGGCACCAGGTACACTGGTGGCAGTCAGGATCCCACTGGGCCACACTTGGGTTGGCACAACAGACCCAAGGATTTTCACAGCCAATATTTTGAATAGATCCATTCACATGTGGGCTATACCTGAATACCTGAGGATTGTGAAAGACATTTATTCAAAAAAGGAGTGCAGAAGTGGGGAATTACAGACCAGTTACATTGACATTAGACAGGCAAAAGTCCTGATTTGGAAATATATCACCATTCCTTCATCATCGCTGGGTAAAAATCCTGGAACTCTCTCCCTAACAGCACTGTGGGAGCACCTTCACCACAAGGACTGCAGCAGTTCAAGAAGGCAGCTCACCACCACCTTCTCAAAGGCAATTAGGAATGGACAATAAATGCTGGCTTTGCCAGCAATGCCCACATCCATGAATTATTTTTTTTTAAATCAATCATTTTATTGGATAGAATGGTAGAAATTGCAGCCCTGAAAGAGGCCATTGGCTCATCACGCCTGTACCTGAGGTATCTCTGTCTACTTTAATCCCATTTCCTGCCCTTTCCTTGTATCCTTTTATATTCTTCCTTTTCATATACAGGATTCAATTAGTGTTCATATAAGGAACATACAAGTCTCAAGAGATGGTTACCATGGATTTAGAAGCGAAATGTCATGTTTCACATAATCTACTTTAACACTTTGAGACTGTAACTACACTAGGTTAGTGGCCAAGGGCTGTCCAGTGGATATAATTTATGTCAAATTGGTGCAGCTCTGCCTTTATGGCTCTCAGTACCGATCAGGAATATGGATCAACAATTTAAAGGGGAAAGCTGCTTGTTTAGTAGGTGGATTTTGCAAAATATAAAAACTGCACAGCGCAAAGAAGGAAGTGGATCTGTGGGACCCCCTCCCCATTGCCCATCAATTTACTTTACCCAATTGAGAGGAGTAGACCGTTGCCATATGTTGATCATTAGTGAATAATTTACCATATTCAGGAGGGGGAATTAAGTATATGGAAGGTGACATGCTGATCTTTAGTGTACAGTTTACCAGATTCACATGTGGGGTTAGATATACAGAAGGTGACATGCTGATCGTGAGTGTGCAATTCATTATATGTTGGTTGGGGACATAGTTATATGATAGGTATATGATGCTGATGATGTGGTGCTGCTCTTTCAATTTCAGTAAACCTCTAAGTTGGAGTTAGTAGCAGATATTCGGCAGCCATGAACATTCCAATAGTAATAATATGAGCTGGAACTGCCTCATAGCCTACTGCTTTGAGTGAGTGTTTTAAAATCAATACAGAGAGGTTTACCTCTCACCACACCCCAGGAAATAAAATATTTAACTATTAATCTTTCCAAAAAATAAAAAAAAACACTAGAGTATTGTAAATGGCAAAATATTTGTCACATAATATCACAGCTGGGGAACTATGATCATTTTAACACATCCACTTATCCCCACTGACTGAGACCGAATGTAGATCAGATATCCAGAGTTGCTTTTATTGGCAATGGCCGTGTTCATAACAGTTAAGACTGTCTCATCCAGATCCGGCTTGAATAGGACACTTACATATTTAAATCTATCTCTAGACCAATGAAAAGGGAAATTGTCAGAAATAATTTTCATACAGCATAACAACAAGAGATTCATTCCAGATTGTCTCCAGCTGATTCCATGCACCAGCAGTACAGAGAAGGATCCCACCGTCAGATCAGTTTCTTCTTAATAACATTTTACACATTGTTTTAGTGTATAATATGGCATTCATGCACAGCTAAAAGCTCTGGTGGTAAAGGGAAACTGAATTCATACAGGAAATAACAATGTTTACAACACTTGATCTGCCCAACTAAATTCATTTAAACAAGCAAATTACGTAGCAGTTTCAATTAAATAATCTTAAAGTTAAAATCACATACACGCAGGTTTTTGAATTGCGAAGATAAAACCAGTTAAAGGGATAACGCTGTTGCTGACAGTTGACAGACAAGCTTCCTGCTACTAATTTTAAACATGCAGTACGATGACTTGGTGTCATAATTACCTTGATTTAAGCACAATAAAATATCAACTGATGTTTGTTACCTATTTTCTATCAAAGTATATTTAGTAGCAGAAGTTAAACAAGTGTGTGTATATGTGAGTGTGTGTGTGTGAGATAGTGGCTAGAGTTTTTACTTTTCCGATGCACTGACAGCGGGGGAGCCCTAGATCGCGTGGAGAACCCAGAAGTTTCAGCGGTACGTTTTGCAGTGACTTATTAACGAAGCCACTGCATTTGCATCTGATTTCTGGGTTTTCAGACTAATTAGCAGGAGTGGGCCCAATTCAGCTCAGGTATGTAAAGGAACAATGCAAAGATGACAGATGAAGGTTGGTGAAGGTTGAAGGGAAATTGTTAAGGAAGAGAGTGGTCTGTCTGGAGAGTGATTTGTTTGTCTGTGCAGAGATTTGTTTTGCTTGAGAAGAAAAAATGCAGGCTCAGTGCCCAAAAGCTGCCCCTAGATTTAGTGAGGCCTCCCTGGAATTCCTGCACCAAGGAGTCAGGGCCCACAAGGAAGTCCTATTCCCTGCTGACGGGAGGAAGAGTCCAGCTGCAGACATCAAGAAGGCATGGCTGGAGATAGCGACAGAAGTGAGCAGCAGGCATGTGGTGCCACGCTCCTGGATACAGTCCAGGAAGAGATTTAATGACCTCATGAGGTCAGGCAAGGTGAGTACAGTGCCACATCAACTGCATCCTGATGTGCGTGTCTCCCCAACCCCCTCATTCTGTCTTCCGAAGCCTACTCCTGCAAATCACTCCTCACACCAACCTACCTTGCAGGTGCAACCATCTCTCTCTGTCTATGCACGTACTCACATCCCCATCTGACCATCCACCACTGACACTCAACCTCATCTTAATGCAATGCCATGCCTCTGCCGCACAGTCACCATCAACAGATATTGCCTATCCATCTGTTCCATTCATTCCATGATTCTCACTCAAAGATCTCTTGTTTCCCTCCTTGCAGAAGAGAGCACAGACAGCCAGGGTAGCCAGAGAACCGGACGTGGCCCTCCAACCATAACAACACTGACTGCAGCATAGAAACATAGAGACATAGAAAATAGGTGCAGGTGCAGGAATAGGCCATTCAGCCCTTCAAGGCTGCACCACCATTCAATAAGATCATGGTTTATCCTTCACCTCAGTACCCCTTTCCCACTTTCTCTCCATACCCCTTGATCCCTTTAGCCGTAAGGGCCACATCTAACTCCCTCTTGAATACATCCAATGAACTGGCATCAACAACTCTCTGCGGCACGGAATTCCACAGGTTAACAACTCTCTGAGTGAAGAAGTTTCTCCTCATCTCAATTCTAAATGGCCTATCCCTTATCCTGAGACTATGTCCCCTGGTTCTGGACTTCCCCAACATCGGGAACATTCTTCCTGCATCTAACCTGTCCCGTCCCGTCAGAATCTTATACGTTTCTATGAGATTCCCTCTCATCCTTCTATACTCCAGTGTATAAAGGCCCAGTTGATCCAGTCTCTCCTCATATGTCAGTCCAGCCATCCCTGGAATCAGACTTGTGAACCTTCGCTGCACTCCCTCAATAGCAAGAACGTCCTTCCTCAGATTAGGAGACCAAAACTGTACACAATATTCCAGGTGAGGTCTCACCAAGGCCCTGTACAATTGCAGTAAGACCTCCCTGCTCCTATACTCAAATCCCCTAGCTATGAAGGCCAACATGCCATTTGCCTTCTTCACCGCCTGCCTTACCTGCATGCCAACTTTCAATGACTGATGAACCATGACATCCAGATCTCATTGCACCTCCCCTTTTCCTAATCTACCGCCATTCAGATAATATTCTGCCTTCGTGTTTTTGTCACCAAAGTGGATAACCTCACATTTATCCACATTATACTGCATCTGCCATGCATTTGCCCACTCACCTAACCTGTCCAAGTCCCCCTGCAGCCTCTTAGCATCCTCCTAACAGCTCACACCGCCACTCAGTTTAGTGTCATCTGCAAACTTGGAGATGTTACACTCAATTCTTTCATCTAAATCATTAATGTATATTGTAAAAAGCTGGGGTCCCAGCACTGTGCCCTGCGGCACTCCACCAGTCACTGCCTCCCATTCCAAAAAGGACCCGTTTATCCCGGCTCTCTGCTTCCTGTCTGTCAACCAGTTCTCTATCCACGCCAGTACATTACCCCCAGTACCAGGTGCTTTGATTTTACACACCAATCTCTTATGTGGGACCTTGTCAACAGCCTTTTGAAAGTCCAAATACACCACATCCACTGGTTCTCCCTTGTCCACTCTACTAGTTACATCCTCAAAAAGTTCCAGAAGAATTGTCAAGCATTATTTCCCTTTCATAAATCCATGCTGAGATGGACCAATCCTGTCACTGCTTTCCAAATGCGCTGCGATTTCACCAGAGGAGGAGGTGTGGAGATCAGCGGAGTTGATGGTGGTGGGAGATGGAGTGACCAGGAACTCCCAACTACATATCACATAGGCACATGGCATAAGCAGCAGCCAGTGAAATATGATCATGTGCATAATGTTCACTTAAAACATTTTTACCATAATATTTCTAATTAATGGGGCTAAAATTCCGGCCTCACCGGGTCCATACGAAGTGTGCACAGACCCGGCGAGGCATTGCAAAAGCCGGTTTTCGGGGCGCAATGCACATGTGCCGTAAAACGGCTTTTCCGATCTGCCAAGATCTGTCTTGACAGATCCTGCGCATCCTCGCAGGAAGGACATTTGCACAGATGAGATTGGGCTATTTGCCCAACTCTTGCCAAGCAAACGTCCTTCAAGCTCTTACGCCTGTTGAAAGCAGGTGCATATACTACTTTTACCAGCGTAAAAGTTTTAAAACATATAAAAATTAAATTTAAAAACACATTTTTACATTAAAAACCCTGTCCATTAAGGTAAGTTTATTTTAAACCATATTAAAACACATTGAAAAACATTTCAAAACATTTTTTTTTCTAAAACATGTAATTAACTTTAATTTCAATTAATTTTAAATATGTGAGGTGTTTTATTTATTTATTATGTTGTGTTTCTTGCTCTAGGGATTTATTCTCAGATAATAACGGGAACTGATAAAAATGGAGTTCCTATTATTATCAATGAGAATACTGCAGTGTGATTGGTGGTCCAGGCCCAGGTGATTCCAACTCTTTCATACATACGGAGAAATCACCTCCCCGTACGCTACGCATCAAATGGAGGCCTCCGACCACAATCGAAGGCGCCTCCAGGATCAACAGGTATTTTCGCAAAATTTTTTGGGTTAGAGCAAGAGCAGATGGCACAGACATCCCAGGGACAGGAGTGGAGAGTCCTCGTCGGAGGGCGCAGGACACTCCAAGCTCTGCTCAGCTGGATGAAGATGCTGAACCTCATCAACAAAGCCGTCGACAAAGAGGATGATTCTGGAGGAGCAACATGGCTATGATGTACTCGGCCATGGAAATGGTGGCCACCTGCATGGAGCATCAAATGCGGCATTCAAATGAGTGCATGCTTGCTCTCACCAACAACTTGCACACTCTGAATGCCACCTTAACCAGGATGGATAGAAACCTAGACTTGGCCGTTCATTGCCCCACTGATGTGCAGCAAAGTGGTGTCCAGCTCCTTGCTAGCAGGGAGATGCAGGAGGGCGATGAGAGGGATGATGGTGAAAGGGGACGTGGAAGTGGGACTCTGCTCCTGCTGCCTGGCAAGTGTCACTTGTCACTTGTAATAAATGGTAAGACATGATTTAAGTGTGAGCAATGGGTGTATGTGACAGGAATGGTTTGGTCATTTTAGGACTGCTTTGTGGTTTGGCGGAGGGACAAGTTGGGTGCAACCTAACTAAATTGTGCCATTATGAGGCCATCCCAGGCAGCAATAGGTGTCGCTGCTGGAGCTTTGTCCACATCCTCCTCCTCCTCCTCCTCCTATGAAGAGGCTCTGAGCTCTGCTCCTCCAGCACCTCCAATCCTCGCTGCTCCACTCTGTTGTGCAGAGCGCAGCATACCACGATCATTCTGGAGACCCAGGCTGGTGCATAATGAAGGGCTCTTCCAGATTTGTCCAGGCATCTGAAGCACATCTTCAACATCCTGATTGGTTGCTCTATTACACATCTCGGCATCATTTAGCTTTGATTGTAGCACTTTTCGGCATCATTACTTGGCCTCTTCAAGGGTGTCATCAGCCACGTCTTCAGTGGATACCCCTTGTCTTCAAGCAGCCAGCCGGTAAGTCTGGTCGGAGGAGCGAAGAGCTGAGGGAGGCTGGATTGGCACAGGACGAATGAATCATGACAGCTCCCTGGGAGTCTGGCGCACACATGCATGATAATCTTTTTGTGGTTGCAGATGAGCTGCACATTGATGGAGTGGATGCCCTTATGGTCCACAAACACTCCTGGGTGATCTGGGTGTGCCTTGGTACCACATGTTTGCAGGCAATGACGCCCTGCACTTGTGGGAAGCCAGCCAGAGCCGCAAAAGCCGATGCCCGCTCTGTCTGACTGACTTCATCGGTGGCAAAGGTGACATAATTGCCTGCCAAAGCAAACACAGCATCGGTCATCTGTGTGATGCATTTGTGGGCGGTCGACTGTGAGATCCTGTAAATATCTCTTGAAGGTCCCTGGAAGGAACGTGATTCAAAGAGTTTGAGGATGATGGTCACTTTGACAACCACTGGTAAGGCATGACCACCAGGTCCAATTGGCAGCAGGTCTTCTTTTAACAGGCTGAAAATGTCTGCCACAATCTGACGTGATAGCCTGAGTCTCCTGAGGCGTTGGCATTCAATCATGTCTAGGAAGCTGATCCTCTGCCTATATACCTATGTTGGAGGTATCGCTTCCTGTGAGATCCACCCCTTTGCTCATCCCCTCTCTCCTGTGGAGCAGCAGGTCTCTGAGGAGAAGGCTGGTGCTTGTGCTGTTTCTGCTAATGTTGTTGCTGCTGGTGCTCATCTTGCTCCTCATATGAGAACCAAGGTAAATCAGCATAAGTGCCATCCAAGCTGATCTGATATGTGACATGTTGTGTACGGAGAAAGAGTCAGACTGAACACTGTGAGCTCAAAGTAAAGTGTGACCGTAGTCTTTTATTGCAGGTCTCCAGAATGCCTCTCCAACCTGTGAAGTCTCCTTAAATACCTGTGCTCCCAAGGGATTATGGGATCCCTTGGTACTCCAGGGGATGAGCCCTCTGGTGGCTGTACAGAGTAAATACAAGTATACATATATAACATGACAGATGTAAAGTGGAGATCAGATGCACAATCCCCCAATGTAGTGAGAGTTGACTCCAATGTGGTGAATGACCTCCATTGTACTGAGAGTGACCTCTAGTATACTGAAAGTGACCTTGAATGTACTGAGAGTAACCTACAATGTACTGAGAGTGACCTCTAGTATACTGAGAATGACCTCCAATGTACTGAGAGTGACCTTGAATGTACTGAGAGTGACCTCGAATGTACTGAGAGTGACCTCTAGTCTAGTATAGTGACCTCTCATATACTGAGAGTGACCTTGAATGTACTGAGAGTGATCTACAATGTAGTGAGTGACTTCTAGTATGCTGAGAATGACCTTGAATGTACTGAGAATGACCCCGAATGTACTGAGAGTGACCTCTCGTCTAGTATAAGTGACCTCTAGTGTACTGAGAGTGACCTCTAGTGTACTGAGAGTGACCTCTAGTGTACTGAGATTGACCTCCAAAATTGTGGAAATCACCTGCAAATTCCTGAAAGCAAACTCTCAGAACAAGTGGTGTGAGCAAAAGCCTTTTTCTTAGGCAAGGAAGCAGGTTTGAGGTCTCGGTACTTGTGGGACTTTTTGCCTGTCATTTGTTCTACTCCCTCAATTGCCGCTCTGCTCTCACCTTGCTTTCACTGGCGATGTTCGGCAAGCCCAGGAATCCCGTGGACACCCAGTAAAAGTTCAAACCACAGGTAAAAAAGGCTCTTAATAGCCTCTTCTGTAGCTGTTAATTGCTTTAAATAGTAACTTGCCTCTCCCGAGGGGGTTTCTTGCTAGCAGCCGAACAAATGCGGAAGTCGACTGAAGCCGGCTTCCAGACCCACTTCAATATCAGTGCTTTTAACTTCCCACCCACTCCCAAATCCACTCACTCTTTGATATTAAAATTCAAGCCAGTGTAATCTGGATATCCAAACAAAAGAGCAGCTTTTGGTTTTAGCAATGATTCTTCTCCCTCTCACTCCAAAACAGAAGAGTATTTTGCAGTCCCAATTACATAAAGCATCAACAAACCCCAAGCTATGGATATACTAAATATCCTTTTTTTCAAATCTCTTAGTTAGACAGATAAATATTATTCACTTAAGTTCCTGGGCGAGCCAATTTTAAGGCTTGGATATATACTAAAGAGAAAATCGAATATTTCTTTACATGCGGATGCATCTCTGTCAAAAAGGGATACCATACTGTCAAACAAACATGATGATGATCTATTACCGCTACTATAAAACTCTTTGTTAAACTCCAATTACTTGTCACATTAAACTGCTCCCAAGGTATTTTAAACTGACAAACATTAATATGTAAAGTTAGTGGGATAGAAATTGCCCTTCATCCTGATTGGGGGCTTGCCCCCGATGCGGAATTGGGCCGTACGCCCCTCAAAGGAAGCGGACCGCCGGAGACAGCTTTGAGGGGCATTCCCGGGACAGAAGCATGGTGCTGAGTCCAGCGCCACGCGGATTGGGCCAGTGAAACACGGATGCTCCGCATAGCGCTAACATACTACAACGCCCTCCCCCATCCATTAAAGGTGAGGGCCGTTGCGCACTCTGCAGGCCCTTTGGCGGCTGCCACTGAGCCACCAGGATTGACCGGGCCAGCTGCCCGAACCCAAAACGGAGAGCCAAGCTGCACGATGGCGGCCCAGTCGACACGAGGACCACCATTGTCGGGCCAATCAAAGAGTTCGGCGACAAATAATGATAGCGGCCCTGGGCGCTAAAGGACTCCCCTTTAAGGGGTGCCCCAGCGGCGGATGTCCGCCAGCTTCGTGACCAGCGAAGCTGGCATTGACCTCTGCCAGCGCCAGGCTCACGGCCCGTGGGCATTAAGGGATCGGCACAGGGCAGTGAGGGGTCGGTGCGCACGGCGGTATTGTCATCACTGGTTCCACGCCAGCCCTGAGCGCTAATCACGGGGTGCGGCGCTGCCGGGACAGGGCCCCCACAAACCACCGGGGCAATTTCCCGGGAGGTGCCCACCGGAGCCCCTAATGGGGCTATAAAAAGGGACAATTTCGTCCCCAGTGTATGCACTGCATGTTTACTGCATTTTTAGCACCAGAAAGTGAATACTCTTTGTAGATTTCTCTGCATGTTTGCCACGTAGTTATATCGGAACAAAATAAACTGGAGTAGGAGATTCAGCCCCTCGAGCCTGTTCTGCCATTCAATCAGATCATGGCCGATCTGTACCTCAACCACATTTACCCACCTTTGAGCCATATCCCTCAATACACTTACCAAACAAAAATCTGTCGATCTCAGTCTTGAAAATTTCAATTGATCCAGCATCTGCAGCCTTTTGGCGGCGGGTGGGGGGGAGAAAGAGTTCCAGATTTCCACTACCCTTCGCAAAAGTGCTTCCTGATTTCACTCCTGTGTGGCTTCGCTCTAATTTTGAGACTGCATCGCCTTGTTCTAGATGCTCCCACGAGAGGAAATAGATTTTCTGTATTTACCTTATCAAATCCTTTAATCACGTTAAACATCTAGATCAGATCACCCTCAATCTTCTATACTCAGGGGAATACGAGCCATCATGCAACCTGTCCTCATAATTTAACCCTCGAAGCCCTGGTATAATTATGGTGAATCAGTGCTATGCTTCTTCTGAGGCCAATATCTCCTTCCTGAGATGCGCTGCCCAGAACTGAAAGCAATACTCCAGATAACTTCCTCCCTTTTGTATTCCAGCCTCCTCGAGATAAAGGCCAACGTTCCATTAGCTTTTTTGATTACTCTTTGTGCCTGTCCACTAGCTTTTAGTGATCTGAGTGCATGGACACCCAAATCCATTTTATCCTCCAGTTCCTAGTTTCTCATCATTAAGAAAATACCCTAATTTGTTTTTCTTGGATCTAACGTGGATGAGCTCACACTTCGCCACACTGAATTCCATTTGCCACATTTTTGCCCACTCACTTAATCACTCTATGTCCCTTTGTAACTTCTTTCTCCCATCTGTATAACTTACTGTGTCTCCTAACGTAGTGTCATCTGGTCACTTGTATATACAAGTAGTTGTGCCCTGATCCTGTTCCGCTTTCCGGGGTTGCGCCATTAGCATTAATTGGGTGAGTGCCCATGCCATTACTGATGCACTGCATTGCCCACCTCAGGAAACTCAGCGTGGTGCCAGCCACAGAATAACGGTGCTAGCCTGAAGGAATTTAAAGAAAAAAAAGTGTTTTTGTTTGAGAGGCCAGTTTGCAGTCGACAATCAATCTCAATGATTTAAGTGGCTCGACTGCCCTATTAATGGTGGGCGCCAGAGATGCACAGGTGCTCCTTGTGCCCCGTGTTGCTAAGGGTGAAAATATAAGAACGGGATTGATATTTTAATGGATAAAAAAAGAGCAGGTTAGCATAATTCGTACCCAATCTTTTCCCCACCTGAAATGAATCCAGCATTATTATGCCAAAAGGGCTGAGGAATTCAGCCCTCTCTTTGGGCCCAAATTTGGCCCTCTGGTTTTGTCGGCGCACCTCCGAACCCCCTGCCGACATTTTACCTCAGAAGCAGCACCCCAAAATATCTGTCCGATCATGGCAGATTCTTGGGCCATCTGTGGAGCTGGCATGGAGCAGAAGAAAGAGAGGGTGGTGGAGCTAGGTCCCAGCGCTGAAAACAGTGCCGGGACCTCTGCACATGCGCGCTAGAGTCTACGCGCATGTGCAGTAGCTCCTGGTAGGCCGTTTCGGCAAAGGAGTGCTGCAGGCTGTGTGGGAGGGGCCAAAGCATGCCGTGCCTGGCCCTGGCTGAATGGGTTCCCTCATCGGTGGCCTGCTGCGTTCCCTAAGGTAGGAGTTCTAGTTTTTATTTGTTATTTACTGATTGATTTTGGTGCTTTAGGTGCAGAGTTCCTTCTATTTTATTTGTTAATTAATTGCTTATTACTTTTTGTGCTTTGTTTGGTGCTTGGTGGTGCTTTAAATGTAGTTACTTGCACCGATTCCTTAACTGTAAGTAAGGTCTTTCTGTGCGGACAAAAGTGGACACATATGCTGCCCTAAGTTAGTTTAGTACAACTTTTTACTGGCCAAATTGGCATAAATGGTGTAAGTGGCTGGGAACGCTCCCTTTTGAAAAAAAAATTGACCTATTACACTGGCGCAAATTAAATGGCCATATTTGCAACTAAAAAGATACACCAGAAAAATCAAGTTACACCAAAAAAAAATGGTGCAACTCATGGCGAAATTTGGGCTCTTTAAATGTAATCTGAAAGTTAAATAAAACTGGATGCAGTCTTTGTTCTCAGTGATTAATATATTGTTTTTAAAGTTAGCTCTCACAGTTAATTCTCTTCAACAAAGTAATTTTACCCAGAGAGTGGTTAGAATGTGAAATTCCCTACCACAAGGAGTAGTCGAGCTGAATAGCATAGATGCATTTAAAGGGAAGCTAGGTAAACACATGAGGGAGAAATGAATAGAAGATATTGCTGATAGGGTTAGATGAAGAAGGATGGAGAGGCTTTTATGGAGCATACACATTGACATGGGCCAGGAGGGCCAAATGGCCTGGATCTGTATATGTAAAAAAAATCTATGTAATATTTCTTCATCCAAGTCATATCGTGAAAAGCTGAGGCCTCAGCTTACTTGGGGAAGTTTGCAATTCTGGAGAAACCTAGAGCCCTCTCACTCTGTGCCCCCCTGGTCATAGGGAAGCTGATCAAATCCCACCTGTGTGCGCAAAGGGCTTCACTGACCTGTCTAATGCAGCGATGTGTGGCATGCTGAGAAAGTCCGCAAATATCGGCAGCTGTGGTCTGAAAAGAACCCGAGGCATAGAACGACAATACCGCGGTGACTGTGACCTCGACGGACAGTGCAGTACTGATGGTGCTGGCAGGTTGCAGGTCTGCCCTTATCAGCTGGCATACCTCAGTGATAACCTCTTTGTGGAAGCGCAGTCTCCGAAGGCAGGTGGTGTCGGGCAAGTCGAGGTAAGACTGCTTCTCCTTGTACTTGCGGGGGGTGTAACGTCTGGTCCTCCTCATCTGTCTTTCACGTCTTACATTGGGCACATAATGCAGTGCAGCATTCCTTCGGCGATGTCGAATCTGCTGCATGTATTTGATCACCAAGCGAGGGTGAAAAAGGACAGGCCCCATTGCAGTGGCTCTCTGTTTTCCACCAATTGCACAGAAACAAGGAATGTCCAGACGAGCACACCTCTTCAATTCCAATCGGTCACAGTGTGGTTAAGATGTTTTTAGAGATGTTCACATCAACTCCGCCGAGGTTGAAGCACAGCAGCCTTTTAAAGGATGCGACATGTGATCTGCAACATGACGTCCATAACGCTGTGATTCATCCCGGTTAGTTCCACTTTTTGTGGGCAGTTTTTTGAACGATCGATATTGTGGCCGAAATGTGTGCGAGGTGGTGAAATTGACGATGGCCGATTTCCATGGCTACTAGTTTAGGTAAATATGCTCTTTACGACAAAAAGCTGGCCGTTAATATTGAATCTCGGCGTTAATTCCGTGCAGAAAGTAACCCTGGGCGATATCATGGATGTTGAATTTGCCCATTCTGCTGATTCCACCCCAAAAAAGTGGGCGGGCAGTAATATTTTTTCTCAGCGTTAAGCACATGGGGAAAGTAACGCTCAGCGCTAAGTTTCTGAAAAATGCCCGTCAGTTTCCATTTTGTGCCAAAATGGGCGATATATGGGCGTTATACATCATTTCAGCAGTTAAATGGCCGTTAAGCATGCAAAAAAAGTGGAAGTTCTAGCTCATTGCCCCCTAGGTTTAGTTCCCCTATGAGTGGAAATATCCTCTCTGCATCCATCTTGTCGACTCCCCTCTTTTAAGTTTCGAAAAGATCGCCTCTCATTCTTCTGAACTCCAACGTGTACAGGCCCAACCTACTCAACCCATCCTGATAAGTCAACCCCCTCATCTCCGGAATCAGCCTAGTGAACCTTCTTTGAACAGCCTCCAATGCAAGTATATCCTTCCTTAAATACGGAGACCAAAACTGCACACAGTACTCAAGATGTGGCCTCACCGATACCCTGTACAGTTGTAGCAGGACTTCTCTGCTTTTATACTCTATCCCCCTTGCAATAAAGGCCAACATTCCATTGGCCTTCCTGATTACTTGCTGTACCTGCATACTAACTTTTTGTATTTCATGCACAAGGACCCCCCGGTCTCTCTGTACTGCAGCACTTCGCAATTTTTCTCCATTTCAATTATAATTTGCTTTTCTATTATTTCTGCCAAAGTGGATAACCTCACATTTTCCCACATTATACTCCATCTGCCAAATTTTTGCCCACTCACTTAGCCTGTCTATATCTCTTTGCAGATGTTTTGTGTCCTCCACACAATTTGCTTTTCCTCCCATCTTTGTATCATCAGCAAACTTGGCTACATTACACTCAGTCCCTTCATCCAAGTCATTAATATAGATTGTAAATAGTTGAGGACCCATCACCGATTCCTGCGGCACTCTTTGCCAACCGGAAAATGACTCATTTATCCCGGCTCTCTGTTTTCTGTTAGTTAGCCAATCCTCTATCCATGCTAATATATTAACCTCAACCCCGCGAGCTTTTATCTTGTGCAGTAACCTCTTATGTGCCACCTTATCGAATGCCTTCTGGAAATCTAAATACACCACATCCACTGGTTCCCCCTTATCCACTCTGCTCGTTACCTCCTCAAAGAACTCCAGAAAATTTGTCAAACATGATTTCCCTTTCATAAAACCATGCTGACTCTGCTTGATTGAGTCATGCTTTTCCAAATGTCCCGCTACTGCTTTCTTAATAATGGACTCCAGCATTTTCCCAACGACAGATATTAGGCTTATTGGCCTATAGTTCCCTGCTTTTTGTTTTCCAATCCGCTGGGACCTCCCCAGAATCCAGGGAATTTTGGTAGATTACAACCAGTGCATCCACTATCTCTGCAGCCACTGCTTTTAAGACCCTTGGATATAAGCCATCAGGTCCAAGGGACTTGTCCGCCTTTAGGCCCATTATTTTACCGAGTACTACTTCATTAGTGATAGTGACTGTCGTGTGCTCTACTTCCTGTTAGGGTGGGTTCGGGGGCGCTACTCGGACGCGTTCATCAGCGCTACATGGCTGATCCGTGTAGCGATGACGTGTTTCCACGCCCCTCCCCTTTCGTTAAAGGGGAGGGCCGCTGTGCACTCTGACAGGCCTCTGATTGCCTCCACTGGGCCACCAGGGTGGCATGGTGCCAGGGCAGCAGCCCGGCACCCAAACAGAGTGCTGGGGTGCATGATGGTGGCCCAAACCACGCGAACAAAACACAGAAAGGGTCGACCGGTGAATCAGCCGGAAAAAAAAAATGGCAGTGCACGGTGCTCCCGTCCTCTCCTTCAACTTCGACAGTCGGCCCAGTTCGCAACCCAAGAGGCTGGCACTGACACCGGTCGCGGCAGCCTCACGGGGCACTGGCCAATTTCCGCCGTGTGGCGGAAAGTGGTCGCCATGCATGGTGATGATGTGATCGCCGGCTGTACAACGGCCCGGGACGTGACCGTGTCAGCACCTCTGCTAACTCCCACACAATTTCACAGGAGCTGGTAGCGCCCCCCCCCCCACTCTGGGCGGAAACAGTTTTGCGCCTCATTAGCGCCCCCTGGAGGTGAAAAACATGGCAATTTCAGCCCCTTAACCTTTAGTAATTCAGTAAATGTAATATTTGGAGACACTAATTAGCAGATTTTTGGGAGGTGAATTTAGAAATAAAGTTTAAATTACCCTTTTTGTTAACTTACTCCTCTTAACTTTTCCAAGTTAGCTAGGAGATCACTTTTTTTATTGTTCCATTAAAAAAATGACACGATATTTTTATTGAAAACATTTTTTCTTGTGTGTAAATACACCTGATTTTATCAAGAGGGCCACAAGCACAATGAGGTTTTGAGGTATGTGTGTTGAATGCAAAATAGAATGACAATTGGCAAACCTCTTTCACAGTGAAACTATGCATAACAAAGCCGAAGGACAATTTTCTACAATAATAAATTAATCTAATCTTTGCCCATTTGCTATAACAAAGATAACTACTGTTGAGTAGCCGAAATTCAGAATTTGCTATTTATCTAAAAATACAGCATTCCAGGTACAGCCTGTGGGAACTGACATTACAAAGTTTCATGTATTTATTCTTGATCCTTGAAAGCAATCTAACTATCAGTCATCTGACTGACATAGCATTGCCATCTTATCAAATTCTTTTGAAAAACACTATTATCTAAATAATTGTTGGCACCACCGAGGAGACAGTTGTTTTAAAGATGATAGCATGATTGGGTTGCATTCATAGACAAATTATATCAGCAATGACATGATACACATGCAGTATTGCATCGATTATACAAATAAGGGTAGATTCTTTCCAAGGACATTTTAAAAATTGTTGTTATGCTACGAGTCCATTACTATTTCAGACTAAGGACATTTATTTCTGGATATTCCTCTCTTCCCCCTCCATTTAAAAGGGCAGTGGCACAAAATGCCCCAATTTTAGGAGCTAAGGGGATGAAACATAGAAAGTAGGTGAAGGATAGGCCATTCAGCTCTTCGAGCCTGCACCACCATTCAATATGATCATGGCTGAATTTCGCTTGATAACCCTGCTCGTTAGCACTGGTGCTAGGCGGCTAACGGGTGGCAAAGGCCTACCTTTGACGGTAAGCGGCATCGATGCCTCGTCCTAAATTCAGTCGGCTCTTTGGCAGAGGCGCCAAGAGGCAAAACTGCGTCGGCAACGCCACCTGCTTGGTGATGTCATCCAGTGTACAATACCTCTTTGATGCCCCTGTCGCGACATTTGCTTTGTACGGTTGCCGTAACAAGAGGCGGCGGTATAACCAGGAAAAAGTGGGCATAAAAGAGCGGATCTCGGGCAGAATCGCCTAGAAAGGGCGGCAAATTTTTCTCTTTATTCATTTCTGAGTGTTTTCATTCATTTTAAGAGTGGGGAAGTGTGTGTGTGTGTGGAACGGAGATGTTTTAGTTTGTTTTTTCTAGCATGATGGCAGCCTCCCGTTGGGAAATTCAGTCGGCCTCCTGAGCTGATGTCCGAGGATGAGTGTGCAACACCACTTTTTAGCGCTGCTCTCTCATCTTTGGGTGTAAAAACTGAATTTAGGACTTTGAGGGGCTGCGCCTAACGTCCAGCACTAAAATCAGCACTCAGGCGATGACACTGTCTCAAGAACAGCCATAACAAATTTCGACCCCTATCTTTTAAAAGACTAGTTTTCTAACTGTTCTTTTAACTTCGATTCTGGGATCCGGGGTCTGTGAGCTGGCTCCAGGTGTCTCCACTGGTCCACAGAAATCCGGTTTCTGTAGACCAGTGGCAGGCTACTTAACTCACTTAAGGCAGACCGGGCACCGATGCCTACCAGGCACCTCGTACATAGGTTACACATACATCATGTAGCCTGAGAGCCTGTGCAGCTGTCGAGCGTGAGCCTCGTTATGGGCCCAAATGCTACTTAAGATAAGGGGATGGACCCATAATGTTTGTCGAGCTGGACTTGTGAACGCTGCTGTAGATAGATCTGGAACCCACATTGTGAACAGCTGTCAAGCTAACTGCTGCCTTGAAAATCTATGCCACTGAGTACTTCTAAGCAACAGCTTAAGATATCTGCCCAGTATCCCAACCTAAAGTGCACAGTTGCGACATGCAGATCACACATCCTTAGTTGCTTAGGAAGTCAATTCTTCTATTTGTCATGAAGAATCTGCAGCAGCACAATTTCACTCTGCAAATGGACTGTTACAGAAAGCAGGTTAAGATAAAGCAGCAGCAACCAGAGACAGGTGATGACCCTGATCAAGAGCCAGAACTGTACAACTAACTGGCCACACAACAACATTTTTAAGGCAAGTTTTAATAGACAAAACATTTACTTAAGTGCCTGAAACATCGATTGCACAAAATCATCTGCTCATGTGCATTATACACTGGCCAAATAAATTGCTGATATTGCCCACCTCATGCATATAATAGTATTTATCCCCAACTATTTATTCTGGCCCCCGTCAAATGAAGTCTCATACACATTAGAGCTCCAGTTATTCCAAATTGTATTTCCCTTTGGTGTGCTCAACGTGTTTCAACTCAGTTCTCCATTTTATACAGGAGGGAATTTGAACCCCAAAAATGGGTGGGTTGGAGTCAGGTGGGAAGTTAAAGTGAAATCTGAATCCTGATCAGAACCCGCCCACTTCTGGTTTTAATGGAGGCGGGGACAACCTCAGGAGGAGGAGGAAGATGAGCAATAGGAACAGGAGGAAGGGAGGAGGCAGGCAGCAAATTCCCCTTCTGGATGGGCTGTCGGTGAGCACCTCATCAGACTCCGATTCCAATGAATGAAACCCCAAATCCCCGTTGCTCAACACACCCCCATCATCACATCCCTCTGTCACAGGATATTACAGCAGCCTATTGGGCACAAAGCTGAAATGAGAGCCACCACAAAAGATTCCAAACAAAATTAGTAAATTTATTAACAATCAATTTACACATACGATATGAATTAATCATCCTTGTGCAATCCTTTAGTGCCTGTGGTTCGAGTGCACTTTCCTGATCTAGAGCTCGTACGTCGTGCTCCCTGAGTGGCTGGAGCATGGCTGGTGGAAGGCCTCTGAGTTTCTATGCGGGAGACCTCAGCTGGCGTCACAGGATGACCTCGATAGCTCTGGGCCTAAAAGACCCAGCAGCAGACTGCACCACCTCGGTATAGGCAGCAGTAGTCTGGGCTGGCTGGCTGATAGGCAGCAGCAGTGGCAATGGCGAACTAGCAATGGTGTGAACAGGAATGCTGTCGTCCTGAGAGAGGACATCAGGGTCCTGCTCCACTGACCCACTGACACTCACCTGAAGTGGTAGCTCAGCATTCCTAGCAATCTGTTGGAGCACAGATTGCTGGGCTGCTGCGACACCCTGCAAGCCCCGGTCGACACTGGTAAACACAGCCATGATGGCAGCAGTCTGAGCTTGGGTGGCAGCAAGCAAAGACTGCATAAAAGCGGTCTGAGCTTGGATATCAAGCTGAGACTTCACGAGAGCAGCAGCACTAAGACGTTAGGTTACTTCTGCCTGTGCTGCAATGGCAGCCGCAACATCATCCATCACACGCAGCCTCATGTCTGGGTTTTCCATCATTTCCAGCCAGGAAATCCTGGGCTCCAAGCTCTGTGCAAATTCCCATGCAATGTTGAAAGTGGACTCTTCCATGCTCCTTGACAGTGCCAAGAGGCTCTCTGGTAGGCTTGCCATTGCACCTCCCTCCCTGCGGTCTAGTACTACAGGCCTACTCGCCCGCAGCCAGCCAGCCTCTTAATCTGGCTGGCTGCAGGTGGGAAACAAGAGGTTTCCAAAGCAAATCAGGCCCTGCCGAATTTCTGTGGGAAACCCATTCCTCTGGGTTTCCCAACCGCTTCCAAGTCCCCCACTGCTTCCAACCTACCAAAGTATTAAAATTCAGGCCAATTAATCCAGACAACATAGACTGCTGTATATTGGAGCCCAGTGTTTGTAAGACCACAGTCAGAATTTTTAATGATGGAACCTATCCCTAAGCTTAGCACTCAGCCAAGGTGGGGCTCCACAGTAGAGGGCATAGTGTGGCAATGGTCTCCATGGTGATCTGCAATTCAGATGGTCAGGAAGCATGACACAGATGTGGATTGTGGATGTTTCCACTGATGACCCCAAGTGCTAAGTCTGCTTGGCTCACTCTCAAATGGCTTCATGAATGCTGAGCTACCAAACTGCATTTATAGGCAGCCCTGTGAGGTCTGAATCTGTGGAGTCAGCCGAGGAAGGTGGCCTCTGGACAGCAAGTTGTGGCTCCTCTAAATCTACCTCTGCTTATTTCTTATCATATGTGCTCTGTGCTTCACCAAGTGCTCACTAATTGATCTCCCTGCAGTCAATATATTCTTGACTGTTCTTGCTTAAGAATTCATAGCAATACATTGCTATAAAAAACTTGTTGCTTTATTAACAAAGGTTTAACAATCAAACTATACTTTACCAGTTCATCCACTAGGCTCACAACTGCATACCTCATCGTGGATGACCAAGACCCAACTGACTGGGGTTTTATTGAGTCTTGTGAACATCACATGACTGGCTAGGCCACTCACAATGCAACCGCTCTACAAAACTGTGAGTATACTCCCCTTTTTTTTTAGAAGCAAGGTATTAATACAATATTTCAAAAGATTACTTTTTATTATTCCAATTTTACAAATTCAACTGCTGAGCCTGAGAATCTTGTTGTCAGCTTTTAGCTTCCTCCCGCTCCAACCTCCATTTCTTTGCAATTGGCTGGCTATGCCCGTTTTCTATATTCTTATTTGACTCAGGAGACTGTTTTGGGAATTTCTGTTTTCAGGGTGTGTAGCCCAAGATTCCTGACCTCTATCTTCCTGTGTCCTTTTGAGTTTCCTTGAAACACTTACATCTGTCCTAGTGTTAGCTTTCTTCCCAAGATCTTGATATTCCCAGTTATCAATATCCTGTCTAGTTGGTTTGCGTTTTCTCATTGATATTCTCACCTGAACTCCAACTCCACCTCCCCCCTCAGAAGATACAGAGGGGGCCAAAATTGCCCCTCCCGAAAAGGCCACTGGCCGCCTGAAAGCAGCGGCCACAGGGCTGCGCGGAATGGCCGTCGACTCTCTGCGGAGGGGCCGTCATTTTGTAAATTTCACTTTGTGAGTTTTGAAGCCCGGGACCACTCCACCCAATGTCCCACCGTGGCGTGCACGCGCCGCCTCCTTACCGACTGGCGGAGACCCCCTCGCGAAATTTCCCCTCGGGAAATGGCCTCCTTCCTGATATTGCTTCACGGAAGCGGCCCTGCTGCTGGTCAGTGCCCACAACAGCTTTTTGTGTTGCTACACTCTCTGTAGCATGGTGGCGCAGCCGTCCTTAAAGGGAAGGGTGCACTGCCGCGACCGCCTTGTTTTTTTTTGTCGGCCAACTGCCAGGTTGACCCAATAATTATGCCCCCGGGTTCGGCCGGGCCGCCAACAAGCACCAGCCAAAACCCTCCCTGGTGGCTCAATGGTCCTAACTTAAAAGTATGCAAAGCTCGCAGTGGCCCTCCCCTTTAACTGAAGGGGAGAGAAGTTGTGACGCATCGTTGAAGTACTTGGATCTGTCAACTCACTCTGATCATCGTCCAAGTCAGACCCATAATCATCTACTCATAGTAACGAAGATGCATCATTCGCTAGAAACATTTGATCCACATGAATCTTCCTGATATATTCACCAATTTTGACTAAGTACTGCTTGGTGCCACATACCCGAATAATTGTATCAATGTCCCATTTGCGTGGACTTGCCGTTTTCGACGGATGGAGAACTCTGACCTGATCACCCTTCTGAATGCAATGCTCTTTAATACCGGAATGATAATGAAGTTTCTGCACCGATTGTGCCTTCTCTACCTTATCAGACAAGTACGGTTGCAATACACTGAGACGTATTGTCAATCTACGTTTCATCAATAATTCAGCAGGTGTGTACCCTGTTGTAGAATGAGGCGTAGTTCTGTTTTGGTAAAGAACATTCGCTAACCTATGTTCCATGCTCACCAATGATCCAGTCTATAGAAAGCCTCCTTGACAATCTTAACCGACCTTTCAGCTGCACCATTTGAAGCAGGATGATATGGTGCTACCAACGTGTGTTTGGTACTGTTGTGTCTGCCAAAATTAGCAAATTGTGTGGACCGAAATTGCAGCCCATTATCTGACACCATTTCTTCCGGCAGGCCATGCCATTCAAAAATATCCCGTAATTCATCCAATGCACGCTCTGTAGTCATCGATGATCCACATGCCGTACTTCCAGCCATTTTGAATGGCTATCGATTAAAATCAGCAAAGTATCACTGCCCCTCTCGCAAAAATCAATATATATTCTTTGGAATGGTTTCATTGACCAAGTCCATGTTTGCAGCGGCGTTTTAGCTGTCATGGTCCTGCAGTCTTGCCAGATAGTACACTTCCTTACTAATACTTGCAAGTCTTTATCCAACCCAGACCAATAAACAAAGCTTCAGGCCACCGCTTTCATGCCCACGATGCCTGTATGCTCACCGAGAAGTTACGTCAAGACTTTGGCCCGTAGTGTACTGAGAATGACTACTCTCAGGCCCCATTTTAGACATCCCTGCTCACATGATAACTCGTGCCATCGATGATAAAGGGCTTTATGCCCTCGTCTAAATACGTCTGATCTTCAGACCACCCTCGCCGGGTATGCTCATAGGCCCGCTGTAATGTGGCATCTTTGTGTGTGTGCTCTGTTTGCACTTACCTTCTCATAAAAAGAAATTCCACCAAAATTTCTTCAGGTAGAAACTCCCATTCTTGTCACCATATTGTAGTGTATTTGCTTCATGGTTCTTTTTAAGAATTCATAGCAACACATTGCTATAAAAAACTAGTTGGTTTATTAACAAAGGTTTACCAATCAAACTACACTTTGCCAGTTCACCCACTAGGCTCACAACTGCATACCTCACCATGGATGACCTAGACCCAACTGACTGGGGTTTTATTGAGTCTTGTGAACAGCACGTGACTGGCTAAGCCACTCACAATGCAACAGCTCTACAAACCTATGAGCATGCTCACAGGTGCATATATTACAGATACCTAGAGGAGCAAAAGAAAAACATATTTTACAATGCTGGCAGTAAGGCAGCCTTACATACCAAAACATTATAGGGTGTTATGCTGCAGTGTATGTCTATGTGTAGGGAGTGAATGAGAGAGTACATAAGGAAGTAAAGAATTAAAGGCAAAGGATGACACTAGCCATGAGGAACATGCAAGTAGCTTACGCTGACAGGGTAATTGACATTTGCTGTTTACAACATGTAATGGGACACAGGACAAACAAAGTGCAAATTTAAACTTGGGCATATCAGTACATTTGAAACGGTGTTCAGAACACCGGGAATTCTCTCTCAGATGCTGCAACAAGTTAACAATAAAGTACTGTTAAGGTGCAGCATAAGACAAGAGGGTGAAATGAAGCACGATGTGAGCAGTACGTAACTTGACAACCTTCCCGAGAACACCGAACCTCTTCCTCATCTACTCCCAGGTTCAGGGGAAAAGTGATACAGCATTTACGCTTGCCTCTTTGGCACTGATCTTCACTGTACCCCAGCTCCAAAAAGGCCACCCTTCTTTCCAGGGCCTCCTATAGCTCCAGCGATTTCTCTCCTATCATAGCTGTAAGGGTGAGCCTTTTAATAACAGCTGTGTACAAAACCTGCCCAATCCGTGCTTGCTCCCTGCGGGCAGTGCACTGTGCACCCTGAGGTTATGTAATAAGGTGACCTCACTTTAAGACATGAGGTCAAGTCAGTGCAGTGCAGGTGCATTGATGCCCCAAGAGCAGAAGTGTCAGTGTTACTGTGCTCAGATCATATTAGCACCTATTAGCATAGGGAAACACTCATCAAGGACATGGAGGCAGTCAGGGCCCGCTGGAAGGAACACTTCGAAGATCTCCTCAATCGAGACTCTGCCTTTGACTCGAGTGTTCTCGACTCTATCCCACAGCATGCCACCCGCCATCACCTCGGCAAAACTCCAACACTGCACGAGGTAGAAAAAGCCATAAGACAGCTTAAAAACAACAGGGCTACGGGAGCGGATGGAATTCCCGCTGAGGTACTGAAGTATGGCAGAGAGGCACTGTTGGCGCGAATACATGAGCTCATCTCTCTCATCTGGAGGGAGGAGAGCATGCCGGGTGATCTGAGATACTGTGAACGTGACCATTTTTAAAAAAGGGGACATGTCCGACTGCAGCAACTACAGAGGAATCTCCCTGCTATCAGCCATTGGGAAAGTCGTCGCTAGAGTCCTCCTCAACCGTCTTCTCCCTATGGCCGTGGAGCTCCTCCCGGAGTCACAGTGCGGATTTTGTCCCTTACGGGGCACAACGGACATGATTTTTCCAGCGTGACAACTGCAGGAAAAATGTAGGGAGCAATGCCAGCCCTTACACATGGCCTTCTTCGACCTTACAAAGGCCTTTGACACTATCAACTGCGAGGGTCTATGGAGCATCCTCCTCCATTTCGGATGCCCCCAAAAGTTCGTTACTATCCTCCGCCTGCTCCACGACAACATGCAGGCCGTGATCCTTACAAATGGGTCCATTACAGACCCAATCCACGTCCAGACCGGGGTCAAACAGGGCTGCGTCATTGCCCCAACCCTCTTCTCAATCTTCCTTGCTACCATGCTCCACCTCACAGTCAATGAGCTCCCCGCTGGAGTGGAACTAAACTACAGAGCCAGTGGGAACCTGTTTAACCTTCGCTATCTCCAGGCCAGGTCCAAGACCACCCCGAGCTCTGTCGTCGAGCTACAGTACGCGGATGACGCCTGCGTCTGCGCACATACAGAGGCTGAACTCCAGGACATAGTCGACGTATTTACTGAGGCGTACGAAAGTATGGGCCTTATGCTAAACATCCGTAAGACAAAGGTCCTCCACCAGCCTGTCCTCGCCGCACAGCACTGCCCCCCAGTCATCAAAATCCACGGCGTGGCCCTGGACAACATGAACCATTTCCCATACCTCGGGAGCCTCTTATCAACAAGAGCAGGCATTGACGACGAGATTCAACACTGCCTCCAGTGCAGCCTTCGGTCGCCTGAGGAAAAGAGTGCTCGAAGATCAGGCCTTCAAATCTGCCACCAAGCTCATGGTCTATAGGGCTGTAGTAATACCTGCCCTTCTGTATGGCTCAGAGACATGGACCATGAACAACAGACACCTCAAGTCGCTGGGGAGATACCACCAACGATGTCTCTGCAAGATCCTACAAATCCCCTGGGAGGACAGACGCACCAACATCAGTGTCCTCGGCCAGGCCAACATCCCCAGCCTTGAAGCACTGACCACACTTGATCAGCTCCGCTGCTCAGGCCAGATAGTTCGCATGCCTGACACAATACTCCCAAAGCAAGCACTCTACTCCGAACTTCTTCACGGCAAACGAGCCAAAGCTGGGCAGAGGAAACGTTATAAGGACACCTTCAAAGCCTCCCTGAAAAAGTGCAACATCTCCACTGACACCTGGGAGTCCCTGGCCAAAGACCGCCCTAAGTGAGCACCTCGAGTGTCATCGCTGAGAGCATGCAGAAATCAAGCGCAGGCAGCGGAAAGAACGTGTGGCAAACCAGTCCCACCCACCCTTCCCTCAACGACTATCTGCCCCACTTGTGACAGAGACTGTGGTTCTCATATTGGACTGTGCAGCCACCTAAGAACTCATGTTAAGAGTGGAAGCAAGTCTTCCTCGATTCCAAGGGACTGCCTATGATGATGATGATGATGGAGGATATTAGTACCTTCATATGGTAAAAAGAATTGTCCGTTACAATTAATACCAAGATACCATTTTGCATTGTATTATTATTGACAAATATACCCTTAAAAAGAATGAAAGAACTTGTACTTGCATTTATTTAGTGCTTTTCACAACCTCAGGACATCACAAAGCGCTTTACAGCCAATGAAGTATTTTTGAAGTGTAGTCACTGTTGTAATGTGGGAAATGTGGCAGCCAATTTGCGCACAGCAAGTTCCCACAAACAGCAATGTGGTAATGACCAAATAATCTGATTTAGTGATGTTGGTTGAGGTTTAAACATTGACCAGGAACTCCCTGCTCTTCAAAAAAGTGCCGTGGGATCTTTTACATCCACCTGAGAGGGCAGATGGGGCCTCGGTTTAACACTTCATCCGAAAGACGGCACCCCTGACAGTGCAGCATTCCCTCGATACTGCACTGGAGTGTCAGACTAGATTTTGTGCCCAAGTCGCTGGAAGGGGACTCGAACAAAGGACCTTCTGACTCAGAGGCGAGAGTGCGACCAACTGAGCCATGGCTGACAAGAAAACGGATTACAAGTATTACAAAGAAAATAACTTGTAATTTTAAAGGAAGTATTTTTTATTTTCCATCTTGCACTTTTGCACTTTGCGAACAGTCACTAAGTGAAGCAATACTAAGAGGCTCAGTGATTTCCCTACACTGCCCGCAGTTTGCTGAACTACCAGTGTCAAGAGCTCCTCCTATTGAACTAGTCTCACATTTCCAGACTGTTTACCTCAGTGATCTATCTGTGTGGAATGTCTGCATTAGTGCCAATTAGTGCAGAATTTGCGGTTAGTCCTGTGCAATTTATGACAGGATTAGGAAGAACAAAGCTCAGTTGAAAGGGAATCTTAAAGGGGAAATCCAGCCCATTTATTATCATGTAACACTTGAGGGGGAGAAGCAGAGGAGTCGATATCCAGATTGTAAGTATTGTATAATCTTTGTCCCTTTTCTAGGGTAACACTGTGCTAAGCAGCAATGTTAGAAATTGCCAGCGATGTCTAAGAAGCAGCTGACAATTTGTCCCAAGTTTGAGACTAATGTCACCATGAAAAACATGTCATGATCAACTCTGACCATTTTGTCTTTCCTTTACTTACTGCTGCTCCATTTCCCTTTTCAATCACTGCTCCCTGCAGCTTTACATTTCCTCCCTTGTCCACTCCATGGCCAGAATCTTCCTAGCCCTGCGAGTGCAAGTTTGGAGGTGGTCCCGCTGTCAAAATGGTCCTGATTGACAGCGGGTCGGAATCCCGCTCTAAACCCGCCTCCGTGAGAGTTTCTGAACTGTCATATCTGTATTCGGATCGCAGACCTAACAGCAAACGTTGGGACAGGTAATTTACATAATTAAAAGGTACTTAGATGGTAGTTAAGATGGTTAAAAGCAGGCACTTACAAGTTTACCAACCTTTTGACGGGTTTGCCATGACTCTGGTTTCATGGCAGGTAAGTGGAGTTGGATTCTCAGTGACTCTCCATCATTTTGGCTAGTTGACAGCTGCAGAAGTGGTATAAAAGCTGCCATTTCACAGCTGTTCACTTTCCAATCTCAGAAGCTAAAGCCTTCTGGATTTGGAAGAGACTTTTGAGCTGTATGGAGGTTGGAAATGTTTGCAGTGAACTCTCAATTCACTGTCACCTCCTTAGAGCAACCTCTCTCACCACTGCAGGGGTAGGGTAGGGAAGATAGAGTGATGGAGATGTGATGAGTGGCACAGCAGGATGAGGTTGAGTGTGGCTTTGCAGTAACGTTTCGTGATCTACTGAGATCATTGAAAGGTTTGCACCACTGCAGCCTGGTCCTCACGATTGCTTCTGTCATCTCAACCTCACCTGACACCTATTCCAGCAGCATCGATGCCCTTGAAAAAAATCTCACCTTGGTCCTTAGAATCCCACCATGATCAGCCCCAACACCAACATCACTAAACACACCAGCATCACTATCAACAACACCAACTTTCTCCACAATCACCTGATGCTGCACAGTACACAGGACATCAGCACTCGACCATAATGCTACCCGAGAGGCCAGTGATGGCCTCACCATGGCCACGTTTACTTCACTTCACGCTGTATACCGGGACTACCACATGATGCGCCAGGTTGGCACCACCCCACACCAGCTCCATAAAGCATCCCTGCAATGTCCAACCCATTCCATTCACACTCATCACCATTGTAGGGATATCCTTATGTTTCACCATTCACTGCAACTCACTAAGCCACTTCCAAAGGTGCACACGAATCTGTTCAAGAATGCAAAGTGCTGAAAATAAAGCTTTCAATGACTGACAATACATCAACATTAACTATACATGAACATTGGCTAAAGGACCCAAGTGCCTATCCTTGTGTGTTGTTAGTTGGTATGATTGGACAAGGATGAGGGTGAGTGTGAGGGGTGGCTAGTGAGATGGGGAACTGATAATGTAGATAGAGAAAGGGGGATGGGTGAAGATGCAAGGTAAGTTGATGTTAGAAAAGATGTGCAGCGATAGTTTAGGAAAGGCAGAGTGATGGAGATGTGATGAGTGGCACAGCAGGATGAGGTTGAGTGTGGCTTTGCAGTAACGTTTCATGATCTACTGAGATCATTGAAAGGTTTCCACCACTGCAGCCTGGTCCTCCTGATGACGTCCCTGCTTGTGCCCTCCTGTACAATGTGCAACCAGGCTGCGATGGTGTCCTGGGGAGGTTCCTTCCGCCTATGGGAAGGGAAGAGGACCTACCTGTGTGCTGTGACTCCCTCCATAAGCAACTGAATCAGCCTGGGTTCAGCCATGTACCTCTGTACAGTGTTGGTCAGTGTTTGCAGCACCTCAATGCTGCAAAACAGTGACAGAAGAACTGTCTAAACCATTGTGGGCATGGTCCCTTTAAGGAAACCGGCTGATGACGCGTCATCAAATGATGTCATGAGATCGGCTTCCTTTTAATTGGTCGGGAAGCCATAAGGGCAGGCTTAACAAGACCAATCATTGGAAGATTCGGGAAAGAGAGTAGGCTCAAGTCTGCAGCGGGCTTTCCACATGCCACCAACCCCGGCTGCATCGATCCCGCCGCGTGTGGAGAAATCGCGGCACATGTCTCTCCGCTCAGATCTCACCTCTGCTGTTCCATGTCTTTCCCTCCCCGTCAGACCTTTCCCTTCAGCTGCTCCATGCCTCCCCCTTCCCCTTAGACAAAGGTCAAAAACAATAGTTTTTCAATTGCAACAGACTGCAGCTTAAAATTTGCCTGAAAGAGAGATGGAGAGAGACTGGGGGTAAGAGAGTGTGCGAGGAAGACATAAGGGGAGCTAAAGAGTGAGCAGGAGAGAAATGGAGAAAGAAATACAGAGAGAGGGAGTGATAGAAAGAGAAATGGAGAAAGAGCTGGAGGGACAGAAATAGGGAGTGATAGAGAGATAAAGCGAGAGACAGAGAGAGATGGAAAGGGGGAGAAAGAGAAAGATGAAGGAGGAAAGAAAGTCAGACTGGGGAAACAAGCTGGAAGTCAATGCAGAGTGTGTCTGTACTGAGTATGGTTAGCTCTTCACTTCTGGCTGGTTTATGCTGCAATGCTGCGGAGAATTCAAGCTTGTAACATCACACTTAGGATCACCATGATGCTCGTTCCTGATAACAGTCCATAATGACATTGTAAATACAATGGACTGCATAGGAGTCACATTTCTAAAGCATAAAACGTCATAAAATGAGTGAATGTCATGTTTATTACAAACTGCAAATATATACAGGTACTGTATTTGCTACTTGTTAAAAAGTAGACTTCCTTTGAGAGATGTTAATTACTCCATTCATTTACTGTCTTCTTCTGGATAATTTGGCAATTCTCTGTCATCTGGTTTCCTGTTCAGTAATAAGATGGTTATGTTTTTAAAACACAACCCATATTTATAAGCTCTGAACACACGTTTGACTAGGAACACCACAAAAAAACTGCAGAGGTGTTCTCCCCAATAAAAAGATTATATTTTGAAGACAACCTGTAAGTGATAGAATTGGGCACATCCCTACTGAGAGGCAAAACGAGTGCTCCCACTGTTAAAAGGACAAAACAGTAAAAAACAAAGACTGAGCTGGAGGTCTGAAAGATCCCTGAAATTCCGATGTCCCAGGTCCGTACGAAGTTTCTACAGACCCGGGAAGGCATCGGAAAAGCCGGGTTTCAGCGCCCAATGCGCATGTGCTGAAAACCAGCTTTTCCGATCTGTCAAGTTTCTGGCTTGACAGATCTTGAGCATATCGGGAGCGAGGATGCTTGGGCAAGACTGCCGATATTTACGAATATCTTGCCCTGCAAATGTCCTTTAAAATCTTGCACCTGAAAAAGCAGGTGTATAGCCTCCTTTTACAGGCACAAGTGTTTAAAAATACACAGAAACATTTTTAAATAAAGTTATAAAAACACATTTTATTTTTAAAAATGCTCCCCACTACGGTAAGTTTATTTTAAGGCTTAATTAAAAAAACTTTTTAAAAAGTCGGGAAACTATTTTTTTTATAAGAACTTTAAATGAAACGAATGTTAAATATGTAGTTTATTTTCTATTTTTTATTGTATTTTGAGTTTTTGGGGGGGTTCTCATTCATAGTAATAGGAGTTCTGGACTTATAGAACTCCTATTACTATGAATGAGAAAATATACTAACCTGATTGGCTGCTGTCTCCAGCTCCCGGCCTGCGCACGTCCCCACGAGAGGCCTCAGGCTCGGAAGTTCGAACGGGCGCAACAGCAACAGGTAAGTGCGCATCTTTTTTCCCTATTTCACGCGTTTGCCCACGGGAAGACATCAATTGGAATTTCAGGTCCAATGAAAACAAAACATTTCCCATTTCAAAGTAAGCTCTTCTGTTCCTTTGTACTAATAAAAAGGAGATCCAGGTGGAAGGTATGAGCAAAACACTTTTATTTTTCAAGTTAATTGGATGACATTTTGGTAACTTGATTAATATTTCTGACCTGAAATGTATTTAATTTTACACAAGACTTGGCATGTGATTGAAATATTTAATCTGTGCTTGTTTTTTTTTAAAAAAAAGGCTGGTGGGGAGATGACACCCTCAGTTATCTGTCTTGGCTCAGTTTCACAGAAGTGGAAGTGTGCTATTCAATGCAACCTTTCTGGAAAGTTTCATTTTGACCAAATGCTCAGGATTTGTGTCTGAGCCCTATGAAAAGTAGTGTTTCCTTATATTTGTTTAATGTCACTGCAATCCAGGAATGTCACGCCAGGGGACATTCTGCATCATGAATCAAGCAAATAGCAGACAAGTACATGACAAAATGTGACACATTTCCCTCCCCCCCTCCACCCCCTGTCCCTGCATATTACAAAAAATCCATCATTAGGTCATCTTTCAAGCTGAGAAACGGACAGCAGACAGAAAGAATAGATGGAGAAGAATTTATTCAGGGAATTAGATGCCCTTATTACTGAAAGATCTGGAAAGGGAGCCAAGAATGTTAGTATTTCACAAAATTAGTACAGTCGGTGCATTCCTTGCAAATAAGGCCTCAGATCCCCTTGGCAGCTTCTGCAACCTCACAATAGAGGATTAATTTATAAATTCTGTTCAGCTTGTACCTCCAGCAGAACATAAGAGAATCCTAACAAACTGCACTGAACAAGTTGGCCTAGTGGCATGTTTAAAATCATGACTGCCTCAACTCTATTTATCAAAAGCAAACCAATTCTGTCCAGGGGACTAAGTCCTTTTGAAGACGGAAAGGTCCATCCTGTGGGCACAAAGCAATCTATGGTATGCTGCATAAAGTTTGAGCAGATAAACGTTGACTTGAATCAACAGTATTGAAATTTAACAACAAGCTGTTTTATGGACGACTACTTTAAAAGTTTTTGTTTCTTTTGGCAGGGAATGAAACCACTATGGCATCACTCTCCTGTGACATTACTTAAACAATAAATTTTACTTATTAGCTTTTTTAAAAAAAAAACGAGACCACCCCCCCACAAACAAGGAACTATCAGCATGATAAGAAGTTCAAAGTAATCCAAGAATGTTACCAACGGGAACTGGAAAGCTTGAACTGTGCCTCACGTAAAATCCACTCAATGATTTCATACCGCATGATAGTGCAGACCTATTCCTGTATGACTGACTACCCAGAACTTCCCAGCTCTGGACAGACATGAAAACACAGGCATTGAAAATGGATCCTTTTGCTCAATTCATGCAGATAATTTGGGTGGGGGAAGATGATCTCTTGTCAGAGTTGCATTTCACAGATCAAAGAAAACCATTTATCGGGCCCAAATTTGGCCAGGAGTTGCTCCGTTTCTTTTGGAGCAACTTGATTTTTCTGGAGTAGCTTAAAAATCCCCATTCTGCACATTTAGTTCGTGCCAGTGTAAGTGAGTTAATTAGGATTTTTTTTTGTTTCGTTTTTTTTTCAAAAGGAGGCGTTGCCAGCCACCTATGCTTGTTTTGGCCATTTAAGCCAGTTTGGACAGCTAATAGTTGCTCCAAACTAACTTAGGCCAGCGTGTATGGCCACTTGTGGCCAGACAGAAAACCCTTGCGGAGAGTTAAGAGATCAGCGCAGGCAGTCTCCAAATGACAGTGTTATGACAGGAATGCTAGTTTTTTTTAAAATCCCAAGCAGCGAGACTGGACAGGGTGTAGGTGCTATCAGCCTGATTAAACTGAGTATGGGGTTTTTACAAGAATAAAAATGATCTTGTAATGAAGGCTGAAGTATAGGGGCCACTTAAGCAAGGGGAGGGTTTTCTTTGTAAATAATAGATCAAGAGCACCAACGCTCTCGCCTAATGGATTGGTGTGCAGCATCACACCACACTGGATTTTGACTTCTGCAGCATCAAAGAATTGCCCTGACTAGGTTTAGAAATTTAAAACATCAGACTTAGCAAAAAAAGCATGTCAAAATGTAAACTCAAATTTTGGTGTTCAGCATTATGTAGTGTGACTCTGATAATTAGTAATATTTTAGAATTCTATGCATTAGTGGATGAGCTGTAAGATACTGCAGATAGGCAATCTTTAGTAAAGATAGCTAGATATTAAAGTACTGGAAAATCTTTGAAGATTCTTTCTCCCACCTCCCCCCCCACCCCCACTGATCAAAACTCTTCCCCCACTCCCCCACTCAAAACTCTTCCCCCCGCCAACCTGTTTCTTGTAGCCCCCAGCCGGGGAAGGCAGCGGCCAGCCTGTGCAGCAGGCCACTCGGCCCGGGACGCGTTGGGTCCCACGCTGCAGGCATCATCATCATAATCATGGGAGGAGCTACTCCGCATGCGCGAACGCTCTACTGCGCATGCGGACAGCTGCCGGCACTGTTTTCGACGCAGGGCTGTAGCTCCGCCCCCCACTCCACGAGAAACGCCGCGCCAGGACCCGGGACACACAGCAGAGCGGCCAGAATTGTTAGTAAGTTTTTTGGTGCCGTTTTGAGTGCACAAAGTCGGTGCATCTTGGGAGAGTGATTGGGAAAAGTTGGGCCCATTGAAACCATTTGTGACATTCAAGGATTAACTTATGTGATCCAGATTGTAATACTAAGTGTACAAGAAATTAAATGGCTCCAGCACACTGAACAAATGGCAAGTCAGAAGGGATTGTAATGCAGACCACATTCTGCCTTATGAAAAAATTTTTTTATGGTATTCATATCCTTTATCTCGAGCTGAGCTGTTATTTTAATAACACTACACTGATATGAGATTTTAAAAGATCATATTATTTGCAACGAGGTGAATTTAGCCCTTACAGGACACTGCGCTTGTGCTGCCGATAAATTCATAGAATCATGGAGCACAGAAGGAGGCCATTCGGCCCATTGTGCCTGTGCCGGCTCTTTGAAAGAGCTATCCGATTAGTCTGGCCCCTTGCTCTTACCACATAGCCAATGTTACTGCTATTTTTTTGGGGTGCACGGCCCATTTACAATTTCGCGATGCGCAAAACTTAACATTGGAAAAGCCGGTCCCGGGCCTCAACGGACTGGCAGAGAGCTGCTCAGTTGCGCAGCTTAGAGGAAACATTGCACATAGCCCTACAAATTTTTCTTTTTCATGTATATATCCAATTCCATTCTGAAAGTTGCTATTGAATCTGCTTCCACCACCCTTTCAGGCAGTGCATTCCAGATCACAGCAACTCGCCGCATTAAAAAATTATCCTCATCTCCTGGTTCTTTTGCTAATTATTTTAAATCTATGACCTCTGGTTATCGACCCTCCTGACAGTGGAGAAAGTTTCTCCTTATTTATTCAATCAAAACCCCTCATAATTTTGAACACCTCTATTAAATCACCCCTTAACCTTCTCTGCTCTTAGGAGAACAATCCCAGTTTGTCAGACATGATTGCCTTTAACGAATCCATGTTGGCAATCATTTATTAACCCATTGTCTTCCAAGTGACAATCAATTTTGTCCCAAATTATGGTCTCTAGAAATTTCTCCACCACTGACGTCAGGCTGACTGGCATGTAGTTACCCAGTTTATCGCTTTAACTTTTTTTGAACATTTGCAACCCTCCAGTCCTCTGGTGCCACTTCTACATCTAAGGAGGAAAGATTGTGCCAGAGCCTCTGCTATTTCTAACCGTACTTCCCTCAGCAACCTCAGATACATCCCATCCGGACCGGTGACTTTTCTACTTTGCGCGTTGCCAACCTTTTAAGTACATCTCCTTTAACTATTGTTATCCTTTCCAGTTTCTCTACTACCTACTCCTTTACTGAGACATTGGCAGCATCCTCTTCTCTTGTGAAGACAGGTACAAACTACTCATTTTGTACCTCAACCATGCCTTCTGTCTCCATAAGATGATTGCCTTTATTCTCCTCATTATTTTTTTACACTTTATAAAATAATTTGTTACCTTTTATGTTACCTTCTAATCTTTTCTCATGCACTCTCTTTGCCTCCCTTATTTCCTGTTTCAGTTCTCCCCTGTACTTTTTGTATTCAGATTGGTTCTCTACCATGTTATGAACCTGACATTTATCATAAGCCTCTTTATTCTGTTTCATTTTAATCTCAATTTCTTAAGTCATCCAGAGAACTCTAGCTTTGGATGCCCTTTCTTTCCTCCTCATAGGAATGTGCTTAGTCTGTACCGAACTATCTCCTCCTTGAAGGCTTTCCAATTCTCACTTCTGTCCGGCTTGGCAGATTTTTACATATTGAGGATTGACCAGGCCTGTTCTGTTATGTGACCAGGTAAACGTTTATATTCCACACCATTTCTCTGACAATGTTTTTTTCCAGGGTTTTTCAGAGGTCTAAAACAAACAGTGATAGCCAGGAAAAAAAAGTGACAGTAAGTGCAAAATGTTAATGTTTTTTTATTGGAAACAATCAGTAGAAAAGATGGGGTTAGAAAAACAAATGAAATTGACATAAAATTAATAAGATAAAGACAATGTGAATAGAAACAGAATTAAGAATAAAGTAGGTGCCTTGTAAGTTATTTTTAATTAAAATTCTATTTTTAAGAAAGAGGAAGTACCCCCACTTTTAACATCCTCTGGATGTCCCACTCTTTTACAGTCTATGAATTACTTTTGAACGTTTTTTTCCCTTCATTCTTGGGATATGGGCGTTGCAGACAAGGCTGGCATCTATTGCCCATTTCTGAGTGGCTTGCTGGGCCACTTTTGGGGGCAGTTAAATATCATTAAAAAGAGGGATAAATAATTATTTTTAAACACAACCAGAGGGAATGGATCAAGTACGCTTAAAGAAATGATTGTAAAACCTTTTAGGAGGTCTTGGCAGAATGGCCTGGTAAAGAAAGAAATAACTTGCATTTATATAGCACCTTTCATGAACTCAGGACATACCAAAGCCAATGAAGTAGTTTTGTAATGTAGGAAACATTGAAATGTAAAGAGCTGACATCAAAGATTGCACATAAAACCATGGCCTGGAAATTCCAATGCCCCCGGCCCATACGAAGTTTCTACGGACCTGGGAAGGCATCGGAAAAGCCGGTTTTGAGCGTGCATTGTCAAGCCCATCGTAGACATCTCGGAAGCGAGGACAGTTGTATGGGCAAGATTGCGGGATTTACGCATATCTTGCCCAGCAAATGTCCTCAAAAATTTTGCGCCTGAAAAAGCAGGCGTATAGCCTACTTTTACAGGCACAAGTGTTTAAAAACACACATAAACACAATGGCCCAGAAATTCTTCTCGAGAAATTCCCGCGGGAAAGGTACTGTAGAATAGAAATAAAATGCGCATTTACCTTAAGCTGCTGCGCCCGCTTGAGATCCCGGTCCGGAGGCCTCTCGTGACTGCGCGTCGCAGCGCGTTCACTTCGGGACGTCCGCAGGAGTCACATGGGCCTGGACATCCAATCACAGGTAAGTATTTTCTCATTCACAGTAATAGGAGATTCGTAAGTTATGAATCTCCTATTACTATGAATGAGAAAAACCCCAAAATGCACAAACACTACAAAAAACTGTCATGTACGTAACCTTCATGTAACAACACTGCAATACTGTATATACTTGAGAAATGCACACATTGACCACAGGGGGTGAACTTGTGGGAGACACTCCACACCTGGTCATCCAGGTATATAAAGGGAGGTCCCACGCAGGGTCATCACTTCTTGGTCCTGTGAATAAAGGTACAGGTCACAGAGTGACCTTGTCCATAGAATGTTCCTCATGTGGATTTGTGGTATTGTGTAAGGACTTTACAGTGGCGACGAGAAACGGGAATCAACGACCCACGAGAATGGCCACCGGTAGCACAGAAGAACGGTACTGTGTTGGTGAGGACTGGGACGATTTCATTGAGAGGCTTCAGCAGAGCTTTGTCACGAAGGACTGGCTGGGAGATGCAGCGGCCGACAAGCGAAGGGCTCATCGACTGACCAGCTGTGGATATAAAACTTATGCGCTCATGAAGGACCTGCTAGCACCCGAGAAGCCGGCGGACAAAACCTTTGAAGAGCTCAGCAAGCTAATCAGTGAGCACCTCAAACCGGTGAGCAGCATACACATGGCCCGACACAGATTTTATACCCACCGACGTCAGGAAGGACAGAGCATACCAGACTTTGTTGCGGACCTCTGGCACTTGGCCAGCCTCTGTAAGTTCACCGACGCCTGCAGGGGTGAGATGCTAAGGGATTTCTTTATTGAGGGCATCGGTCATGCCGTGATTTTCAGAAAGTTAATCGAGACCAAGGACTTGACCTTGGAAGCGGCGGCGTTGCTGGCTCAGACTTTTATGGCGGGGGAGGAGGAAACCAAGATAATATACGTGCACAACCCTGACTCCAACGAGGCGAAGGATAAGGGGGTCAATATCATAAACACGACTCAGAGCCCAGCAGGCAGGCAAGGGCAGTTCAACAAACCCCAGGCAGCATAGACCCCAGAACAGGTGTTCAACACAGACAATGGCAGGCTGAACGGACATTTATGCCATCCCAGTGGACAATGCGTTCTGGGATGGGGCTATTGACACCCACTAACAGGGTGCTCAAGAGCAGTCAAAGGGACAATCAGCAAGGAATGCCTGGTAACAGCTCTTTTGTTCACAACAATGGGAATCTCAGTTCATGCTGGAGGTGTGGGGGCAGACATACTGCTAGGACTTGCAGGTTTCAACAGTTCGTCTGCAGAAATTGTAACCTCACTGGCCATTTAGCCAGAATGTGCAGGAAGCCCGCGACCAGGCTAATTTACGAGGTGGATGGACCAGAAGAGGGGTCTGCGAGGCAGGATGACGCATGGGGCAAATCAATGGACGCTGAAGTTCAGCGGATTCATGTGGCAAACATTCACAGCTCATATACCAAAACGTCACCTATGATGATGAAGGTCCTATTAAACGGCATTCCGGTACGCATGGGGCCAGCCAGTCACTCATGAGCATTCAACAATGCAAATAGCTATGACCATTCAAAGCCAGCAGACCCAAACTAGAATACATTGAGACTCAATTACGGACGTACACCAAAGAAATCATTCCAGTGCTAGGCAGTGCAATGTTAGCTGTCACACACAATGGATCAGTGAACCAGCTGCCACTCTGGATTGTCCCGGGCAATGGTCCCGCACTGTTGGGGAGGAACTGGTTAGCTGAGATGAACTGGAAATGGGGGGATGTGCACGCAGTGTCATCTGTGGAGCGAAATTCATGCTCACAGGTCCTACAGCAATTTGAGTCGCTATTCCAACCTGGCGTCGGGACATTCAAAGATACCAAAGTAACGATTCGCATCACCCCGGACGCCAGACCAGTGCACCACAAAGCCAGAGCAGTGCCGTATGTGATGCGGGAGAAAATTAAAAGCGAATTGGACCGTTTGCTGAGAGAGGGCATCATCTCGCCCGTTGAATTCAGCGACTGGGCGAGCCCCATTGTTCCCGTCCTAAAAGCGGATGGCTCGGTCAGGATCTGTGGCGACTACAAGGCCACTATCAACCGGGTGTCCCTACAAGACCAATACCCGCTTCCGAGAGCAGAGGATCTTTTTGCCACGCTGGCAGGCGGCAAGCTGTTCACCAAGTTGGACCTCATTTCAGCCTACATGACCCAAGAACTGGCCGACGAATCCAAACTACTGACCACAATCATCAAGCACAAGGGACTGTTTGTTTACAACAGGTGCCCGTTTGGCATTCGATCAGCGGCTGCAATCTTTCAAAGAAACATGGAAAGCCTGCTCAAATCCATTCCTGGAACGATCGTGTTCCAGGACGCTATCCTCATCACGGGACGGGACACCGAGGAACACCTCCACAACCTGGAAGAGGTGCTACGCTGACTGGACCGGGTAGGTCTGCAACTCAAGAAACCTAAGTGTGTGTTTTTGGCTCCCGAAGTCGAGTTTCTGGGCAGGAGGGTTGCTGCAGACGGGATTCAGTCTTCCGAATCCAAAACAGAGGCGATTCGACAAGCGCCCAGGCCCTGCAACACATCGGTGTTGCGTTCATTTCTGGGACTCTTGAACTATTTCGGGAACTTTCTGTTGAACTTAAGCAGATTGTTGGAACCGCTACACGTGCTCCTGCATAAGGGTTGCGATTGGTTTTGGGGGGACTGTCAAGAACGGGTTTTCAATCGAGCGCATAACCTACTCTGTTCAAATAAGTTGTTGACCCTGTACAACCCCTGTAAGAAATTGGTTCTGACAGGTGATGCATCGTCCTAAGGGGTTGGGTGCATATTGCAGCAGTACAATGCTGAGGGGCAACTCCAACCTGTGGCTTATGCCTCCAGGTCGCTCTCTCAAGCAGAACATGGATATGGGATGGTTGAGAAGGAAGCACTCGCATGTGTCTATGGGGTGAAAAAGATGCACCAGTACCTTTTTGGCAGGAGGTTCGAATTAGAAACGGACCACAAGCCGTTAACATCCCTGTTGTCAGACAGCAAGGCTGTCAATGCTAATGCATCAGCTCGCATACAGCGATGGGCTCTCATGCTGGCTGCGTATGACTGCTCCATCCGGCACCGGCCCGGCACTGAAAATTGCGCTGACGCGCTCATCAGGCTTCCACTGGCCACCACTGAGGGGGCAGCGGAGCAAAGCGCTGAGATGGTCATGGCCTTTGATGTCTTTGACAGCGCAGGCTCCCCCATCACAGCCCGCCAGATCAAAATCTGGACCAACAGAGATCCCCTCCTATCTTTGATTAAGAAATGTGTCCTGACTGGGGATTGGGTGCCCGCACACGGAGCATGCCCTGAGGAGGTCAGACCGTTCCACAGGCGGATGGATGAGCTCTCCGTCCAAGCCGACTGCCTACTATGGGGCAGCCAGGTAGTCATGCCCCAGAGGAGCAGAGAAGCTTTCATCAGGGAACTCCACAGCGAGCACCCAGGCATCGTGCTGATGAAGGCCATTGCCTGGTCGCACGTTTGGTGGCCGGGAATTGATTCAGACCTGGAACATGTGTTCGCAGGTGCACGACGTGTGCTCAGCTGGGAAATGCCCCCAGGGAGGCCCCGCTCAGCCCATGGCCCTGGCCCACCAGGCCATGGTCACGCATTCATGTAGACTACGCGGGCCCGTTCATGGGGAAAATGTTTCTCATCGTGATTGATGCGTACTCGAAATGGATCAAGTGCATCATTTTGAATTCGTGCACGTCATCCACCACTGTGGAGAGTCTAAGTGCGGTCTTTGCGATCCACGGTTTGCCGGACATCCTTGTTAGCGATAATGGCCCATGTTTCACTAGCTACGAATTCCGTGAGTTCATGTCGGGTAATGGCATCAACCATGTCAGGACAGCACCGTTCAAGCCAGCCTCCAATGGCCAGGCGGAACGTGCGGTCCAAATCATAAAACAAGGCATGCTCAGGGTTCAAGGTCCCTCCCTTCAATGCCGCCTATCGAGCCTCCTGCTGGCCTATGGGTCCTGACCGCACTCGCTCATAGGGGTCCCGCCCGCGGAGCTCCTTATAAAATGTAAACTCAAAACTCGGCTGTCCCTCATTCATCCTGTCTTGTCCGACATTGTTGAAGGCAAGCGCCAGTCCCAAAATGAGTACATGACCGTAATTCAAGGGGGAGATGTATAGAAATTGGTGACACCGTATTTGTTCTCAATCACACTTTGGGGCCCAAATGGCTTGAAGGTACTGTAATAGACAAAGAGGGGAATAGGGTCACCCTGGTTAAACTTAACAATGGGCAGATATGCCGCAAGCATCTGGACCAAGTAAAAAAAAGGTTCAGCATGGACTCTGAGGAAGATCATGAGATGGTATTCACACCACCACCAGTAAACGAGCAACAAGAACATTCAGCACCTGCACAGTCCCTGCGGTCAGCCCGGAGAGGCTATAATCACCACAGGGAACAGACACGCAGGCCAAGGCTCAACAACCAGAGCCCCAACTGCGGCGCTCCACGAGGTAGCGCAGACCACCCGAAAGACTTAATCTGTGATCCCAATAAGACGTTTGGGGGGGGAGGTGATGTCATGTATGTAACCTTTATGTAACAACACTGCAATGCTGTATATACTTGAGAAATGCACACATTGACCATAGGGGGTGAACTTGTGGGAGACACTCCTTACCTGGTCATCCAGGTATATAAAGGGAGGTCTCACGCAGAGTCATCACTTCTTGGTCCTGTGAATAAAGGTGCAGGTCACAGAGTGACCTTGTCCATAGAATATGCCTCGTGTGGATTTGTGATATTGTGTAAGGACTTTACAAAAACATTTAAAAAACACCTCAAATAATACACTAATAGAAATTAAAGTTGTTATAAATGTTTCTTAAAGAAAAAAAAATTGCCGATTTTTAAAAAAAAGTTAGGGTTAGGGTTTAAAATAACATTACCTGAGTGGGCAGGTTTTAACAAAAATATATATTTTTAAATTTTATTTTAATCATGTTTTTGATATATTTTTAAACGCTTCCGCCTGTAAAAGTAGGCTATGCGCTTGCTTCTATCAGGCGCAAAAGTTTTGAGGAAATTTGCCGGGCAACATATGCTCCAGCTTGATAGATCGGAAAAGCCGGGTTCAGCGCATGCTCATTGCACGCTGAAACTGGCTTTTCCGATGCCTTCCCGGGTCTGTATAAACTTCGTACGGAATTTCCACGCCTTTATAAAATATTTATAACAACTTCAATTTCTATTAGTGTATTATGTGAGGTGTTTTTTTAATTAAATGTTTATGTAGTGTTTGTGCGTTTTGGGTTTTTTCTCATTCACAGTAATAGGAGATTCGTAACTATCGAATTTCCTATTAATATGAATGAGAAAATACTAACCTGTGATTGGGTGTCCAGGCCCACGTGACTCCTGCGGACGCCCAACGTGAACTCGCTGCAACGCGCAGTCACGAGAGGCCTCCAGACCAGGATCTCAAGCGGGCGCAGCAGCTTAAGATAAGTGCGCATTTTATTTCTATTCTACAGTGCTTTGCCCGCGGGAAGTCCTCGAGAGGAATTTCTGGGCCATTGTGTTGTTAAAAACTCTGCCCCACTAAGGTAAGTTTATTTTTAATCCGAATTACAAAACTTTTAAAAAATTGGAAATATATTGGTTTTTTTCTAAGGCATTTATTAACTTTAATTTCAATTAATTTTAATTATGTGAGGTCTGTTTTTTATTTTTTATTCGCGTATGTTTGTTTTTAGTTCACATTAATAGCACTGAGAACTCGTAGATACCGCGAGTCTCAGTGCTATTAATGGGAACCTGTGAACTGCCTACCTGATTGGCTGAGCAATCACACGTGACTGCATCTTTTGCGTGGGAACTCTCCGGATAGGAGCGTGCTTTGCAGCGCGGGAAGAGAAGGCCTCCCCACCGGAATCCAGGGCCCTACCAGGTAGATTCGTAGAAATTCTCCGGTCGGAAGGCAATTGCCCACGGGAAGCCTCCGACCGGAATTTTCGGGCCAACATTTAGTCCTATTTGTTGTAGCTTTTGCAGGTTGTTAACTTAGAAACATAGAAAATAGGTGCAGGAGTAGGCCATTCGGCCCTTCTAGCCTGCACCGCCATTCAATGAGTTCATGGCTGAACATTCAACTTCAGTACCCCATTCCTGCTTTCTCGCCATATCCCTTGATCCCCCTAGTAGTAAGGACCTCATCTAACTCCTTTTTGAATATATTTAGTGAATTGGCCTCAACAACTTTCTGTGGTAGAGAATTCCACAGGTTCACCACTCTCTGGGTGAAGAAGTTCATCCGCATCTCGGTCCTAAATGGCTTACCCCTTATCCTTAGACTGTGACCTCTGGTTCTGGACTTCCCCAACATTGGGAACATTCTTCCTGCATCTAATCTGTCTAACCCCGTCAGAATTTTAAATGTTTCTATGAGGTCCCCTCTCATTCTTCTGAACTCCAGTGAATACAAGCCCAGTTGATCCAGTCTTTCTTGATAGGTCAGTCCCGCCATCCCGGGAATCAGTCTGGTGAACCTTCGCTGCACTCCCTCAATAGCAAGAATGTCCTTCCTCAGGTTAGGAGACCAAAACTGTACACAATACTCCAGGTGTGGCCTCACCAATGCCCTGTACAACTGTAGCAACACCTCCCTGCCCCTGTACTCAAATCCCCTTGCTATGAAGGCCAACATGCCATTTGCTTTCTTAACCGCCTGCTGCACCTGCATGCCAACCTTCAATGACTGATGTACCATGACACCCAGGTCTCTTTGCACCTCCCCTTTTCCTAATCTGTCACCATTCAGATAATAGTCTGTCTCTCTGTTTTTACCACCAAAGTGGATAACCTCACATTTATCCACATTATACTTCATCTGCCATGCATTTGCCCACTCACCTAACCTATCCAAGTCGCTCTGCAGCCTCACAGCATCCTCCTCGCAGCTCACACTGCCACCCAACTTAGTGTCATCCGCAAATTTGGAGATACTACATTTAATCCCCTCATCTAAATCATTAATGTACAGTGTAAACAGCTGGGGCCCCAGCACAGAACCTTGCGGTACCCCACTAGTCACTGCCTGCCATTCTGAAAAGTACCCATTTACTCCTACTCTTTGCTTCCTGTCTGACAACCAGTTCTCAATCCATGTCAGTACACTACCCCCAATCCCATGTGCTCTAACTTTGCACATCAATCTCTTGCACATCAAACCTGGCATTTCACTATCCTTCTGAGGTTATGGGGCAGCCAGTGTGTGTTCTAGAATGATTCTGAAGGCCAATCAGGCCTCCTAATCCAGAGTGGATCAGTAACACTGTTCTCTCACCTCCACAACCTGGGTTTGAGCCCAGCCCAGACTGTTGGGATGGAAGTCCCTTCTCATGAAAGGACAGTTCAAAAAAGACAGTAGTTGATGGGTTAAAATGAAGGGCCATAGATACAACAGTGACAAGAGAAACTTCTTCACACTGATAGTTGTGAGGATGTGGAATTCAATTCCAGGGTTAGTGGTTGCGGCAAAAACTCTGCAATATTCAAGATTAGATTGGCTAGGTGGATGAAGGAAATGGGATTGCTTCCTTCCCTAAAGGACATTAGTGAATCACTTTTACTGGTACCAGCTTTTTAGTCCTGGATTTTCTTTTATTGAATTCAAATTCTCAAACTGCTCTGGTGTGATTTGAGCTCACCTTCTTTGGATGACTAACCTAGTAACATGACCGCTATGCTATCGTAAACACTGGTTACGCTGAATGACCTGTTTCCGTTTTGTAACTTGCATGTAATTCTATGCTGCTTGTAAGTATTCTACATGAAGAGGGTTTGGTCAGTCGTAACTCAGTTCCTCATGTTTATGTTTCTACAGCTCAAGATGGCTCACAATTTTACATTCATTAGCAAATTAATTCACAGAGGTCATAACGTGAGAAACAGAAACATTTACACCAGTGCAGTAGGGATTGCTCATCTGAGATTTTGGTTGAAACACATTGGGGAAGAATTTGCTCAGAGCTGCTCCCGTACCGCCAGCATAACTTCAGCAAAAGAGCAATATGAACCCCGACTGGCAAAGTTATGGCGGCAGAGTGAGAGCAGGTCCAAGGAAATTCCTGCCATTGCTGGAACAGGATATTAGGAGCTATGCATTTTGACGGGTCCTGCACTAGTTGTTTGAGCATGAGGCTAGTGTGTGAAGTGCTAGGTTGTGAAAAGGTGGAAGCAGGCAAGCAGAAACTCTCCCTTTATAAAAAAAAAGGCATTAAAATGTGACATGCAGTGAAGTCCTGATGCGGCAAATGGTATAAAAGGAGGTAACACGAATCAGAGAGGAGCAGTCTGAGAATAAAGGGAGATTAGTGAGTCTGGAACATATGAGAAATGTGTGGGAGAGGATTTTCTAAGAATGGTGTGTGAGATGTTTGGAGTGGAGGGTAGCAATGATAAGAGGAACAGAGTAATGCAAGAGTAGAGAATGAGTAATAGACAAGCCAAGATAAGGAAAATCTCAATTTAAAGAAAGGAACATGGAGGGGCACAAAAAAAAATAGGGTTACGGTGAGATCAATGACCATATTGTCCAATGCTCCCTAACAGGCAGCAGAAGGAATAGATTGTAATCCAAAGAAGATTTAAAAAAATACATTCCCCATTGTAGAGCAGAGACTGACCAATTCTATCGTCAATAAAAACTGTGTTTGAATTGTCCTTAGATTTGCTAAAATGAATTGATTGAAAATGCCTTTTGCCTGTTAGTGGATTCTCTGCTGTCATGAGAGAATTTTTTTTAAATTTAAGGAAAGGTAACTAATTCCCAAATGGTTCAGAATTTTCAATAAAATTGGGAAAGTTTCACTGCTCTTTTTATAAAAATAATTCAAATGCTTGTGTTCTTTATAGCTGTAATAATGTCTTAATCACTTACAGCCATACATTCTCAAGTGGTGTAAATCTTTCAATACTCAGGTTTCAGATCTGAATAATATACAGGACATTTTGGCACATACACAGAAAAATACCATAACTGTCAATCAATACACCTTCTGCACAGAGCGTCACAAAGTGCAAGGTCAGCACTGTCCATACTATGCCTGAACTACAAGTGCCCAAGGCTGGCATTGGGTGATAAAAGTAGCAGAAGTGTTTCAATTCCCAGCACTGACATTCTTCACCCTGTTGTGCGTGCATAAATTCTCCAAAATTTAAATTCAAATACTCGGCAGGGACCCAAAAAAAATCTGCCTGATCAGATCCATGAACCACTGCCCTATAAATATAATGAATGGAGTGGCCAATAAAAAAATAAAGATTAATTGATTGACATTAAGGTTGGGACATTCCTTCGATTTACTGATAGGCATGATAAGTTAGGTAGGAATGCAGGTAAAGGACGCAATACAAAGGGAGTTATGGAGACTTAGCAGGTTGGTAAATAACATTTAATATTATGTAACGGAAAGCAATTCTTAATGCTGCTAATATTCCTACCTAACTTATCATGCAGGTTTCACCGGCAACAAATGATTTGAGCCGCGCCCCACAATTAGCGCACCGGCACGACACACGCACAGCGATGACGTCATTGCCATGCGTGCCAACCCCTTATTGTCCTGCACCGACCCCTTTGCCCAGCGGGAGCGAGGTCTGCGCGGGGTGATGCTACCAACAGCTTCTCAGTGTAAGAAGCTGTGGTGGCTGGGCCGCCCCGGTCGCTCATAAAGGGGAGGCAGCGCCACGAGCGGCTGCCATATTTTTTGTGTCGGCCGACTTTTCACTGGTTGGGCCGGGCCACCAACAGGCAGGCCGACACCCTCCCTGGTGGCCCAGTGGGCGGCACTGAATGTGCTGCTCAGATCACAGCATCCCTCCCCTTTAAGAGGAGAACGACATTGCGACACAACGCCATGTCGTGGCACGTGGCCGTTGATGTGCTGAGCGCAGCACCCTGCAAGCACCGCGCAAACGCCAGGGGAATGCTGGGTTAGCGCAGTCAACATTTGTTTTGCACAAAGAGCCTAAATCCATGCCGGGGTCGGCGCCAGTGAAAAAAATCTCCATCAGCAAAATAATTGCCCCAAACCCAGCGCGGGCAATTTCGGCCCCAGTATGGTTACCCAGTGAAGGGCTTATGATTAACACAGGTGAATCAAAAAAAAAATACTTGGTGCAATAGCTGATCCAACGGGGATTGACATGATGTGTCGGGTTGTTAAGGCAAACAGAATGTTAATACATAAATTGATCCAAAGCAGACAAATCAAATGAGATGATATTGCCACTCTATAAAGCAGCTGTGAGAATACCCATGGGACACCTTGGGGCCAAAATTGCCCCTTTCTATAAGGCCTGTGGCCACGGATCGGTGCAGACTGGCCGTCGAGTCTCTGCGGAGGGGCCGCCATTTTATAAATTGCCTTTCCTCAGGTTTGGAACATTGTAGAGGACCGCTCAGCCCGTTTTCCTGCCGCGGCATGCACGCGTCGACCCCTTACCGGCCGGCGGCGACCCCTTCCTGAAATTGCCCCATGGGAAGTTGCCCCTTTTGAAAATTGCCCCGCGGGAGCGCCGCTGCCACCGGTCGGCGCCACTGACAGCTTTTGCTGTCGGTACCCTTTCTGTGGCTGGGTGGCGCTGCCATCCTTAAAGGGGAGGTGGCGCTGCTGGTGATTCTATCTTTTTTTTGTCAGCCAGCTGCCAGGTCGGGCCAACAATTATGCCCACAGGTTCGGCCGGGCCACCATCAGGCAGCCTGGCACCCCCTCTTGGATGCCAGGCCACTGGCCCAGCCGAAACCCTCCCTGGTGGCCCAGTGTTTGCCACTAAAGTGGCTGCAGAGTTCGCAGCAGCCCTCCCCTTTAACTGAAGGGGAGGGACGTTGTGACGCACCAGTGCGATGACATCATCAAAGCGGCGCTGATACCTTGGAGCGTCGACCATTCCGACCCGCCCCAATGATGAGACTACCTCCGTCCCGCTCAAAAAAAAAGCACGGTGTTGAAATTCTCCGGTTTGGCCGCCCTATGCATTGGGGCGGCCAGAATACTTCAACAGTGGTAGGAGCGACTCGTTCGGCCCTTGTCTGGTTCTAGCCACTAAATATAGTGCAATCCATAAAGTACATGGAACTGATTAAAAGGGAATCAGAGTTTAAAATGCTGAGCTATAAAGAAGGTTGAGGAAGTTCAATATATTCTGCCTGGAATAAAATAATTAACTAAAGATCTGATAAAAATCATAAAGGGGATTGATAACCTGGATGTAAAGGGACATTTTGTGTAGGACCGTGGGAGAAAAATATAAATGAAGGAAGCTATGAGCTCTGAAACTATGAGACTCCACTCCCAGCTCAGAATTGTGCTCAATCAGATCGCAGATCAGAGAATCAGACTTGAATGTTGGCACATATAAATTGGAAGCATTGCAATTCAGAATGGCCAAGAAATGGGAAGCATCACAAATCCATTGTGCTGACTTCCACTATCAGTTCTATGATTTGTGCTCCAGTTTAGCAAGAAGAGTCTTACAATTGGCATTATAAACTAAACTTAAAGAGTAAGATCTTGATACTCAAAGTTGTATGAAGGGTTCTTCCCATCTGCATCATCAAAAAATGATGCAAGACCTGTCCTCTTACTTCAATAACAAAGGTTATGAGGAAATCAGGGAAAGCCCCATAAAGAAACCCTGGAACTGATTGGCGATCAGGGGGTAGCCAAACTGACAAGTGTCAGTACATTTACTTTTCCAAGCTTGTGTGTCCTGGATTGGTATCTGGTTTTGTCTCAAATGCCCTTTCTGGGTTTCTTTCTGGGGCCATGTCCATACGTGTCCGTAACCCATGTCTTTGGAGTGGCCTCACAATGTGAGGAGAAATGTGAACTAAGGATTCCACAAGGGTAAGATCAATGATGGAAATTAATTCCTTCAAAACTGGAAGTTTGCACATCATAAAAGGCGCAGTATTCTACACTGAGGTACGTCCCCTCCCATGCTATTGTTCGTTCACTTGTAGTAAAACCTATCAACTAATGCAGCTGAAACATACTAAGAGGAAAATGAGCAGGTTTCTATTTCAACTGCTGGTAGATGTATATGGCGAGCATCCTAAAAGACAGAGCAAAATTTATATCCTTTTTCACTCTCACCTCCTTATGTATTTAGTTGCACCTGCAGGAAGACAAACGAACAGAAGATCATGAAAGCATAGGGAGTGGGAGACGGAATTGTCCCTTTTTTAGAGGCCCGTTAGCGCCTCCGGGGGGTGCTAACAGGGCGGAAGAGACTTTTTGCCCGTGGGGTGGGGGGAATGCTACCAGCTCCTGGGAAATTGCCCGGGAGTTTGTGGAGGAGCTGCCATGGCAGCGCCGTGCCCCAGTCTGTCGCGCAACCGGTGAGGATGTCTTCAGCGCCGCGCGCCAACTCCTTATCGCCCTGCGGGTCGCAAAGCTGGCCAACATCCGCTCTCGGGGCAGGACTTAAAGGGGAGGGCGCCAGCGCCCCGTGCCACCATCTTTACTGGTTTGCCGACTCTTAGGCTTGATATGCTGCAGCCAACCCAACGTGGTCCGGGCCGCAATCGTGCAGCCCGGCACTCAGCTTTGGGTGTGGGGCTGCAGGCCTGGTCCCACACTGCCCTGGTGGCCTAGTGGAGGCCATCAGAGGCCTTGCAGAGTGTGCAGCGGCCATCCCAGCCACCAGCTCCTCAAGGCCAACCAACAAGGCCATCTGCAAAATCCCCTACTGAAAGTCAGCACCTTCCATCAGCCATATTGCAGCCACTGGGGTAGCACTGCGTGACATCTGTAGGATGGGCAAAGGCACTCACAAGACAGCCACTAAGGGAATGCATAGAGGTGATGAGTTAATTTCTTGATGTCATATTATAATCAGGTAGATGTTGGATTGGAAAGTTTGTTTTGTGGTGGCTTTTATTTCAGTATTGTGGCCAAGAGGACGCTGTGATGGTCAGTAACAGAGGGAAGGTAAGGTGTGGGGCTAATGTTGAAAAGGGAATTGGGGTTATGGCAACTGGGACCGCAGACAGATGATTCCATCTGGATATCCCGGCCACAAAGGGGCTGTCTGGGATGTATCATTCCGTCTGCTTCCTCCTCTTTTGCTTCCTTCTCTTCTGCGTATTCCTCTTCTTTGTCTTCCTCTTCCCTCTGCGAGCTGATGTTGTAAATCTGAAGTGCCAGCATAAAATGCTGGAAATACTCAGCTGATCAGGCAGCATCAGGGAGATGTGAACTCTGTTTCCTCGCCCATGGATGTTGCCTGACACTGCTGAGCCTTTGCAGCAGTTTCTGTCTTCTCTAGGCTTTCGTTGACCATCCGAACCATGCTTTGATTTTAAAATTCTCATCCTTGTTTACAAATCCATGGCTTCGCCCCTCCCTATCCCTGTAATCTCTTTCAGCCTCACAACCCCTCGAGATATCTGCTCTGCTCAAATTTTGTTCTCTTAAGCATCCCTGATTATAATCACTCAACCATTGGCAACCATGCCTTCTGTTGCCTAGGCCCTAAGATCTGGAATGCTTGCCTTAAACCTCTACGCCTCTCTACCTCTCTTTCCTCCTTTAAGACACTCCTTAAAACCTACCTCTTTGACCAAGCTTTTGGTCATCTGCCGTAATTTCTTCATATGTGGCTCAATGTCAAATTTTTGTCTTATAACACTCCTCTGAAGCGCCTTGGAATGTTTTACTACATTAAAGGCGCTATATAAATATAAGTTGTTTTTGTAAGCATTCAGCAGCACTCCCCACACAATTAAAACATTTTTAATATCTATTGCAGCAAGCCATTACTTCAATTAAATCAAAAATCAGAATCTTAAATCTAAACTTACCTGAAAGATGTATGTGTCCCTTTAAGAGGTGCTAAAATCGCCACTGTCAGCTTGCTTGCATGTCAAGTTAAATTCAGCGCTAAGGTCGAAGTTCACGTTTGTGACGTTAAGTCGGCATTGCACGCCGATGAATGTTATGCCACCATGTTGTCCAGCATGGCACAAGTTACCAGCCGCGCAAAGGTAAGGACCAAAATGGCGGCTGACGTGGGACCCGCCAGCAACTGCCGAAAGAGCGTCCGGCGATTTAGCGGCATTTAATGGTGCTACGGAGTAGCGCTCAGGCCACGAATTTCTATCCCACAGTCTTTAAAAAGTATCAAAACTATCATGATGATTTGTCTGCTGTTCCACTGCAGCTGACTAAATGGGGCCCAGAAACACAAGACCATTGTGGGGAACTTTTTGAGCCATCTAAAGTTGAAGAGAAGCCAAGATTCCAACAACCTTGTGTGGACTATACAAAGGTGGATTAAAATCTCTTGTTTCCTGTAGATATTAGTACTTGATTTCTATGAACCTTCCACCTCGAGTACCTTTGGTGGAGCCCAGTCTGCAGCTGATATAATGAGCCTGAGGGAATGGGAGGAACATTTCTGAATTGTAGATTGTGAATGATATCTACAACCACATGTCTAATGTAGTTTTGGAACTTTGACAAGGAAAAAAAACTCAGGCAAAGTCAGCCCACTGGAATGGGCTGTGGGACATGGCATCATTTTACGAGGAGATGTTGTCCTTTGTTCCCCATAAAGGGGGTATTCAATCCTGAAGGGTACCACCTCTAGAAGTTAATAAACTACTTTTATTGGACTTGGGTGAATCCTTAGCCTTGGTCTCGAATGCCAAAGTTCTAGACTGCTTTTGAGAAATGGCCTTACATTCTTTGAAATAACCCATACTATGAGCTCACTTTTTGCCGCCATTCTGTGCTGTTTTTTTGGCGTCCGCTGTTTTTTTTTGAGCAAACTAAAATCTGCAAGTTTCACCAAAGTTTCTGCGCCATTGTCAACTATTTACAACCGATTTTTTTAGTTCCCAATTTTTGGGCATCACCGGAAGTCCCGGCTGCCGGCAGCACCATTTCTGGCCATTTAAGCGAGTTTGGCCAACGAGGATTTTTTCAAAAACGACGCAGTGCACCGTTCTGAAAAACCCTACCTAACTTAAGAAAGTCGGTGCAGAAGATCGAGTTCCACGGCCCGGGATAGCAGCGGCGGGAGGCATTCAGCCCGGGATAGAAGTGGCATTCGGGAACGGGAGGTCATTCAGCCAGGGATAGCAGCGACACTGGGGGCGGGTGGGGAGGGGGGGCTATTTGGCCCGGGATAGCAGTGACACCGGAGGTAGAGGGGTGGCCATTCGGCCCATATAGCAGCGGCACCGGGGTTCTACAATTGTTTATGTCTTGCTGCATCTTGTATGTTTCACTTTGCAGCATCATCCCTTCAGCGTCAGACCTTAAGCTCCACCCACAGAGCTTAAGGACAATCTGCGCCGCTCCAAAATGAAAGTTTGCTACTTTTTTTTAGCACAGTTGGCCACTAAAAAATCGGACGTACCTCTACAACTGCGGCAAAAATCGGCAATGTGGAAAATTGGGCCTACTCTTCATCTCACACAACTAGTTCTCAGGCCACAGACAGTTGGGGTCTGGTTCGCTGGCATCTTCCCGAGGAACACATTAAAAGTCTGCACTGCTCAATCTACAGGAAAAATTAGCAACTCCTCATAAAAGAGTATGTATATATAAATACACAAATTCACTTCCAATAGAAATATAAATTGTCCTAACCAGAAATATTAGCCAACATGAAGGAAAGCCTAACCCACGAGCAAATCCCCCATTCATCAGGCCTCAGTAAACGTCCCTGCTCCCAGGACCAGGAGGGTTTACTCATCCTTCTACAAGCTTCAGTTCTGTCACTGAAGCCATCTTCAGTGTGTGGAAGTTAAATAGAACAAATCTCCCAAACTATGATTTATAAGGATCTAATATTTTGCATGTGTCCTTTTCTGATCTGTCCATTGTGGTCACATAAAAATTGATCTTCAATAATTGGCACACAACTTCACAAACTTGATATAGCAAGGATTTAACAATGTCAAATTTTAAACCACAGATAAATCTCTGATGGGAGCTATTGGAAGTGGATCACACGGAAATGGAAACCTTGCTTCCGAGACACTCACTGTCAGTAAAAATAATTCAAGTGAGATATTGCCACAAATTATCGAAAACAATGTCAGTAGGGAATGGACTGGGCACAGTGGCATCCTACAATCAAAGCTTCATAGCGCAAGGGAAGCTGCAATGTCGCTGCCCAGGCATCCATTTTATATGCCAATCAAAGTGATTCTACAGCTCAGGGAACAGCATGGGGTGTGGCAAATGGGAAGTGAGTAAATCTTTTAGTACAAAAAAGAATAGAAAATATGTGCAAGGTCCTTCTTTGAAGTACGGGACAAGACAGCATCCGCTCCCCGCCCCCCACCCCCCAACAAAAACAGCTTAAGAGGCAAATTGTCATTGTGAATAATCTACCACAAAAGAACAAAGTGTTGTTTATTGGTTAATATCTTGTCCTTCTTTGATATTCAAATTTGGTGCATTTTTGCAATATAGTTTTCACTGTATTCTTTCTTTCAACTAAGTAAGTTATTCAGATACTTCTCACGTATTAAGGAGAGTATACGCTGGCCAGCATTGTGTGACATTTTCTTTTATGTACTGTTAAATTTTTTTAATGGAATCATTTCTCTTTCTTAATGATTTTGCGTCAATTTCCATAAGTTGTCCCCTACAGTCCATGAGTTTGTGGCCTCAAATATTAACAATCGTCCTACATCTAGTAACTGGAATAAACATAGTTTCAGCATAGAAAGGCAGAAATTACACATTATCTAGATTTTTTATTCGGGCTACAGCAACTGAGATATTTATTCGCAATTAAACGGAAGTATGAAGCACAAAAGAACTTGTCAAAAACTACTGACTACAAAATCAAACATAAATACAATGAGCAAAGTCCATAATGGATTAGTTACCCTTTTCAATAACATTTTCTGAAGAAATTTTGAAAAATTGAATTACTTGCAAGGTGAATGTAACAGGTTTCATCTTCTCATAGCACTTCCATATCAATGTGTCAACTGAAACTGCAATGTGATGTAAGCCTCATATTACAATCTGAGGAAATCCCAGAACTCAGAATGAACTGTTAAATTCAAGCAGTCTCCAAATATTTTTCTTTCATAAGAATATCCTCCACTTGCTACGAGGGTTAATTCTGCAATCCTACCCAGTGGGGAAATGGTGCTTGAAGGACATGCAGGTCAGAGATAGGATTATACAACGCTGTAACCCCAACTCTCTGACCCACACTCACTGTGGGTACGGCTGCCCGCTAGCAATGTGGGATTGCAAAATTATCCCCATAGTTTGAAGGCGTTAGTGCCAACAGTTACTGCTACAAATTATATGGATAGGACCAGCCAATGGAGCAATCCACTTTTACTTTAAAGAATAAGAAAAACAGTAAATCCAGATGCTGCAGAAATTGTGATTTTTAGAAATAAAAATTATGTTATTTTGTGTTACCAAAATTCAGTATTAAGATTCCAAATATTTGAGTATCTCTGCAAACAATGCAACTGGAATAGCAACAAAATGTCGTTTTGCTCCCCAGAATTTGTTTGTTCTTCAGGCCAGTTCAGTATCACCATGGCCGCTGAGCAAAAGATCTGTACCCAGAATCGTGGATCACTGCCAAAAAAAAATACTGCATCCCTGTTTGAGATTCCAACTTAATTCTAGCTTATTTAACCACAAACTAAATGCAGCAGTCATTACAGGCAGGTAATTCTTCTGCAAGATTTTGGAACTGTAACTTACACCCATGTCATCTGGTAGACATTACCTCAATATCAGCTACTATACCACTCCCAAAATGCCAGCGATGCCTACCATGCTAAATTGCTAATAACAGGCTTCCCCATTTATGCCTCCCTCAACTTTTTGGCATACTTGAAATGCAACAAGCCTCAACATTACATTCTTAATGTAGATAGTGATTCAATCATGCCACTACACTATTTCACTGCTGTAATGAAGGGAGTGTGCTATCATTGTCTCATTTCATACTGCATGGCTTCTTTTGAGTGTCTCTTTACCCACATGAAAGCAGTTCAGCATTATGTACGCAACTCTCTGCCCCTGTACTCACAGATTGAGACGGTCTAATTAGCACCCTAGATTGACGGGCTGCATGTTTCTCATTGGCAGGCAGGGCCCATGGATACTATCCCTAGAAAGGGAAATCAGTGGGCCTCTTTTAAAATCAATGCGTTATCCCACTGGGCGAGGTTGACTTTTAATAGTAACACCTAACAGCTGCTTTCAGCTTTTCATCTAACAGTCAAATTAAATAAAGAATAGTAGGAGAGTAAGTTTGCAGTCTGACCATTAGAATCATTTTTGTGTGTTTCAGGAGTCAGGCGCACCTTTTTATATTTAAATTTTATGAACTTCATTTCCACAACAATCATGGCCGACTCGATTGTCGCTGATTGCTCCCTTACGTGCCTTTCTGTCTGGCAAAACAGAAATTGCTGACAGCTTTAATCTTAGTTGGCCTCCTGGCCAATGCTGCCTCACAGTCTGGTGACACACAATGTCCTTTTGTCCACACCACAGCATTTCATCATCAAATCACACATTGTTCCATATGTAACGAGTACTGTAAATGTAAGGTTATTTGGGGAAAAAAATCAAAAGCAAATGTAGTCAGTCACTGTTGTAATGTAGTTTGAGGCATAAGTTTAAATATTGTGCAGGCCCAAACATTTTTTGCACCTATTTTTAAAGAGCAAAATACTTTCACATAATGCCATGTACTAAACAAAATGTTCTTGTGAAAAGCCAGGGCAGACTGGCATGGAAGTGCCTCATTAGCATATTTTTAATGTGGCTTCGCAATGGGAGTGATTATCTGCACTAACTTTTTTGTGTCCTTCTGCGCATGCGCACTGTGGACCTCGTCTCTTTTTGCACACGCGCATTTGATCCGGTCCCACATGCGCAGTACGATGTGTGAGGAAGGTGGAAGTACGGCCGAAAAACAAACTGTGTAAAGCTGTCACTCAAGCCTGAAGCTGCAGCTGCTTCTGGGGGGTCTGGGTATCTCCAGGACTTTTGCCGAGAATATCGCTGTGATTATCTACACGAACATTTTCGCGGCCTTCTGAGAGAGAAAGGAAATCGGAGGTGGGAGAGTGAGAGAAAGAGACTGGGACAGAGAGAGACTGGGGAGTGAGAGAGAGACTGGGGAGAGAGAGAGAAAGGCTGGGGAGTGGGAGAAAGAGACTGTGGAGAGAGAAAGAGAGAGAGAGAGAGACTGGGGGAAGAGAGAGAGAGAGAGAGAGAGAGACTGGGGTAGAGAGAGAGATAAGGACTGGGGTAGAGAGAGAGAGACTGGAGCAGAGAGAGAGATAAGGACTGGGGTAGAGAGAGAGAGACTGGAGCAGAGAGAGAGTGAGAGAGACTGGGGCAGAGAGATAGAGAGTCTGGGGCAGAGATCCAGAAATCATTGGGTATTCACTTCATACCCAATAAACCTGTTAACAATCCATCACCCATACACAATGCCAATCTATGGCGAGGGGGTGTAGTTCAAGAATTTGCGGGGGGGTGGGGGGGGGAGAAAGAGAAGGTAATGAATCCGTGGAGAGGAGTGAACTTTGGCAGGGGGAGGTGGTCAGGAACCCGGGGGGGGAGGGGAGTGGGGGGGGGGGGAGGGGAGTGGGGGGTTGGGAAGAAAGTCAGCAACATGGGCAGGGGGAGGACAGGAACTCAGGCAGGAGAAGGACGGGAACCCGGGTGGGAGGTCAGGCACCTTGGCAGGGGAAGAATGTCAGAAATCTTTTTGGGGGGAGGGTTAAGGAGAAGGTCAGAAACTTGGGTGGGGGGCGGGGGTGGCCAGACACTTACGCAGTGGGGGATGGAGACAAGAACTTATTTGGAGGGGTGGGAGAAGGTCTTTATCCGTGAGAGTAAACCCTGTCTGTTCCAAGTGATCTCTGTTCTGTCTGGAGTCAGCAGTCAAAATGGCTCGAATTACAATTTGCAAAATCATTGATTACGTAGGCAGGGCGGTTCTAATTACACATTCCAGAGAAACTTCTGGGTGTGTCTTATCCTCCAAGGGAGACCAATTAGCAATCAGGTCTTGTAATCAAGGGGATCCAATCAGAGCTATAGGGGTTACAAATAAACGCGTCCCTTCACAATAGGGGTGATTCCACAATTAGGTGCTCCCAGAGAGAGGCAGCAGTCAGAGGGAGCGCTTCGTGGGAAACTATGGGCCGGCTGCCCGTGACTCAAATTAGTGGATGGAAGATTTCTACTCTGCATCCGTGACTGCCAGTGTCCCCAGCGAGCACCACTTCTGACTGCAAGTGGCGGATTGCAGAAGCAGCCTTAAAATCTCCATGTGCACCACCAGAAAACCTTACAAATCGGGCCCTGAATTTCCGTGGGTGTTCTCCTGGTGTAACTTCGACGGGAGATCAGCAGAGCCACCCGGAGAAATTATGTCAATGACACTTACATAATTTCTCCAGGAGTTCTGCTCATCTCCCACCGGCGTTACACCAGAAGTACCCCCCTGGAAATTCATGGCCTTAAAGTCAAAAGCCATCTTCCCAGGGCCATTATTCTTCCTTTGTTTTGCAAGATTCAAAAGTCTTTTCTTGTCCATTTTATGTAAATCCCTTGACTGACTTTCTATTCCCCCCCCCCCACCTTTTCTCACTAATTTCCTCCCTAATCACATTTGGGAGAGGAAGCAGGAACATGGATTATAGGTTACCGAGGCACCGTCTGCCTGCTCAGGTAGATGTAAAAGATTGCATGCCCCTATTCAGGGATTTCTCCTAAGCTCCTGAACAACGCTCCATCAAAAACAGATGAACTGATCATTCATTTGTTGTTTAAGGAATTTCATGTATGTTTATTAGCTGCTGTCTTTGTCTATATTACTATGAATATACTTCAAAAGTAATACAGTGGGTGTGAAGCACTTTGGGACATCCTGTGGATATATAAGGCATTATATGAATTTAGGCTGCATATAGTGGGACCACAAGTCCCAGCCAGACTGAAAAATTGAACCTTTGGGCTTTGACCAACCAGTCGAACACACTGGCTGGCCATCCATTTCGGCAGCTAAGAGGCTGGAGCCACTGATAGGCCCGGGCCTCATTTAAATAGAACCGGCGAGCTGCCCGCCCCAAATTGGCGTCTCCATGTAACCGATCTCTTTGACCTCGGCCTAGAAATTCATTTTGGGCAGTGGTGCAAAACGAGCAGTATCAGATCGGCCGCCCATTATAGACAGCGCCTGATATTCAGTTCCACTGCACTCAATACTGCCCATTTTGCGCAACCGCCCGAGACAAATTTCTAGACCTTTGTAGCTAGGAACCCTTTTCCCATTGCTGTTATTGGTGTCCAGTTATTCTTGCCTCTATGGCACACTGCAGGGATTATGTTACAGACAGCATACGAAGGCGAAAGGTTGGGGTATTTAAGGCAGCAAAACCTAAGGGTGAATTTTCTGCTTCTATGCTCTGGTTACATGCGTGTTGTGAAATTGTGCACCTCCTAGTCTGCCATCCAATATGGCCTGGTAATTTTGTGATAGCTGCTCCTGCTTTGTACCCAGAGCACAGAAGTGAAAGATTTAACCTCAAATGTATAAACTACTACTATAGCTTGAAAAATAAAATAAAAATTCCAACACACAGCCACTTACACACTCCTTGCATATCCAGAGGTTTATTTTTAAAGATAGCTGCTCATAGACTGGGTGCTGCAGTGAGATAGCACATTGTTTATTTGCTTGCACGGGTCCTGGGTTGGAATGACCCCAAACTGATGAGCTGAATTACATAGGATATATGGCAGAGCCATTTGGCCCAGCCAGTCCATGCCGGTGTTTATGCTCCACTAAAGCCTCCTTTCATCTTTCCTCATCAAACTCTATCAGCATAACCCTCTATTCCCTTCTCCCTCATATGCCTATTGAGCTTTCCCTTAAATGCATCTATACTATTTGCTTCAATCACTCCCTGTGGTAGCTAGTTCCACATTCTCACCACTCTCTGGGTAAAGAAGTTTCTTCTGATCTCTTGGTGACTATCTTACATTGATGGCCTCTAGTACAGGTGCAGCACCTAAATTCCGGAACCCTCGGGACCGAGGTCATTCCGGATTTCGTGTTTTTCCGGACTTTCAAACGTGTTTCTGATGTCCAAAGTCCGGAAATGCCCGAGCCCAGGTTCGGGTATTTCCGGATTTCGGAACGCCAGAAGCACGTCCCGAGTACAGAAATGCCTGGGCCCAAGTTCCAATATTTCCGATTTTTCAATGTCATTTTGTAGTTCTTCTCTTCGCAGGCCTTGTCGTCCTTGCTTCTTCGCAACGCATGGTAAGCCTCCCTCTCTTATTTTTGTACCTGTATGTTTTGGAAGGTAGTCTGATGCCCTGTACCCCTGTACCTGTAGACTATTCAGTACAGTACTTGAATGCAAAGTTCATAGGCACATCCCCTGGGTTAAAAGAGGCTTCTATTTTCACCATACTTAATACGAGCTTCCCGACCTGTATCTTTTGATATCATCTTCAAATTTGAAAAGGAATGTATAGTACTCAAAGCATGAAATATAATAAAGGTTTTTATATGTAAAACAGTAAAGTTATGAAATATGAAACAGTAAATGAAGGATTTTATTTGGTAAACAGAGTAAAAATAAACAGGTGCAGTTACAATTGGCTGGAGGTTGTGCTTGAGGTAGAGGGCTCAGCTATGATGTCTGGGGCTAATGATAGGCCTGCAATAGGATTATCAAATGTGCAAATTGCACGGTGTAGATCTTGGGCCTTTTGATGCGACATAATTTGAAAGATATTTAATATTGTTGTTTGTTTAAATAATTTGGGCTTTTCTTTCACTAATTTTTCCCGAATTCTGTGGACCTGCAGTATTTCCTCTTCACTTATGAAGCTTCGTTGCTCTAAGGCATTAATTAATTCTTGATTGATTGCTTTGTCAATGGGCACTTTTTCAACTTGATCCCAGGCATCATCATCATCATCCTCACTGCTTTCATCCTTTTCTTCTGGATGCAAAACCCTCTGCATGATTTCTTCATCTGTCACTGCATGCACAATGGGAGCATCGTTGTCTATGTCCATGACTTCTGCGACATCGTCCTCATTCAATTCCTGCACAGCTTCGCAAGTCAGCCCTCTTGCATAATCTAAAAGTTGAGTAATCATTGCTTTCCCCCTGGACACAGGAAAGCCTTGAAAGTCCTGAGGAGCATCATCAGCATCATCATCAGCAAACATAGTGGGTGGCCAGGTGTTATGCCAAGCATTGCCCATGGTGTCTGCAGTTACCAAGTTCCATGCATCTGCAGCTGCCCATATGGCGTCCTTGATAGAGAAAGCTTTTGAGAATGCTTTTATTCCCATGCCTGTGTTCACAGCATTAAGCCAGCATAAACTCATTTTTGTACAGACACTTCATCGATCTCAAAATCCCTTGGTCCACTGGCTGTATCAGTAAGATAACATTTGGAGGTAAGTAGTTTCCATAGACATTATCCTTTACTAAAAGCTCAGCATCAGGATGTGCTGAGCAATTGTTTAGCAGCAAGTATATTTTGCAGTTTTCCTCAAGGCCAGCTTCCATGCAATGAGCACGTGCCTGAGGGACAAAATTCTTCTCAAACCAGTTCAGAAAGATTACCCTGGTTACGGACTGGCAATACTCTCAAACCCTTGAAACATCTTGGAAGCTGGCTTCTCCCAATGACCATAAGTTTACACTGATGTGTCCCAGCCTCGTTTGCAGCAGCAAGCACAATCAACCTACCCTTGGCATCTTTAATACCTGCTGGCTGCATTTCTTCTGCTGCTGCTAATGTCTTTCGCGGTACGTAGCACCAAAACAGTGCTGTCTCGTCAGCATTGTACATTTGCTCCGGTGAAAGGTTTTCATCAGCAATTAGTTTAATGAACTCGATGTTATGTATGCAACACCTTGTAACCAGCATTCTACCACCACCAGACAAACTGCTTGTTCTGTATGACCCACGTAAATGTTTAGTGCTAGCTTGCGATGCGTCTTCGTACGGGGTCGGGCGTGTGTTACAACAAGCAAACGAATCGGGAACATTGCAACCAGGAGTTTGTCCAAGGCCGAAAGGACCTACATCATGATTGAAAAAGAAGCTCTGGCATGCGTTTACAGGGTGAAAAAAATGTACCAGTATCTGTTTGGGCTTAAGTTCGAGTTAGAAATTGACCATAAGCCGCTCATATCACTATTCTCAGAGAGCAAAGGTATTAATACCACTGCCTCTGCTCACATCCAAAGATGGGCGCTCACGCTGTCTGCATATAACTATGTAACTCTCCACAGGCCAGGCACAGAGAACTGCGCTGATGCTCTCAGTCGGCTACCATTGCCTGCCACCGGGGTGGAAATGGCACAGCCTGCAGACTTGCTCTTGGTGATGGATGCATTTGAAAATGAAAAGTCACCCGTTACGGCCCGCCAGATCAGGAACTGGACCAACCAGGATCCTTTACTGTCTCTTGTAAAAAACTGTGTCCTCCATGGGAGCTGGTCCAGCATCCCAGTGGAGATGCATGAAGAGATCAAGCCGTTCCAGCGGCGCAAAGACAAAATGTCCATACAGGCGGACTGTCTTTTGTGGGGTAATCATATGGTTTTGCCCAAGAAAGGCAAGAAAACATTCATACGCGTCCGACACAGTACCCACCCAGGCATAGTAATGATGAAAGCTATAGCCAGATCCCATGTGTGGTGGCCCGGCATTGACTCAGATTTGGAGTCTTGCGTGTGCCAATGCAACACTTGCTCTCAACTGAGCAATGCACCCAGGGAGGCACCGCTAAGTTTGTGGTCATGGCCCTCCAAACCGTGGTCGAGGATCCATGTTGACTTCGCTGGCCTGTTTCTAGGCAAAATGCTTTTGGTTGTTGTGGATGCTTATTCAAAGTGGATTGAGTGTGTCTATAATAATGTCTGTAAGCCCATCCACTGCCACCATCGAAAGCCTACGAGCCATGTTTGCCACGCACAGCCTGCCTGATATTCTTGTCAGCGACAATGGGCCGTGCCTCACCAGCGCTGAATTCAAGGAACTCATGACCCGCAATGGGATCAAGCACGTCACATCTGCCCCATTCAAGCCCGCATCTAACGGCCAGGCAGAACGGGCAGTCCAAACCATCAAGCAAAGCTTGAAATGCGTGTTGGAAGGCTCCATGCAGACCCGCCTGTCCCGAGTCCTGCTCAGCTACCGCACAAGACCCCACTTGCTCACTGGGGTTCCCACCACCGAACTGCTCATGAAAAGAGCACTCAAAACAAGGTTCTCTCTAGTCCACCCTGATCTCCATGATCATGTCGAGTGCAGGCGGCATCAACAAAGCATGTACCATGATCATGTAAATTTGTCACGCGATATTGAAGTCAATGACCCTGTATTTGTACTCAACTCTGAACATGGTCCCAAATGGCTTGCTGGCACTGTCGTAGCCAAAGAAGGGTGTAGGGTGTTTGAGGTCAAATTTGCAAATGGACTAACTTGCAGAAAGCATTTGGACCAAACCAAACTGCGATTCACAGATAGCCACAAGCAACCTGAAGAGGACACCACCAACTTCGACCCTCTGCTACACACACAAGTGGCAACCGACATCACGGTTGACTACGAAGCTGAACTCATCGTCCCCAGCAGCCCAGCAAGGCCAGCTGTGCAGCAGCCAACAAAGTCCCAACCAACTCACCTGCACTGGTGATTGTACCGAGACGATCGGCTAGGGAGCGGAAAGCCCCAGATCGTCTCACCCTGTAAATAAGTGTACTATTGACTTTGCGGGGGTGGGGGGTGGGGGAGTGATGTTATAAGAACATAAGAATTAGGAACAGGAGTAGGCCATCTAGCCCCCCGAGCCTGCTCCGCCATTCAACAAGATCATGGCTGATCTGGCCGTGGACTCAGCTCCACTTACCCGCCCGCTCCCCATAACCCTTAATTCCCTTATTGGTTAAAAATCTATCTATCTGTGATTTGAATACATTCATTGAGCTAGCCTCAACTGCTTCCTTGGGCAGAGAATTCCACAGAATCACAACCCTCTGGGAGAAGAAATTCCTTCTCAACTCGGTTTTAAATTGGCTCCCCCGTATTTTGAGGCTGTGCCCCCTAGTTCTAGTCTCCCCGACCAGTGGAAACAACCTCTCTGCCTCTATCTTGTCTATCCCTTTCATTATTTTAAATGTTTCTATAAGATCACCCCTCATTCTTCTGAACTCCAACGAGTAAAGACTCAGTCTACTCAATCTATCATCATAAGGTAACCCCCTCATCTCCGGAATCAGCCTAGTGAATCGTCTCTGTACCCCCTCCAAAGCTGGTATATCCTTCCTTAAGTAAGATGAGCAAAACTGCACGCAGTACTCCAGGTGCGGCCTCACCAATACCCTGTATAGTTGCAGCAGGACCTCCCTGCTTTTGTACTCCATCCCTCTCGCAATGAAGGCCAACATTCCATTCGCCTTCCTGATTACCTGCTGCACCTGCAAACTAACTTTTATGTATGCAACGCCTTGTAACCAGCATTCTACTGCCACCAGAGGGCACATCTGATGGAGTCTCAAGGGATCCCAGCATCCCTTGGGAGCACTGCATATAAGCAGGTCTTCCATGCTGTGCCAGCACTCTGGAGTCAGAATAAAGAGACTAAGATCACACTTACTCAAGTCTACAGTACTCAGTCACATTGTTTTATTTGAGACATAACACTCATCAATATAATTTTCAGCTGTTTCATGATCTGCTGATGCTTTCTCACCACATACTTTCAATTGCCTGATGCCATGACGCCTTTTAAATTTGGATAGCCAACCAGAAGAGCACTCGCATGGAGTTTCAATCCCTAGTTGGAGTATTTTAGCTTGTTGCACCATCATTGGGCCAGACAAAGGAACCTTTTCACTTCGCCTCTGTCGCCACCATTCCATCAGTGCACGATCCACATCATCACATTTCGGCTTATGCATACTTTTTCTCTCACTCATTTCCTTATGAACATCACTTTCTGCATAAAACTTCATGAGCTGTTCTTTCTGTTTTCTAATATCATAGATGATGGAGAGTCCTACACCATACTCCTCACTCAATCTTCTCACTGAAGCACCTCTGTCTAATCTCTGGAGTAACTCAACTTTCTTGGCAATTGAAAGTGAACTATGCTTCCTCTTTCCTTTATCTGAACCCATGGGGGTATCTGTTGGCCTTTTTGATATGTTTGCAATGACACAACACAAATTCACAATCTTTACCTGTGCAGATCTTTAAATCGGGAAAAACACCACAGCGATGGAGTCAGGTTGGGTGGGGTCTGATCATGGGGTGTAGGTGGGTCAGGTGGGGTCTCAGCATGGGGTGTAGGTGGGTCAGGTGGAGTCTCAGCATGGGGTGTAGGTGGGTCAGCTGGGGTAGCCCTATAATGTTTAATGCCACTCATTTTTTTTTAAATGCTGAATTTAAAAATGTACAGTACAGGTGCAGGTAGTATTTTTTATTACAGGTACAGGTGTGCAAACTTAAAATTGCCACCTGGTCGGGTGAGGTCGGGTCAGCTCCGGTCGCAGTCATGGGGCGTGGTGATCCGATCGCGCGGTAGCTGCTTTGGAGAGCTGCAGTGTACTGTGCAGAGTTTGATTCCGGCCGGGGACTTGCGCGCAGAGCTTGCTTGGTTCTGGCCGGGGACTTGTGTGCTGTGCAGAGTTGGTGCGGACCCAGGAACAGCACTGCAGTGACTGTGAAGACCCGGCTGGAACAGGTAGGATTTTTGCAATTTTTGTCACTGTACAGTAGTTGGATTTCATTTTTTGACTTTTCCCTGGGCCTGGCTAGAGGCGGTAACGGTTTGGCAGGGTGTCCGCATTGCAGAACATTTTGCGGATTTTGGACGCACCTGCCACGGATCGCCCCAAAGTCCGGATTCCGGAACATTCCAGATATCAGAACTCCGGATTTTTGACACTGCGCCTATAATGCTCTTTCCCCCAAATGGAAATACTCTCTCTGTATTCACTCTATCAAAACCTTTCATCATTTTAAAGACCTTTACTAGGTCACCCCCTCTTTTTTCAAGAGAAAGGAGACCCAGCCTTTCATCTTTTCCTGATAGGTATACCCTCGCATTTCTAGTATCATCCTTATAAATCTTCTCTGCACCCTCTCCAGTGCCTCTAAATCCTTTTAATAATATAGTGACCAGAATTGTGGTCTAACCAAGATTCGATACGTTTGGTATAACGTCATTACTTTTCAATTCTATCCCTCTAGAAATAAATCCTTGTGCTTGGTTTGCTTTTTTTATGGCTTTGTTAACCTGTGTCGCTACTTTTAGTGACTTGTGTATTTGTATTCCCAGATCCCACTCAGACTTGCATCCTCCGTGTAATAAGTGACCTCCCTATTCTTCCTACCAAAATGTAATACCTCTGTGTTGAAATTCATTCACCAATTGTTTTGAAATTCATGGATCCTCTGCTAGAAACATAGAAAATAGGTGCAGGAGTAGGCCATTCGGCCCTTCTAGCCTGCACCGCCATTCAATGAGTTCATGGCTGAACATGCAACTTCAGTACCCCTGGCTGTAAGGATCCGAAGGAAAATGAGCTGTTGACTGTTTCAGCCAAGGTGCCAGTCCAATGCCCATAATTATTATTTTTTAATGCACGGGTCGTGGAAGCCAGATGCATGTTTAAAAAGAAATTACAATTTCTCAAAGTTTAGTGAACACATCCAACCGTTCAATAAGTCCTACCTTGTGTAATTTCCAGGGGTGGGTGAGGCTCATGTGTCAGCAGTGCCTAGTGGAAATTTGGGCATGCACTGCTTGCAATTGAACTCAGTTACCTCTTTTATTGTTCCTTTTTTCTCTACTAAAAGAATAAGTAAATGAATAGTAAATGACAAAGTACAGGAAAGCTAAGAGAGAATAATTTGATTTTTGTCAGGGAGCTGGCCCAATACTTTTGAATAGTAATCCAAGTTTTACATAGAAACATAGAAAATAGTTGCAGGAGTAGGCCATTCGGCCCTTCGAGCCTGATCATGGCTGATCATTCCCTCGGTACCGTTTTCCTGCTTTCTCTCAATACCCCTTGATCCCCTTAGCCATAAGGGCCATATCTAACTCCCTCTTGAATAGATCCAATGAACTGGCATCAACAACTCTCTGCGGCAGGGAATTCCACAGGTTTCTCCTCATCTCAGTCCTAAATGGCCTATCCCTTATCCTAAGACTGTGTCCCCTGGTTCTGGACTTGCCCAACATCGGGAACAATCTACCCACATCTAACCTGTCCCGCCCCTTCAGAATCGTGTATGTTTCTATGAGATCCCCTCTCATCCTTCTAAACTCCAGTCAATAAAGGCCCAGTTGATCCAGTCTCTCCTCATATGACAGTCCAGCCATCCCTGGAATCAGTCTGGTGAACCTTCGCTGCACTCCCTCAATAGCAAGAACGTCCTTCCTCAGATTAGGAAACCAAAACTGAACACAATATTCCAGGTGGGGCCTCACTAAGGCCCAGTACAACTGCAGTAAGACCTCCCTGCTCCTATACTCAAATTCCCTAGCTATGAAGGCCAACATACCGCCTGCTGTATCTGCATGCCAACTTTCAGTGACTGATGAACCATGACACCCAGGTCTCGTTGCACCTCCCATTTTTCTAATCTGCCGCCATTCAGATAATATTCTGCCTTCGTGTTTTTGCCCCCAAAATGGATAACCTCACATTTATCCACATTATACTGCATCTGCCATGCATTTGCCCACTCACCTAACCTATCCAAGTCACCCTGCAGCCTCTTAGCGTCCTCCTCACAGCTCACACCATCACCCAGTTTAGTGTCATCTGTAAACTTGGAGATATTACACTCAATTCCTTCATCTAAATCATTAATGTATATTGTAAAGAGCTGGGGTCCCAGCACTGAGCCCTGCAGCACTCCACTAGTCACTGCCTGCCATTCTGAAAAGGACCCATTTATCCCGACTCTCTGCTTCCTGTCTGCCAACCAGTTCTCTATCCACGTCAGTATATTACCCCCAATACCATGTGCTTTGATTTTGAACAGCAATCTCTTGTGTGGGACCTTGTCAAAAGCCTTTTGAAAGTCCAAATACACCACATCCACTGGTTCTCCCTTGTCCACTCTGTTAATTACATCCTCAAAAAATTCCAGAAGATTCGTCAAGTATGATTTCCCTTTCATAAATCCATGCTGACTTGGTCTGATCCTGTCACTGCTTTCCAAATGCACTGCTATTTCATCCTTAATGATTGATTCAAATATTTTCCCCACTACTGATGTCAGGCTAACCAGTCTATAATTACCCGTTTTCTCTCTCTCTCCTTTTTTAAAAAGTGGTGTTACATTAGCTACCCTCCAGTCCATAGGAACAGATCCAGAGTCGATAGACTGTTGGAAAATGATCACCAATGCATCCACTATTTCCAGGGCCACTTGCTTAAGTACTCTGGGATGCAGACTATCATGCCCCAGGGATTTATCGGCCTTCAATCCCATCAATTTCCCTAACACAATTTCCCACCTAATAAGGATATCCTTCAGTTCCTCCTTCTCACTAGACCCACTGTCCCCTAGTACATTCGGAAGGTTATTTGTGTCTTCCTTCGTGAAGACAGAACAGAAGTATTGGTTCAACTGGTCTGCCATTTCTTTGTTCCCCATTATAAATTCACCTGAATTCGACTGCAAGGGACCTACGTATGTCTTCACTAATATTTTTCCTTTCACATATTTATAGAAGCTTTTGCAGTCCATTTTTATGTTCCCTTCAAGCTTCCTCTCGTACTCTATTTTCCCCTCTTAATTAAACCCTTGGTCCTCCTCTGTTGAATTCTAAATTTCTCCCAGTCCTCAGGTTTGTTGCTTTTTCTAGCCAATTTATATGCCTCTTCCTTGGCTTTAACACTATCCTCAATTTCCTTGTTAGCCATGGTTGAGCCACCTTCCCCGTTTTATTTTTACTCCAGACAGGGATGTACAATTGCTGAAGTTCATCCATGTGATCTTTAACTGTTTGCCATTGCTTATCCACCGTCAACCCTTTAAGTATCCTTTGTCAGTCCATTCTAGCCAATTCACGCCTCATACCATCGAAGTTACCTTTCCTTAAGTTCAGGACCCTAATTTCCGAATTAACTGCGTCACTCTCCATCTTAATAAAGAATTCTACCATATTATGGTCATTCTTTCCCAAGGGGCCTCGCACAACAAGATTGCTAATTAGTCCCTTCTCATTACACATCGCCCAGTCTAGGATGGCCTGCTCTCTAGTTGGTTCCTCGACATATTGGTCTGGAAAACCACTCCAGGAAATCCTCTTCCACCGCATTGCTACCAGTTAGGTTAGCCCAATCAATGTGTAGATTAAAGTCGCCCATGATAAATGCTGTACCTTTATTGCACACATCCCTTATTTCTTGTTTGATGCTGTCCCCAACCTCACTACTACTGTTTGGTGGTCTGTACACAACTTCTGCCCTTTGGAATTTCGCAGCTCCACCCATACCGATTCCACATCATCCAGGCTAATGTCCCTCCTTACTGTTGCATTAATTTCCTCTTTAACCAGCAACGCCACCCCGCCTCTTTTTCCTTTCTGCCTATCCTTCCTAAATGTTGAATACCCCTGGATGTTGAGTTCCCAGCCTTGGTCACCCTCGAGTCATGTTTCCGTGATGCCAATTACATCATATCCATTAACTACTGTCTGCAGGCTTGCCTTTTTAACACACTTTGCCCCTTTAGAATTTTGCTGTAATGTGGCCCTTTTTGTTTTTTGCCTTGGGTTTATCTGCCCTCCACTTTTACTATTCTCCTTTCTATCTTTTGCTTCTGCCTTCATTTTATTTCCCTCTGTCTCCCTGCATAGGTTCCCATCCCACTGCCATGTTAGTTTAACTCCTCCCCAACAGCACTAGCAAACACTCTCCCTTGGACATTGCTTCACAGCCCTGCCCAGGTGCAGACCGTCCGGTTTGTACTGGTCCCACCTCCCCCAGAACCGGTTCCAATAGAGATGGAAAATTTCACGGTGAAAGTACACTTGATGTATCTGTGAGGAAACAATTACAGTTAGGAACTAATTTCTGACATCAGATCTTTTCACTAATCAAAAACATGTATTGATGCAGTTTAAGCATGCAGTTTCAGACTTTCTCAGCGCATTGCTTCCCTCTAGAAGCACAGTGATGTAATTGTCTTGGGGAAACACTAAAGTGTACATTAAACCACGGTTCCTGAGATATTTAAGTACTGCACTACGAACAAAGTTGAACCACACAGGCTGACTTTACAAAGGAGCGATTTACCCAAGAGACAAGACTCCCTGGCGGCAATGAGCATTCAGAAATTAAATCCGATGATTTGTACTTGCGGATACTGCAGGTTTAAATCCTATCTGATAATGGGTGAGACCCAGGCAGCTTCTTAATGATCTGTCAGCAGTTCAATGTTTCTAAACATTGCATGATTTCATTGTATATTTTCAGTTGATTACACAGTATGGGATAGATGGGATGTGTGGGGCACACAATTCATTTACGGAAGAAATTATAACATGTTACTGACGTTTACCATAACACAAAATTCCAATGTCTATTTGTCATTGCTGTTATTTTTCCCCAGTCATGCTTGATAACTCACTTTAATTAAAAAAACAAGAACTGCCAAATATTAAAGGAGAACATTTTTAAATACTGAAATGTTCCAGCATCATCCAGAGTCAGGTATATTGTCAAATACTGTATTGAATATAAGTCTGTTACGGTTAACTCTGATCAAATGCTGCTAGCAAAAAGGATCAGATGCTGCTAGAAACTGTCTTCCAATCACAAAAAAAACCTTTGACTATTACCCTTTGCTTCCTGCCAGTGAGTCAATTAGGGATCCAACTTGCCACTTTCCCAAGGAGCCCATGGGCTTTTACTTTTCTGACCAACCTGCTATGTGGAATCTTCTCCAAAGCCTTTCTAAAATCCATGCAGATTACATCACATGCGCTACCCTCATCGAAACTCCTTGTTACCACCTCAAAAATTCAATCAAGTTAGTCAGATACAATCTTCCCTTAATAAATCCATGCTGAGTGTCCTTGATTAATCCACGTCTTTCTAGATGACGATTAATACTGTCCCTCAGAATTTTTTCCAAAACTTTTCCCACCACCGAGCTTAGGCTGACTGGCCTGTAATTACTCGGTCTGTCCCTTTCTACCTTTTAAAACAATGGTACAACGTTAGCAGTTCTTAGTAATACAGATGAGTGTATTACCCATGTTACATGCATCACTAATTTCTTGAGTTATACTTTGCCTGGCAGTACAACTACTGTTAGGGGGTCTATAAAGTACTCCCATCAATGTTTTCTGCCCCTTGTTGTTTCTTAGCTCCAAAGTAATTCTACATTTTTTCTGAGCCAGGATCCTTTCTCTCTACTGTCTTTACCCTATCCTTTATTATCAGAGCTACTTCCTACCACCCCCGCCTCCCCCTCCTCCGAATCATTTTCCATCCTGCCTATCTCTTCTAAAAGTCAAGTATCCTGGAATATTTAGTTCCCAACCTTGGTCACTCTGCAACCACGTCTCCATAATGGCTATTAAATCAAACCCATTTTTCATCTGTGCTATTAATTCATCTATTTTGTTGTGAATGCTTCGAGCATTCAGACATAGTGGGTCCAAAATTGCCCTCCGTCCAAAATGGGGTGCAAGCACCCTGATTCTACTGTTATTACCGCCGTGGTGGTTGAGGTGGCCTCTTGAGCGAAATTCCGCTCTTTGGCTTTTTTTTCAGGTGGTCCAATAGTCATTCATAATGAGGGCAGAAGTGGGATGGTGAGCACACTAGAGAGGCGGAAGTTGGGGTGGTGCGGAGCGGCCACCGCTATCAGTCATCAGCATAGCGCTGATGATGTCATCACAGCGCCGCGTCACCACGGCTCCCCCCCCTTCACTTAAAGGGGAGTGCCCACGTGATTTCTAAAGTTCGGTTCACTGGGCCACCAGAGAGGGTTTCGGCCAGGCCAGTGGCCTGACACCCAAGAGGGGGTGCCAGGCTGCTCATCAGCGGCCCTGCCGAACCCGGGGGCATAATTGTCGGCTCGACATGGTAGTCGGAAGACAAATAAAAAACATGGAGTCAGCGGCAGTGCGTCCTCCCCTTTAATGGGAACTGCATCGTCACAGCCTCACTGCGCCGTCGGGGAAAAAACAAGTTTTGGCACTGCCCGACGGGAGGAAGATTTTCACAGCGGAATTTCACGGTCATGGGGGAACATCGGCGGTGTGCACTGTGATGATGCACTTAGCACGGATCGGCAGCAGTGGAGCGGGGGTGGGGGGGGGGGGAGCGGGTCACTGCCGAGATAGCACAGTATCGGAATTTTGATATTAGCAGCCATTACACGAAAATTTGGCGACCATTGCACTTAGCAGCGTGGTCATCGATTTCCGGTGTTAAGTGGCCTTAAGAGAAGGGGCTTTTTAATTTAATCTTTCGTGAATTCTCACACCCCCCATTTCATTAGTTATCTACCTCCCTAGTTATTCAATTCACCAGGACACTGGTCCCAGCCTGGTTTAAGTGGAGCCCATCCCAACAGAACAGCTCCCTCTTTCCCCAGTACTGTTGCCAGTGCCCCATTAATTCAACCCCCTGTCTCCCACACCACTTTTTCAGCCATGTATTTAACCTTCTAATCTGCTCATCCTTATGCCAATTTGCTGCAGATCAGGCAACATTCCAGAGATTATTAACTTTGAGGTTCTGCATTTTAATTTGGACCCTAGCTCCTCAAACTCTCTCAGTAGAACCTCATTCTTCACCCAAAGAGTGGTGAGAATGTGGAACTCGCCACCAAAGGGAATGATTGATGCGAATAGTATAGATGCATTTAAGGGGAGGCTAGACAAGCATATGAGGGAGAAGGGAATAGAGGATTATGCTGATAGATTTAGAGAGGAAAGATGGGAGGAGGCTCGAGTGGAGCATAAATGCTGGCATAAACTGGTTGGGCCGAATGGCCTGTTTCTGTGCCGTATATTCTATGTAATCCTATGTAATCATTCCCAGTTCTACGTTTGTCATTGGTTCCTATGTGGACCATGACAACTGGATCCTCCTACTCTAAATTCTTCTCCAGGAGCAAGGAGATATCCCTAACCCTGGCACCGGGCAGGCAACACAGCCTTTGGAAATCCCAGTCATGGCTGCAGACAACAGAATCTATCCCCTTGACTATACTGTCCCCTATCACTGCAACATTCCTTTTCACTCCCCCCACTTGAATGGCTTCCTGTACCCGGTGCCATGGTCAGTTTGCTCATCCACCCTGCAGAATCTGCCCCCATCCACACGAGCAGCATGAACCTCGTACCTGTTGGATAAGGGCAAAGGCCGAGGCTCTTCCAGCACTGTACCTGGGGCTCCCTTACCTGCAGTCACACCTACCTGTCCCTGGCCACTAACCAGACCTTTACCACTACCTCACTCAGAGGTGAGACTGCCTCCTGGATCAGTGTCCAGGTAACTCTCCCCCTCTCTGATGCCCTGCAATGTCTGTACCTCAGACTCCAGCTCAACAACTCTGAGCTGAACTTCCTCGAGATGCAGACAGTTATTGGTGATTACATGGTCGTCCGGGATCGCGATGCTCTCCACAAAGTCGCACATGCTGCAGCTGTGGCACACTACTCGCACTGCCATCCTTATATAACCTTGTTTTATTTATTAATTAATTAAAAATTATGTATTTTGGTTTATAGTTTTGTTTTTAACCAATTACTAGATCTAGTTTAAGCTATAGGTAGAGTAAATTAAATACTTACCTGTAACACAAATCACTACAATTAATGAAGGTAAAAAGCAGCACCTCCTTCTCCTCTACACCCAATTCCCACTCTCTCTAAATATAGAACTTTTACACTATGATTAAGTGCACTCCGTTTAAGGCCACTCAGATACTGTTTACCTTTATAAACCTTGGAAAGGAAACTAAACATTCATGGCTACAATGTAGTCAGGACAGATAGGGAAGGAAAAAAGGTAGTGGGCGGGGAGAGGGGGCAGTGGTGGTGGGTAGCAGTATTAATCAAGGATAATGTCACAGTTCTACAGAGGGATGATATTAAATAGAAACTTACCGCACAGAAGGGGGCCCTTCGGCCCATCATGTCCGCGCCGGTCGAAAAAGAGCTATCCAGCCGAATCCCACTTTCCACCTCTTGGACCGTAGACTTGCAGTTTACGCCACTTCAAGTGCATATCCAAGTACTTTCTAAATGTAATGAGGGGTTCTGCCACTACCATCCTTTCAGGCAGTGAGTTCCAGACCCCCATCACCCTCTGGGTGAAAACATTTCCCCTCAACTCCTCTCTAATCCTTCCACCAAGTACTTTAAATCTATGTCCCTTGGTTATTGACCTCACTGCTAAGGGAAATACGTGCTTCTTATCCACTCTATCTAGGCCCCTCATAATTTTATACACCTCAATTAAGTCTCCCTTCTGCCTCCCATGTTCCAAAGAAAACAACCCCTGCCTATCTAATCTTTCCTCATAGCTAAAATTCTCCAGTCCTGGCAACATCCTCATAAATCTCCTCTGTACCCTCTCTGGTGCAATCACATCTTTCCTGGCTGTGGCTTAACTAGTGTTTTATACAGTTCAATCATAACCTCTGTGCTCTTATATTCTATGCCTCGGCTAATAAAGGAAAGTATCCAGTCTACCTTCTTAACCACATTATTTACCTGTCCTGCGACCTTCAGGGATCTGTAGATATGCACTCCACGGTCTCTCTGATCCTCTACACCTCTCAGTATCCTACCATTTATTGTATATTTCCTTGCCTTGTTAGCCCTCCCCAAATGCATGACCTCACTTCTCCAGATTGAATTCCATTTGTCAGCTTTCTGCCCAGCTAACCAGTCCACTGATATCTTCCTGCCTTTTACAGCTATTTTCCTCACTATCAACCACATGGCCAATTTTTGTATCATCTGCAAACCTCTTAATCATTCCCTGTAGATTGAAGTTTAACGTTGATATATACCACAAAAAACAAGGGATCAAGAGGTTAACAATGCTCCTTTTTGCGATGCCCGTTACGGCCTCCGGTCTTCCCAATATTTAATTGGAGAAAATCTCTGCCAATCCAGTAATGGATGGCGGACAAGCACTCTGACAATTTAGAGACCGTGGTGGTTCGGTAGAGCTGGGTGTCGTCAGCGGAAAGTGATGCTGTGTTTTCAGATGATGTCGCCAAGGGACAACATGTGCTGAGAACTAGGAGGGGGGCCAAGGATAGATCCTTGGGGTACCCCGGAGTTAATGATGTGGGACTGGGAGGAGACGCTATTACAGGTGATTTTCTGCCTGCGATTAGATAGATAAGAATGGAACCAGGCGAGTGCAGTCCCACCCAGCATTCGATAAAGTGCCACATAAAAGGTTACTGCACAAGATAAAAGTTCACGGGGTTGGGGGTAATATATTAGCATGGATAGAGGATTGGCTAACTAATAGAAAACAGAGAGTTGGGATAAACGGGTAATTTTCCAGTTGGCAAACAGTAACTAGTAGGGTGCCGCAGGGATCGGTGCTGGGGCCTCAACTATTTACAACCTATATTAATGACTTGGATGAAGGGACCGAGTGTAATGTAGCCAAGTTTGCTGATGATACAAAGATGGGTGGGTAAGCAAATTGTGAGGAAGACACAAAAAATCTGCAAAGGGATATAGACAGGCTAAGTGAGTGGGCAAAAATTTGGTAGATGGAGTATAATGTGGGAAAATGTGAGGTTATCCACTCTGGCAGAAAAAATAGAAAAGCAAATTATCATTTAAATGGAGAAAAATTGCAAAGTACAGAAGGACCTGGGGTCCTTGTGCATGAAAAAGTTAGTATGCAAGTACAGCAAGTAATCAGGAAGGCAAAGGGAATGTTGGCATTTATTGCAAGGGGAATAGAGTATAAAAGCAGAGAAGTCCTGCTACAACTGTACAGGGTATTGGTGAGGCCACACCTCGAGTACTGCGTACAGTTTAAGGAAGGATATACAGGTGCAACGTCCAGAATCTGGAGTTTTGGGAATCCGGAATGTTCCAGAATCCAGACTCCAGACCGATCGGTGGCAGGTTCATCCGGAATCGGTAAAATGTTTTGGAATCTGGACCCGATGACCCTGCCATTCTCAGGGCCTCGCCGTTGCCCGACCTCGGGCCTCCTCACCGAACTGCCCGAACACCTCCTTGGTGGGGCCTGCCTGACAACCTCCACAGCGGGGCCCCACCCAACAATATCCTTGGCGGGGGCTGGCCCAACGACGACCTCCTCAGCGGGGCCCGCCCAAACACCTCCTCAGCGGGGCTCACCCGACAACCTCCTCAGCGAGGCCGGCCCATGCCCGACGATGTCTTCAGCGGGCCCTGGACAGCCTGAATAGCTCCTCGACAGGTACCCCGCCCCCTCTAACATTCCGAAATCCGGAAATACACGAACCTGGGCTCGGGTGTTTCTGGATTCGTGATATCAGAAAGACGTTCCAAAGTCTGGAAAAACGCGGAATCCGGAACGGCCTCGGTCCCGAGGGTTCCAGTTTTGGGACGCTGTACCTGTACTTGCATTGGAGGCTGTTCAGAGAAGGTTCACTAGTGTTGTGCATGTATATACCCTGTACACTCAATGTACAGTTAATTAAGACCAATGAATGTATCTCTACACTATATACAATATGCCTGTACCACCAGAGGGTGCAACTGGTGAAGACCTTGAGGTCACCTGTACACCGCAGGTAACCAGGTACAAAAGGGAGCTCACCTTACTGTAACCTCATTCAGGAGCTGCAATAAATGGACTAAATTCACAACACTTCAAGTGCAATACCTTACCTTGTGGAGTCATTACTAGAGTGCCTGCAAACACTACAATTGGCGACGAGAATACAAATTCCACACGAAAAATGGCTAACCTTGACAACTTTCAACAATTCGCTGATGGGGAAGATTGAGATGCCTTTTTGGAAAGGCTACAACACTACTTTATAGCGAAAGACCTGGCTGGAAACACACTGACCTCACTGGCTGATAAGCGGCGAGCCATTCTGCTCAGCAGTTGTGGGCCCACCGTTCATGGCCTTGTCAGGGACTTGCTAGCCCCAGAGAAGACGACAACGAAAATGTTCGCGGAGCTCGTAACCCTGATACAGGAACAGCTTAAGCCAAAAGTGAGCATCCTCACAGCCAGACACCGGTTCTACACACACCGGCGGCCCGAAGGCCAAGAAATCGCAAAATACGCTGCAGACCTGAGACGATTGGCTGCACCATGTGATTTTAGCGACTACCTCACTAACACACTGAGGGACATCTTTATTATCGGAATCAGCCACGAAGGCCTCCTCCACAGGCTGCTCTCTGCGGACACCACCGTCACCCTGCAGAAAGCAATTAACGTGAGCCAAGCGTTCATGGCCTCGGCCTGCGATTCCAGAAGGATAATGACTCAACCCCAGGACTCCAACACGGCAAGTACAATGAACCGAATGCCGCCTTTCAGAGGCAAGGCTATGACCCTGAGCCCTGCAACCCTGAGTCCACCGCAGGGGGCCAACCGGCCAGCCCCATGCTGGCGCTGTGGAGGAAATCACAGAGCCCACCAATGCAGATACAGAGACTAGACTTGCAAGGCTTGTAACACTAAAGGCCATCTGTAAGAGAAATTTGGCATTAGAGGTACCAGCGGGACAAGGGTTAAAGTGCTGGTTCCTGCAATGGCCCATAAGAAGGTAAAAGGCCTCTCTTCGGCCTTGTACCAAGGCTCCAGAAGTTATCAATTCAATAATATTCCGACAGGATACGATGTGAGAACCTAAACAGACATTGATAAGACCTTGCGAAGAGGCTCGAGGCCACTCACAGGCACCAAGGAAATGTATAACAAATTCCGACCTAATGAAGTCATTCTAGTCACGGCCTTAAGCGGTCACGAGGGTCTTGGCCTGTCAATCCAAATTAGCACTAATAAGGTAGTCCAATTAGAGAAGTAGCACTGATAAGGTAGTTCAATTAGAAATCTAGGGAGGTCTTGTCCGGGAACAGAGGGATTTTGAAATGTATAAAAGTTGTATGATTGTGCTGTTCGGGGAGCATCTCCACTCACAGGCGACTGTGATAAGAGGTGTTCCCGGACGTTCGTAATAAAGATCGTTATACTTTGCTATCCGTCTCTGTCTGCTAACTTCGAGAATTGCTACGTGGGCTGGGGCGAGTGTCGACCCTCTATATCAGTGGGCCCGCTCGTGGGAGAGGAAGCCTTGCCATATCCCCCATACACCATCTACAGCGAATGTGTAAAAGAAATTTTGCTCATCGAGTCGCTGAAGAGTTGGCCGATCACCCGGGCTCCAGCGCTGATGAAGATGAAGAGAGAGTCCAGGAGACAGCTCAGCCCCAGGAAGAGGTGTACGGAGTGTTTACCTGCTCCACCGAGAGTTCCCCATTGAAGATAGAAGTTGAAATCAACGATGTTCCAGTCTCTTTGGAGGTCGACACAGGGGCGAACCAATCGCTGATGAACCAAGCGGCCTTCGAGAAACTCTGGGACAACCCTATCGAACAACCTAAAATGCTACCAATCCAGGCGAAGCTGCTCACTTACACAAACGACACCATCCCAGTTGTTGGCAGCGTGGATGTCCTGATGCCCTACGGCGGTGCGATGCACAAGCTACCTTTGTGGATCGTTGCTGGTGATGGTCCAATGCTGCTAGGAAGAAGTTGGATGAAGCAAATCCAAATCTATTGGAGCTGGGAAAGCCTCCAGGCCCCGGCGATCGACGTCCTAGGCGGCCCCAAATTTGGGTCCATCACAGCACCTGAAGATCCTATCGTCCAGCTCCACTGCGCGGCAACGATACAGACCGCAATACCCAACGGAGAGATGATCCAACCCGAACGGACAGAATACACCTTCCGGGCTGTGGCAGGACTCAGAAGGGAGACGATCGACGCAGAAGGTATTTCCCCAGCTTCAGTGGCAGAACCTGAGGAAAGAATGATCATCGCAACCTACCTCGAGGAGAGTGAAAAGATGGCACCTGCCCCACGAGGCGAAGTGCCTGGAATCAAGATGGCCGCGACCAAACCACGACGGACAGCATTGAGGGAGCAACACGTGACGGCGAGCAATGAACCGAATTGGGGTAAAGACTGCAAGGCCCTCTTAAAGGGGACCGGCAACCCAGAACAATTAAAGGGACAGTTCCACTTTTTGTACAGCGATGCCAGTGATACTAATGTGAGATATGTAATTAACAACTGCAAGTATTTAACTGTACCGTTGAACAGCGATGCCGGTCGGATACGCGGAAAAGGTGTAATTGATGAACACAAGTATCTAAATGTAACATTGTACAGCGATGCTGGTAATATACAGGGAAAATATGTAATTGAGCGTAAAGATGTAATTGACAAATGTGAACTCGTACCTGAAAGCGATCGGAGCCAATGTATCATGAATGTAAACGATGGAATAATGTGTGATGCCGGGTTCAAGATGAACGCTGACAAAACCAAGGCGGATCTCCCATTTGAAACACCCAGGTCCAGCGGGCTACCCAATCATATAGCCTGCGCCTCTGGGACCAAGGTGATGCCCCAGGGAGTGTGGCCACACACAATGGGAGCTTACCCACTGCAGGGCCAGCGATCAGCGGACGGCACAGGCACCACCACTGGCACCCTGCCCCAGATCAGCCCTACCCCTCTGGCCACCAGGGTCAGCACCGGGAGCAAGAGGCCAGCACCCTCCAGCCCTCCCGACAGGACCTGGGATGACCAGGCTCCCACTACCGTTGAAGGGCAGCAGGGAGACCCTGCAGCCCTCAAAGGAGGACAGGGAGGCCACACATTCCTGTGACTCTGCCCACCACCAGGCAATGGCAAAGGCCCTGAGACCCAGCCAGGGGAGCGATTTGAGCCCACCCAGCTGGCAGGGGGCGCAGCGCCGCCATCAGACAACCTGGACACAGTCCGGTCACTTTGGAACTAGCGTCCTCACCCACCTGCACCTACACCCCAGGGGCAAGACTGTAATACCATGTATGTACCGTACCTGTAAAATGTACTTGTTCCACCACTGCTAAACCCAACCAGTCATGTAATCAATCCTATTTTTGTACATGCATATAAATGCAATTGTCGAGCCACACACGTGGTGTATGGGGGTGGGGGGGGGGGGGAGGCGTGGAAATGGGGGCATGTAGCTATGAACACATGGATCACACCCAGAACCCACTCAACCTCCAACCGTCCACTGCTGACCGTTTCCCAATGTTGTGGCAATAAGGACTTGGGGGTCCAGAGGGAGAGAGCCATTCCCAAGCACAAAGTGTAAGGGCTTTGGGCACTCAAGTTGAGGGCCAGAACACCCAGTGCAAAGGCCAGTGGCACAAGACTTAGAGGGGAGTGATGTGTATGTATATACCCTGTACACTCAATGTACAGTTACATAAGACCACTGAATGTATCTCTACACTGTATACAATATGCCTGTACCACCAAAGGGTGCAACAGGTCAAGAGGGGAGATCAGTGAGAAACTAGAGAAAGATGTGAGTTCAGGGCTAGGGCAGTGGGGGACCTTAAAGGAAGTTTGGCTCGGTGGGCTAGGGGAAGGAAGGGAAGTAGCAGAGGCAGCTGATCGGATGGTCGGAGAGTAGTAATAAATGGATGTTTTTCTGGCTGGAGAGAATTATGCATTGGGGTCTTCCAGGGGTTTGTATTAGGACTATTGCTTTTGTTATATATAAATAACCTGGACTTGGGTATAGGAAGTACAATTTTGAAGTTTGATGATGATACAAAACTTAACATAATAAATGTGAGCATGATAGTAGCAGACATAAGGAGGACATAGACTGTTGGCATGGGCAGACACACAGCAGATGCAATTTAATGTGGATAAGTGTGAAGTCATGCACTTTCGGAGGAACAACATAGTGAGGCAATCTAAATTGTACTATTTTGGGGGTGCAGGAGCAGAGAGATCTGGGAGGGCATATTCACAAACCTTTGAAGGTGGCAGGGCTGAAAGAAACAATCATTTTTTTGTTCTTGCATTCATTTTGAATGTAGCCAATTACTTAATATAGGAATAAAACTGGGCCTAATTTGGATGATGTATCTGATGAGAATCATAGAATGGTTATAGCATAGAAGGAGTCCATTCGGCCCATCGAACACTTCAGCTAGCCCTGCAAATTTTTTTCCTTTAGGTACTTATCAAATTCCCTTTTGAAAGCCACGACTGAATCTGCCTCCATCACCCTTTCAGGCAGTGCATTCCAGATCCTAACCACTCGCTGTGTAAAAAAGTTTTTTCTCATGTCGCCTTTAGTTCTTCTGCCAATCACCTTAAATCTGTATCCTCTGGTTCTTGACCCTTCTGCCAATGGGAACAGTTTCTCTCTATCTACTCTGTCTAGACACCTCATGATTTTAAGCACCTCCATCAAATCTCCTCTCAACTTTCTCTGCTCTAAGGAGGACAACCCCAGCTTCTCCAGTCTATCCATCATCATCATAGGCAGTCCCTCGAAATCAAGGAAGACTTGCTTCCACTCTAAAAATGGGTTCTTAAGTGACTGAGCAGTCCAATACAGGAATTACAGTCCCTGTCACAGGTGCGACAGATAGTCGTTGAGGGAAGGGTGGGTGGGAACTGATTTGCAGCACGCTCTTTCCGCTGCCTGCGCTTGTTTCCTGCATGCTCTCGGCGACGAGACTCGAGGTGCTCAGCGCCCTCCCGGATGCTCTTCCTCCACTTAGGGCAGTCTTTGACCAGGGACTCCCAAGTGTTGGTGGGGATGTTGCATTTTATCAAGGAGGCTTTGAGGGTGTTCTTGTAACGTTTCTTCAGCCCACCTGGGGCTCGCTTGCCATGTAGGAGTTCTGAGTAGAGCGCTTGTTTTGGGAGTCTTGTGTCAGGCATGCGAACAATGTGGCCTGCCCAGCGGAACTGGTTGAGTGTGGTCAGTGCTTCGATGCTGGAAATGTTGGCCTAATCTAGGATGCTAACGTTGGTGCGTTTGTCCTCGCAGGGGATTTACAGGATCCACGTAACTGAGGTTCCTCATCCCTGGAACCATTCTTGTAAATCTTTTCTGCACCCTCATAAGGTCATCACATCCTTCCTAAAGTACAGTGCCCAAAATTGGACACAATAGTCCAGTTGAGGCCGAACCGGTGTTTTATAAAGGTTCATCATAACTTCCTTGCTTTTGTACTCTATGCCTCTGTTTATGAAGCCCAGGATCCCGTATGCTTTTTAAATCACTTTCTCAACCTACCTTGCCACCTTCAACGATTTGTGTACTTATACCCCGAGTTCTCTCTGTTCATGCACCCTCTTTAGAATTGTACCCTTTGGTTTATATTGCCTCTCCTCGTTCTTCCGAACAAAATGTATCACTTTGCACTTTTCTGCATTAAATTTCATCTGCCAAATGTCCACTCATTCCACCAACCAGTCAATATCCTCTTGAAGTCTATCACTATCCTCCTCACTGTTCACTATACTTCCAAGTTTTGTGTCATTTTCAAATTTTGAAATTGTGCCCTGTACACGCAAGTCCAAGTCATTAATATATATCAAGAAAAACAGTGGTCCTAGTCTGACCCCTGGGGAATACCATGTATACCTTCCTCCAGTCCAAAAAATCAACCGTTCACCACTACTCTCTGTTTCCTGTCACTTAGTCAATTTCGTATCCATGCTGCCACTGTCCCTTTTGTTCCATGGGCTTCAACTTTACTGGCAAGCCTATTATGTGGCACTTTATCAAATGTCTTTTGGAAGTCCATGTACACCACACCAACCACATTGCCTCATCAACCTTCTCTGTTACCTCATCAAAAAACTCGAATCAAGTTGGTTAAACACAATTTGCCTTTAACAAATCAGTGCTGGCTTTCGTTAATTAATCCACCCCTATCCAACGACTGTTAATTTTGTCCCTGATTATTGTTTCTAAAAGCTTCCCCACCACTCATCATCATCATTATTATAGGCAGTCCCTCGTATCGAGCTTGACCTGCTTCCACGCCAAAAAGGGATCACAGGTGTTTCAATGAATGACCTAATATTCGAGGTCCTGAACTACATCCTGAAGGGTTGAAGATGCCTGTCCATGGATTTTTTTAACGTGTGGTGGCCGTTGCACACCAGCCACCACACGGGCTTGCCCACTACTAAGGTTAAACTGACTGTCCTGTAGTTGCTGGGATTTATCCTTACACCATTTTTTGAACAAGGGTGCAACATTTGCAATTCTCCTGTCCTCTGGCACCACCCCGTATCTAAGGAGGATTGGAAGGTTATGGCCAGTACCGCCGCAATTTCTTCCTTCACTTTCCTCAGCGTCCTAGGATGCATCCCATCCGGTCCTGGTGACTTATCTACTTTAAGTTAAAGCTAGCCTTTCTAGTACCTCCTATTTATCAATTTTTATCCTATCTAGTATCTTAACTGCTTCCTCTTTCACTGTGGCTTTGGCAGCATCTTCTTCCTTGGTAAAGACAGATGAAAATTCTCATTTAGTACCTCAGCCATGCATAGGTCTCCATTTTGGTCCCTAATCAGCTCACCTCTCCTCTTATTACCTGGTTATTATTTATAGATCTGTAGCAGACTTTTCGATTCCCTTTTCTGTTAGCTGCAGATTTCTATTCTATTTCTATTCTCATAGATAAAAGGAAGTACTGCAGGTATATAACAGACTGGGGCTGATTTTCATCTTCCTACTGCCCTGTTTTTCTGCACAAAATCACAGAAAAATTGCCTGATGCCCATCTGTTCTGATTTTTGGATGAGCCTTGCTTTATTTGGCCACTGCACCCACCTGAAACCTAATTAACATATTAAAATAAGGGCCATATGACATTGTTCGGATCCAAACGTCATTTTCGTATAAATTAGTTCTGCCACCACTGCTTCCTCATCTCGCTCACAAACAATGGCCGATACAGGCCGAGAGGCAGCCATTGCAGCGCTCCTTAAAGGCATCATAAGCTGCAGTCGGCTGAAGCTGGGAGAGATCTGCCGATGACTTTTCCTTCATTCACTTTGGGACTTTTTAGCCTTAAAGGCTCCCTTAAGTTCAATCCTTACTGCTTGATGTGCTCCATACATTTCCATGCCACTTCAATCTGCAGCTCCATTTCCACCCTCCCCTGTCAATCTGTTCAGCACACCCCTTTACAGTGCTGCCCACATCAGCTCTGCCCCTGTCAGATTTTCCACCCTTCCTATAAACATATTAGTGCTGGCAGTTGGCTTCCTGTATTTAAATGAGGCCTAATCATAAAAATCAATTAGGCCACTGGCTGATATCATCGGGCGAACAGAGCAGATCACTCTGTACGCTAGAAAGGAAAACCAGCCCCCGACCCCTCCGTCCGGTCTCCAATACCCAACTTTCCCCTGTGGTCTCCAATCCCCCCCCACTTCCCCCCACCCTGCCCACTCCCCGCACCGGCCATCTGATCCAACCTGCCGGCTCTCCAATTCCCTCCGATCCCGGCCTTCCAACTGCACTGCACCGCCCGCCTATCTGGACCCCTCCACCCCAATCCTAGCCTTCCGATCCTGCCACCAAGCTCTCCAACCCCCCCCCCCGATCTCTGACCCCTCCGATCCCGGTCTTCCGACACCCCTCCCCCCCGATCCCTGCATCCTCGGATCATGGTCCTCCCAGCCCCCATCCATCTCTCTGAACCCTCCGATCCCGGCCTTCCGACACCCCACTCACCCCCACCCCCGATCCCTGCATCCTCGGATCATGGCCCTCCCATCCCCCCATCTCTCTGACCCCTCTGATCCCGGCCTTCCGCCACCTCCCCAGCCCCGATCCCTGCATCCTCGGATCATGGCCCTCCCATACCCCATCCATCTCTCTGACCCCCTCCGAACCAGGCCTTCTGAATCCCTCCCACTCCCTCGCCACCACCCCCACCGATCCCAGCCTTCTCTGATCCCGGCCTTCCGACCAGTTACATGCTGGGATTGTTCTCCTTAGACCAGACAAGATTAGGGGGAGATTTAATATTATGAAGGGTTTTGCTAGAGTAATAAGGAGAAGTTGTTTCCACTGGCTGAAATGGCAGTGACCAAAGGACAGTGATTTAAGGTAATTGGCAAAAGAGCCAGAGGTGAGATGAGGAGAATTTTTTTTACACAGCATGTCATTATGATCTGAAATGCACTGTCTAATACAAGTTCAAGGACTAGGAAACATTAAAACATATGGTTAATACATCTTTATTAAATCAAGTCAATGAGATAATAAAACACAGCCCCATCCATGCAGCTTACATGAGATAAGGTACTGATTATAACTCGCATACCAAGGACTCATCAGGAGGTCGCAAAGACAGTCAGCACAGATTTGTTAAGGGAAGGACGTGTATGACTAACTTGATTGAATTTTTTGAGGAGGTAACAAGGAGGGGCGATGAGGACAGTGCGTTTGATGTAGTGTATATGGATTTTAACAAGGCTATTGATAAGGTCCCCCATGGCAGACTGGTCACGAAAGTAAAAGCCCATGGGATCCAGGATGTTAAGTATGTAATAACTCAATAGACTGAATACTTTAAACTCACTCAGGTACAAACCTGGCTCAACTTTATTCGGGCCCAAAATGCCCACATTACATGGTGACTTGCTTTATATACCTGGCCCGCATACACGTGTGTACAGCCCAATGACCTCAGACAGTGGCGCCCCCTGGTGGCTAGTAACCCCAAGCATACATACATGACAACATCCCCCTTCAAGATCTTAGTATCAGTATTTTTACAAGTTAAGGCGGTCCGGGGCTTTCTGCCCACGAATTGATCATCTCAGTTCAACTCCAGTTCTGGACGAGCGTTCTGAGTCAGTTATGACTGGAGGCTGGGTAGCCGATCTGATGGGAGTGGCAATGACCATGTCAGAGATTGAAAGTCCAGATTCATTGATGAATGTGGAGTCCTCTGATGAATTAATATAGGTTGGTTGGTCACTGATCGTATCTTCCTCAACTTGTTCCAGTTCATCCGTGTGCCGCAGCTTTATCTGATCAACATGTTTCCTGCATGTTTGTCCATTCTTGAGCATGACAACAAACACTCTGTAAGCCTCCTTGGCTGTAACAGTCCCGGCGATCCACTTGGGACCTTGACCATAATTTAGCACATACACAGGATCGTTAACAGAGATGTCGTGTGACGCAGCAGCACGATCACGATACCACTGATGATTTTGACGTCTGTTTTCAACACGATCGTTCAAGTCAGGATGGACGAGAGAGAGCTTGGTTTTGAGACCTCTCTTCATCAATAGTTCAGCAGGGGAGACCCCGGTAAGTGTGTGGGGTCTTGTCCTGTAACTAAGCAATATGCATGACAAGCGAGTCTGCAGTGAACCCTGAGTTACACGTTTCATACTCTGCGTGATTGTTTGGACAGCACGCTCTGCTTCACCATTAGAAGCAGGTTAGAATGGTGCTGACCTCACATGTTTGATACCATTGAGTTTCATGAACTCTTGAAACTCCAGACTTGTGAAGCAAGATCCGTTGTCGCTCACAACGATGTTAGGCAGACCATGAGTAGCAAACATGACACGAAGGCTCTCAATGGTAGCTGTGGATGTACTGGATGACATGATTATACACTCTATCCATTTGGAATATGCGTCCACCACAACAAAAAACATCTTACCCAGGAAAAGACCCGCAAAGTCAATGTGGATCCTCGACCATGGTTTGGATGGCCACGACCACAGACTCAGCGGAGATTCTGCTGGTACTTTGCTTAGCTGCATGCAAGTGTTACACTGATGCACACATGATTCCAGATCAGAGTCAATTCCAGGCCACCATACACGAGACCTGGCGATGGCTTTCATCATGATAATACCGGGGTGGGTACAGTGTAGATCACGTACAAATTTCTCTCTGCCTTTCTTAGACATAACAACACGATTACCCCACAGTAAACAATTTGACTGAATGGATAGTTTGTCTTTGCGACGGCTGTAAGGTTTGGTCTCATCACACATTTCCACAGGTACAGCAGACCAATCACCACTAAGGATATGACGTTTTACAACCGATAAAATCAGGTCCTGTCTAGTCCAGGTCCTAACTTGTTGAGCAGTGACAGGGGTTCCTTCACTCTCAAAAGCATCCATAACTAACAGTAGATTGCAGGTTGTGGCGTCTCCATCTCTGGTGTGGACAAAGGCAGACAGCTCAGTGCATCGGCACAATTCTCGGTGCCAGGTCTATGGCGAATGACATAATCATAGGCAGATCATGTCAGCGCCCACCTCTGGCTGCAGGACGATGCATTGGTATTGATATCTTTGTTTTCCAAAAACAATGAAATGAGTGGCTTGTGATCCGTTTCAAGTTCAAAACGAAGACCAAACAGGTACTGATGCATCTTTTTAACCCCATACACACAAGCTAGTGCTTCTTTCTCTACCATGCTGTAGGTTCTTTTCGCCTTTGTCAAACTTTTCGAAGCATACGCAACAGGTTGTAGTTTACCCGACTCATTAGCTTGTTGGAGCACGCAGCCAACCCCATATGATGAAGCATCACAGGCCAATATTAGACGTTTACACAGATCATAATGTACCAGCAACTTGTTACAGCAAAGCAGATTTGTAGCTTTCTCAAATGCTCTATCTTGAGGTGCACCCCAAACCCAGTTGCCGCCTTTTCTGAGCAGCATGTGCAGTGGCTCTAATAAAGTGCTCAATCTAGGTAAGAAATTACCGAAGTATTTGAGTAGACCAAGGAACGAACGCAGCTCCATCACATTCTGAGGCCTGGGTACATTTTTGATGGCCTTGGTTTTTGAGTCCGTAGGCCTGATGCCATCAGCAGCAATCTTCCTCCCCAGAAATTTGACTTCCGGTGCCAAGAAGACACACTTTGAACATTTCAGCCTGAGTCCCACTTTGTCCAGACAATGTAGAACCTCTTCAAGGTTGTTCAGGTGTTCGGCAGTGTCACGACGTGTGATCAGAATGTCATCTTGAAACACGACGGTTCTAGGAATGGACTTCAGTAGACTCTCCATGTTCCTCTGAAATATGGCTGCAGAAGAGCGAATTCCAAAAGGACACCTGTTGTAGATAAACAGTCCTTTATGAATGTTGATGCAAGCAAGTTTCTTCGACGTGTCGACGAGCTCCTGTATCATATAGGTCGATGTCAGATCCAGTTTAGTGAACGACTTTCCACCGGCTCGCATTGCAAACAGGTCATCAGCCTTCAGTAATGGGTACTGATCGTGTTTTGAAAATTGGTTGATCGTAACCTTGTACTCTCCACAAATCCTGACAGTGCCATCACTCTTCAACACAGGAACAATGGGACTGGCCCATTCGTTAAATTTGACCGGTGATATGACCCTTTTACGTTGGAGTCTGTCCAGCTCAATTTCGACCTTCTCCCTCATCAAGTACGGAACAGCCTGAGCTTTGTGATAGACGGGTTTTGCACCTGAGTCCAGGTAAATCTGTACCTTGACTCCCCGTGAAATTGCCGATGCCCGGTTCAAACAGCGAGGGAAACTTGCTCAGCATTTGAGCACACGAAGTGTCATCCACCGATGACAACGCTTTGATATTGTTCCAATTCCATTTGATTTTTTCAAGCCAATTCCTGCCGAACAGCGTTGGACCATTTCGGGAATGATCCATAAGGTAGATCACAAATCACACCATCATACGACACCTTGACTACTGCATTGCCAATCACCGGTATGAGTTCTTTGGTGTAAGTATGCATTGGACTCAGCTTAGGCTTCTCAGTCTTAGTATATCACAGCTTGTTGAATGTCCTTTGGCTCATTATCGACTGACTCGCACTCATGTCCAATTCCATTGATACCAGCAAGCCATTTAGTTTCACATTAACCATTATCGGTTGGCTCTTTTTCAGGAAAGAATACAGTCCATACACTTCCTCCTCGGGTATCTCAGGTTGCATATTCAGGTCCGCGCTGGACTGGTCATCATCAGCCATGTGGTGAGTCGCAGCACGCTTGCTCAGTTGTGGACACATTCGCTGCAGATGCCCCACTTTCGAACAGCCTTTACAGATGTACTGTTTGAAATGACACTGATGATGCCGATGATTGCCCCCACAACTCCAACAGGGTGAAATCGGATTCGTACCCGTTGGCGGACTTTGAGCAGCGACAGGTTTCAAATACGCGGTCGAGTAGGCCCTGCCATAAGCAGCTCTGCCATACGATGACACAATCTTGTTTAAAGTATTTGCCATGGAGCTCCGACTCATTGATGAGATCTGCCTTAAATTATCATCCGTCATCATGCATGCTTGGGCAATCACGATGGCCTTGCTCAAATCCAGCGTCTCCGCAGCCAATAACTTCCAGAGGATCACCTCGTGGTTGATTCCTATTACAACGAAATCTCGCAGCATATCTCCCAACGCGTCTTCGAAGTTACATGGCCCAGCAAGACGTCTTAGGTTGGCGACAAATTACGACAAATCCTGGCCCTCAGAATGAACATGCGTGTAGAATCGATAGTGTGAGATGATGATGCCTTCTTTTGGTTTGAGATGGTCACATACCAGAGCACGCAATTTCTCATAGTCCTTGTCCGTTGGATGTGCAGGCGAGAGGAGATTCTTTATGAGGCCATAGATTTTCGGACCACAAGCAGTGAGGAAAACTGCCCTGCGCCTAACTGTGTCAGTAGCTTCCTCCATTTTGTTGGCCATGAAGTACTGGTCCAGGCGATCGATAAAATCCAACCAGTCCTCTCCCTCCACGAATCTCTCCAAAATTCCAATGGTGCTCATTTTGCATGCGAAGGTTCTTGCGCTACCTCGTCGCCAAACGTTATGTATATAATAACTCGATAGACTGAATACTGTAAACTCACTCAGGTGCAAACCTGGCTCAACTTTATTCAAGCCCAAAGTGCCCATATTACATGGTGGCTTGCTTTATATACCTGGCCCGCACACACGTGCGTACAGCCCAATGACCTCGACAGTCGCGCCCCCTGGTGGTTATTAACCCCAAGCATACATACATGACACAGGGCAAAGAGGCAAGTTGGATCCAAAGATGGCTGAGAGGCAGGAAGCAAAGGTTAATGGTTGATGGGTGCTTTTGTGACTGGAAGGCTGTTTCCAGTGGGGTTCCGCAGGGCTCAGCACTAGGTCCCTTGCTTTTTGTGGTATATATCAATGATCTATACTTGAATATAGGGGGTATGATTAAGAAGTTTGCAGATGATACAAAAATTTTCCGTGTGATTGATAATGAAGAAGAAAGCTGTGGACTGCAGGAAGATATCAATGAACTGGTCAGGTGGGCAGAATAGTGGCAAATGGAATTCAATCCGGAGAAGTGTGAGGTAATGCATTTGGGGAGGCCTAATAAGGCAAGGGAATACACATTAAATGGTGGGACACTGAAAAGTGTAGAGGAACAATGGGACTTTGGAGTGCATGTCCACATATCCCTGAAGGTAGCAGGCCAGGTAGATAAGGTGGTTAAGAAGGCATATAGAATAATTGCCTTTATTAGCTGAAGCATAGAATACAAGAGCAGGGAAGTTATGCTTGAACTGTATAAAACACTAGTTAGGCCACAGTTAGAGTACTGCGTGTAGGTCTGGTCACCGCATTACAGGAAGGACGTGATTGCAGAGGGTAGTGGGGGTCTGGAATTCACTGCTTGAAAGGGTGGTAGAGGCAGAAACTCTCACCACATTTAAAAAGTACTTGGATGTGCACTTGAAGTGCCATAACCTGCAAGGCTACAGACCAAGAGCTGGAAATTGGGATTAGGCTGGATAGCTCTTTATCGGCGGGTGTGGATACGATAGGCCCAAATGGCCTCCTTCTATGCTGTAAAATTCTATGATTCTATGAATTGTGTCGTCTTGACTGCTTTTGCTAGCCTCAGCAAGACTAGGTCAAAGTCCCTAAGGAGATCCAGTGCGTTGTATCTTTTATAGGTGTAATTACATCGGACAAATCTGTAAAATTTCTCATCTAACCGAGCGATATACCCGAATATCTACAGCCGCTGGAGACCGATGGTTTCGGAGACCGTGGATTATGCACCTTCCCATCTCTGCGTTCCCAACGCAGTTCAAGGTGTTTTGCAATACAAGTGTTTATACTGTGCAATACCACATCTACGAGCTCAGATCATAATGCAGATGTATGGCTTGCTCTGAACTGCACTCCAAACTTTAGAAAAACTATTAGATTCGTCAAGCTTCTAATCGTCGACAACAATCACTGGCTAGCTCACTGCCAACCTTACCTAACCTTATTCATGCAAGATTTATTTCCTTGCTATTTGTGCAAAGACGTTATTTTTATTACATGGTTTGCCTGTTGCTTCCAGCTGAGAGCAGCTTGCAGCTTAAAGCGCACAATTCTGCACGGGGGGGCTTGACAATCTACCATGTAAAATACAGGCACAGATGAAAGCAACTAAAACAACTCTGTAAAGGGCACAACGTCAACAAACAAATCTAATGTCATTCAATATCAGGAAATCCAGCTGAGTATTTGCTGCGGTTCAACATTTCTGTGCCTGCAATTTGCTGGAAAGCAAAGTAATTATTACTGCCATTTGCTGGTCTTATATAAGTCCCTGCAGAATCATTATTTCATCCATTAGTCACTAAGTTGTGCTGCACCAACTTCACAAAAATGACCAACTCCTTTACTAGTCTAACGAACCTTGTTCATGCTGCTTCCCGCATTACACTGCGGAAATAGTTATAATTCCACTCTATTCCTATAAATTGGCTCTCGAGATATCGGAAAACCAGTTGGCTCAATGATTCAATTTTAAAGGCACAACAGGAATTCTCATTAACATAACTTAGTATGTAAAATGCTTGGCTGAAGATTGACATCTTGTCAAAAGACAATGGGTGAATGCTAGCTCCCTGGAGACAATAACACACTTCACAGAATCATGCTAGGCAAGTTCTCATGGCATCTATAGATGTAACTGTAGGTCAATTAAGAAAAAAATTAACTACAGTAACGTTGTTACTGCAAACATTTTCCTCTTCCAATTATTCATTCTTTACAAAAAAGGCAATCTAAAAGTGCTTAAAAAATTAAAATGCATGTTCTGTGCTGCTATTTGTGCGAAGTTGAAGCTATGTCGCATAGAACTGAAGATTAGACCTTATTGCTGTTCGCACCTTGATGCCATATACTGCTCCAATTAGGGTTGTCAACCTTCCATGATTTTTTCCAGAGTTTCCAGGAATTAAACATTAATCTCCAGGACACTGCTGCGAGAAACCAAGAGAAATATCACAGAAGCATTTAAATAAAATTGTGTTTTTTTTCATTTTCTTTCAACACTTCCATTTATTAGTTAAAAAGGCTGTCTGAATGACAGTTAAAAATTGTCCAATCGAGTAATACTCGCTTTCCAATTGGCATTGGGAAGGCATTGCATTGCGAGGATGGGCGTATCAGGTGACCAATGGCAAGAGCATGGGGGTGGGGTGGTCGGAGACAGGCGGTCAGTGATGAAACCTCCAGGAATATGTCCAACCAGAATTGGCAACCTTAATGTTTGAGAAGCAACTGTATGACTTTTTACAACAAGTAAAACATTAAATATTATGCATAGGGACATCACAAATAGGAAGGTTGCCTGATTGGATTGAGGTATTGGGGATAACTTTACAAATTTGTGGGACAATTAAGAAATAAATTACATAATGGAATTTCGGACATGTGTCACAATCTAATCTTCATAATGGAGGGAAAATGGTGATGGGCAAGGGGAACTGGGGTCATGCACACAAATGATATTCTCATGATTGGAGAAACTTGCACAGGGAGAGGGAATTCATAAAATTGGCAACATTAGGTCTTCCTCACCCATCGGACAAGTTGTGCACTCCACAGCCAGCATCAAGTCATTTGTGTATGCTTTTGTTGCCTGATTCTACAGAATACTTATTGTTGCTACACATTTCATACTATGATTACAGTGTAAAAGTACTGGTGGACAGTGTCTAAAAAACAGTATTGACTGTAAATTCCAGACACGCCACTTGCTAGTGCAAGTACAGTGGAGCTAAGTCCCCATCCATCCATGTACTAAGACATAGACCCTGTCCCAAATTGCAGAGAAGGGGTTCATCTGCAAGGCCGGGGCAAGCCACGTCCTGCAAGGTGCTTCAGCGGCATTGTGAGGCCATGTAGTTCACAGCCGGTCTGCCAGAGCTGCCCTGAGGCCCTTTTGGGACTAGAGCAAAATACTTACAAGAAGAGGTGCCATCTCCCTCCGCTCCCCATCATCAGCCCCCGCACCCCCCCCCCCCGCTCTTCCCCCACCCTTCCAGCAGAAAATGGCCATTCCTAATTAACAGGCAGAATTGTAATGGAACATAAGAACATAAGGACATAAGAATTAGGAACAGGAGTAGGCCATCTAGCCCCTCAACAAGTTCATGGCTGATCTGGCCGTGGACTCAGCTCCACTTACCCGCCCGCTCCCCATAACCCTTAATTCCCTTATTGGTTAAAATCTATCTATCTGTGATTTGAATACATTCAATGAGCTAGCCTCAACTGCTTCCCTGGGCAGAGACTTCCACAGATTCACAACCCTCTGGGAGAAGAAATTCCTTCTCAACTCGGTTTTAAATTGGCTTCCCCGTATTTTGAGGCTGTGCCCCCTAATTCTAGTCTCCCCGACCAGTGGAAACAACCTCTCTGCCTCTATCTTGTCTATATCTTTCATTGTTTTAAATGTTTCTATAGGATCACCCCTCATCCTTCTGAACTCCAACGAGTAAAGACCCAGTCTACTCAATCTATCATCATAAGGTAACCCCCTCATCTCCGGAATCAGCCGAGTGAATCATCTCTGTACCCCCTCCAAAGCTAGTATATCCTTCCTTAAGTAAGGTGACCAAAACTGCATGCAGTACTCCAGGTGCGGCCTCACAAATAACCTGTACAGTTGCAGCAGGACCTCCCTGCTTTTGTACTCCATCCCTCTCGCAATGAAGGCCAACATTCCATTCGCCTTCCTGATTACCTGCTGCACCTGCAAACTAACTTTTTGGGATTCATGCACAAGGACCCCCAGGTCCCTCTGCATCGCAGCATGTTGTAATTTCTCCCCATTCAAATAATATTCCCTTTTACTGTTTTTTTTTCCAAGGTGGATGACCTCACATTTTCCGACATTGTATTCCATCGGCCAAACATTAGCCCATTCGCTTAACCTATCTAAATCTCTCTGTGTCCTCTACACAACCCGCTTTCCCACTAATCTTTGTGTCATCTGCAAATTTTGTTACATTACACTCTGTCCCCTCTTCCAGGTCATCCATGTATATTGTAAACAGTTGTGGTTCCAGCACCGATCCCTGTGGTACACCACTAACCACCGATTTCCAACCCGAAAAGGACCCATTTATCCCAACTCTCAGCTTTCTGTTAGCCAGCCAATTCTCGATCCACGCTAATACATTTCCCCTGACTCCGCATACCTTTATCTTCTGCAGTAACCTTTTGTGTGGCACCTTATCGAATGCCTTTTGGAAATCCAAATACACCACATCCATCGGTACACCTCTATCCACCATGCTCGTTATATCCTCAAAGAATTCCAGTAAATTAGTTAAACATGATTTCCCCTTCATGAATCCATGTTGCGTCTGCTTGATTGCACTATTCCTATCTAGATGTCCCGCTAGTTACATAAGAACATAAGAACATAAGAATTAGGAACAGAAGTAGGCCATCTAGCTCCTCGAGCCTGCTCCGCCATTCAACAAGATCATGGCTGATCTGGCCATGGACTCAGCTCCACTTACCCGCCCGCTCCCCGTAACCCTTAATTCCCTTATTGGTTAAAATCTATCTATCTGTGATTTGAATGCATTCAATGAGCTAGCCTCAACTGCTTCCTTCGGCAGAGAATTCCACAGATTCACAACCCTCTGGGAGAAGAAATTCCTTCTCAACTCGGTTTTAAATTGGCTCCCCCATATTTTGAGGCTGTGCCCACTAGTTCTAGTCTCCCCTACCAGTGGAAACAACCTCTCTGCCTCTATCTTGTCTATCCCTTTCATTATTTTAAATGTTTCTATAAGATCACCCCTCATCCTTCTGAACTCCAACGAGTAAAGACCCAGTCTACTCAATCTATCATCATAAGGTAACCCCCTCATCTCCGGAATCAGCCTAGTGAATCGTCTCTGTACCCCCCCAAAGCCAGTATATCCTTCCTTAAGTAAGGTGACCAAAACTGCACGCAGTACTCCAGGTGCGGCCTCACAAATACCCTGTACAGTTGCAGCAGGACCTCCCTGCTTTTGTACTCCATCCCTCTCGCAATGAAGGCCGACATTCCATTCGCCTTCCTGATTACCTGCTGCACCTGCAAACTAACTTTTTGGGATTCATGCACAAGGACCCCCAGGTCCCTCTGCACCTCAGCATGTTGTAATTTCTCCCCATTCAAATAATATTCCCTTTTACTGTTTTTTTTCCCAAGGTGGATGACCTCACACTTTCCGACATTGTATTCCATCTGCCAAACCTTAGCCCATTCGCTTAACCTGTCTAAATCTCTTTGCAGCCTCTCTGTGTCCTCTACACAACCCGCTTTCCCACTAATCTTTGTGTCATCTGCAAATTTTGTTACACTACACTCTGTCCAATCTTCCAGGTCATCTATGTATATTGTAAACAGTTGTGGTCCCAGCACCGATCCCTGTGGCACACCACTAACCACCGATTTCGAACCCGAAATGGACCCATTTATCCCGACTCTCTGCTTTCTGTTCGCCAGCCAATTCTCTATCCATGCTAATACATTTTCTCTGACTCCGCGTACCTCTATCTTCTGCAGTAACCTTTTGTGTGGCACCTTGTCGAATGCCTTTTGGAAATCTAAATACACCACATCCATCGGTACACCTCGATCCACCATGCTCGTTATATCCTCAAAGAATTCCAGTAAATTAGTTAAACATGATTTCCTCTTCATGAATCCATGCTTTGTCTGCTTGATTGCACTATTCCTATCTAGATGTCCCGCTATTTCTTCCTTAATGATAGTTTGAAGCATTTTCCCCACTACAGATGTTAAACTAACCGGCCGATAGTTACCTGCCTTTTGTCTGCCCCCTTTTTTAAACAGAGGAGTTACATTAGCTGCTTTCCAATCTGCTGGTACCTCCCCAGAGTCCAGAGAATTTTGGTAGATTATAACGAATGCATCTGCTCTAACTTCCGCCATCTCTTTTAATACCCTGGGATGTATTTCATCAGGACCAGGAGACTTCTCTATCTTGAGTCCCATTAGCCTGTCCAGCACTACCCTCCTAGTGACAGTGATTGTCTCAAGGTCCTCCCTTCCCACATTCCTGTGACCAGCAATTTATTGCATGGTTTTTGTGTCTTCCACTGTGAAGACCGAAGCAAAATAATTGTTTAAGGTCTCAACCATTTCCACATTTCCCATTATTAAATCCCCCTTCTCATCTTCTAAGGGACCAACATTTACTTTAGTCACTCTTTTCCGTTTTATATATTTGTAAAAGCTTTTACTATCTGTTTTTATGTTTTGCGCAAGTTTACCTTCGTAATCTATCTTTCCTTTCTTTATTGCTTTTTTAGTCATTCTTTGCTGTTGTTTAAAATTTTCCCAATCTTCTAGTTTCCCACTAATCTTGGCCACCTTATACGCATTGGTCTTTAATTTGATACTCTCCTTTATTTCCTTGGTTATCCACGGCTGGTTATCCCTTCTCTTACCGCCCTTCTTTTTCACTGGAATATATTTCTTCCTTAATGATAGCTTCAAGCATTTTCCCCACTACAGATGTTAAACTAGCCGGCCTATAGTTTCCTGCCTTTTGTCTGCCCCCTTTTTTAAACAGAGGACTTACATTAGCTGCTTTCCAATCCGATGGTACCTCCCCAGAGTCCAGAGAATTTTGGTAGATTATAACGAATGCATCTGCTATAACTTCCGCCATCTCTTTTAATAACCTGGGATGCATTTCATCAGAACCAGGGGACTTGTCTACCTTGAGTCCCATTAGCCTGTCCAGCACTATCCCCCCTAGTGATAGTGATTGTCTCAAGGTCCTCCCTTCCCACATTCCCGTGACCAGCAATTTTTGGCATGGTTTTTGTGTCTTCCACTGTGAAGACCGAAGCAAAATAATTGTTTAAGGTCTCAACCATTTCCACATTTCCCATTATTAAATCCCTCTTCTCATCTTCTAAGGGACCAACATTTACTTTAGTCACTCTTTTCCGTTTTATATATCGGTAAAAGCTTTTACCATCTGTTTTTATGTTTTGCGCAAGTTTACTTTCGTAATCTATCTTTCCTTTGTGGAACCAGATTCTACCCAAATTCCAGCTACAGGTGGGCTGTAGACGGGCTATCCGCATTTGCCCCAACTAGAATTTCAGGTCCCAAGTGTTATCCTGAAAGCAGTCAGAAGCCTATGCAATAAGAAAAATTATTTTCCTTAATTTACCAACTAGTGTATTTGATATGATTAGAACTTTATAATAAAAATCAACACAAATGTTTTATGGATAACTATAGTAAAAAATAAACCCACGGTAACTGTGGGTTAATTACTTGAACCAGGTGCGAGTGGTATTAATGGTTAGAACATAATTCACAGGATTGGGATCTTCTTTGACTGACAGAATAGCTAACCTATCAAAAGCCATTCTGCAGATGAGAAGACAAGAGCTGTATGATGTACACTTAAGGTTGAAACGGAAAATCTCCAGCAACTAGCTAGTTCTGGCCAATTTGTATGCCACTTCCTTGGCTTTAATACCATCCCTGATTTCCCTAGATAGCCGCGGTTGAGCCACCTTCCCTTTTTTATTTTTACGCCAGACAGGAATGTACAATTGTTGTAGTTTATCCATGCAGTCTCTAAATGTCTGCCATTGCCCATCCACAGTCAACCCCTTAAGTATCATTCGGCAATCTATCCTAGCCAATTCACGCCTCATACCTTCAAAGTTACCCTTCTTTAAGTTCTGGACCATGGTCTCTGAATTAACTGTTTCATTCTCCATCCTAATGCAGAATTCTACCATATTATGGTCACTCTTCCTCAAGGAGCCTCGCACAACGAGATTGCTAATTAATCCTCTCTCATTACACAACACCCAGTCTAAAATGGCCTCCCCCCTAGTTGGTTCCTCAACATATTGGTCTAGAAAACCATCCCTTATGCACTCCAGGAAATCCTCCTCCACCGTATTGCTTCCAGTTTGGTTAGCCCAATCTATGTGCATATTAAAGTCACCCATTATAACTGCTGCACCTTTATTGCATGCACCCCTAATTTCCTGTTTGATGCCCTCCCCAACATCACTACTACTGTTTGGAGGTCTGTTCATGCTGTACAAGGGAGAACCAGTTGATGTGGTATATTTGGACTTTCAGAAGGCGTTCGACAAGGTCCCACACAAGAGATTAATGTGCAAAGTTAAAGCACATGGGATTGGGGGTAGTGTGCTGACATGGATTGAGAACTGGCTGTCAGACAGGAAGCAAAGAGTAGGAGTAAATGGGTACTTTTCAGAATGGCAGACAGTGACTAGTGGGGTACCGCAAGGTTCTGTGCTGGGGCCCCAGCTGTTTACACTGTACATTAATGATTTAGACGAGGGGATTAAATGTTGTATCTCCAAATTTGCGGATGACACTAAGTTGGGTGGCAGTGTGAGCTGCGAGGAGGATGCTATGAGGCTGCAGAATGACTTGGATAGGTTAGGTGAGTGGGCAAATGCATGGCAGATGAAGTATAATGTGGATAAATGTGAGGTTATCCACTTTGGTGGTAAAAACAGAGAGACAGACTATTATCTGAATGGTGACAGATTAGGAAAAGGGGAGGTGCAACGAGATAGACCTGGGTGTCATGGTACATCAGTCATTGAAGGTTGGCATGCAGGTACAGCAGGCGGTTAAGAAAGCAAATGGCATGTTGGCCTTCATAGTGAGGGGATTTGAGTACAGGGGCAGGGAGGTGTTGCTACAGTTGTACAGGGCCTTGGTGAGGCCACACCTGGAGTATTGTGTACAGTTTTGGTCTCCTAACTTGAGGAAGGACATTCTTGCTATTGAGGGAGTGCAGCGAAGGTTCACCAGACTGATTCCCGGGATGGTGGGACTGACCTATCAAGAAAGACTGGATCAACTGGGCTTGTAGTCACTGGAGTTCAGAAGAATGAGAGGGGACCTCATAGAAACGATTAAAATTCTGACGGGTTTAGACAGGTTAGATGCAGGAAGAATGTTCCCAATGTTGGGGAAGTCCAGAACCAGGTGTCACCATCTAAGGATAAGGGGTAAGCCATTTAGGACCAAAATGAGGAGAAACTTCTTCACCAAGAGAGTGGTGAACCTGTGGAATTCTCTACCACAGAAAGTTGTTGAGGCCAATTCACTAAATATATTCAAAAGGGAGTTAGATGAAGTCTTTACTACTGGGGGATCAAGGGGTATGGCGAGAAAGCAGGAAGGGGGTACTGAAGTTGCACGTTCAGCCATGAACTCATTGAATGGAGGTGCAGGCTCGAAGGGCCGAATGGCCTACTCCTGCACCTATTTTCTATGTTTCTATGTTTAACCAATTGATAGAGGATAAAGGCAGATGCTCCTCTACTGAGGAGATCAGCAGTTATTAAAGCTCTGCTTTTGTTAAGTGATTGAAAACCTTTATGCAGTTTCTTTCCAATCAAATTATTTTTTTCTGTACTTAATAAGCAAGCAAAATCACCATAAATCCTTGTGCTTTACTGTCATTGGTTCTATTTTGTGAGGCTCTGCTTGTGGCACAGAGCCTTGTTGGGGCAATCATCACGTGAGTTATCCTGAATTCTCAATTCACAATGGACTACGTTTGGTGGTGAAGAAAAATGGCAGCATTTCTGAATCTGCCCTGATGGCCATGACAGGCATCAGTAAAACTTACATTTTTTATTTAAGATTTTCCCTCGCTGGATCATGCAGCTTTCTCACCGGCAACGCTGCTTCACCACGTGAAACCAGCCCAGCAGTCCTGGATAGCCATCAGGGCACCCACCAACCAGCCAAGAGCTTTTGTGAAGCACAGGGGTTTCCACTCCATCATTCAGTTCATCTCCAACTACAAGAAGAGGTTCATGCAGGTATGTGTCCGATGCTAAAAGAACTCCCATGATGCCTTCATATTACGGGAGTTGAATATCTCCACCATGTTTCACCCTGGGACCAATCTTCAAGGATGACTACTTGGGGACAAGCGTAACATCCTTCTACCATTGCTCATGTCGCGACTACGGAATCCTCCCTCTCCACAGCAAGAGAGGTACAACAGCAGCCACATAACCATGAGGTCCTTCAATTGGAATGTTCAAATTGCGGTTTGAGTGCCTTGACAGGTCTGCTGGCTCGCTGCAATACTTGCCAGCCAGAGTTTCCAGAATAATTGTGGCATGCAGCGTTCTGCATAACATCACTCAAAAGAGGACTAGAGGTGCAAGAGGAAGAAGGCATTCAGGACTCATCATCGGATGAGGAAGAGGATGGTGAAGAGGAAGATGGAGGGCATGGCGCACGGCGTGCGGATAATCTTGCGGCCCGAGATACAAGTGATGTTCTCATAGCTCAGCGCTTTACATAGACATATGTCACCTCGACCACTCTTACGTAAGCAGACCCCTTTACAGCAACAGTCCTGCAACTGTCACTCCAATTGTTGCAACATCCTCCCAAGTTGTCGCCGTGAAAATATAGCTCTGACTTGTACACCTATGACATAAAAACCCGAGACTGAAATTGCCTTCAAATCATGGAGCATACAAGAATTACATAAGTGAAAAAGGTTTTAATACGCTCCACAAATCAAATCATAAAAAGCCAATTCTTGAAACACCCAAGTGTGAACCCTAAGTGATCTATATAGCCCCTCTGTTTTTATTTCTAGCACTTCTATGTCTGGCTTGAGCAGGGATGGTGGTACACTGTTGTTTATTTTCCTCAGTCTCCTGAGATTCTCTCAGCCCACAACCTCCACGTGCTCGAGCCCGAACCCGTGGGGGCAGTGATACTGACTGCTCCTCATGCATTTCTGCAGGGGCAGTCTGGGCCACCTGGAGTTCAGGCACCATGTCAGGTATTGATTGAGGGCATGGCAATGGATGAGACGTGCTGATGTCCTGAGAGAGGTCGACACGCACCTCACCCGTTCCACCAATCTCCCTGTCCTGGGGCAGCAGCACATCTGTCCTGCAGGTCTACGTCAGAGCAGACTGGAAGAGATCAGGTGTGCCTTGAAAGCCCCGATTTAATCTAATATGGAACAAACATTGGAGCCCAGAGTCCGCATAGTGGACATACAAGCCTGTAGGTAGGCAGCAACGGCTGGTAGCAATGACTCTTCTTGTGAGCGCACTTCTGAAATTTCATTGGAGGTGTCCACATGCTCCCTGGTACATTGCAGAGTTGAGAAACCCTGCGACATCACCCCACTTGTGGAATTGGACATCTCCATCCTCCCTGCCATAGTGGACAGACTGCTAATACTTCACACAATTGTTGATGTGCCTCCAGTATTCTTCTTTTCGTTGCTAGCACCTGAGGTCCTGCATCTCTGTCCTGCTGAGGAGAGCTTGGAGAGGATGGTGCCTTGGAGACCCATATGGCCTCCCTGTATTGGTGTTTTCTGTCATGTTTAATTAAAAAGCAATATTTTTAAGGAGTCAAATCACATAAAACAACTTTTTTTTTCTTTATATATTCTGATGTAAATGAGTCACTCTTGTTGACAGCATTGATTACTAATATAGTGACTTCACCACGAGAAAAAAATTGTGCATCATTAATGATCTGTACATAGAAACATAGGAATAGAAGTAGTCCATTCAGCCCCTCAAGCCTGTTCTGCCATATAATTAGATCATGACTGATCTGTATCTTAACACTATCTATCTGCCATTTTTCCTGTATACTCCCTACTGTTTTATTGCAACTTCATTTATTACTATTCCTGCTTTATATGCAAGTGTGGCACAGAGAAATACCACTTGAAGGAGACTTCACCATTGAACCTGAGACTTTCACCTCTCAATTGTATTCGAGCTGTTGTTCAACATGCCCAAAAAATGGTTTGACCTGTTTCCAGTCATTTCTAATGTTTGTTAGTGTTGTATGGAAGTTGAATTGCTTTTCAAGACGGTTCAGCAAAATAAGCGCTGTGACTTGTTGCTGTGCGAGCAAGTGGATATTTGGAACAGGGTGTAGGAATTGAAAGCTAGTCGCACAGAAGCATGGCATTTCTGAATCTCAGGTTTCCAGAGTTTTTTTAAAGAAAAATGGACATCTGGAAAGATTGGGAAATAAATGACAAGTGGGATCAGAACTGCAAGTGTGAAACCACTTTTTAAAAAAGGAGGGAGAGAGAAAACGGGGAATTAGCCTGACATCAGTAGTGGGGAAAATATTGGAATCAATTATTAAAGATGAAATAGCAGCACATTTGGAAAGCAGTGACAGGATCGGTCCAAATCAGTATGGATTTATGAAGGGGAAATCATGCTTGACAAATCTTCTAGAAGTTTTTGAGGATGTAACGAGTAGAGTGGACAAGGGAGAACCAGTGGATGTGGTGTATTTGGACTTTCAAAAGACTTTTGACAAGGTCCCACACAAGAGATTGGTGTGCAAAATTAAAGCACATGGTATTGGGGGTAATGTATTGACGTGGATAGAGAACTGGTTGGCAGACAGGAAGCAGAGAGTCGGGATAAACGGGTCCTTTTCAGAATGGCAGACAGTGACTAGTGGGGTGCCGCAGGGCTCAGTGCTGGGATCCCAGCTATTTACAATATACATCAATGATTTAGATGAAGGAATTGAGTGTAAGTTTGCAGATGACACTAAGCTGGATGGCAGTGTGAGCTTGAGGAGGACACTAAGAGGCTGCAGGGTGGCTTGGACAGGTTAGGTGAGTGGGCAAATGCATGGCAGATGCAGTATAATGTGGATAAATGTGAGGTTATCCACTTTGGTGGCAAAAACACGAAGGCAGAATATTATCTGAATGGCGGCAGATTAGGAAAAAGGGAGGTGCAACGAGACCTGGGTGTCATGGTACATCATCAGTCATTGAAAGTTGGCATGCAGGTACAGCAGGCAGTGAAGAAGGCAAATGGCATGTTGGCCTTCATAGCTAGGGGATTTGAGTATAGGAGCAGGGAGGTCTTACTGCAGTTGTACAGGGCCTTGGTGAGGTCTCACCTGGAATATTGTGTTCAGTTTTGGTCTCCTAATCTGAGGAAGGACATTCTTGCTATTGAGGGAGTGCAGCAAAGGTTCACCAGACTGATTCCTGGGTTGGCAGGATTGACATGTGAGGAGAAACTGGATCAACTGGGCTTGTATTCACTGGAGTTTAGAAGGATGAGAGGGGATCTCATAGAAACATATAAAATTCTGAAGGATTTGGACAGGTTAGATGCAGGAAGAATGTTCCCGATGTTGAGGAAGTCCAGAACCAGGGGTCACAGTCTAAGGATAAGGGGTAAGCCATTTAGGACCGAGATGAGGAGAAACGTCTTCATTCAGAGAGTTGTTAACCTGTGGCATTCTGTACCGCAGAGAGTTGTTGATGCCAGTTCGTTGGATATATTCAAGAGGGTGTTGGATATGGCCCTTACGGCTAAAGGGATCAAGGCGTATGGAGAGAAAGCAGGAAAGGGGTACTGAGGTGAATGATCAGCCATGATCTTATTGAATGGTGGTGCAGGCTCGAAGGGCCGAATGGCCTACTCCTGCACCTATTTTCTATGTTTCTATATGTTTCTATGAAAGTAAGATGGCTGATGTTAATGAAGCACTTTTCAGATGGTTTAATTACAAAAGATCTTGGAAAGTCCTGCTTGACTGCTGCCTGTTGAAAGCTAATGACCTTGCCAAAGAAGTCAGAATGGAAAGCTTTGAAGCATCAAATGGTTCTGGTGCCACTGGAAAGTAAGACACAACCTTGTGCACAAAAAGCTGTGCGGTAAGAAACAGATGGTGATAAACCTGCTGACAATCAGGGCTTGCAACCCTCCCACTTTCAGCAGGAGTCTCCTGAAATCAGCGGTTCGTCTCCCGAGTACTGCCGCTGGCAACGCGGGAGAAAAGTTAGTTCGGAGATGTGCTACCTTTCGTTGCACATTATTTTATTGAGATGGAGAGATTCAAAGGTCGCCAGGCTGACTTTTAAAATTATGTACCAGCCAGTCAGCTGGTCGCACCCCCACCGCTGATCCTCCTTGCCGCACTTCCGGAGTTCCCGAAGTTTGTATTTGGGGAATTGCTGCCTGGGTGTGCCGAATGTGCGAGGCCAGGAGCAGTTACAGCACATGGTGGAGCTGCTGTGGATCGGTGGAGGACACACTGTAAGAAATTTGAGTTTGTGTCTGAACACAAGCAATTGTTTGAAATAAATCACTGCCTTACTCAACATTTAAGTTTTTTGTACAAGTACACCTTACTTTATAAAACCATGTAGCAATTCCTTTTTAGATTATCAACTGCTAGGATTTCAAATTGAACTTACAATTTCTGAATGTAACAGTACAGGTGCAAAGATATACGGCGCTGCATGATTTGTATTTGTCCATGAAAAGTGGCGCATTTAATTGGATTACATTTGTTTCGGAACAGGGGGTCTCAGGATGAGCGGGGGAGCTCAGTAGTCAGGGAGAAAGACTGGGGATTGGGGAATGGGGTGGTCAGGGATAGAGGGAGACTGCGAAATGAGGGCTCGGGGAAGAGAGGGAGACTGGGGGTTTGGGGTCCAGGGGAAGAGAATGGGGGTGCAGGAGAACAGAGGAAGGCTGGGGGCTAGGGGGATTCAGGCTTGATTGGGGTGGGGGGTACATAGGGAGACTTGGGAATGGGTTGGAAGTGGGGATCAATATTTTCTACAGAGCTGAGAGCAGCAGCAACGTGGTGAGTGGGAGCAGCACAACGATAGCATGAGCCAGTAAAGGGGTGAGTGACACCTGGGGCCTGACTAGACCTGATGCAGTGCAGGGAAATTCTGACTGTACTTTCAGGGTATCTGTGGGCTATACAATTACTGCTAGTTACAGGTAGGATATTGGAGTATCACACCTATTGCTACTGGTTGCATATAGACTATCAGTGAGTTTATATGACCTGGTTATGAGGGAAATCTAAGTTTTACCAGTATTACTATAAGTTATTGGTGCACTTTCAGTGAGTTACTTTTAGTTATTGGTGGCATCCAAGATCCTTCCACCTCTGGTCACCCCCCGCAGACCACTTCCCTGCCCTCATTTCCCCACCCTCGGTTTCCCTTCTTCGCCTGCTCACGGGTGGCCTCCTAGTTCTCGGAACACCTCGTACAACAGGTGCTGGCACAAATCTACAAGCAAAGATACTCAACTACAGGGGACCTAACCTCTATAAGGTAAATGCAGTAACATTTGCAGATGTCATGTGATCAGATGGCACATTATCAGACATCATGTGATCAGATGATATATGGTTAGGTTGTCATGTGATCAAAAATCAGGAATGGTTCCAGCCAGAGTTGGCAACCCTACTGCAGATGCATGGCTAACTTGGCATGCGATGACTCTTAATCCTGCACACGCAAAAGTCCAATTTTTAACCATCTAACACCACTTTCGCTACTCAGTCCCTGGTCCAAGGTGTTGTTCATAGTGTGAATCTATGGGCTCAAGTTTCGGCCTGAGTTGCTCCTATTTTTTTGGACAACTAGTTTAGAATGGAGCATCTTTGAAATTGCAATTCTCGGCATTTAGTTTGTTCCAGTTCTAGTCAGTTGGAATAGTTTCATTTTAGAACAGAATTTTTTTTCAAAAGGGGGCGTGTCCAGCAACATACGCCTGTTTTGCAAGTTTAGGCAGCGAAAACTTACTCCAAACTAACTTAGAATGGACTAAGTGTACAATTGTACGCTCAGAAAAACCTTGCCTACACTTATAAATCAGGCGTAAGGAACGAGAGATTGGCGAGGGGGCGGTGGGGTGGAGGGAAGTTTGCAAACATGAAACACATCACTTTTATAAATAAAGAGCCATCATCAATAATAAATGATAAGTAAATCAATCAATAAATCAATCAAAAAAAATTTAAAAATAAAACATAAAAAAATAAAAAATCAATCAATAAATAAAAAATTATTTCTACTCACCTACTACAGCACCGGGAGCCCTCCAACAGTGTGCTGGGACGCCCCCCCAGTGTCTCTCTCTCTGTCTGTCAGTGTCTCTCTCTCTGTCAGTGTCTCTGTGTTTCTGACAGCAAGGGGTGGGGGGGAGAGAGGGGGGAGGGGTGGGGGGGAGAGAGGGGGGAGGGGTGGGGTGGAGGGTGAGGGAGGGGAGGTGAGGGGAGGGGGAGGAGGGGGGCAGAGGAGATGGGAGGGAGGGGGCAGAGGGATGGGGGGAGAGGAGGGGGAGGAGAGGAGGGGGAGGGAAGGAGGGAGAGGAGGGGGAGGGAGGACGGAGGGAGAGGAGGGGGAGGGAGGGGGAGAGGAGGGGGAGGAAGGGGGAAGGGGGAGGAAGGGGGAAGGGAGAGGAGGGGAGGGAGGGAGAGGAGGGAGGGGGAGGAGGGAGGGAGGGGGAGGAGGAAGGGAGGAGGAGGGAGAGGAGGGGGGAGGGAGGGGGGAGGGAGGGAGGAGGGAGGGGGAGGGAGAGGAGGGGAGGGAGGGGGGAGGGATGGGGGAGGGAGAGGAGGGGAGAGGAGGGGTAGGGAGGGGGAGGGAGGGAAGGGGGAGGGAGAGGAGGGGGGAGGGTGGGAGAAAGGAGGGAGGGAGGGAGGGAGAGGGGGAGGGGAGGGAGGGAGAGGGGGAGGGAGAGGTTGAATGGGCTGGACCCGCTGACGACATGTAGGGTGGAAGGGAGGGGGGAAAGAAGAGGGAAGGTGGGGGGAGAGAAAAGGGGGGAGAAGAGGGAGGAGGGGGGCGGGAGAGACTGAACGAGCTGGGCCACCGCCGCCGCCGCCGACACTTCGGGCAGGGCCCGCCCCCAGCGAGATGCCAGGCAGGCCCCAACGACGACAGGGTGGGGGAAGAAGGGGGGGGAAGAGAAGGGGGGGAGGGAAGAGAGGTGGGAGGGGGGAGAGAAGAGGGGGAGGGAGAGGGGGGGGAAAGGCTGAACAGGAGGGAGGTCCGAGTCCCGATCTTCGCTTGGTGAGCCCATTCGGTCAGGGCTCGGGATGGGCCCCTCCCACGCAGCCTCGGGGGCGAGGAGTCACTGCACATGCGTGCACACTCTAGCGTGCATGTGCAGAGGCCCCGGCACTGTTTTCAGCGCCGGGGCCTGGCTGCGCTCTTGACCCCTTGTGCTGTGCCACGCCGAGCACGAAGACGTCCTGAGGAGACCGGAGAATCACAAGCTAAGTTTTCGGCGCCCTTTTTCTTCCAGAAAGTCGGCGCACCTTAAGGGGATGCGCCGTTTTTCCAGAGGGCGGAAACTTGGGCCCAATATTCCTGAGCAAAGGTGTTTCTGTTTTCAATTCCACTGAGGAAACTGGTACTTCACAGGTTATAAAAAACTAAAGTGTGATGGATGCTATGCACCTATCCAGCAGTGCTTGGAATGTAGTGACTCCCAGCTGCAGTCACTGCGAGGAAAACAATGACCCATTTGAAGTTAAGACGATTGTTGAAGAGATTCTTGGCAGTTTAAGTGAGGCAGAGTTTGATCTATTTGTTTTGATTGATGATGACCTTGACATCTGTGGAGAGGTGACTGATGCGGATATTGTTTCTTCTCTGAGAGACTTGGCAACAGAGGCTGCAGATAACGTAAATGAAGAAGTGCCAGAGCTGGAAATTTCCAAAGTTATTCAGGTGATTTTTCCCCTGTGGTGATGTTAAGGCGGGCCTATAAATGGGCGAGCATCTGTTGTGCACCATTATGTAAATTTGCAATTTTCTGGTATAAATAGGAAGAGCATGAATGGTGCACACACTACTCATTTGTAGCAGGCAGATAACAGCCTGACCAGCGGGTCCTTAAAGGAATCACTGTGGCTGCTCAAGAAAAAGTCCAGAATTTTTGGGAGGAGAATTCTTTAGGACCAGGAGGAGGAAGAGTGGCTCCACAAAAATACTGCGGCCCGTGATCGACCCCCTCTGGGGCTAATAGCCTCCTTTTATGTTGTTATTTCTATGGTTTATATATTTGTAAATGTCCCCTGTAAAGTCACATATTTGAAAGGCTCCTTTGCACCATCCTATTATTCTCCATTTCATGATTGGAACTCTGTAGTAGACATAGTCGAGTGTTCTGTGTGTCACTCAAATGCTTCACTTCCTACCACGTGTACAAGGTCATTCCTTATTTATATGTTTGTATATATCAGTATACGTATATAGCTTTCATCTCTTCCACATACTTTTGATTCTGGTGGGCTTTTGAAGTGGTTTGCATTGCAGCCAATTAAGATGATTTCTGCACCAAATGAACAAAATTTTGTTTTAATTTGTCAAAACTAGCAAGAGTTTCTCAGGAAAACATCGTGAGCTGGTTTTGGTGAGGAAGTTTCACCCGGAATTAGCCTAACCACAAACTGAATGTCAGAACTTATTAACTCATTCACTTCACATCCCCATGGTGATGAAACTTGCCCACTTCCACTCTTAACAGTTGAAATGAAGAGCATCTGGGCCTTCCTGGAGTCATAGGATTCAACTGGAACTGTGCCAACTTAGATGTTAAAAGTTAATGAAGCAAAATTACTTGTTGTATTGCAAATCATTTTTATGTAAAATATTTTCACGACACTGGTTTTTTTGATTCTATAAGGCAAAACATTATGGCCCCGAACTTGGTGGAAGCCAAGTTCTGCCGAAGTGCCACCCAAAGGACTGCTGAGATCCTGACGGTACTTTGGGCAGAAGTTTGATGAAAAAGTTCTGGAAAGACCGTCAGGCAGCAAAAAAGCAACTTGTGCCCTGAATCTGGGTGGCAGCGGGCAGGAGCTCCCAATCTCGGCGGCAGATGTAATGCTCGGCAAAGTACCGCCGAGGATCGAGTCGGGCCCAGGGAGGGGGGGGAACAGATAAAAATAAAATTTCCAAGAAATAAAAAAAACACTTGAAAACCTTCAGGGGATCCCATCCACCTGAATCACTGGAAAAAAAATAAAGAAACGTGTACTAATCTTTTTTTGCAGGACTTCATACTTACCATTGAGGTTAGACCTGCCTCCAGATGGTGGTCTTTTCCCCTGCTGCAGTAGAGGACCGCCCGGACCAAACTGGCAGCTCAGCGGGCGGGAGGACACTTACGGTCATTGCACGCCAATGGACGTCAGCGGGCGATCCCGAGTGGTCTTCCCTCCCTGCCTCCACCAAACTTGCTCAGACGGGAGACCTCCCAGAAAACTCGGTGGCAGCGGGTGGTAAGTCCACCAAGTTTGGCCCCTATGAATGTATTACTTTTTCTACAGCAAATTCATAAAATACTAGGCACTCAGCAGATTCTCTATATAAAGTTACTTTGAGAGATTAAAAGTATGCTGTACATAACTACAGTTTCTGCGCTGAGTAAGAAGTCTCAGTGGAACCTTGTTTAAATCAGTGTAACTATTTGTACTGCACTTTTTTTGACAGACATGTGTCTGTCAAGCCCCCCATCCCTGTCAAGCTCCCCCCCCCCCCCACCCCCGCCCCGAATCATTCCCTCCACGTGGTGCTGAGAATGAGGACCTGAGGCTCGAGACTCCGCTCAGGCCCCGGCCCCGACTCTTTCCCCCGTGACTATCTTCCCCGACTCTCTCCCCACTGCCCCCCCACTCTCTCCCCACCGCCGCCCCCCCCCCCCCCGAGTCTCTCCCCTATTCCCTATTCACTTCCTACCCAATAAACCTGTTAATAATCTGTACACAATGCCTGCCCCATCTATGGTGGGGTGGGGTGGGGGGGGGGGGGGGGAGGATGCACTTGTGCTGGGGTAAGGCACTTTGGCTGGGGGAGGATGCACTTACGCTGGGTAAGGCACTTTGGCTGGGGGAGGCATGCACTTGGACTGGGGTAAGGCACTTCGGCTGGGGGAGGCATGCACTTGTGTTTCTCGCCCAAATATTGAGATGTAATTTATGTGAGATCACAGCGCTAATGTTCCGAGCATGCATTGGCGTTGGATAAACTAACGTGCCTGCCAGCCATGCCTATCAGGAAATCAACCCGTATAAAATTATTTCAGTTTACAGTACATTATTATTGTATATGACATATGCAGCTCTTTCCAGAAAAGTTAATTTTGGTATAAAGCAACACAGAAATCTTTGTAGTTAGAAATTCTAACAGCCATGTACAATTTTCAATGATCAGACCTATAATATAGTCAGAAAATATCTTCTAAAACAGTTGGTACCTTCGATACCTAAAATAGTGTACAACTGGCAGGCATATGTATAGAAAATCATATGCACCACAGATATGCTTGGCTGCAGTACAAATATAGTGTCCGACTATTCCTGTTAAGAATAACATTTCCGAATAAATACAGAATGCTTCAGTATATGAAACTACTATCAACTCCAATAATAACAAAACTGAGACCGTCAGGCTTGTTTAGTGAGCATATGTGGCTTTCCACGACCAGGCACTATTCTCCATTGTGGTTAGCCCTAAAGATGGATTGTGTAACCACGTGAAACACAAATCAATAAGATTAATTCCATGAGCCCGCAGTCCCAATGGAGAGCTGTTCTGGCAGGGAGAATGTGTTGGAGGATCAGGGCTACAATATCGTAATCCTATCTCCAACCCGTATTCCCTGCCAGCATGGTTCCCCAACTGGGAGACCAGAATTTCCCCCTAATGTTTCCAATAACATTCTTGTATGAAACAGCAGCTTTTTTTCATAATTGCAAACATTTGTTCTTACCGTTGTTGAACTGACAATCAATGTAGATTTTGGGGGAGGTGCCAAATAAATATATCGTGACTTGATTTTGTGCCTGAATTACATTGCTTCAAATATAATTCTTGTACCTGTAGTATTTTGTTTGTGCACCTCATAAATACATGTATAATGTAGAGGTCTTCAAATCAGAAAAGAAAGAAATGTTGTTCAGCCAATAGAATATTGACCTACATTGCCAAAACAGTAGAAGTCAGAGGAAGTCATGATCAGACTCTATTGCATTCTGGTTAGACCACATCCTGAGTTCTATATCCAGCTCTGGTCACTGCAACACAAGGGAGACACTCAAATTCTGAGGACAGTGCACAGAAAAGCCACGAGGCTCATCCATAACGTTCGCGGTCCGAGATGAGAAAGTTGGGCTTCTCAGCCGAGAAAAGGGGCATCTGAGAGTTGATCTTAGAAAGATATATGAGGAAGTTATGGGAATGGAAAAAATAAGCCCATTATTTTACATTAAATTATGAGTGTAGAACAAGGGGGAACAGGTTCAAAGTAGTAAAAGATAAAATTGGGACTGATGCCATGAAATTCTACTTCACACAAAGAGTGATAAACACATGGAATGGACTCTGCAGTAGAGTAATGGGGGCGAAAACCTTGACACAATTTCAGAAACAATTGGATGCTATTACATAAGAGTTAGGAGCAGAAGTAGGCTATATGGCCCCTTGAGCCTGCGGTTGGGGGGTGGGAAGTTTAGGATCTCTCTTGATGAATGAATTAATATGGGCCGAATGACCTTCCGAATCCATAATTATCCTTTGATTTCTATCAGAATAATTTGTTCTTGACGATAAATACATTTTGGCCTAGAAATTCAACATCGGTAAAAACATGCCGGTGCCACTGCGGGCCAGGTAAATTGGTGCTGGTGGCTAATTAACATTAGCCCAGTACTAAACTTAATGTGTAATGCTGTTTTGGTTGGTGGCGTTAGTACTGGCAGGAGGCCGCAATATAGCATGGCCATTGCGTCATTGCAGCCTTCTCTTAAAGCAAGGCTGTCATTTTAGAAAGGAAAACTGCCTTCTGAAATGAAAAAAATAAAAATCATGTAAAAATATGTAATCTTAGCTCTTAAAGCTGAACTGCCTTTCGCACCTAAAACAATGCTAAAAGTACTTCAGCACTAACAGAAATGGTTCAGCAAGCCAGGGAAGGGGAACCCACAGTCTCACACGCAGCACTCCAGCTTTGTGCAGGGGGTCAACACTGCAAGAGAGGTCCTTTATCCACAGCAGCCAGATTACGTCCAGAAAGAACGGTGTGGGACCAGATCATCGATGCCGTCACTGCCAGTTGTGTCGACCTCACCACCTGGCTCCAGTGCCCAAAGAAGCTTCATGACCTCAGACCAATGGTCAAGGTCAGTGAATGCAACTTCAAAAACCTACCAACTACACCACTAGTCTCGCACACTGCTCAATGCCGAATACCCCCCGCCATCACTTACCTACCAACAATCTGCACTGAACCTGATGTACACCTCCATTCCTAGCTTCACCTCAGCCCCTTGGAGGAGACGGTGCTGGCAGGGGCATGATTGAGCCATTGGCCAGTGGCGGGGCTGAAAGGATACAAGATGCTGGTATCCTCATACGTTAGCCTCCTTCTTGCATGCATCTCTTACTTTCCCGCCCTCCCCTCACCACTACTTCGCCCTTGTTCATTCCTCATTTCATACACCCAAGAAATGCAGCCTGCCCATCCAGTGGTTGGCCAAGAAGAGGGAGAAAAGAGTGTAGAAGAAGAAGAAAAAGAAGAAACACTGTCACTCGATTTCACGCGCCCAGCCACCAGCATCTCAAGGTCGACCAGCAAGGCCATTTGCAGTGTCCCCCACTAAAAGTCATCAGCCTTCCACCAGCTATGCTGCAGCCACTGGGGTAGCACTGCGTGACATCAGTAGGATAGGCAAAGGCACACACAAGACAGTCACTAAGGGAATGCATAAGGATGCTGAGTTGATTTCTTGATGTCATATTGGATGGATACATGTATAAAGTTGGATTGGAAAGTTTGCATTATGGTGGCTTTTATTTAGCATTATGGCCAAGAGAATGCTGAGATGGTCAGTAACAGAGGGAAGGTAAGGTGTGGGACTAATGTTAAAGGGGAATTGGGGTTGTGATCACTGGGACCGCAGACGAGTGATTCCATCCCAGATATCCCGGCCAGAAAGGGGCTGTCTACATTGCATTCTTCCTTCTGCTTCTTCCTCTTCTGTGTCTTCCTCTTCTGCGTCTTCCTTTTACCTCTGCTAGCAGATGTGGTAAATCTGAAATAAAAGCACAATATGCTGGAAATACTCAGCAGGTCAGGCATCATCGTGACCGGAGACATGAACTCTGTTTCTCTCTCCATGGATGCTGCCTTACCTGCTGAATATATCCTGCATGTTCTGTCTTGTCAGAGGCCTTCCTTTACAATCCGAGGACCTGCAAGCATCCAGCAGCACTCCCCACATACTTAAAAAGCTTTTAAGATGTATTGCAAAAAGCCACTACTTCAATAAAATTTTAAAAAACAGTCCAAAAGCTTAAATGCAAACTTACCTAAAAGATGTGTGTGTTCCTTTAAGAAGTGCTGACAACGTCTGTGTCAGTCTGCAGCACGCTTGCTTTTCAGAGTGAGCTTAGGACCCATCACTAAACTCAGCCCTAAGGTCGACGTTCGCAGAGCATGACGTTACATCGGCGTTGCCTGCCGACTGAAGTCACACTCTCCCTATTTGCATCTCCAGGGCTAGCAGCGCTAAGACCCTCATCAAAATGGCGGTCGCCAAGTTCCGCGCCAGAGAAGGGCGTTAAGACTGGTAGCCGCCATTTTTCTGTAGGGTTGCAGCGCTAACTCATGGCGATAAGGTAGGGAATTTCTGGGCCTTTATGTTTATATACTTTCCCCTTTTTACTATCCATTAATGTTGTGTTGTCCATCAAAACACATCGTCATTCCTTCAGCGTCGCTGGGTCCAAATCCTGTAATCCCCTGCCTAATAGCACTGTGGGAGTACCTTCATCAGTGGTTCAAGAAGGCGGCTCACCACCACCTTCTCAAGGGCAATTAGGAATGGGCAATAACACCCACATCCCATGAATGAATACATTTTAAAAGAAACACAGAAACCACGCACACAGTATCTTACAATGCAAGCTCTGTTCGCACACAGTATCTTGCAATGCAAGCTCTGTTTGAAAACATGCTTGAAACATTTGTTTCTTTTTAATTTGATCCAGAGAATCACCTGCAACAGCTTCTCTTCCTGCCTCCGCATCGTTACCTCTGGTGTCGCGCAAGGACCTATCCTTGGTCCCTTCCTATTTCTCATCTACATGCTGCCCCTTGACGATATCATCCGAAAAGTGTCAGTTTCCACGTGTACACTGATGACACCCAGCTCTACCTCACTACCACTTCTCTCAACCCCGTCACGGTCTCTAAATTGTCAGACTGCTTGTCCGACATCCAGTTCTGGATGAGCAGAAATTTTCTCCAATTGAATATTGGGAAGACCGAAGCCATTGTATTCGGTCCCCGCCATAAACTCCGTGCCCTAGCCACTGACTCCATCCCTCTTCCCAATTTCTGTCTGAGGCTGAACCACACTGTTCGCAACCTTGGTGTCATATTTGACCCTGAAATTAGCTTTTGACCACATATTCGCAGCATAACTAAGACTGTCTATTTCCACCGCAGTAACATCGCCCGTCTCCGTCCTTGTCTCAGCTCATCCGCTGCTGAAACCCTCATCCATGCCTTTGTTATCTCTAGACTTGACTATTCCAACTCCCGGCACTCCTGGCTGGCCTGCCACATTCTACCCTACATAAACTAGAGGTGATCCAAAACTCGGCTGCCCATGTCCTAACTCGCACCAAGTTCTGCTCACCCATCACCCCGTGCTCGCTGACCTACATTGGCTTCCGGGTGAGCAACGCCTCGATTTCAAAATCCTTATCATTATTTTCAAATCCCTCCAAAGCCTCGTCTCTCCCTATCTCTGTAATCTCCTCCAACACCACAACCCCCCCAAAATGTCTACGCTCCTCTAATTCTGCCCTCCTGAACATCCCTGATTATAATGGCTCAACCATTGATGGCCGTGCCTTCTGTTGCCTAGGCTCCAAGCTCTGGAACTCCCTCCCTAAACCTCTCTGCCTCTCTTTCCTCCTTCAAGACGCTCCTTAAAACCTATCTCTTTGACCAAGCTTTTGGTCACCTGCACTAATTTCTACTTATGCGGCTCGGTGCCAAATTGTTTTATCTCCTAATACTCCTGTGAAGCGCATTGGGATGTTTCGCTATGTTAAAGGCGTTATATAAATACAGGTTGTTATTGTTGTTTTCTGTTACTGTAGACCTGGAGGAGCAGCCAGCCAACTAGCCAGTGGCTGGAACAAGACAGCAGTACAAGGCCCTCTTACTAAAGTTTGCACGTGCCTGCACAGCTGCATACATGCAGGAGAATGCCATTTGTGAACTTAAGTAGATAAACCTGGGTGAGGTACAATCATGAGGTGAACAGCAGGAACCTATGGTGTGCTGAAGAAGTAGGAACCTACAGGCCAAGTGGACACATGGGTTCCATTAATAAGGTCTTGCACTCCGAGGAAATCAGCACTCTTAAAGTGTGCCATCTCCTCTGCTGGTGACTTTGGATTGGAAAAGGATTGAAAACATTGTCTTGGAAAACAAGGCAGCAGTGCTAGTGGGACACACTTTAAAATTGCCTCTAAAGTTGCTTACTAACAATGAGGAGGAAAGCATACTTTACACAACAGATGTGGACTATTTCAGCAGTAGTTTATGACTAGCATACAAAACTGCAAAAAATTAAGTCCTACATCCAAATATCACAGCCTCTTTATCCAAAACTAAGTGGTTTTATCTTCAACAGACTCTAATTCCTTATTTTGATTCAAAAATTCATCTGTTTTTTTTTTGCTAGTGCCACACTGCCTATTTTTTTGTAGAAACACAGTATTTGCTGGGGAGTTGCTGTCTAACAAAAAGATGTATCACATGTGATGTGGAAACATAACTAATTTCTGTCTGGTTATGAGCTTTTTGTTCGAATGATTAGTTTTATAAACCACTTACCATTATCCATTCCTCAATTAGTAAAATATAGAATCATTCTATAAAAGCTGTAATGATCGTATTGGAAAAACAAATGCAGAAACGTGTCTGTGTATCATTCACTCCTAATTCTTTAGTCTATTAAATCATGACCAAAAGCTATTTTCAATAAATAAAGATGAATTACTAAGAGCAGATTTATCCATAATCCTTTCAAATCTATTCAACTATTCCAGCAATACATCATCATTACCTCCGTTTATTAGAATTTTTTAATGTTGGAATGTTCTGACAATGTAGCTGATGGATTACTATGCCCATTTGTAACCAAGTGAATAAGTAGTGACCAAACCCATGGGAATTCCTTAAGTTCCTGTGCAATCATTGTGGATATTTAAAATCAGAGACTTGGGGCTGGATTTTCGGTTGCCTATAGCCTCAGTTAGTGGCCAGAGGGGGCATTAATGTGAGTGTTAAAGCTCAGCGACCGGGCGCGCAGCTTTTAACGCCTTGATGGAAATTCCATTAGTGGCTCACTGGGGGCGCAAACCATTAGCGCCTAGCTGCTGACAATCAATCCGATCATCCCTATGCAACGCGCACGCACAGGTTGAAAACAAGTGATTTTGAAAACTTTAATGGGTGCATTACTGTGCCGCGCCTTTAAGACTCAGCTTTTCCCGGGATCTGATTTGGAGTTCCGCACATGCACAATGGGTCTGCAAAATGTACCGACCAAAGTTTAGTTATCACCCCCCCAGCTCTGGTGTGCAATGGCTGATTTATTGCCCCTGTCAGCTCTTCGACCACTTCTAACGAATTTCTGGGCAGGAGGCACAAACATTTTCAAGGTGCTAAAAGTACTGCCCAGTCTGAATTAATAACACAACAGAGGCACGATCGAATTTCTCCCCCATAAAATTTAACTCGCCACCTCCATCTGCAATTCACATGATAAGACGAAACATACAATTAAATTCTTCTTGAATGTCAAACACTATTACCATGAGAGTAATGATTTTAAACGTGTTAAATACTTATCCTCACCTATTATAATGGTATAGCTTCCAATGTGTATTGTCAATGAAGACTTGTTACTAAGTATAAGAAGGAAAGAATAATTACTTAAAGCTGCACTTGACAATCATTGTAGTAATGTGTTGTGATTAAGCTTATTACAGCTTCAGAGACATTTACAGACTCCTAATATTGTTTGTTAGTAGAGGCTTTTCACTACTCCCGAGGAATCCAAAACATAAGCATTTTTGCCCTGCTTTAGTTTTCAGTAACTAAGCAACTTTGGAACACGATTCATGCCATTTAACTAAACTGATTCCTTCAAATTCCAAACATTTTTTGAAGACTACATATCACCATGGCTTAAATCTACTATTATAATCCATTAAGCGATTCCTTTATAAACCTTAAATAACTGACATGCCTCTCTAAATGCATGCCCAGTTCAATAATAGCTATTCCATCTTTTGCAAAATACCTATATACAGAACCCGCAGATAACAAAGTTTCTGAACTTTATCTATGGGTTCGATTGCCAATCTCAAAGTCAACCTTGTCTGGAAATATTGATGAAAAGAATTCCATTATGATTTACTGAATGTTGATGGCCTAGATTATGCATTCAGCAGGCAATAATGGGTTCTCACTGACAGTGAACTGTTTCCACCCATTATTTTACGTATTTCACTACTGGTGATGACCAGCAATCTTAAGATATTCAAATCACCCTATCTGGGCAGAAATGCCCCAGTATTGAGGCACTGACCACACTCGATCAGCTCCGCTGGGCAGGCCACATAGTTCGCATGCCAGACACGAGACTCCCAAAGCAAGCGCTCTACTCGGAACTTCTTCACGGCAAACGAGCCAAAGGTGGGCAGCGGAAACGTTACAAGGACACCCTCAAAGCCTCCCTGATAAAGTGCAACATCCCCACTGACACCTGGGAGTCCCTGGCCAAAGACCGCCCTAAGTGGAGGAAGTGCATCCGGGAGGGCGCTGAGCTCCTCGAGTCTTGTCACCGTGAGCATGCAGAAATCAAGCGCAGGCAGCGAAAAGAGCGTGCGGCAAACCAGTCCCACCCACCCCATCCCTCAACGACTATCTGTGCCACCTGTGGCAGAGACTGTGGTTCTCGTATTGGACTGTACAGCCACCTAATAACTCATGTTTAGAGTGGAAGCAAGTCTTCCTCGATTTTGAGGGACTGCCTATGATGATGATGATGGTATAAAGAGAGGGTGGGAAGTGTAACACAAATTGGAAGGAGGGGCCAATAACAGACACTGCTGGATACAGCCCCTCCCCATGACATATGAACATAAGGGTGGAGTCGAGCTTTACCCAGGAGAAGACTGCAGCTGCATCCGTCAGGAAAGAAAAATGGTTTACACAAATTATTGCAGAAATAAAGTCAACAGTTCCTTTGCCAGTGTGTTCTGTTTTAATTTCAACCAGTTTTAATCTCAAAGCTGATTCCCAGATGTTCTAAGTTTTCCATCTCTTCCATTGATTCATCTTTTCCTTTGGCCTCCCACTCCCTTAGCTATTCACATGCTCCTTGTTTGTTTAATGCTTCTTTCCATCACTTGTCTGAGATTGTCTGTTCCATCGTCCAGCAATCATTCCACCGATACTTCCTCTTGATTTTTGTTTTGACTGTTCTCCCTCCCCAATTCTATTAAAACGTTTGCTTCTTTCTTACTTTCTAATACTGAAGACGGGTAGAGGCTAAAATGTCAATTGTTTGATCTCTGCACAGTTGCTGACTGGTCTGAGGATGTGTTTGTAGCTTTTTCTGGTTTTGTTTCAATTCTTCATGTTGGTGTTTCAAACATGAAAAGTTGGGATATTGGCCATTAATCAGCCGGCCTGCACTATGATTATGCTAGAAAATGTACTTTAAACTGGTTACTGACAGGTGAAACTCAATCAAAAAGTGGGCAGTGAGGAGTAACATCTTTTTAATAACATTTCTTTTGATTGTTGCTTACATCACATCTGTCATTTATGCCTCAGCCATTGAGCTGCCAGGCCATTGGTAAACTTAGTTTTTTTTTTGGAAGCTGGGGTAGATTTTCAATACCTGACCATTAAGCATCTCTTGGGCAGTGTGCTGAGCAGAAAGGATCATATGCCAGTAACAACAATAACATATTTATATAGTGCCTTTAATGTAATAAAACATCCCAAGGCACTTCACAGGCACATTATCAAATAAAATTTGACACCGAGCCACATGAGGAGATATTAGGGCAGATGACCAACAGCTTGATCAAAGATAAAGGTTTTAAGGAGCAGCTTAAAAGAGACGAGAGAGGTGGAGAGGCTTAGGGAGGGAATTCAAGGGCCTAGGGCTGAGGCAGCTGACGGCACGGCTGCCAATGGTGGAGCGATTAAAATTGGAAATGCTCAAGAGGGCAGAATTAGAGGAGATCTCGGAGGGTTATTGAGCTGGAGGATGTTACAGAGATAGGAAGGGGAAAAGCCATGGAGGGATTTTGAAATCGAGGCCGGATCGGGAGTCACTGCAGGTCAGTGAGAACAGGTGTGGATGGGTAAACAGGACTTGGTGCAAGTTAGGATACGGGCAGCAGAGTTTTGGATGAGTTCAAGTTTATGGAGGATGGCAGATGGGTGATCGGCCAGGAGAGGATTACAATGCTCAAGTCTACAGGTGACAAAGGAATGGTCCGCACAAAGTGGAAATTTGGAGAGAATGGAAATTTGGTGCAGAAGGGGAAGACAGTGCTGCTTTTAGCCTCCAATATTTATAGTGGTTTGTGTTACAGGTAAATATTTAATGTCATCTGCCTATAACTTAAACTAGATCTAGTAATTAGTTAAAAACAAAACTATAAGCTAAGTTAATTAATTACATAAATACAAAATTAAATAAATAAATAAAACACTTTTTTTATAGGGAGGGCAGTGCAGGTGGTGTGCCACAACTGCAGTATAGAATCATAGAAGTTTACAGCACGGAAGGAGGCCATTTCAGCCCATCGTGTCCACGCCGGCCGACCAAGAGCTATCCAGCCTAATCCCACATTCCAGCTCTTGGTCTGTAGCCCTGTAGGTTACGACACTTCAGGTGCACATCCAAGTATCTTTTAAATGTGGTGATGGTTTCTGCCTCTACCATCCTTTCAGGCAGTGAGTTCCAGACCCCACCACCCTCTGGGTGAAGAAATTTCCACCAAATCTCCTCTATACCTTAACCCAATTACTTTAAATCTATGCCCCCTGGTTGTTGACCCCTCTGCCAAGGGAAACAGGTCCTTCCTATCCACTCATAATTTTATCAGCGTAACTATTTGTACTGCACATTTTTGACATATACGGGTGGAAGGGGGGGGAAATCGGAGGGAAGGGAATGAACTCAGGGAAGACAGATCACTTTCTACCAACCCCTTACAAGGGACATTGTTGGAGTGGATGATATCCAAAAGTCACGACACTGTCACTATTCAAATCATACCCAATAAACCTGTTAACAATCCGTACACAATGCTTGCCCCATCTATGGTGGGATTGGGGGGGGGGGGGGAAAGGATGCACTTGCACTAGGGTAAGGCACTTTGGCTGGGGGATGCATACACTTGGATTGGGGTAAGAACTTTGGCTGGGAGAGGGATGTACTTGGACTGGGGTAAGGCACTTCAGCTGGGGGAGGCATGCACTTGCGCTGGGGAAGGCACTTTGGCTGACCCTTGCTGTCTTCTGGGGAGCTCTGTCCTCTGTTGCTTCAGGAAGTCAAAGTGGATCGAGTTACAATTTGCAGTGTCAGTGAGACCTTGGGTTGGACAGTTCCAGTTACACATTCCTGTGAAACTTCAGGATGTGGCTTATCCTCCAAGGAGACCAACTATAGACAAAGGGTGGAGCATGGTGGCCAGATTTGCAGTACAAATAAGCGCATCCTAATTTTATACACCTCGATCAGGTCTCCCCTCAGCCTCCTCTGTTCCAAAGAAAACAGACCCAGCATCTCCAATCTTTCTTCATAGCCAAAATTCTCCAGTCCAGGCAACATTCTTGTAAATCTGCTCTGCACCCTTTCCAGTGCAATCACATCTTTCTTGTAATGTGGTGACCAGAACTGCATATAGTACTCCAGCTGTGGCCTAACCAGTGTTTTATACAATTCAAGCATAACGTCCTTGCTCTTGTATTACATGTCTCAGCCAATAAAGGCAAGTATTCCATGTGCCTTCTTAACCACCTTATCTACCTGGCCTGCTACCTTCAGGGATCTGTGGACCTGCACTCCTAGGTCCCTGTGCGAGTTTGTGGAGAGCATCGCAAACCCAGACAATTAGGGCTTAAGTAAATGTCTGCAACTCAAGGAACCTCATCACAGAGTTGTTGAGCTGGAGTCCGAGGTGAAGACATTGCAGGACATCAGGGAGGGGGAGAGTTACCTGTATACAGAAACATAGAAAATAGGTGCAGGAGTAGGCCATTCGGCCCTTCGAGCCTGCACCGCCATTCAATGAGTTCATGGCTGAACATGCAACTTCAGTATCCCATTCCTGCTTTCTCGCCATACCTCTTGATCCCCCTAGTAGTAAGGACTACATCTAACTCCTTTTTGAATATATTTAGTGAATTGGCCTCAACAACTTTCTGTGGTAGAGAATTCCACAGGTTCACCATTCTCTGGGTGAAGAAGTTTCTCCTCATCTCGGTCCTAAATGGCTTACCCCTTATCCTTAGACTGGAAACATCCTCAAGGATGATCCAGGAGGCAGTCGCACCCCTTAGGTTAGGTAGTGGTACAGGTCTGGTTAGTGGTCAGGGACATGAAGGTTTGACTGCGACTCAGGCAGGTAAGGGGACCCTAGAGGCAATGCTGGAGAAGCCTCAGCCTTTGCACTTATCCAACAGGCACGAGGTTCTTGCTACCTGTGTGGAGGAGGGCTAAGTCTGCAGGGTAGATGAGTAAACTGACTACGGCACCTTGGTACAGGAGGCTATTTAAGTGGGGGGAGTGAATAGGATTGTTGCCGTGATAGGGGACAGTATAGTCAGGGGAATAGATACTGTTCTCTGCAGATGTGACCGGGAGTTCCAAAAGCTGTGTTGCCTGCCAGGATTAAGGATATCTCCTTGCGGTTGGGAAAGAATTTTGAGTGAGAGGGAGAGGATCCAGTTGTCGTGGTTGGGATCTAAATATTCACAGGTACTTGATGTTTCAAAAAGACAGGCAGAATAGAAAAAGAAGTGAGGTTGTCCTGATAATAAAGGATGACATGAGGACATAGTGAAAAAGGCTATTGGCTCAGAAGATCAGGAAGCAGAATCAGTATGGGTGGAGATAAGAAATAACAAGAGACATAAAACATTGATGGGAGTAGGTTATAGGCCCCCTAACAGTAGCTGTACCATTGGACAGAATTAATCATCAAATAATAGGAGCTTATAACAAAGGTAATGCAATAATTGTGGGGCAAAGGTAATCTGGAGGACAAGTTCATGGAATGCATGCGAAACAGTTTTCTAGAACAATTTTCTGGAACCAACCAGGGAACAGGCTATTTTAGATTGCGTTTTGTGTAAACTCCGAAACTAGAGGATTGAGAGAGCTTGAGAAACCAGCAAAGGATGACCAAAAAATTGATAAAGAGGGAGAAAATAGAATATGAGAGTTAATGGTTAATGAGTAAGAAATATAAAAACAGATTGTAAAAGCTTCTACAAGTGTGTAAAAAGGAAGAGAGTAGTAAAATTAATCATTGGTCGCTTAGAAGCTGAGACCCGAGAAATAGAAAATGGCAGAGGGGTCGAAATTGCTCCTTTGTATAAGGCCTCTGGCCATCTGAAAGTGGCGGCCATGAGGGTCGGTGCAGAATGGCCGCTGAGTCTCCGCGGAGGGTCCGCCATTTTGAAAATTTCCCTTCCTCAGGTTTGGAGCGGTGTAGGGGAGCCCACCGCCCGTTTTTCTGCCACGGCGTGCACGGGCCGACCCCTTACCGACTGACGGCGACCCCTTCGCAAAATTGCCCCTCGGGAAAAGCACCGCCACCGATCGGTGCCCACGACAGCTTTTGCTGGCGATACACTCTCTTTGGCTTGGTGGCACGGCCGCCCTTAAAGGGGAGGTGTCACTGACGACGATGCCATCTTATTTTTTTTGTCGGCCTTCAGCCAGGTCGGGCCGACAATTTATGGCCACGGGTTCGGCCGGGCCACCAACAGACAGCCTGGCACCTCCTCTTGGGTGCCAGGCTGCTGGCCTGGCCAAAACTCTCACTGGTGGCCCAGTGTTTGCCACTAAAGTGGCTGCAGATTTCGCAGCGGCCCTCCCCTTTAACTGAAGGGGAGAGAAGTTGTGAAGCGACAGCGCAATGACATCATCAGTGCACCGCTGATGACGGACAGCGCCGGCTACTCCGCCACACCCACCCCCCCCCCATCCACCACTTCAGCCCCGCTCGTGATGGCTACTCCGCCCCGCCCCCACATGCGCCCCATGATGAGGCCACTTCCGCTCCACTCCAAAAAAGTCCCCAAAGGGCTGAATTTCTATGGTGGTGGGCAATTTCAGCTCCAGAGACTTTAAACAAATATTTTGTATCTGTCTTCAATATAGAATACACAAAAAGCATACCGAAAATAGTGGGGAACCAACGGACTAATGAAGTCATTAATATCAGTAGAGAAAAAGTACTTGAGAAACTAATTGGACTAAAAGCCGACAAATCCCCTGGACCTGTTGGCCTACATCCTAGGGTTCTAAAAGAGGTGGCTGTGGAGACAGTGGATTCATTGGGTTGTGATCTTCCAACATTCCCTGGATTCTAGAACAGTCCCAGTAGATTGGAAGGTAGCAAATGTAACCCCGCTAATCAAGAAAGGAGGGAGAGACAACAGGGAGCTACAGGCCAATTAGCCTGACATCAGTCGTTGGGAAAATGCTGGAATCCATTATTAAGCAAATGGTAACAGGGCACTTAGAAAATCATAATATGATTAGGCAGAGTCAACATAGTTTTATGAAAAGGAAATCATGTTTGACAATTTATTAGAGTTTTTTTGAGGATATAACTAGCAGGCTCGATAAAGAGGGACCAGTGGATTTATATTTGGATTTATATTTGGATTTCCAAAAGGAATTTGATAAGGTGCCACATAAAAGGTTGTTACGTAAGATAAGGGCCCATGGGGTTGGGCCCTTAGCATGGACAGAGGATTGGTTAATGGACAGGAAACAGAGAGCAGGGATAAACGGGTAATTTTCAGGTTGGCAGGCTATAATTGGTGGGGTGCCGCAAGGATCAATGCTTGGCCTCAGCTATTTACAATCTATATTAATGACTTAAGGGAATGAGTATATTGTATCCATGTTTGCTAATGCTAGGTGGGAAAGTAAGCTGTAAGGAGGCCACAGAGAGCCTGCAAAGGGATATAGACAGGTTAAGTGAGCGGGGAATAAGGTGGCAGATGGAATATAATGTGGGGAAATGTGAGGTTATTTCTTGGTAGGAAGAATAGAAAAACAGAATAATTTTTAAATGGTGAGAAACTATTGAATGTTGCTGTTCAAAGAGATTTAGGTGTCCTCGTATAGGAAAAATAGAAAGTTCACATGCAGGCACAGCAAGCAATTAGGAAGGCAAATGGCATGTTGGCCTTTATTGCAAGGGGGTTGGAGTACAAGAGTAAGGAAGTCTTGCTACAATTGTACAGGGCTTTGGTGAGACCACACCTGGAGTACTGTGCAAAGTTTTGTTTTCCTTATCTAAGGAATTATATATTTGCCTTAGAGGCAGTGCAACAAAGATTTACTAGATTGATTCCTGGGATCAGAGGGTTGTCCTATGAGGAGAGATTGAGTAGATTGGGTCTATACTCTGTGGAGTTTAGAAGAATGAGAGGAGATCTCATTGAAACGTATAGTATTCTGGAGAGGATTGACAGAGTAGATGCTAAGAGGTTGTTTCCCCTGGCCAGAGAATTTAAAATATCGTCTCAGGATGAGGGGTCGGCTTTTTAAGACTGAGATGAGGAGGAATTTCTTTACTCAGAGCTTGTGAATCTGTGAAATTCTCTACCCCAAAGGACTGTGGATGCTGAGTCCTTGAGTATATATATTCAAGGTCGAGATAGAATGATTTTTGAACTCTAGGGGAATCAAGGGAATCGGGCGTGAAAGTGGAGTTGAGGTCAAACATCGCCCGTGATCTTATTAAATAGCAGAGCAGGCACGAAGAGCCATATGGTCGATACCTGCTCCTAATAATGTCCTCAGGAAAAAGCAGAAGAGGAGGAAGCTGAAGGAAGGATGCAACCTAGGCAGCCCCTTTTTAGCCGGGATATTCAGAATCGAATCATCTGCATGTGGTAAGCAGTGACCACACCCCAATTCCCCTTTCAACATTTGTTTCACACCTTACCTTCCCTCTGTTACTGATCATCACAGCAACATCTTGGCCACAATGCTGAAATAACAGCCACCGCAAAGCAAACTTTCCAATCCAACTTTATCCACATATGCATCCAATATATCAAGAAATCAACTAAACACCCTTGTGTATTCCCTTAGAGCGTGTCTTGCACATGCCTTTGCCTATCCTACTGATGTCATGCAGTGCTACCCCAGTGGCTGCAGCGTGGCTGCTGGTGGGTGCTGACTTTCAGTGGGGTACACTGCAGATGGCCTTGCTGGACGACCTCGAGGAGCTGGTGGCTGGGAGTGTCAAATCGAGTGACGGTGTTTCTTCTTCTTCACTCTCCTCTCCATCTTCTTGGACAACCACTGGCTGGGCAGGCTGGATGTCTAAGATGAGGAGGCACAAGGGTAGAATTGTGGTGAGGTGGTGGGCGGGAAAGAAAGCACTGCATGCTCACACCATGTACATCAGAAGAGATTGTGGGATGAGGGGAAGTGGGATGTGAGGGGGATAAATTATGAGGGTACCAGCTTCTTGTATTCTTTCAGTCCCACCGTTGGTCAAGGGTTCAGCCATGCCCCTGCAAAGAATGGCCAGAACCATCTCTTCCAAGGGTGTGAGGTGAATCTAGGAATGTGAGGTATACCTCATGTTTGGTAGAGATTGTTGGTAGATGAGTGATAATTGGGGGCGAGGGCGCATGTGCAATGAGTATTGTTTGAGGCTAGTGGCGCAGATGGTAGGAGACAAGTTTTGAAGATTAACTCACTGACCTTGACCACTGTTCTGAGGTCATGATACTTCTTTGGGCACTGGAGCCAGGTCCTGCCTCGGCGATCTATCCCGCATCCTTTTTTTTGGAGGGCCTTGAGACCCCCTGTGGGAACAAGGACCTTGTTTCCACTTTTGATCCCCTGCACAAAGCGGGCATGTTGGGTGTGAGACCCTGGGTGCCCTTTTCCTAACCTGTTGAGCCATTTATGTTACTGCTGAAGCACTTTTACCATTTCTGACATGCAGAAGACAGTTCAGGTTAAGAATTGAAGACTGCCTAGTCTGGAATGATTTTTTTTTTGAGAAGGCAGTTGAGCTCTAAGGGCTAGAGACTACCTATTTTTAAGTGATTTTTATTTTTTTCCAGGGCAGTTCCCCTTTAAGGGCTCAAGACTGCTTTCTAAAATGACAGCCTTGCTTTAAGAAAACACAACTTCAATACAGGGACTACACTGGGCCTCCTGCTGAGCACGCAGCCTGGGGCAGTGTGTTCCTCGCTAGGCTATGTGCTCCAATCATTCAAATCAGCAGGCAACACCAAAATAATGGCACGCTTGCGATGTTTTTATGGGCATGAGCAAATCTTGCCTCACGGAGGCACTGTCCATTTTCAGGGTTTATCGAAATTCTAAGCCTACATTTATCTAAGGTAAATGCCATTTGCCATTGTGTGACCCACTCCTCCAGCACATCTAAATCTTATTGCATTTGATTGCGCTGCTCTACTGTCTTAATACTTGCAGAGATTTTGGTATCATCTACAAACTTACTGACCATACTCCCAACACCACTTCAGGTCATTAATAAAGACAGTGAACAGTTGCAGGCCTAGGACTGATCCCTGTGGGACACCACTAGTAACGTGCCTTCATGCTGAACCACATCTGTTAACTATAACTTTTTGGCTGCAGGATTGAAGCTAATTTCTAATCCAGCATATCAAATTCCTACTAATACTACAAGATTCTATATTGTGAAGTAACCTAGTGTGAGATACTTTATCAAAGGCTTTCTGAAAGTCCAGGTAGACAATATCTATCATAGAAACATAGAAAATAGGTACAGGAGTAGGCCATTCGGCCTTTCGAGCCTGCACCACCATTCAATAAGATCATGGCTGATCATTCATCTCAGTACCCCTTTCCTGCTTTCTCTCCATACCCTTTGATCCCTTTAGCCGTAAGGGCCATATCTGACTCCCTCTTGAATATATCCAATGAACTGGCATCAACAAATTCTGCGGTAGGGAATTCCATAGGTTAACAACTCTCTGAGTGAAGAAGTTTCTCCTCATTTCAGTCCTAAATGGCCTACCCATTATCCTAAGACGATGTCCCCTGGTTCTGGATTCCCGCACCATCGGGAACATTCTTCCTGCATCTAACCTGTCCAGTCCCATCAGAGTTTTATGTGTTTCTATGAGATCCCCTCTCATCCTTCTAATCTCCAGTCGATCCAGTCTTTCCTCATATATCAGTCCTACCATCCCGGGAATCAGTCAGGTGAACCTTCGCTGCACTCCCTCAATAGCAAGAATGTCCTTCCTCAGATTAGGAGACCAAAACTGAACATAATATTCCAGGTAAGGCCTCATCAAGGCCCTGTACAACTGCAATAAGACCTCCCTGCTCTTATACTCAAATCCCCTAGCTATGAAGGCCAACATACCATTTGCCTTCTTCACCGCCTGCTGTACCTGCATGCCAACTTTCAATGACTGATGTACCATGACACCCGGGTCTTGTTGCACCTCCTTTTCCTAATCTGCCGCCATTCAGATAATATTCTGCCTTCGTGTTTTAGCTACCAAAGTGGATAACCTCACATTTATCCACATTATACCACATCTGCCATGTGTTTGCCCACTCACCTAACCTGTCCAAATCTCCCTGCAGCCTCTTAGCATCCTCCTCACAGCTCACACTGCCACCCAACTTAATGTCATCTGCAAACTTGGAGATATTACACTTAATTCCTTCATCTAAATCATTAATGTATATTGTAAATAGCTGGGGTCCCAGCACTGAGCCCTGCGGCACCCCACTAGTCACTGCCTACCATTCTGAAAAGGACCTGTTTATCCCGACTCTCTGCTTCCTGTCTGCCAACCAGCTCTCTATCAACGTCAGTACATTACTCCCAATACCATATGCTTTAATTTTGCACACCAATCTCTTGTGTTGGACCTTGTCAAAAGACTTTTGAAAGTCCAAATACACCACATCCACTGGTTCTCTCATGTCCACTCTACTAGTTACATCCTCAAAAAATACTAGAAGATTTGTCAAGCATGATTTCCCTTTCATAAATCCATGCTGACTTGGACCGATCCTGTCACTGCTTTCCAAATGTGCTGCTATTTCATCTTTAATAATTGATTCCAACATTCTCCCCACTACTGATACCTGGCTAACCGGTCTATAATTACCCGTTTTCTCTCTCCCTCCTTTCTTAAAAAGTGGTGTTACATTAGCTACCCTCCAGTTCATAGGAACTGATCCAGAGTCGATAGGCTGTTGGACAATGATCACCAATGCATCCACTATTTCTAGGGTAACTTCCTTAAGTACTCTGGGATGCAGACTATCAGGCCCCGGGGATTTATCGGCCTTCAATCCCATCAATTTCCCTAACACAATTTCCCACCTAATAAGGATTTCCTTCACTTCCTCCTTCTCACGAGACTCTCGGTCCCCTAGTATTTCCGGAAGGTTATTTGTGTCTTCCTTCATGAAGACAGAACCAAAGTATTTGTTCAACTGGTCCGCCATTTCTTTGTTCCCCATTATAAATTCACCTGAATCTGACTGCAAAGGACCTACGTTTGTCTTCACTAATCTTTTTCTGTTCACATATCTATAGAAGCTTTTGCAGTCAGTTTTTATGTTCCCAGCAAGCTTCCTCTCATACTCTATTTTCCCCCTCCTAATTAAATCCTTTGTCCTCAGGTTTGCTGCTTTTTCTGCCTCTTCCTTGGATTTAACACTATCCTTAATTCCCCTTATTAGCCATGGTTGAGCCACCTTTCCTGTTTTATTTTTACTCCAGACAGGGATGTACAATTCTTGAAGTTCATCCATGTGATCTTTAAATGTTTGCCATTGCCTATCAACCGTCGACCCTTTAAGTATCAATCGTCAGTCTATTCTAGGCAATTCACGTCTCATACCATCGAAGTTACCTTTCCTTAAGTTCAGGACCCTAGTCTCTGAATTAACTGTGTCACTCTCCATCTTAATAAAGAATTCTACCATATTATGGTCACTCTTCCCCAAGGGGCCTCGCACAACAAGATTGCTAATTAGTCCTTTCTCATTTCACATCACCCAGTCTAGGATGGCCAGCCCTTTAGTTGGTTCCTCGATATATTGGTCTAGAAAATCATCCCTAATACACGCCAGGAAATCTTCCTCCACCGCATTGCTACCAGTTTGGTTAGCCCAATCAATATGTAGATTAAAGTCGCCCATGATAACTGTTGTACCTTTATTGCACGCATCCCTAATTTCTTGTTTGATGCTGTCCCCAACCTCACTACTACTGTTTTGTGGTCTGTACACAACTCCCACTCGCGTTTTCTGCCCTTTGGTATTCCGTAGCTCCACCCATACCGATTCCACAACATCCAAGCTAATGTCCTTCCTTACTATTGCGTTAATTTCCTCTTTAACCAGCAACGCCACTCCACCTCGTTTTCCTTTCTGTCTATCCTTCCTAAATGTTGAATACCCCTGGATGTTGAGTTCCCAGCCTTGATCACCCTGGAGCCATGTCTCTGTGATGCCAATTACATCATATCCGTTAACAGCTATCTGCGCAGTTAATTCGTCCACCTTATTATGAATACTCCTCATATTGAGGCACAGAGCCTTCAGGCTTGTCTTTTTAACACACTTTCCCCTTTAGAATTTTGCTGTAATGTGGCCCTTTTTGGTTTTTGCCTTGGGTTTCCCTGCCCTCCACTTTTACTTTTCTTCTTTCTATCTTTTGCTTCTGCCCCCATTCTACTTCCCTCTGTCTCTCTTTATAGGTTCCCATCCCCCTGCCATATTAGTTTAACTCCTCCCCAACAGCACTAGCAAACACTCCCCCTTGGACAGTTGTTCCGGTCCTGCCCAGGTGCAGACCGTCCGGTTTGTACTGGTCCCAGCTCCCCCAGAACCGATTCCAATATCCCAGGAATTTGAATCCCTCCCTTCTGCACCACTCCTCAAGCCACGTATTCATCTGAGCTATCCTGCGATTCCTACTCTGACTAGCACGTGACACTGGTAGCAATCCTGAGATTGTTCATCCACCACCCTATTGACTTCTTCAAAAAACTCAGGCACAACCTATTTTTCCATAAGCCGCGTTTTGTTGCTTTCCCAGTGACCTCTTATGATCCCTTCTAGCATCTTCCCAATAATGGATGTCAGGCTGATAGCCCTGTAGTTCCCTGGCTCTGGTTATTTCCCCCTTTTTTTGAAAATAATTACTACACAAGTTAGCTTCCAATCTAAGGGAACGATCCCTGACTCTATTGAACTATTAAAGATACAGGCAAGGGGTTTATAGAGCACCTGTCCCATCTCTTTAATCACCCTTGGATGAATATTATATGGACCTGGAGTCCAATCAATCTTGAGCTTTCCTAAACTATCCAAGATGACATTACTATCTGTTTTAAAATGAATAATGGTATTCAATATGGAGCACCCCTCAACTGGAAGATAAGCATCATCTACAGGAGTATAGACTTAGCAGCTCTGCCATAAGCTGAAAATTAGTTTGAATGTGCCCTACAGTATCCTTTAGTGGCCGTATACGATCCTAAATGGTCTGACATCTGACATAGCTAAATAAGCTTTTGCTATTACTGCCACAATTGAACACCATCTTCTTTTCCAGAGATCTCTTGGTTACCCTTATGGTTGCTTTTTGTCCCTCAATTGCATGCAATATTTAACCCTGTTCTCCTGCGAGTTAAATTCCTTAAGTATGTAGAATGCCTTCTGTTTCAATCTGATTTGCACATTTCTTCTCATCCATAATAGTCTTGTTTTTCCTGATGAATTCCAACTCCTTTGGGATTCCATTAGCCTTCTTGATTACTTTTGATACCTGTGCACTAGCTTTTAGTCATTTCTGTACATGGACACCCAAATCCCTTTGCTCCTCCACAGCTATTAGCCTCTCATGATTAAGAAAATATTCTGATTTCTCTTTCTCAGATCCAAAATGGGTGACCTCACACTTTCCCACATTGAACTCCATCTGCCATAGTTTTGCCCACTTGCTTAATCTATGTGCCAAAGCACTTTACAGCCAATAAAGTACTTTTGAAGTACTTTTGTAATATAGGAAATGTGGCAGCCAATTTATACACAGCAAGGTCCTATAAACAGCATATTTGATCATGACCAGATAAATCTGTTTTAGTGATATCGGTTGAGGAATAAAAATTGGCCAAGACATCAGGGAGAACTTCCCTGCTCTTCATTGAAACCCCAGTGCCATGGGATCTTTTATATCCACCTGAAAGGGCAGACAGGGCCCTTGGTTTAATGTCTCATCTGAAAGATGGCACCTCTGACAGAGCCAGCCTGAATGTTGTGCTCAAGTCTCTGGAGTAGAACTTGAACCCACAACCTTCTAACTCAGAGGCAAGAGTGCTACCACTGAGCCACAGCTGACACCCAAGATTGGCTAAAGGTAACTTTAGGGCTAATATCAGGAAATCCATCTTCAATCGGAGAGTTTTCAATTCAAGGAATGGAGTTCCTCGTAGAGGAGTAGCAAAATCCCTGGAATCATTTAAGAAACAACTGCCATGGAGGAACTGTAGGGTGTTGCTGAATGGGTGAACTAATATGGGCTGAGTAGTCTTCATCTACAATTATCTTAAGCATTTTCTTAATGCTCACATTTTACATAGGAAGTTTAAACTTGGAGAAACAACAGGGCCAAAATTGCCCCTTTCCTTAAGGCCTGTTACCACCACAAATCGGCGACCACGCTGAAGAATGGAGTGGCCGCCAACTTTTGGTGGAATGGACGCTGCAAGCCCAATTGCCCTCCCGTGTTTTCCCGGCGGTGTCCCGATCCCCCCCTTACCGCTCCGCTGCTGCCGATAGGTGTTAAGCACATCATCATAGTGCACACCGCTGATCTAAGCCCCCGACGACGACATTTCCACCCGGCGGTGCCAAAACAAGCTTTTTCCTGGTGGTCCACTCAAAGGGGAGGGGACACTGCTGCTGCTGCCATGTTTTTTTTTTGTCGGCCAACTGCCATGTGGGGCCGACAATTATGCCCCCGGGTTTGGCCGGGCCATCAACAGGCAGCCTGTTTTGGATGCCAGGCCGCTAGCCCGGCCGAAACACTCCCTGGTGGCCCAGTGGCCCAAAGTTTAAATATCGCAGAGGCTCTCCCCTTTAAGTGGAGGGGAGAGCTGTGGTGATGCAACGCCGTGATGACATCATTGCAACGGTGACTCTGCACCACCCCCAACTTTCGCCCTTCAGTTGCTGTTACCGCCGTGTCTTTGCCCCTCAAGGTGTAATCATCGCCCCTATTTACACCGACTTCTGGATGAAAACAAAAAAAAAGAGTCACAAAAGAGTCAACCTGAACCGCAGCTGCAGTAAAAACCATCAAAGCTGGGTGGGAGCGCCCCGTTTAATGCGGGGGGCAATTTCTACCCCAACGAGTTTACATCTCCCACATCATGCACTAACAATCAAAAAACTGTGATAAATTGAAGCATTCGCTAGTATTGGCAATGCTGTTATTAGAAGTACTCAGCTCCATATATTTGTAAAGAGCAATTGCAGAGCCCGAGAGCAGATCCCTCCACAAAACAACTAAACACTATCCCCTTACCAGACAGAATTATTTTCATGTAAATGTACTTCCCTTCGACAGCCAAACCAGTTTTTAGCCCAAACGAAAAGTAAAATACTGCAGAGGAATGCTACAGAGGCAGGTCAGGCAGCATCTGCTGAGAATGGAAAAAGGTTAGGCTTATGTTTCAGGTCTTGTGATCCTTTGTCAGTTGCTGACCTTCTGAGTGTTTCCAGCATTTTCTGCTTTCATTTCTGTTATATATGTAAACCTGTAAATACCTTGTTTAACCACCAGAGGGTGCATCCCCTGGAGTCCCAAGGGATGTAACTGTACATAAGGAGGCCTCACAGGCTGGAGAGGCATTCTGGAGACCTGAATAAAGGACTACGGTCACACGTTACTTTGAGCACACAGTATCTGGTCAGATTCTTTATGCAAGACATAACAACTGGCGATGAGATACAGATAATGAACCCCACCGAAACTATGCAGAGAACCGTGGGCATCCTGGAGAAATTTTCGGAGGGAGCTGATTGGGAAACCTTCGTGCAGCGACTCGACCAATACTTCGTGGCCAACGAGCTGGAAGGAGAAGCAAACGCTGCCAAATGAAGGGCGATCCTCCTCATCGTTTGCGGGGCACCAATGTATGGCCTCATGAAAAATCTGCTTGCTCCAGCGAAACCCACAGAGAAGTCGTATGATGATTTGTGCACACTGGTCCAGAGCATCTAAACCTGAAGCGTTCTGATGGCAAGGTACCGGTTCTACACGTACAAGAGGTCTGAAGACCAGGAAGTGGCGAGCTACATGGCCGATCTAAGGCGCCTTGCAGGATATTGTGAATTTGAAGGACATTTGGAGCACATGCTCAGGGACTTCTTTGTACTTGGCATTAGCCATGAAGTAATACTTCACAAACTTTTGACTGTTGACACCCCAACCTTGAGTAAAGTCATAGCGATAGCCCAGGCATTCATCGCCACCAGTGACAATACCAAACAAATCTCTCAGCACACGAGTGCTGTTGCAAGTACTGTGAAAAAATTAATGTTTGAATCGTAAGGTACAGGGCAGGACTCACATGCCTACAGCTGCACGTCCGCAGATGACTCAGAGTCCACGATCAAGAGTGATGAATGCAAGGCCATTAACACCTTGTTGGTGCTGCAGAGCTGATCATTGCTTCCATTCATGCCACTTCAAAGGATACGTTTGCAAGGGCTGTGAAACAATGGGACACCTCCAACGTATGTGCAGGTGAGCTGCAAACCCTGCTAATCCTGCAAACCACCATGTTGCAGAGGAGGACAGATCCACGGGGGATCACGACGAACCAGAGCTTCAGACTGAGGAGGCAGAGGTATATGGGATGCACACATTTACCACAAAGTGTCTCCCGATAATGCTGAAGGTTGAATTAAATGGACTCCTGGTGTCCATAGAGCTGGACACGGGCACGAGCCAGTCCATAATGAGCAAAAAGACTTTCGATAAATTGTGGTGCAGCAAGGCCTCGAGGCCAGTCTTGACTCCCATTCGTACTAAACTGAGAACGTACACCAAGGAATTGATCCCCGTAATCGGCAGTGCTACCGTAAAGGTCTCCTTCGATGGAGCGGTGCACAATTTACCACTCTGGGTGGTACCAGGCAATGGCCCCACGCTGTTCGGCAGGAGCTGGCTGGGAAAGATACGCTGGAACTGGGATGACGCCCGAGCGCTCTCGTCCGTCGACGACACTTCATGTGCCCAGGTCTTAAACAAGTTCCCCTCGCTGTTCGAACCGGGTATTCAAGGAGCAAAAGTGCAGATCCATTTGATTCCGGGGGCGCAACCCATCCATCGCAAGGCATGAGCGGTACCGTACATGATGAAAGAGAGGTTGGAGATCGAACTGGACCGGCTGCAAGGAGATGGCATCATTTCACCAATCGAATTCAACGGGTGGGCCAGTCCGATTGTTCCAGTCCTCAAGGAAGACAGCGTTGTCAGAATCTGTGGTGATTACAAAGTAACTATCAATCGTTTCTCCCTGCAGGATCAATACCCGCTACCAAAGGCAGGGACCTATTTGCGACACTGGTGGGAGGAAAAACGTTCACGAAGCTGGACTTGACCTCAGCCTACATGATGCAGGAGCTGGAGGAATCATCAAAGGGCCTCACCTGCATCAACACGCATAAAGATCTCTTCATTTACAACAGATGCCCGTTTGTGATTCGATCAGCCGCGGCAATATTCCAGAGGAACATGGAACGGCTTGCTGAAGTCGGCCCCGCGCACCATGGTCTTTCATGACGACATCTTGGTTACAGGTCAGAATACAGTTGAGCACCTGCAGAACCTGGAGGAGATTCTTAGTCGACTTAATCGTGTGGGGCTCAGGTTAAAACGCTCGAAATGCGTTTTCCTGGCGCCTGAAGTGGAGTTCCTGAAGAGAAGAATTGCGGCGGACGGCATCAGGTCCACCGATTCGAAGATCGAGGAACCAAGAACACACCGAGACCACAGAACGTGATGGAGCTGCGGTCGTTCCTAGGACTCCTGAACTACTTTGGTAACATCTTACCGGGTCTTAGCACAATGTGAGAACCACTGCATTTTTTACTGCGTAAAGGAGATGAATGGGTATGGGGTAAAAGCCAAGAAAATGCCTTTGAGAAAGCTAGGAAACTGTTAGGCTCAAACAAATTGTTTGTGGTGTATGATCCATTTAAGCTCAGATGAATACGTAGCTTGAGGAGTGGTACACAAGGGAGGGATTCAAATTCCTGGGACATTGGAACCGGTTCTGGGGGAGGTGGGACCAGTACAAACCGGACGGTCTGCACCTGGGCAGGACCGGAACCAATGTCCTAGGGGTAGTGTTTGCTAGTGCTGTTGGGGAGGGGTTAAATTAATATGGCAGGGGGATAGGAACCTATGCAGGAAGACAGAGGGAAGTAGAATGGGGGCAGAAACAAAAGATAGAAAGAAGAAAAGTAAAAGTGGAGGGCAGAGAAACCTAAGGCAAATAGCAAAAAGGGCCACATTACACCAAAATTCTAAAAGGGCAAAGTGTGTTAGAAAGACAAGCCTGAAGGCTCTGTGCCTCAATGCGAAGAGTATTCGGAATAAGGTGGACAAATTAACTGCGCAGATAGCAGTTCACAGTTATGATGTAATTGGCATCACAGAGACATGGCTCCAGGGTGACCAAGGCTGGGAACTCAACATCCTGGGATATTCAACATTTAGGAAGGATAGACTGAAAGGAAAAGGAGGCAGGGTGGCATTGCTGGTTAAAGAGGAAATTAATGCAATAGTAAGAAAGGACATTAGCTTGGATGATGTGGAATCGGTATGGGTGGAGCTACGGAATACCAAGCGGCAGAAAACGATAGTGGGAGTTGTGTACAGACCACCAAACAGTAGTAGTAAGGTTGGGACAGCATCAAACAAGAAATTAGGGATGCATGCAATAAAGATACACCAATTATCATGGGTGACTTTAATCTTCATATTGATTAGGCTAACCAAACTGGTAGCAATGCGGTGGAGGAGGATTTCCAGGAGTGTATTAGGGATGGTTTTCTAGACCAATATGTCATGGAACCAACTAGGGAGCTGGCCATCCTAGACTGGGTGATGAGTAATGAGAAAGGACTAATTAGCAATCATGTTGTGCGAGGCCCCTTGGGGAAGAGTGACCATAACACGGTAGAATTCTTTATTAAGTTGGAGAGTGACACAGTTAATTCGGAAACTAGGGTCTGGAACTTAAGGAAAGGTAACTTCAACCATATGAGGCGTGAATTAGCTAGAATAGACTGGCAAAGGATACTTAATGGGTTGATGGTGGATAAGCAATGTCAAATATTTAAAGAGCACATGGATGAACTTCAGCAATTGTACATCCCTGTCTGGAGTAAAAATAAAACGGGGAAGGTGGCTCAACCATGGCTAACAAGGGAAATTAAGGATAGTGTTAAATCAAAGGAAGAGGCATATAAATTGGCCAGAAAAAGCAACAAACCTGAGGACTGGGAGAAATTTAGAATTCAGCAGAGGAGGACTAAGGGTTTAATTAAGAGGGGTAAAATAGAGTACGAGAAGAAGCTTGCCGGGAACATAAAAACTGACTGCAAAAGCTTCTATAGATATGTGAAGAGAAAAAGATTAGTGAAGACAAACGTAGGTTCCTGCAGTCAGATTCAGATGAATTTCTAATGGGGAACAAAGAAATGGCAGACCAATTGAACAAATACTTCGGTTCTGTCTTCACTAAGGAAGACACAAATAACCTTCTGGAAGTACTAGGGGACCGAGTGTCTAGTGAGGAGGAGGAACTGAAGGATATTCTTATTAGGCGGGAAATTGTGTTAGGGAAATTGATGGGATTGAAGGCCGATAAATCCCTGCGGCCTGATAGTCTGCATCACAGAGTACTTAAGGAAGTGGCCCTAGAAATAGTGGATGCATTGGTGATCATTGTCCAATAGTCTATCGACTCTGGATCAGTTCCTATGGACTGGAGGATAGCTAATGTAACACCACTTTTTAAAAAGGGAGGGAGAGAGAAAACGGGTAATTATAGACCAGTTAGCCTGACATCAGTAGTGGGGAAAATGTTAGAATCAATTATTAAGGACGAAATAGCAGCGCATTTGGAAAGCAATGACAGGATCGGTCCAAGTCAGCATGGATTTTTGAAGGGGAAATCATGCTTGACAAATCTTCTGGAATTTTTTGAGGATTTAACTGATAGAGTGGACAAGGGAGAACCAGTGGATGTGGAATATTTGGACTTTCAAAAGGCTTTTGACAAGGTCCCACACAAGAGATTGGTGTGCAAAATCAAGGCACATGGTATTGGGGGTTGGAAGACAGGAAGCAGAGAGTCGGGATAAACGGGTCCTTTTCAAAATGGCAGGATGTGACTAGTAGAGTGCCGCAAGACTCAGTGCTGGGACCTCAGCTCTTTACAATATAAATCAATGATTTGGATGAAGGAATTGAGTGTAATATCTCCAAGTTTGCAGATTACACTAAACTGGGTGGCGGTGTGAGCTGTGAGGGGGATGCTAAAAGGCTGCGGGGTGACTTGGACAGGTTAGGTGAGTGGGAAAATGCATGGCAGATGCAGTATAATATGGATAAATGTGAGGTTATCCACTTTGGGGGCAAAAACGCGAATGCAGAATATTATCTGAATGGCAGCAGATTAGGAAAAGGGAAGGTGCAATGAGACCTAGGTGTCATGGTACATCAGTCATTGAAAGTTGGTATAAGGTACAGCAGGCGGTGAAGGCGGCAAAATGGTATGTTGACCTTCATAGCTAGGGGATTTGAGTATAGGAGCAGGGAAGTCTTACTGCAGTTGTACAGGGCCTTGGTAAGGCCTCACCTGGAATATTGTGTTTAGTTTTGGTCTCCTAATCTGAGGAAGGACATTCTTGCTATTGAGGGAGGGCAGCGAAGGTTCACCAGACTGATTCCCGGGATGGCAGGAATGACATATGAGGAGAGACTGGATCAACTGGACCTTAATACATTGGAGTTTAGAAGGATGAGAAGGGATCTCATAGAAATATGTAAGATTCTGACGGGACAAGACAGGTTAGATACAGGTAAAATGTTCCCGATGTTGGCGAAGTGCAGAACCAGGGGACACAGTCTTAGGATAAAGGGTAGGCCATTTAGGACTGAGATAAGGAGAAACTTCTTCACTCAGAGAGTTGTTAATCTGTGGAATTCCCTGTCGCACAGTTGTTGATGCCAGTTCATTGGATATATTCAAGAGGGAGTTAGATATGGCCCTTACGGCTAAGGAGATCAAAGGGTATGGAGAGAAAGCAGGAAAGGGGTACTGAGGGAAAGATCAGCCATGATCTTATTGAATGGTGGTGCAGGCTCGAAGGACCGAATGGCCTACTCCTGCACCTATTTTCTATGTTTCATCGTCATACGATGTCGGGTGTGTATTGAACAAGCTAATGAAGCTGGGAAATTTCAACCGGTTGCCTATGCATCCATAAGTCTGTCTGAGGCTGAGAGGGTCTACAGCATGATCTAAATAGAAGCATTAGTGTGTGTTTATGGGGTAAAGAAAATGCATCAATATCTGTTTGGGCTCAAATTTGAATTGGAAACCGACCATAAGCCACTTATATCCCTCTTCTCTGAAAGTAAGGGGATAAATACGAATGCATCGGGAGCTCACGTTGTCCGCATACAATTACGCCATCCGCCACAGGCCAGGCACTGAAAACTGTGCCGATGCTCTCAGTAGGCTGCCATTGCCCACCACAGGGGTGGAGATGGTACAGCCCACAGATTTAGTTATGGTAATGGAAGCATTCGAGAGTGAGCAATCATCTGTTACCGCCAGATAGATTAGAACCTGGACGAGCCAGGACCCCTTACTGTCCCTAGTAAAAAACTGTGTGCTCCACAGGAGTTGGTCTAGTGTCCCGTTAGAGATGCAGGAAGAAATAAAGCCGTACCAGCGGTGCAGAGATGAAATGTCCATACAGGCAGACTGCTTCCTATGGGGTAATCGGGTAGTGGTCCCAAAAAAGGGCAGGGACACTTTTATTAGTGACCTTCACAGCACCCATCCAGGCATTGTAATGATGAAAGCGATAGCCAGATCCCACATGTGGTGGCCCGGTATCGATGCAGACTTAAGAGTCCTGCGTGCACAAATATAACACATGTTCTCAGTTAAGCAATGCACCCAGGGAGACGCCACTAAGTTTATGGTCCTGGTCCTCCAAACCGTGGTCCACGGTCCATGCCGACTACGCAGGCTCATTCTTGGGAAAAATGTTCCTTCTGGTTGTAGATGCGTACTCCAAATGGATTGAATGTGAGATAATGTCAGCAAGCACATCCGCTGCCACCATTGAAAGCCTACAGGCCATGTTTGCCATGCACGGCCTGCCTGATGTCCTTGTGAGTGACAATGGGCCGTGCTTCACCATGCCGAGTTCAAAGAGTTCATGACCCGCAATGGAATCAAACATATCACTTCTGCCCTGTTCAAACCAGCGTCCAATTGTCAGGCAGAGCGAGCAGTGCAAACAATCAAGCAGAGCTTGAAGAGGGTAACTGAAAGCTCACTGCAGACTCGCCTATCCCGAGTCCTACTTAGTTACTACAGAAGACCCCACTCGCTCACTGGGTTTCATGAACTGCTCATGAAAAGGGCACTTAAGACAAGGCTCTCGTTAGTGCACCCTGATCTACACGAACAGGTAGAGAGCAGGCGGCTTCAACAGAATACATATCATGATCGCGCAAATGTGTCACGTGAAATTGAGATTAATGATCCTGTATTTGTGTTAAACTATGGACAAGGTCCCAAGGGGCTTTCCGGCACTGTCGTGACCAAAGAGGGGAGTAGAGTGTTTCAGGTCAAACTTTCAAATGGACTCACCTGCAGAAAACACTTGGACCAAACCAAACTCAGATTCACAGACTATCCAGAACAACCCACAATAGATTTTACCTTTTTCGACCCTCCAACACACACACAGACAGGTGGCAACCGGCCCAGCGGTTGACCACGAAACAGAACCCATCACCTGCTGCAGCCCAGCGAGGGCCCAACAAACGACTCACCAAAACCAGCATTTGCACCGAGACGATCAACCAGAGAAAGGAAGGCCCCAGATCGACTCACATTGTAAATAGTTACACTATTGACTTTGGGGGGCGGGGGAGTGTTGTTATATATGTAAACGTGTAAATACACTGTTTAACCACCAGAGGGCTCATCCCCTGGAGTTCCAAGAAATCCCACTATCCCTTGGGAGCACCAGCACATAAGGAGGCCTGACAGGCTGGAGAGGCACTCTGGAGTCCTGAATAAAGGACTGCGGTCACATGTTACTTTGAGCTCACGGTATCTGGTCAGATTCTTTATGCAAGACATAACAATTTCAGTTTTCAATCTTGTTCACTAACACATAAGGGACTATTTTCTGAATGTGTGTTCCTGGTACAGAACTTTACCCATTGGAACAAGTCTATTGTGAAATCGTGGGCAGAAAATTGTGGGGAATGCACTTGCAATTTTCCAATTTATACGAGTGAGCAAGCTTCAAATGAGAAGTCTGCATTTGGGAAATCGACAGTACAGTGTAGCTTGGCTTAGTCACCACTCTTGTCACGAGGATGAGAGCAGATAATCTAGACTGACTCAAAAGCAAAACAGTGCAGATGCTGGACATCTGAAATAAAAAGATAAAATGTTGGAAACACTCAGCAGGTCAGGCAGCATCTGTGGAGAGAGAAACAGGTTTGATCTGTTGAGTGCTTCCAGTATTTTCTATTTTTAATCTAGACTGACAACTCCCCACAACTTGCTAACTGCGTTACTTGTTTTTTGTATTTTTCTTGCTGGCACATAGGTTCTCATGACTCTTTGTGACAACTGCATAAATTTTCTGGTCCGTGCACAACTATTGCCAGCAATAGGTTTCCCAATGAGAATTCTCCTATCTAGAAGAACAGGAGGAGCAATGAAGGAATGACAGGCAAGCAAGGCTCAAAAGAGCCCTGTGCTCATCCACCAGTATCCATACATCTACCAGTATCCACACACCATATCTGCAGGGAAAGATGAACATACCTCCCTTTGCAGACCATTAGTGTAGGTAGAGGCTCTAAAAGCTGGGACAAGAGATCCAAGAGCATTCTAACATGTGAATGCCTGACTTACGGTAATGATGTATGCTTCCTCACAATCACAGTATGTCATGCTTTCAGTGTCAATGCATGAAAGGCATACCAGAGTGATCAAAAGGCAGTGTGCCTGATTTACCACATCTACCAACATGCAACAAATCATAACTGTAAGCCCTGGCATAACTACCAGGCAATAACCTCAGGAACTGTCTTCACAAGGTTCAGGTCATCAGAAAGTGAATTGTCAGAGTAGTATCAATCACTGCAAAGACACCTGAGCTGCCATGCTGATCCAGTGGAAATGTGACTAGTTCACTCATCCTGCTGACACTCTAAGATTGCAAACTATTGCAAGTTTGAGCTGAACTTTGGCGGTTTTGTTCTGCAGTGGGCCCACACGCACGAATCAAGTGAGAGCCACAGTCAGTTGTAGCCTGAAACTTAGCTGCTCCGCTTTGCAGGTTTGCCACAGTGTTGACATATGGTGATGGTGCCATGAAGCGGCACAGAGGGAAACTTGCCTCATAAATAACTCATTCAACATCACCTCCACTTCAGCAGCAATCAAACAGGGTGATGGGCTGCTCTGTTGCTTGCCTGCAGTCACAAGTCTTTGTCCATTACTTCTTAGTCCCCTCTCTCTTTAGACTTGGCAAGGGTTGCTAACAGAAAGAAAGAACTTGTATTTATATGGTGCCTCTCACAATCTCAGGATGTCCCAAAGTGCTTTACAACCAATGAAGTACTTTTAAAGTGTAGTCACTATTGTAATGCAGAGAAACACGCCAGCCAATTTGCACACAGCAAGGATCCGCAAACAGTAATGAGATAATGACCACCTAATCTGTTTTAGTGACGATGATTGATGGAAACATATTGGTCAGTACACCAGGAGAACTTCCCTGCTCTTCTTTGAATAGTGCCATGGAACCATCCATGTCCACACTGGAGGGCAGACTGGGCCTCAGACTGTCTCAGCCAACTGGCAGCACCTCTGACAGCGCAGCACTCCCTCAGTACTGTACTGAAATGCCAGCCTAGATTACAGGCTCATGTTAATGGGGAGCGGGTAGGAAAGTGGAATTGAGGCCAAGATCAGATCAGCCATGATCTTATTGAATGGCGGCGCAGGCTCGAGGGGCCTGCTTCTTATGTCTCTGGATTGGGACTTGAACCCACAACCTTCTGATTCATAGGCGAGAGCGCTACCACTGAGCCATGGGTTGAAATGCCTTCTGAGCCATTCAGAATTTTTGTTCCCCTATTCTGACATTCCATTTAATTGCCCCAATGCCTTTACATTTCATTTATTTGCAGTTTTATTGATCCGACCAGTGGTGCGCTCATTACACGCATCCAAATCTGAATCTGGGCCACTGTTAATGGGATGACCATGGGAAACTGGGTGCAATTTGCACATTTCCATACGCGTCAATGCAAAATCCGTTTCAAACCATTCTGGGTGTAAACTTCACACATATTGGAAAATATAGGCTAGTGAGTTTTTGTACATCACAAACATCACACTGGAAAAAAAAACCCAGCACTAATCATTTCTAATATGTTTGCAGTCTATCACTTGTACAAACACCGAAACAGACATTGTCTCTTTAATATTAATTCTGATTTCTTTCTTGATTGATTCAGGATATTTTTACCATGCGTTTTGTTGCCAAGGGATTGTTTACACATTTCCAAGGCAGCCTTAGCTTTCAATGCTCATGCTGTTTTGACTCATGAATCTTGTGATGTTTAGTTGCTGGGCTTTCGCAATGTGCTGTGGTATTGGCAAGGACAAGTGCTTTTTTTATTACCTCTTATCAGTCCCCTGACAATATTCACCATCTCTGCAACATTACTAGAGCCCCAGGGACAGCAGTCCCTACCATCATTACATGTAAGCATTCTCAACCCATTTCCTCGTGCGTGTGGGCCCACTGCAGAACAAAACTGCCAATGTTCAGCACAAACTTACAATAGTTTACAATCTTAGGATGAGTGAACGAGTCGCATTTCCACTCATCATCATCATAGGCAGTCCCTTGGAATCGAGGAAGACTTGCTTCCACTCTTAACATGAGTTCTTAGGTAGCTGAACAGTCCAATACGAGAACCACAGATTCTGTCAAAGCTGGAACAGATAGTCGTTGAGGGAAGGGGTGGGTGGGACTGGTTTGCTGCACGCTCTTTCTGCTGCCTGCGCTTGTTCTCCGCATGTTCTCGGTGTGCTTAGTGCCCTCCCAGATGCACTTTTTCCACTTAGGGCGGTCTCTGGCCAGGGACTCCCAGGTGTCAGTGGGGATGTTGCACTTTATCAGGGAGGCTTTGAGAGTGTCCTTGTAACATTTCCTCTGCCCACCTTTGGCTCGTTTGCCATGCAAGTAGAGCGCTTGCTTTGGGAGTCTTGTGTCTGACATGCGAACAATGTGGCCTGCCCAGCAGAGCTGATCAAGTGTGGTCAGTGCTTCAATGCTGGGGATGTTGGCCTGGCCAAAGACGTTGATGTTGGTGCGTCTGTCCTCCCGGGGGATTTGTAGGATCTTGCGGATTCTGTAGTGGTTGAAGGGGGAGGGGGGGGTTGGGGAGGGGGCTGGAGGGCGGGCTGAGAAGAGTGAGCTTTAGTCTAGGTCTGGCCATATCACAGTTGACACCGGAAAGCAAAAAGTGGGAAAATTATCTATTTCTCACCTCTCATCTTGAGTAGCAAAATTTACCAAAATATATAAATTAGAAATTTAGAAATTCAAAAGTCACTGCTAAATAAATATTGTTATAAGGGATTTTGATGAAATAAGTAGGGAGGAACTGTTTCCACTGGCAGGAGGGTCAGTAACCAGAGGACACAGATTTAAGATAATTTGCAAAAAAAATGCAGGGTAGAGATTGGGAGATTTTTTTTTTACACTGACCATGTCAGCGAGGCGATGATCAGCGCGATGTGGATGTGCCATGTTGCAACGTCCCTCCCCTTCACTTAAAGGGGAGGGATGCTGCGAGGCTGACATGGAGCCCACTAGGCTAGCAGTGAGGGGTTTGGCCAGGCCAGCGGCCTGGCACCCAAGAGGGGGTGCTGGGCTGCCTGTTGGTGGCCTGGTCGAACCAACAGCCACCATTGTCGAGCCGACTCAAGAGTCAGCCGACAATTAAAGCAAAATGGCGGCCGCGCAGTGCGCCCTCCCCTTTAAGGGCGACTGCACCGCCCAGCTACTCGCAGCTTTTCGTCATGTGAAGCTGTCGAGGGCACCAACCAGCGGTGGCCACGCTCACACAGGGCAATTTCCCCCGCAGGGCGGTAAGGGGTCGCCGTAGAGCGGAAACACGGGGCATAGCGGAAACCCGTTCCCACTGTCCTCGACTCGGGAACAATTACGAATGTGTCAGCCCCACCGCCTTCCCCTGAATGGAAAGGCCTTCCCACCCCATGAGGCGGTACTGGACCTTAAAGGGGGCAATTTCCTCCCCGTAGTCTTTAGCCCTTAGAGCGCAATTGCCTTCTGAAAATAAAATCATTAAAAATAATTCTGAAATAGCAGTCTTCAGCTCTTAAAGCTGAACTGCTTTCAACTTCCTGCCCCTTTAAAAACTTTTAACATCTATTGCAACAAGCCACTGCTTCAACAAAATATTCAAAAGCTTAAATCCAAACTTAACTGAAAGATGTGTGTGTGTGTCCCTTTAAGAAGTGCTGACAGCATATCTGCAGGGCTGCTTCACGTACATTTTTCTGTGCGAACTGAGGACCCGGCGTTAAGGCATACGAAAACATCCAAGTTGGCAGCCCCGTCAAGTCAGGCGTTGCGATCTGCTACTTTACATTTCAGGGGCCAGCGCTGTCAACTGCAGCAAAACGTCCCTTACCAAAATGGCGGCCGCCATGTCCCGCACCGGAAACAGCTGGAAGCGAGGCAGCCACATTTTTTTTCCCAGAGGACCAGCATTAACGGCCGGTGCTCAGGTACGGAATTTCTGGGCCATTCAGCTACTGGTGAAAGGGTAGAAGAAATACTTGTGTTTATGTAGCATTTTATGTTGTCATAAGGTTTTAAAGAACATTGCACAGTGAATATGAAGCAAAGTAACTGTTCTTAAGTGGGCAAACACAGCAGCTGTTCTGCACTCTTGTGCCTCAAACAGAAATAAGCTGAAACAGCAGGTAATGTTTACATTTGTGATATTGGTTTAGGTAGGACTATTGGTCAGGTCACCAGGACTGACTGCTCTTGAATCATATCTTAAAATGTTTAACATCCACCTGAACAAGTAGAAGCTCTCGGTTTAACAGCTCATCTATCATCGGAACATAGGAACACGAGTAGGCCATACAGCCACTGGAGCCTGTTCCACCATTCAATGAGATCATGGCTGATCTGCATCCGAACTCCATCCATCCACCTTGGCTCGATGTTGCACTGAAATGTTAGCCAGGTTTGCGTGCTCAAGTCCTAGACTGGAACTCAAACCCACAACCTTCTGACCTAGAGGCGAGAGATCTACTGACCGAGCCAAGCTAACAGAAGTTGGCCAAGATAATGCTCGTTTATTATGATGCACAACTGTTTCTGCCTTTCTCTAATAGTTAACACTGCACTTTATAATATAGACAGCTCATTAACCACAACACAGTGTGCAGGTGTGTCAATAAATGACATATCACAGCTCATAAGAAAGTACAACATGCTGTGGTATGTTACAAAAGCTAATCTCTGATATTTTTATAACTTCCTTGTACTAAGTGCTACATTACATTTTTTAAGAAGGAAACCAAGTCTTAAAATAATATTTATTTCAAACTGTGCAATGACTTCCTATGCTTCATTGTTGCAAATCAATGCATGACCTAAAGTGTAATTTTGTAAGAACAAGGACACCATCACAAACCTGATTTTTAAAATTGTATCAAGATGTGAAATAAGACAATTCCTAAAAGGCTGCAAGGTAAAATATCAATAAATAAACTGCAATCCTGGTATTCTGAAATAAAAGTGGAAAATTCTGGAGGTACACAGCAGGTCAGTCAGGATGTGTAAAGAGAAAGATAGATTAACCCTTCATCAAGACTACCCTAAACAGATGAAGTATAACAACTTCATACCGAGGGTGGCGAATGTTTGGAATGGATGGCCTAGGGAGGTCATAGAGGCTGATGACATCAGTAATTGTAACAGGGAGTTGCACAGGCTTTGAGGAGAAAATGAATCGAGGAATGTAGTTGGTGCATTGTGTGCTCTAATTTTTTAACTCTGATTCCAACCAGATGGCTTGAGATGGCCTGTGCTTTCTCAAAGTTAATCTGTCCTCCTCTTCACAATATTGACTGTGTGGGGCTGAAATTCAGGGTCCATGCGGCGGAATCGAGTGGATACCACGTTTTCGGCTGTTGGCCGCCACAACCCAAATTCAGCTCAGGGATTTTTTGGCCTATCCCCACTTCCGCCCCGCTGCCGTCAACCACGGTATACGCATCATCAAAGCGTGCACCGCCGATCTCCTGCACCTCCAGCACACTCCACCCCAAAGGTACCTGCCAAAATCTTTGCTCTGCTGTGTGGTGCCCCCGACAGCTTTTTCTGTCGGTGCACCATGTTCTGTGTTTGTGCGACACGGCAGCGCGGCGGCCCTTCAAGGGGAGGGCGCAATGCCATGGCCGCCATGTTTTGATTTTTGCCGGCCGACTTCCCAATCGGCCGGCCAATTATTGCTCCGGGTTCGGCCGGTTGGCCAACAGGCAGCCTGGCACCCCTTCTCTCCCCTTTAAATGAGAGGAACGACATGGTGACGCAGACAAGCACTGACGTCAGCTCCGGCGCTGAGTGACAGCGGCGGAGACTCGATCCCGCCCCAACATCCGCTCCTCACCAGGACTTACCACCGCACTTCTGCTCCCAGTATGACCGACTTCTGGTCAAAAAAAACCAAAGACAGAATATCAGGAGGCAACCTCTTCCCATGCGACGGTAAAAACAGGTAAGAAATCGTAGGTGCGCTAGGTTTCTGTCGTGCCTGAATTTCGGCCTCTATATTTCCAACATTTTCTGTTTCTATTTAAAGTATCAACAATATGGCATCACAGCGACTTCAACAAGTCAGGTCAAACTGTTCCCCTTGGTACACTCAGCTTTCAGCTGGAGACATGGCTCCAGGGTGACCAAGGCTGGGAATGCAACATCCAGGGGTATTCAACATTCAGAAAAGATAGACAGAAAGGAAAAGGAGGTGGGGTAGCATTGCTGGTTAAAGAGGAAATTAACACAATAGTAAGAAAGGACATTAGCTTGGATGATGTGGAATCTGTATGGGTGGAGCTGCGGAATACCAAAGGGCAGAAAACGATAGTGGGAGTTGTGTACAGACCACCAAACAGTAGTAGTGAGGTTGGGGACAGCATCAAACAAGAAATTAGGGATGCGTGCAATAAAGATACAGCAATTATCATGAACGACTTTAATCTACATAGAGATTGGGCTAACCAAACTGGTAGCAATGCGGTGGAGGAGGATTTCCTGGAGTGTATTAGGGATGGTTTTGTAGACCAATATGTCAAGGAACCAACTAGAGGGCTGGCCATCCTAGACTGGGTGATGTGTAATGAGAAAGGATTAATTATCAATCTTGTTGTGCGAGGCCCCTTGGGGAAGAGTGACCATAATACGGTAGGATTCTTTATTAAGATGGAGAGTGACACAGTTAATTCAGAGATTAGGGTCCTGAACGTAAGGAAAGGTAACTTCGATGGTATGAGACGTGAATTGGCTAGAATAGACTGGCAAATGATACTTAAAGGGTTGATGGTGGATAGGCAATGGCAAACATTTAAAGATCACATGGATGAACTTCAACAATTGTACATCCCTGTCTGGAGTAAAAAGAAAACGGGGAAGGTGGCTCAACCATGGCTAACAAGGGAAATTAAGGATCGTGTTAAATCCAAGGAAGAGGCATATAAATTGGCCAGAAAAAGCAGCAAACCTGAGGACTGGGAGAAAATTAGAATTCAGCAGAGTTGGACAAATTGTTTAATTAGGAGGGGGAAAATAGAGTATGAGAGCAAGCTTGCCGGGAACATAAAAACTGACTGCAAAATCTTCTATAGATATGTGAAGAGAAAAAGATTAGTGAAGACAAACGTAGGTCCCTTGCAGTCAGATTCAGGTGAATTTATAATGGGGAACAAAGAAATGGCAGACCAGTTGAACAAATACTTTGGTTCTGTCTTCACGAAGGAAGACACAAATAACCTTCTGGAAATACTTGGGGACCGAGGGTCTAGTGAGAAGTAGGAACTGAAGGAAATCCTTATTAGGTAGGAAATTGTGTTAGGGAAATTGATGGGATTGAAGGCCGATAAATCCCCGGAGCCTGAAAGTCTGCATCCCAGAGTACTTAAAGAAGTGGCCATAGAAATAGTGGATGCATTGGTGATCATTTTCCAACAGTCTATCGACTCTGGATCAGTTCCTATGGATTGTAGGGTAGCTAATGTAACACCACTTTTTAAGAAATGAGGGGGAGAGAAAACGGATAATTATAGACCGGTTAGCCTGACATCAGTAGTGGGGAAAATGTTGGAATCAATTATTTAAGATGAAATAGCAGCATATTTGGAAAGCAGTGACAGGATCGGTCCAAGTCAGCATGGATTAATGAAAGGGAAATCATGCTTGACAAATCTTCTGGAATTTTTTGAGGATGTAACTAGTAGAGTGGACAAGGGAAAACCAGCGGATGTGGAATATTTGGACTTTCAAAAGGCTTTTGACAACGTCCCACACAAGAGATTGGTGTGCAAAATCAAAGCGCATGGTATTGGGGTAATGTACTGACGTGGATAGAGAACTAGTTGGCAGACAGGAAGCAGAGAGTCGGGATAAACGGATCATTTTCAAAATGGCAGGCAGTGACTAGTGGGGTGCCGCAGGGCTCAGTGCTGGGACCCCAGCTATTTACAATATAGATTAATGATTTAGATGAAGGAATTAAGTGTAATATCTCCAAGTTTGCAGATGACACTAAGCTGGGTGGCGGTGAGAGCTGTGAGGAGGAAGCGAAGAGGCTGCAGGGTGACTTGGACAGGTTAGGTGAGTGGGCAAATGCATGGCAGATGCAGTATAATGTGGATAAATGTGAGGTTATCCACTTTGGTGGCAAAAACACAAAGGCAGAATATTATCTGAATGGCGGCAGATTATTAAAAGGGGAGGTGCAACGAGACCTAGGTGTCATGGTACATCAGTCATTGAAAATTGGCATGCAGATACAGCAGGCGGTGAAGAACGCAAATGGTATGTTGGCCTTCATAGCTAGGGGATTTGAGTATAAGAGCAGGGTCTTACTGTCTTACTGCAGTTGTACAGGGCCTTGGTGAGGCCTTAGCTGGAATATTGTGTTCAGTTTTGGTCTCCTAATCTGAGGAAGAACGTTCTTGCTATTGAGGGAGTGCAGCGAAGGTTCACCAGACTGATTCCCGGGATGGCAGGACTGACATATGAGGAGAGGCTGGATTGACTGGGCTTGTATTCACTGGAGTTTAGAAGGATGAGAGGGGATCTCATAGAAACATATAAAATTCTGACGGGACTGGACAGGTTAGATGCAGGAAGAATGTTCCCGATGTTGGGGAAGTCCAGAACCAGGGGTCACAGTCTAAGGATAAGGGGTAAGCCATTTAGGACCGAGATGAGGAGAAACTTCTTCACTCAGAGAGTTGTTAACCTGTAGAACTCTCTATCGCAGAGAGTTGTTGATGCCAGTTCGTTGGATATATTCAAGAGGAGTTGGATACGGCCCTTACGGCTGAAGGGATCAAGGGGTATGGAGTGAAAGCAGGGAAGGGGTACTGAGGTGAATTATTAGCTATGATCTTATTGAATGGTGGTGCAGGCTCGAAGGGCCGAATGGCCTACTCCTGCACCTATTTTCTATGTTTCCTGTCTAATGAGCTGTTCAGTGAGTACGAATTCCCGAGTAACGTATTGTCACACTGTGTCACTGCTTTTCTTTGCAAAGCAAAGCTGAGTCCATTTATTATGTTGATTTCATTATAGATTATACAAAAGTGGTTCAACAAAAAGTTCTAACATGTTTTTAAAAGCAAACACAAATGTTACAAAACATGTTAAAAGTTAACTTGCATTTAAATAGTGCCTTTCACGACCATCGGACATTTCAAAGCGCTTTACAGCCAATGAAGTACTTTTGGAAGTATGGTCACTGTTGTAATGTAGGAAACTGGGAAGAAAGCAAATGTATCGAGCGATCATTTTGCCACAGGAGCTGGAAGATTATGATATGCTCATTATTCTGCAAGTCAGGTGCCCACATAGAAGCTTGCCTCGATCAAAAAGTATAGTCCATAAGTCAGAGCCTATCATTATCTAACTGTTTAATGGTGGCATGTAGAGGAACAGTGGCCAAGCTGGCTGGTTCATGTGCTCAAGATTTTCATGATCATATTCCTCCATCTGGCCTGAAATGGAGCTTTATTAACACTTTGTTATTCTCTCACATTAATTTGGTCATACCTGTGCTGGTGAGAACAAGTCCTGTACCAATATCACTGGACAGATTTTTGTAAGCCAGCAATAAATAATACTACCGCTAATAATGTGACAATGGCTGACGTGGGAGAACACAAATAATAATAGTGAGGAAAGACAGGGTCTACCAGAGAGTGTTGGATGCTACTGACACCATTCACATATGGAACTCCCTGAATTTTAAGCAATAGGCTTAGATCATCTTGTATTTAAGGTGAATTATGATGTTACTTTACTGTAGGATTTCCCACATGTCTCTTTCTCATGTTTTCATTTCCTGTACAAATGAGGAAATATGAACTATGGACTCTGTCTGTACAGTGCCTCACTATTTATCTTGTTAGACCTTTATTGAAATGCCCACCTGTGTATGAGGCAAAACTTGCAGTCAACGAGACATTATTATCACATTTGCAAAGTGATATTTTTCTTGAAATTCAGGAAAACAAAACCCCCAAAATGGGGGCAGCTGTTGCACTTATTTAATTGGGAACACAATATTCCTTCTGCTACCTTCATTGATGAAATTCTTTCCAAGGGGTGAATGTTTCTCTACCCCTTATCAACCGTTGTTAAATAAACACCTGCACCCTGCAAAGATGGCAATAGGGAGTGTGTTTGGCCGACTAAAGGATAGATTTTCAACTCCTTTTGAAATGCCATTAGATTAAACACAGGATTATTCCCGCTCTGGTTGTAAAATTGCTTGTGCTCCAAAGGAGCAACCAAAGGATCTCATTTAGGTAACAGGCTCCTATCTATAACCACTCTGACGGCTACTCCAAGGACACAAGAAATTGACAGCAGGCTATCAAGCAGGCTAAAACTCATATAATTAGTAACCATTAAACAAATTAGAAATCCTACTTTGGACTGTCTCCATAGTTTTCCTTGACCAGATGCCAACTGTAGCTGACAAGAGGAGTAGACGATCCTCTTCCAATCCCCCATGAATGTTGTTTTGAGAGACCAAGGAGGCCTGGAGATGTATCCACCTTTGATTTTCCCCTTCTTACAGGTCCACAGGTCTCATGGTGATATGGCAGAGACTGGGAATCTAACAGGAATCAAACCCATGTTTCACTGTTGCTGCCCACCGTACCACCTCACCTCAGTCCTATTTTTAAGAAAATGTTTGAGACCAGTTTAAAATAAACTGACACAAAACCCACAAATTTGCCAGATTGATTTCCTGCCTTCTGTTCTTCACTAAGATTGTATAAAGATTCGCAGAAAAAGTATGGCTACTTGCAAAATATACATTACTTAGCTGCCTAAAGCGAGGTGCTATTCTGTGTGAGAAAAGTGGCGTTGTTATGGAGCAGATGGTTGGTTCTCGTTCTTGTTGTTCTGTAGGATCTTCATTCATGAGCACATTTTTTGCTTGATTTATGTCTGACGGCCCAGGTGGAGCCATTATCGTAGCAGAGGGGGATAACATTAGAATCGCTGCTGCAAAAGATGCATATTCTCATTTATTGAAGCAGAATCCATAAATTCTTTTAAAAGAGAATTAGATAGTGGATTGGAAAGGCGGAATATTAAAGGGTACCGGGAGTGAGGAGGAGGATGAGATTAGACTAGGTAGTTCATGGAGAGAAACACCAGCACAGACTTGATGGGCCAAATGGCCTGTAACCACAGCTTAGAATAAACTGACAAAACCACAAAAAAGCTGTCAACTCAAAATAACCAACAAGCAACTAAAAAACATTAAATCCTGGAAATACTCAACAGGCCAGGCAGCAGAGTTAACGTTTCATGTTGATGATCCTTTGTCAGAAACTGGTTCTCACTGAGGTTAAAACAGAAGATTGGTAGAACCCACTTGGAATGTTAGGATCAGTTTAGCCTCAATCCAAAGCTATATTGGCTTCACAGCAATGCTAAACTTGTGTGTCGTACGTCGGACATTAAGGTTCGAGCTGACTCCAAAGTATAGTGGAGTGGAATTTTATTCTTTCGGGGTCCGACTGCAGACTCGGGCTGTATTTGCACTGTAAATCATTTCTCATTAATACTATGCTTGTAGTGTAAACACAGCCTAATATGCAGAGCTGAAGGAAGTGCTTGTGTGCTCCTGTCAATAAAATGCTGCTCCTTTTCTGTGTATCTGGAATAGAGGCTCAAAGAATGGTTCATGATGATACCTTAGACCTGGCACCCAGCACTTTGTCATCGTACAGACCATACTGGAAGGAATTCTAGTTGTTCCTTCAATATTGTTGTTGCAGGGTCACCTGCAAGTTCCAGAGAGTGATGAATGGTTTTGGCCATCACTAAGAATATAAGAATATAAGAAATAGGAGCAGAAGTAGGCCATACACCCTTCGAGCCTGCTCCGCCATTCAATAAGATCATGACTGATCTGATCTTGACCTCAACTCCACTTCCCTGCCTGCTCCTCATAACCCTTGACTCCCTTATAGTTCAAGAATCTGTCTACCTCAGCCCTGAATGGGCACGCTAATACTTTTTGTCAGAACTTTAGCAAAATGTGAAAGTTTTAGTGAGTAAATCGCGAGTCTCAGAAATTGTTTATTAAATTGTTGGTGGTTTGTCAAAAGTTCAGAACGCTTTGGCAGAAAAAACCGTAACATTTTTCCCATCACTCATTCCTTTGACTTGTCTTGCATGTTACTACAGAATTGATGCGGGTGAAATTGGTCTTCGGCAGTAATATAAACGTGCAATAAAAAATTGGCAGCCCGTTTTACATGTCAGTCAAAGGAAAAGAAAAATAGTGTGAGGTGTAAAACGGGCTGCAAATTCGCTATTGGCCTTTTTGCATGACCTCCCAAGACCAATTTCAACCCTGTGTTTTCTACAAACTGAATTAAGATAACTCACATATTTCACTAAGTATCCTTAAAAGGCATTCAAAAGAAGAGAATTTCATCCAAGCTGCCTGGATTGGGTTCAAACCAAGATTCCAGATGTGGCAGAGGAATGCTTCAACATATTGCTACCAATTCCCGGCAAAATTACAGCTGTAATGTAAGCAACTTTTAAACAAATTGTAATACGTAGACAGTTGACAGCTGCAAAAAGGGATTAAATTGAATAGGAAAAAAATACTCCTTACTTCTTTGGTCAAATCTGCACTAACCTGGGATTAATTGGGGTACATTTTTGCCAGAAAAAAAAGCAACTGTAAACAGATCAATGGCTGAAAAAGGCCACATAAGTAGAGAGCGAAAAACACTAGAACTTAATATCTGAGGATACAGAAACTGCATCATAGTTTAAATATTATTTCTAACTTTTGTTTCCCCAAATTTGTTTTTGCTTAATTTTCACTCTTCTTTGAACCAACATATCCTCATCAAGTAATTGAGCTCGTCCATCCGCCTATGTGATACCATTCCGTCAATGCCCATCTTTCATTAACCTGCCAATAGGCAAGCTTGTATTCTCTGTCCTGCAGAAAGCCTGGCTAAGACCTGCAAACGGATCTCCAAAAGAAATCCCAAGCGCAACTGTACTACCAGTTTGGTCCTGGTGAGGCACCATTTCACGGCAAGGGAAGGAAGTGTGCGTTGCAAAAGGCATTTTTTTCATCCCTATCATTTCACAGAGGGGTCAGTGATCAGAACTCACTATATGAGGTAAAGAGCGAGCGTTTTTTAATGGGAATATGTGCATTATTAAATGCAGCATAACTAGCACCTGGCATAAGTATATACCCAGTCTTCTGATGTGCACACGTGCAAAATAAAATAAAGTACAGCTGTGGCTGAAAGCTTGTAGTGTAAACAAGGGATCACCACTCAATCTGAGACTGCTGACCCTGGATTACAGCCACGGAACTCTGCAAGACGCTGACTGTTTATTGCATTAGCTGAAAATATGCATTATTGTGTCTAGATCTTACTTTTCCAGATTTTTTGTAAATATTGCTGCTGAACTATTATATTGCCACTAGTGTTTCCAACAGCTGATTTTATTACATTTTTAAATTACAAACAATTTATTTCCATCTGACCTCAGCATTGCACTGCGTATACCTCAAAAGCAGCAAAACATCCAAAAGCACTTATTTAGGAGCGATGTTAAGTTGTCCATTATTTTTCCAGTTTTCCAAATGAGGACAAACAAATCAGACTACTCAAGCAAAATAGCCAATATATAGAGAACAATTTAAGTATTGTTCTGTTCTGGCTTACAAGTATCCAAATCTTGCTATATCAGTTTAAGTCAGCTTGATGTTAAGCAATGTGATCCAAAGTATCCTTACATTTTCTTTGTACTTTCAGAGTTTTCAATTGTGAGCACATGCACAGTAGATAGGAACGTAAGAAATAGGAGCAGGAGTGGGCCACTTGGCCCCCCGAGCCTGCTCCACACTTCAGTAAGGTCATGGCTGATCTTCTGCATCAACTCCACTTTCTTGCACTATCCCCATATAGAAAACATAGAAAATAGGTGCGGGAGCAGGCCATTTGGCCCTTTGAGCCTGCACCACCATTCAATATGATCATGGCTGATCATGCAACTTCAGTACCCCACTCCTGCCCACTCACCACTCCTTCCATCTAACTCCCTTTTCAATATATCCAACGAACTGGACTCAACAACTTTCTGTGGTAGAGAATTCCATAGTTTCACAATTCTCTGGGTGAAAAGGTTTCTCCTCATCTCATTCCTAGATGGCTTACCCTTTATCCTTAGACTGTGACCCCTGGTTCTGGATTTCCCCAACATCGGGAACATTCTTCCTGCATCCAACCTGTCCAATCCCGTCAGAATTTTATATGCTTCAATGAGGTCCCTCTCATCCTTCTAAATTCCAGTGAATATAAGCCTAGTCGATCCAGTCTTTCTTCATATGTCAGTCCTGCCATCCCGGGAATCAGTCTGGTGAACCTTCGTTGCACCCCCTCAATAGCAAGAACGTCCTTCCTCAGATTAGGAGACCAAAACTGCACACAGTACTCAAGGTGTGGTTTCACCAAGGCCCTGTACAACTGCAGCAAGACGTCCCTGCTGCTATACTCAAATCCTCTCGCTATGAAGGCCAACATGCCATTTGCTTTCTTCACTGCCTGATGTACCTGCATGCCTACCTTCAATGACTGATGTACCATGACACCCAGGTCTCGTTGCACCTCCCCTTTTACTAATCTGTCACCATTCAGATAATAATCTGCCTTCCTGTTTTTGCCACCAAAGTGGATAACCTCACACATATCCACATTATACTGCACCTGCCATACATTTGCCCACTCACCTAACCTGTCCAAGTCACCCTGCAGCCTCTTAGCATCCTCCTCGCAGCTCACACTGCCACCCAGCTTAGTGTCATCTGCAAACTTGGAGATATTACATTCAATTCCTTTGTCTAAATCATTAATATATATTGTAAATAGCTGGGGTCCCAGCACTGAACCTTGCGGTACCCTACTAGTATCTGCCTGCCATTCTGAAAAGGACCCGCTTATTCCCACTCTTTGCTTCCTGTCTGCCAACCAGTTCTCTATACACGTCAATACATTAACCCCAATCCCATGTGCCTTAATTTTGCACTATTCTTTTGTGTGGGACCTTGTCAAAAGCCTTTTGAAAGTCCAAATACACCACATCCACTGGTTCTCCTTATCCATTCTACTAGTTACATCCTCAAAAAATTCCACAAGATTTGTCAAGCATGATTTCCCTTTCATAAATCCATGCTGACTTGGACCAATCCTGTCACTGCTTTCCAAATGCGCTGCTATTACATCTTTAATAATTGATTCCAGCATTTTCCCCATTACCGATGTCAGGCTAACCGGTCTATAATTCCCTGTTTTCGCTCTCCCTCCTTTTTAAAAAGTGGTGTTACATTAGCTACCCTCCAATCCATAGGAACTGATCCAGAGTCCATGGAATGTTGGAAAATGACCACCAATGCATCTACTATTTCTAGGGCCACTTCCTTAAGTACTCTGGGATGCAGACTATCAGGCCCTGGGGATTTATCGGCCTTCAGTCCCTTCAATTTCGGTCCTCTAGTATTTTCGGGAAGTTATTCGTGTCTTCCTTAGTGAAGACAGAACCAAAGTATTTGTTCAATTGGTCTGCCATTTCCTTGTTCTCCATTATAAATTCACCTGAATCTGACTGCAAGGGACCTACGTTTGTCTTCACTAATCTTTTTCTCTTCACATATCTATTGAAGATTTTGCAGTTAGTTTTTATGTTCCCTGCAAGCTTACTCATATACTATATTTTCCCCCTCCTAACTAAACCCTTTGTCTTCCTCGGCTGAATTCTAAATTTCTCCCAGTCCTCAGGTTTGCTGCATTTCCTGGCCAATTTATATCCCTCTTCCTTGGATTTAACGCTATCCCTAATTTCCCTTGTTAGCCAAGGTTGAGCCACCTTCCCCATTTTATTTTTACGCTAGACAGGGATGTACAATTGTCATAGTTCATCCACGTGATCTTTAAATGTTTGCCATTGCCGATCCACCGTCAGCCCTTTAAGTATCATTCGCCAGTCTATCCTAGCCAATTCACGTCTCATACCATCGAAGTTACCTTTCTTTAAGTTCAGGACTCTAGTCTCTGAATTAACTGTGTCACTCTCCATCTTAATGAAGAATTCTAGCATATTGGGCCCAAGTTTCCACATGATTTGCGCCTGATTTTTAGGAGCAACTGGTGGAGAACGGACTATCTTAGAAATCGCAATTCTCCACATTTTTTTTTCTGCAGTTCTAGTCAGGTAGAACAGTTCTACTTTGGAACAGAATTTTTTCTTCAAAAGGGGGCGTGTCCGGCCACTGACGCCTGATTTGAAAGTTTCCACAGTGTAAACGTACTCCAAACTAAAGTAGAATGGAGCAAGTGAAGATTTTTGTAGAACTGAAAAAACCTGTTCTACACATTAAAAAATCAGGCGCAGGTTACAAATTAGGCGTCCAGAACGAGGTGGGGGGGAAGGGAAGTCATTAAATTCTATAATAAATCCTTATTTATACTTATACAAATATTATACAAATAAATGCAACCTGAATAAACATTTATAAGCAAAGAAAAGATTAAATAAACCATCTTCCTACCTGTGTGAAAGTGCTTCAGGCAGGCCTTTTGGGACCTAAGGCTGAACGGGCCGGCCCGAGACTTCGGGCAGGGCCCGTCCCCAGCACCAGATTTACAGTTGGGTTGGGTCGGGTTGGGGAGGTTCGGTTCGGGTCGGGGGGGGAGAGAGAGAGAGAGAGAGGGAGAGAGAGAGAGGGGGGGAGAGGGGAGGGAGAGAGAGGGAGAGAGAGGGAGGGGGAGGGAGAGAGAGGGAGGGGGAGGGGGAGGGAGAGAGAGGGAGGGGGAGGGAGAGCGAGAGAGAGAGAGGGAGGGAGGGGGGGATGGAGAGGGGGGAGGGAGAGGGAGGGAGGGAGGGAGGGAGAGAGAGAGAGAGGGAGGGAGAGAGAGAGGGAGAGAGAGAGGGAGAGAGGGAGGGTCAGGTCGGATTCAGTCCGGGAGCGGGAGTCGGGTCGGGTCCAGTGGGGGGGGGTCGGGTCGGGTCGGGGGGCGGGGGCGCGGGTCCGGTCGGGTCCAGTCGGTGAGGCGGGGAGCGGGAACAGGAGCGCGGGTAGGGTAGGGTCGGGTCGGGTCCAGTCGAGGGGGCGGGGAGCGGGAACAGGAGTGCGGGTCGAGTCGGGGAGGCGGGGAGCGGGAACAGGAGCGCGGGTCGGGTAGGGTCGGGTCGGGTCCAGTCGAGGGGGCGGGGAGCGGGAACAGGAGTGCGGGTCGAGTCGGGGAGGCGGGGAGCGGGAACAGGAGCTCGGGTCGGGTCAGTCGCAGCGGGGGGGGGCGCGGGTATCGGGTCTGGTCCGGAGGCAGGGGGGTGCGGGGAGCGGGTGTCGGATCTGGTCTGGTCCGGAGGCAGGGGGGGGGGAGCGGGTGTCGGGTCTGGTTGTGGGGGGGGGGGGGGGGAGAGCAGGAGCTGGCCGTGGGAGGAGCCTTATTCATGCAGCCCCAATGAGGCCATTTGGCCAGGGCTAGGGGCTGCGTGCTTCGGGCCCCTCCCACACAGTTCGGCGCCTGGAGCTACTGCACTTGCATGCCCACTGTAGCGCGCATGTGCAGAGGTCCCGGCACTGTTCTCAGCGCAGGGACCTGGCTCCGCCCCCCCACAGCTCGTGCTGGCTGTGCCGAGGGCCAGAGGACCTGCAAGTAGGTGGAGAATACCAAGGATTTTTTTAGGCGCACTTTGTGGCGCGAAAAATGGGCGTCCAGGTCGGGACTGCGCCGTTCTAGGCGCGTGTGGAAACTTGGGCCCATTATGGTCACTCTTCCCCAAGGGGCCTCGCACGACCAGATGGCTAATTAATCCTCTCTCATTACACAAGACCCAGTCTAGGATGGCCTGCTCTCGAGTTGGTTCCTCGACATATTGGTCTAGAAAACCATCCCTTATACATTCCAGGAAATCTTCCTCCACAGTATTGTTACTAGTTTGGTTAGCCCAATCTATATGTAGATTAAATTCACCCATGATAACTGATGTACCTTTATTGCACGCATCCCTAATTTCCTGTTTGATGCCATCCCCAACCTCACTACTACTGTTTCGTGGTCTGTACACAACTCCCACTAACGTTTTCTGCCCTTTGGTATTTCGCAGCTCTACCCATACAGATTCCACATCATCCAAGCTAATGTCCTTCCTTACTATTGCATTAATCTCCTCTTTAACCAATAACGCCACCCCACCTCCTTTTCCTTTCTGTCTTGGTTCCCTTAATATCCAAAAATCTATCGATCTCTGTCTTGAATATGTTCAATGGCTGAGCCTCCATAGCCCTCTGGGGTAGAGAATTCTACAGATTCACCATCCTCTGAGTGAAGAAATTTCTCCTCATTTCAGTCCTAAATGGCCAATCCCTTATTCTGAGACTGGGACCCCTGATTCTAGGCTCCCCAGCCAGGGAGAACATCCTTCCTGAATCTATCCTGTCAAGCCCTGTAAGAGTTTGATATGTTTCAATGAGATCACCTCTCATTCTTCTAAATGCTAGAGAACATAGGCCTAGTCTCCTCAATCTCTCCTCAAAGGACAATCCCTCCTCCCAGGAACCAGTCTGATGAACCTTCGTTGCACTCCCTCTATGGCAGATATAGCTTTCCTTAGTAGGGACCAAAATTGTACACAATACTCCAGGTGTGGTCTCACCAGGGCCCTATATAATTGCAGTAAGACATCTTTACTATTATACTCAAATCTTTTTTAATAAAGACCAACATACCATTTGTTTTCTTAATTGCTTGCTGTACCTGTATGTTAACTTTCAGTGATTCATGTACAAGGACACCCAGGTCCCTCTGAACACCAACATTTCCCAATCTTTCACCATTTAAAAAATACTCTGCTTTTCTATTTTTCCTACCAAAGTGGATAACTTCACATTTCTCCACATTATATTCCATTTGTTATGTTCTTGCCCACTCACTTAGCCTGTCGAAATCCCCTTGAAGCCTCTTTGCATCCTCCTCACAACTTACATTCCCACCTAGCTTTGTATCATCAGCAAATTTGTATATATTACATTTGTTCCCCTCATCCAAATCATTGATATAGATTGTGAATAGCTGAGGCCCAAGCACTGATCCTTGCGGTACCCCACTAGTTACAGCCTGCCAACCCGAAAATTACTTGTTTATTCCTACTTTCTGTTTTCTATCCATTACCAAATCCTTAATCCATGCTAGTATATTTCTTGCAATCCCATGAGTCCTAATTTTATTTAATAACCTCTTTTCAAATGCCTTCTGAAAATTCAAATACACCACATCCACTGATTCCCCCTTATCTATTCTACTAGTTACAACCTCAAAAAACTTTTAACAGATTCGTCAAACATGATTTCGCTTTCATAAATCTGTGTGGACTCTGCCCAATCCTATTATTACTTTCTAAGTGTCCTGTTACAATGTTCTTAATAATAGATTCTAGCATTTTCCCTACTACTGATGTCAGGCTAATTGGTCTGTAGTTTCACGTTTTCTCTCTCACTTCTTTCTTAAATAGCGGGGTTACATTTGCTACCTTCCAATCTGCAGGAACCATTCTAGAATCTTTGGAATTTTGGAAGATGACAATCAATGAATCCACTTTCTCTATAGCCACCTCTTTCAAAACCCTAGGATGTAGGCTATCAGATCCAGGGGATTTGTCGGCTTTCAGTCGCATTAAGTTCTCCAGTATAATTTTTTTTACTAATATCAATTTCTTTCAGTTTCTCATTCTCACTAGACCCTTGGTTCGCCACTATTTCCAGGAGGTCTTCTTCTGTGGAGACAGACACGAAGTATTTGTTTAATTTCTCCGCCATTTCCTTATTCCCCATTATAATTCCCCTTGTCTCAGCATGTATGGGATCCACATTTACTTTAATTAATCTTTTCCTTTTTACATACCTGTAGAAGCTTTTGCAGTCTGTTTTTTTGTCTTGCTAGTTTACTCTCATTCTATTTTCCCTTTCTTTATCAATTTCTTAGTCCTCCTTTGCTGAATTCTAAAATCCTCACAATCCTCAGGCATAATGCTCTTTTTGGCAACGTTTTAAATCTCTTCCTTTGATCTAATACTATCTTTAACTTCGCTTGTTAGCCACGGTTGGTCCACTTTTCCTGTGGCTTTTTTGTGCCTTAAAGGAATGTATATTTGTTGTAAATTATTTATTAATTCTTTAAATGCTAGCCATTGCTTGTCTACCGTCATACCTTTTATTGTAGTTTCCCAATCGAGCTTAGCCAACTCGCCCCTCATACCAACGTAATTTGCTTTGGTTAGATTTAAGGCCCTAGTTTAGGATTTAACTAAATCACTTCCAAACTTAATATAAAGTTCCATCATATTATGGTCACTCTTCCCTAAGGGCCCCTTGGGTATATGATCTAAGTCAGGTGTAATTATAGGAAACTTTTTAAACAATTAGTCAATCTCCATTGCACACAGTAATTCGGAGAACATGATCACTTTCTCTTTGTGTTGCAGTTTCTCTCTATGCCTTCCCTCTTTTGACTCTGTCTCTTCTCTTCTGCATAACTCTCCTTCTTGCTTTTATCGATGTCCTCTTCTGCTTCTTGCTCATGTGAATTCTTCTTTCCTTTCGGGCGGGTAGACAGGATGGCATGGTCACGAACAGTTGCAAGGATGGGGATTGTGGGGATTATGTGATCCTGAAGTGGCTCGCCTCCCACACCCTCTCCACTGCCCCCACCACACCCACCCCCTCCCCTCTCCATGCCTTCCCTGCATAAATGTTCCATAGATGTTAAAGGGTTTTTAAAGGGCTGCTTGTCAAAAATACACGATTTTAAATTTAGACTTCTAAAATATTCAATTCACTTACATAAGAAGTGTTTAATACAGTCTTTTATTCGTGGTTATGGTCAAACTTTCTTTCATTTAGTATAACTTACAATCTTTTCTGTCGCCCATGGAACTAATCAGAGCCTGCACGATGCAGGTTCCGACCAGCTCCTACCGAAAATGGCAATCGGGGTCCTATTTACATCATAGGAATCTGATTTTCATATTAAAAGGGGCTATTGCCTTTAACATGTGGGCGTTTTGGACAGATGGCAGTAGGCCCCTTTCAACATGGAGGTTACTGACCCAATTTTAAGGACATTACTACCCTGTTAACGCCAGACGAGGGCAATTAAAATTGACCCCCTTAACCTTTAATGTTACCTCCATTCTCCTGAGCTAACAGTTAACATATCTTTTACCTTATAGGTCACATAGGATATACAGCACAGAAACAGGCCATTCGGCCCAACCAGTCCATGCCAGTGTTTATGCTCCACTCGTGCCTCCTCCCGTCTTTCTTCATCTAAATCTATCAGCGTAACCCTTTATTCCCTTCTCCCTCATATGCTTGTCTAGCCTTCCCTTAAATGCATCTATACTATTCGCATCAATCACTCTGTGTGGTAGCGAGTTCCACATTCTCACCATTCTTTGGGGAAAGAAGTTGCTTCTGAATTCGCTATTGGATTTCTTAATGACTATATTATATTGATGGTCTCGAGTTACGTTCTTCCTCACAAGTGGAAACACTGGCGTCAAGTTTCGGCCTGAGTTGCTCCAATTTTTTTGGAGCAACTGGTTTAGAATGGAGAAACTTAGAAATTGCAATTCTCGGCATTTAGTTTGCTCCAGTTCTCGTCAGTTAGAACAGTTTCATTTTGGAACAGACTTTTTTTTCAAAAGGGGGCGTGTCCGGCCACTTACGCCTGTTTTGAAAGTTTAGGCAGTGAAAACATACTCCAAACTAACTTAGAATAGAGTAAGTCTAAATTTTTGTACGCTCAGAAAAACCTTGCCTACACTTTAGAAATCAGGCGTAGGTTACAAGTAGGCGTAGGGAATGAAGTGTGGGGGGGGGAGGGTAGGGTGGAAGGGAAGTAATTAAATTCTACAAGCATTCAACAGTCTTACTTATACAAATAAAGAGCCATCCTGAATAAAAAAGTAAAAGCAAAGCAAATACAAAATATTGAATATTCCTACCTATGTGAAGCAGCAGCAGCCTTCGAGTTGCGGTGCTTCAGGCAGGCTTTCCACGTAGGAGACAGGGGTGATGCCAGTGACTCGACAGCAGCCCAACAACGACGGCAGCAAGCAGCCTTCGAGCTGTGGTGCTTTAGGCAGGCCTGCCTTCCATGTAGGAGACAGGGGCAGCGTCAGTGGCTCGACGGCAGCTGAAGACACAGCAAGCAGCCTTCGAGCTGTGAGGGAGGCTGAGGCCATTCGGCCACGGGATAGGGAGAGGCAGCCAGATAGCCAGTTTGAAAGTTAAATTTGTAATTGCAGAATGGGTGCTGCATTGTCAACACCACGGATTATGCAATGGTTCGCCAGCAATTCACTGCATAGGAGAGAATTGATTAGAGCTCACCGCACCAGAAACGTCATAGCCCGTAGGCTGATGGGCAGGAGACCTTACCCATGTCGGCAATATTGAGCCAGGCGCTTGTACCTGGACATGAGCGAGGCTGATTGTGTCAAAAGGCTGCGTTTCTGCAGAGAAGTTGTCGCTGAGATCTGTGATATGTTGAGAGCAGATTTGCAGCCCAGAAGCAGAACGCCAACTGCCTTGTCTGTTGAAGTGAAAGTAACAGCTGCACTTACCTTCTATGCCTCGGGATCGTTTCAGGCTACAACTGGAGATGTGTGCGCCATCTCTCAACGTGCAATACATGCCTGCGTTTACCAGGTCACGGCTGCACTGTATGCGCGGAGGAATGACTTCATCAATTTCCCAATGACCGCACAAGCGATCCATGAGAGGGCTGTGGCCTTCTTCAGGATTGCTGGCTTCCCAAAGGTACAGGGCTGCATTGATTGTACCCACATCGCCTTGCAAGCACCTGTGGAGGATTCTGAGCAGTACAGGAATAGAAAAGGTTTCCACTCCATCAATGTGCAGCTCGTGTGTGACGACAAGCAACGCATCACGTCAGTCGATGCGAGGTACCCTGGCAACACCCATGATGCATTCTTCCTACGCGACAGCGTTATATCTGACATGTTTGAGCAGCAGCCAGAAGGGCAGAGCTGGCTACTGGGAGACAAAGGGTGCGGCCTGACCACCTGGCTCATGACGCCCCTACGCGTGACACCGATGGAAGCTGACCGTCAATACAACATGGCGCACATTGTGACGCGCAGCATCATTGAGAGGACCATTGGCATATTGAAACAGCGTTTCCGATGCCTGGACCATTCCGGAGGCCACTTGCAATACTCTCCTCAGATTGTCAGTCACTTCACTGTTGTGTGCTGCATGCTGCATAACTTAGCCATCATGAGGCAGCAGGAGCTGGTAGTGGAACCAGAAGACCTACGTGAGGGTCCGGTGCCTGATGATAGTATTTTGGAAGAGCAGGATGAGGATGATGACGATCAGGAAAGCATGCAAGTGCCTGATGCCGGAGCACGAGGTCGGAGGAGGGTGATCCATCGTGCCCTTTAACGATTGCTCGTGCCCTGCGCCAGCAGCTCATCCGTGAACGCTTCAACTACTGATGCCTGAGGGCTCTGCAACCACGCGCATGGACATGTTTATTCTTTGCAGTTGTTCCTACGTTGTGTTGTGTTAATGGAAGATGAATCAGTTTTAATGAAAAAATATTTTATTGAAAAGTTAACGTCACTGTAATAAAATATTTGTTGTATCAAAATTCACTTTTTAATATGACTCTTGAAGATCATTTAAAAACTTTAAGATCAGTTATAAACTTGTAAAGTTAAAAAACAATTTCAATGTGAAAAATCTTACTCTTAAGATCACTTAGACTTCAGGATCACTTTTTAGGTGCAAAATTAAATAAGATACAAAATGTGAGAACATTTACACTATAAGATCACTTAAAAACCCTAAGATCACTTATAAGTGGTAAAGTTACAAAATTTACAAAACAATTTCAATTTGAAAAACGCTACTACAGCTACATCAAGAACAAGAACAAAAGCAGCAAAGAAAGGCTGCAACCATCTCTCATCCACATCTCAGTGAATGTTCACTTCTTCATGGGGGTGTCATTTGATTGGCTGGGCTGTGTGCCCTGATTGCAGCAGCTACCTCCATGAGGGCCTGTGCCGTCACTTGCATGCCCTCCCTGACGGCCTGTGCCGTCGATTGCACTCCCTCGGACATTCCCTCCCTAAGTTCCCGTGTCATTACTGCTATTTCTCCCGTCAGGACCGTCACCTCTTCACCCACTGCACTGACGCTACCGATGAGTGATCGGGTAAGCTCATTGCTCTCCATACCCAATGCCACAACCTGAGCCGCATCTGTTGCACGCATCTGTGTCTCAGGAGAGTGTGTCTCCAATCTCTTTCTCCTCTGCCTCGCAGCACCACTACGCTGGGAGGCGTGGGGAGGGACGGTGGGACGCTCGGTGTTCCAAACGGCACCTCTAGAAAAGGAGGTGCGGGCTGGGACGGTGGGACGCTCGGTCTTCCAGATGGCAGTACTAGAGAGAGAGGCGCGGGCTGGGATGGTGGGGCGCTCGGTGTTCCAGACGACAGAACTCGAGTGCGAGCCGAGGGCTGGAATGGTGGGTGAATGGGTGTAAACTGCTCCATTATATCACCAGCACCACTGGGACCCGCAACGTCGGAATCAAAACCATGGAAGGTGGAACCAGAACCTATGCGAGTGGGAGGCGCAGGCTCGGACGGTGGTGCACTGGCTGTAAACTGCTGCATTACACCAGCAGCACCACTGGGACCCGCAACATCGGAATCAAAACCATGGAAGGTGGAACCAGAACTTATGCAAGGGGTTGAAACTCTGATGCCCCTTAATGGGGGCTCATAAACATTAATTTGGAAGCTCTCCCCTATAGACATTTCAGTCATCGCCGCCATCATCCAGTCTGGATCGTCTGCATCTGGTTGTACTGGTTCTTGTTCTGCATCTTCAGGATCCTCAGAGTTGGCAGCACCATCATCATCATCATCATGTTCTGCAAAATACATCAGAACAGTCAAATGTTTAACAGCAAGGGAGGGGGCAGGATGGGTGGTATGAGTACTCTCACACAGGCCAGGCAGCAGGTTGATTTGAAGGGCCATGATGCATTTTCAGGACTTACCCTCTTCCTCGCGTGTGGGCCCAGCTTGTGCTGTACTGATTGCTTTTCTCCATGTACAACTCATCATGGCAGCTACCCTCTGTTCCAAGGGTGTCAGTGGATGCAGATTGGGCGTGCCTCCTCCTGTTCGAGTTGCTTCTCTTTTGTTGTGGGCCAATTTCTTCTGCAAAGAGTAAAATATAACTTTTTACAGAGTGTGTCGTTCTGAAGGGTGGGACATACAGATAGTCACGTTACAATTACGATTACATTAAAAAATGAAAATATTACTTACACTAATTACTTGACCAAGGTCGTGCCATTTCTTTTTACACTGGCTTCCAGATCTCCTGGTATACACCACTGCGCAGTAATCTTCTGCAACTTGGTTCCAGCGTTTCTTCATTTCTTTAGGTGGCATTTTATGCGACCTCTGTTGCTGGTATCTAGCTCCTGCCATCTCTGCTCAATGACGCTGACTAATATCTCTACTTCCTCATGCAAGAAATTCTTTGTTCTTGGTGGACGTTGTTCTATTGCTGTATTGAATTGACACTCTGATTTTTCAAAACACACAGTCCTTAATTTGCATGCACCTGTGCAGCACCTGTTCTGGAAGTTTAGCAGTGAAAAGCAGCACTCACTGATTTCAGCAGGTGATTTCTTCAACAGTGCTGCTAAAAGCATTCCTTCAGACACCAAAGAAATCACCAAAATTCAATCCCAAGCCTTTCCAGAGGTCCACGAGACAAATCAGCACTTTTCTTTAAGTTCCTTTAAAAATAGAAATATAGAAACATAGAAAATAGGTGCAGGAGTAGGCCATTTGGCCCTTCGAGCCTGCACCGCCATTCAATGAGTTCATGGCTGAAAAATGGCCGAGAGCTAATGTTTCTGGGCTACTGCACGTGCATGCGTGCTCCAACGCGCACGTGCAGGGCTGCCGGCACGGCGTTCCCTCATTTGACTTAGCGCCGCCCCCTCCACTTGCAGAATCGGTGCGCCTCTGTGGCTCCGCCCCCCCGCTGCTGTCTGCGCGCCGCGCCAAGCTCCCAGACACCAGCAAGGAGCCCGAGAATTAACAGGTAGATTTTTGTCGCGCTTTTAGGCACGAAAAACGGGCGTCCATGTCGGGGCTGCGGCGTTCTAGGCGCGGCCCGAAACTTGAACCCATTCTCTCTGCATCCACTCTTTCAAAACTTTTAATAATTTTAAAGACCTTTAATTAGGTCAGCCCTCAGCCTTCTTTTTTCAAGAAAAAAGAGACCCAGCCTGTACATCTTTTCCTGATATGTATACTCTCGCATTTCTGGTATCGTCAGGTATACCTCTCGAAATAAACCCTCATGATTGGACTGCTTTTTTAATGGCCTTGCTAACCTGTGGCACAAATTTTAGTGATTTCTGTATTTGCACTTCGAGATCCCTTTGTTCCTCTACCCCAATTATTACCCTCTAAGTAATAAGTGACCTCCCTATTCTTCCTACCAAAATGTACTACTTCACAATTATCTGTTTTGAACTTCATTTGCCAATCATTTTCCCATTCTGCAAGTTTATTAATGTCCTCCTGTAATTTGTTGCAGTCCTCCTTAATATTGACTATCCACCCCCCAATTAGGTGGCATCCGCAAATTTAGAAATTGTGGGGAAGAAATTGACCCTATTTTAGAGGCCCGTTAGTGCTTCCAGACTTTTCACCCGGGGGGGGGGGGGAGGGGGCGCTATCGGGTCCCAGGTAATTGCACAGGAGTTTGCACCTCAAGCCGCTGTGCAACCGGTGACGGGGGAAATTTCCCCACAGGCTGCAAGGCTGCCGCGAGCTTTGCGGGCCCTAGCGTGATCCAGGCCACCATCGTGCAGCCCAGCGCTCCGTTTTGGACGCCGGGCAGCTGGCCCGGTCCCACGCTGCCCTGGTGGCCTAGTGTAGGCTTTAAGAGAAGGGGAGGGGTATTGAAGCGCGCCAGCGCTACGTGAAGCATCCACGTTGCACTTCAGTCCCCGTTCCAGTAGTGACCCAGGGACCGCCCCTAAAGGAAGTGGAGCGTGCGAGATTGCGCTCCACTTCCTTTGAGGGGGGTTAAGCCCATTTCAGCGGCAGAGGCGGGACTTCTATACTGGGCGCAGAAAGTCCCGGACTCAGCTAGTTAGCGCCCCCAATCGGGGCCCAGGGCAATTTCACCCCTTATGTTTTTGATTCCAAAGTCTAAATCGTTAATGTAAATTGCGAACAGCAGTGGTCCTAGCACTGATCCTTGTGGAACAACACTACCCACCTTCTGCCACTGTGAGTAGCTACCCTTTACTCCCACTTTCTGTTTTGAAGCCAGCTAGCTATTCATTCTGCTAATTGTCCCCTGACTCCGCATTCTCTGACCTTATTCATTAGTCTATTATGGGGTACCTTATCGAAGGCCATTTGATATTCTAGATCAATTGTATCTATCCCATTACCATTGTATACTCTCTCTGTTACCTCTTCAAAAAATTCAATAAGGTTGGTCAAGCAAGACTTTCCCCTTTGAAATACATGCAAGCTATTCATCATTATATTTTTTGTTTCTAGATGTTGTTCTATTTTCTCCTTTAGTAGGGATTTCATTATTTTTTCCTACCACCGTTATTAAGCTGACCGGTTTCATTCCTTGGACATGTTCCATCACCCTTCTTAAATCTAGGTATTATGTTAGCTATCTGCCAGTCCTCTGGCTCGATACCTTTTTCTAATGAATTGTTAAATAATGCCTCTGCTATCTCTTCCCTAGATTCTTTTGAAATGCGTAGATCCAATCCATCTGGACCAGGGGTTTTATCCTCTTTGAGTTTGATTAATTTATTTAATATATCCCATTTTTTATTTGAAATGCACTTATCTCATCATCCAATGTCATGTCCACCTGTTCTATCTCACTGGTAAATACTGAAGCAAAATAATGATTTAATATTTCTGCAATCTCCCTATCGTTTCCTGATGTATTAACCGGTCTATCCCTTAATGGCCCTATTCCCATCCCAACCTTCCATTTTTATTGATGTGCCTGTAAAATATTTTACTATTTTGCTTTATGTTCCTTGATAATTTAATTTCATAGGTCCTCTTTGCCTTCCTAATTGTTTTTTGAATTTCTCTCCTAATCTCTTCATATTCTCTCTTATCAAGCACTCCTCTGCTGTCCATGTACTTAATGTATGCCTCTTCCCTTATCCTCAATTGTTCCCTTATGTCTTTATTCATCCATTGAGTCTCATTAGTGTTTAGTTTGTCATTTGCTTTTAGCAGAATATATTTTTCCTGCACTCTGTGGAACACGGTTTTAAATGTTTCCCATTGTTGTTCTACATTGTTGTTTGTCAGTATTGTTACCCATTTTATTTTCCCAAGTTCTATTCTCAGCCTCTTAAAATCAGCTTTTCTCCAATCTATTAATCTGTTTTTTGTCATACTTATGTTCTTCTCTATCATCATCTTAAAGCATATTATATTATGGTCATTATTGCCTAGATGTTCTCCTACTTTTACTTCTCTTATTTGCTCTGGTTCATTCCTCATTACTAGATCCAATGGCAAATCTTCCCTTGTTGGGCTTTTTACATATTGGGTTAGAAAGGAGTTCTGTACATATTGTAGGAACTCCATTCCCTTATCCCCTTTACCTACCTCTTCTGTCAAATTAATATCAGAGTAATTGAAATCGCCCATGATTATTATTCTACGTTTTTTACTTATTTCCCTAATTTATCTGCATATTTCATGCTCACTTCCCTTCCACTATTAGGTGGTCTGTAGACTACAACTATTAGTGTGATTGTTCAATTATTATCTTTTATCTCATCCATATGGATTCTATTTTTGTCTTGCTGATAGCTGCATCTCTTTTTTCTACTGCCATTATGTTATCCCTAATAAGTACAGCTACTCCACCTCCCATTTTTTCCTCTATATTTTCTAAATATGTTATACCGTGCAATGTTTTAATTCCCAGTCCTGATTTTTCTGTAGCCATGTCTCAGTAATCCCCACTATGTCTGGTTCCTTCCAATGCATGATTGCCTCCAGCTCCCCTTTTTATTGTAGACACTGTGTGCATTGCTGTACAGTTTAACTGATTTTTTTTAATAGAATTTCCTCCCATTTTATGTTTAACCATTTTAGACTCCTGTTGTAGAACTCTATTTGCTCCCTTGCCATCAATGGCCTAGCTTATTTTACTCTTTCCTATGCTCTCTTTTCCTGTTTTGTTTATAGTTAGGTTGCTTACGTTTCTTGTAGATCCCTCCACTAGTTCAAAGCTTTTGCCACCTCCCTATTTACCCTTTCCGCTAGGACACGGGTTCCATCCCGGTTCAGATGAAGCCCGTCCCATCGGTACAGTTCCTTCCTTCCCAGAACTGGTGCCAATGTCCCATGAAAAGGAACCCCTTTCCCACACCAATCCTATAGTCACATGTTAATTCTCCTGATCTGTCTGCTTCTATGCCAATTTGCACATGGCTCAGGCAATAACCCAGAGATTATTACCCTCGAGGTCCTGCTTTTTAATTTAGACCCTAACTCCTGATACACTTTCAGCAGGACCTCCTCCCTGTTCCTACTGATGTCGTTTGTTCCAACATGGACCACGACAACTGGATTTAGCCTCCTCCCTTTCCAAGTTCCTCTGCAGCCACCTGTCAGGTAACACACCCTTCTGGATTTTTGTTCTTGGCTGCAGAGGATGCTATCTAGCCTCCTAATTATAGAGTCCCCTATCACTACCACATTTCTATTCTGCTCTCCCGCCCCCCCCCCCCCCCACACAGTCTGTATTGTGGTTGTCCTGCCTTCAGTCTTTCTTCTTGTCCTCGCAGGTAGGGAGTACATCGCACCTGTTGGACAGGACCAGTGTCTGCGGGATCTCCTTCTCAACTTCTCCTAAATTCCCGGCTATGAGGCTCCCGAATAGTCACACCTTTTCCTTTCCTGAACCTGTGCTTGTCTCTGGAGTGTGACTGTATTCTGGATAAAACTGTCCAGAAATTCCTGCCCCTCCCTTATGTATCGGAGTGTCTCCAACTTGCACTCCAGCTCAATGACTCTGAGCCGGAGAGATTCGAGATGCAGACATCTCCTGCAGATGTGTTTGCTCGGGACAGTCTCACCGTCCACAAATTCCCACATTCTGTAGTCCAGACACACAACCTGCCGTGCCATATCTAAGACTAGCCTTATTTTATTGAATTAATTAGTTAAAGTCTTTAGTCACGATTAATTATAATTATTTTAATTAGTTAAGCTATAAATTTAATACAGTACAGGTTGAACCTCTCTAGACCGGGACTCTTTGGTCCGGCAACCTCACAGGTCCGGCATCATTCCCAACAGGGGGGTCGCGACCCGCGCTGTGTCCTGGGACTGGCTGCTCCTCTTCTCCCCCGCTGCCTCCGGTGTTCCCTCCTCGGTCAGGTCGGAGCATTGTCAGCAGTACCTGATAAGTTTTTAATGTAATGGTTCATTTCGGGCGAAGACACCAACACTCGGTGAAGTGTCGCCATGGGCTGCAGGTCAGCCAAGAAAGATTGGCAGTGTTTACAGCAGAGTATAAATCCTACCATCTGATATAAAGTCCAATGTCTGATCTTGAGAGTTTGTTTTAGATGCGTGATCTTCATTGTTTTGAGCATTAGTTCAGAGAGCCTGCAATACTTCAGCCGACTTTATCCTCTCAACTACAAAACTTGCCTAATCGGCAATATCAGTTTTTAAACAAATAAAAAAAATAATCAACCATGTATGATTCCCATATAAAAAGAGAGTGAGAAAGAGAGAGAAATGGACGGATGGATTCTAGTTGGATAAAACTACAGGTGGGTAAAACATGTCTGTTTTATTTCTATCTCATTCTGCTCGGTGGTAATGAAACATGATTTGTGGACAATCTGTAGGAAATAGTATTAACTAGCTGTAGGCTCATTTATTTTCATTCAAATGTACTACACAGATAGGAGAGCGGGCAGGGCTGTGTCCGATCTGCGTGTTGACGTGCATTGCTTTAATCGTCAGTGCCAATCGAACAGAATGAGTTCACTTGCAATACAGCGACGGCTATTGTTATGTTTGTAATGTACTTATGAATGACTCCATAAGGCAATGTGCTGTACTCAAACTGTAGTGACGTTGGTCCTTTATTCCAAGCTCCAGAGTGCGGCACAAGCATGGTGGGCAGCCTTTTATACTGGACCCTGCCACCAGGGCCGGAAACTCCGGTCTCCACCAGTTGCACCCTCTAGGGGTGCCAGCATGTATATACACAGTGTAACTCTTATTGATAGTACGTCAGGTAAACAAGTCTCCATCTTATGCAACCACATAGTAACTACACAGAGAGTACAGCCATATTCTACATATACAACAGCTATCTGCTCCCAATCCCTTCTCAGCATCTGTCTGGAGGGCCTCCTGGTCCCCCACAGACTCAGGACATCTCTCCTCCTGTCCATCTCCTGAACCAGGGCCTCAAGTGCTGCATCCAAAAATCTGGGAGCCCTCTCTCTGTCATGTTGCACCATCTTTCCCCTTCCTGTAGGTCACACACTCCTCTATAAAGACTTCCAGTACATGCTGCAAGCAGAATGCACCTCCCCTTTATGAAGTGCAGCCTAGCTTTAATTGGTGCAAGCCTCACACGAATTTGGGCCGACTCCTGAGCCTGCAGCCACTCAGTAGCGCATTTAGCGCTGGGCTGCACGCCACTATCATTATATTAGCAGCACAAAGTTTGCATGCTGCCATCATTACTTACCATGGGCACAGGTTAACTGCCATGCCCATTTTTGGGGGCTATTCAATTTTTGTCTTTCCATATAACTCAGACCCTTGAAGCTAGGGATCAGCCTCATGGCTCTTGTCTCCACTGTCTTGATGGCTTGAATGTCTCCCTTGTTTCTCAGTGACCAGTGGGCTGATAAGTGGCAAATAACATTTGAGGCACACAAGTGCCAGGCAATGAATATCTCCAATGAGAGACAGACGAGTCACTGTCCCATGACATTTAATATTGTTACCATCGCCGAAACCCCACAATCAACATCTTGGGGGGTCACCATTGACCAGAAACCTAACTCGGTCAGCCACATAAATACTGTGGCTACAAGAGCAGGTCAGAGACTGGATGTTCTGCGGCGAGTGTCTCACGTCCTGACTTCCCAAAGCCTTTCCAGCATCTACAAGGTACAAGTCAGTAGTGTGATGAAATACTCACCACTTGCCCTGGATGAGTGAAGCTTCAACAAAACTCAAGAAGCATGACATCATCCAGGACAAAGCAGCCCACTTGATTGGCACCCTATCCATCACCTTAAACATTCACTACCTCCATTACCGGTGCACCGTGGATGCAGTGTGTACAATCTACAAGATACACTGCAGCAACTCGCCAAGGCTTCTTCGACAGCACCTCCCAAACCTGTGACCTCTACCACCTAGAAGGACAAGGGTAGCAGATGCATAGGAACATCATCACATCCAAGTTCCGCTCCAAGTTATATACCATCCTGACTTGGAAATATATCGCCATTCCTTCATCATCGCAGGGTCAAAATCGTGGAATTCCTTCCCTAACAGCACTGGGGGAGTACCTTCACCATAGGGACTGCAGCGGTTCAAGAAGGCGGCTCACCGCCACCTTCTCAAGAGCAATTAGGTATGGCATTGTCAGCGACGCCCACATCCCAGGAACAAATTAAAAAGGAAGAATAGGACACAGTACTCAATGTGTGATCTTACTAGAGCACTGCACTGCATGAGGTCAATGGAAACAACAATTGGGAGATATGTAGCTATCACCTGTATTTCCCTATCGTACGATGTCGAAATGACTCCCATTCATTTTATTTTGGGCCCATTTTAAATTGATTAATACCTCCATTAAAATAGCAGACTTAATTGTTCAGCCACTAATATGACCTGCAGTAACATGTGGGCAAGTAAATCAGAGGAACAAAGAATGGAGTCTTTATTTATTGAGGAATTCTGGTTTGGATGTGTCAAATGTCTGCCAATTTACTGTCCATCCATATATAACTGTAGTCACAAAAGCAACTAAGCCTGCATGGAGTTAGTCTACTTTGGACAATAGTTCATATGCAGCATTTTCACAAGCTCATGGCAAAAGAAAAAAGGCAGAAATTGTTTGCTTTTGCTCAAGAACGAACTTGAATTTAAATAACGCCTTGCACATCCTCAGGAAATCCCAAAGCACTTCATAGCCATAGAAGTACTTTAGAAGTGTAATCACTGTTGTAATGCAGGAAACACAGCAGCCAATTTGTGAACAGCAAGATTCCAAAAACAACAATGAGATAAATAACCAGATAATCTGGTTGCGTGATAAATACTTGCCAAGAGAACTCTCCTGCACTGCTGCAAATAGTCATGGATATTTTACATCCACATGAAAAGGCAGACGGGGCCTTGTTTTAACATCTCATCCAAAACACGGCACCTCCAACAGTGCAGCACTCTCTCGGTACTGCACTGAAGTGTCACCTTAGATAACGTGTTCAAGTCTCTGGAATGGGATTGAACCCACAGCCTCCTGTCTCTGAGACCAGAGTTCTACCACTGAGATAAGGTTGACATTTGAGTAAATATTCCGAATACAATGGATTGTGCAATGATTCCTTTTAAAATTAAAGATGCCAGTATGGATAAATCATTGACCCTAATATACATTGCGCAATGCTCAAATTTTATATAAAAAAATATTATTGCACTTCATTAGATGGATAGAATAGCTAACCACAATGTGCTTGTAAAACATTATGTTTATGATAAATAATGTATCTAGGCATTTGTAAAACACAAAATCCAGTTCACATGCTATAATCATATAATATAAACAAATGCAAGACCCACAGGATATGAGGGCCATATGTGACAGATGATTCCAGATGCCCTTCAACAGCCACGCCTCAGCTTCAGTGCCAAGTTGGCATTCATGTCGACCTTATAGTTGAAATGTGACTCTGGAAAATATTGTGGCCAAGAAAAACAACCACGTGATAAAGTGATGGACAGTACAAGATTGTGCCAAAAAAAATGTATGTTGGTAGGTAAAACAAATATATCAGGCTTGATATTGATTCAAACTTAGATGACATACCATTTGCTCCATTTCTTTTAATCAAAGCAAATATATCAGTGGAAACAATATTCCTTGTACATGCAAGCTTGTGGAAACTGCTGAAATAATATAATCTACATTAGTGCACAACGATGCACAATGGTATATTTTTCAGGATACATAACATATCAGAATGTAATGCTCTTTTGTTGAAATATTATTTAATAGATGTTATACAGGGACAGGGCTGTACAGTGAGTTACCTCCCTGCCCTTATCCAGCTGGGACACTTATGGAGATCATTTTTGAGAAGCTGCACTCCCAGCATGGAGCCTTGCTCACTGTAAGAATGCGACACAGAATCAGGGATGCTATCTCCAGCCCCTGCTCACATCTAGTAAGGTTTCATGCCAGCAGTAGAGCCTCACAAAATGATCAGCAAAAGGAGACCTTCAGCCTCTCTCTGCTGGCTGTATGTGCTCTAGTGGAGTGAGTTTGAGTGGTCTCAATCCAGTTCCTTGTGGCAGTATAAAACGACCCTCATTGGCAATCTCATTCATAAAAGGCAACAGTTGCTGGTGTGGGGAATGGAAAACTTCACACTCTCTGATGTTTTATGAGTTTTTCAGGAGTACTTTCAGTGATACATTGAAAAGCTTAATTTGTTGCTGTTTGCTGTCTGTCAAGACCGGGATAACGCTCATGTGCATAGATCAGGAACATCATAGCTACAAGTTAAAGTGGTGAATCAATCCTGTGAGAGTTTCTATATTTTTTTCCACTGGTGGAAGCATTGACCTATGAATAATTTTGGTTTACACACAGAAACATAGAAAATAGGTGCAGGAGTAGGCCATTCGGCCCTTTGGGCCTGCACCACAATTCAATAAGATCATGACTGATCATTCACCTCAGTACCCCTTTCCTGCTTTCTCTCCATACTCCTTGATCCCTTTAGCCATAAGAGCCATATCTAACTCCCACTTGAATATATCCAATGAACTGGCATCAACAATTCTCTGCAGTAAGGAATTCCACAGGTTAACAACTCTGAGTGAAGAAGTTTCTCCTCATCTCAGTCCTAAATGGCTTATCCCTTATCCTTAGACTGCGTCCCCTGGTTCTGGACTTCCCCAACATCAAGAACATTCTTCCTGCATCTGACCTGTCCAGTCCCGTCAGAATTGTATATGTTTCTATGAGATCCCCCCTCATCCTTCTAAACTCCAGTGAATACAGGCCAGTCGATCCAATCTCTCCTCATATGTCAGTCCTGCCATTCCGGGAATCAGTTTGGTGAACCTTCGCTGCATTCCCTCAATAGCAATAACGTCCTTCCTCAGATTAAGAGACCAAAATTGAACACAATATTCCAGTTGAGGCCTCACCAAGGCCCTGTACAACTGCAGTAAGACCTTCCTGCTCCTATACTCAAATCCCCTAGCTATGAAGGACAACATACTACTTGCCTTCTTCACCGCCTGCTGTAGCTGCATGCCAATTTTCAATGACTGATGTACCATGACACCCAGGTCTCGTTGCACCTCCCCGTTTCCTAATCTGCCGCCATTCAGATAATATTCTGCCTTCGTGTTTTTGCCGCCAAAGTAGATAACCTCACAGTTATCCACTTTATACTGCATCTGCCATGCATTTGCCCACTCAGCTAACCTGTCCAAGTCATCCTACAGCCTCTTAGCGTCCTCCTCACAGCTCACACCACCACACAGTTTAGTATCATCTGCAAACTTGGAGAACACTCAATTCCTTCATCTAAATCATGCTGGATAAAAAGATGCAAACTTTTTATCTCCGCCCAAAATTGGTCAGGTTCACTAGTACAGCATCTCTGCCCACAGCCTGACTCTGACCCTCGCCTCAATAAAGATCGCCCAGGCAAAGTTTACTGTATTGTTACAATAAAGGACCGCACCATTTAAAGATAATTTAAAGAAAAATGCTACAGTTGATCAGAGATTATGTTTGCCTCCAGCAGGGGAACAGTGATTTCATGGAAATAGGAAGATAAATGGGCAAAGTGCTGATCTTGGAATGGGAAGCAGCAATTTGAAGAGGAATGTGGCAGTGTGAAGAGAGAATTGACTCTGTGAAGAGGGAAGGCGATGAAGGAGAACTACGGTGTTTGTGCGGTATCAACTGTCATTTGTAAATTGGTAGGACAGGAATTGTCAATGAGAAACAATAGTTCATTCTTATATGGCTTCATCCATTAGAATGCTTTAAACATTGCTCGCAACATTTCAAACATTATGGGCTTTAATTTCTGATTATTTGTTGGACTCTTGTAGATCTTCAGAAAACAATGTCAGTCATTCAATATCGTATAGTGTATGGACTTCCATGATTCTAATTTGGGCAGTGATAGATAAGGCAGTCCTTTACTGGAGGAAAAATAGATTAAAACAAAAAGTTTAGGATCGGGTTCCCTGCCAATAGTCACTGTAAACTTTCCAACTATTTTTAGCGCAATGGGTACCATGGAGGAGCACACAAGGTAAAAAAGCAACCAATTAAATCAAAAACCACAAGAGTGCTGGTTCAATGAATATGGAAGACTGCAAGGAGTCGAAATTGCCCACCGCTGGAAACAGGATGCACTGACCTGTTTCTGTTGTTTTTACCGGCGTGGTGGATGCGGTGGCCTCTTGAGCAAAATTCTGCTTTATGGCTTTTTTTCCAGCGGATCGGAAGTCAGTTATAATGGGGGCGGATGTGCAACGGTGAGCGGAAACATAGAAAACATAGAAAATAGGTGCAGGAGTAGGCCATTCGCAGTTTAGACGGGCGGAAGTTGGGGACGGCTGTAGTATCCACCACTGTCAGTCATCATGGCACTACGTCACCACTGCTCTCCCCTTCGCTTAAAGCGGAGAGCCTGCGTGATTCTTTAAGTTCGGTCCACTGGGCCACATGGGAGGGTTTCGGTGGGGCAACAGCTTGGCACCCAAGAGGGTGTGCAAGGCTGCTTGTTGGCAAAACTGTCAGCCCGACATGGTAGTCGGCTGATTTTTAAAAAAAAATATATGACGGCAGCGGCAATAGATCCTCCCCTTTAAGGAACGACAGTAGTCATGGGGGATTTTAACCTACATATCGATTGGTCAAATCAAATCGTAGGGGGTAGCCTGGAGGAGGAATTCATAGAATGCATACGGGACTGTTTCTTAGAACAGTATGTAACAGAGCCTACAAGGGAGCAAGCCATCTTGGATCTGGTCCTGTGTAATGAGACAGGAAAAATAAACGATCTCCTCGTAAAAGATCCTCTCGGAATGAGTGATCACAATATGGTTGAATTTGTAATACAGATTGAGGATGAGGAAGTTGTATCAGAAACGAGGGTACTATGCTTAAACAAAGGGAACTACAGTGGGATGAGGGCAGAGTTGGCTAAAGTAGACTGGAAACAAGGACTAAACGGTGGCACAATTGAGGAACAGTGTAGGACTTTTAAGGAGCTCTTTCATAGTGCGCAAAAAAAATATATTCCAGTGAAAAAGAAGGGCGGCAAGAGAAGTGATAACCAGCCGTGGATAACCAAGGAAATAAAGGATAGTATCAAATTAAAAACCAATGCGTATAAGGTGGCCAAGGTTAGTGGGAAACTAGAAGATTGGGAAAATTTTAAACGACAGCAAAGAATGACTAAGAAAGCAATAAAGAAAGGAAAGATAGATTACGAAAGTAAACTGGCGCAAAACATAAAAACAGATAGTAAAAGCTTTTACCGATATATAAAACGGAAGAGAGTGACTAAAGTAAATGTTGGTCCCTTAGAAGATGAGAAGGGAGATTTAATAATGGGAAATGTGGAAATGGCTGAGACCTTAAACAATTATTTTGCTTCCGTCTTCACAGTGGAAGACACAAAAACAATGTCAAAATTTTCAGGCCACAGGAATGTGGGAAGGGAGGACCTTGAGACAATCACTATCACTAGGGGAGTAGTGCTGGACAGGCTAATGGGACTGAAGGTAGACAAGTCCCCTGGTCCTGATGAAATACATCCCAGGGTATTAAAAGAGATGGCTGAAGTTATAGCAGATGCATTCGTTATAATCTACCAAAATTCTCTGGACTCTGGGGAGGTACCAGCGGATTGGAGAGCAGCTAATGTAACGCCTCTGTTTAAAAAGGGGGGCAGGCAAAAGGCAGGTAACTATAGGCCGGTTAATTTAACATCTGTAGTGGGGAAAATGCTTGAAACTATCATTAAGGAAGAAATAGCGGGACATCTGGATAGGAATAGTGCAATCAAGCAGACGCAGCATGGATTCATGAAAGGGAAATCATGTTTAACTAACTTACTGGAATTCTTTGAGGATATAACGAGCATGGTGGATAGAGGTGTACCGATGGATGTGGTGCATTTAGATTTCCAAAAGGCATTCGATAAGGTGCCACACAAAAGGTTACTACAGAAGATAAAGGTACACGGAGTCAGAGGAAATGTATTAGCATGGATAGAGAATTGGCTGGCGAACAGAAAGCAGAGAGTCGGGATAAATACGTCCTTTTCGGGTTGGAAATCAGTGGTTAGTGGTGTGCCACAGGGATCAGTGCTGAGACCACAACTGTTTACAATATACATAGATGACCTAGAAGAGGGGACAGAGTGTAGTGCAACAAAATTTGCAGATGACACAAAGATTAGTGGGAAAGCGGGTTGTGTAGAGGACACAGAGAGACTGCAAGGAGATTTGGATAGGTTAAGCGAATGGGCTAAGGTTTGGCAGATGGAATACAATGTCGGAAAGTGTGGGGTCATCCACCTTGGGAAAAAAAACAGTAAAAGGGAATATTATTTGAATGGGGAGAAATTACAACATGCTGTGGTGCAAAGGGACCTGTGGGTCCTTGTGCATGAATCCCAAAAGGTTAGTTTGCAGGTGCAGCAGGTAATCAGGAAGGCAAGTGGAATATTGGCCTTCATTGCGAAAGGGATGGAGTACAAAAACAGGGAGGTCTTGCTGCAACTGTATAAGGTATTGGTAAGGCCGCACCTGGAGTACTGCGTGCAGTTTTGGTCACCTTACTTAAGGAAGGATATACTAACTTTGGAAGGGGTACAGAGACGATTCACTCGGCTGATTCGAGAAATGAGGGGGTTAACTTATGATGATAGATTGAGTAGACTGGGTCTTTACTCCTTAGAGTTCAGAAGGATGAGGGGTGATCTTATAGAAACATTTAAAATCATGAAAGGGATAGACAAGATAGAGGCAGAGAGGTTGTTTCCATTGGTGGGGGAGACTAGAACTAGAGGGCACAGCCTCAAAATACGGAGGAGCCAATTTAAAACCGAGTTGAGAAAACATTTCTTCTCCCAGAGGGTTGTGAATCTGTGGAATTCTCTGCCCAAGGAAGCAGTTGAGGCTAGCTCATTGAATGTATTCAAGTCACAGATAGATAGATTTTTAACCAATAAGGGAATTAAGGGTTACGGGGAGAGGGCGGGTAAGTGGAGCTGAGTCCACGGCCAGATCAGCCATGATCTTGTTGAATGGCGGAGCAGGCTCGAGGGGCTAGATGGCCTACTCCTGTTCCTAATTCTTATGTTCTTATGTTCTTATGGGAGCCGCACCACTTTTTTTTTTTTTAGAAGGACCGAGCTCAGTGCACCGGCATAAAAAGCTGATTTTGGCACCGAGCGGCGGGAGCAAGATTTTTTTGCTGGAATTTTGCCATCGGAGGAGGGGAACATCGGCAGTGTGTGCTCTGATGGTGCACTTAGGATGGATCGGCATCAGCGGAGCGGTGAGGGTGGTGGGGGGTCGCGGGGGGGGGGGGGGGGGAGAGCGGGTCACCGCCAGGGTACCGCAGGAGCTGAATTTACAAAATGAAGGCCATTGCACGCAGCAGCGTGGCCGCTGATTTCCAGTGGTAACAGACCTTAAGGGAAGGGGCAATTTTGGCCCCCAAGATTCTCAATTAAACATCTGAACACTCGTTACAACGGGGCCAAAATTCAGCCTCCTGAAAATGCCTCTTACTGCCGGAAAGCGGCAATCATGCGGCGGAGTCGAATGGCCGCCGATTTGGATTTGAATGGCCGCTGCTCGCGAAATTCTCTGAGCTGCTGCCGACCCCTCCTAAGTGCATCATCGAAGTGTGCACTGCCGGTCTCCTGCACCTCAACCTAACTTCAGGGGAAAAAAACTTCCAGCTGCCGAGCGATGCCCCCGACGGTTTTTTCTGTCAGTGCACTGGGTTCACTGTGCCTGCAACATGGCTGTATGGTGGCCATTCAAGGAGAGGGCGCACTGCCGCGGCCACCATTTAATTTTTTTTGTAGGCTTACTGCCAGGTCGGTCCAATAATTATGCCCTCTGGTTCGGCTGGGCCGCCAACTGGCAGCCTGGCATCCCCTCTTGGGTGCCAGGCCACTGGCCCTGTCGAAACCCTCCCTCGTGGCCCAGTGGACCTAACTAAAAGAATTGCAGAGTTCTCAGCGGCTCTCCCCTTTAAGGTAATGCACAAGCGTCATGATGTCATCAGTGCTACGCTCATGATTGACAGCAGCGGAGACTCCATTCCGCCTCCACTTCTGCCTCCACTTCTGCCCCCCCCCCCCCCAGTGTGCTCACCACCGCATTGCCGCCGTTCGAAAAAAAATGACAAAGAGCTGAATTTCGTGCACAAGGCCACCTCATCTACAGCGGCGATGAAGGCACATCAACAGCGGTAGGTGCGATTCGTTTCAGGCGGCGGTGAATTTCTACCCCAACATATGTTATACCATATGGTTGCGAAGTACAATTTTGAAAGAAGAAATTGCCAACAGGTAACTTTATAGACTTTTATAACTAAACTGCTATAAGAGGATTGAGTGGGGTGACAGTGTTAAAGAAGAAGTGTGTCTTTCAGCGCAGCCTTTAAAACTCAAACATTTAAAACAAATGATAGTTTATTGTAATAACTTTTTATTTTTTCTATTTGCATATTTGTTTAAGATCTTTGTTCACTCAGTCCTAATGACATAATTAGAACGACCAGGTTGAAATGTTGGACTTTATTGCAAGGGGCATAGAGTATAAAAGCAGGGAAGTCCTGCTACAACTGAACAGGGTATTGGTGAGACCACACCTAGAGTACTGTATACAGTTTTGGTATTTAAGGAAGGATATACTTGCATTGAAGGCAGTTCAGAGAAGGTTCACTAAGTTGATTCCAGAGATGAGGGGGTTGACTTATGAAGTTAGGTTGAGTAGGTTGAGCCTATCCACATTGGAGTTTAGAAGAATGCGAGGTGATCTTATTGAAACATATAAGATACTGAGAGGGCTCAACAAGGTAGACGCAGAGAGGATGTTTCCACTCATGGGGGAATCCAGAACTAGGGGGCATATTTTAAGAATAAGGGGTCGCCCATTTAGAACTGAGATGAGGAGGAATTTCTTCTCTCAAAGAGTTGTAAATCTGTGGCATTCTCTACCCCAGAGAGCTCTGAGGTGCAGTCATTGAACATATTTTAGGTGGAGATAGACAGATTTCTGATCGATAAGGGAGTGAAGTCATGGAGAGCGGGCAGGGAAGTAGAGCTGAGCCCAAGATCAGATCAGCCATGATATTAAATGGCGGAGCAGGCTCGAGGGGCCTAACGGCGTATTCCTGCTCTAAATTCTTATGTTCTTATGTTGACAGTGTTACTATGTGCACAGGAGAGGAATTAACAAAGTGCCATGATTACAGATATTGGCAACCGACTTATTTTAAAATCAACTACCCCATACTGTTGGCTTGGTAACTCTTCACAAATGAGATTGTTAGCGCAGTTGTTAAACAAAAATATTCACATTTACAGAAGTAGGCTGCAGAAATAAATGCTAATGTTAGTCACCAACATGTTTTAACCGTCTTTAAATGTAGTGATGGTGAGCCTCCTCTATAAGCTACATGAGAACTTTTAGGAACAGGAAGAACACCTTTAGACCCAACAAGTCCGTTCCTTTTTCACAGATCAACCTCACCTCCCCACCTTCTCACTATATCCCCTCTCTGTCCAGTAATGTATCAAATTATCACTCGACCTCATTTACTAGGTCAGCTTCAATGATCTTCCCTGGTAACTTCTTCCATAACTAGTTAAGTTAACATGGATTTTCCTTCTTACTCCTAACTTATTAATGTTTAACTTGTGTCCCCTGGTATTTGAACCCTTCATCGCAGTGAACAGTTTTATAAGTTTCCTTCATAATCTTAAAAATCTAATTATGACACCTCTTTTTAAAAGAAAACCAGTTCAAATTTCTTAACCTTTAGTTCATACCTAAAATCATCTTTATCGCTTGGTTAAGCGCTCTCTCATCCACAATAATATCCTTCCTATGTTTATTTCGCATGCAAGCAAAGTTTACGGTTTTATGCCTTTTGGCTGGCATTTCTGACTTGGTCAATACACCTATTCAAGACCAAGAGTTGTACAATTCCTGGTCTACCTTCATCTAACGCTTTGTAAGAGATCATTTTTTATGGATTTTATGCTAGACATTGGTATTTGCTTCTTTCTAAATAGTAAGCTGGTAAACTATTGAAACCCGCATCACAACAAGGAGATTTTCCATCTAGCTGATGTGCCTTTCGGTTCCATTTTCTAGTTTGTAGGTAAGATAAAACAAAAAACTGACCTGAGGTTCAGACAATGCTTGCTGAATGCTGTTTATTGGGCCATATGGTACGCTACTACCTTCAAACCGTTGCAACCAGTCTCGTGTTGTCTTGTCTAAAAATCTAAGCATAAAAGAGTTCTGTGGTTTAAACATCATGTACTGATTTTGAAACTGTACAGCAGTATATCATTTAATTTGCAGTAGCCAGCAATAAAATAAAGATACACATTTCTTTACAAAACTAACTCTGTCCTGAGGCTGTGAGAGATGATATTCTCCAGATCAGATGTTTCCTTGATTTGAATGTAACCAAAATTTACAATGCAAGCAAAAACATATTGTCTACATGAACTTTAATATTTTTATGAATCTGCTTAATTTTATCTTTCACAAATGTTATTCCAAAGATAAATATTCATATTTGAAGTTAAACACAACAGTTTTTCTAAGCTGGAGGAAAGAAAATCTAATTCATATTGGTTTCAACGAAAGTTCTAGAGCTGTATTTCGGTCTTTGTATCTGGAGGCTGTGTAAATGATAAGAAAATGACTTCGATATAAAAAAATTACTATCCAAAAGAGGATTGGGGATTTATAAATTGCAGGACAGTATAGAAAACAGATATTTTTCTGCGCAGTGAAACATCCATTATTCTGACAGGAAAGTTGGTAACCAGAGGACACAAATTGAAGATAATTGGCAAAAGAAGCAAGGGGAAATTAGGAGAAATATTTTTACACAGTGAGCTGTTATAATCTATAATGCACTGCCTGAAAGGTGGAAGTAGATTCAGTAGTAATTTTCTAAAAGGGAATTGGATATATACTTGAAAAGGTCAACTTTGCAGAGCGATGGAGGAAGAGGAGACTGGGGACTGTGAGAAATTTAGAACTCAGCAGAGGAGGACAAAGGGTTTGATTAGGGCAGGGAAAAGAGAGTACGAGAGGAAGCTTGCAGGGAACATTAAAACGGACTGCAAAAGCTTCTATAGATATGTAAAGAGAAAAAGGGTAGTAAAGACAAACGTAGGTCCCTTGCAGTCAGAATCAGGGGAAGTCATAACGGGGAACAAAGAAATGGCAGACCAATTGAACAAGTACTTTGGTTCGGTATTCACTAAGGAGGACACAAACAACCTTCCGGATATAAAAGGGGTCAGAGGGTCTAGTAAGAAGGAGGAACTGAGGGAAATCCTTATTAGTCGGGAAATTGTGTTGGGGAAATTGATGGGATTGAAGGCCGATAAATCCCCAGGGTCTGATGGTCTGCATCCCAGAATAATTAAGGAGGTGGCCTTGGAAATAGCGGATGCATTGACAATTATTTTCCAACATTCCATAGACTCTGGGTCAGTTACTATGGAGTGGAGGGTAGCCAATGTAACCCACTTTTTAAAAAAGGAGGGAGAGAGAAAACAGGGAATTATAGACCGGTCAGCCTGACCTCAGTAGTGGGTAAAATGATGGAATCAATTATTAAGGATGTCATAGCAGCGCATTTGGAAAATGGTGACATGATAGGTCCAAGTCAGCATGGATTTGTGAAAGGGAAATCATGCTTGACAAATCTTCTGGAATTTTTTGAGGATGTTTCCAGTAGAGTGGACAAGGGAGAACCAGTTGATGTGGTGTATTTGGATTTTCAGAAGGCTTTCGACAAGGTCCCACACAAGAGATTAATGTGCAAAGTTAAAGCACATGGGATTGGGGGTAGTGTGCTGACGTGGATTGAGAACTGGTTGGCAGACAGGAAGCAAAGGGTAGGAGTAAATGGGTACTTTTCAGAATGGCAGGCAGTGACTAGTGGGGTACCACAAGATTCTGTGCTGGGGCCCCAGCTGCTTACATTGTACATTAATGATTTAGACGAGGGGATTAAATGTAGTATCTCCAAATTTGCGGATGACACTAAGTTGGGTGGCAGTGTGATCTGCGAGGAGGATGCTATGAGGCTGCAGAGTGACTTGGCTAGGTTAGGTGAGTGGGCAAATGCATGGCAGATGAAGTATAATGTGGATAAATGTGAGATTATCCATTTTGGTGATAAAAACAGAGAGACAGACTATTATCTGAATGGTGGCAGATTAGGAAAAGGGGAGGTGCAGCGAGACCTGGGTGTCATGGTACATCAGTCATTGAAGGTTGGCATGCAGGTACAGCAGGCGGTTAAGAAAGCAAATGGCATGTTGGCCTTCATAGCGAGGGGATTTGAGTACAGGGGCAGGGAGGTGTTACTACAGTTGTACAGGGCCTTGGTGAGGCCACACCTGGAGTATTGTGTACAGTTTTGGTCTCCTAACTTGAGGAAGGACATTCTTGCTATTGAGGGAGTGCAGCGAAGGTTCACCAGACTGATTCCCGGGATGGCGGGACTCACATATCAAAAAAGACTGGATCAACTGGGCTTGTATTCACTGGAGTTTAGAAGAATGAGAGGGGATCTCATAGAAACGTTTAAAATTCTGCCGGGTTTAGACAGGTTAGATGCAGGAAGAATGTTCCCAATGTTGGGGAAGTCCAGAACCAGGGGTCACAGTCTAAGGATAAGGGGTAAGCCATTTAGGACCGAGATGAGGAGAAACTTCTTCACCCAGAGAGTGGTGAACCTGTGGAATTCTCTACCACAGAAAGTTGTTGAGGCCAATTCACTAAATATATTCAAAAAGGAGTTAGATGAAGTCCTTACTACTAGGGGGATCAAGGGGTATGGCGAGAAAGCAGGAATGGGGTACTGAAGTTGCATGTTCAGCCATGAACTCACTGAATGGCGGTGCAGGCTCGAAGGGCCGAATGGCCTACTCCTGCACCTATTTTCTATGTTTTTAAGAGCAGGGGAGTGGAACCAATTGAATAGCACTTTCAAAGAGCCGGCACAGGCCCAATGGGTCGAAAGGCCTCCTTCTGTGCTGCAAGATTCTATGATCCTTGATCCAATTATCTGCCAGAACTTTTGTGGGACAAAGCCTTGCGTGAGATTTCATCTTATTGTACAGCCCATCAGCACTGTCCTCTGCCTATCTGACATAATTCAACTTCACAGTCCATGAAAGACTAAATTCAATCTTTATTCTTTGTATTCATTTTCATGCCTAGAGTAATACTTATGAAAAATAAAGCTTCAGCAGCTCTAATTTAATGTCTATTTCTACCAAGCCTTCATTCAATTCTTACAGCTAATAGGGGTGTTACATTTTTGGGTTTCTTTATTTTTTTTACTCCAGATATTTTTGCCTTCTGTCTTTGAGACTACTCCCTTAGGTGAGTTCTAGCTTCTTATGTCCCAGGAACTGTCTTCACTTACCAGAAAGTGAGGTAAAATTCATATTCTGATAGAAAACCCTTTTCAGTTTACATTAGCTACTATTTTAATCATACACATGCTCACATAATTTTCCTCATCTTCAGAAGGTGGCAGAATAGTACTACATAAAATTTTGACTTGGGTTTATTGCTGTCAATGAAATAAAAGAACATAAGAAATAGGAGCAGGACTAGACCTATCGGCCCGTTGAGTCTGCTCCGCCATTCAGTAAGATCATGGCTGATCTTTTACCTCAACCCCACTTTCCCACACTATCCCCATATCCCTTGATTCCCTTAATACCGAAAAATCTATCAGTCTCTGTCTTAAATATACTCAACGACTGAGCCTCCACAGTCCTCTGGGGAAGAGAATTCCAATGATTCATTACTGTCCGAGTGAAGACATTTCTCCTCATCTTAGTCCTAAATGGCCGACCCCTTATTCTGAGACTGTGACCGCTGGTTCTAGACTCCCCAGCCAGGGGGAACATCCTCCCTGCATCTACCCTGTCAAGCCCTGTAAGAATTTAGCATTTTTCAATTAGATCATCTCTAATTCTTGTAAACTCGAGGGAATACAGGTATAGGCCTAGCCTACTCAAGCTCTCCGCATAGGGTAATCCCCCCATTCCAGGAATCAGTCTGGTGAACCTTCGTTGCACTCCCTTTATGGAATGTATATCCTTCCTTTAGTAAGTGGACCAAAACTGTACACAATACTCCAGTGTGGTCTCACCAGGGCCCTCGAAATTGCAGCAAGACATTTTTACACTTATACTTTAATCCTCTTGTAATAAAGGCCAATACACCATTTGCTTTCTTAATTGCTTGCTGTACCTGCATGTTAACTTCCAATGATTCGTGTACAAGGATGCCCATATTAAGATATTAAGGAATAGCAGTATAAGCCATCAGGAAAGACCGAACAGGCTGGGGCCTTTTTCTCTACAAAAGAGAAGGCTTAGGGGTGACTTGATAAAGGTCTTTAAAAGGATGAAAGGATTCAGTAGGGTAGACTTAGAGAAGATACTTCCAATTTTAGGGGATTCAAAAACCAGGGGCCATAAATAGAAAATAGTCACCAATAAATCCAATCACGAATTCAGGAGGAACATCTTTATCCAAAGAGTGGTTAGAATGTGGAACATGCTACCACAAGGAGCAGTTAGGGCAAATGGCACAGATGCATTTAAGGGGAAGCTAGATAAGCACATGAGAATGAAAAGAATAGAAGGGTATTGCTGGTAGGGTTAGATGAAGAGGGGTGGGAAGAAGCTCATGTGTAGCATTAAAAAGTTGGGCCAAATGGCCTGTTTCTGTGCTGTAGAATCGATGTAGATGATGTATAGTAATAGAACATAATGAATAGGTCACAAATATAGTGCTAAACTATGATGTAAGTAATCTTTCATATATGGAAGCTAGCTGGTCTGACTATGACTGGGATTTTCCTCAAAGATGCTCCCACTCCACCACCGTAACTTAGCGGGTTTCCGCCACACTTCCGGTGAAGTTGCGGCTAGTTCTGAGGAAATTCCCAGTCTATTGCTCATCCAAGGCTCCAGACGGATAGTCTTATTTGAAAAATACAAGCTGAACAATACCTTAAAAAATCATCGCGACCCAATGAATTTAAATAACTGTTTGTTAAAATCAATAAAAGCTGCTAATCAAAAACATATTTGAATAAAATCACACAAGCACCACTAAATTCAGCACTGTAGCGCTCGTTTTTTCGGCACCAGAGATGCCGTTTTGGATCCAAAATGACGTTCGCGTGGCGTGCGCACAGCTCTGGCATGGGCTGCACCAGGTGTAATTATGGGTAGATCATTAGCGTGGACGCTGGGAGCGTGCAGTGGAAGTATGCAGAGTACGCTTCAGCTAACGCCCTCTCTTAAACATGCACAGCTGAACATGTATTCAGCAACAGGAAGGTCGGCCACCAATGTTGTTTAAAGGGATCATCAACTGCTTTCAGGTTAGTTTGCTAACTGATTTCTACTGGCTCTTGGTGTGTTTGGAGAAGTTTTTAGTGGTTAGTTATCTGATTTGAAGTTGCTGAAGTGTAAGGGTCTGGTATGGCAGGTTACTTCAAGGTTTCTGCTCAGACCAGTTGCTCCCAGACATGGGGTGCAGTACTTTGTACACCCCTTGGCCTGCAGCATGACAGGGATAATGAGCAGAGGCGACACAGTGGAGGACAAGCTGCTCGAAGAGGCAAGAGGAAGAGGGGGAGAAGGGCTCTCAGCAGAAGGCCATATCCACCCAGGGTCTTTCGAGATCAATTCTCCTACCTCAACCACAGTGAGGAACAGAGCATGTGATGTTTCCGCTTCACTAAAGAGGTGCTCACTGAAATCTGCCGCCTGTTGTTGGCAGAACTGCAGCAGAGTGAATTCCAGTGGCTATGAAGGTGACCGTGGCTATGAATTTATATGGGTCAGGGCTCTTTCCAGGCTGGAGTTGGCAATATTTCCAAGATCGCCATCCATAAGGGAAGTCACTGAGGTTCTGTATGTAAAGAGAGGTGAATATATTTCAATCTATCTTGCCAGAGAGAAGCAGGCGGATAAGCACATGGCTTAGCCAGGATAGCAGGCTTACCCATGGGGGAGGGTGACATTGACTGCACACCCGTCGCTTTGTGATTGCTGCGTGCGAATTCGGAAATGTACTGCAATCAGAAAGGATACCACTCTCTCAATGTCCAGCTGGTGTGCGACCATACTCAACGCATCATGCAGGTCAGTGCCCGGTACCCTGGCAGCAGTCTTGATGCCTTCATTCTGCGGCAGTCTGCTGTACCATCTGCATTTGAGCCACAACGACAAACCAGACGATGGTTACTGGGTGACGAAGGCTACCACCTGGCTCATGACTCCAGAAGCAACCCAACACATGGCTTGTATTATCTGCATGTTGCCCATGTTGCCACATGGAATCTGATGGAGCAGACTGTTGGCATGCTTAAACAATGCTTCCGCTACCTGGACCATTCTGGAGGAACCCTGCAGCAATTGCTAGAGCGCATCTCAAGCTTTGTCGTGGTCTGCTGCTCCACAACCTCGCCTGCGAGCTGAGGCCAGGTGACAGTGACTGGAGCCTGAGCTGAACAGCCGTGAGGGGTCACTGAATGGTCAGTGGGCTGGGCCTCCCACGGAGTCCGGTCTTCTCCTGCCCCTCCCCCTCCCCTGGAATCAGGGTTCTCGAGTCGCTGCCACTCCTGGCTGTGATGGGCTGTCACCGGAAAGCCCCCGGGTTACTCGTACCGTGCCGGGTCGTCTCCTCCTCTGAGTTTTGCCAGCGGCTGATCCCCGGGCTCGTTTAACCTCGGGCTGATTTTATTCGTTTGGGGCTGGTCCGCTGAGTTATGTTGGATAAGAGGGGGGAGAGGAGGTATGCGCCAGGGGTTCCATTAGTGTGGGGGCAGCGCGCGCTGGGGTTTTGTGACCCAAAACCTTTTGCACGCACACAGGGCCCTTTGATGGCCTGAGGGTCCAGATCTGTACTTCGTGCATGTGCTGAGTTCTTGATTTGAAAGAGATCCTATCTCCCGAGAGCGGAATCTGTAGCAAGTGGTGAATGAACTACGCTGCACTTGGCATATCTGTTTACGCCCTGCTCCAGGGGCAGAGGTTTGTGAGCAGGTTAAGAGCATGCCTTCTTAATCAGGAATAGTGCTGGGAGAAGTAAGTATGTCAGTGGCAATCGGTATGTCTTATTCAATATGTTAATTGTATCAAAAGTTAGCCTGATTCATGAAACTGTTCAGTTGTTTCAGTGATCATAGAATCAGGTAATTTCAAGCCTGCTACTCTTTATAAAACCAACACTGATTCAGTTCTTAACAACTGGGCCCGCCTCTTCACAGAGTCCTACGAGCACTCCCTGCTGGTCAAGCAATTCCTCCCCCTGGTGCCATGACTCTGTGCCACCCTCCCGTCACATGATAAAAGTACCTGCGGGTCCCTTCAAACACGTGCCTGAACATGTTCATGCAAACACGTACAATCCCACAGTGCAGCTATTACAGAACATATGGCAGTGAGTCATGCTTCCATCAGCATCCCAGCATGTGCATAGGTGCTTGTGCTCTCACTCACCTTGGCCAGCCTGCTAACGGCTTTAAAAATTGTCCAGCACTAAGTGGCTAATAGTGGCCATCTGTTGCTGTAGAGTACCCAGAATTGGTGAGAGAAGTAGGCACACCCATCTCACTGATATCTGTTTAAGTAAATACCTGTTTTCTTAAAAGCATTATTAAAACACTCTTAACTTGCAGCATTTTCATTTTAAGAGTATTATAAGTTAGATGGGGAGTCCGTGATTACTAATCCATTTGAAAAGTTTTGGAACCACTGTGCCCTTTACCTATCCTAGTGCTCCTATGCAGTGCTACCCCAGTGGCTGCAGCATTGCCGGTGGAAGGCTGCTGACTTTCGGTGGGGTGGGGGGGGGAACTGCAGATGGCTTGGAGGACAACCTTGAGCACATCTAGGCCTAGAAGGCCCGGCTTCAGACCTTGGTATAGCATGGCAGAGTGGCAATGGTGGGTAGACAGAGAGGTGGGAGTGCGTGGTGTCGGAGCGGCCTATAAAGGCCCAGCGGCAGTCCGAGAGGCGGGAGTGCGTGGTGTTGGAGCGGCCTATAAAGGCCCAGCGGCAGCGAGAGGCGGCGGCAGTCTGAGAGGCGGGAGTGTGTGGTGTCGGAGCGGCCTATAAAGGCCCAGCGGCAGCGAGAGGTGGCGGCAGTCCGACAGGCGGGAGTGCGTGGTGTCGGAGCGGTCTATAAAGGCCCAGCGGCAGCGAGAGGCGGCGGCAGTCCGACAGGCGGGAGTGCGTGGTGTCGGAGCGGCCTATAAAGGCGAGCTTGTGCAGCTGCAGCGGGGAGAGAAGGCAAAAAAGAAGTAGAAAGAACTTCAAAGGTGGCGTCACAGCAAGGGGGTAATTGATTGGCTGATGATTGGTAAGTAGCTTTTCTTTTTTCTTTTCTATATCAGTAACTAACCTTTAGCCTTGTTGTTGCCACATTAAGTTTATCTAAGGGTTAAGTCAATGGAAGGACAGCACAGGCACGTGTTATGCTCCGCCTGCACTATGTGGGAAGTCAGGGACGCTTCCGGTATCCCTGACGACTACGTGTGCGGGAAGTGCATCCGCCTGCAGCTCCTGACGGACCGTGTTGCGAAACTGGAGCTGCGGGTGGATTTACTCTGGAGCATCCACGATGCTGAGAATGATGTGAATAGCACGTTTAGTGAGTTGGTCTTATGGCAGGAGAAGGGTACACAGCCAGATGGGGAATGGAAGACCAACAGGACGAGCACTGCAAGGAAGGTAGTGCAGGGGTCCCCTGCAGTCATCCCCCTGCAAAACAGATACACCGCTTTGGGTACTGTTGAGGGGGATGACTCATCAGGGGAGAGCAGCAGCAGCCAGGTTCATGGCACCGTGGGTGGCTCTGCTGCACAGGAGGGTAGGAAAAAGAGTGGGAGAGCTATAGTGATAGGGGATTCAATTGTAAGGGGAATAGATAGGCATTTCTGCGGCCGCAAACGAGACTCCAAGATGGTATGTTGCCTCCCTGGTGCAAGGATCAAGGATGTCTCGGAGCGGGTGCATGACATTCTGAAAAGGGAGGGTGAATAGCCAGTTGTTGTGGTACATATAGGTACCAACGATATAGGTAAAAAAACGGGGTGAGGTCCTACGAGACGAATTTAGGGAACGAGGACTTAAATTAAAAGGCAGGACCTCAAAGGTAGTAATCTCAGGATTGCTACCAGTGCCACGTGCTCGTCAGAGTAGGAATCGCAGGATAGCTCAGATGAATACGTGGCTTGAGCAGTGGTGCAGAAGGGAGGGATTCAAATTCCTCGGGCATTGGAACCGGTTCTGGGGGAGGTGGGACCAGTACCAACCGGACGGTCTGCACCTAGGCAGGTCCGGAACCAATGCCCTAGGGGGAGTGTTTGCTAGTGCTGTTCGGGAGGAATTAAACTAATATGGCAGGGGGATGGGAACCTATGCAGGGAGACAGAGGGAAATAAAATAGAGACAGAAGCAAAAGCTAGAAAGGAGAATAGTAAAAGTGGAGGGCAGAGAAACCCAAGGCAAAAAACAAAAAGGGCCACTTTGCAGCAAAATTCTAAAGGGGAAAGTGTGTTAAAAAAACAAGCCTGAAGGCTCTGTGCCTCAATCCGAGGAGTATTCGGAATAAGGTTGATGAATTAACTGCACAGATAGCAGTTAACGGATACGATATGATTGGCATCACGGAGGCACGGCTCCAGGGTGACCAAGGCTGGGAACTCAACATACAAGGGTATTCAACATTTAGGAAGGACAGACAGAAAGGAAAAGGAGGCGGGATGGCGTTGCTGGTTAAATGGGAAATTAACGCAATTGTAAGGAAGGACATTAGCTTGGATGATGTGGAATCGGTATGGGTGGAGCTACGGAATACCAAAGGGCAGAAAACGCTACTGGGAGTTGTGTACAGGCCACCAAACAGTAGTAGTGAGGTTGGGGACAGCATCAAACAGGAAATAAGGGATGTGTACAATAAAGGTACATCAGTAATCATGGGAGACTTTAATCTACATATTGATTGGGCTAATCTAACTGGTAGCAATGTGGTGGAGAAGGATTTCCTGGAGTGTATTAGGGATGGTTTTCTAGACCAATATATCGAGGAACCAACCAGAGAGCTGACCATTCTAGACTAGATGATGTGTAATGAGAAGGGACTAATTAGCAATCTTGTTGTGCGAAGCCCCTTGGGGAAGAGTGACCATAATATGGTAGAATTCCTTATTAAGATGGAGAGTGACAAAGTTAATTCAGAAACTAGGGTCCTGAACTTAAGGAAAGGTAACTTTGATGGTATGAGGCACAAATTGGCTAGATTAGACTGGCAAATGATACTTAAAGGGTTGACGGTGGATAGGCAATGGCAAACCTTTAAAGATCATATGGACGAACTTCAGCAATCGTACATCCCTGTCTGGAGTAAAAATAATACGGGGAAGGTGGCTCAACCGTGGCTAACAAAGGAAATTAAGGATAGTATTAATTCCAAAGAAGAGGCATACAAATTAGCTAGAAAAAGCAGCAAACCGGAGGACTGGGGGAATTTTAGAATTCAGCAGAGGAGGACAAAGGGTTTAATTAAGAGGGGGAAAAAGGAGTATGATAGGAAGCTTGCCGGAAACATAAAAACTGACTGCAAAAGCTTCTATAGATATGTGAAGAAAAAAAGATTAGTGAAGACAAACGTAGGTCCCTTGCAGTCAGATTCGGGTGAATTTATAATTGGGAACAAAGAAATGACAGACCAATTGAACACGTACTTTGGTTCTGTCTTAACAATGGAAGACACAAATAATCTTCCGGATGTACGAGGGGTCCGAGTGTCTCGTGAGAAGAAGAACTGAAGGATGTCCTTATTAGACAGGAAATTGTGTTAGGGAAATTGACGGGATTGGTGAGAAAGCAGGAATGGGGTACTGAAGTTGCATGTTCAGCCATGAACTCATTGAATGGCGGTGCAGGCTAGAAGGGCCGAATGGCCTACTCCTGCACCTATTTTCTATGTTTCTATGTTTTTTCTATGTTTCTATGATAAATCCCCAGGGCCTGATAGTCTACATCCCAGAGTACTAAAGGAAGTGGCCCGAGAAATAGTGGATGCATTGGTGATAATTTTCCAACAGTCTATCAACTCTGGATCAGTTCCTATGGACTGGAGGGTTGCTAATGTAACACCACTTTTTAAAAAAGGAGGGAGAGAGAAAACGGGTTATTGTGGCCCGGTTAGCCTGACATTGGTGGTGGGGAAAATGTTGGAATCAATCATTAAGGATGAAATAGCAGCGCATTTGGAGAGCAGTGATAGGACTGGTCCAAGTCAGCATAGATTTATGAAAGGGAAACCATGCTTGACAAATCTTCTGGAATTTTTTGAGGATGTAACTAGTCGAGTGGACAAAGGAGAACCAGTGGATGTGGTGTATTTGGACTTTCAGAAGGCTTTTGACAAGGTCCCACACAGGAGATTGGTGTGAAAAATCAAAGCACATGGTATTGGAGGTAATGTACTGACGTAGATAGAGAACTGGTTGGCAGACAGGAAGCAGAGAGTCGGGATTAACGGGTCCTTTTCAGAATGGCAGGCAGTGACTTGTGGAGTGCCGCAGGGCTCAGTGCTGGGACCCCAGCTATTTACAATATATCTTTACAATATATATTAATGATATAGATGATGGAATTGAGTGTAATATCTCCAAGTTTGCTGATGACACTAAACTGGGTGGCGGTGTGAGCTGTGAGGAGGACGCTAAGAGGCTGCAGGGTGACTTGGACAGGTTAGGCTCGTGGGCAAATACAGGCTATAGATGTAGTATAATGTGGATAAATGTGAGGTTATCCATTTTGGGGGCAAAAACACGAAGGCAGAATATTATCTGAATGTGGCAGATTAGGAAAAGGGAAGATGCAGCGAGACCTGGGTGTCATGGTTCATCAGTCATTGAAAGTTGGCATGCATTCAACCAGCATTGTAACCCATATATAAACTAAGTTGTACACCGTGAGAACACTGACCACTAGGTGGGAGACACTCCTAACCTGGACCTTCAGGTATAAAAGGGGAAGCTCCACCCACCTTCATCACTTGAGTGCTAAGGAATAAAGGACAGGTCACAGACTGACCTTCTCTCAAGCATGGGCCTCGTGTGCATTTATACTGTATAGTAAGGACGTATCAATGGCAACAAGAAACTGGGATTTAAACCACGCGAGCATGGCCACTAGCAGAACAGACGAGAGGTACTGTGTTAAGGAATGGTTGGGACAGAGATTCAACATTGTTAAAGCAGCACACAGTTCTCCAGGCAGACAAGGGCAGTCAGGCATGCCCCAACATGTAGTCGAACCCAGAGGGGGAGTTCGACAGAGACAATGGCAAGCTGAACAGCAATTCACGCCATTGCAAGGGACAATGCGGCCAGTAATGGGGCCATCAACACATGTTAATGGTGCACTCAAGGACATTAACAGGGGCAGTCAGGGATGATTGACTGGCAAAGGACCTTTTGTTTCAAACCACAACTCATGCTGGAGGCGTGGAGGCATACATTCGGCCAGAGTTTGCAGAGATGAGCAAAATACCTGCAGAAATTGCAGAAATGGACACTGGGGGAAATCGTTGGAAGCTGAAGTTCAGCGAGTTCATGTGGAGCACGTATACAGTTCATACACCAGGACGCCACCGATAATGATGAAAGTGCTCCTCAATGGCATCCCAGTATCAATGGAGTTAGACACGGGTGCCAGCCAGTCCCTGATGGGTATCAAACAGTTCGAAAAGTTGTGGGCATCCAAGGCCAGGAGGCCAAAATTATCGCCGATTGACGCACAGCTACGGACTTACACAAAGCAGGTCATTCCGGTGCTAAGCAGCGCCATGGTAGTCGTGACCCACAAAGATTCGGAGAACAGGTTGCCACTCTGGATTGTCCCAGGGGACGGTCCCGCACTACTGGGGAGGAGTTGGCTTGCTGTCATGAACTGGAAATGGGGCGATGTCAATGCAATTTCCTCTGTGGAGCGAGTATCATGCTCACAGGTCCTGGACAAATTTGACTCATTATTTTAACCCGGCATTGGCACTTTCATGGGGGCCAAGGTATTGATTCACATAAACCCGGACGCCAGACCATTACACCACAAGGCCAGAGCGGTGCCGTACGTGATGCGGGAAAAGATAGAAGGCGAATTGGACCGCCTGTTGAGGGAAGGTATCATCTCGCCAGTCGAATTCAGTGACTGGACGAGCCCGATTGTGCCGGTGCTCAAGGCGGATGGGTCGGTCAGGATATGTGGCGATTACAAGGCCACCATCAATCGGGTGTCACTCCAAGACCAGTACCCGCTACCAAGAGCGGAGGACCTCTTTGCGACGCTATCCGGTGGCAAACTTTTTTCAAAATTGGACCTGACCTCAGCTTACATGACCCAGGAGCTGGCGAGTGAGTCGAAGAAGCTGACCACCATCACGACACACAAGGGGTTGTTTGAGTACAACAGATGTCCGTTCAGGATTCGCTCGGCCGCTGCGATCTTCCAACGAAATATGGAAAGCCTCCTCAAGTCGATTCCAGGGACGGTGGTTTTTCAGGATGACATCCTCATTACGGGTTACGATACTGAAGAACACCTCCACAACCTGGAGGAGTTGCTACGCAGACTGGACCGGGTAGGTCTGCGACTGAAAAAGGCGAAGTGCGTCTTCCTAGCTCCAGAGTAGAATTCCTGGGGATGAGGGTAGCAGCAGATGGGATCAGCCCTACTGCATCCAAGACGGAAGCGATCCAGAGAGCACCCAGACCCCGTAACACGACGGAGCTGCGTACGTTCCTGGGGCTCCTGAACTATTTTGGTAACTTTCTTCCCAAATTGAGCACGCTGCTAGAGCCGCTACATGTGCTCCTACGCAAAAGTCGCGAATGGGTCTGGGGGGACAGCCAGGAAAGGGCTTTTAATAGAGCACGCAATTTGTTATGTTCCAACAATCTGTTACCGCTATATGACCCATGTAAGAAACTTGTGTTAACGTGCGATGCGTCGTCCTATGGTGTCGGGTGTGTGTTGCAGCATGTCAATGCCAAGGGTCAGTTACAGCCGGTAAGCTTATGCCTCCAGCAGTCTGTCCCAGGCAGAAAGGGGCTACGGGATGGTAGAAAAGGAGGCGCTCGCATGTGTATATGCGGTAAAGAAAATGCACCAGTACCTGTTTGGCAGGAAATTTGAGCTGGAGACAGATCACAAACCCCTAACGTCCCTTTTGGCCGACAACAAGGCCATAAATGCAAACGCATCGGCCCGCATACAGAGGTGGGCACTCACGTTAGCTGCCTATGACTACACAATTCGGCACAGACCGGGCACCGAAAACTGCGCCGATGCACTCAGCAGGCTCCCACCAGCCACCACTGAGGGGGCTACCGAGCATGGTGCTGAGATGGTCATGGCTGTTGAAGCTTTCGGAAGCGAAGGCTCACCCCTGACAGCCCGTCAGATTAAAGTCTGGACAAATAGAGACCCGTTATTGTCTCTAGTCAAGAAATGTGTCCTGAATGGGGACTGGGCAGCCACGTACAGGGCATGCCCTGAGAAATTTAAACCATTTCACAGGCGCAAGGATGAACTCTCGATTCAGGCCGATTGCCGACTGTGGGGAAACCGAGTAGTCATGCCCCAGATGGGCAGAGAGGTGTTCATCAGAGAACTCCACATTGGGCACCCGGGCATTGTCACGATGAAGGCAATTGCCAGGTCACACGTTTGGTGGCCAGGGATAGACGCAGATCTGGAACTTTGTGTTCGCAGGTGCAACATGTGTGCCCAGCTGGGCCATGCGCCCAGGGAAGCCCCCCTTAGCCCCTGGCCCGCCAAGCCTTGGTCACGCATCCATGTGGACTACGCAGGTCCTTTCATGGGAAAAATGTTTTTGGTTGTAGTAGACGCCTACTCCAAATGGATCGAGTGTGACATTTTAAATTCAAGCACATCCTCTGCCACGGTAGAAAGTCTACGGGCAATGTTCGCCGCCCACGGTCTACCGGACATCTTGGTCAGCGACAATGGCCCGTGCTTCACAAGCACTGAATTCCAGGACTTCATGGCAGGCAATGGAATTAACCATGTCAGAACGGCAGCGTTCAAGCCGGCCTCAAACGGCCAGGCAGAACGAGCAGTGCAGATAATCAAACAGGGGATGCTCAGATTCCAAGGGGGTTCCCTACAAACCCGCTTATCACGCCTCCTGTTGGCCTATAGATCCCGACCACACTCGCTCATAGGGGTTCCACCCGCAGAGCTACTAATGAAAAGGACGCTCAAAACCCGATTATCCCTTATACACCCCACCATGAAAGAAATTGTCGAGAGCAGGCGCCAGTCACAATATCACTACCATGACAGGAATGAGAGGGCGCGATGTATTGATGTAAATAATCCTGTTTTTGTCCTCAACTACGCTGCAGGGCCCAAATGGCTCGCAGGCACTGTGGTTGCCAAAGAGGGAAATAGGATTCTGGTAGTTAAACTTACCAATGGACAAATCTGCCACAAACATGTGGATCAAACAAAAAGGAGGTTCAGCAACCCCATAGAAGAAGCAGAGCAAGAACACGATATAGAGTTCACTCCACCACAGGTGACCGAACACCAGAACCAAAGGGAGGAGAGCCCAGTCACTGTGGGCAGTCCGGACAGGCCTGAGGCACTGCAAACAACAGACACTCATGCCAGCGCCCAACAACCAGAGCCCCAACTCAGGCGCTCTACAAGGGAGCGTAAACCACCAGAGAGACTCAACCTGTGATCCCAATAAGACTTTGGGGGGGGAGGTGATGTCATGTATTCAACCAGCATTGTAACCCATGTATAAACTGACCTAAGTTGTACACTGTGAGAACACTGACCACTCGGTGGGAGACACTCCTTACCTGGACCTTCAGGTATAAAAGGGGAAGCTCCACCCACCTTCATCACTTGAGTGCTAAGGAATAAAGGACAGGTCACAGACTGACCTTCTCTCAAGCATGGGCCTCGTGTGCATTTATACTGTGTAGTAAGGACGTATCAGGTACAGCAGGCGGTGAAGAAGGCAAATGGTATGTTGGCCTTCATAGCAAGGGGATTTGAGTATAGGAGCAGGGAAATCTTGCTGCAGTTGTACAGGGCCTTGGTGAGGTCCCACCTGGAATATTGTGTTCAGTTTTGGTCTCCTAATCTGAGGAAGGACGTTCTTGCTATTGAGGGAGTGCAGCGAAGGTTCACTAGACTGATTCCAGGGATGGCTGGACTGACATATGAGAACAGATTGGATCAACAGGGCCTTTATACACTGGAGTTTAGAAGGATGAGAGGGGATCTCATAGAAACATATAAGATTCTGACTGGACTGGACAGGCTCGATGCGGGAAGAATGTTCCCGATGTTGGGGAAGTCCAGAACCAGGGGACACAGTCTTAGGGTAAGTGGCAGGCCGTTTAGGACAGAGATGAGGAGAAAATTCTTCACTCAGAGAGTTGTTAACCTGTGGAATTCCCTGCCGCAGAGAGTTGTTGATGCCAGTTCATTGGATATATTCACGAGGGAGTTAGTTATGGCCGTTACAGCTAAAGGGATCAAGGAGTATGGAGAGGAAGTAGGAAAGGGGTACTGAAGGAATGATAGCAATGATCTTATTGAATGGTGGTGCAGGCTCGAAGGGCCGAATGGCCTACACCTGCACCTATTTTCTATGTTTCTAGACGAATGCTGTCATCCTAAGACAGGACAGCAGATGCTTGCTCCATGGAGTCACTGCCATTCCCCCGAAGCAGCTCCTCAGCATTCCTAGTAATCTGTTGGAGGACAGATTACTGGACAACTATGACACCAAGTAAACCCTTTTCAACACTGGCAATCGCAGCCAAGATGGTAGAAATCTGAGCTTGTAATCTGAGCTGAGTTTGCATGAGAGCAGTCTGATATTCCAGTGCTGCGCTCAGACATTGGGTCTGCTTGTGCTGCAATGGAAGCTGAGACATCGGCCATCAGATACTGCATCGTGGTTGTGTCCACAAGTGTGCTAATGAAGAAGGATGAGCTCTAAGCTCTGCGCAAAGCCCTGTACCAAGTTGGTGCCAGACTCTGCCATGCACCTTGATATTGCACAGAGGCTTTCTGGCAGGCCTGCCAATGCATCAAGCATTTCATTGTGCATATCCATCAGCTTTCTTCTGTAGGCCGCCCCATCGAAGTCCTCATCTGAATCCTGTGCAGCAGAACTTGTGAGCGACCTTGTTCTCTGGTGAGCTGGTATCTACGCTTCCCTTTCCCCCTGCCCTGGCTGCAGGCCACTTGTGCCCGGTGGCTCATCATGTGCAGACCCCGCCTCTAAGCTACCCTCTAAATTATGTGCAGTGTCAGTATCTGAGCTGGTGGCTGCAGATTGACTGACAGTGCTGTGTCTTCAGCATCACTGCCTGCTTCCTCCTGCAGTTCCTGCTCCTGCATTAGTGCCTGGCCAGCTGGCAGTTCTTGGCTATCTGAAAGGAGAAAAGCATAAGGATAAGGTTGCAACGAGGCATTAGGAAGGGGGTGGGGGGGAAGAGCAAGAGGTGCTTGCTTACACCATCTGCAGTTTGTAAATCAGAAGAGATTGTGGGATGAGGGAGCAATGGGATGTGAGGAGGAGGATTAGGCATGAGGATACTGTCATTTCAGCCCCGCCGCTGGCCATGGGCTCAGCGATGGCTGCTCCAATAATCTCCAGCACCGTCTCCTTCATGGGGGTAAGGTCATGCAGGCGCGCCTGACTCCCGGTGGGTAGCCCCTGTTGCCTCCGGTTATGAGCCACCTTGTCCTGCAAGGAGAGGGAAGTGTGTCAGTGAGTGTGGTGCAATGTGTTATGTTCTTATAAGAGCCACATCAACCGAAGAACATCAGAAATAGGAGCAGGAGGAGGCCATAAGGCCCCTCGAGCCTGCTCCGCCATTCAATAAGATCATGGCTGATCTGATCATGGACTCAGCTCCACTTCCCTGCCCGCTCCCCATAACCCTTTATCCCACTATTGTTTAAGAAACTATCTATTTCTGTCTTAAATTTATTTAATGTCCCAGCTTCCGTAGCTCTCTGAGGCAGCGAATTCCACAGATTCACAACCCTCAGAGAAGAAATTTCTCCTCATCTCAGTTTTAAATGGGCGGCCCCTTATTCTATTATGCCCTCTAGTTCTAGTCCCCCCCATCAGTGGAAACATCCTCTCTGCATCCACCTTGTCAAGCCCCCTCATAATCTTATACATTTCGATAAGATCACCTCTCATTCTTCTGAATTCCAACGAGTAGAGGCCCAACCTATTCAATCTTTCCTCATAAATCAACCCCCTCATCCCCTAGTGAATCTTCTCTGAAGTGCCTCCAAAGCAAGCACATCCCTTCGTAAATATGGAAACCAAAACTGCACGCAGTATTCCAGGTGTGGCCTCACCAATACCCTGTATAACTGTAGCAAGACTTCCCTGCTTTTATACTCCATCCCCTTTGCAATAAAGGCCAAGATATCATTGGCCCTCCTGATCACTTGCTGTACCTGCATACGATACTTCTGTGTTTCATGCACAAGTACCCCCAGGTCCCGCTGTACTGCAGCACTTTGCAATTTTTCTCCATTTAAATAATAACTTCCTTTTTGATTTTTTTCTGCCAAAGTGCATGACCTCACACTTTCCAACATTATACTCCATCTGCCAAATTTTTGCCTGCTCAGCTGACAGTGTGTGCAAGCTGTGAGATGTGCTTGTGAGCAGTGCTAAGTGTGTGAAGGTGAGGTGATGCTATGAATGTGAGGTATCAGTCATGATTGATAGTGATTGTTAGTAAGTGAGTGCTGGTGGGGTGGTGGGGATCAATGGAGCAGTGTCTGAGCCTCGTGCTTCAGTTGTAAAGATAAGGCATTTGAAGATGAAATCACTGACCTTGACCACTCTTGTGAGGTCATTAAACTTCTTGCAACACTGCATCCAGGTCTTCAGGGCTACACTGCTGGTATTGACCGCAACAGCTATCTGCACCCATTGCCTTCAGAGTTTATCTGGAGGGCCTCCCGACTTCTGTGGATACAGGACTTCTCTTTTCCTGTCCACCTCCTGCACCAAGGCATCCCGTGCTGTGTCAGAGAACCTTTGAGCACCATTACTCCATGTTATTCCTGGTCACACTCTGTTCCTCAGCCATCTCCAGCATCTGCTGCAGCCAGAATGCACCACCCACTTCAGAGGTGCAGGCTGCCTTTAAGTAGTGCAGGTTAGCTTTAAGTGGTGCGAGCCTTGCACAAACTTGAGCCCCCTGCTGAGGCATGCAGCCACTCAGGAGCACACTCAGCATTTATCTGCACGCTACTATTATTTAAATTAGCAGGCAGCACAACGTTTGTGTGCTGCCTGCATCGGAAGGATCAGGCACAGGTTGATCGTGCATTGCAATCCCCGCACCCGTTTTTGGGCCTTGTCCAATTTCTATGCCACAATGTTTATATTTGTATTGAATTGCTTATCTCTGGACTAAATATCTACCAAAGAACCACAGATGGGTCAACAAGCATTTCAAAAATGCACCAGAAAATTCTTCTAATTTGCAAACTGGTTTTTAACCTTTTACGAACTATGATAGAATTAGGAAAGCTCATACCAAACTAAATCTTAAACAAAAGTGGTTCATTGTGTCACATCAATTCCCACAGTATTAATTTGCTTCATAATATAATTAATTAATTACTTTCTACAACATCCTACCATAACCAAAGCAGTCAAAATACAGTATCATAACAAACAGAAAAACTCTTTAGTTGAGATAATTATTTCAGAAAAAAAGATAAACATGAGAAAGTTTCTTTATCTTTTTTGCCAGGTTACTTTTGTCCCTTTACAAAGTAATTATTTTTTAACACTTATTGGACTTTGTGTACCAGAGAGTAAGTGATGTTACTCAGTGCATTAACCCAAGACATGGTCTTCATTGGAACTTGCCCCTGAGATAGGGGCCACATCAATGAAGAGCTAAGGGTATAAACCCTACAGACTACTTTGTGTGAATGCAAGAAAAATAAATAGTGAGAGAAATAAAGCAGAGAGAGAAAAGGTGAGTGAGAAAAAATGTGAGAAAATTTTTAAAAGACTGAAAGCGAATGAAACACAGAATAATGGAGAAAGAGAAAACAACAAAAGAGGGGAAGGTAGAGAAAGGGAGAAAGAGAGCAACAGAAAGTAACAAGGAGTGATTGAAAGAAGACAAATAAAAATATTTCTGTAACAGAGCAGAGTAGTGTAGAACGCAGCACAACACATATGCAGGGATCCACAACTGTTGAAGTTCATCTCTGTGATCTTTAAATGTCTGCCATTGCCTGTCCACCGTCAACCCTTTAAGTATCATTCACCAGTCTATCCTAGCCAATTCACGTCTCATACCATCGAAGTTACCTTTCTTTAAGTTCAGGACCCTAGGCTCTGAATTAACTGTGTCACTCTCCATCTTAATGAAGAATTCTACCATATTATGGGCACTCTTCCCCAAGGGGCCTCGCACAACAAGATTGCTAATTAATCCTCTCTCATTACACAACACCCAGTCTAGGATGGCCAGCTCTCTAGTTGGTTCCTCAACATATTGATCTAGAAAACCATCCCTTATATACTCCAGGAAATCCTCCTCCACCGTATTGCTACCAGTTTGGTTAGCCCAATCTATATGTAGATTAAAATCACTCATGATAATTGCTGTACCTTTATTGCACTCATTCCTAATTTCCTGTTTGATGCCATCCCCAACCTCACTACTACTGTTTGGTGGTCTGTACACAACTCCCACGAGCGTTTTCTGCCCTTTGGTGTTCCGCAGCTCTATCTATTCAGATTCCACATCATCCAAGCTAATGTCCCTCCTTACTATTGCGTTAATCTCCTCTTTAACCCCACCTCCTTTTCCTTTCTCTCTATCCTTCCTGAATATTGAATACCCCTGGATGTTGAGTTCCCAGCCTTGATCACCCTGGAGCCGTGTCTCCGTAATCCCAATTACATCATATCCATTAACAGCTATCTGCACAGTAAATTCATTCACCTTATTACGAATGATCTTTCAGGCTTGTCTTTTTAGAATTATGTTGTAATGTGGCCCTTTTTGATTTTTGCCCTTGATTTCTCTGCCCTCTACTTTTCCTTATCTCCTTTCTATCTTTTGCTTCTGTCCCCATTTTACTTCCCTCTGTCTCCCTGCATAGATTCCCAACCCCCTGCCATATTAGTTTAAACCCATCTCAACGGCACTAGCAAACACTCCCCCTAGGACATTGGTTCCGGTCCTGCCCAGGTGCAGACCGTCCAGTTTTTATTGGTCCCATCTCCCCCAGAACCGGTTCCAATGTCCCAGGAATTTGAATCCCTCCCTCTTGCACCATTCCTCAAGCCACGTCTTCATCTTAACTATCCTGCTATTTCTACTCTGACTAGCACGTGGCACTGGTAGCAATCCTGAGATTACTACCTTTGAGGTCCTACTTTTTAATTTAACTCCTAGCTCCCTAAATTCAGCTTGTAACTTTTACCTGCGGCGTGACCAACTCACTAAACATGCTATTCACGACAACCTCAGCATCGCGGATGCTCCAGAGTGAATCCGTGCGCAGCTCCAGTGCCGCAATGTGGTCTGACAGGAGCTGCAGCTGGATACATTTCCCGCGCACATAGTAGTCAGGAACACTGTTAGTGTCCCTGATTTCCCACATAGCATAGGAGGAGCATGACATGGGTCTGGGCTCTCCTGCCATGACTTAACCCTCAAATTAATTGAATTTGGCAACAATGCCAAAGGTTTCTTACGAAAAAGAAAAAGAAACAGAAAAAAGAAAAACTACTCACCAATCAACCAGCCAATCACTTACCCTCTTGGCTGTGACGTCACACTTTGATTTCTTTTTACTTCTTTGTTTTACCTTTGGTCTCGATCTCCCGAACTGCCGCTCCTCCTCCCGAACTCCGCGCCCTTTTATCAGGGCCTCAATCTCCCGACTGCCACTCCTCCTCCAGAACTCTGCGTCCTTTTATCAGGGCCTCGATCTCCCGACTGCCGCTCCTCCTCCAGAACTCCCCGCCCTTTTATCAGGGCCTCAATCTCCTGACTGCCGTTCCTTCTCCCGAACTCCACGCCCTTTTATCAGGGCCTCGATCTCCCGACTGCCACTCCTCCTCCCGAACTCCGCGCCCTTTTATCAGGGCCTCGATCTTCCGACTGCCGCTCCTCCTCCCTAACTCCGCGCCCTTTTATCAGGGCCTCGAGAAAGAAAAAGAGTTAGAAAGAGATCAAGAGATCGAAAGGGGAAGAAAGAGAAAAAAAGAGCAACAGGGAAAGAAAGGAAGAAAGAAAAAAGAAAGATCGAGATAAAGTTAGATATAGAAATCAAGAAAGAAAAAAGAACCAGATAGAGAAACAATTAGAAAAGTAAGTTTGACTCTTTCCTTCACATCTCCCTTCCCCTAGTGCTGATTCTGTGAATTAGCAATTGTGTAGAGGAGACATGGTAGTAAGCATCACAGTAGGCTGGTGTTACAAGATCTGCTTAGATAAAACAAAAATAAAGTTACTGCCAAGCTGTCAGTGATTTCCAATTTCATTAAAGTCATTTTCCAGAGGATTGCAAATTTTCCTCGTCACATTGCTACCCTTATCTAGACAAGTTCAGTCACAGATAAAACAAATGTTCAATTGTGAACGCAGAAAAACCCTAAAAACATTTCAGAACCATTACTTTTTCAGTATTACCCACATTCAGCCTTTCCAACAAAAATAATAGCCAATGAGCCAGTGCTTCATACTAAAATATAATTTAAAGTGCTGTTAACATGAGAGGCATAAAATTAACAATGTGGAACTGAGTCCACGGCCAGATCAGCCATGATCTTGTTGAATGGTGGAGCAGGCTCGAGGGGCTAGATAGCCTACTCCTGTTCCTAATTCTTATGTTCTTATGTTTTTATTAATATTGGGGAAGACCAGAACCAGGGGTCACAGTCTAAGGATAAGGGGTAAGCCATTTAGGACCGAGATGAGGAGAAACTTCTTCACCCAGAGAGTGGTGAACCTGTGGAATTCTCTACCACAGAAAGTTGTTGAGGCCAATTCACTAAATATATTCAAAAAGGAGTTAGATGTAGTCCTTACTACTAGGAGGATCAAGGGGTATGGCGAGAAAGCAGGAATGGGGTACTGAAGTTGCATGTTCAGCCATGAACTCATTGAATGGCGGTGCAGGCTCGAAGGGCCGAATGGCCTACTCCTGCACTTATTTTCTATGTTTCTATGTACTTGCTATAAAATGGCTCATTAGCTGCCAACACTGTGTCTCTGCTAACAAGAGGAGACGAGGCCCATTAAACCTTAAAGTTTACAGTTCCACCTACTGATGTTTCAGATAAAAACAACCAGCCCATCTGCTCTTACCCAGAAATCTTTGTGGAACCCAGAACGATTATTAATATAATGGGACCAGTTGAGCTTCAGGCAGTCTTGCTACCATTATTCCTCATTTGCATCCCCAGCCATGTAGCGGGATATCTGTAAACCATTCAGCAGAATCTAATCTAATTCTTTATTTTCAACACATCTTCAAGATTAAATATTCCTACACAGGAAAGAATACTTAACTCCCAAATACTATAAGTTATATTGTTATTTTTTTTGTTCCGGCAACTACACAGTGATTGTTGGGTTAGATCAGGCAGGATGGGTGTTTTTTTTATATGAAATAATCTAGCAACAGGGAGTGCAAACTGAACACAAGGGGGCTGAAATTGCCCACTACCTGAAACGGGTCGCACCTACCGCTTTTCAAGTGTTCAGTCCACCCCAATGCATGGGGCGGACAATCCGGAGAAATTCAGCTCATTGGCTTTTGTTTCCGGTCAGAGCGGTGTTGGTGTGGGGAGAGGGGCGAAAGTGCGGTCGGGTCGGAGTAGCTGCCACTAGCGGGGCGGAAGTGGAGGCGAGTCGGAGTGGTCGATGCTCCAAGTCATCAGAGCCGTGCTGATGACGTCATCGCGCTGGCACGTTACAGTGTCCCTCCCTTTGATTGAAGGGGCGAGCTGCTGCAAACACTGCAGCCACTTCGTGGCAAACACTGGGCCACCAGGGAGGGTTTCGGCCTCTGGGAGGTGCTAATGGGGTGGAGGAGACTTTTCAACTGGTGGGGACGCTACCGGCTCCCAGGAAATTACCTGGGAGTTTGCCCGAGAGTTTGCGGAGGTGCTGCCATGGCGGTTAGCACACCGGGTCGCTGCCCAACCGGCGATAACATCGTCGCCGTGCGCGTGACCCCCTCATCGCCCCACACCGACCCCTTAGCGCCTCGCAGGGGAAGTTGCCACGCGGGCCATGAGGCTAGCGCGAGCGGATGTCTACACCAGCTTCGCGGGTCGCAAAGCTGGCTGACATCCGCTCTCAGGACGCTACTTAAAGGGGAGGGCGCAAGTTCCCCAAGCCGCCAGGTTTTTTTTGGATTGCCGACTCTCGGGTCGGCTCCAGAACAGTGGCGCTAGCGCTGGGCACAGAAAATCCCGGCCCCAGCTGGTTACCGCCCCCAATCGCGTAGGGCCAATTTCCAATCCCCAATATATTTCAATTCCTTTTTAAGCGATAATTTATCTGGGAGGAAATAACAAGATCCCAGAGATTAATCGTAGGTCACACATCTTGAACTGGCTTCATTTCACCATGGAACAAATGTAATGAGGGAATGTCACCTGTAACGTTAACCAGTCCTGTCTTTGTTCTTTTCAAACATCGACTGACCAGCTGCATATTATTATTATATAGCCTTAAAGCCTGACGGATAACTACAGAACAATCTGTGGTACTGAAATCCGACATGGGCAAATTACTCTTCCTCAAAAACTACATTTAATTTGTGGTCAATTATTCAATGCTGAGCTAAACAATACAAAAAGTGGTCAATAACAAGGGAATAAATGAAACTCATTTGAAATGTATTGTGGATGTGTTTAATTATAGCACCACAATGATTTAATTTACGTCCAGTAAAAAGCCAGTTCATCCAGGTTATACTTACAGTAAGCTGACAAATATTTCACTCTCTTCCCAGAATATTTTTTATGACTTTAACATTCGCTAAGCCTCTGCAATAATGAGAGAGAGCAAGGCACACAAAGGTTTACAGTCTTTAATATCACTTTATCTGTAGTGGAATTTTTATCCGCCAGTGATAAAAGTTTAAGCTTGTAATTCTGACCTGGTGTTATTCATAGAATACTGCAGAAAGAACTGTTCTTTATCTCCAGAGATTTCTGCAAACTGCCCTTTACAGGATAACAAACAGGACTAAAGGCACCTCAGACTCAGTGTCGCATGACAGCCCAGAATTTAAAACACTGGCCTGTCATGAGATTAGCAGATTTCATAACTGCAATGGTTACTTAAATCTGCAAATTTGAGTTGGGTGATTATCCGCAGTTCTCAATGCTGCTGTTAAATTGTCACTTCAGAGTCAACTAGCCAAACTACATGATTTTCTTTGGATTCGTGCCTATTTTATTATTGGCCAAACTGTTTTAACTTGCTCGAAAAGATGGGTACATCAGTTTTCCTTGGTCATTATCCTTGCATAATTCATCCCTTATGTGGGCACCTAACCCATGTTGGCAGTCCTAGCAACTTGCAAAACTCACACTGTGAGTGCTTGCCAGGTATCCACAGCAATCCCAGGAGTCTAGCTTCCTTGAAGGTCTGTCTGATCTGTTCTACCAAGTCTACCACAGTGACCAACATAGACTTGAACAGCAGGCAAACAGGATTCCAGAGCCCTCCTTCCATTACCTAATTTAGCAAGTGCTGACTGGGTTTCTGGATTGCTTTATGTTTTGTTGAGAAACTTTAAAATTTTGAAAGTTCCCAATGGTCCCTTTGTAGTTGCTTGTAACGGCAGCCTATCAACCTCTCAACACCGTTACATTCACTATTAAAAAGGATTCAGCAGTGAGAATGTGTAAAAGGGTTGCGAAAGTGGTAGATGGATAGAGAAGGTGGCAAAAGGATGGAGATAGGGAATCATGGGAAAATAGCTAAAGAAATGTCAAGATGCAGACAACTGCAGAATCAACAGAAAAAAAAGGGGTTACCAAGAGTTGAAGTTGAGGTTAGACACGGGTCATGAGAAAGCCCAAGGCAGCACAAAGAAAGAAAGCAATCCTAGATAGGAAGGGAAAAGTAATAGCATGTACTGATAAGGAGGAAGAGAAACTAATTGGGTTCTTTACTGGTAAGGGAAGACAGCGTAGCAAAGCTATAACTAACCTGTCTGACACCAGCCCTAATTGGGAGACTTTCTTGCCTGCCATTGGACGTACTCGGGGGGGGGGGGGGGGGGGAGGCAGAAAGGGATTGGATAGACCAAGTGCTAATCAAATGTGTTCTGTTTTGAAAATGTATATCTACTGTGCTTTTCGCGCTGAAAAGGGGCTTGTTCAGGGGAAGGTAAACAGGCTCTGATTGAGAGTGTCCCTTTGTCTTGACAAGTCCCGGCCGGAGAATCTTCAATAAAGGTCTTTTACAGAAAAGGCAAGAGGTGTTCGCGTGTCAGTGTATTCGCTGAAACAGATTGAGGGAAAAAGAATCCATATTAACAGCAGTAGATCCTTTCTTTTACTGTGGCTGATGAGTGAACACCAAATGGATAAGAAATGTTACGGTGGAGCATGTTGGTGATGGATGCAAATATAGGCTGTCAAGGATGCAAAGTTTAAACAAAGGAAGTACTCAGATTACATCTGAGACGATTCAAGGGTCTGTTGGGTGCTCCCAATGAGTAGCGGTGCCTGCAGTGAGTGCTGGTCAGGAAATCGCGAGTCTGTAGTCCCTGAAAATCAGGGGTTGTAGGCCTGTGATGTTCCAACCAACACTCTGTGCCATTGCTGGAATTAAAGATATAGATAGAAAAAATAACTTACATTTATATAACTCCTTTCGCAACCTTACAACGTCTACAGTCAATGAAATGCTACCAAAGTACAGTCACTGTTGTGATCAGGCAGGTGGAGCCTCAGTTTATGTCTCACCAGAAAGGTGGCAACTCTGACAATGCAACACCCCCTCAGTACTGCACTTTAGTGTCAGTCTAGATTATGTGCTTTAGTCTCTGGAGTAGGGCTTGAACTCAGAACCTTCTGACTGAGAAGTGAGAGTGCTATCACCGAGCCCAGCAGAAAGATGTCAAGGCCACAGAGAGAGTGCAGAAGAGATTCACTAAAATGATACGAGGGATGAGATACATTGGTTATGATGAGATTCTAGAGAAACAGTGGCTCTTTTATTTGAACAAAGTAGGTTCAAAGGAGATAATAATAATTTTTATTTATATAGCGTCTTTAATGTAGTAAAACATCCCAAGTCGCTCACAGCAGTGTTGCAAGACAAAACCAATAAATTTGACACCAAGCCACAAAAGAAGAAATTAAGGCAGATGACCAAAAGCTTGGTTAGAGAGAGAGGTTTTAAAGAGTGCCTTAAAGGAGGAAATAGAGGTAGAGAGTTGGAGAGGTTTATGGAGGGCGTTCCAGAGCTTAGAGCCCAAACAGCTGAAGGCATGGCCACCAATGTTTGAGCAGTTATAATGAGGGATGTTCAAGAGGGCAGAATTTGAGGAGCGCAGACATCTTGAGGGGTTGTGAGGCTGTAAAAGATTACAGAGATAGGAAGGGGTAATGCCATGGAGTGATTTGTAAACAATGATGAGAATTTTGAGATCGAGGTGTTGTTTAACTGGGAGCCAATCTAGGTCAGAAAGCACAGGGGTGATGGGTGATCTTGACTTGATGCGAGTTAGGACATGGGCTGCTGAGTTTTGGATGACTTCAAATTTACATAGTGTAGAATGTGGGAGGCCAGCCAGGAGTGAGTTGGAGTAGTCAAGTCCAGAGGTAACAAAGGCATGAATGAGGGTTTCAGCAGCAGAAGAGGCAGAGGCAGGGGCAGGGGCGGAGACGGGCAATGTTACGGAGGTGGAAAAAAGCGATTTTAGTTATGCCACGGATTTGTGGCTGGAAAATCATTTCAGGGTCAAATATGACACCTAGGTTGCGAACAGTCTTGTTCATCCTCAGATTGATGCTAGGGAGAGGGATGGAGTCAGTGTTTAGAGAAAACAGTTTGTGGCGGGGACCAAAGATAATGCCTTCAGTCTTCCCAATATTTAATTGGAGAAGATTTCTGCTCATCCAGTACTGGATGTCGGACAAGCAAACGTACATGTGGAAACTGACTTTGTGTTTTTGGTTGATATCGCCAAGGGGCAGCATATAGATGAGAAATAAGAGGGGGCCAAGGACAGAGGTAACGATGCAGGGTTGGGAAGAGAAGCCATTGCAGGTGATTTTCTGGCTACAATTAGATAGATAAGAATGGAACCAGACAAGTGCAGTCCCACCCAGCTGGACGATGGTTGAGAGGCGTTGGAGGAGGCTGGAGTGGTCAGCTGTGTGTCAAAGGCTGCAGACAGGTCCAAAAGGACGAGGAGAGATAGGTTACCTTTGTCACACTCACAAAGGATGTCATTTGTGACTTTGATGAGAGCCGTTTCGGTACTGTGGCAGGGGCGGAAACCAGATTGAAGGGATTCAAACATTGAATTAATGGAAAGATGGTCACGGATTTGGGAGGCGACAACATGTTCAAGTACTTTGGAGAGGAAACGGAGGTTAGAGATGGGGCGATAGCTAGCAAGCAAAGTGGGGTTAAGGGTTGTTTTTTTGAGGAGAGGGGTGATGTCAGCAGATTTGAAGGAGAGGGGAACAGTACCTGAGGAGAGAGAACTGTTAACAATGTCGACTAACATGGGAGCCGGAAAAGGAAGTTGGGTGGTCAACTGTTTAGTCAGAATAGGATCAAGGGAGCAGGAAGTGGGTCTCATGGACAAGGTGAGCTTGGCGAGATCAAGAGGGGAGATCAAAGAAAAACTAGGGAAAGATGTGAGTTTAGGGCTAGGGCAGGTGGGAGCCTCAGAAGAAGTTGTGGGTTAGGTGAAAGAAGGAAACTTGCAGAGATGTGATAGAGATGTTCAAATTTCTGCAAGGTGTTAATAAGGAAAATCAGGAAAAACTGTTTCCGCTGTTCAGTGACTCGGTAATTATAGGGCATAAAGTTAACTGCATCGGCAAAGAAACTAGGGGAGACATTAGTAGGAAATTCTTGAGGCGGGGGTTTCTTGGAACATGGGACAGAAAGTGGTGGAAGAAGAAACCGTAATAGTTTTTAAAAGGGACATGGATAAATACTTGAAAAAGAAAAATGTTAAAGTGCCTAGGGGAAGGACGGAGAAATGGATCTAAGTGACTAACTCTCAAAGAGCCTGCACAGGAACACGGTTTTAAACTTCATTTGTGTTCCCTGATACTGATTACTGTGTAATCTGCCTGCTTGCCCGATATACAATCCTGGATAATCTGGAATTTCCTCCAGTTAAATATTGGGAGGACCGAAGCCATTGTCCTCGGCCTCTGCCACAAACTCAGTACACGCACCACTGACTCCAAAACCTCCCAGCCACAGTCTTGGGTTGATCCAGACTATTTGCAAACTCGGGGCCCTAATTGTCCCTGAGTTGTGCTATCAACCCCATATCCTCTCCAGCACAAATATCGCCAACTTCCACCTCCAAAACATCGCCGTCTCCACCGCTAATTCAGCCCATCTGTTACCTCCAGACTCAACTATTCCAAATCTCCATCCTCTCATCCTCCACCTTCCATAAACTTCACCTCATCCAATGCTCTGCTGCCCCTATCCTAACTCACCCAAGTCCCATCATCCCGGTGGTTGCTGGCCTGGCCTACATTCGCTCCCATTCCCCCAACACGTCAAATTTAAAATTCTCATCCTAGTGTTCGAATCCCTCCATGGCAACGCTTCTCCCTAGCTCTGTAACCTCCACCAGCATTACAACTCTTCGAGAACTCTACGTTCCTCCAATTCTGGCCTCTTGTGCATCCCCCACTTCCTTTACCCCACCATTGGTGGCCGTGACTTCAGCTGTCGAAGTCCAAAGATCTAGAATTTCCTTGCTCAACCTCTCTCTCCTCCTTTAAGACCCTCCTTAAAACCTATTTCTTTGACCAAGCTTTTAGCGACCCCTCCAAATATCACCTCCTTTGGGTTGGAGTCAATTTTTGTCTAATTACGTCTCTGTGAAGTGCCTTGGGATGTTTTTCTGTGTTAAAGGCGCTACATACATCAGTTGTTGCTTTTGTCTCAATTTGACACCAAACGGACTGCAAATCCAGTTCAATGTCAGACATGGTTTGCAAAGGGTTTGTGGGATCTCTTTCATTATTTTGTAAACTTACCTGACGTTAACTTAAATGTTGAGAGAGCAGTGATTTTCTCCTCCCCATTCTCTAAATATTTAAACTGATAACTGGGAGAAAGCTCTTCCCACGTGTGTGGAAATTCCCTCCTAAACAGGATGGTTACAGTCCTAGTCTGGCTGCAGCTTCAACTCTAGCCACTGGTCGTGGAGCAATGTCAGACTGGTGGCAACAGCGTAAGTGTGCCTTTAGTGTCTGCAGTGCCCTACTGTGGGCAACAGATCCGACAGGAGTTTTGATAGGGTGCCTATAATGATGCCCATGATGTGACCACTTGGTATTTGATTTTTGAAGAAACTACAGTGGTGGAGTTTATGTCTGCTGATCATGAGGATAAGGCCTTGGTGGGTTGACTTGCTCTGTCCTCTTTTATTTCATAGATGAATGTATAGGTTTGTTGCCAGCTAATGAAGTTTTGTGATATGAAGCATCTGCAAATTTATTTTTATTTTACATTTGTTCTTGTATGTCACTATCACAGAATTTATCGCCCTAAGGGCTTTAAGAGTAAACCACATAGAATTTTAACATGGAAAAACAGATCGGTTAGGAGCGTGGGGGCAGTTAAAGTTTAAAAAAAACTAAATCCCGACTCCAACCCACTTCCACCCCACCCACTTTCAACTTTTACTCAGGTGGGACCAGAAGGCGGGTTGGCATTATAAATTGAATAATGAGGCCTGAAGTCTCTGCTTTAACCTGCTATGTAGGTTTTACTGCAGCCATCTGGGAATCCCGAGCCTCTGGATTCCTGTAGCTGCAGCGAGGTGAGCACAGCCTTGGGGAGCACGCCTTGTGGGCCGGAAGGAGCAGGAGTGCTTTCTCCCCGCCCTCCCAAGCTTACCCACCAGCAGTCCCTTGGGTTCAGATATTGGACTCTTCACACCTACTCGAGATCAGGGATCGGACCCCACCTTTCCCCACGAAGATTGGAACTCCCCCCACACCAGGATCAGAGACACCCCCCCCCCCCCACCCCAGGAGTCAGGGATTGGACACCCCTAGGGATCAAACTCACCTCCGGGGTCGGGGATCGGACCCACCCCATGAGCTTGGAACCTCACCACACCCCCAGACCCCGCACCTATCTTTTGTTGCAACATCCTATCCTGCCAGCGTTCCCCGCCCGACGGGCTATCAATCAGACTGGCTTCCGGGGAGGGAACCTGCTCATGACATCACACACATGCTGTGGATTTAAAACTGGCCTCCCTGCTACGGGCTGGTTGGAAATGTCAAAATCCAACCCATAGTGTGGGACTGGAGCCACATGTAGGCCCACTCCAGGTAGATGTGCCAGTTAGTGAAACAGTTGGGTTTTTACGACACTTTGGCAACTTTCCAGATAAATCTCTCTGGTGCCAGCCCATGATTTACAGTTTATTGAATTTTATTTCACAACTCGCCTGCCTGAACCCGCGTCAATGCAAGTTGGATGACACGGCAGGGGACAACGGCTGGGCATGTTCCAAGGCATTTCTAAACGTGCAAATAATATTTTACACTCACAACTGTTCCGGCAGTAAGCTCTGAATGATCCAAAGCCTTCATAATAGGACAGTTACTTCACTAGAATGTCTATTACAACTCGTAACCTATTATCATTACCAATACTAACCTTGCACATAGGACAGCAATAAGTTCTTTTCTATTCTGAACCCGGAGCTTGTTTGTCTTGTATCTGTGCTCTTGGCTTACTGCAGGTAATGACAAGATCTAGAAAGCAACAGTAATGGTTAAGTGAGAAATTTGGATGAAGTTCAGTGACACATCCTTTAAATATAATAGCTGCATTTTGAGATTAGACTACAAAGACTAAATACTACTTCAACTGCTTCAATAAAATACAACAAAGCCTTCTGAGCCTCTGGTGTAACATATCTTTATGGCTTTCACAAACTCCAACCCATTCAACGCTCCACTGCCCACACCCTGTATTACACCAAAGTCCCATTCACCCAGCACCATCACTTTCCCCAACCTAGTTTTGCCTTCGATCCCCTTGCCATCAAACTCAAAATCCTCGTCCTCATCTACAAAATCCTCCAAGGCCTTGCCCCTTGCTACCTTTACTACCTCCTCAAGTTTTGTGTGTCCTTTGGACCGACAATTTTGTCCTTCTATGCATACACCCTACCAGTGTACCACTTTCACATGCAGGGCTTTTAGCCATCTTGGCCGTACTCCCTGGCCGTACTCCAGTGGTAGCACTTTCACTGACTCAGAAGGTTGTGGGTTCAAGCCCCACTCCAGAGATTCGAAAACATAATCTAGGCTGTAGCTTCAGTGAAGTACTAAGGAAGTGCTGCACCGTCGTCTTTTGGATGAGGCGTTAAACCGTCTGCCCTCTCAAGCGGATGTGAAAGATTCCATCGCGTTATTTGAAGCAGGGTGGGGAATTCTCCCTGCATCCTGGCCAATATTTATCCCTCAGCCAATATCACTGAAACAGATTATCTAGTCATTTATCGCATTATGTGCAAATTACAACAGTTTGGAGGACCTTATTATGAGCAAATTACAACAGTGACTGCACTTCAAAAATAATGAATTGGCTGTAAAGTGCTTTTGGACGTCCTGAGGTTATGAAAGGTGCTATATAATCTCTTCCACTGTCCTAACTTCTCTTCCTGTCTTTAAAAGCTTCCTTAATTTTATCAGTCATGCTTTCAGCCACAACTCCTAACTGTTCCAGCACTGCTTGGCTTCCACCTTCTCCTCTGTGAAGTTACTTGTGTTTTCTATGTTAAAGGTGTCATATAAACACCAGTAAGTTGCTACTTATTTCTATTTATCTACTACTTTATAAAACTTAAGAAGCTAGCAACTTTAAGCTATTATTTAAGCTAGTAACTTTGCTGTTTTTCTCTTCCATAAACCTCTTGTTCTTAACAATTATTATTTTTTTATACCTCACATTTAATTTTTTAATAATTTACAATATAATTTTTTTAATAATTTACATTGCAATTTACATTTTAATTGACTTTTTTTTTAATTTACGTTTTTTTTTACTCCTTTGGTGGATTGGCAATTCTGGCAATTGTGGTTGCACTGAAACATGATGAAACTCCCATTTTGTAGCTCTCTTAGAATTTGTCAGTAGGAATTGAAACCTGCCAATATCCAGAAATGAGGATTGAAAATGTTTCGGAACTCAGACCCCCAGATCTCAAGAGAAAGAAGGCGACTTGTGAGATAGAGCCTTTGTCAAACATTTCAACCATCTGTGCTTTACAGTCAGTCGGTATTTTAGATTTAAAGATAGGTAGCGTGAGCAAAAGTGTCAATAGCACCAATTGGGTGAGCAGGGGTTGCAGAATTGGGTAACAAGGCTTTTGGCCTCTAACTTGTCTGGTTCATAAGGCATGCAGTCTTCGGGGGGGGGGGGGGGTGGTAGGAAACAAATAGGAACATAGTGTTCTTGCACAAAGTAAGTACAAGTTTCATTAAAGCCCCACATTTAATGGTGATTTATGGTAATGATATTCCTGAGCTTTTTGCCAAGAATACTGTGTACATCCATATAAAACAGGTGCTGCAAGAATGGTGCATTCTGCTCTTTGAGAGATCGGAGTAGAAATTCAGCGGTGCACGAAACGGATCGCACCTACCGCTGTTGATGTGTTTTCACTGCCGCTGTGAATGAGGTGGCCTCTTGCACAAAATTCAGCTCTTTGTGGCGGTGAGCACTCGAGAGGGGCGGAAGTGGAGGCGGGACAGAGTTTCCACCGCTGTCAGTCATCAGCCTGGCGCTGATGACATCATGATGCGTGTGCGATTATTTTAGTTCGGGCCACTGGGCCACCAGGGAGGGATTTGGCCGGGCCAGCGGCCTGGCACCCAAGAGAGGGTGCCAGGCTGCCTGTTGGCGGCCTGGCCGAACCTGGGGGCATAACTGTCGGGCTGACATGGCAGTCAGCCGACAAAAAAAATAAAATTGCGGCCACAAGCAGTGTGCCTTCCACTTGAATGGCTGCCGCATAGCCATGTCGCACACAGGAAAAGCTGTTGGGGTCACTGCTCAGCGGCCCGAAGATTTTTTGCCCTGAATTTCGATGAAGGTGTGGGAGATCGGCGGTGCGCACTTTGATGACGCACTTAGGAAGGGTCGGCAGCAGCAGGGCGGAAGTGTGACCACCGGAAAAAACACCTAGAAGAATATCGGCAGCAGCGGCCATTTGACTCTGCCGAGTGGCAGAGCTTTCCGATGGTAAGAACCATTTTCGGGAGGATGAATTTCGGCCCCTACATTTCTTAAAGCGCTGTTGTTTCTTGGATTCCTTTTACGGCATTTCTACCGTAGTATTATTTGCAACTTTTTTTAGCTCTTTTGTTCTGCAATTTTTTTTACTTTATTTCTACCCTTGGTTTCCTATCATAGAATTGACGGCAGCCGCAATTTCAAGCTGCAGCAACCAAATATCTCAGAAAGGCAATTCTGCTGGGTATTCTTTTTTCACCAAGGGATACGGAAGTGGAAGCAGAGTTCCTGAAGAGTGATTGGGGTAGGTCTGATTACACTTAAGAGGCAATCCACCCTTACTTGACGTTACCTCTGGGGCTATAAACCTAGGTGGAACTACCTAGCTGCATCAGAGGAGACCCGCCTTTTCAATCTAGGCTTCGCGAAGGAGACAGAGACCGAGTTAAGACGCCTCCATTGAGTCAGACCTTCCAACATAAACCAAAAGAGCTGGCTCAACGAAGGTGACAGTAGCCTTGAATTTCTACGTCACCAGATCATTCCAATGCACCATCGCTGATGTTGATAACATCAATCAGGTCACAGAATCATTTGCCAGGGGGACCTCTTTCATTACTTTGCCTGTGGAAAGCTGAAAGGCATCACGAGAGGAGACTGGACTTTTACCAGCTGGCAGGAGCACCACTCCAATCTATAGTACAGGGCAACATAGGAGGCACACATGTGTCCACCTGAACCCTACCACCAAGCCCAATGTGTACATGAACAAAAAGGGATTTCATTCAACTAATGCGCAGATTGCCTATGGTCGTAAAATTTATCCAAAGGATACTTCCTTTTAAATGTAGAAGACTAACTCACCTGTGGATTCTTAGGGTACTCCCCATTTCATTCTGGACCAAGCACGGAGGCTATGGTTAGCTTCTGTTGAGAGGGTAGATTCAGGGGCGCTCACAATACAAGCTTAGTGCCGGTGCAAAGTGAATTTGGCTTTGCATTGACGCTAAACTTGCCAGAGTCAGTGTTAGCAGGGTGGGAACAGCCTCAAAGTGGGTTGGTTGGCTTACTGCCCCCGATGCTGTACCCACTGCCACTTTTACAGGAGCCTACTGCTGGGCAGATGAATTGCCTGCCCGTTTCAAGATAGGTGTTAAAATTAACCCTGTAGAGTGTAAATCAGATGTGAATGCCTGAACTGACTCTGAAGTGAAGTGCAGTAAGATGCCTTCCTCCAGAAGAGCACTCCATACTGACGTTACAATTATAGCGTGAAATCACCCTCAGATGCAATCTCTGCAATTTGAGACACAAATCTTGCATTAGTAAACATTACTCGGACTGGTCAAGAGTGGCTCAGTGAACAATTTCTGACAACTGCAGGTTTACACAGAGGACACAAGCAGAAATGAACTGTTAACTTTACAACTTATTCCCAATTATGCACATGCAATTTCAAAGAAAAAACAAGTTACCTTGCAAACAATTGAAAATTGCTTATCATTTCCAGCTCCAACCACAAGGTAACCGTCCTTTGTTTCAAAAGCCTGCAACGTAGAGTATTTAAAAAAAGAGGTCAACACATATATGCAGTAGAAGCAAGGCAATGTGTTTATCTGTTAGCTCTAATATTTCGGCAGGATTTACAGCAGTGTATTTTATAGCAAACACAGTCTATTTACAGAGTCTATTTAAAGAGTGTCTCTGAACTGTAACAAACAGAACTCATTTCTATACGAAACTACAGTAAATTTTCCCAATAAAAGCATGGTGAATTCTCCAGCAACATGCACTGAGTGGAGGACAGTTACAAATTATGTGCGTAAAATCAGTCCCTGTCACTTACAGCAGAATTATCCAATCATTTCCATTCTAGCCAGGAATAGTCGGGTCACTATATGCAGCCTACAAAGTATCCAGAAACTATCTAAGATGATGGTTTAGGATCATTGATTTGAGTGAGAGCCATGCTGTGCTCCCCATGTTAACTATACTACATTCAGATAGTGAGAATACCCTCCCAAAACAAAAAACACAACACAATACATTAAAAAAATTCTTCACATATTTAAAATTAATTGAAATTGAATGTAATTAAATGTTTTAGAAAAAAATATATTTTGGGGGAATTTTTTTTTAACGTGTTTTAATAGGGTTAAAAATAAACTTACCTTAATGGACAGGGTTTTTAATATAAAAATGAGTGATTACATTTAATTTTTCTAGGTTTTAAAACTTTTACCATGAGTAAGAGTTTGAAGGACATTCACTGGGCAAGAGTTGGACAAATAGCCCAATCTCTGGCTCGTGGATATCCTAGCTGCAGGGATACGTATTTTGACAGATCGCAAAAGCCGGTTCTTGGTGCATGCACATTGTACGCATCTGGCGAGGCCACAATTTTTGGACCATTAACTCTGTTTCTTGCATCACAGATGCTGCCTGACCTGCTGAGTATTTCCAGCATTTGCTATTTTTTATTTTAAAACTTGAAATGGTCTGAGATTCTTATACGCTTGTATTACAATGGGGAAAAAAATGCAATTTCAAGGAAAAGACCACGTTTGGGTATCTTCTGGGGAATCAGGAAGATCCAAGTGAGATGCAGTATGGGCTGCAGGATCAAACGATGCTTATGACTTAAATTTACTGCTCATCTAGTACTGCTGCACCGTATGGGTCCTTGGCTATGCAGGGGCAAAGCTAACTGTACAACAGCACCCATATTAAGTGCTGAACTTTTTTTCCATTGCAGGTACTGGGCTATTGATTTTCAACTTTACTCTTCTTGCTTTCAGAGCACAATCAAGGAGACTTTCTAGGGAAATCAACACTAGAAATATCCATTGTTGGAGCAGAAGGGATTGGGTGTGAAAGATTAAGATCCTGGATTAGAATGTTAAGGGTGAGCAGCTAAACAGTGCTGAATGTTTTCGTGTCAAGAAGTCACAGTTACAAAGAAGTGACAAGACATTGTGGCTAGGCACACTGGAAGATTGACCGAGTTGAAATTCTTTCTGACTTGGCTCCTATATACATGGAACCAAGATGCCAAATCCAATCCCTCCACAGTGCACTGACATCAGCCTCTGCCCGAGGGGGATAGTTCAAATACCAAACTGAAACAACATTGGCACAGAGTTTCAATGCCAAGGGAAGCACAAACAGAGGAATGCTAGTGTTGTATTCTTCAGATTAAAGTCGCAACCTTCAGTGATGAGTCTCACTCCTGCAATTCAGAAGGTGATCCTGGACTAACCTCTGGATTAAAACCAAGGAATAAACATATGAAAATATAGTGGAGTCATCACCTTGTGGATAGAGAGGAAGTATCCTCTCGGAGACAACTCCCATTGTGGCCCAGCAAGACTCTTGTATCTTCCCTAAAAAAACAACTGCCATGTGAGCTCCGTGGAATAAGGACCTTATTTGCGGGAGCTGAGAGAGAAGGCATAACACTAGAACAGGCTGATAATTAATAGTTGAGATGTCCTTACTATACAGTATAAATGCACACGAGGCCCATACTTGAGAGGTGGTCACTCTGTGACCAGTTACCTTTATTACCAAGACCTCAAGTAATGAAGGTGGGTGGAGCTTCCCCTTTTACACCTCAAAGTCCAGGTTAGGAATGTCTCCGACAAGTTCACCCCTTGTGGTCAATGTTCTCAAGGTGTACAACTTAGGTCAGCTTATACATGGGTTACAATGATAGTTGAATACATGACATCACCTCCCCCCCCAAAGTCTTATTGGGATCACAGGTTAAGTCTCTCTGATGGTTTATGCTCCCTTGTAGAGCGTCTGAGTTGGGGCTCCGGTTGTTGGGCGCTGCCCTGAGTATCTGCTGTTTGCGGTGCCTCAGGCCTGTCCGGACTGCCCACAGTGACTGGGCTCTCCTCCACTTGCTTCCGGTGTTCGGTCACCTGTGGTGGAGTAAACTCTAGGTCACATTCTTCCTCTGCTTCTTCTATGGGGTTGCTGAACCTCCTTTTAGTTTGATCCACGTGTTTGCGGCAGATTTGTCCATTGGTAAGTTTAACTACCAAAACCCTATTCCCCTCTTTGGCAATCACAGTGTCAGCAAGCCATTTGGGCCCTGCAGCGTAATCAAGGACAAAAACAGGATCATTGACATCAATACATCGCGCCCTCGCATTCCTAACATGGCAGTCACATTGTGACTGATGCCTGCTCTCAACAATTTCTTTCATAGTGGGGTGGATAAGGGTTACAGAACCAAGGCAGGAAGATGAAGTAAAGATACATCACCATCATAGACTGTCCCTCGAAACGAGGATGACTTGCTTCCACGCCAAAAAAGGATGAGTTCACAGGTGTTTCTATGAAGGACCTAATATTCCAGATCCCGAACTACATGTTAAAGGGTGGAAGATGCCTGTGAGTGGATTTTCTTTAACGTGTGATGGCCGTTGTACACCAGCCACCACACGGCTTGACAGAGCTAGGTCTTGATCCAGTAGCAAGGATTACCGAAGACTAACTGGAGACCAGCTCTGCTGCACAGACCGAGCGCGCACACATATCGCAGTGTGGGCTGGCCCGTGCTGCCCTGGGCCCTCGCCTCTTCTGGGACCCAGATTCATGCCTCTCCTGGGCCCCGGTCACTTCTCTCTACGGACTCTCGCCGCTTCTTCGCCCCGTCCTCGCCGCTCCTGCTATACCTACCCACGCTCCAATCACCGACCTGGGCCTTGATGAGGTCCCTCTTCGCTGCCGTTGCCCTCCTGCACCAGCTTGCGCTGTACCTTGCAGTGATACGCCGTCACATTGCCCATGGCCGCCGATCGCCGCTCCTTTTATGACCCCGACCTGCCGCTGATGGTCTCAGGTCGGGGCCGCCACACTGTGAGGTACTGTAAGTGTACTAAGGGTTACGGAACCAAGGCAGGAAGATGGAGTAAAGATACAGACATGATGTGGCAGAAATCCCGTTTTCCTCTTCCCGCGGGCATTCGACTAAAAATAAGAGAAAACTTACCTTTTGGTCGAACGCCCGCCAGAGATCCCGGACTCGAGGCCTCCTCTTCTTGCACAATGGAGCGCATTCACGTTGGGGCGTCTGTAGAAGTCACATGGGCCTGGACACCCAATCACGGTAAAGTATTTTCTCATTCATAGTAACAGGAGTTTTGTAAGTCAGAAACTCCTGTAACTATGAATGAGAAAAACACCCCCAAACACTACATAAAATATTTAAAAAAACACCTCACATAAATACACTATAGAAATTAAAGTTGTGAGAAATGTTTTTTAAAGAAAAAAAATTTGCAGATTTTTAAAAAACGTTTTAATTCTGGTTAAAAATAAATGTAATCTATTGGGCAGGGTTTTTAAAAATAGTGTGTGTTTTTTTAACTTTAATTTAATTATGTTTTTGTATGTTTTTAAACTCTTACACCTGTCACAGTAGGCTATGCACCTGCTTTTATCAGGCGCAGGAGTTTTGAGGACATTTGCCGGGCAAGATATGGGTAAATCCCGCAATCTTGCCCCATTGCAAATGTCCTTGCTCCCGATAGGTGCGAGATCTGTCAAGCCAGAAACTTGACAGATGGGAAAAGCCGGTTTTCAGCGCATGCGCATTGTGCACTGAAAACCGGCTTTTCCGATGTCTTCCCGGGTCCGTAGACACTCCATATGGACCCCGGGAGGCCGGGGTTTCTGCCCCGATCTGAATTAATGGTTAAACAGGCTTGAGGGCAATGCCCCCCAGTGGTCAATCTATGCAACAGGCTGTCTGTGGATCATGGGAAGAGGAGGAGCTCATTCAGCCCCTCGAGCGATGTTCCCTTTAAGCTGCGCGGCCGTGCAGCTTCCGTGCAGCCGGCTCACTAGCGTTTAAATGAGAAGAACAATGCATGTGCGGAATTCTGAATGGGCCATCCCTTAAAGAACTGCCGCGGTTCAAGAGGGCGGCTCACCAGAATGGGCAATAAATGTTGGCCTTGCCAGCAACGCCCACATCCTATGAACAAAATTTAAAAAAAGGAGAAACTTAGCACCGTTATGAAGATTCTAGACTTTGGTTCGGCTAAACGGGTGAGACAGGCTGACGACAGTAAACTGATCAAAACTGCAGGTGCAGCAAGCAGTTAGGAAGGTAAATGGTATGTTGGCCTTCATTGCAAGAGGATTTGAGTACAGGAGCAAGGATGTCGTACTACAGTTATACAGAGCCTTAGTGAGACCGCACCTAGAGTATTGTGTGCAGTTTTGGTCTCCTTACCTACGAAAGGATATACTTGCCATAGAGGGAGTGCAGCGAAGGTTCACCAAGCTGATCATATTGAATGGCGGTGCAGACTCGAAGGGCCTACTACTGCTCCTATTTTCTATGTTTCTATGTTCCTATAAGGGATAATCTGGTTTTGAGCATCCTTTTCATTAGCAGCTCTGCGGGTGGAACCCCTGTGAGCGAGTGTGGTCGGGATCTATTGGCCAACAGGAGGCGGTATAAGCGGCTTTGTAGAGAACCCCCTTGGATTCTGAGCATCCCCTGTTTGATTATCTGCTCGTTCCGCCTGGCCGTTTGAGGCCGGCTTGAACGGTGCCGTTCTGACATGGTTGATTCCATTGCCTGCCATGAAGTCCTGGAATTCAGTGCTTGTGAAGCACGGGCCATTGTCACTGACCAAGACATCCGGTAGACCATGGGCGGCGAACATTGCCCATAGACTTTCTACCGTGGCAGAGGATGTGCTTGAATTTAAAATGCCACACTCAATCCATTTGGAGTAGGCGTCTACTACAACCAAAATCATTTTCCCCATGAAAGGAGCTGCGTAGTCCACATGGATGCATGACCAAGGCTTGGCGGGCCAGGACCACGGGCTAAGGGGGGCTTCCCTGGGTGCGTTGCCCAGCTGATCACACGTGTTGCACCTGCGAACACAAAGTTCCAGGTCTGCATCTATCCCCGGTCACCAAACTAGTGACCTGGCAATTGCCTTCATCATGACAATGCCCGGGTGCTCATTGTGAAGTTTTCTGATAAACACCTCTCTGCCTCTCTGCGGCATGACTACTCGGTTTCCCCACAGTAGGCAATCGGCCTGAATCGAGAGTTCATCCTTGCGCCTATGAAATGGTTTAAATTCTTCAGGGCATGCCCCGTACGTGGCTGCCCAGTCCCCTTTTCAGGACACATTTCTTAACTAAGGACAGTAGCTGGTCTTTATTTGTCCAGACTTTAATTTGATGGGCTGTCACAGGTGAGCCTTCGCTTTCAAGTGGTGGCTAGTGGGGGCCTGCTGAATGCATCGGCGCAGTTTTCAGTGCCCGGTCTGTGCCGAATTGTGTAGTTATAGGCGGCTAATGTGATTGCCCACCTCTGCATGCGGGCCGATGCATTCGCATTTATGGCCTTGTTGTCGGCCAAAAGGGACGTTAGTGGTTTGTGATCTGTCTCCAGCTTAAATTTCCTGCCAAACAGGTACTGGTGCATTTTTCTTTACTGCATATACACATGCTAGCGCTTCCTTTTCTACCATCCCGTAGCCCCTTTCTGCCCGTGACGGACTTCTGGAGGCATAAGCTACTGGCTGTAACTGACCATTGGCATTCACATGCTGTAACACACACCCGACCCCAATGGACGACGCATCGCACATTAGAACAAGTTTCTTACACGGGTCACATAACATTAACAGTTTGTTGGAGCATAACAAGTTGCGTGCTCAGTCAGTAGCCCTTTCCTGGCTGTCCCCCCCAGACCCAATCGCGACCTTTGCGTAGGAGCACGTGTAGCAGCTCGAACAGCGTGGTCAATTTGGGAAGAAAGTTATCAAAATTGTTCAGGAGCCCCAGGAATGAACGCAGCTCCGTCGTGTTACGGGGTCTGGGTGCTCTCTGGATGGCTTCCGTTTTGGACGCAGTGGGTCTGATCCCGTCTGCTGCTACCCTCCTCCCCAGGAATTCTAACTCTGGAGCTAAGAAGATGCACTTCATCTTTTTCAGTCGCAGCCCTACCCGGTCCAGGCTGCGTAGCACCTCCTCCAGATTGTGGAGATGTTCTTCAGTATTGCGACCCATGATGAGGATGTCGTCTTGAAAAACCACCGTCCTTGGAATCGACTTGAGGAGGCTTTCCATATTTCGCTGAAAGATCGCGGCGGCCGAACGAATCCCGAACGGACATCGGTTGTACGCAAACAACCCCTTGTGTGTCGTGATGGTGGTCAGCTTCTTCGACTCACTCACCAGCTCCTGGGTCATGTAAGCTGAGGTCAGGTCCAACTTTGAAAAAAGTTTGCCATCGGATAGCGTCGCAAAGAGGTCCTCCGCTCTCGGTAGCGAGGACTGGTCTTGGAGTGACACCCGATTGATGGTGGCCTTGTAATCGCCACATATCCTGACCGACCCATCCGCCTTGAGCACCAGCACGATTGGGCTCGCCCAGTCACTGAATTTGACTGGCGAGATGATGCCTTCCCTCAGCAGGCAGTCCAATTTGCATTCTATCTTTTCCCGCGTCACATACGCACCGCTCTGGTCTTGTGGTGTACTGGCCTGGCGTGCGGGTTTATGTGAATCACGACCTTGGCCCCCATTAAAGTGCCGATACCGGGTTGAAATAATGAGTCAAATTTGTCCAGGACCTGTGAGCATGATACTCGCTCCACAGAAGAAATTGCATTGACATCGCCCCATTTCCAGTTCATGACAGCAAGCCAACTCCTCCCCAGTAGTGCGGGACCGTCCCCCGGTCAATCCAGAGTGGCAACCTGCTCTCCGAATCTTTGTGGGTCACCGTGGTGCTGCCTAGCACCGGAATGATCTCCTTTGTATATGTCCGTAGCTGTGCGTCAATCGACAATAATTTTGGCCTCCTGGCTTTGGACACCCACAACCTTTCGAACTGTTTGATACTCATCAGGCACTGGCTGGCCCCCCGTGTTTAGTTCCATTAATACTGGGATGCCATTGAGGAGCACTTTCATCATTATCAGTGGCGTCCTGGTATATGAACTGTATATGTACTCCGCATGAACTCGTTGAACTTCAGCTTCCAGCGATTTCCACCAGTATTCATTTGGCCTCATAGGGCTTACATCGGGCCAGTCCTCCTCGTACATCAACCTGGCTGCAGGCTTCCTGCACATACGCGCCAAGTGACCGCTGACGTTGCAGTTTCTGCAGGTATATTGCTGATACCTGCAAGCTCTGGCTGGGTGTTTGCCTCCACACCTCCAGCATGAGCTGTAGGCCCTGTTGTTGGAAACAAAAGGTCCATTACCAGTCGATCATCTATGACTGTCTCTGTAACTGTCCTTAAACGCACCATTGACAGGTGTTGATGGCCCCATTACTGGCCGCTGTGTCCCTTGCGATGGCATGAATCGCTGTTCAGCTAGCCATTGTCTCTGTTGAATTCCCCCTTTAGGTTCGACTACATGCTGGGGCATGTCCGATTGCCCTTGTCTGCCTAGAGAACTGTGTGCCGCGTTAACAATGTTGACTCCCTGGTCGTTTGCCGCATTTGAGCCAAGATTTTTTGTCATACATCATTCTGGTCTCTTCCTCCCCTGAGATAAACGTCTGGGCTATCAGAGCCGCCGCTTCCAAGGTCAAGTCTTTGGTCTCAATCAGTTTCCTGAAAACCCCAGCGTGCCCGATGCCCTCAATAAAAAAGTCTCGCAGCATCTCCACTCTGCATGCATCTGGGAACTTACATAGGCTCGCCAGTCGCCGGAGATCTGCCACGAAGTCAGGAACACTTTGCTCTTCTCGCCGCCGGTGCATGTAAAACCGGTGTCTCGCCATGTGCATGCTGCTCGCCGGTTTAAAGTGTCCCCCGATCAACTTACTGAGCTCTTCGAACGTCTTGTCCGCCGGCTTCTCTGGTGCTAGAAGGTCCTTCATCAGGGAGTACATTCTGGATCCACAAACCGTCAGGAGATGAGCCCTGCGTTTGTCGGCCGAATCCTGTCCCAATCATTCCTTAGTGACAAAACTTTGCTGTAGTCTCTCAATAAAGTCATCCCAATCATCACCAACACAGTACCTCTCTTCTGTAATGCTAGTGGCCATGCTCGCATGGTTTAAATCCCAGTTTTTCGTTGTCAATGATATGTTCTTACTATACAGTATAAATGAACATGAGGCCCATACTTGAGAGAAGGTCACTCAGTGACCAGTTACCTTTATTATCAAGGCCTCAAGTGATGAGGATGGGTAAAGCTTCCCCTTTTATACCTGAAAGTCCAGGTTAGGAGTGTCTCCCACAAATTCACTCCCCTGTGGTCAATGTTCTCAAGGTGTACAACTTAGGTCAGCTTATGCATAGGTTACAATGATAGTTGAATACATGACAATAGTAATCACGGACAACTGCTTTGTCCTCTGGTCCTATATTATGGGACATCCTATGAATGAGCAATTAGCTCCAAGCCATTAAGACATCAGCAAAAGTGTTTAACTTAACTATATTTGGATCCACAAGGTAGCAACCCTTTTTTTTTTATATTCTTGAAATAGTTTTGAAAGCATAATAGAAGGAAAACATAAAAACTAAGGTTAAAAAAATGTTGAAGAACATTGTTTAAAATAACTTTCAAACTTAACCATAAGGCCTAACGTAAACTGAAATAATGAATATATTATACTACAGGCAATTCTCGATTATCCGCACACGGATGCAACGGAAACTGTTGTAACGGCATTTAAATTTCCATGTGTGTGACGTCACTTTGAAACTCTGATGTTCCTTTCGAATGTTGCCTATTGAGCCTTGTTTTTAAGCGCTCTGCCCTGCCTCAGCTCCCGCTGCTGCTCGCACACAGGTCCACTGCCTCTCATAATTCATTAAAATGCCATATACAGTTACAGAAGTAATCAACAAGCCTAATGGTCTTTAGATCTAGAGGACTAGAATGCAAGGATTAGAAGATACGCTACAGCTATTGGTTAGAGCACACCTGCAGTACTGTAAGCATTAACTGTAATGTCAACTCGCTTTAACGGAGAAATTGTTTACCCGGCATAGCCCAATCCCTAAGGGACCCGGATAATCGAGAGTTGCCTGTATATAAATATATGTAGCTAATTGAACCACTATTAAACTGCAAAATTAAAAAGGTAAACACTTCTGAAGATAATTCCTATCATACTGAATGACTCACACTGAATTCAATAGAAAAGGATTGCAGTTGATTGCTGGATATGTTTAGTACAAGTCAGCGGCTCCATTCATGTATTGGCATGATCCACATTTCAGACTTCCCAAAGCCGCCTGAAGGCATTAGGTCAAAGCTAAAGCCCTGATTTTAATCCCACCAATCCTGACAAGAATAGGGCGTGTGGAAGGTTAAAATAGGGTCAGTGTACTTAGCTCCCTATTGGTGTTGCACACCCGTCAACTGCTATTTTAATTCCCAGGTTTCAAGAAGCACTTGAGGCCCTCGCCGCAGGCAAGCGAGAACCTCATAAATATTCAGAAATCAGGGTCCAATGATGTAATTCGGATCTCAACACTATTTTAACATTGGGCCGAGCGACTCACCCACAGTGCTGATTGTGCTCGGGAAAGCTGGGGGAAAATTTTAAGCTGGAGTTTGGGTGAAGGTGGGGGGGGGACCGAGGGGGAGGGTTTAAAACCAGAAAAAATGCGAGCGTGAAGCCGACTCCAACTTATTAACTTCTGCGTTTAACTCGAGCGCATTAGGCTGCTTGTGCGCAACCCCCTCGGGAGAGGCGGGTTCCTATTAACATATGCTAATTCCTCAATTACAGTGATATTTCAACACAGTTTTAAATTTAACGGGGCATCCTCAGGTTTCCCAGGCTTCCTGAAACTTGGCAATTAAGGGGGCTAATTAAACTCATGGAAATACTACAATAAATACACAGCTGTTTCCTTACCTAGTAGTGGGAAAGGGTTTGTTCACAGTATTTTTGCTGAGAGTTTACATTCTACACTTTGGAGGTTTACTGAATCACATCAGAATGAGTGGCACCTTGGCTGCCTTAGATTGGAACTCGGACCAAGCGCAAGATGAGCAGCTGCAGCAGCCTGGTGTTGGGACACCTGCAACTGGACAGCAGAGGGGAAAGCAGCAGAGGGCTCAGCTTGCAGGAGGCACTACTTGCGACACAGGCTGTACAAGCAGTTCTTTAGGAGGCTCAGGTTGTCACGTCAGGTGGTGGCAGACATCTGCAGTCCCCTAGAAGACCTGCTTCCTGTTGGACCTGGTGGCTGTCAAAGTCACCACCGCTCTCAACATTTCTGCCTCTGGATGCTGCCTGAGCATTGCCGGAAACATGTCCACGATCTCCCAGCCTGCGATGAAGCCAGTTAAGATGAGCAGACGCTTGGGTTTGCATCTCTAGCTGGCTTCCCACAGGTGCTATCGATAACTCACATGTGACAATTCGGGCACTACGATCAACCAAGAGTATTTGTGACCCACAAGGCCTTCCACTCCATCAATGTGCAGCTGGTGTGCAATCACAAGAAGATATTTCTGCAGGTATGTGCAAGCTTCCCGGGCAGCTGCCATGATGCTTTCGTCCTGCAGCAGTCCAAGCTATCTTTGGACCTGCAAGCATACTTAAGGGGTGGCTGCTCGTAGGCAAGGTACACCCACTTCAAACTTGGCTGATGAGACCCGTCAGAAACCCGATCAATGAAGCCCAACAGCACTACAATGAATGCCATATGACCACCAGATGTGTTATCGACAAGCCATCGGCATGCTTAAGCTGAGCTTCAGGTACCTAGAAAGATCTGGAGGTGCCCTACAGTACACACCAGCCAGGGTGTCCAGAATGGTTGTGGTCTGCTGTGTTCTTCACAACATTACGCAGCAGTGAAGTTTGGACCTCAGAGCACAGATCGGCTATGGATGATTCCAAAGAGGAGGAAGTTGAGGAGGAGGGTGGTGATGATGGCAATGCATCACCAACAGCTCACGTTGCTGCCCAGGATGCCAAGGATGTCCTTATTTATGCAAGGTTCACTTAGGTGGCACCAGTGGACTGATGTCAGAACCACATCCATTCTTCCAGCATCCCCCCCCCACCCCACAATTCCACTGTCACAAAGCAGTCCTGCAAACAACCAACCACCTCTTGCACATCCCCCCATAGGTCCACATCAATTCATGGCTTCCCATTCATCATCAGCAAGTTAAAAGGCGACTTGCCACCCAGCAACCAAGAATGGGCAAGTCGGTAAAGTGATACAAAAGAATAACATTTGTGTGATTCTACTACAGAACAGAAACGTCACAACATAACATTTTCTCGCATATGCATATCCGTGTGCAAATACAAAGCTTTAGTCTTCCTTTTCCTTCCGCTCCTACGTGGTGCGACCACTGTGGCTTCAGTAAAGGTAGAGGAAGGCTGCTCAGATCCCTGCTCTGACTGCTGAGATGCTCTTAGCAGATGACCTCTGGGTTTTGGAGCCTGTGCGGGCCCCACCAAAGACTACTCTACCTATGCAGGTGCAGACTCGGCCATTGCCGGGTACTGACTGGGAGAGGGGGGGGCTGCAGGTGAGAAGTGGAAGTGTTTTGAGTGGAGTTCCTGCTTCCATGCCCCCTTTTGCTATCATCTCTCTCAATGGCCAGCTGCACTTCACTGCTACCACTCTGCTGGAGAGCACTTTGGTGTAGATAAGTACAGCGCTGTAAGGCCAAGGTATCTGTCATCCTATTTAAGGTGGCAGACATGTGAGCATCCAGAGTGTGCATGGCCATGATCAAGACATGCATGGACTCATTTGATTGCCGAATTTGATGTTCCACGGAGTTGGCCATTCAATCCATACAAGAAGGCACCATTGCAATGTTCTGCGCCATCAACCCACTCATGCTTGAGGTGAACTCCTTCATTCTTTCTGCAATCATGGTCAATGACAGGGAAAGGGCGGGGGAGTTGGACTAGCTGAAAGCCGGCATTGGCTCGATGGTCTGAAAGGCCTTCTTCTGTGCTGTAACTATTCTATGATTCTATAAATGTGCTTGAACGGCCTGTCAGTACATCGCATTCTCTGCTGCTCCTCAATGATTCTCTTTTCATTGACAGCCCCCAGTGTACAGAATCTGTGTCCAGCTGAGCAGAGCTTGGAAAGAGTTCCGCCCTCAGACGTGGCCTCTCCGCTGCTGTCCCTGTCACCACCATCTACTCTTGTTCACTTGTAACGTGTGAGTCACCAGGTGAAAACCCAACTATTTGTCTTACTAATCATTATGAAGATGATCATATCAAGTCAACACGACTGAATGCCGTATGACATATGTGTTGCTGATATTTAATTGTGTCACCAGGTAGCTGGGAGGTCCCTGTCTCCCAATCTCCGACTGCCAGGGATGCCAAAACGCCACTAATTTCCAACATTTCCTCCTCTGCAGTTGTTAGCTGTGAGATCTGTGGAGGAGCACCCTCGGTTCTCTCCCTCTTCCTCTTGTTCTGTGCTCTCTGCTCTTGCAATAAGGGAAAGAACAAACCTATGAGTGACTAATGGAATGTGTTCACCAGTGCGGTGCATTTGGCAGTGCATTTGGCAAGGGAGAGGCCCAAAATTGCATAAAGATGAGAGTGAGTGGCAGTGGAGGGTGGATAGAAGGGGATGTGAGGAAGACCACAGAAAAAGGATGGGTGCGCTTGTAAGGTAAGTGGGTGTGAGGAGTGATGTGATGGCGTAGGCTTGACAAGGCAGAGTGAGGGGGTGGGGTGATGCGCACAGCAGGATGTAGATGAATGTGCAATTGTACTCACCATTCCTGATCTGGTTAGGTTGTAAGTGGTTTCCCTTAGGTGTTTTCGACGCACCTCCACGTTACAATAGTTCTAGACCTGGGAGTGAGTATTGTACTGAATAGATGAATGAGTCCCGGACAAATACTCCGGTTTCAACTGGCAATGCTTTATTCAAGTTAAAACGCACCTGCATCCAGTAAGAACACACCCTGGTAGTGTAATACAAGCAAACACAGTACAACACAGTCTGGCCTGTCTAGACAGGCCCCTATCACGAAGTACCCAATGTCTAAAATCTCCCCCTTAAAACCCTTACTAAGATTTAGTTGGGAGAACACATGATACCCCCTCACAATGTGGCAGTGATCTTAAAATTGCGTGGGCAGAGATGATGCTCACCGATTCGTTGGCTTACTCGCTGCTTCTCCTGGTGAAAACGTCTCTCTTCTGGTTTCTTCTCTCCGTCCCACACAGAGTGCTCGGTTCTTGTAGAGGCGAAGCAAGCGAGAGCAAGAGAGAGCCAGCTGTGGTCACACGGCCCCTTTTATATCCCCACACTGTTTGCCTTTTCAGGCCAAATAAAGTTTGTTCTTGTTTCAAGGCTTCCTGTGTGTGTGTCCAGTGATGGGTTTTCACTTCCGACCGGTCTGGGGCTTAATGGCTTTCTATTGTTCTGGTTTCCCACCTCTCGGGGTTATCTCATCCAGGTAATGGCTCAATCACTGATCAGTTCATCTGATCTAACTCTGACGAGTTCACATTGCTTAAAAATGGACCCTCCATTTGCCATTACCTGTGGAGAGTTGCCTTATCCTGGCCATTGTTTACCCAGACTACCCCTGCCCATCTGGTGTGGATTTCAAGTACACCATGGAAAAGTATCTGGGCCCCTACCACAAACAGGCTTCCAGTTTTTTTCTGCAGTGAGAAATTATTAAAACGCAATGTCCAGATAATGTCCAACAATTCTTGGGGACCCGATGATTACAAGGTCATTAAAGCACTTCCTGCACTGAATCCAGGAGCGTGACACAATGCTCCTGCTGCTGACCTTCTGGGCCACCTTCAGCCATGTTTTCTTTGTGGCAGCAGCAGGTTTCTTCCTTCCATTGCTGCGGAAGAGTATCTCTCTCCTACTCCTCACTAACCCCAGCAGTACATCAAGCGATGTACATCAGTCCTTGACCGTCCTGAATCCAAAATGAAACTTTTTCCTCCCTTGCTTCCAACTCCCAACTCATCCAAATTCCATTTTTGGATTATCTCATTAAATACTAGAGGTAAAATTGCGTCTTACGAGTCCTCATCAAGCCCGCTTCCGCACATCTGATGCCAAACCTGGAAGTAAAATGATAATGAGGTAGCTGCATTAAAATGGCACAGACATGACACATTGAAATTCCTTCCGGGTTTCCCCACATGATATCGGACCACCTCCCCACCCCCCACCATTCCTAACGCACCTCAGAGTTAATATTCGGGCGCTGATGTTAATAGAATTGAGGGCCGCAAGAAGTGCGGCAAACTAAGTTTTAGTTCGTTTTTGATGCTTTCCTTGTGGATCAGGTGGAGCAGGAATGCTCCTCCAGGCCCCACACGGAAACCTTGGAACCCCTCCTGCCATGGACACTCACCCCGCCCTCCACTTCCCCTGACCGCAATTGCTTGCCGACCCACACTTAACATTTACTTTAGTAATCGAGGGAGTCCTCGACAACAGCATCCTGCCACCCAAAATCTCACTCCCACCCGCCGGCCTCCTCCTCATTCCCACTGGGATTGAGTGACTCTCCTTGAAATAGTAATGAAGCCCAGGGTTCAAAATGGTCCGGGCTTCACAGTGCGGCTTTGGAGCTGGTCACTCCTCATGCCCCTTTTGCCTTCCACGCCAGAGTTAAAATCGCGGCTTAAGTTCATATGGAAGTGCTAACTGATAATAGAATTCAAATACTATTTATCTCTTCAAAACCATTTCAACAGTAGGCTCCCAAAAATGTGTGATAATCGTGTGAAGAATATATTTATAGCATTACTTTGCCAAACAATTTGTTGTTTCCAATTTTGAAACTGCTTAACTGCTTTCATTGGAATATCTGCTTCATTGACTGATCTCCACATCGTTGGATCTCGATGAACAATGAATTGTGTTGACTCTATCCTCTTTCAAGACGCTCTTTAAAACATACCTCTTTGACCAAACTTTTGGTCACCTATGCTAATTTCTACTTATGAGGCTCAGTGTCAAATTTTTATCTTATAATACTCTGTGAAGCGTCTTGGGACGATTCACTACGTTAAAGGTGCTATAAAAATACAAATTGTTGTTGTTGTACTCACCAACAAAAGAGTGACGGAGCTTCTTTTAAAGGGATGGAAAAAAAACGGTTTCCTCTCTCTGTGCCAAATACAGTGGGACCCATTGAAATTATCTCACTCATACAGAAATGTACCCTCTGAAAAAAATTGTGCTCTTTTCTTTTTTTTTGTATGTGATCCTTTGCCCAAGAATGTTGAATCAGCAATAGAGATTTAATTCATAATTACTTGATTTTATACAGTCTGTATACACAGCAAGCTTCATTCAGCCATATACAAGGGAAAATAAAAAGGCAGAGTGCACAAAAACAACATTTAATGAGATTCTGTTTTGACAAGCTCTGGTCCGTCAGCTCAAATTATTTTAAATTAGCATGTAAGGATGCTCCACACACAAAGCCAAGACCCAATTTTTGCCTGTGACAAGAACTTAACCTTTAGGTGACCCTTCTAAGTCCTATAAATACTCTGAATTCATACGTTATAAAACACACTTTTCTATAAGAAATGGAATGAAATAATCATCTTAATGTCGGTACTTTGACAAAGGAAGAAATGGCATCATGCCAATTAAAGACGAGAATTAGAAACCAATTTGATTTAAGAACACTTCTGCAATATCTTAACCACTGTAAATACTTTATAAGCAATTAGCAGATTCTCTTCAATGAGAATCCACCACTACTTTTTCGATTTGTATGCTGACAATCAAGCACGGCTTTAATTCTCTAAGCTTTTCACTAAGGTCAGAGACAATCAATGTTTAGCGAATGTTCAGCATATATTTACTGCATAAGGAGCCATTATTTTTAAAGTTGACTGACCTAGGGTTGGTGATGGTTAAAATGAAGCACTTTTAGCTATTGCCACAAATTGCGAGAAATTAAATTTGCTTTAAAATATGCTCATTTGTCAAGTGTCCTGCTAAGCAAAGAGGGTAGGATTTCAGATCCCTTTTTAGACGGCCAAGTGTCTAACATGTATGGAAGCTCATCATCATGCCAAAGAGTCTCCAACCCAAATTAGTGACAAATCTACAGTCTCAGGGTAGTCCTTCCCGCCATCATGACAGATATCGGGGGGCGGGGGGGGGGGCGAGGGTAGGTTTGTTGATGATTGCATAGTGTTCAGTTCCATTCGCAATTCCTCCGATAATGAAGCAATCTGTGCCCACATGCAGCAAGACCGGGACAACATTCAGGCTTGGGCTGATAAGTAGCAAGTAACATTCGGGCCACATAAGTGCATGGCAATGACTATCTCCAACAAGAGAAAGTCTAACCACCTCACCATGACATTCAATGGCATTACCATCATCGAATCCCCAACCATCAACATCCTGGGGGTCACCATTGACCAGAAATGTAACTGCACCAGCCACATAAATACTATGGCTACAACAGCAGGTCAGAGGTTGGGTATTCTGCGGCGAGTGTCTCACCTCCTGACACTTCAAAGCCTTTCCACCATCTACAAGGCACAAGTAAGAAGTGTGATGGAATACTCTCCACTTGCCTGGATGAGTGCAGCTCCAATAACTCGCAAAAAGCTTGACACCATCCAGGACAAAGCAGCCTGCTTGATTGGCACCCCATCCACCACCGGCGCACCGTGGTTGCAGTGTGCACCATCTACAAGATGCACTGCAGCAACTCGCCAAGGCTTCTTCGACAACACCTCCCAAACCCACGACTTCTACCACCCAGAATGACAAGGGCATCAGGTGCATAGGAACACCATCATCTGCAAGTTCCCCTCCAAGTCACACACCATCCTGACCTGGAAATAAATCACTGTTCCTTCACTGTCGCTGGATTAAAATCCTGGAACTCCCTCCCTAACAGCACTGTGGAAATACCTTCACCACACAGACTGCAGCGATTCAAGAAGGTGGCTCACCATCACCTTCTCAAGGGCAATTAGGGATGGACAATAAATGCTGGCCTTGCCAGTGACACCCAGATCCCGTGAATGAATTAAAAGAAACACAGTTAGAGTTTCTATTTGTCCAATATAGATTGTAAATTCTCTCTCCTTAGTGACACATCCCACTTACCCATGTCCAGAGAACTTGGGTGCAAGTTGGCAGAGCCAAGGTTTGGGGACAATAGGCTGGATTTCGGGGCGAAACCAGTGGCGGGGTGGGAAAATTACTGCCCAATTAACGTTACCGAATAATTGCTCAACTTTCGGCATTTTGGGTCTGCGCCAGGGGCACAACGCAAAGGGAGGCGTTGCACTATTTCTGCGCCATGAAAACAGGATCCTCACCAACTTTAGTGCGGGGCCGGGAGCGTTCCGAGAGAGGCCTTTGGGGTGGGGGGGGGGGGGGAAATTTAAAGAAAAAATATTCAAACAACATTGCCAACACCCTTACCTCACAAATCGATGCAAAAATATAAAAAAATTAAAACTTTAACTTACCTTTTTTTTCAGTTTATCCAACTTACCGCCGCCGGCAGGACTGGACCGCCGTGTTTTCCCTGGCGATCATCGGGGACGCGGTGTACGGGTCGGGTGAGCCTCGAAACTCGGATAGTGTCGCAATGCAAGCCGTTACACACCCAGCGCAGATCTCCCTGGCAGTGCTTCGAAGCTCCACCGCAAAAAGAACTCGAGGATTGCGAAAAACAGCTGAGCGCCCCATTTTTTTGCTGCGGAGGGTCAAAGCGTGGCAAAAACCTGGTTGCAAATGACCCGAAAATCCAGCCACAAGTTTTCACAAAGGTACTGCTGGGCTTTAACCACTCAGTTTACCAGCACAGAGCACTGGTAATCCTCACAGTGCTTGTCCTTCCAGGATCACCATACTCAATAGGACATTGGTTTGTATGTTTATCTTGAGTTAACTGAAAAAAATCTCAGCTCCTCGGGACAAGCCTATCCCTCCATTCCACATTAAGGAGCTGGGCTGGCTGCCCAATCATCAGCAGTGTTCTCGAGAACTGTGGAGCAGTCTTGCTCAGTATCAGAGTACCAAGTCTGCCACTGAAGGCTGGTGCAGTTTCAATCTTCCATCGGCAGGCATGTTATTTTGGTGTCTACTCTATCGTGACGAGCTCCCACCAACCTTCTGCACCCCCACTGTCATGTATTCAACTATCATTGTAACCCATGCATAAACTGACCTAAGTTGTACACCGTGAGAACATTGACCACTAGGTGGTGAATTTGTGGGAGACACTCTTAACCTGGACTTTCAGGTATAAAAGAGGAAGCTCCACCCACCTTCATCACTTCAGTGCTGGCTAATAAAGGTTACTGGTCACAGGGTGACCTTCTCTCAAGTATGGGCCTCGTGTGCATTTATACTGTAGAGTAAGGACATATCATTGGCGACGAGAAACTGGGATTTAAACCACGCGAGCATGGCCACTAGCAGCACAGACGAGAGGTACTGTGTTGGTGATGATTGGGACGACTTTATTGAGAGACTACAGCAAAGTTTTGTCACTAAGGAATGGTTGGGACAAGATTCAGCCGACAAACGCAGGGCTCATCTCCTGACGGGTTGTGGATCCAGAATGTACTCCCTGATGAAGGACCTTCTCGCGCCAGAGAAGCTGGCGGACAAGACGTTCGAAGAGCTCAGTAAGTTGATCGGGGAACACTTTAAACCGACGAGCAGCATGCACATGGCGAGACACCGGTTTTACACGCACCGGCGGCGAGAAGGGCAAAGCATTCCAGACTTCATGGCAGACCTCCGGCAACTGGCGAGCCTATGTAAGTTCCCAGATGCATGCAGAGCAGAGATGCGGCAAGACTTTTTTATTGAGGGCATTGGGCACGCTGGGGTTTTCAGGAAACATTGAGACCAAAGACTTGACCCTGGAAAAGGTGGCTTAGATGGCCCAGACATTTATCTCAGGAGAGGAAGAGACCAGAATGATGTTTGACAAAAATCTTGGCTTAAATGCAGCAAATGGACAGGGAGTCAACATTGTTAACGCGGCACACAGTTCTCCAGGCAGACAAGTGCAATCGGACATGCCCGAGCATGTAGTCGAATCCAAAGGGGGAATTCAACAGAGACAATGGCTAGCTGAACGGTGATTCATGCCATCGCAAGGGACAATGCGGCCAGTAATGGGGCCATCAACATCTGTCAATGGTGCGCTTAAGGACAGTTACAGAGACAGTCAGAGACAATTGACTGGTAATAGACCTTTTGTTTCCAACAACGGCTCATGTTGGAGGTATGGAGGCAAATACCCAGCCAGAGCTCGCAGGTATCAGCAATATACCTGCAGAAATTGCAACATCAGCGGTCACTTGGCGCATATGTGCAGGAAGCCTGCAGCCAGGTTGATGTACGAGGAGGACGGGCCCGATGTAAGCCCTACGAGGTCAAATGAACACTGGAGGAATTCGCTGGAAGCTGAAGTTCAGCGAGTTCATGTGGAACACATATACAGTTCATACACCAGGACGCCACCGATAATAATGAAAGTGCTCCTCAATGGCATCCCAGTATTAATGGAGCTAGACACGGGGGCCAACCAGTCTTTATCCTTGAGTTCTAGTTGACATCATTCCTCCTGGTTTTATTTTTGCTCAATCCTGTCGGAATTCTCCTGCCGGATCACGCCTGTTTCGATGAGAGGCATCACCCAAAACATTAACCGATCTTTCTCTTTCAGATGCTGACTGACCTACAGTACATTGTCAAAATTTATCATTTTTATTTCTGACTGCCAGCATTTGCATCTTTCTCATCTTACACAATTAGTAACTTTCACTGCTTCCAAATGTAAAGTATTTTTTCATAATAAAATTAACTGCTGCCACAGTGATTTAATCAGCAGCCTTTCAATTATACTTGCCCCTACAATCATATGGCATTTAGAGAGCTTTGCTGCATTGGTCTGATTGAATCCCTTAGTAAATAAGATGTTTCAAATAATCACAATAGGTTCAATTGCTAAAAATATGAAGCCTAAAAACAAGACATTAAATTCTACAAAGCATATGTTCTTTATGACATGAGTGGAATTTATTTGTTTTAATCTAACATTTCAATCACATTTGTTTGTTTAAAGACTAAATGGAATATCAAATGTAAGAGAAATGCTGCAGATACTTCAAAATAAAGAGTGACCCAGATTCATTAGTGGTCTCTGATCCTGAAGATTACAGGGGCGAGTGGTCTTATGTTTGATACTCATTGTCATCTTGGTTCACGAGTATTAGCTCAGTAACCACTGCAGTCAGAGCATCTGGAACATGTCCATTGGCCAGGAACAAAGACAGCAGTGGTGCCAGGTATGTAAAGAGCTTTTTTGTGGGCAAGCTTCAGATGCTTGTCTGAAATTTAGTCAGAGCCACAAGACTTACCACTGGGTAATTCAATAATTACAGACTGCATGTCTGTGATCCTAACAAAAATGCTATTCAAAAGTTTGGGGATTGATTTTCCAAAGCAGCGAGGGCATAAAACATTTTTGATTTGGGATGAATGTCGCTTGCACACAGTAAAAGCACCATATCCAAAGGTGATTGAATTCCGTCCCAGTTAATCAGTTAATCAGCAATGTTGGTCAGTGACTCCTGGAGATACTCCCTACTCTTCTTCAAATAATGTCATAAGATCTTTAACATCCACCTGAACCACAGGAAGAGGAAGTCAAAGCCTTGGTTTAACATCTCTTCTGAAAGACTGATAGTTTAGATGAGGGTGACCATTCAGCCCATCTAGCTCATCCTTTCATTGAAACGTTCAGTTCCCCAATCACAGCATCTAACAGCCTCTTGAATAATTCCAGACGCGCTGGGGGCTAACTTCGATAGCCACCGAAAATAGGCGCGGGATCGTGATGTGCAATTTACCCTCGGTCGTTGCTTCCGATGAAGACAGCACGTCAACTTCGTGCTGCCTGCTAATTTAGATGATTGTATTGTAGCATGCAGCCAGTGCTAAGCGCGCTATTAATTGGCTGCATGCCTGAGCAGGGGAGCCAAAATCACTTGGCCACCACTTAAAGTTAGCCTGCACTTCTTAAAGCCAACCTGCACCTCCTAAAGCCAACCTACACATCCCAAAGGGGAGGTGCATTGTGGCTGCAGCAGGTTCTTGGAGTCTTAGCTGAAGAGATTTTGACCTGGGAAAGCGTGAATAATAGCACAACATGGCAGAGAGCGGGCTCCAAGATTTTCCGATGCTGCATTGGAGGCCTTGGTGGAGGAAGTGGAGAGGAGGAGAGATGTGCTGTATCCACAGGAAGCATGAAGCCCTCCAGACAATGGGAGCTGATAGCCATGGGGGTCAATGCCAGGAGTCAAGCCCCGAGGGCATGGATGCAGTGCCGCAAAAAGTTCAATGACCTCACACGAGTGGTCAAGGTCAGTGAATGTATCTTCAAATGCCATATCCCACCAACTGCACCACTAGCCTCAGCAACTGTACCACACCCCCATCACTCACTTACCAACAATCTCCATCAATCAAAATTCATGCTTAATATTTATAGCTTCACCTCACCCTCACACACTTAGCACTGCTGCAAGACTCACATCCACATCTCGCACACACTGCCAGCTATTCAACCATGACAGCCACATCACCCAAACATATTGCACCACATTCACTGACATACTTCATTCTTTCTTACACGACAAGGTGGCACATAAACGGAGGCAACAGGAGCTAACCTGCGGGAGAGAGGTGCGGCTGCATGTCCTTACCCCCTGGAGGAGACGGTGCTCGCCATCACTAGAGTGGTTATTGCTGAGGACGTTGCCAATGGTGGGGCTGAAACAATAGAAGATGATGGTATCCTCATACTCATTCTCTCATCCCACAATCTCTTCTGATTTACAAGCTGCAGATGGTGTAACCATGTACCTCTTACTCCCCCCAGCCCCCACCACCCCCCTGCACCTCACCTCACCACAACCCTAACCCTACCCTTATGCCTTTCTATTTTCAGATACCCAAGCAATCTGGCCTGCCAGTGGTGGAAGAAAAATAGATGGAATAGCAGGAAGACAGTGATGATAACGAAACACTGTCACTCACAGACTCACAGTCACCAGCGCAGATACTGACACTGCGCGTAATCTAGAGGACAGCTTAGAGGCCGATCTGCACATGGTGAGTCACTGGGCATGAGTGGCCTGCAGCCAGGACTGGGGACACGGGTAGCGAAAGTGTCAGCTCGCCAGACGGCGAGGTCACACACGAGTTTTATTGCAAGGGGGATAGAGTATAAAAGCAGAGAAGTCCTGCTACAACTGTACAGGGTATTGGTGAGGCCACACCTGGAGTACTGCATGCAGTTTTGGTCTCCCTATTCAAGGAAAGATATAATTGCATTGGAGGCTGTTCAGAGAAGGTTCACTAGGTTGATTCCGGAGATGAGGGGATTGATTTATGAGGATAGGTTGAGCCGGTTGGGCCTATACTCATTGGAGTTCAGAAGAATGAGAGGTGATCTTATTGAAACTTATAACATAATGAGGGGGCTCGACAAGGTGGATGCAGAGAGGATATTTCCACTCATAGGGGAAACTAAAACTAGGGGGCATAGTCTTAGGATAAGGGGACACCCATTTAAAACTGAGATGAGAAGAAATTTCTTCTCTGAGGGTTGTAAATCTATGGAATTCTCTGCCCCAGAGAGCTGTGGAGGCTGGGTCCATTGAATATATTTAAGGCGGAGATAGACAGATTTTTGAACGATAAGGGAGTAAAGGTTATGGGGAGCAGGCAGGGAAGTGATTCACTTAGCATCCAAAAGCTTATCTATCTCTGTCTTGAATATATTTATTGACTCAGTAACCTCAACTCTCAGGGGTAGAGAATGCCAAAGATTCCCAACTCTTTGAGTGAAGAAATTTCTCTTCATCTCAGTCCTAAATGGCCGACCCCTTATTCTGAGACTGTGACCCCCTAATTCTACAACTACTTCAATTGTTGAGTACTATTAATTTTCAGTAACCACGAACTGTTCAGCCACATGAATTATAATATTGCACTGAGTATGTAATTATCCTTGTTATGAACTGAAAATTCTGCAGAGAAACTAACACAATGTAGAGCAATGCACTTTCAAGGATGGGTTATCTCTCCACAGAGAACCCCAGCTCTCCCAATAATGTTGAATGAGCACAACTTATAATTTAAAAAATACAAAAGAGCACAGATGCACAAGCTGAGAGCTACCAGGGAACAAATTGAAGACTAACTGAAAGCAAATCTTGGGATACACAGAACGGTTCTAAAGCAATCTTGCTACACTTTCACTGTTCGTGACACCAGCTCAACCTTCGGTTTGAATGCGGGCTTGGAACTCACTTCAGGTTATTATCTTCTATTTGTTGTACAATTCTGAACAAGGAGTTGGGGGGCGATGGGGGGATGGGGGGGGGGGGGGGTGTGGACAATTCTATTTCCACTGCGGGGAGTTAGGCAAATCATCTTTGACCTATGTACCACTACAAAAATTACCTGGCCTAATTGTTTAATGTGATAATATTCTTATAGCTTTTTTGAAAAAACAAAGTTACAAGCAGACAGAAAACATACTGTAATAATTCCAAATGTTTTTATTAACAAGTAATTGTTTAGTTTTACTGCCAGCTCTTAATTATGCAAAGTCAAATAAGAAATGTGAATGAAAAAGTAAACAGTGTGCAATCTCTCAGCTTTCCAGGGTACATGTATTTCTCAGGAAGATTACCAGATGTACACAAGACCAGATTGAACTATCTGGTTGCAACAGCTGAACACTATTTTATGAATGAACCAAGTGTTTGAATGTGTATTTGGGAATTTCAGGGGGCTCTGCGTGGGTTAAAAATATAAACAAACAGATGTCGGTAATTAAGCAAAAAGACATACATGATATTAATGTCGATTCTCAACAGAGCTACTTGTGACCATGCCATATCTACAGAAATGTCTACCAAAAAATGCTTAAATGTATTCTCTGCTCATCTGCCCGTAAACTGTTTAAAACATACAATAAAGAATGCCAAATGAGTCAACGTTTAACCATAAACATGCTCTTAATGCTTTTATTGGGGTACAAACCGTGGAGAATTGGCACATTAGCAAAATAAAGTTCAGAGTTTGTATTTCACATTCCTTTCACTTCTCTTCTGGCCCTTAGAAGCAAACGATCTTTGATATCAATACCAGTGCTGTTGCCAACACTACAGGGGTCATTTGATGAGTTTGCACTGCTGGAGCTGCTCTCATCAAGACTGCGTCCTGGGAACTGGGGCATATGTCTGCTACTTTATTTCAGATAAAGAGTCGGGGGGGGGGGGGGGGGGGTGGTGAAATGGTCGTGGCAGGGCAGATGCACATGTCCGAATTCACAACCTGTTCTGCCGTGAGCAAAGCTCTCCATGTTCTCACCCCTCTTATCCCTAAAATACCCCACTCCAAAATCTCTGTTCCTTTGATTCTGACTTCCCACCACTTCACCCCCTGCCCTCATTAAAACTTACCTCTTAACATCCCTCCTGCACCCACCCCTCCACCGCCCACCCACTCTAATTTTGACGACTTTGCCCTTGAGTCCATTTTTCTTGTGACTTGTGAAGCATGTTGGAATGTTTTTCTACACTACAGATGCTACATAAATTCAAGTTGTTGATGTAAATCATAGGTGTGACCTAGTTAGAATTAGAACTAGAACTAAATAATTTATCTGTACACAAGTTTTTTGTCCCTTCACAGATTTTCTGTCAGTGGAAGATTGGTTCACCAACAATTACATTACAACAGAAGAATTACAAAAGAGGGAGATGAGGTATTATATGGTACAAAGAATCTACCTCTTACTCAGCTCAATTAGAACTGCAGTGCCTGAGGCAATCTCTGTTGAATAGACAAGTTCTCATGGACCTACATCAATGGCTGTAGCTTGATTTAGAATCACCTCTGTAACAGCTCTACCAGGTCCTGTGAAAGTGATTGCCACCATCAGCTTCTATTCCAATGCCAGGCTCCATGCTGTCATTCAATTGCAGGAACATCTCGGAGTGCTCCTACTTGGGTTCACACTTGATATCACGACACGGTGAATTGATAATTATAAATGTGCACCATGCCACCCAGCATAAAAATAGTAAAAGAGAAGCTGTGCTAAAATCAGCAAGTAGAGATTAGTTTTCTAAGTCTGAAGACAAAAGGATAAACTGATCAGACTAGGAGCCCCACAGATTGGATCCTGAGAAATAAATTAGTTTGAGTAGGAGACAATGTGATCGAGAGCCAGCGGCAGTTGGTGAGAGGAGAGCGACCTGTCAAAAGCCCAGCGGGAGATCGAGCCAGCGGCAGTTGGTGAGAGGAGAGCGACCTGTCAAAAGCCCAGCGGGAGATCGAGAGCCAGCGGCAGTTGGTGAGAGGGGAGCGACCTGTCAAAAGCCCAGCGGGAGATCGAGAGCCAGCGGCAGTTGGTGAGAGGGGAGCGACCTGTCAAAAGCCCAGCGGGAGATCGAGCCAGCGGCAGTTGGTGAGAGGGGAGCGACCTGTCAAAAGCCCAGCGGGAGATCGAGAGCCAGCGGCAGTTGGTGAGAGGGGAGCGACCTGTCAAAAGCCCAGCGGGAGATCGAGAGCCAGCGGCAGTTGGTGAGAGGGGAGCGACCTGTCAAAAGCCCAGCGGGAGATCGAGCCAGCGGCAGTTGGTGAGAGGGGAGCGACCTGTCAAAAGCCCAGCGGGAGATCGAGCCAGCGGCAGTTGGTGAGAGGGGAGCGACCTGTCAAAAGCCCAGCGGGAGATCGAGCCAGCGGCAGTTGGTGAGAGGGGAGCGACCTGTCAAAAGCATACCGGTGCAGCTACAGCGGGAGAGAAAGCAAAATAGAAGTAGAAAGTAATCAAAAAGTGACGTCACAGCCAATGGGGTAAGTGATTGGCTGGTGTTGGGTGAGTAGCTTTTCTTTTATTTTTTATATCAGTAAGTGAACTATAACATTGTTATTACCAATTTAAGGGTATCTAAGGTTAAGACATGGCAGGAGAGCTCAGTCATGTGATATGCTCCTCCTGTACCATGTGGGAACTCGGGGACACTTCCGGTGTCCCTGACGACTACGTGTGTGGGAAGTGTATCCGCCTCGAGCTCTTGACGGTCCGCGTTGCAGAATTGGAGCTGAAGGTGGATTCACTCTGGAGCATCCACGATGCTGAGAATGACGTGAGTATCACGTGTAGTGAGTTGGTCTTACCGCAGGAGAAGGGTCCACAGCCAGATATGGAATGGAAGACCAACAGGAAGAGCAGTGCAAGAAAGATAGTGCAGGAGTCCCCTGTGGTCATCCCCCTGCAAAACAGATACACTGCTTTGAGTACTGTTGGGGAGGATGACTCATCAGGGGAGGGCAGCAGCAGCCAAGTTCATGGCACCGTAGGTGGCTCTGCTGCAAAGGAGGGCAGGAAAAAGAGTGGGAGCGCGATAGTGATAGGGGATTCGATGGTGAGGGGAATAGATAGGCGTTTCTGCGGACGCAACCGAGACTCCAGGATGGTATGTTGCCTCCCTGGTGCAAGGGTCAAGGATGTCTCGGAGCGGGTGCAGGACATTCTGAAATGGGAGGGAGAACAGCCAGTTGTCGTGGTGCACATTGGTACCAACGACATAGGTAAAAAAAGGGATGAGGTCCTACGAAAAGAATTTAAGGAGCTAGGAGCTAAATTAAAAAGTAGGACCTCAAAAGTAGTAATCTCGGGATTGCTACCAGTGCCACGTGCTAGTCAGAGTAGGAATCGCAGGATAGCGCAGATGAATACATGGCTTGAGCAGTGGTGCAGCAGGGAGGGATTCAAATTCTTGGGGCATTGGAACCGGTTCTGGGGGAGGTGGGACCAGTACAAACCGGACGGTCTGCACCTGGGCAGGTCCGGAACCAATGTCCTAGGGGGAGTGTTTGCTAGTGCTGTTGGGGAGGAGTTAAACTAATATTGCAGGGGGATGGGAACCTATACAGGGAGACAGAGGGAGACAAAAAGGAAGCAAAAGCAAAAGACAGAAAGGAGATGAGGAAAAGTGGAGGGCAGAGAAACCCAAGGCAAAGAACAAAAAGGGCCACTGTACAGCAAAATTCTAAAAGGACAAAGGGTGTTAAAAAAACAAGCCTGAAGGCTTTGTGTCTTAATGCAAGGAGCATCCGCAATAAGGTGGATGAATTAATTGTGCAAATAGATGTTAACAAATATGATGTGATTGGGATTACGGAGACGTGGCTCCAGGATGATCAGGGCTGGGAACTCAACATCCAGGGGTATTCAACATTCAGGAAGGATAGAATAAAAGGAAAAGGAGGTGGGGTAGCATTACTGGTTAAAGAGGAGATTAATGCAATAGTTAGGAAAGACATTAGCTTGGATGATGTGGAATCTATATGGGTGGAGCTGCAGAACACTAAAGGGCAAAAATCGTTAGTGGGAGTTGTGTACAGACCTCCAAACAGTAGTAGTGATGTTGGGGAGGGCATCAAACAGGAAATTAGGAGTGCATGCAATAAAGGTGCAGCAGTTATAATGGGTGACTTTAATATGCACATAGATTGGGCTAGCCAAACTGGAAGCAATACGGTGGAGGAGGATTTCCTGGAATGCATAAGGGATGGTTTTCTAGACCAATATGTCGAGGAACCAACTAGGGGGGAGGCCATCTTAGACTGGGTGTTGTGTAATGAGAGAGGATTAATTAGCAATCTCATTGTGCGAGGCCCCTTGGGGAAGAGTGACCATAATATGGTGGAATTCTGCATTAGGATGGAGAATGAAACAGTTAATTCAGAGACCATGGTCCAGAACTTAAAGAAGGGTAACTTTGAAGGTATGAGGCATGAATTGGCTAAGATAGATTGGCTAATGATACTTAAGGGGTTGACTGTGGATGGGCAATGGCAGACATTTAGAGAACGCATGGATGAATTACAACAATTGTACATTCCTGTCTGGCGTAAAAATAAAAAAGGGAAGGTGGCTCAACCGTGGCTATCTAGGGAAATCAGGGATAGTATTAAAGCCAAGGAAGTGGCATACAAATTGGCCAGAAATAGCAGCGAACCTGAGGACTGGGAGAAATTTAGAACTCAGCAGAGGAGGACAAAGGGTTTGATTAGGGCAGGGAAAATGGAGTACGAGAAGAAGCTTGCAGGGAACATTAAGGCGGATTGCAAAAGTTTCTATAGGTATGTAAAGAGAAAGAGGTTAGTAAAAACAAACGTAGGTCCCCTGCAGTCAGAATCAGGGGAAGTCATAACGGGGAACAAAGAAATGGCAGACCAATTGAACAAGTACTTTGGTTCAGTATTCACTAAGGAGGACACAAACAACCTTCCGGATATAAAAGTGGTCAGAGGGTCTATTAAAGAGGAGGAACTGAGGGAAATCTTTATTAGTCGGGAAATTGTGTTGGGGAAATTGATGGGATTGAAGGCCGATAAATCCCCAGGGCCTGATGGACTGCATCCCAGAGTACTTAAGGAGGTGGCCTTGGAAATAGCGGATGCATTGACAGTCATTTTCCAACATTCCATTGACTCTGGATCAGTTCCTATCGAGTGGAGGGTAGCCAATGTAACCCCACTTTTTAAAAAAGGAGGGAGAGAGAAAGCAGGGAATTATAGACCGGTCAGCCTGACCTCAGTAGTGGGTAAAATGATGGAATCAATTATTAAGGATGTCATAGCAGCGCATTTGGAAAATGGTGACATGATAGGTCCAAGTCAGCATGGATTTGTAAAAGGGAGATCATGCTTGACAAATCTTCTGGAATTTTTTGAGGATGTTTCCAATAAAGTGGACAAAGGAGTACCAGTTGATGTGGTATATTTGGACTTTCAGAAGGCTTTCGACAAGGTCCCACACAGGAGATTAATGTGCAAAGTTAAAGCACATGGGATTGGGGGTAGTGTGCTGACGTGGATTGAGAACTGGTTGTCAGACAGGAAGCAAAGAGTAGGAGTAAATGGGTACTTTTCGGAATGGCAGGCAGTGACTAGTGGGGTACCGCAGGGTTCTGTGCTGGGGCCCCAGCTGTTTACATTATACATTAATGATTTAGACGAAGGGATTAAATGTAGTATCTCCAAATTTGCGGATGACACTAAGTTGGGTGGCAGTGTGAGCTGCGAGGAGGATGCTATGAGGCTACAGAGTGACTTGGATAGGTTAGGTGAGTGGGCAAATGCATGGCAGATGAAGTATAATGTGGATAAATGTGAGGTTATCCACTTTGGTGGTAAAAACAGAGAGACAGACTATTATCTGAATGGTGACAGATTAGGAAAAGGGAAGGTGCAACGAGACCTGGGTGTCATGGTACATCAGTCATTGAAGGTTGGCATGCAGGTACAGCAGGCGGTTAAGAAAGCAAATGGCATGTTGGCCTTCATAGCGAGGGGATTTGAGTACAGGGGCAGGGAGGTGTTGCTACAGTTGTACAGGGCCTTGGTGAGGCCACACCTGGAGTATTGTGTACAGTTTTGGTCTCCTAACTTGAGGAAGGACATACTTGCTGTTGAGGGAGTGCAGCGAAGATTCACCAGACTGATTCCCGGGATGGTGGGACTGACCTATCAAGAAAGACTGAATCAACTGGGCTTGTATTCACTGGAGTTCAGAAGAGTGAGAGGGGACCTCATAGAAACGTTTAAAATTCTGACGGGTTTGGACAGGTTGGATGCAGGAAGAATGTTCCCAATGTTGGGGAAGTCCAGAACCAGGGGTCACAGTCTAAGGATAAGGGGTAAGCCATTTAGGACCGAGATAAGGAGAAACTTCTTCACCCAGAGAGTGGTGAACCTGTGGAATTCTCTACCACAGGAAGTAGTTGAGGCCAATTCACTAAATATATTCAAAAGGGAGTTAGATGAAGTCCTTAGTACTCGGGGGATCAAGGGGTATGGCGTGAAAGCAGGAAGTGGGTACTGAAGTTTCATGTTCAGCCATGAACTCGTTGAATGGCGGTGCAGGCTAGAAGGGCTGAATGGCCTGCTCCTGCACCTATTTTCTATGTTTCTATGTTTCTATGATCACTTTTAATTTCAATATAGTGAGGATGTAGAAAGGAGGAAAAGTATGTTTTGTGCCAAGTGGAGGGATGACTCAGAGCTCCAGTCTCCCCTGAATGCAGTTACACACCTCCTAGCGACCATTCTATTGAGCAGCATTAATGGAAACCTGTGAACAAGTCTGCCGTCCATTCTCCCAACTTAAGAAAGTGTGGACATGAGGCTACGGCAGATAAAACAGGGATAGAAAGATAAAATTAATTACAAATTCCAACTGATGTGCTGCTAAAATGGAGACCTCAACATGAATACCCTGTACTTTCCAAAAACAGAGCAGCAGCAGTTTTGGGCCATTGCTGCTTTCACAGGGATGCTTAGCAACACTGACTACATGGGAGTGAATTTCCGCAGGAGGTTCTCCTGCTCGTCCGCTGAAGATATAGCGGAAACCCTGCAGGAACACCAGATTTTACGCTATTTGTCCATAGTTTTCACGGTTCATCCGCCGAAGTTATGGGGGACAAGTGGGAGAACATTCTGAGTACCATAGCTCTACCGACTTTCCTTCCATTCCCTGCAACAGCTTCTCAAAACAAAAACAGTGCGCCCTTATCAAACCAGTCCTCGGGTGCTGGGGAATTTCTCCCCCCAAGTTTCTTCAGTCTTTCCTTATAACCCAGATCTTTGACACTAGGAATGAGCCTCCTGGCTCTTCTCTACACTGTCTCCAGTGTTAGAATACCTCATATCTGTTTTGGTAACCAGAATTGGTTGCAATACTTGAGGTTTGGTTTGACCAGAACATTATACAGTTTTATCATTGCCTTCTCTGATTTGTATACTACTGTTGTGATGACATGGCCGCGATTTTGCCTAACTTGGCAGGCCCAATGCAGCCGAGGTAGATGGCGGGTCCCGACCTCGCTGCTGGTTCCAGCCTGCTCTGCGTGTTTCCCAGGCCAATTGAAGGAAGCGAGTCTGATGACGTAATTTGCTGATGTGTCATCAGCCGGTTTCCTTAAAGGGACTATGTCCAAATTGATTTTGACAGTTGTGCTGCCAGTTTTCGACAGCATTGAGGTGCTGCAAACACTGACAATCACTGCGTAAAGGTGCACGGCTGCACCCAGGCTCTCCCATGACTCCCTTCATATGGAGGGAGTCACAACAAGCAGGGAGGTTCTCTTCCCTTTCAATGGATGGAAGAGACCTCTCCAGGAATTCAACGCAGCCTGGCTGCATATTGCACAGGAGGGCACAAGCAAGGATGTGGTCAGGAGGAATAGGCTGCAGTGGCGCAAACCTTTCAATGATCTCAGTAGATCGCGAAGTGTTATTGCAAAGCTACACTCAACCTCATCCTGCTGTGCCACTCATCACACCCCAATCACTCTGCCTTCCCTACCCTACTCCTGCACATCCTTACTTAAATCAATGTACCTTGCACCCCCACCCATCTCTCTCTATCTACATAATCATTTCCCCATCTCACTAGCCACCCCACACATTCACCCTCATCCTAGTCCAATCATACCAACTAACAACACACAAGGGTAGGTACTTGGGTATTTTAGCCAATGTTCATGTAAAGTTTCTGTTAATGTGTTGTCAAACATTGAAACCTTTATTTTCAACACTTTGCGTTCTTGGACGGATTTTTATGCACTTTTCGAAGTGGCTTAGTAAGTTGCAATGAAAGGTGAGACATAACTGTGACTCCCCACAATGGCGATGAGTGTGAAAGGAATGGCTTGGGCATTGTAGGGATGCTTTATGGTGTTGGTGCAAGGTGGTGCCAACCTGGCATATGACATGGCAGCCAGAATGTACAGCGTCAAGTGAAGTAAATCTGATCATGGTGAGGTTATGCCTGGCATCCCGGGCAGCAATGTGGTTAGATGCTGATGCCCTGCGCAGCATCAGTTGATTGTGGAGAAGGTTGGTGTTGTTGTTAGTGCTGTTGGTGTTCCTGGTGATGCTGGTATTGGGGCTGGTCATGGTGGGATTCTGAGGACCAAGGTTAGTTTCAAGAGCACCAATTCTAATGTAATAGATGGCAGATAAACTTGAGATGACAAAAGCGATCTGTCAGTGGTGAGAGAACTTATTCCAATGAGGTGACACTGGATAGAGAGATTGCTCCAATGATTTTCAACCTGCATAATACTCAATGTGCCTTCCAAATGCAGTAAGCAAGAGCTTTTGATCGTGGAAAGTGTGAGATGAGAGCATTTGTAGCATATTTACAGCTGCCAGTTAAAGAACTGATTTCATGGTCATACAACTCCCAACTTCCTTACCTAACGTGATTCCCAAGCAGCAGGAACCTGCTCAAATTTCTTTTTAATAGGCTCTTAACAAGGTCATAATGACCTAAATTGCCTCCCGCGCCGCTATCAGTCAGGTCTGTTCAGCATTGGCAGACCCGACACCTGGGAAAGTAGTGTGGTGGCGGGTTGACAGTGGAGTCCCAACCGCTGTCAATTATTTTAAATTTAACAGCTGACCCACCATCGATCCTGACCTCTGAGCGCCGGCCAAATTCCGGGCCATAGTTCAATATTCTGTTGGCTCTGTTGAGTTCTGCTCTGCATTGGTGGAACATGATTCTACTAAGCCTCCTAGATCACTTTTAACTGCATCCTTAACTGTTTCAACACCATTCATGAATTGCCCATTGTCCCTCTTAATGTATCATATTTTGTACATGTCCGCATTAAATTTCATCTGCCATTGCTCTGCCCACTTATATGTTTTGTCCAACTCATTCTGTAATTTCTCAGTGCCTCCTCTGATTCCACTGCCTCTATAAGTTTGGAATCATTTACAAATTTAATCAATGTGTGTTGAGTTTCTGAATCCAAGTCATTGATGTAAAGTAGAAACATTAGTGCCCCAACAACGATCTCTGCGACATCTGATCCTGACATATCTCTTCCATCTAATACTCATTGTTTTCTACTCATCTTCCAATTGCTTAGCAATTCCCAAGATTTACCATGTAGTCAAGGTTGTTAGTCAGGCAGGATTGTCTCCTTCTGAATCCATCCTCACAATTCTTCTTTTTCTGTATTTTATTAACACTAATATGGTCAGTTCTACTATTAACTCTTCCCTTTGTTTGAAGTCCAAATGCTCAGTCCTACAATCTTCCTTCTTCCTCCACTCTCAGTGTGCTAGAATCATGACTCAGGACTCATTGCATTGTCTTATGCTGCAACTCATTCTTTCCCAGGACCTGAAAACTGTGGACTTCCTTACCTCTCTCAATACTGCCTACCTCACACAATCCTTAGGCTTTTATAGTTCAAGTTTGGCATCACCTCATCACCACTTCTTGATTTACCTCCTCTCTTGTACTCGTTTCAATCTTGGTAGTTTCCTGCACTTGGCCATTTGCTTTGGCTTCTCAATACTGAACTTCCAATTAATTATTATTGTGAACAGTGGTGAAATTTGTCTGTAACCACTGCAATATGGCAAGAAACGTGTGAGATGATGACACTCAACATGAAACTCAAATGTTCTTGAGGGGGGGGGAAACATAAGCGCCAAATTGAAAGATTATTTACCAAATGTAAAGTCATTCTTCAAATGATATTTTCCACATGCACTGAGGACAAGTGTTGTCAGCTGGCTGCCTGCTCCTTACCCACAAAACAGGCAGCTAACTAAAAATGTCCTATGCTGTTTCTCATCATTCATTTTTTTCGATTGGAGGCCAAAGGCTAGCATTTTTTTCCAATATAGCAACTTAAAAGCATTTTGTTCTGTGCAGCAAAATATGTGTTTTCCCCACAATCTACTTGTAATGCTCTTTCATAATTGAAACATGGTTTTTCAGTTGTTTTTTTACAAAATACAACTTGTCTGATGTGGGCGTTCTCCCTTCCAAAGTACAATTTGTCTATTCCTTTTTCTCAACCATAAATTGGTTGTTCCAATAACAACTACAGCTAACTGCCAGAATATCATTCTTAAGCTACAATTAGCAGAATATGCTAGTCGGTAGGGTTGAGAAGTTTATTTAACTCCAAACACATTTCGCCCACGTATAGTATACTGCCTTTTCCCCCCTTTGTTAATCCTTTCCTGAAGCTGTTGACTCCTTGGTGGGTACAGTTTTAGAGCCACTGGCACTTATTGAAGTGAGGAAATAATTTGTAGATAATCTCAGGAAGCCACTTGATGTTCACTACATGACAGAAATTGGTTAGAACTCAAGGAGAAGAAATTTCAGATGCACTGGAGATTGCAGGAATGCAGTGTACATGGAGAGACATGGAGAGTGGAGTTGGAACTTGGAAAACTGAAAAGAGTGGAACAATTTTTCATAAACCTGTGTGAGTTTGCACTTACTTTTAATAAGCACGTTTGAATTGCTTCCTTCAATTTTTACACTATTGATGTGAAGCTAACAGGTCTGTAATTCTCAGTCATGCTTTTTACTTTATTTAAAATTGGAACAAAAATCAAAGACAAAGGTCTTAACTGGAAGATTCCTGTGAAGGCTACTGTAACATTTCGTATACAAATGAACAAAGGAAAGATTTCAACAGAGTTATTTTCTTGAAAAAACATTATCAGAAGTATGATGACAATGCAGTTCAGCACCAGGCTGCGACAGAGCAGCAAAAGAGCTGCTCACAACATATAACTTCAAAGGTCAATCAATAAGAATGGTGAGAGGACATGGTGTTCCTTGACCTGGCAACTTGATGGTACTTTTCCCTGACATTTATCCCATGACAAATCACAGGGACAGGCTTCTTTACAGATTCAGGACAGATGTCTGTGCCAGTGAAGCACAACAGGGCCTCCCATCCCAATCTAGTGGCAGAAACCAAAGAAACATTGTTTAAGAATGCTCCTTAGAGAGCAAAGAATCCTTGGTCCATCCGGGGCTGATCCCATATATTTCCAGTATTGATGGAGCCTTCTTAAGGCCCAGGATGGGGCTTTTATGTGCTCTGAGCAGCCATTGGTCTCAATAAGTCTATCAGGTACTGAGCTGGGTATAATTCTATCACAAATTTTCCTGAGGAAAAGAGTGTTTGAAGACCAGGCCCTCAAATCTACCACCAAACTCATGGTCTACAGGGCTGTAGTAATACCCGTCCTCCTGTATGGGTCTGAGGGATGGACAATGTACAGAAGGCACCTCAAGTCGCTGGAGATATATCATCAACGATGTCTCCGCAAGATCCTGCAAATCTCCTGGGAGGACAAGTGCGCCAACATCAGTATCCTCGACCAGGCTAACATCCCCAGTATTGAAGTACTGACCACACTCGATCAGCTTCGCTGGGCAGGCCACATAGTTCGCATGCCAGATACGAGACTCCCTAAGCAAATGCTTTATGCGGAGCTCCTTCGTGGTAAACGAGCCAAAGGAGGACAGCGGAAACGTTATCAGGACACCCTCAAAGCCTCCCTGGTAAAGTGCAACATCACCACTGACACCTGGGAGACCCTGGCCACAGACCGCACGAGGTGGAGAAAGTTCATCCGGGAGGGCGTTGAGCTCTTTGAGTCTCGACGCAAGGAGCATGAAGAGGCCAGGCGCAGACAGCGGAAGGAGTGCACGGCAAACCAGCCCTACCAACCCCTTTCCCCGACGAATGTCTGTCCCATCTGTAACAGGGTCTGTGGCTCCCGTATCGGACTGTTCAGCCATCAAAGAACTCACTTAGGGAGTGGAAGCAAATCCTGCTCGATTCCGAGGGACTGCCTATGATGATCCCAAATTGCAGCCCTCCATCTCCCTCTCCCCCCACCACCCCCCCCACCCCCTGCCAATATTCCCTCCCCCCCCCCCACCCGGTTGGGCTCCAGTTCTGCATTCCACTACTCCTGGAATTTCAGGACCTTTAAGTTTTAATAGGAAGTAATGAAGTATGAGAGGAGGAATTGGGAAGGTCACCAGCATGCATATGAGTTTAAAATGCATGTGGTCCAAATTAATAAACAAGAAAAATATAACATTGGAGAAGACAAAGTGCTAGAGATATACAATCTAAAGGGCAGTCAGCCGCCGCTCGAGGACTGATTTACCTCCCAGACCCGTACATTGTCTGAACCTCCACCTGGCTTGTGCCCTGCCTCCAGCCTATTTCCTGAGTTAGAGTAACTTATATATTTTGGTTGGGCTCCTGGCTGAATTTCTAGCTGCATAGGGAATCACCCAACATGGGATAGATAGAAATCACTGTTGTGAGAGATTGCAACAGGGTAGTGTGTCCAATGGCCTCTGGAGAAGCTGATTTTTTTTAAACAAATTGGGGCATCAAATTTGTAACCAATCACCATGCTATCTATCAATCTCTCTTGGGAAATTTAAAATTTAAACCCTCCCTTCCCACAACAACACTGTATGCCAGGAACGCTCCTAGCAACCAGTATTGGAGAGGGTGCAAAAAAGATTTACAAAAATGAGAGGTTATACCAATTAGGAAAGGATGAACAGGTGGGATCTTTTCTCTTGAGAAAGCTGAGGGGTGACTTAATAGAGGTAATTATAATTATGGAAGGTTTTGATAAGAGTAGACACTGAGAGAGTGGTTCCACTTTTGCCTTTAGCAAAACTAAAGGCCATCAATATAAGATAGTCACCTAGAAATCAAATAGAGAATTCAGAAGAAACTTCTTTGCGCTGAGAGTGGTGAGAATGTGGAACTCGCTACCACAGGGAGTGGTTGAGGTGAATAGTATAGGTACATTTAAGGGGAAGCTAGATAAGCATATGAAGAAGAAGAGAATAGAGGGTTATGGTGATAGAGTTAGATGAGGAAGGTTGGGAGAAGACTCGAGTGGAGCATAAACACTGGCGTGGACTGGTTGGGCTGAATGCCCTGTTTAGATGCTGTATATTCTATGTAATTCTATGAAGTCTTCGGAGACTTTGTATTTTGGGGCTTCTATGAAAATGCTGACAGAATTGGTATACTATAAATTCAGTAATACACAGGGAACCACCAATGTTATCTCAGAAACAGGTGAGGCCTCCCTGTGGCCGATGGATATCCGAAACGCAGAAACTGGCAGCATTTGAATTTTTGTTTTAGGATAAAGTTTTAGGATCAAGAAATAATGGAGGCTTGTAAAAAAGGAACGTCAATAATCATCGGCGATTTTAACCTTCGTATTGATTGGACAAAGCAAATTGGCCAGGGTAATCTTGAGGAAGAGTTCATAGAGTTTATCCAGGATAGTTTCCTTGAACAGTACATTGCGGAACCAACTAAGGAGCAGGCTATCTTAGATCTAATACTGTGTAATGAGACAGGATTAATAAAATTATCTCGTAGTAAAGGATCCTCTAGGAATGAGTGAGCACAACATGGTTGAATTTCAAATTCAGATGGAGGGTGGGAAAGTTGGTTCTCAAACCAGGGTCCTAATCTTAAATAAAGGAGACTACAAAGGTATGAGGGCAGAGTTGGCTAAAGTGGACCGGGAAAATAGATTAAAGTGTGGTACGGTTGATCAGCAGTGGCAGACATTAAGGAGGTATTTCATAACTCAACAAAAATATATCCCCATAAGGAAAGACTGTAAGAGAAGGGATAACCTTCCGTGGCTAACTAAGGAAATAAGGGATGGTATCAAATTGAAAACAAGGGCTTACAATGTGGCCAAGACTAGTGGGAGGCCAGAGGATGGGGAAACTTTTAAAAGCCAGCAAAGAATGACTAAAAAGATAAAAAAAGAGGGAAGATAGATTATGAAAGTAAACTAGCACGAAATATAAAAACAGATAGTAAGAGTTTCTACAGTACATAAAAAGGAAAAGAGTGGCTAAAGTAAATATTGGTCCCCTAGAGGAGGAGACTGGGGAATTAATAATGGAAAACAGGGAAATGGCAGAGACTTTGAACAAATATTTTGTGATGGTCTTCCCGGTAGAAGCCACTAAAAACATCCCAATAGTGGATAATCAAGGGGCTATAGGGCGGGAGGAACAATCACCACCACTAATGAGTAGTACTCGGTAAAATAATTGGACTAAAGGCAGACAAGTCTCCTGGACCTTATGGCTTACATCCTAGGGTCTTAAAAGAAGTGACTGCAGAGATTGGTTGTAATCGACCAAAATTTCCTGGATTCTGGTGAGGTCCCAGCGGATTGGAAAACCACAAATGTAACACCTCTATTTAAAAAAGGAGGCAGACAGAAAAGCAGAGAAGCCCTGCTACAACTGTACAGAGTATTGGTGAGGCCACATCTAGAGTACCGTGTACAGTTTTGGTCTCCATATTTAAGAAAGGACATACTTGCATTGGAATCTGTTCAGAGAAGGTTCACTAGGTTGATTCCGGAGATGAGGGGGTTGACTTATGAAGTTAGGTTGAGTAGGTTGGGCCAATACTCATTGGAATTCAGAAGAATGAGAGGTGATCTTATCGAAACATATAAGATAATGAGGGGGCTCGACAAGATGAATGCAGAGAGGATATTTCCACTCATAGAGGAAACTAAGGGGCATAGTCTCAGAATAAGGGGCCGCCCATTTAAAACTGAGATGAGGAGAAATGTTTTCTCTCAGAGGCTTGTAAATCTATGGAATTCTCTGCCCCAGAGAGCTGTGCAGGCTGGGTCATTGAATATATTTAAAGCGGAGATGGACAGATTTTTGAACGATAAGGGAGTGAACGGTTATGGGAAGCGGGCAGGGAAATGAAGCTGAGTCTATGATCAGATCAGCCATGATCTTATTAAATGGTGGAGCAGGCCCGAGGGGTCAAATGGCCCACTCCTGCTCCTACTTCTTATGTTCATATGTTCTTAAGGGCTAAATTGTAGCCCACAGGCTGAAAATGCTTGTGGTATGGCTGAGCAGAAGGCTTCACTCCCTTAAAAGGAGCAAGAGTAAGCAACTGTTGCCAAAAGTGGAAGAACTGAAGATGGCCACATAAGGGACAGTAAAAGAGGATGTCATGTGATAGCAGCAAAAAACATTCCCTGTGATTTTTCAGTTGGACTTTTTTTTATCCTGTCCACATGGAAGATAATAAATGCAAAGATCTTTATTTCATGAAAGATCATTTTCAGCTCAAGTTATATTACAGATATCAACTACAGATCTTGGAGCTGAATTTAGCCATACAATTTACCCGCTTCATTCTAATTTTCTTCCATGTTTACTTAACCACTATAATTAAAGAGTACACAATTTGGTAAAAACCTTGATGCAACTGTGGTCAAAGTTGAGTCACGCTAAGTCTTACAAATGTTCAAAGGCATCCATGTTCTAACAAACACATCTAAATTGGCATCATGAATGTTTCAATCAAGAGCATATGCAGAGAAAAACAAGTTAGAATATTCCAATAGAAACCTACAAATGAAATGTGTATTTTGCTGTAAAGTGTCAGCAGATCATTCAGGTAGACCAGCCTGGTCATGGGTAGCATGATGTAGGCGGATGTAGGTAAGTGACCTTTACAGACTTAACACAGGGATCTACAGTGCCGAATAGGCACCACTGTAGGTTGTCTTAGAGTGAGATGTAAACACAAAGTTGCAGTTTGAATAACGACAAAAAAGTCTGTGGAAGAACTTTCAAAAACATTTGGTTTACTTCACAGGTGGTCACTAAACAAAATAATGAACAATATAAATATGGAGACATGAGCCCATTACAACACAGATGCTGAATGACCTGCTGAGTGCTTCCAGCAATTTTTGTTCGATTGATAATTTGAAAACCTTGATGGTCATACTTAAGTTGTACCTTTAAAGCACTGCTGGAAAACACTGTAAAGATCACAAATCTCGTGCCACCTTTGACTTTTACCAGTCTCTCATGTTACCTTAAAGGGAACCACCACCCCCTGCCATCTTAACAGCATAGAGGCATTCAAGTTGTTTGTCAAAAAGTTTAAGATCCTGATTTTTTTTTTTTAACGACTTCGTGAAAAGAATTTCTTCCACAAAGTAGACAAGAAATAAACTGCTCACCTGGTAAGGAACAATGCTCTCATGTGCAGTCCCCCATCGTTTTGCTTCTTTTCTGCCAGTAAGATAATTTGCAGCTATGTGGGTAAGGCAAGCAACCTGATTGAAACAAAGAAAGTGGCAAGCATCAGCAAAAAGGATTTATTTTAAAAATCCTGTATTTATTATTTAAAACTACTTTCTAATCACTTATTACACTGTCTTCAAACTGAAAATATGTATTTTTTTAATAAGTTTATCGTAGGGTCAATTATTTCATCTGGTTACCGAGGGGTTAATGAAAGGGCTCAAATAATCAGATAAAATTAAAGAGGGAGGTTAGAAACAATGGGGGCAAAATTGGGGTACTTTGTGCCTCAACAAATGAGATTTCACCCGGGCATGTCTCCTGCTAAATTGGGTGGGGATTTTGCGGTGGTGTTAACACGTAGCTCCCCGCTCACCTGCGCCCAACGATGATGATGTCATCGCTGTGTACAGCGTCCCATTACCGACCCAGAAGGTAAATTCACTCTTGCCCCTTGTGTTCTCGCCTAGTGCTGAGAATGACAGCTCCAGCTGTCGTGATTCAGTCGGTAGTCGGCTGGAGGAGCGCTAATTTAAAGGCGCCAGCTTCGGGTAAATTTTAGTCGGTAATAGTTGCTGCTTATTTCCACATAGGCAGACAGGCATTTTGACAGATTTCAGCGATTTCCAGTTGAAGGAGTGTTCTGGCTGTTAAAGATTCGTGACTTTAATTGAGGGCAGATTTGAAAGTCCAACATTTATATAGTGTCATGGGGCTGCGTTGGCACTCGACTTCATGCTACGACATGACCATCGGAGGCAACTGAGGCAGAGAGAAAGGCAGAAAAATGTGGGCAGAGGGAAGAGGGCCAGCAGGGTTGTTAATAGGAGGCCTTATCCTCCCAGGATATTCAGGCAGCAGTTCTCCTACATCAATTTCACTTAGGCAGAGTGTGTTCGAAGGCTGCGCTTCAGCAGTCGTGGTCACAGAGCTCTGCCACATCCTGCAACCAGACCTCGAGCCTCAGGCCAGGGTGAGGACGACTCTCCCAGTGGCAGTCAAGGTCACCATCGCGTTCAATTTTTACGCCAGTGGATCCTTCCAGTGTGTAACAGGAGACATCTCCAATATCTCCCAGTTTGCCATCCATTGCTGCATCCGCTAGGTCACAGATGCTTTGTACAGAAGAGGGGACAGCATTTCCTTCCCCATGACCAGAGAGAGACAAGTAGCTTTGCCAGGATAGCGGGCTTCCCCATGGTGCAGGGCGCCATTGACTGCACCCACGTCGCTTTGCGGACACCGTATAACAATCCTGAGGTATTCCGTAACCACAAAGGCTGCCACTCACTGAACGTGCAGTTGGTGTGTGACCACACATGTCGAATCCTCACCATCAATGCCCACTATCCTGGCAGCAGCCATGATGCATTCATCCTGCGCCAGACCAGTGTGCCAGCTCTCTTCCAGCACCACATGAAGCTCATGGCTGGCTGGTCGGAGACAAGGGTTATCCGCTCTCCACCTGGCTCATGACTTCCTTCCACAACCCCAACACTCCTGGCCCAACACTCATACAATGAGAGCCATGCCACCACCAGGAACATCATTGAGAAGCCCATCAGCCTGCTGAAGCAATGGTTTCACTGCCTTGACCGCCCGGGAGGAATCCTCCAGTATTCGGCTGAGCAGTTGTCCCATTTCATCGTAGTCTGCCGCATGCTGCACAACCTCGCCATCATGAGGGCGTAGCCATTGCCACCAGGAACAGCTCAACCACCTCAGAAGGAGCAGAAGGAAGAGGAGGAGGAGGAGGAGCAGGACGAGGAGGAGCAGGAGCAGCAGCACCAACGACGGAGGAGGCAGCCACTTAATCGCAATTCTGCAAGAGCAGTCCGCGACCGCCTCATCAAACTTCGGTTCCAGTGAATTCCAGCCCACTGCTCTACATGTCCCCATCAACACATCAATTTCCCCTTCCATAACACAGTCCCAAAACTGAAATGAGATACACCACCAAATATGCAACATTCCCAAAAAAATGTATCATAATATTTAACACTATCATAAACAACAATTATATTTAAGAATCCCCTTTATGCAATACCTTATATCCCCTCTAAACACACACTTTACCTATTCTAGAGCTCCTTCGCAGTGTGTCCCCAACGGCTGCAGAAAGGCTGGTGGAAGGCTGCTGGATAGATACTACAGATGGCCTTGCAGGATTCCCTCGACCAGCTCTGGGCCTGGAAGACCCGACTGTAGACTGCACCACCTCAGGTTGGGCGTCGGCAGTCTGGGCTGGCTGGGTGACTGGCAGTGACCAATGCATTGGCGGAGTGGCAGTGATGGGTTCAGGAATGCCGTCATCCTCAGAGAGGACAGCAGGTTCCTGCTCCACTGACCCACTGCCACTCCCCTGGGGCAACCCCTCAGCATCCCCACCAATCTGCTGGAGCACAGATTGGTGGCCTCTTGCGACACCATTAGATCCCTGGTGGACCCAGCGGCGATGGCGGCAGTCAGAGCTCACATGGCATCCAGCTGAGACTGCACGAGAGCAGTCTGAGCTTACAGCATTAAGACGTTGCATTGCTTCCACCTGTGCTGCAATGGAAGCTGCCACATAGCCCATGACACGTGTCATGAGGTCTGGATCTGCAGTTTCTCTGGGAGTCTACCATTGTCTGCAGACTGGAAATGATGGACTCCATGGTGTGCGCAGAGCTCTGTGCAATGTTGGAGGTGGACTCCTCCATGCTCCTTACCATTGCCAAGAGGATCTCAGCCATCCTTGCCATTGCATCTATCAATCTATCATGTCGGAGTGCATGGCCATCACTCTTCTTGTGAACACCTGCCCATCGAGGACCTCATCTGAGTCCTGTGCAATATAACTCATGCGCGAACTTTCCCTCCAGGGAGCCGGCTCCTGAGCTACCCTTTCCCATTGGTCTAGCTGCAGCCCGCTTGGCCCTGGGGCATCTCCCAGTGCAGCCCGGTCTATTAAGCTAACCTCTAACGAGCGCATAGTGCCAGTCTCTGAGCTGGTGCCTACGGGTGAAAGATGCAGTGACATGGTGCTTGGATCCTCCTCCTCCTCTTTTCCATCGTCACTATTATGGGGGGGGGGGGCTCAGGTACAGACTGGTCATCTGGTTGCTGATTATCTGAAAGCATAAATGGCACAAGACTCGCGTTAAGGTGAGGACAGGAGGGCCAGGAATGGAGCAAGGAAGGCAGACATTATCAGGAGCTGGAAAGTGTTCAAGCCTTCTGGTGTGAGGGGAAAGTGTGATGAGAAAAGGAGCGGGGATAAAGATACCATTGTTGCCCCCAGCGGGGTCGACATCACGGATGACGACGGTGCCCACCACCTGCGGGCCAATGAGCCGCAGCACTCGCTCCTCCAAGTCAGACAGCTCATGCAGCTGAGGTTCACCCCTACCAGTCCTCTGTTGCTCCCTCCGATTATGTGCCATCTTGGCCTGCAAAATAAAGGAATTTGTGTAAGAGTCCAGCTATGTGTGTGGGAGATATGCCTGCGTCGTTGAATAGCTGTGAATGTAGGCAAGGCGTGAGATGAGGATGTGTGTTTGAGTAGCTGCGCATGTTTGGTGGGTGACTGGTGGGGGAGTGGTGCTTTGCACAGTGTGCACAGACAAAGGTTCAGAGACTGGTATGTAGGAGGTGTGGAAACATGTACTCACCTTGACCATCCGAGTGAGGTTGTTGAACTTCTTCCGGCGCTGTGTGAATCATCGTACCACTATAGTGCTGGCCGACACCTCCTCTGCCACTTCCCTCCATATGGCCCTGAAAACATGTGGCAATGGCCTCCTTCCAGTTGTCGGGGAGAGCGCATCCCTCCTTTTCTCAACTGCCCCCCACCCCCCCACCACCAATGCCACGTCATTAAAATGCCGTGCCCTCTCCCTTCCCGCTGGATTTGCAACAGCCATACCAGAAACAACTTCTACTTGCTCTCAGCTCTCCCTCAAATGCAGCACTGGTGAAAATGAGAAGCTGCAGCTTGATATAACCTCCCATTTAAGAGGGGAAATGAGCCAGTGTGAAGGATTGAAGGATGACTGCTGAATACAAGTGACCTGAAATTGGGTAGCGCTCAGCTGTTAGCATCCCTGCAGCACTCCATTGAGGTCATTAGCACTTTATTTGCCATCTCCCCTTCCTTCGGGGCGCTAAAGCCCAATTTAGAAGCTAGGATCTGTTAGTGCATGGCACTAACTTTTCAAAATTTTAAAAGTTAACGCCTCAAACGGAGAGCAGGAGATCATGGCATTAAGGGTTACCGCCACCGCTAACCTGCAAGGGAAGTTCGTGGGCATCAGTACTTTTGCCGCACCCGGTCGGAAACCCGGTAATGTCCCATTATCGCCCTCTGGAGGCACTAATAGGAGGCGCAAAGGAGACCAAGTTCTCCCCCATGATTTCCAAAGGAGAATTTAGGTAGATATAATTTTAATGTAGGACCCAGCCAAGTGGAAATTGTAATGAGTAATCTGCCACATTTAACATGAACCCACCACCAAAAAACCAAACAGAAAATGAAAGCGGTTAAAATAATGAATGTTTCTTGCTTCAGAATCAATTTATATCCACATCTTCATTTTGGATTAAGCTCAACGTTTTATAAATTGGATGAGGGGGGAGGTGGGGGGGAAGAATTGCCAAATCAGAAAACGAAAAGAATTAAATTTCAAACTGATTTAAAAAAAAACATCTACACCACGGAAACCAAAAAAACATAATTTCACACCAATAAAGTGTAATTAATCAGTAGGCTAAACCTTAAAATGTCCTTCAACATCAAGAACAGCCCTACTTTCTAGTCAGAGGGTCGGAGCTTTGTATTCCTGGGCATGGGGCTGTGGGCTCAGGCAGGGAGGATGGAAGAGGGCTGTTTGGGGTGTGCATTGTTCCCCAAATCCCTCCACCCCTGCCCCCATGCTGATTTTCCTGTATTCAGTGTACACAAGCAATCAGGAGCCTCAGGAATAGAAAATCTGCACCTTACCATCCAAATTTGTTTCTGTATTTTAACCATTATGCACTTGGAGCTCAAATAGCTATTAATAGCATTTTGAATACAATTTCACTTTAAGATATAGAAAGATAACTTTAGAAGCAATTAACTTTGACATTCTATTGTACAGATAACTGCTGTGCTATTCTCAATCCAACCAAACTTTAGCTTCAATGCACTCTGTATCTTTATTCAGTGATTAAGGATCCCAAATATAAAAGATCATTAATTACACAACACATAACGCATTTGAGATTTCGTTCTCATTAAGAGTTTAATTTGATAATTTAAATCCTCTCTGAATTTCTTTGGCGGTGTGATGTATAGAGATGACCCAGAATTCAATGAGTGGAATCATTTTAGTATTGTTGGCAAAGGAATCTTCTCAAAAGATAAGAGAGGCAATTTAACTGCCCACCAGGTGGAAACCGGTTGGCAGTTAAAATCATCTGGGGTACTTACCCGCCGACATCCGACTTTCTTCCCATAACCTTTCAAAATTATTTTTATGAAAATGTTTTTAAAATGTTTTAATAGGGTTAAAAATAAACTTACCTTAATGGACAGGGTTTTTAATATAAAAATTTGTGCTAAAATTAAATTTTTCTATCTTTTAAAGCTCTTACGCTAGTAAAAGCAGGCCTTATGCCTATTTTTACCAGGTGTTAGAATTTAAAGGACATTCGCTGGGCAAGAGTTGAGCAAATAGCCCAAATCTCCACCCACAAAGGCCCTTCTCCCAGGGATGCGTTGGATCTGTCAAAAGACAGTTTGACAGATCGGAAGTGCCGGGGTTTAGGAGCAGGCGCGTGCACACATCGTAAGCACCCTAAGAGGCCGTAACTCATGGCCCATTAGTTTTTACTTTCCTTGTGGGGCTAGGAGGAGCAGGAGTGCTCCTTCAGGCCATACAAGCAAAGTATAGGTCTTCCCTGGATGGATACTATTTATCCTGGAATATTAGCAGACACAAGGGATGAGATCTATGAGTGTTGACACTGAGTATAGGAACACAGGAACAGTAGTTCCCTTGTGCCTGCTCCGTCATTCAACTAGATCATGGCTGATCTGTACCTTAATTCCATTTACTCGCCTTAGCTCCGTATCACTTGATACCTTTACCTAACAAAAATCTATCTGTCTTGAAAACTCTAATTGTCCCAGTATCACAGCCTTTTGAAGGAGAGAATTCCAGATTTCTACAATCCTTTTCATGAAAATGCTTCCTGATTTCCCTCCTAAATGGCCTGGATCTAATTTAAAGATTACGACCCTTGTTCTTGATTACGAACATACGAACAATGACAGACAGGTAAAGACCATCTGGTCCATTGAGTCTGTCCCACACAATTGCGATACCTTGTGTATCACAACATATACACTCCACCCCACCCGAAACCATGTGATCTCCTGGGAGAGGCAAAAAATGTTTTTAAAAACTCAGGCCAATTTAGGGGGAAAAAATCTGGGAAAATCCTCTCCGACACACCGAGGCGATCGAAACTAATCCAGGAGATCACTCTGGCCTTGAATTGCCTGCAGTACCTGCCTTCTGTAAGTGTTAATCTCTGTCACAGCCAAAAACAAATCCAGCTTTCGCTTGAAGGAATTCAGCGAGTCTGCATCCACCACATGAAACAGCAGCTTGTTTCAGTGGTCTATTATTCTCTTGGAAAAGAACCATCTCCTGACATCTAACCTTATAGAAATTAAATTTATGACCCCTGGTCCTGCCTATCCTATTTAATTGAAATAAACTGTCAGCTGGAACACCGTCTATTCCCTTCATTATCATAAATCTCAATCATATCCCCACAAAGTCTATGCTGCTCTAAGGTATAGATCCCAATTCTTTTAACCTATCTTGATAACTAAGATGCCTTAGACTTGGAATTAGTCTAGTGACCCTCTTCTGCACCCTTTCCAGAGCCTCAATATCACCACCATGTGAGGAGACCAAAACTGGACATAGTATTCCAAGTACGACCTGACTAACGTCTTATACAAGGACAAAACAATACACCTCATCTTATATTCAATTGTCCTATGGATACACCCCAACACACTATTTGCTCTAGCGATCACTGCACACCATTGCTCATGTACCTTTAAGGATGTATGCACTAGAATGCCCAAATCTCTTTCTATCTCCACTATCTTTAATACCTTTCCCTGGAGGGTGTGTGAAGGTTGAGCATTTTCCCTGCCCACATGCATAACATTGCACTTATCTAAGTTATACATCATTTTCCTGTCTTGAGCCCAATCTCCCAACACATTAAGATCTGCCTGAAGCAGACCAGCACCTTCTACAGTTCTAATATTCACACAGATCTTGGTATCATCTGAAAATATGCAAATTGAGGCCCCCAACCCCAAAATCCAGATCATTAATAAAAATAGTAAAAAGCAATGGTCCCAACACTGATCCCTGCAGGACACCAATTGTGACCGGTCTCCAAACAAATCAAAATCCATCTATAACTACTCTTTGCTTGCATCCTGCCAGCCAGTTCTGAATCCAACTCAATATATTTCCACTAATATCAGAGGCTCCGATCTTATATGGTACCTTGTCAAAAGCTTTTTGGAAATCTAAGTAGACAATGACTACTGGGCTTCCCTCGTCCATCAACTTTGTAACCTTTTCAATAAATACAATTAGATTTGTGAGACATGACCTCTTTTTTATGAAGACATTTGAGTGTCCCAAATGTGTCCCTCCCTATCCAGATATTCATATATTGCATTCTTTATGATTCCTTCAAGCATCTTACCTATTCCTGATGTTAAACTGATGGGCCTATAGTTACCTGGGTCTACCTTGTCACCTTTTTTTAAAAAGGGGACTACATTAGCCTCCTTCCAATCTGTAGTAACCATTCCAGAGTGCAGTGAGCTATTAAAAATACAGGCCAGTGGCTCACACAGCACATGTCCCAACTCCCGGAGGACCCTTGGGTGGATATCATTCGGCTTGGCTGCTCTATCTATTTTCAAGTTCTTAATTCTTTCTAAAACAATTTGCTTATCGATGTTAATGTTTTTAACAAAACTAGTATTAAATTCTAATATTCGAGCATCATCGTCAAGCGTGAAGACTGATGAAAAGTACTCATTTAATATTTCCGCCATGTTCAGTAAGTCCTTTGTATCCTGTTCTTGACCGCCCTTCAGTGGTCCAATACAGCTTTTGATAGTTCTCTGACTCTTCACATAACTAAAAAAGCTCTTCCCATTACTGCCACAGTTGTCTACAATCCTTTTTTCCATTAACCTTTTTGTTGATCTAATAGCAGCCTTCATTTTGTTTAGTTGTTCCTTGTATTTAACCCTATTTATTTGATGTGTTAAATGTCTTTAATTTATAGAAACATTTCTGTTTACATCTTATTCATCTATGTACATAGCCAGTCAGCCACCTTGGCTTTTTCTGACCACATTTCCTTCTTTTGATTTTGGGCATATGTTTGTTTTCCACATTTTTATCTTGTTGAATATAAATAGAAAGTTTAAGAACATCAGTCGCATTAGCCAATTTACCCCTTCCAAGTCATCTGCCATTTTGGAGAAGTTTGCTCTTCTGAAATCCAGTTTGAGTTGCAGGGTCTCAGTACCTTTCGTTCTACTAGTCAATTGGAACCTTATAATGTTGTGGTCACTGTTGCCCAGATGTTACTCCACATGGAGGCCTGATACGAGGTCAGGCTCACGACAAAACACCAGATCCAATAAATGATTTTCCCTAGTTACTTCATTAACATGTTGAGTCAGGAAACAGTCCTGTATATTTTCAATACATTTTTCAGCTGCACTTCAGCAACAGCAGGTAAACCACTGAATGCCAGGAAAATTAAAATCACCCACCAGACAAAAGGTGGCATTTTATATTAAACACATCAGTGATCTCTTTCCATAATAACTCATCAAGTGTCTGACCCGAGGGCCTATAAAAATTGCCAATAATGAATCCCTGCCCGTGAGCTTGGTCCACTTGAATCCAGATAGCTTCAGCTGTGCCTCTCTAGCTGTTAGATTCTCACTGATGAAAATAGCAATCCCACCTCTCCTTTGACCTACCCTATCCTTTCTGAAACCCTTGTAGCCCTTTAGGTGAATTTCTGTGCCATCATTGTCATCTAGCCATGTCTCAGAAGTACACAATGGGCTAGATTTTCCAGGCCTCTGCGCTCCGGGTTTTGCACCGGAGCGACGTGAAGGGCGGCGTTCAGGTCTCCTGCGCCCCGTCACGATTCTCCTGTTCCGTTTTGCGGCCGGGAAGAGCTGAGCAAAGTGTGCAACACCGGCAGTACTTTGGACTTTTGCCCGATCTGTCCGCCTGGAAGTGCGGCCGCAATGACTGCCTGGGAAATCAGTGCAGTCCAGCATAGCCGGCGGCGCAGAGGAAGGAAAAGTACTCCGAAGGTAAGTGCGAGTGTTTGTTCTTTTAATTTTTTTCACGATTTTCATTGTGGTGACGTGGGCAATGTTTTGGGAATTTATGTGTGTTTTTTTTAAAAAGGCTTCCCCCCCCACCCATCCCCGGAGAGCACACTGCCCGGCACTTTAGTTTGCGAGTTTCCCATCCTTGCGCCACGAAAAGTGTACAACGCCTTCCTTCGCGTTGTCCCTCCTGACACAGGGCCGAGGTGCCCAAACTTCCTTACCAAAGCGCAAACAATTCCCAGGCTGTAACTTTCCCGCCTCGTCTCCGTTTTCGTCCCAAAAACCAAAGAGCCTAAAATCCAGCCCAATATGTCTAAACTCTGTAACACAGCAGGCGTTGCAATTCCAACAACTTGCTTCAAATATTCCGTGCATTTACATTAAAGCAATTTAAAGGTCTCCCATCTAATTTCTTAAAGTTATTGGGGCTGAAATTGCCCACCACTGGAAAAGGGGCGTACCTACCCTGTTTCTGTTGATTTTACCAGTGCAGTGGCCTCTTGAATAAAATTCCGCTCTTCGGTTTTTTTTCTCAGCGGACCGGAAGTCGGTCATAATGGCGGCGGATGTGGGGCGGTGAGCGGAGGTTCGCAGTCTAGAGGGGCAGAAGTGGGGCAGGTGTAGTGGCCGCCGCTGACAGTCATCTGCATAGCGCCGCATCACCACGGCTCTCCCCTTCACTTAAAGGGGAGCGCCTGCGTGATTTTTTAAGTTGGGTCCACTGGGCCACTAGGGAGGGTTTTGGCCAGGCCAGCAACCTGGCACCCAAGAGGGGGTGCCAGGCTGCCAGTTGGCGGCCCGGCTGAACCCGGGGGCATAATTGTCGGCCCGACATGGCAGTCGGCCAACAAAAAAAAAACATGGCGGCAGCGGCAGTAGGTCCTCCCTTTTAATGGGAGCTGCACTGCCATTTCACAAGGAGTACAACCTCACTGGACTGGCAGAAAAAAGCAGCTTTTGGCACCGCGTGGCGGGAGTAAGATTTTTTTCGGCAGAATTTCACCATCGGGGGGAACATTGGCGGTGCACACTCTGATGACACATTTAGGATGGATCGGCAGCAGCGGAGTGGCAAGGGAGAGAGCGGGTCACCGCCCGGATACCACAGGAGCGGAATTTTCAAAATGGCGGTCATTGCACAAAAAATCGGCGGCCATTGCACTCCGCAGCGTGGTCGCCGGTCTCCAGTGGTAACAAGCCTTAAACGAAGGGGCAATTTCGGCCCAATTAATTTTTGTTTGCTTCCTACCTGGTTCATCTTCATGTTTAGCATCTATGTAATTATCATGGCAGTAAGGCTAACTTTGAACTTAACTACACTATCCCTGTGCTGAATTAGTTTAAATGCTTTCTGAAAGCATGCTCAACACCCTCGCCAGCCTTTTAGCTCCCAAGAAGTTAAGATGGAGGCCGTCCCACCTAAACAACTTATCAGAGAAAATACTTTCTCTGTATTTCCCCAATTAAATCCTTTCAACAACTTAAACACAATATATGAAGGAATTGCTGAACACAGAGGAGGTCTACCTAGACTGGAAACAAATTAAAAAGGCACCCATTTTCAAACAGTGGCAAAACAGGCCCAGGCAATTATACTCATCAATCTTACATTCATAAAACCTGGGAATGCATAACTTGGCTGGAGGGGGTAAGATGCAGCAGGTATTACTTAGCGAAGTGATATCAGGGTAGAGGGGACTTGTCAAGTGGAGTGCCACACAGGGTTCAATGTTGAACTCTCTACTGTGTCTAATTCACATTAATGACTTGGGTTCAGAACCTCAGTATAAACTGGTCAACTCCATCAAGCTTGGCAGTTGAATCTCAATCCTACAACCAGAGACCTACAGAAATATGTAAGGGGACAGAACAGTGACAGGACATCTATTACAGATAATTTTTAAATACTACATGTAGCAAGAAAAAAATTGCATTGTTTACATACTTTATACATGGTTGTCAACATAACTGAGAGAGGTCTATGGGTATTAATAGATTCACTGCTCAAAATATACAATCACTGCTGAACAACAATCAACTCAGCAAGTAGACTGCTAAGTAATATAGCCAAATAATAGAGTGCAAGTTGGAGAAAGTCGCACTGTACAGTGCTCTGGACTGTCAATATCTTGAGTACTACCAAGGCATGAGAGAGATTTAAACCCTGGAGGTATGCAGTTAAGAACCATGAGGCTGATCTCGAGCATCAGAGTTCTGACTTATGAGTAAAGGCTGGAGAAATGTGGGCTCCTCAGTCTTGAAGAGAGGCGACTGCAAGAAACCTCACTGAGGATATGACATTAAAAGATAAACCAGGAATGTTACTTAAAAGTAACCCACATGAGTGAGACAAAAGGACACAAGTTCAAATTTGCAAAAGGCAGAAAGTTCTTCTTCACACAGATAAGGGTGACAAATTACAGGTGCAAGTTGCCACATGGGGATACGATCAGTGGCTATAGCAGAGACTTGGCTTAAACATGAGCAGGAGTGGGAACTAAACATTCCTGACTACAATGTACTCAGGAGGGATAAGGAAGGAAAAAAATAGAGCAATTATGCAGGGGACTTCAATTACCCTAATATAGACTGGGGGAAAACAAAGCAAAAGGAAGGAGGGGGAAGAACTTCTAAAATATGTACAGGATAATTTCCTTAGTCAGTATGTTACAAGCCCAACGAGGAAGGAAATAGTGCTGGGTCTTGTTCTGGTGAATGAATTAGGGCAAGTGGAATGTGTTTCAGTGGGGAACATCTGGGTAATAGTGATCATAATATAATTAAGTTTAAAGCAGTTATGTAAAGGGACAATTAGAAGAGAGCCAATTTCAGTAATTTGAGAAGGGATCCAGCACAGGTGGGCTGGAAACAAAGATTGGCCAGGAAGATAGATAACGAACAATGGCAGAACTTCAAGGTGGAGTTACTATGGGTACAAACCAAGCATATTCCCATAAGGAGGAAAGATGGGGCATCCAAAATTAGAGGTCCCTGGATGACAGAGGAAATAAAGATTAAAATAAAACAGGTACAAAATACAGTAGAAAATCAGGCAGAATACAGAGTGCAGGGGGAAATTGAAAAATGATACGAGAAGGACAAAGAGAATATGAAAAAAGATTAATAGGTAACATAAAAGGGAACCCTTGAATCTTTTATCAATATATAAAATGTACAAAGATAGTTAAAGGAATGGTGGGGCCGATTAGGGTCAAAAAAGGAAGTCTTCTTTTGGAGACAAAGGGCATAACTGAGGTACACAATGAATACTTTGCATCTGTCTTCACAAAAGAGGATGCAGTTAATATTGCAGTAGAAATATAGAAACATAGAAACATAGAAAATAGGTGCAGGAGTAGGCCATTCGGCCCTTCGAGCCTGCACCGCCATTCAATAAGATCATGGCTGATCATTCCCTCATTACCTGCTTTCTCTCCATACCCCTTGATCCCCTTAGCCGTAAGGGCGATATCGAACTCGCTCTTGAATATATCCATTGATCTGGCATCAACAACTCTCTGCGGCATGGAATTCCATAGGTTAACAACTCTTCGAGTGAAGAGGTTTCTCCTCATCTCAGTCTTAAATGGCCTACCCCTTATCCTAAGACTATGTTCCCTGGTTCTGGACTTCCCCAACATCGGGAACATTCTTCCCGCATCTAACCTGTCCAGTCCCGTCAGAATCTTATACGTTTCTATGAGATCCCCTCTCACCCTTCTAAACTCCAGTGAATAAAGGCCCAATTGATCCAGTCTCTCCTCAGATGACAGTCCAGCCATCCCTGGAATCAGTCTGGTGAACCTTCACTGTATTCCCTCAATAGCAAGAATATCCTTCCTCAGATTAGGAGACCAAAACTGTACACAATATTCCAGGTGGGGCCTCACCAAGGCCCTGTACAACTGCAGTAAGACCTCCCTGCTCCTATACTCAAATCCCCTAGCTATGAAGGCCAACATACCATTTGCCTTCTTCACCGCCTGCTGTACCTGCATTCCAACTTTCAGTGACTGATGAACCATGACACCCAGGTCTCGTTGCACCTCCCCTTTTACTAATCTGCAGCCATCCAGATAATATTCTGCCTTCGTGTTTTTGCCTCCAAAATGGATAACCTCACATTTATCCACATTATACTGCATCTGCCATGCATTTGCCCACTCACCTAACCTGTCCAAGTCACCCAGCAACCTCTTGGCGTCCTCCTCACAGCTCACACCGCCACCCAGTTTAGTGTCATCCACAAACTTGGAGATATTACACTCAATTCCTTCATCTAAATCCTTAATGATTGATTTCAACATTTTCCCCATTACTGATGTCAGGCTAACCGGTCTATAATTACCCATTTTCTCTCTCCCTCCTTTTTTAAAAAGTGGTGTTATATTAGCTACCTCCAGTCCATTGGAACTGATTCAGAGTCAATAGGCTGTTGGAAAATGATCACCAATGCATCCACTATTTCTAGGGCCACTTCCTTAAGTACTCTGGAATGCAGACTATCAGGCCCCGGGGATTTATCGGCCTTCAATACCATCAATTTCCCGAACACAATTTCCCGCCTAATAAGGATATCCTTCAGTTCCTCCTTCTCACTAGACCTACTGTCCCCTAGTACAATCGGAAGGTTATTTGTGTTTTCCTTCGTGAAGGCAGAACCTAAGTATTTGTTCAATTGGTCTGCCATTTCTTTGTTCCCCATTATAACTTCATCTGAATCCGACTGCAAGGGTCCTACGTTTGTCTTCACTCACCTTTTTCTCTTCACATATTTATAGAAGCTTTTGCGGTCAGTTTTTATGTTCCCTGCAAGCTTCCTCTCGTACTCTATTTTCCCCCTCTTAATTAAACCCTTAGTCTTCCTCTGTTGAATTCTAAATTTCTCCCAGTCCTCAGGTTTGTTGCTTTTTCTATCAAATTATATGCCTCTTCCTTGGCTTTAACACTATCCTTAGTTTCCCTTGTTAACCATGGTTGAGCCATCTTCCCCGTTTTATTTTTATTCCAGACAGGGATGTACAATTGAAGTTCATCCATGTGATCTTTAAATGTTTGCCATTGCTTATCCATCGTCAACCCTTTAAGTATCCTTTGCCAGTCTATTCTAGCCAATTCACGCCTCATACCGTCGAAGTTACCTTTGCTTAGGTTCCGGACCCTAGTTTCCGAATTAACTGTGTCACTCTCCATCTTAATAAAGAATTCTACCATATTATGATCACTCTTCCCCAAGGGGCCTCGCACAATAAGACTGCTAATTAGTCCCTGCTCATTACACATCACCCAGTCTAGGATGGCCAGTTCTCTAGTTGGTTCCTCGACATTTTCGTCTCGAAAATCATCCCTAATATACTCCAGGAAATCCTCCTCCACCGCATTACTACCAGTTTGGTTAGCCCAATCATTATGAAGATTAAAGTCGCCCATAATAACTGCTGTACCTTTATTGCACACATCCCTTATTTCTTGTTTGATGCTGTCCCCAACCTCACTACTACTGTTTGGTGGTCTGTACACAATTTCCACGAGTGTTTTCTGCCCTTTGGAATTCCGCAGCTCCACCCATATCGATTCCTCATCATCCAGGCTTATGTCCCTCCTTACTATTGCATTAATTTCCTCTTTAACCAGCAACGCCATCCTGCCTCCTTTTCCTTTTTGTCTATCCTTTCTAAATGCTGAATACCCCTGGATGTTGAGTTGCCAGCCTTGGTCACCCTGGAGCCATGTCTCCGTGTTGCCAATTACATCATACCCGTTAACTGCTATCTGCGCAGTTAATTCGTCCACCTTATTCCGAATACTCCTTGCATTGAGGCACAGAGCCTTCAGGCTTGTCTTTTTAACACACTTTGCCCCTTTAGAATTATGCTGTAATGTGGCCCTTTTTGTCTTTTGCCTTGGGTTTCTCTGCCCTCCACTTTTACTATTCTCCTTTCTATCTTTTGCTTCTGACTCCATTTTATTTCCCTCTGTCTCCCTGCAAAGGTTCCCATCCCCCTGCCATATTAGTTTAACTCCTCCCCAACAGCACTAGCAAACATTCCCCCGAGGACATTGATTCCGGTCCTGTCCAGGTGCAGACCGTCCAGTTTGTACTGGTCCCACCTCCCCCAGAACCGGTTCCAATGCCCCAGGAATTTGAATCCCTCCCTTCTGCACCACTGTTCAAGCCACGTAGAGGAGAGGGGAGTAGAGATATTGGATAGGATAAAATAGATAGAAAGGAGATACTAAATAGGTTGACAGTCAAAGTTAAGGAGTCAACCAGGTCTGATGGGATGCATCCTAGGTTGCTGAGTAAAGCTAGAGTGGAGATAGAAGTTCTGACCACAATCTTTCACCCCTACTTGAATATGGGAGTGGTGCCAGAGGACTCGAGGGTTGCCATTGGTACAGCCCTGTTCAAAACAGGAGAGAGGAATGAACCTGGTAACGACAGGCCAATCAATCTAACATCAGTGGTGGGAAAATTACTAGAGACCATTGTCAAGGACAAAATTAATTCTCACTTGGAGAGTTAATGAAGGAAAGTCAGCACGGATGTGTTAAAGGCAAATCGTGTCTGACTAACCTGATTGAGTTATTTGATGAATCAATAGAGGAGGTCGATGAAGATAGTGCAGCAGATGTAGTATGTATGGACTTTCCAAAGGCATTTGATAAAGTGCCACATACTTATTCATTGAGATAGGACTGACAGAGGCAGCACTGTTCTGTCAATGACAAGTAGCTGGTCCTTGGCTGTAAATCCTGACAGGGATAATCTCTTCTTCATCAGTCTTCTATAAATCAGTGGGAGCAAAGCAAACAGTGCATTCATGTCAAACATCGCTAAATTCAAGAACAGTGCAAAAGAAGTCAGTGTCTGGTGGCTATATTTAAATCTACATCAATTATGATTTAAAATACATATGAGAATTTGATATGGAACTGTCAAATGAGCTTAGTTTGGTCAGATTACCCTGCAATATTTGACTTAGTTGATATTCAAGGGTGCATTTACACTACAGTTCAAGCATTGATGTGAAGTGGTTTCAGTTTTGCACTGACAATACGGTTATATATATGGACTTGTATTTGGTCTGTACAGCCACCAGAGGGCTCAGGCCCTGGAATCCCAAGGGATCCCATAATCCTTTAGTAACACAGGTATTTCAGGAGGCTTCACGGGTTGGAGTGTCTCCAACTTGCAATAAAAGATTATGGTCACACTTTACTTTGAGCTCACAGTGTTCAGTCTGACTCTTTCTCCATACACAACAACTGGCGACGAGATTCAGATAGCGAATCCAAAGATGCAGAGAACCGTGGGCATCGTGGAGAAATTCTCGGAGGGAGATGATTGGGCAACGTTTGTGGAGCGACTCGACCAATACTTCATAGCCAACGAGCTAGATGGAGAAGAGAGCCCTGCCAAACGAAGGGCGATCCTCCTCACCGTCTGTATGGCCTCATGAAGAATCTGCTCACTCCAGCGAAATCCACAGAGAAATCGTGCGACAATTTTTGCACTCTGGTCCAAGAGCATTTGAACCCGAAGGAAAGCGTCCTGATGGTGAGGTACCGGTTATGAAGGCCAGGAAGTGGCGAGTTATGTCGCTGAGCTAAGACGCCTTGCAGGACATTGCGAATTTGAAGGACATTTGGAGCACATGCTCAGAGACTTTTTCATACTTGGCATTGGCCACGAAACCATACTTCGCAAACTTTTGACTGTAGAGACCTCAACCTTGAGTTAGGCCATAGCAATAGCCCAGGCATTCATTGCCACCAGTGACAATACTGAGCAAATCTCTCAGCACACAAGTGCTGCTACAAGTACTGTGAACCAAGTGATGTTGTTTTCGAATCGTAACGTACATGGCAGGTCACACATAACTACAGCTGCACATCCGCAGATGTCTCAGAGTCCACCATCAAGGCCATTAACACCTTGTTGGCGCTGCGGGGGTGATCATCGTTTCCATTCATGCCGATTCAAAGGATACGTTTGCAAGGGCTATGGAACAATGGGACACCTCCAACGAGTTTGCACGCAAGCTGCTAAGCCTGTTAAACCTGCAAACCACCATGTTGCAGAGGAGGACAGATCCACGGAGGATCATGACGAACCAGAGCCTCAGACCGAGGAGGCAGAGGTACTTGGGGTGCACACATTCACCATGAATTGTCCCCCGATAATGCTGAATGTTGAGTTAAATGGACTCCCGGTGTCAATGGAGCTGGACACTGGCGCGAGCCAGTCCATCATGGGAAAAAAGACTTTCGAAAGATTGTGGTGCAACAAGGCCTCAAGGCCAGTCTTAACTCCAGTTCGCACGAAACTAAGAACTTACACAAAAGTGATTTCTGTAATCGGCAGTGCTACCGTAAAGGTCTCCTACGATGGAGAGGTGCACAAGCTACCACTCTGGGTGGTACCAGGCGATGGTCCCATGCTGCTCGGCAGGAGCTGGCTGGGAAAGATATGCTGGAACTGCGACGACGTCTGAGCGCTATCGCTCGCTGACGACACTTCGTGTACCCAGGTCTTAAACAAGTTCCCTTCGCTGTTCAAACCAGGCATCGGGAAATTCCAAGGAGCAAAAGTGCAGATCCACCGAATTCCGGGGGCACGACCCATCCATCACAAGGTGAGAGCAGTACCATACATGATGAGAGAAAGGGTAGAGATCGAGCTAGACCGGCTGCAAAGAGAGGGCATCATTTCACTGATCGAGTTCAACGAGTGGGCCAGTCCTATCGTCCCAGTCCTCAAGGGAGACGGCACCATCAGAATCTGTGGTGATTACAAAGTAACTATCAATCGTTTCTCCCTGCAGGACCAATACCCGCTACCAAAGGCCGACGACCGCTTTGCAACGCTGGCGGGAGGAAAGATGTTCACGAAGCTGGATCTGACTTCAGCCTACGTGACGCAGGAAGTGGAGCAATCATCGAAGGCTCTCACTTGCATCAACACGCACAAAGATCTTTTTGTTTATAACAGATGCCCATTTGGAATCCGATCAGCGGCGGCGATATTCCAGAGAAACATGGAAAGCTTACTGGTCGGTCCCGCACACAGTGGTCTTCCAGGACGACATCTTGGTCACAGGTCAGAACGCAGTCGAGCATCTGCAGAACCTGGAGGAGGTTCTTAGTCGACTCGAACACGTGGGGCTCAGGTTAAAACGCTCGAAGTGCGTTTTTCTGGCGCCTGAAGTGGAGTTCTTGGGAAGGAGGATTGCGGCAGACAGCATCAGGCCCACCACCGTGAAAACGGAGGCAATCGAGAACGCCCTGAGGCCACAGAACGTGATGGAGTTGCTGTCATTTCAGGGACTCCTGAACTACTTTGGTAACTTCTTACTGGGTCTTAGCACACTGTGAGAACCACTGCATGTCTTACTACGAAAAGGGGACGAATGGGTTTGGGGCAAAAGCCAAGAAAATGCCTTTGCAAAAGCGAGAAAATTGTTATGCTCAAACAAATTGCTTGTGTTGTATGATCCATGTAAGCGTTTGGTACTAGCATGTGATGCGTCATCATATGGCGCCGGGTATGTATTGCAACAAGCTGATGATTTTGGGAAACTGCAACCGGTTGCTTATGCCTCCAGGAGTCTGTCTATCGCTGAGAGCGCCTACAGCATGATTGAGAAAGAAGCGTTAGTGCGTGTCTATGGAGTACAAAAAATGCATCAATAACCATTTGAGCTAAAATTCGAATTGGAAACTGACCATAAGCCACTCATATCCCGGTTTTCCGAGAATAAAGGGATAAATACCAACGCATCGGCCCGCATCCAGAGCTGGGCGCGCTCACGTTGTCTGCATACATCTACGCCATCCGCCACAGGCCAGGCACAGAAAACAGCGCCGATGCTCTCAGTAGGCTGCCATTGCCCACCATGGGGGTGAAAATGGCGCAGCCCGCAGATCTAGCCATAGAAACATAGAATAGGTGCAGGAGTAGGCCATTCGGCCCTTCGAGCCTGCATCACCATTCAATAAGATCATGGATGATCATTCCCTCAGTACCCCTTTCCCGCTTTCTCTCCATACCCCTTGATCCCTTTAGCCGTAAGGGCCATATCTAACTCCCTCTTGAATATATCCAATGAACTGGCATCAACAACTCTCTGCGGCAGGGAATTCCACAGGTTAACAACGCTCTGAGTGAAGAAGTTTCTCCTCATCTCAGTCCTAAATGGCTTACCCCTTATCCTAAGACTGTGTCCCCTGGTTCTGGACTTCCCCAACATCGGGAAATTCTTCCCGCATCTAACTTGTCCAGTCCTGTCAGAATCTTGTATGTTTCTATAGATCCCCTCTCATCCTTCTAAACTCCAGTGTATAAAGGCCCAGTTGGTCCAGTCTCTCCTCATGTGTCAGTCCAGCCATCCCTGGAATCAATCTGGTGAACCTTCGCTGCACTCCCTCAATAGCAAGAACGTCCTTCCTCAGATTAGGAGTCCAAAACTGAACACAATATTCCAGGTGAGGTCTCACCAAGGCCCTGTACAATTGCAGCAAGACCTCCCTGCTCCTATACTCAAATCCCCTAGCTATGAAAGCCAACATACCATTTGCCTTCTTCACCGCCTGCTGTACCTGCATTCCAACTTTCAGTGACTGATGAACCATGACACCCAGGTCTCGTTGCACCTCCCCTTTTACTAATCTGCCGCCATCCAGATAATATTCTGCCTTCGTGTTTTTGCCCCCAAAGTGGATAACCTCACATTTATCCACATTATACTGCATCTGCCATGCATTTGCCCACTCACCTAACCTGTCCAAGTCACCCTGCAGCTTCTTAGCGTCCTCCTCACAGCTCACACCTCCACCCACTTTAGTGTCATCTGCAAATTTGGAGATATTACACTCAATTCCTTCATCTAAATCATTAATGTATATTGTAAAGAGCTGGGGTCCCAGCACTGAGCCCTGCGGCACTCCACTAGTCACTGCCTCCCATTCTGAAAAGGACCCGTTTATCCCGACTCTCTGCCTCCTATCTGCCAACCAGTTCTCTATCCACGACAGTACATTACCCCCAGTACCATGTTCTTTGATTTTGCACACCAATCTCTTGTGTGGGACCTTGTCAATAGCCTTTTGAAAGTCCAAATACACCACATCCACTGGTTCTCCCATGTCCACTCTGCTAGTTACATCCTCAAAAAATTCCAGAAGATTCGTCAAGCATGATTTCCCTTTCACAAATCCATGCTGACTTGAACAGATCCTGTCACTGCTTTCCAAATGCGCTGCTATTTCATCCTTAATGATTGATTTCAACATTTTCCCCATTACTGATGTCAGGCTAACCGGTCTATATTACCCATTTTCTCTCTCCCTCCTTTTTTAAAAAGTGGTGTTATATTAGCTACCCTCCAGTCCATTGGAACTGATCCAGAGTCAATAGACTGTTGGAAAATGATCACCAATGCATCCACTATTTCTAGGGCCACTTCCTTAATTACTCTGGGATGCAGTCTATCAGGCCCCGGGAATTTATCAGCCTTCAATTCCATCAATTTCCCACCTAATAAGGATATCCTTCAGTTCCTCCTTCTCACTAGATGCTTGGTCCCCTAGTACCTCCGGAATGTTATTTGTGACTTCCTTCGTGAAGACAGAAGCAAAGTATTTGTTCAATTGGTCTGCCATTTCTTTGTTCCACATTATAGATTCAACTGAATCCGACTGCAAGGGACCTACATTTGTCTTCACTAACCTTTTTCTCTTCACATATCTATAGAAGCTTTTCCAGTCAGCTTTTATGTTCCTGGCAAGCTTCCTCTTGTACTCTATTTTCTCCCTCTTAATTAAACCCTTAGTCCTGCTCTGCTGAATTCTACATATCTCCCAATCCTCAGGTTTGCTGCTTTTTCTGGCCAATTTATATGCCTCTTCCTTGGATTTAACACTATCCTTAATTTCCCTTGTTAGCCACGGTTGAGCCACCTTCCTTGTTTTATTTTTACTCCAGAAAGGGATGTGCAATTGTTGAAGTTCATCCATGTGATCTTTAAATGTTTGCCATTGCTTATCCACTGTCAACCCTTTAAGTATCATTTGCCAGTCTATTCTAGCCAATTCACGCCTCATACCGTCGAAGTTACCTTTCCTTAAGTTCAGGACCCTAGTTTCTGAATTAAATGAGTCACTCTCCATCTTAATAAGGAATTCTACCATATTATGGTCACTCTTCCCCAAGGGACCTCGCACAATAAGATTGCTAATTAGTCTCTTCTCATTACACATCACCCAGTCTAGGATGGCCAGTTCTCTAGTTGGTTCCTCGACATATTGGTCTAGAAAACCATCCCTAACACACTCCAGGAAATCCTCCTCCACCGCATTGCTACCAGTTTGGTTAGCCCAATCTATATGTAGATTAAAGTTGCCCATGATAACTGCTATATCTTTATTGCACGCATTCCTTATTACTTCTTTGATGCTGTCCCCAACCTCACTACTATTGTTTGGTGGTCTGTACACAACTCCCACTAGTGTTTTCTGCCCTTTGGTATTCCGCAGCTCCACCCATACCGATTCCACATCATCCAAGCTAATGTCCCTCCTTACTATTGCATTAATTTCCTCTTTAACCAGCAACGCCACCCCGTCTCCTTTTCCTTTCTGTCTATCCTTCCTAAATGTTGAATACCCCTGGATGTTGAGTTCCCAGCCTGGGTTACCCTGGAGCCATGTCTCCATGATGCCAATTACATCATATCCGTTAACTGCTATCTGCGCAGTTAATTCGTCCACCTTATTCCGAATACTCCTCGCATTGAGGCACAGAGCCTTCTGGCTTGTCTTTTTAATATACTTTGCCCCTTTAGAATTTTGCTGTAATGTGGCCCTTTTTGCTTTGGGTTTCTCTGCCCTCCACTTTTACTATTCTCCTTTCTATCGTTTGCTTCTGCCTCCATTTTATTTCCCTCTGCCTCGCTCATAGGTTTCCATCCCCCTGCCATATTAGTTTAACTCCTTCCCAACAACACTAGCAAACACTCCCCCTCGGACATTGGTTCCGATCCTGCCCAGGTGCAGACCATCTGGTTTAAACTGGTCCCACCTCCCCCAGAACCGGTTCCAATGTTCCAGGAATTTGAATCCCTCCCTTCTGCACCACTCCTCAAGCCACATATTCATCTGAGCTATCCTGCGATTCCTACTCTGACTAGCACGTGGCACTGGTAGCAATCCTGAGATTACTACTTTTGAGGTCCTACTTTTTAATTTAGCTCCTAGCTCCCTAAATTCGTCTCGTAGGACCGATTCCCGCGTTTTACCTATATCGTTGGTACCTATATCTACCACGACAACTGGCTTTTCACCCTCTCTTTTCAGAATGTCCTGCACCCGCTCCGAGACATCCTTGATCCTTGCACCAGGGAGGCAACATAGCATCCTGGATTCTCGGTTGCAGCCGCAGAAAAGCCTATCTATTCCCCTTACAATCGAATCCCCTATCACTATAGCTCTCCCACTCTTTTTCCTGCCCTCCTGTGCAGCAGAGCCACCCATGGTGCCATGAACTTGGCTGCTGCTGCTCTCCCCTGATGAGTCATCCCCCTCAACAGTACCCAAAGCGGTGTATTTGTTTTGCAGGGGGATGACCGCAGGGGACCCCTACACTACCTTCCTTGCACTGCCCTTTGTTGGTCACCCATTCCATATCTTGCTGTGTACCTTTACCTGCGGTGAGACCAACTTGCTAAACGTACTATTCACGCCATCCTCCATATCATGGATACTCCAGAGCACATCCACCCGCAGCTCCAGTGCCACAATGCGGTCTGTCAGGTGCTGCAGGCGGATGCACTTCCCACATATGTAGTCGTCATGGACACTAGAAGCGTCCCTGACTTCCCACATAGTACAGGAGGAGCATAACACGTGTTAGGAGGTGCTTAACCCCTGAATTAACTTAATTGGCAACAATAATGCTAAAAGGTTACTTACTGATAGGAAAAAGAAAAAGAAAAACGACTGACCAATCAACAGCCAATCACTTACCCCTTCACTGTGACGTCACCTATCGATTTCTTTCTACTTTTTTGCCTTCTGCCCCTGCTGCAGTTGCACTGGCTGGCCTCTCCAACATTGCTCGATCTCCCGCTGCCTCTCCGAACTGCTGGGCCTTTTATAGGCCTCCCCACGCTGGCCTCTCCGACACTGCTCGATCTCCCGCTGCCTCTCCGAACTGCTGGGCCTTTTATAGGCCTCCCCACGCTGGCCTCTCCGACACTGCTCGATCTCCCGCTGCCTCTCCGAACTGCTGGGCCTTTTATAGGCCTCCCCACGCTGGCCTCTCCGACGTTGCTCGATCTCCCACTGCCTCTCCGAACGATGCTGGGCCTTTTATAGGCCTCCCCACGCTGACCTCTCCGACATTCCTCGATCTCCCGCTGCCTCTCCGAACGACGCTGGGCCTTTTTTAGGCCTCCCTATGGTTATGGAAGCATTTGAGAGTGAGCAATAGGCCTCCCCATGGTTATGGAAGCATTTGAGAGTGAGCAATCACCCGTCACTGCCCGGCAGATCAAAACCTGAACAAGCCAGGTTCCCTTATTATCTCTAGTCAAAAGCCGTCTGCTTCACGGGAGCTGGTCCAGTGTCCCAGTGAAAATGCAGGAAGAGATAAAGCCGTTTCAGCGGCGCAAAGATGAAATGTCTATACAAGCAGACTGCCTTCTGTGGAGCAATCGAGTAGTGGTCCCCAAGAAGGGCAGAGACATCTTCATTAATGACCTCCACCCAGGCATCGTAATGATGAAATCGATAGCCAGATCCCACGTGTGGTGGCCCAGTATCGATGCGAACTTCGAATCCTGCATTCACAGATGTAATACACGCTCGCAGTTAAGCAATGTACCCAGGGAGGCGACGCTAAGTTTATGGTCTTGGCCCTCCAAACCGTGGTTCACGGTACACGTCGACTATGCAGGTCCGTTCTTAGGTAAAATGTTCCTTGTGGTTGTAGATGCGGTATTCCAAGTGGACTGAATGTGAGATAATGTCGGCTAGCATGTCTGCTGCCACCACTGAAAGCCTGCGGGCCATGTTTGCCATTCACGGCTTACCCGATGCCCTGGTGAGCGACAACGGGCCATGGTTTACCAGTGCCGAGTTCAAAGAATTCATGACCCGTAACGGGATCAAACATGTCACATCTGCCCCATTTAAACCAGCGTCCAATGATCAGGCAGAGAGAGCAGTGCAAACCATCAATCAAGGCTTGAAGAGGGTAACTGAAGGCTCACTGCAGACTCGCCTATCCCGAGTCCTGCTTAGCTACCACACGAGACCCCACTCGCTCACTGGGATCCCACCTGCTGAACTGCTCATGAAAAGAGCACTTAAGACAAGGCTCTCTTTAGTTCACCCTGATCTACATGAACAGGTAGAGAGCAGGCGGCTTCAAAAAGTGCATACCATGATAGCGCAAATGTGTCACGCGAGATTGAAATCAATGATCCTGTATTTGTATTAAATTATGGGCAAGGTCCCAAGTGGCTTCCCGGCACTGTCGTGGCCAAAGAGGGGAGCAGGGTGTTTCGGGTCAAACTTTCAAATTAACTCATTCACCAAAGACAATTGGACCAAATCAAACTCAGATTTACGGACTATCCTGAGCAACCCACCTTGGACCCTACCTTTTTTGATTCCCCAACATACACACCAGTGGCAACCGGCACCACAGTTGATCCACAGCAGCCCAGCAGGACCCAACACACCAGGCAGTGCAGCAAGGCCAGCTGCACAGCAGCCCAGCGAGGGCCCAACAAATAATTCAACAATACCAGCTTTCACACCGAGGTGATCAACCAGGGTAAGAAGGGCCCAGATCGACTCACATTGTAAATAGTTACACTATTGACTTTAGGCAGGGGCGGGGGGGGGGGGGGTGGTGAAGTGTTGTTATATATGTGGACTTGTATTTACTCTGTACAGACACCAGAGGGCTCATCCCCTGGAGTCCCAAGGGATCCCATAATCCTTTGGGAGCACAGGTATTTAAGGAGGCCTCACGGGTTGGAGAGGCACTCTGGAGATCTGCAATAAAAGACTAAAGTCACACTTTACTTTGAGCTCATGGTGTTCAGTCTGACTCTTTCTAAAGCTGCAGTCAGCTGCTCTAATAGTGTGCTCAAAGATGGTGCAAGCAGAGTTAAAGTTGGTTCGGGACACATCAGACTGATCAAGACCCCAGGACTGAATTCTTAGGAGAAACAGAGGAACTGCATGACTGAACAAAGATACAGTACTAAATCTGACTAAAAGGGAAGTACAATCATTCCCTAGTGCTTGAAGCAGTCTTTCCCTGACAAATTACAGTCACAGCTACAGGTAATATGGCAGTTATTAATGAGGGTGGTTTATTTAAGAAATGACAGGTGTCAGTAAAATTTATTCATTGAGATAGAACTGACAGAGGCAGCACTGTTCTGTCAATGACAAGTAGCTGGTCCTTGGCTGTAAATCCTGACAGGGATAATCTCTTCTTCATCAGTTTTCTATAAATCAGTGGGAGCAAAGCAAACAGTGCATTCATGTCAAACATCGCTAAATTCAAGAACAGTGCAAAAGAAGTCAGTGTCTGGTGGCTATATTTAAATCTACATCAATTATGATTTAAAATACATACGGAATATGAGGATTTGATATGGAACTGTCAGATGAGCTTAGTTTGGTCAGATTACCCTGTAATATTTGACTTATTTGATATTCAAGGGTGCATTTACACTACAGTTCAAGCATTGGTGTGAAGTGGTTTCTGTTTTGCACTGACAATACATTTGTGTATTATAAACCCACTGTTAAGGGCTGGCCGATCTCTGCAGCAAAACATGGTAAGATTCCCTTCTCCAGGGAGTCTTGGGAGGTAAATTTAACTAAACCCGCCTGGTAGATCAGCTGCCCGTTTTAAATTCCTCCCAAGGTTAATGGAAAGTAAAATCAGACAGGGGTAATACAGGCAGCCGATCCAATCCCGTCAGTTTCTCACCAGTCCACTTTGCACCAACTCTACAGTTGTTGGGGCCAACTATCCTGACCACTGTCCCTGGGGAAACTTTCATTCCCCTGGTGCAAAGATTAGGAAAAAGGGGGTGCAGGACCATTACATCGGGTCTCTGTGCCCTACATTTCTGGAGCTTCCCTTGAGGGGTAGAACTGGGTCTTCACCTGCAATAGATACAGGATTAGAGTCTACATGTTGTTGAGGCAGGAGGCGGTGTCCACAGCTTCTCACCTCGTAGCAGCCCAGGGTCACCCAGACACTGAGCAGAGTGTCTGAAGGAGCTTGCAGTAAGCCAGAGAGGACCCGAAAGATTGGTGGATTTTTGTTATGCTCACCCATCAATTCTTTTGTCCTTGGGGCCTTCGAGATGCTTCTCTCCACCAGCAGTCAAAAGGCCCAGAGGCAGCCGCACTTCTTTTTCCTCCCCCATCTGCCAGAACAGCCCATCAACAGGAATACAAACAGGCCAAATTAATAATGGCTTAGTACAATAAACTTGGCCACGGCTTGACCTGGATAGGCACAGCATAGTTCAAGCACACTGTTGCTGTCCAGCGTCGGTGCAGAGGAAGGCAAAAAAAATTGTCCTCGCCGTGTAATTGCACCATTATTGCTAGTTGCTGGGCTAAACTGAATAAGGAAAATGCAGACCTCAAATGAAGTGTTGCATCAATGGAGATAACTGTACAAGAGGAACAAAGGAACAGGAGTAGGCCATTCAGCCCCTAAGCCTGTGGCGTCATTCAATTAGATCATGGCTGATCTGCACCTCAACTCCATTTACCCACCTTTGACCTATATACCTCGATAGGCATGGCAGATGCAGTATAATGTGGATAAATGTGAGGTTATCCACTTTGGTGGCAAAAACACGAAGGCAGAATATTATCTGAATGGCGGCAGATTAGGAAAAGGGGAGGTGCAACGAGACCTGGTTGTCATGGTACATCAGTCATTGAAAGTTGGCATGCAGCTACAGCAGGCGGTGAAGGCGGCAAATGGTATGTTGGCCTTCATAGCTAGGGGATTTGAGTATAGGAGGGAGGTCTTACTGCAGTTGTACAGGACCTTGGTGAGGCCTCACCTGGAATATTGGGTTCAGTTTTGGTCTCCTAATCTGAGGAAGGACGTTCTTCCTATTGAGGGAGTGCAGCGAAGGTTCACCAGACTAATTCCCAGGATGGCAGGACTAACATATGAGGAGAGTCTGGATCGACTGGGCCTGTATTCACTGGAGTTTAGAAGGATGAGAGTGGATCTCATAGAAACATATAAAATTCTGACAGGACTGGACAGGTTAGATTCAGGAAGAATGTTCCCAATGTTGGGGAAGTCCAGAACCAGGGAACACAGTCTAAGGATAAGGGGTAAGCCATTTAGGACCGAGATGAGGAGAAACTTCTTCACTCAGAGAGTTGTTGACCTGTGGAATTCCCTGCCGCAGAGATGGTTGATGCCAGTTCATTGGATATATTCAAGAGGGAGTTAGATATGGCCCTTACAGGTAAAGGGATCAAGGGGTATTGAGAGAAAGCAGGAAAGGGGTATTGAGGGAATGATCAGCCATGATTTTATTGAATGGTGATGTAGGCTTGAAGGGCCGAATGGCGTACTCCTGAACCTATTTTCTATGTTTCTATAATACCCTGAGCTAAAAAATATCTGTCGATCTTGGTCTTGAAAATTTCGATTAGTCCAACATCCACAATCTTTTGGGGGAGAGTTTCAGATTCCCACTACCCTTTGTGTGAAAGTGTTTCCTCATATCACTTCTGAATCACCTTGCTCCAGTGTTCCCTGTAAGGTGCGCGACCGCGGTGCCATGCACTGCTCCAGGGAACCCGCGCAACTGGTTTGCTGGCATTTGAATGTAAAAATCACTCATGCACAGTATTTTGAAAAAATTACAGGGAACATAGCCTAGCTCTAGATTTAAGATTGTGCCCCTTGTCCTGAATTTTGCCCACCAGAGGAAGTAGTGGCCCTGATATTAATCTGAAGGCGGTTTACCAGCTGGGTGGGGGGCGGGGTGGAATTGGGTGGGAGAATCCCGGCAGTCAACTCAGTGGGTCGTAATCTGCGATTGCAACTCAACTGAACTTATTAATATTGACTTCTGGGTTTCGTGTCTCCAACCTGCGCAGCCGGCATGATGAACACCCGCATGACACAATATCAGCTGTATTTAAAGGGACAGAGCAGCGATGCAAATTGGAAGTGTTCAGGATGGATGGTGGACACAGAGCAAGGCCCACACCCAGACTTAACATCGCCTCACTAGAATTACTGCTGGGTGCAGTCAGGAGCAGGAGGGTGATCATTTTCCCCAGCAATGGAAGGAAGAAACCTGTTGGTCGTGGTTGGAGGTAGCTGAGAAGCAGGAGTGCCAGGAGCATTGTACCCAGGTCTTGGATGCAATATAGGGAATGGTTTAATGACCTACCCAGGTCAGGAAAAGTGAGTACATTTGCTGATTCACCTACATCCTGTGCTTTGAGCTCCCTCCCCACTCCTGTCACTCTATCTTGCTATGTGTTTTCTATCACATCACTCCTCTCATCCACTCAACTTTCAGCAATACCCAGCCTTCTCTGTCTATGCACTTCATCACCTTCCCATTTATTCATCCACCATTAACACTTACCCCAATCCTTATGCAATGTGATGTTTCTGTCTCATAGTCACCTTTACCGAATGCACTACATCCATCAGGTGAATACCTGACCTTCTCAGTCATAGGTCTGTTTTTTCACCCCTTGTAAGAGAAGAGAGCCCAAAACTCAAGGGAGAGGACTGGAGGTGGGACGCCACAAATAGCCCACCTGACAGATGCAGAGGAGAAGGCGCTGGAGATAAGTGGCACATCTGCATCGCTCTCGGCCGGAGAGAGAGAGACAGGGAGTTTGCAGATAGCTGGTGACAGAATTACAAATATCTCTGCCTTATGCTGATTTTATTTCATCAATGACTGAACTATGAGAAGACTGAGTATGGTGATTGTCAAGATTGTGACTTTGCCACGACTAAATCATATCTCTTCCTTTTGTTGTGTTTTCACCTGGTGAGTCACACCTCACAAGTGACCACGAACAGACTAGTGGCAAGGACAGCTGTGGAGAGTCCATGTCGGGGGACGGGGAGGGGGCACAATCCTCTCCAAGCTCTGCTCAACTGGACACAGATGCTGAACCCCGGAGGCAATTGCTGAGAAGGAGAATGCTGGAGGTGCATCAGCAACATAGCCAAATACTGATAGACGTGCCATGCACACTCTACAACAGAACAAAGGATGGAGGAGTCCATCTCGATCACGAATGGATTGGTGACGCATTGAGTTCTGTGAATGTCTGCCATGGAAATAGTGGCCACCTCCATGGAGCTTCAAGCATGGCTCTCAAATGAGTGCATGCAGGCAATGACCACGGCCGTGCAGGCACCCTGTAGCTGTGGGAATCCAGCCAGAGAAGCGAATCCGAGTGCCCACTCATTCTGCCAATTGTCATCACAGGGGAAGTTTACATAACTCCCAGCCCTGGAAAACAATTCATCCGTCACCTGCCTTATGTAGTTATGTGAGACCCTCGAGATGTCTCTGGTATCGCTCTAGAAGGAACCAGCGACAAAAAAATTGAAGGTGGTGGTCACTTTCACAGCCACTGGTAATATGTGGCCGCCAGGTCTAGCAGATAGCAGGTCTTCTTCTAGGAGACTACAGATATCTACCACCACCTGACGTGAAAACATCAGCCTGCAGAAGCACTGCTCTTCCAAAAGGTCAAGGAAACTGAGCCTCAGTCTGTAAACACTTTGACATGGGCAGTGACTCCTGCCACCTCGGCCCTTCTCCTGTGCACCTACCTTCTGTGCATCTCTCTTTTGTACACCTCTCTCCTGTGCATCTCTCTTTTGTACACCTCTCTCCTGTGCACCTCCATCCTGTGCATGTGCTGATCTCACCACAGCACATGGTCGCTGCCGTGGGTGGTGATGGTCTTCCTCTTCTGATGTGTTGTCAAACGCATTCAACGCACCTCGCATCCTAATCTCGTCAATTTAGAAAAAGCTGTATCAACACCAGAATTTTCTGCCAAACGTTTGGCAGAGGGAACTGAGATGCCAGCGGGAATAACTGAGCTTTTATTCAGATGGGGCAATGTCAAGTTTAAATAGCCTCCTGAACTGCAGCTCAATCTCGCCTCCATTTCACTGGTCACTTTTCTAAGCTCTGGGAAACCCGTTATGGAGGCGCTAAATTTAAACCGAAGTTAAATTCAATTTAAAAACACCTCATTAGTGTCTCCTAAGGATGTTAGTTGCACCAATAACTATCTACCTGCCTGCACTAAATAAAGCCCCAACTTTGATTAAAATAGGTTTTTGCACACATCCAACATAAGGCGCAGTGGAGCTGGGTTGCAATGGCAATCAAAAATTTTATTATTTTTGTAATGTATCTTACATTATTATATATAACTGTATCCTAACATTCTATACATGACTGCAATAAGATATGACCTGTAACCACCAGCATACCTTACCACCAGGGGTGCACTTGCAAGAGACAGGTATATAAGGACAGGTCTCAGGCAAGTGCAGCATTCCAGAGCTGTGAAATAAAGGTGCAGGTCCAGAGTGACCTTGACTTCACTACATGCCTCGTGTGAATCTGTACTGAGGGGACAGGACTTTACAGTGGCGACGAGTTACGGGATTACAGAATCCACAGAATGGCGAACAACGGATCAGATGAAAAGTACAATGCTGGAGACAATTGGGAGGACTTTATAGAAAGGCTCCAGCAAAGCTTTGTAACCAAAGACTGGTTAGGAGACGAAAAAAGAAGACAAGAGAAGAGCCCATCTCTTGACCAGCTGTGTCTCGAAAACATACGCTTTAATGAAGGATCTGCTGGCACCCGAGAAATACACTGGTAAGAGACCACCTGAAGCCAGCGAGCAGCCTACACATGGCCAGACACAGGTTCTACAACTACAGACGCTGTGTGGGCCAGAGCATACCCAACTTCGTGGCGGAACTTCAGAGGTTGGCTAGTTTATGTGAGTTCTCCAATGAACTGAGGAGAGAAATGCTGAGAGACTTTTTCATTGAAGGAATATGCCACGCAGGCATATTCCGAAAGCTCAGAGACCAAGAACCTGACCTTAGAGTCAGCAGCCCTGGTTGCACAGACATTCTTGGTAGGGGAAGAAGAAACGAGGTTGATTTACAATGCAGGTACGACAACTAACGAAATATCGGAACAAGAAGTTCACAGCATTAAACAAGCTGCTACCACACACAGACAAAACCGGGAGAACAGGCTCTCGACAGCAGGCAGTGGCGCCAGAAGCCATCAAGGGCCACAGGAACGGCCGTTCACACCTCATCAACCCACAATGCGAGTAATCAACTACAAACTGAGAGAAGCTCAAGAGAGATCAGCCAGAAGCAGTCTGTGCTGGAGGTGTGGGGGTGGGCACTCGTCAAAGGGATGTCGATTTTAGCAGGCTGTTTGCAGGAACTGTAATATACAGGGCATTTGGCCCGCATGTACAAAAAACGGCAGCTCAGCTGGTATACGAATAGGATGGATTGGAAATTGGACCAGAAGACGGTGGGGACAGTACCCGGGACACCGATCAATGGCCGCTGCTCCTACAACAGGACGCCTCCTATAATGATGAGGGTCCTAATCAACGGGATACCTGTCAACATGGAGCTGGATACAGGAGCGAGTCAATCTCTCATGGGCGCTCAACAATTTGAACAACTGTGGCCGCATAAAAGAGACAGACCAAAACTCACAAGGGTCGACACCAAACTAAGGACCTATACCAAAGAAATCGTACCAGTCCTCGGCAGCACCATGCTCTCTGTCACACACAAAGGGACAGTGAACCGACTTCCCCTGTGGATTATCCCCGGAGACCCCCCCAGCACTGCTGAGGAGAAGCTGGCTGGCAAAACTAAACTGGAGATGAGAACGGACCTCCTGCTCAACAGTTATAAAGCGATTTGAACATCTCTTTCAGCCAGGTGTGGGCACTTTCAAAGGGGCCAAAGTCAACATCTACATCACACAGGATGCTAGACAGGTCCATCACAAGGCCAGAGCTGTACCCTATATGATGAGGGAAAAGATTGAACATGAACTAGACAGGCTTCTGCGGGAAGGCATTATATCACTTGTGGAATTTAGCGACTGGGCAAGTCCCATCGTCCCAGTCATGAAGCCTGATGGATCCGTACGAATCTGTGGGGACTACAAATCTACCATAAATAGAGTCTCCCTACAGGACCAGTACCCGCTACCCAGAGCGGAGGACTTATTTGCCACATTGGCTGGAGGTAAACTTTTCTCAAAACTTCACTACATGCCTCGTGTGAATCTGTAGTGAGGGGACAGGACTTTACACTTTTGACTCCTCACCCAATCTTGGGGTTTAAAACTCCACCACACCCCCTTACCTCCAATTTCTCTGTATCTACGTTACCGATTCCCTTTATCATTTTAAAGATCTTGATTAGATCATCCCTTAACGGGTAATTATAGACCGGTTAGCCTGACATCAGTAATGGGGAAAATGTTGGAATCAATCAATAAGGATGAAATAGCAACGCATTTGGAAAGCAGTGACAGGATCGGTTCAAGTCAGCATGGATTTGTGAAAGGGAAATCATGCTTGACGAATCTTCTGGAATTTTTTGAGGATGTAACTAGCAGAGTGGACAAGGGAGAACCAGTAGATGTGGTGTATTTGGACTTTCAAAAGGCTTTTGACAAGGTCCCGCACAAGAGATTGGTGCGCAAAATCAAAGCGCATGGTATTGGGGGTAATGTACTGACATAGATAGAGAACTGGTTGGCAGACAGGAAGCAGAGAGTCGGGATAAACGGGTCCTTTTCAGAATGGCAGGCAGTGACGAGTGGAGTGTCGCAGGGCTCAGTGCTGGGACCCCAGCTCTTTACGATATACATTCACGATTTAAATGAAAGAATTGAGTGTAATATCTCCAAGTTTGCAGATGACACTAAACTGGGTGGAGGTGTGAGCTGTGAGGAGGACGCTAAGAGGCTGCAGGGTGACTTGGACAGGTTAGGTGAGTGGGCAAATGTATGGCAGATGCAGTATAATGTGGATAAATGTGAGGTTATCCATTTTGGGGGCAAAAGCATGAAGGCAGAATAGTATCTGAATGGTGGCAGATTAGGAAAAGGGGAGGTGCAACGAGACCTGGGTGTCATGGTTCATCAGTCATTGAAAGGTGGCATTCAGGTACAGCAGGCGATGAAGGTGGTAAATGGTATGTTGACCTTCATAGCTAGGGGATTTGAGTATAGGAGCAGGGAGGTCATACTGCAGTTGTACAGGGCCTTGGTGAGGCCTCAGCTGGAATATTGTGTTCAGTTTTGGTCTCCTAATCTGAGGAAGGACATTCTTGCTATTGAGGGAGTGCAGCGAAGGTTCACCAGACTGATTCCAGGGATGGTTGGACTGACATATGAAGAGAGTCTGGGTCAACTGGGCCTGTATTCACTGGAGTTTAGAAGGATGAGAGGGGATCTCATAGAAACGTATAAGATTCTGACGGGACTGGACAGGTTAGATGCGGGAAGAATGTTCCCAATGTTGGGGAAGTCCAGAACCAGGGGACATCGTCTTAGGATAAGGAGTAGGCCATTTAGGACTGAGATGAGGAGAAACTTCTTCACTCAGAGAGTTGTTAACCTGTGGAATTCTCTGCCGCAGAGAGTTGTTGATGCCAGTTCATTGGATATATTTAAGAGGGAGTTAGATATGGCCCTTACAGCTAAAGAGATCAAGGGGTACGGAGAGAAAGTAGGAAAGGGTTACTGAGGGAATGATCAGCCATGATCTTATTGAATGGTAGTGCAGGCTCGAAGGGCCGAATGGCCTACTCCTGCACCTATTTTCTATGTTTCTACGTTAACCTTCTAAACTCAAGAGAATACAAGCCAAGTTTGTGCAACCTCTCCTCATAATTTAACCCTTTTAGCCCCGGTAACATTCTGGTATATCTGCGCTGTACCCCTTCCGAGGCCAATATATCTTTCCTGAGGTTCGGTGCCAAAACTGAATGCTGTACTCCAGATCAGGTCTGACCAAGGCTCTGTACAACTTCCTCCCTTTTTTATTCCAATTCTCTTGAGATTTGGCCTTTTTGATTACATTTTATACTTGTACAGCAGCTTTTGGTGATTTGTATACATGGACACCAAAATCACTTTGCTCCTCCACAGTTCCTCGACACTTGACATTAACAACAGCAACTTATATTTATATAGCATCTTTAACGCAGTAAGACATCCCAAGGCACTTCACAGGAGTGTTATGAGACAAAACAAATAAATTTGACACCGAGCCACATAAGAAGAATTTACAGATGACCAAAAGCTTGGTCGAAGAGGTAGGTCTTAAGGAACGTCTTAAAGGAGGAAAGAGAGGTGGAGAGGCGGAGAAGTTTCGGGAGGGAGTTCCAGAGCTTGGAGCCTAGGCAGCTGAAGGCATAGCCACCAATGGTTGAAGGATGCACAACAGGGCAGAATTTGAGGAGCCCAGACATCTCGGGGGGTTGTGAGGCTGAAGGAGATTACAGAGATAGGGAGGGGCGAGGCCATGGAGGGATTTGTAAACAAGGATGAGAATTTTGAAAATCGAGGAGTTGCTTAACCGGGAGCCAATGTAGGTCAGGGAGCACAGGGGTGACGGGTGAGCAGGACTTGGTACACATTAGGACATGGCTGCCGCGTTTTGGATGACCCCATGTTTAAGTAGCATAGAATGAGAGAGGTCAGCCAGGAGTGCGTTGGAATAGTCAAGTCTAGAGGTAACAAAGGCATGGATGAGGGTTTCAGCAGCAGATGAACTGAGACAGGGGCAGACGGGCAATGCTACAGAGATGGAAATAGACGGTTTTAGTTATGCTGCAGATATGTGGCCGGAAGCTCATTTCAGGGTCAAAATGTGACATCTAGGTTGCTGGTTCAGCTTCAGACAGATGCTAGGGAGAGTGATGGAGTTGGTGGCTAGGGGACGCAGTTTGTGGCGGGGACCAAAGACAATGGCTTCGGTCTTCCCAATATTTATTTGGAGAAAATTTCTGCTCATCCAGTACTGGATGTCAGACAAGCAGTCTGACAATTTAGAGACCATGGAGGGATCGAGAGAAGTGGTGAGGAGGTAGAGCTGGGTGTCGTCAGGGTACATGTGGAAACTGACGCCATATTTTCGGATGATGCCGCCAAGGGGCAGCATATAGATGAGAAATAGGAGGGAACCAAGGATAGATCCTTGGGGGACACAAGAGGAAACGATATGGGAGTGGGAAGAGAAGCCATTGCAAGTGATTTTCTGGCTACGATTAGATAGATAAGAATGGAACCAGATGAGTGCAGTGCCACCTAGCTGGACAGTGGTGGAGAGGCGTTGGAGGAGGATGGAGTGGTCAACCGTGTCACAAGCTGCAGACAGGCTGAGAAGGACAAGGAGAGATAGTTTACCTTTGTCACAGTCACAAAGGATGTCAATTGTGACTTTGATGAGAGCCGTTTCGGTACAGTGGCAGGGGTGGAAACCAAATTGAAGGGATTCAAACATGGAGTTCTGGTAAAAATGGGCACGGATTTGGGAGACAACAACCATTCAAGCACTTTGGAGAGGAAAGGGAGGTTGGAGATGGGATGGTAGTCATTGCATTGGGGGTACAGTAGCATAGTGGTTATGTTACTGAACTAGTAATCCAGAGGCCTGGACTAATAATCTGGAAGATGTGAGTTCCAATCCCACCATGGCAGCTGGGGAATTTAAATAATTCAGTTAATTAAATCTGGAATGAAAAACTAGTGGCAGTAATGGTGACCTGGATCTGGACTAAATGTCACTCCAGACACACAGCAATGTGGTTGACTCTTAAATGGCAAGCCAATCAGTTGTAACAAATTGCTACAGTGATTCAAGAAGGTGGCTCACCACCTCCTTCTCAAGGATGGGCAATAAATGTTGGCATTGCCAGTGATGCACACATCCTGTGAACAAATATTTTAAAAGATATGGATTAATGTGACTGCAGGTGCCTCTGCGCAATGTCATGAATTCCCCGAATGGGCACAATTGTTGGAAACTCGGCATGTCATCCTGGGGAAGTAGCCAGTTTTGTTGGCAGGGACTGCTTCTGGAGAATGGACTTTTGAACCATCGTAATAGATCGCAGATAATTGGGCCTAAAGTAGATATGGGCACAACTCACGTACGTTTAAAATTCTGCAATCCTTAATGCTATTTCATTCGATTCCACCGAGATTACATTGAAATCATGCACAAACTCCAGGCCTCAAGTGTCATCTGCAAACTTGGCTATGCAACTCGATTCCTTAAGCTGAAGCTCCACAGAGCGCTGGAAAACACCACTTATCACATCTTGCCAATCAGAGAATGTTCTCTTTATCCCTGTTCTCTGTCTCTCTCCCAACTAATTACCAATCATCGAAATAAATGGTCCATTTTTAAAAGTAGCTCCCATCTCCAAAGTGGACAGAAGAAAAATGGTAAATAAAGCATTTAAAAGTTTTTGAAAAATTAGGCAAAAAAAGGGGAACCCTGCATCGGAGAATCAGCACGATGGCTTTGCAGCCTTTACTCCATCATGATCCCTTTGAATAGAACTCTTCGCAAACCCATGAAGTATGTCTCTTCAACCGTTTGCAGTGAAAATCGACACTTCACCAGACTTCCAGTAACAGAACAGAAAGCACAGAAAAAACATTCAAGATAATATACCAAATTGTATGGTGTATCTAACATTAAGGGAGGGCAATTGGGCAGAACATGTGCAGTTATCAAATTGAACTCCACAATGACACCTTCTCATACACACTTCAGTGCAGAAACATTCAGTAATCAGATGTCCTAATTGTATCTGTAGCCAGGAATTGCCTCAGAGCTGCAGTGCTCCATGCAAACAGAGTTTCCAGTGCACTTGGGCGAAGTTAGGCCGGCAGAGCTGGAGCAGCTTCGAGGACCTTTCCGCTGTAAGTTTAAGGAAAGTGACAATAAAACAAACTGTCGTTAAGTTAGTGTAAAAGAAGATAACAGTGCATCAAAAGTTTCTCACCAAGGAAACTGCAACAAGACAAAAATGATTGATGAACTGTGAATTTTAGCATTACCCTAATTGCAGCACTTGGCACTGCAGGGCACACATGTGCCTGAGTCTCTCACTATGCTAGCAGGCATAAATAAAAATAAATCTGGAATTAAAAAAAAAGCTAGTATCAATAATGATGACTATGAAACTACCAGATTGTCATAAAAACCCATCTGGTTCACTAATGTCTTTTAGGGAAGGAAATCTGCCGCCCTTTCCTGGTCTGGCCTATATGTGGCTCCAGACCCAAGGCAATATGGTTGACTCTTAACTACCCTGGTGGCTCAACACCACATTCTCAAGGGCAATTCGGGATGGGCAATAAATGCTAGCCTTGCCAGCGACACTCACATCCCATGAACTAATACATTTTTTTTTTAAAAGGCTGTGGTAAGCACAAGTTTTTTTTCCACAATCAGTCAAAATATCAGCATGTCATCATAGGCAATGTACAGCTATATCCATGCACAGGATAAACCCATTGTTAATCCCCGCCTGTTTAATGTACTGATTTGCTGGGATAATGCACCAAAGTTAAACAGGAGCACATTACTGAGAAGGTCTGGGTATCAGATGACAAAATAACAAAAGGCTAAAATTAGGTAATACACTGCTGTTGAAAGGATTCCTAGCCATACAACATGGCATAGCATTTTAACCGTACAGTGGATTTTCAAAGATAGTTGCAACATTTAAGCATAAAGGTTACTGCAATTATGGTTTACCATCTTACAGTTTATGCTTTTACCACATACATTATCCAGCTGTACTTTCTTAAACCCTTGTCAAAAGTAGAAAAGATGAGGATATCCAAGCATGCATAAACTTAGTACAAGTAATCTAAACCGCAGCTTTCTGGTAGTAAAATACTGAATGCTGCCAAAAATTGACATATATTTAAAGTTTTTTTTTGCCCTCTCCAAATCAAAAAAAAATCTACAAATATTCTTAAGATTTAAAGCAGAATCAGAAAGGCCGGTTCTAATTTCTTGTCCTTTTAACTCGCTTCTTATCTCACTTCATCGTTTCTTGAAGCCAGAGGCTACAAATTTTAAGTTTGGCTGGGTGGGGTGGTGGGGGGGGGTGGGAGGATTATATTTTCAATTCTTTTTTTAAACAGTGAACTAGAGAATTTATTTTACAAAATGTTTACAAATATCCCCAAATGTTACAGGTTTTAAAACTAAATGTTAATATTCTGAGTTTAAGACTACTTGAGATCGAAGTTCTGGTTGCAATTAAATACAGGAAGGATATTAAAAACTTCCTCGAAGCATGATAACCACAATAGAAGAAGTAAACGAAAAAACATAATTGAAACCACATCCAAAACCCACATCCTTATTATTTACCAGTAGCATCCAAAGGACATTGTTGAGATGCAAAAAGCTCAAGGGTCTTGACTTTTTATAACTTGAAATCATCCAGTCCCAAAACATGAAAGAACACAACATCTGTCTAAGGTTAAAAGTTTACAGAATGCCTACAACACTAAAACAGTTTTCCTCACAGAAACTCAAACAGGCCAACTATTCAACTCTATGCGCACAAAACTGTGTAAAAAAAATATTATTTAGGATTCAAAAGGGTCTTGCATTTATATAGCACGTTTCACAACATCAGAAAGACCCAATTAAGTAGAATGGGCCAATGCTCTCTGGAGTTCAAAAGAATGAAAGGTGATCTCATTGAAACATATAAGATTCTGAAGGGCTTGACAGGGTAGATGCTGTGAGGCTATTTCCCCTGGCTGGACTAAGGGGCATGGTCTCAGGTCAAGGGGTTGGCCATATTTAAGAGTGAGATGAGGAGGAATTTCTTCAGTCAGAGGGTTGTGAATCTTTGGAATTCTCTAATTCAGAGGGTTGTCGATGCTGAGTCGTTGAGTATATTCAAGGCTGAGATTGATCGATTTTTGGACTCTAAGGGAATCAAAGGATATGGAGACCGGGCGGGAAAGTGAGTTTGAGGTCTAAGATCAGCCATGATCTTATTGAATGGCAGAGCAGACTCAAGTATGGCCTATTCCTGCTCCTATTTCTTCTGTTCTTATGTTCAAAGTCCTTCACAGCCAATTGAGTACTTTTGAAGTGTAGTCACTGTTGTAATGTAGGAAATGCAGCAAGGTCCCACAAACAGCAATGGGATAAATGATCAGATAACCTGTTTTAGTGATGTTAGCTGTAGGATAAATATTTTCCAGGAAGCCAGGGAGAACGCCCCGTGCTTTTACGTCTTTTATATCCACCTGACAGGACAGGCAGGTCTCAGTTTAATGTCTCATGTGAAAGACACCACCTCAGTACTGCAATTAAGTGTCAGCCTAGATTTTGTGCTCAAGTTTCTGGAGTGGGGCTTCAACCCACAACCTTCTGACTCAGAGGCGAGAGTGCTACCATTGAGCCACGCTGCCATCTTTCAATTTTGGAATAAAGGAGTCACATGGGTGGAGGAAAATTGTGTGATCCTCAACCCACCCTCTGTCCATTTCAATTACTAGGTGAAAAATCGGACGGGCTGTGGTTACAGGATCCTTTTTGCCCAACTTTCCTGTGTGAGCCACCCCATATTTGCAGCATGATTAATCGGACTCCACAGTACCACAGTTGAATGGATAGCAAAGCAAAATTAATTAGTTTACTGCACATTTGTAAACTATTGCTGTGCAGGTATGCAAATAGCTTTAATGAAACACTTTTGACTTGCATTATCAAAAATAAAACATGAGAGTACTGTACAGTTCAATAGGGAGTGAAATTGGTCTTCGCCAGAAGCACGAGACATGCTCATAGCGAATCAGCAACCATGTTACACTGTGCCCGATTTTCCTTTCCCTGACAATGCACAATCAAGATATGCAAAACAGAATCATCAACATAATCTTAGAATCATAGAATGTTACAGCACAGAAAGAAACTATTCGGTCCATCGTACTTGTACTGGCTCATTGGAAGAGCTATCTAATTCATCCCACTCCCCTGCTTCTTCGCCATAGCCCTGCAAAGTGTTCCTTTTCAAGACTATATGCAATTCCCTTTTGAAAGTTACTGTTGAATCTGCTTCCATCACCCACCCTTTCAGGCAGTGCTCGTACTATGCATTCCAGATCATATCAATTCACAGCATCATCTTACAGCACAGGAGGCAGCCATTCAGCCCATCTTGCCTGGCTGTTTGAAAGAGTTGTCCAATTTAATCTTACACCCCAGCTTTTTCCCCATAACTCTGCAAATTAGTTTTCTTCAAGTGCATGTCTGATTGCCTTTTAAAACTTCCTATATATGATTCCACCACACTTTCAGGTAGTGTGTTCCAGATCTTAACAACCCTCTGTTAAAAAAAAAAATCCTAATTTCCCCTCTCGTTTTTTTATCAATTATTTTAAATCTATGACCTCTGGTTACTGACCTATTTGTCAGAGGAAACAGTTTCTCACTACTTACTCTATCAAAACCCTTCATCATTTTGAATACCTTTATTAGGTCTCCCCTTACCTTCTCTGCTCTAAGGAGAACACTTTCAGCCCAAATCTCTCCACATCGTTTCTTTATTATTGCGGTACACCTCCTCTTTATCCTCTCCGAGGCCTTGACATCTTCCTAAAGTGTGGTGCCCAGAATTGTACGCAATACTCCAGCCGAGGCCTAACCAGTGATTTGTAAAGGTTTAGCAAGACTTCCTTGTTTTTGTATTCAATGCCCTATTTACAAGGCCAAGTATCCCATACGCTTTCTGAACCGCCTTATCAACGTGCCTTGCCACCTTCAAAGTTTTGCGAATCTGCACCTGCATACTAGCTACGTGAAAACATTTGTCCTCATCTCCTCTCTGGTACTTTTGGCAATTGTCTTAAATCTGTGTCCTCTGGTTATTGGCCTGCCCATCAATGGAAACTGTTTCTCCCGATTTAAAAGCCCTCATAATTTTGAGTACCTCTCTTAAATCTCCCCTTAACTTTCTCTGCTCTAAGAAGAATAATCCCAGCTTTTCTAGTCTCACCACATAACTGAAGGCCCTCATCCCTGATATCATTCTGGTAATTATCCTCTGCACCATCTCCAAGGCCTTGACATCCTTCCTGAAGTATAGTGCCTAGAATTGGACACAATACTCTAAACTAAGACCTAACCAATAATTTATAATGGTTTGGTATAATTTCCTCGCTTGAAAGCCTCTTTTTAGCAAAACTTCTGAATGCCTGTCCTTCAATATAGTTCACCCCTTAATAAACATGGCTGCTACTAGGATTGTGATGAAAGCACATTTTTCTACTTCACAGGATCTACCTTCTTATATCTTCTCATGTGTAAACATATCTTCTTTATGTCACTACAACTAATGTCTGACACAAGGACAAGAGCTCAGTACAAATACATTACAGTAATTTAATCTGATCTAGTCACTTCAAGCACTTTATGATTAGCAATGCCAGCAGCTATCCCAACCTTTGTAATGGTTTCGCCTTCTATTTGGCAACCTTCCTTAATGGAAAAATAATGTTATATACAAGAACGGACTCAGAGCATGAACCAGATACAATATGGATGTAATAAGTCGTGCCTACATTGTGAAATGAGATAACTAGTTTTAGTACTATACTATTTACTATTAATGTCTGTATTTGCTCAACTTCAATGCAAAAGTAAATTAGTACAATACATTAAAGAAAGACTTGCATTTATATAGAGCTTTTCACAACCTCAGGACATCCAAAACATTTTACAGCCAATTAAGCACTTTTTGAAATGTAGTCATTGTTGTAATGTAGAGCAAGGTCCCACAATCAGCAATAACATAATGATCTAATAATCTAGTTAGTGATGTTGGTTGAGAGATAAATGTTGGCCAGGAGTCTGGACCAGGTGGTCGAGAGATGCCATGGGATATTTTACACCACCTGAGGGGTCTGATGGGGCCTTAGTTTAATGTCTCATCCAAAAGAAGGCACCTCCAACAGCGCAGCACTCCCTCAGTACTGCACTGAAGTATCAGCTCAGATTATATGCTCAAGTCTCTGGAGAATGGCTTAAATCCATGACCTTCTGACTATGATGGCCGAAAATTGTTTAATTTAATTGGTATAAACTCATGTGATTTGAATAACCTACAAGTCATTGGGAATGGGTAAACAATTAATGTTACTTATTTTAAATTATTTCCCATTTAACCAACCTTCCCTTTTGTCATCTATGCAACAGATCACTACATTAAAAAAAACACTTGGGCAAAGAGATTCTGAAACATTTTTTCTGGTGGAAATGTTTTAAGAGTTGCTTTGACTGATCCTTGGAGATGAGGATTGGATATTGCAATGATTTCCCCTCGCCCATTTCAAGTGATGTCCTTCAAAGTCTGCGGTCTGACCTACAGCCACCTCCATCATCATTATAGGCGGTCCCTCGAACGAGGATGACTTGCTTCCACGAGAGTTCACAGATGTTTCAATGAAGGACCCGCTGTTCCAGTCCTGAACTCCAGTTGAGGGGGTGGAAGATGCCTGTGCGTGGATTTTTTTTTTAATGTGTGGTGACCGTTGCACATCACCCACCACACAGGCTTGATAGAGCTAGGCCTTTATTCAGTGTCTCAAGGATTAACCAAAACGACTGGAGACCCGCTCTGCTGCACGGACCTAGTGCGCACACATATCGCAGTGTGGGCAGGTCCGTGCTGCCCCTGGGCCCTCGGCTCTTCTGGGCCCCGTACCCTCATTCGCTGCACCTCCGCCACAATGTTCCAGGGTCCGGCACTCCAGCTCTATTTATAGCCCCAAACTGCGATGGTGTTCTCACACAGGTCTGGGCGGTCCATAATGTTCCAGAGCCCGGTGCTCCAGCTCTATTTATAGCCCCGAACTGCGATGGTGTTCTCACACAGGTCTGGGCGGCCCACAATGTTCCAGAGCCCGGTGCTCCAGCTCTATTTATAGCCTCGAACTGCGATGGTGTTCTCACACAGGTCTGGGCGGCCCACAATGTTCCAGAGCCCGGTGCTCCAGCTCTATTTATAGCCTCGAACTGCGATGGTGTTCTCACACAGGTCGGGGCAGCCACCTCCACAGCTTTCATCAATGACCATTGTTCGTTAAACCACAAAGAGGGCAATGGCAGAAAATTTTTAAAAGAACATCGATATTGAAAATCTGTATCGAAATAAAATAATACTAATCCAGATTAGCAAAGACACAAAATTAGGATGTTGTCTCCCACAGCTGTAGAATGGTTACAGCACAGGAGGCCGCCATTTGGCCTGTTGAGCCCATCCTGACTCTCTGCAAGAGCACTTCAGCCCACTCCCTCATCCATTCTCTGTAGCCTGCAAATATTTTTCTTTCAGGTACTTATCCAATTCCCTTTTTAAAGCCACAACTGAATCTGCCTCCATCACCCTTTCAGGCAGTGCATTCCAGATCCTAACCACTTGCTGCGTAAAAAAAGTTTTCCCTCATATCGCCTTTGGTTCTTTTGCCAACGTGAGATCGTCCTGATTTGCATGGCTCAGTATCACATCACAAGGTGCTAGCTGTAATCTTAACTGCACGAATAGTCCACATTCTATAATACTCGTGGAGCATCCGAAATCTTGAAACCTCGGGACCGAGGCCATTCCGGATATTGGACATCACGAGTCTGGAAAGGCCTGGGCCGAGTTAAGGGGTGGGGACAAATGGCTGAACTCCAGTAATGGCCCTTGGATGCTCCATCAATCTGAATTTACAAAGTACCATTGCAGTAATTAGCCCACTGCAAGTGAGGAAGCTAATTTATTGTCTGCTTGCAATTTCTAGAGCCCTGTCATTGTTTCAGCTGTCAGTATTACTGTAATGCGTGAGGTCGTATTGTGCAGACAAAATTGAGATGGCTTTTGGTTCTTATAAACTGTTTCAAAGCTCCAAAATGAATAGATTTTTAAAGGCAGCAGAGTGGGGTGGGGGTGGGGGTGGGGGAGGGCAGCAGTGCGGGGAGGGGAGTCGGCGGAGGAGCGGGGGGGGGGGGTCAGGGGTCCGGCAGCGGAGCGGGGAATGTCAGCGGCGGTCAGAGTGGAGTCGGTGGTGGAGCAGGGGGGGTCAGCAGCGGAGCGGGGGGGAGGGGGGGGGTCGATGGTCCGACGGTGGAGCAGCGGCCGGGAAAAACCTGCGTTGAAGACTTGCAAAAAAGGTAAGTTCAAGTTTTTGTTTTTTAATTCTTTTTCAGTGATTTAGTAGCTAAGGGTTTTGTGAATGTTCTGTGAATTTTTATTTTTTGGAAAAAAAATGTTGGTGTTTCTCTCCCTCCCTAAGCCCAACCGGTAATCGGTTTTAAAAAATGTCCAGATTCTGAAACATTTTCCGGATTCCGGATGACCCTGCCACAGATCAACCCCGGTGTCTGGATTCCGGAACATTCCTAATTTCAGAACTCCGGATTTCGGACGCTCAACCTGTACAACACTTTTGTTCAGAAAATATTTATTTTCTTGAGAAGGAACAAAGCTGTTTTTCTTCATACCTGGGACGAAAGCAGATTGCAGTCAATATGTAGGCCTTTCCCAGTCTTCTCTTTCTGTAGCAGTCCTGCCATTATAGCTCCATGACTGTACAAACCTGTAGCTAGGTCAGTCATAGCTACTCCAGGCCTAACAGGGTCACCATCCTAATGAAAAAGACATAAATAAAGTATGAATCTGTACAGATTTTTAAAAAATACTTATCTTTTCAATAAAGCTTAGGTAAACTTTTGTACTTAGTAACCCTTTCTCTGATTACATCAACAGGTCATGCGCGTGCACATGGGCATGTGCGTGTGCACGGGCGTGGGGGCATGTGCGTACCTTCCTATTTGTCCAAAGTCTCAAGCAGGTTTCTGATTGGCTCACAGTAGTTCATATCTGATTGGTATCAGTGGTATCCTTTTTGATTGGCTCATTACTGAACAGATAATATTGTACTAAAATATTTTGATACAATACAGTTGAGAGCTCCCATGAGAATTCCCTGCATCCCAACTGCATTAAGCATTATTTAATGTTAAGAAATTAAAAGTGAAATCAATAAATGTCATTTTTAAATTGATATCTCAAACGGCATATGTTATTGTGGTCCGCCTATCCATGCTCTCTCCTCGAGCGGATCCAGCTATCTCTCCTCACCTGGTGTCTTCATGCAGTCACATTGCTGTCCACTTGCCACCTCACCCCGCACTTCCCTCCCATCTCACACTGAGGGAAATCTACTCACTTCAACTAAAATTATTCAAAAATCAACCAAACCTGACAGCAAAAAATGAAGGGCATTCGCCTTGATTATAATTCAATATAACTTTATTTTTAAAAGAAGTTCTGGAAAATTCTCTTGTTAAGTATTGGAAATATGTGACTAAAATAAATCAACCTTAAATATTATTTGCTGACATGACAGAGTTGTTTATGAGTGATGCTAAGGTGGCAGAAGAACAAATGATAAATAAAAGTCTGTGCCTCATATTCAGAAAGAAAAAACAAATTTCAGTACAGATAGTTACTTCAAGTATAAGATATTTAATATAGAATTAGCAAGCAGATCTGGAAAGAAAGATTGGCAACATGAATGAATGACAACCACCAGCTAATTCCATCAAGCAGACATTCAAAAAGGGACATCAAATGCGACACGACGAGAGACAAGAATGTTTGGATTAAACCCAAGACTGGGGAAATGGAAAAGCCAGCCAAAAGAAAATGCACATTCTATGCAATCAACGCCAGAGCTAAATATTTTGATTAATCAACTAATTCCAAAAAGTTGTGAAAGAATACAATATTCAAAGACAAGTGTGTAAAACTCAATTTCAATGTTCTACTGTCCCTGACATTAAATGGAAAATTAACCAAGAAGAGGTACAGAACAATAAAACAATTAAGTCAACTGCCTTTTGACAGAAAAGAATGTGAACAGCCACATCGAATCTCTTCACACTATATTGATCAGGGTTCAGTAGCAACTTTTTTTGAGTACAGAAAGATTGTCCTCTAAAGCTTACCGTATGTGAATTGGAGAAATAAAGCACAGCTGCCAAGTGGCTTCAGTAATCAAATGGAAAGAAAAAATGAGCTTTCAAAAGATCATGATAAAGCCATCTGGCCATCTTAGCTCATCTATCCGGCAAGAACCTTCAAGTGCCCAGCTTTTAGCTGTTTAAGAAATTGCACCAGAGTTTATGCCCCCATTATTCTATCTGAAACTCCATTCCACATACTGACCATTTGTCATGTGAAGCACCAGTTTGAACCTGTGCCCTGAAGTATGTAAGAGGCATGAACAATTTGTCATGCCTCTTTACACCTCACTCCATTCTTTCCTGCAGTCAATACAGTTTCCTCATTGAAACAAAGGATGCCCCAAACGTTTTGCGCTGGATTGAGGAATGGTGAGGTAAACGCTTTCAGTTGCTGCTTGATATATTATTCAGTTGACATGAGAACATGACATTTTGATGTAGGGCACCATTGACTGTGGGGATGTTCTGTCATAAAACAATGGACTGCTAGGTGTCTTAAACAATATGTCTCCTTGCAGTTGTTTAGGAGGAAACTGGTTCTGTATTTCATTCCTAAGTTTCAATGACTTGGTCATTAAGTAAAAAAGTGCTTGAAAACCTCCCTCAGTGTAACTAATTCAAAATAAATTGGTGTGTGTCGATCTTGGTGATTCCCAGTAGTTACAACTAAAATATATAACTTAATGAATGGAAAACCTTTGTACATTTCTGACCACTTTATTCTTTCTCATTTTCATCTCTTTATTTTGGTTAATTTTTCTATTTTCTTACACTCTTCTTTCTCTTCCTTCATGTTCCTCACTCTTATTCTTTCCTCTTCTGCTGGATTTTGTTGCAATTTCACTTTTTCTTGCTGGTCTGCTGGGATTTGGAGGCTGCGCTCCTAGGTAACCCACTGTATCCGTGTGGATATACATAACCTATCTCATGATCCGGGTCTATTGTCCATGGCCTCCTCCCCGCTCATTGCCAAACAATCCGTAGAATACAAACGTCTGCCAAAGGGAGCAAGTTAGAAGGAGAACACAACATAAAGAAGTAGAGGCAATGGAGTAAAGGTACTGGACAGCTGGGAGAGAGCAGAGCTGGGGGAACAGTGAAAAACCTTGTAGGGTAGTCAGCTCCACCAGGGACTCCCCAAAACTACACCTGTGTGTTTTCACACATCCATAGGAAACATTGTGAACCACTACTGCACAACAGAAAGACCCCAGAGAAGGAAGACATATATTTCTTCAAAATAGACTGGGTGAAAACTAATATAATTCTTATATCTACAGGTCAAGTCAGAAATATTATCCAACAGGAAGGGCAGATTAAATCTGATCCATAAGCAAGCCATCCTTGGATCACAGTAAACCTTTCCTGCTTGCAAGAGCAGGAAGGTTTAATCAACAGCAATGTTTAAGATCTTTGTACAACACTACTGAGCACCAGCTGTTTATAGCATTGTGCAAGCGCCTGTGCTGGCGAGGCCCAAAGAACACAGAGGTAGCATTAAGATAAAGCCAGTAGATTACTAGGGCAGTAAAGAAGGTAAGAAGGAATAAAGACCATTCAGCCCATCTGTCATTCGGGTCTATGTTTAAGATGTCGCTCCTGACAGTATCCTCGATGTATTGAATCAAAATTGACCTACTTTTTAAAAATGTATCAGCCATGGCTGCATTTACCGCATTAAAGTGGGAGGTGTTTTCCTCAGCTAACCACTGTGGAAAGTAGTGACTCTTAAAGTGATACTCAGCTTGAACTCTGAGCAGAATAGCAGCTCGTTTATTATTTCTTTAGCCTGAAATTATAGTTCTGTTCTTCTGGTTTACCATTTTCACTCCACCAATTCTTTCACAGGTTCAGAAACCTGGGGCTAGACTTTCCACTTCACATCGCTGGGCTAGTGCCCATATATCACCCAAAACAGCCTGCTATCGCCCATTTTGACTAAAAAGTGGAAGGTTGGACTGGAACATCGCCGGAAAATTCTCCTCCAAACTTTCGACTCATATCGCCGAGGTGATCGCCCGCACATCGCCCAGCGCAACTTTTGGCATATCACCGGCACATCGCCGGGCTGATCGCTCACTGAGAACATCGCTGAAGAATAGTTGCTTTTCCCTGGCCTTCCTCACAGAGCTCGGCACTACAGGCGCCATTTTGAACGTCACAGGAAAAGAGGAGGCTGCTTATACTGGGGCTTAGGATAGTTTGTGAATTATTTAAGGGCCTTTTAAAGATAGATCCACTCACAATTAGACATTTTATTATATTTATATTAATGAGTGACGTTTCATCCTTACTTGGTCTGGCGTGGCCATTGTTTTGCAACAGTTGCATTCATGTTTTACTAAAACTTGCGTTATTAGAAGACACTGCACAATTGTAAAAGTGAAACAAAATTGTTTTAATAAAGTAAGAGCTCTTGAATGTTATTTTTAAATAACAAAAACAGCCCCCCACCCACATACCCAACAGTGAAACAACAATAAAAACACCAATAAACAATGTGAACAATATGTACAATATAAAAAAGATTGCACCCCCCCTCCCTACCTACGGCCACGTTTCTCCCCAGATCCTGGACCCAACCGTCTCTTTACCTCACCCACCCATTTTGGTCCCCAGGTACTGCTACGAAGCTGCCGTGCAGTGGGCAACGGCTAGACTTCCTGCCGTGGTGGGGGATTTGGTGGCACGATCACCTGTTTGGGGGGGGGCTGTTGGAGGGGAAGACAAAACAGGGAGATGGCCTTCCGAGCCAGGAGGTGGTGCTTCCTCCGGACCCGCCTGTGTGCTGGTGCTTGTGGTCACGGGACCTTGGGGTGCAGCGCCATGTGCCGCCAAGAACGCATGCCGCAATGCATGGGAAGAGGCGGTATTTTCACACATCTCGTGGATCATCTGCTGCGTCGCCTCCGCTTGACAAGCAGACATCCGGGAGAATTCCTCCGTCAACCCCATAAACACTTGGAGCTGCTTGCAATTGATCGCAACAGACTCCTCGCACAGTCGTGCCAGGCTGTCTATGCGATTGTCCAGGGTAGGCCTTTGTCCAAGCCACTGACCCGGCCTCTGTGGGGTCTGCGACAGCACCAATGTGCGCCTTGGCGTCGCCAACTGCATCCCGCTTGTTGCCGGTACCTCTTCGGTGGAAATCAACGTCATGGCCGCAGGTTCAACAGACAAAGGGATGCAAGGGGCACCCTCCTCTGTCTCCAAGTATTCCTCCTCCTCTGGCTCAGTGCTCTCCTCTTCACCACCCATGGTGAATGACACATGTAGTGGGGTAGGTGCATGTGAGGGTGTCCCCTCCACTGGCGCCTCTGGAGCTGGGAGTCCTGCAAAACACAACTGAGCTTATTAGAACAGAAGGGATTGTTGCGCCGCGCTGGCGTACGTAGGAGGAAAAGCACTATTCCAATAAATGTGAGCGAGAGACGTTACATATTAATGCATCATATGGTAGTATATAAGGTGGTACATCTATATGGAATTCACTGCACCAGAGAGCTGTGGAGGCTGGATCAGTCGCAGATAGACAGAATGTGATAAGGGAGCGAGGGTTTATGGGGTGCAGACAGAGATGAGGACAGATGGCCAGAACATGTTCCTATGTTGTCAACCTGAGAGTAGCACAGAGGCTGCATGTATAACATGACATCATTCATCTATTTTATAGTTAAATGATGTTACATAATTTTAACACTGCTTGACACATTACTCATGTGGCACATGGGAGGGTCCGGCAACACCACGGGTGGTGACCGTGCGACTGTGGGCCCCCACTAGTGCTGCAGCACGCTCCTCAAGGCCGGTCAGTGTCTGTACTACAGCAGGGCCTCCTCCGGTGCACCTCTGCTGCGCCCGATTATGAGATATCTTCCTCTGCAAATGCGAAAAGAGCATGGCATAAGCTACTTGACTAGGTTATATCATTTATAGACAACAGTTTCCAACGTTATATGCTAATAGGGTTCGTGTCCACAATTGATGCATGGTTATAACAAAGATCGGTGTGTTTAGGAGCTAACGCTGGACACAAACATCTCTCTCGAATACAATCTACATTGAACTTGGCAATGACAGTAGCTAATGTCTAAAATTGTCCCAGGCCATACAGTGAGCAAAGGCAGCTCTCCCCCAGTCCATGCTGGGTCCCTGTGTAAGTGACAGCAGCCAGAGAGATTTAAAAAGGGCACAGGTTCATAGCCATGTGCAGTTCTTAACGGGGATGATATATCTTATATATGTTAGAATAACAAGCTTACATTCAATCCAGGAGATTGACTATTATAATTAAAATTATACTTAGAATTTGCATCATTACAGTATAAAATCGTACTTACTCTTGCTGAAGCCACGAGGCTATTCCAGCGCTTGCGGCACTGGTTGGATCCCCTGGCTTCGTGGAACGCAGACGAGACGACAGCGGCGATCTCACTCCATATTTGATGGTACGCCCGTGGTGCTGGTTTCCCACCACGCTCCCCCTCCCGGTCAATTGGGCCCACCGGGAGTGGACCTCCATGACGAGGGCCTCATCCGAAAAGGGCTTGGACGTCTTCCTTCCCGGTTCCACATCTCTAAAACTTTTATCACTCTCAGACATATTCTTTACCTCTCTCTCTCTCTTTTCTCGCTCACTCTCTCTCCCCCTTCTGCGCATGTGTGGATGAATCCTGACCTCCCGAAATACGGGAAAACATGTCCACCAAAAAAAAAAACGCATGCGCAGAAGCCCGTTGCTAGGGAAGCTTTGGCCTTCACCATCGCTGCACTATTGCTGGGCGATGTCACATCGCTGGGCTCTCGCTTCGTCCATTTCACATCGGTGGGCTATCGCCGAGCCGAAAGTCACAATCCAAAAAATGGGCGATGGTCCAGCGATCATGAAGGCTGAAACATCGCTAAGGCTGGAGCATTGCCCATTTTTTGGGCGCTAGCGAGCAAAGTGAAAAGTCTAGCCCTTGAATTATGCAGGCCACTTCAACACGTTTGATCATTCAGAACATACCTTGCTCAGGCTTACTACATAATTCATTGATTTAAACTCAGTATCTTTGTTGCCCTTCTTGGAATCCTTTTCAATGCATCTATGTCTTTCTTAAATTCAGTGAGAAAAACTGGATACAAGAGACCTGAACTAATAATCCAGACAATGCGAGTTCAAATCTCACTGTGGCAGTTTGACAATTTGAATTCAGTTTAAAACTTCTGGAAATAAAAAGCTGGTGTCAATAAAAGTGATCGAGAACCCAACTAGTTCACTATTGTCCTTTCGGGCAAAAAAACCATCGCTCTTACCAAGTCTGGCCTATATGTGACTCCAATCCCACATCAATGTGGTTGACTCTTAACTGCCTTATGAAGTGGCCTAGCAAGCCACTATCAGTGTTTCGAAAAGAAGGTTCAGCAGGTTCTCAGGGCAATTAGGGATGTGCAATAAATGCTTGCCTTACCAGAAAGGATGAATTTTTTAAAAGTGAGATTTCACCACTGCAATTAGTCACTGATACTCACTTTTACAGCCTCACATTCCATATTCTGCTGCGATACAATGTGCTATCACTAATAATATTTGGTCCTGCATACCCAAATTACTTTCCAGTTGCATTTTATGCAATAGCACTTCACTGTATAATCATGCTCCTATTTTAGTATCAATATACATTACTTTACTAAGTTACCTATCATAGAAGTAGGTTAGATGCTTGGATGTACTTGTTTACACACAGTCATCAATCTTTTGCTAACATGTAAAGTAAGTGCAGATTTGATGCTGGCCATTCAAGAGGGAGCAGGACAAGTTTCTGTGTATAGCCATATAACCACATCTAAGGTGGGTCATTGGGGTTGTGTACCTCCATCACCTTGGTCTCCTGGGAATTATTTGAGCACCTTTGGAGGTTGGAGAAGAATTTCTCAGAGTCTTTTCCTAAATTGATCCATGTTTTCACCTCTGTTTTTGTCTCTCCCAGTACTTTGCATGGCTGTGAATGGGGGAGGGGAGGAGGAGATTGGAGTGACATGATACAGATGTTACACCATGTCAGTATAGGACATGCTTGATGGATCAGTTGGTCTTTATCTGTAAGTCTGTTTTTCTTGATATAAATGTCCAATTCCTAAACATCTGTAGGTCCATTCACATATTGTCCATGTGAGGGTACAAGCAATATTGATGGATTTCTGCATCACAAGTTCGATGTGTTCTTTCCACCCATATAATTCAGTTTTGAAGTACTTTTGTGATTAGATGACTCAATTAAATAAACATCAACAAAGCACAACAATGAAGATGGAGCTATACCTTGCGCTGAGTCTTTCACTCTCTCGATATCTAAAGATTTTAAAGCAGCAAAATGTGAGATTATTCACTTTGGCAGAAAAAATAGAAAAGCAAATTATAATTTAAATGGAATTGTTCCATATTCCTCGTGTTAATTAATCCAATATCTAACAGGTGGCGTTATTGATCTGTCCGGTGGATTCTTGTATTTGTCTTGGAAGTACTGGATTTGCCTTCAGTCTTGGTTGCAGTCTTTCCATTGTTTGTTTTTATAAGAAACAGGAGCAGGAGTAGGCCATTTGGCCCCTCAAGCCTGCTTCGCCATTTAATAAGATCATGGCTAATCTCATCTTGGGCTCAACTCCACTTCCCTGCCTGCTCCCCATAACCCTTCACTCCTTTATCATTCAAAAATCTGTCTATTGCCACCTTAAATATAGTCAATGACCCAGCCTCCACTGCTCTTTGGGGCAGAGAATTCCAAAGATTCATGACCCTTTGAGAGAAGAAATTCCTCCTCATCTCAGTTCTAAATGGGCGACCCCCTATTCTTAAGCTATACCCCATAGTTCTAGATTCCATGAGTGGAAATATCCTCTCTGCATCTACCTTGTCGAGCCCCCTCAGTATCTTATATGTTTCAATAAGATCACCTCTCATTCTTCTAAACTCCAATGAGTATAGGCTCAACCTACTCAACCTTTCTTCCTCTTCATCTCAGGAATAAACTTAGTGAACCTTCTCTCAACCACCTCCAATGCAAGTATATCCCTCCATAAATAAGGAGACCAAAACTGCACGCAGTACTCTCGGCGTTGTCTCATCAATACCCTGTACAGTTGTACAGGACTTCCCCATCTGTCTCTTTCATCATGCCAATATGTTGATCACTCTGCCAATATACTGACTGCTATGCCAGTACTCTGATCATTGCGTCAATACATTGATCACTGTGCCGATATATCGATCATGAGTTTTCCTTTTGTTTGACAATCTGCCCTCTTACTGTTGGTTGCTTTTATTGTTCACAATAAATGGATTTTATTTTTGTATGTTGCTTTTACTGTGCCAGTGATCTCAATCTTTTTTCCTGTATTGCAGAATTTTCCTGAATAGAATATATGTGGTTTGTACAGTTTTATATTCAATTAGCATTGTGTTACCATACTTCAGCAAATGAATGGCTGTTTTGTTATGTTTGTTGAGATGCAGCTGGGGAAAGGCCATTTAAGTGTAGGTAATCCTCTTTTACATCTTTCTCATTTTACTATGTCCCATTTTCTAACTTTAGTTTTTTCAGATTGTAATTTATGTCAAGTTTCTTTTTTCACTCCTGTAATTAAGGGTTTGGAAACTTGTATTTACATCACGCCTTTAATAAAATAAATACCCCAAGGCTCTTCACAGAAGACGAACAGACACTGAACAGTAGCTGAAAAAATAAGGGAGGTCACTGAGGGCATAGTCAAAGAGGCTGCCAAGAGGCTCTGAAAATGGTGAGAGAAGTAGAATTACCTGTTGCTATGGCTATTGTAAATGTTTTGGTTGATTTGGTGGCAAAGTTTCATTTTAGTTTCCTCATAATCTGCAAATGGGATTTCATAAAAAACTTGCATTTATAAAGCATTTTATAATGTAATTTAGGACGTACCTAAGCACTTCACAGTCAATAAATTACTTCTGACACGCAGTTACCATTGTTGTTTAGGAAAAATGTGGCAACAAGGTCCCACAAACAAAAATGAGATATTATTTTAATTTATTTAGTTAATTTATCTTTGATTCTATTGGTTGAGGGAGAAATGCTGGCTATGATACAACACAGGGGCAGAAACCTTGCCCGTGTTCAAATAGCACCATGGGATCCATTAAATCAGTAGTGTCCAATGGAAATTTCTGACTAGGCACAAGTGTGACTATGGCGACACCGTTTTAGCCACAAGCACTAATGTTAGTAGAAAATGCCTCACACACATTCACGCAATACAGGTAAATGTATTTCACATGTGTATATTTACTGAACAAACATCTATCACTGTTCAGTAACTAAGGAAATAAAGCACTCACACCGATCAAAAAACACTCTCACACTTTGCTTTTCATCTTACCATTTTACCAACAAATACACAAAAAGGTTAAAGTACACATGCCTACACCATGCGAATACAAGTATTGAGATCGTATTCCCAACAATGGTGTCTATTAATCATTTTTTATTTACTAATCGGAAATGCAATTAGTCACATGAGGATAGCGAATTGTATAACATTGCATTAAGTCTATCTGAACCACCAGAACAGGCGGGTCTGAGCTTCAACATCTCATCTGACAGACGGCACTTCCATCAATGAAGTACATCCTCAATACTGCACTAAAGTGTCAGCCTAGAATCTTTGTTCATTTTCTGGAGTCAGACATAACGCACAGCCTTTTGACTCAGAAGTGAGAGTGTTACCAATTGAGACAATACTTGACTATGAAAAGACAGCTGTTGGCATACCTCATGTATAATTCAGACCCTTGCTTTTCTCATAATTATGTTTAGATGTCACATTTTCTGACTCTAAACCACAGAACAAGTTGGGATCTAGTTTACAATAGCTATGTGGAATCTGGGAATTTTACATCCACTATGAAATGCTGATACTTTTAGCTGTCAGCCGTGGCTCAGGGTTAGCACTCCCGCCTCTGAGTCAGATGGTTGTGGGTTCAAGCCCAACTCCACATAATTTAGGCTAACTGTTCAGTGCAGTACTGCCATCTTTCAGATGAGATGTTAAGCCGAGGCCCTGTCTGCCCTCATAAAAGATTACATGGCACTATTTTGAAGAGCAGGTGAGTTCTCCCAGTCTCCTGACCAATATTTATCCATCAATCAACACATAAAACCTCTTTATTGCCGGTTTCCTCAGTATACTAGCAACCTCCCCGAGTACCATTGCATCATGTGTCTTCGATCAATCCACCTGAATAGTTTGCTACAATAGTGTTTTTCAAATAATATCTTTCCCTCCAACTTTTCCTCAAGTTTCGTCTAGCTCACAGTTACTCTTTCCCTAAATAGAATTTGATTCCCTCCATTGGTGGCAAGTTCATAATGGTCCAGAATTTGAGGTAAAAAATAACGCTGAGGTTATCAACCCCTCACCATTATTAAAGAGTAAATCGAACAGCAACTTCCAGAGACCTCACGTGCACAGCTAAATGCAGAAATCAGGAAGTTGCTTTCCGAATTGCCCTGCTCCTCCAGAAGCTTCACTATAACAGTATCTCGCCGAGTCTCGACACTGAAACACATGTATCAGTGTGAAGTTGCTGTATTTACATGATAAATACCCACTAAACTCGGCAGAAAAAGTTAGGGCTTGTCCATTCCAGTCTAAGTGAATTTTTAATAGCGTGATAAGTTTTAATTACTGCCAAACAACCTCTTTGGTTGAAAATTAACATTTATAAGTGTGGAGTCCCATTTCTTCAGATTTTAATTATTGTTGGAGATTTACAACAATTAAAAAGTATATTTTTTTTAACTTTTACTTTCTGTCTCTTATCTCTCTCTTAATCCCATCCTTCGTTCCCTCTCTTTATTTCGCTTTCTGTACATAATTTGGCATTGAATTAACTATTCCAACTTACAATTTATGGTTCAGTCTCTGCGCGCAGCATGATTGGTTACGGAGATACACAGTTGCTTGTCCAGTTTACACATGTCCATCCCAAATCCCCTGTAGAGGGCGCCATGACAAAATGGATTTCTAATCATTGCAAGTTCCAGTGCAAAAGTCCATGGAAAGTGCAAGTGTAATGAACGGCTGGCGCCAGTTGTTCGCTGCTGACCAGAAAATCCAAGCCAGATTTTTGTTTTTCGGCGAAAACAGTAGTTTTACGTCAAAATTACCATTTTCGCTGCGCTATCATTTTTAGGCTGAGCTTGCGGCCTTTATGTCGGGGTGCATCAGTAAAAGGAGGCATTGCACGACGATTTGCAGCGCAAGCCACGAGTTTCGGCAACTTTAGTCGGGGCCTGGTGCGTTGCGAGAGAGGCCTTGGGGAGGGGGGAGAAAATAAAAAATAAAATCCAAAAACCATTCACAAAACCCTTAGCTACTAAACTGCTGAAAATTAAATAAAAACTAAAAACAATGAGCTTGTCAATTTTGCCCAAGCCCGTTTTCTGGCGTATTGCCAGAGTTACGCCCGTTTTTCTAGGCCAGTAATGCATCGGAAATAATTTACCAAAGTTTCCCCAATGCACGTGCGGAAAACAAGTTACGTTTCTGACATCATTGCAATGGACGCGCATGTGCAGTACAGCTCCGAGTTGGCAACCAGCCATTTTTAAAGAGCCAGTTCTGTGTATGAGAAGGAGTGCTGTGTGAGAGCATTGGAAAAAAAATCGCAGCTGCAGCAGTACAAGATGCAACACGGTGCAAGGACCAAGAATTTCTTACAGGAAGAAGTGGAGGCACTAGTTACTGTGATTGAGACCAGATGGCAGGAGCTGGACACCAACAGAGGTCACATAAAAGTTTCACCCAAAGAAATGAAGAAACACTGAAACCAAGTTGCAGAAGATTACTGTGCAATGGTGACCACCACGAGATCCGGAGGCCAGTGTAAAAAGTGGCAGGATCTTGATCAAGTAGTTAGTGTAAGTAATATTTTCATTTATTCACTGGAATTGCAATTGTAAATGTTACCATCTGTACGTCTCACCCAGCAGAAAGACACCCTCTTTAAAAAGTTAGGTTTTCATCTTTGCAGAGGAAGGTGGCACATAATAAAAGGGAACAAACTCGAACAGGAGGACACCCGGAAAATCTGCACCCACTGACACCCTTGCAAGAGAGGGTCACTACTTTGATGGGTCCTGCCTGGAGAAAAGCAATCACCACTGCACAAGTTGGGTCCACATTCGAGGGAGAATGTAAGTCCTGTAAATTCATCGTGGTCCTTCAAATCAGCCTGCTGCCTGACCTGCGATGTGTGAGCCTACTCATGCCACCCACCCTGCCCACCCCTCTGCTTCCAACCATTTGACTGTTCTATTATATTTTGCAGAACTTGAGGCCAACTCCTACGATGCAGAAGATGATTCAGATGCGGACGGGCCTGAAGAGGAGAATATCTTCCAATCCAACTCTCCAGACCAAGAACATGGGTGTGAGGGGGAGAGGATGGAGCTGGATGAAGCTCCCACTGTTGTACTGACTCTGGAGGAGGTGCCACTCATTGCGGTGACAGCCCCTTCCATGACTAGTGGTTTGAGTGGTGGTGGGACATTCCATGGTTTCCTATCTTTCGAGGTTGTGCGTCCTAGTGGTGGGGTGCAGCGAGGCACACCCAGGGCCCCACCATCACAGGCTGCGGGTCCCAGTGGTGGGATGCAGCGAGGCACACCAGTGGGGACGAGGGGAAGGAGAGCTCGACCCACTCTCCAGAGATGCAGGATCTAACAGATGTGGTTCAGATGATGTAATTGAGTGCAGAGAGCATTGACCTTACCCGATCACTCCTGGACGCCATCAGTGGGGTGAGTGATGAGGTAGCAGGATGGTCGGGAGAAGTAACAGCAATGACACAAGAAATGGGAACGATATCCGGGACCATCAGTGAGGGAATAGTGGCTATGATGGAGGGAATGTCAGAGGTAGTACAAACCACGTCATTGGCCATTAAGGAGGGAATATTGCAGGTCGTTGAGATACTGGGTGCATGAGGGACGGCATGTTGGAGTTAGCTGCTGCAATAAGGGGGACTAAGGGGACTACAGTGGGATGAGGGCAGAGTTGGCTAAAGTAGACTGGAAACACAGACTAAACGGTGGCACAATTGAGAAACAGTGGAGGACTTTTAAGGAGCTCTTTCATAGTGCGCAACAAAAATATATTCCAATGAAAAAGAAGGGCGGTAAGAGAAGGGATAACCAGCCGTGGATAACCAGGGAAATTAAGGAGAGTATCAAATTAAAAACCAATGTGTATACGGTGGCCAAGGTTAGTGGGAAAATAGAAGATTGGGAAAATTTTAAACGACAGCAAAGAATGACTGAGAAAGCAATAAAGAAAGGAAAGATAGATTACGAAGGTAAACTTGCGCAATACATAAAAACGGATAGTAAAAGCTTTTACAGATATATAAAACAGAAAAGAGTGACTAAAGTAAATGTTGGTCTCTTAGAAGATGAGAAGGAGGATTTAATAATGGGAAATGTGGAAATGGCTGAGACATTAAACAATTATTTTGCTTCGGTCTTCACAGTGGAAGACACAGAAACCATGCCAGAAATTGCTGGTCACAGGAATGTGGGAAGGGAGGACCTGGGGACAATCACTATCACTAGGGAGGTAGTGCTGGACAGGCTAATGGGACTCAAGGTAGACAAGTCCCCTGGTCCTGATGAAATGCATCCCAGGGTATTAAAAGAGATGGCGGAAGTTATAGCAGATGCATTCGTTATAATCTACCAAAATTCTCTGGCATCTGGGGAGGTACCAGCGGATTGGAAAGCAACTAATGTAACGCCTCTGTTTAAAAAAGGGGGCAGACAAAAGGCAGGTAACTATAGGCCGGTTAGTTTAACATCTGTAGTGGGGAAAATGCTTGAAACTATCATTAAGGAAGAAATAGCTGGACATCTAGATAGGAATAGTGCAATCAAGCAGACGCAGCATGGATTCATGAAGGGGAAATCATGTTTAACTAATTTACTGGAATTCTTTGAGGATATAACGAGCATGGTGGATAGAGGTGTACCGATGGATGTGGTATATTTAGATTTCCAAAAGGCATTCGATAAGGTGCCACACAAAAGGTTACTGCAGAAGATAAAGGGACGCGGAGTCAGAGGAAATGTATTAGCATGGATAGAGAATTGGCTGGCTAACAGAAAGCAGAGAGTCGGGATAAATGGGTCCTTTTCGGGTTGGAAATCAGTGGTTAGTGGTGTGCCACAGGGATCGGTGCTGGGACCACAACTGTTTACAATATACATAGATGACCTGGAAGAGGGGACAGAGTGTAGTGAAACAAAATTTGCAGATGACACAAAGATTAGTGGGAAAGCGGGTTGTGTGGAGGACACAGAGAGGCTGCAAAGAGATTTAGATAGGTTAAGCGAATGGGCTAAGGTTTGGCAGATGGAATACAATGTCGGAAAGTGTGAGGTCATCCACCTTGGAAAAAAAAACAAAAAAAGGGAATACTATTTGAATGGGGAGAAATTACAACATGCTGCGGAGCAGAGGGACCTGGGGGTCCTTGTGCATGAATCCCAAAAAGTTAGTTTGCAGGTGCAGCAGGTAATCAGGAAGGCGAATGGAATGTTGGCCTTCATTGCTAGAGGGATGGAGTACAAAAGCAGGGAGGTCCTTCTGCAATTGTATAGGTTATTGGTTCGGCCGCACCTGGAGTACTGTGTGCAGTTTTGGTCGCCTTACTTAAGGAAGGATATACTGGCTTTGGAGGGGGTACAGAGACGATTCACTAGGTTGATTCTGAAGATGAGGGGCTTACCTTATGATGATAGATTGAGTAGACTGGGTCTTTACTCGTTGGAGTTCAGAAGGATGAGGGGTGATCTTATAGAAACATTTAAAATCATGAAAGGGATAGACAAGATAGAGGCAGAGAGGTTGTTTCCACTGGTCGGGGAGACTAGAACTAGGGGGCACAGCCTCAAAATACGGGGGAGCCAATTTAAAACCGAGTTGAGAAGGAATTTCTTCTCCCAGAGGGTTGTGAATCTGTGGAATTCTCTGCCCAAGGAAGCAGCTGAGGCTAGCTCATTGCATGTATTCAAGTCACAGATAAATAGATTTTTAACTAATAAGGGAATTAAGGGTTATGGGGAGCGGGCGGGTAAGTGGAGCTGAGTCCACGGCCAGATCAGCCATGACCTTGTTGAATGGTGGAGCAGGCTCGAGGGGCTAGATGGCCTACTCCTGTTCCTAATTCTTATGTTCTTATGTTCTTATGTAATAAGGGAACACACCCAGACCCCGCGCCCATTGACAGAATCAACTGTCGCTCCCACTCCAATTCCCATACCGGCCTCTTAAGAGCCCAAAGCTGGGACCTCCAACTTGCCGCCTGCCGATGATGCTCCCCACCCTCAATAGCTGCGCAGTACCCGAGATGTTAGAAAGAATAAGCTTGGTACCAAGCCAAGAAACACTGCGCCACCGCCTGCGGGCAGGGGTGGCGGAATGTCCAAGACTAAGCACAGCGGGCAGTCTTAGAATAAGCTGGAGGAGAGATGGGTGCAGCCTTTCTTTGCTATTGTTGTTATTATTATTGTTGTTACTGTTGTAACTGTTGTCAAATTAAAAGTTTTTTGTAAATTATGTAAATTTACAAGTTTAAAAGTTTGTAAGTGATCTTAAAGTAAAGTTTGATACAAGAATAATGTTATTAAAGTTAAGTACAAAAGAACTGTTTGTTAAACTTTTGAATAAAATATATTTTACATTAAAACTGAATCATTTACATTATTTGTTCCATTAACACAACAGAACATTACGGAACAGTTCTAAACAGTAACATGGTCCATGTGGAATAGTTGTCGGTGAGCCCTCAGGCATCAGTAAAGCGTTCACAGATGAGCTGCTGGTGCAAGACTCGAGAAATCGTTAAAGGAGCACAATGGCCCGCCCTCCTCCGCCGTCATGCTCCGGTCTCAGGCATCTGCATGGCTTCCTCATCCTCGTCATCCTCCTCCTGCTCGTCATCTGTATCTTCCATATCATTATCATCAGCCACTCTCACTGCAGGTGGGTTTTCCACTACCAGGTACTGCTGCCTCATAATGGCTAAGTTATGCAGCATGCAGCACACAACAGTGAACTGACCAACAAACTCAGGGGAGATTGCCTCCAGAATGGTCCAGGCATCGGAAATGCTGTTTCATGATGTCAATGGTCCGCTCTATGATGCTGCGCATCGCAATGTGCGACATGTTGTGTTGACGGTCAGCTTCTGTCCGGGTTACGCGTAGGGGCATCATGAGCCAGGTGGCGAGGCCAGACCCTTTGTCTCCCAGTAGCCAGCTCTGCCCTTCTGCCTGCTGCTGCTGAAACATGGCAGATATAACACTGTCACGTAGGATGAATGCATCATGGGTGCTCCCAGGGTAACTTGCATCGACTGACATGATATGATGCATGTCGTCACACACGAGCTGTACATTAATGGAATGGAAGCTTTTCTATTCCTGAATAGCTCGGAATCTTCCAAAGGTGCTCACAAGGCGCTGTGGGTACAATCAATGCAGCCCTATACTTTTGGGAAGCCAGCAATCCTGGAGAACCCCACAGCCCTGTTATGGGATTGCTTGGGCGGTCATTGGGACCTTTATGAAGTCATTCCTCCGCGCAACAGTACAGCCGTGACCTGGTGAATGGAGACATGTGTTGCATGTTGAGACTTGGCGCACACATCCCCAGTTGTAGCTTGAAACGATCCGGAGGCACAGAATGAAAGTGCAGCTGTAACCTTCACTTCAACTGACAAAGCAGTCCTCCTGATGCTTCTAGGTTGCAGGTCTGCTTTGACCAACTCACAGATCTCAGTTACAACTTCTTTGTAGAAACGCAGCCTTCTAACACAGTCTGCATCACTCAGGTGGAGGTACGAACGCCTGTCTCGATATACCCAAGGTGGTAAGGCCTCCTGCCCAGCACTCTACGGGCTCTGATGTTCCTGATGCGATGATGTCAAGTCAATTGTCTCCTACGTAGCACCATGATGCAGAAGGCTCACACAACATATGGATTAGCAGTATTGCCCCCATACTTTGAAATAAGCTCAAAATGGCAAGAAAGCAGGCAGGACAGGTTCATAGTTCTCTTGCTCCCCAAGGTCTGTATGGATGGACCATACCCAAGGTCTTGTGACTTCCCCCCCCCCCCCCCCACCCCCGACTTATTGCAGTCTTCAGAAGCCTTCCGATTGGCACCTCGCTCCCCGGCCTCAGTGCAGAAGGCTTCCGATTAGCACCTCGCTCCCTGTGCTCGAAGCCTTCCGATCGGCACCTCGCGCTCTCGCTTTCCTTCCCGCACCCCTCACGACTTGTTTTCTAGCCGAGCCCCGAGCCTGTGTCCAGGCCCGGGGCCGATTCTGCCGGCCAAAGCTACGACCCTCCAGCCCTGCTTCAAGACGTTCGGTGGTGGCATGTGAGTGAGTAAAAAAAACGAGAAAACTTCTGAAATCCAACAAATTTACATTTACTACATTGACAGGTAAAAGAAGTTGAACTTTATTATTGATTTTGACAGTGTTCTTGACTCCCTCCAAAATCTTCGATTTAAAAACAATGGCATCTTTCAGCGCAGATTTCTCAATGTACGCTGGTTTTCTGAAGTACCCAGAAGGTTTTTCGGGAGTGGCCAGATACGCCGACCTCGGAGGGAAAAGATGTTGGCCAAACGGCGAAAAATTATAAAAACCGGCGCATACATGAGGTAAAAAAAACTGGCCTAGAAAAATCGTAACTAAGTCAGTTACATGGCACAGATCACAGGGGAAACTTGGAAAAAAATAAATGCACCAAAAATAACAGCGCGCGCCAAAAAAACAGCGCAAATGATAGGGGAAAATTGAGCTCTTTAACTTACCTTTTTTTGCAGGTTTTCATTTTTACCGCTGCTGGCAGGGCTGCACCAACAGGCTTGACTTATCAGTATTCTGGGCGCGGTGGGTCGGGAGAGTGCCGAAAGTACGACGTAAACGCAATTTGCGTCGGGGCAGCTCTCTCCGGCGGCACTTGGAAGTGCCACAGCAAAAAGGTACCCAAGGTTCTGCCGACTGGTTTTTCGCCGCGGAGGGTCAAATCGCAGTGAAAACCCAGTCACAAACCTGGCGAAAATCCGGTCCACTGTCTTTCCCTATATTACAATAGTGACTACACTTCGAAAGTACTTAATTGGCTGTGAAGCGCTTTGGGACGACCTGAGGTCATGAAAGGCTCTATATAAATGCAAGTTCTTCCTTCTTTCTATCGAGTATCAGAGTATTCCACCATTGAAAATCATGAGTAGTTAAATAAAAATAGGCTTAAAAAAATTGAGTTTCACTTATTCAGCTCAGGAGTTAATGGAAAGGAAAATTGGGCAGAGTGTATAACAGGCAGCCGATCCGTTCCTGCAGGTACTCAGCTACTGCTGAAGTTAGAAGTTTTCCCCAAAGGCCCAGACACAGGAATGTTATACAAACAAGTTAAGCGTTGGTGTGCAATTAGCAACAGTAATTTTTAGCTTATTTTAGTTTGTTGTTTTTTTAATTTGTTCTTGGGATGTGGGCTTGGCTAGCAAAGCCATATTTATTGCTTATTCTTAGCTTGTCAAATTAAATGGCTTGTGAAGCCACTTGAGAGCACATTAAGTAGCGTGGACTAGAGTCAAGTGTAAGCCAGCCCTGGAAGGTGTACCAGTTGGGTCTGTTGCTTTGGGGCAGTCTTAGGTTCTTTATCACTGCACTCCTAGGTCTGCCACCAATATAATGCACCAGACACCAAATGAAAATCAGTTCAAGATTTTACTTTTTAACCATTACAAGCAATTCATTAAAATCAACATAACTAAATTCCCTGCAAAAGTGAATATCTGTGTAATCATTCTCAGTATAGTAAAACACTAACTTAACATATGAATATAGGAATTGTTAAACAAAAAAAGACTATTTTGCTTTCTACCATCCTGGTAGTCGCCTGATAAGATGACACTGGAGTTGTTAACTAATCATAGTGATCAATGTCTATCAATCAGTCTACAATAAACACAGACATGATGTGAGAAAAACCCCAGTGGTGGAGAGCTTTGAGAACCATAGATCTAAATTCATCTGTTCCTCCCAAGCATGCTACATTTACCATTTATTATGTCTCAAATTACTCATATACTGTATCCCAAAATATAACTTTCTGTTAACATCAATGAAGGGCATTTTAACACACATCCCTCCCCCCACAACGGGCAGGAGGGGTTCAGGGGCAAAATCGGCAGATTTGCAAAATCCAACCACAACCCACCACAAACACACCTGCTTCCATTTTTCAGCAGGTAAGTGCTTTTTATAGCCAGGAGGAACAGGAGTGCTTCCTCACCGTCTCCTTGAGCAAATCTCTATCCATGATCAGCCAACCTCCAGCCCAATTGCCAGTCCGGCCCACCCTCTACCCAAACTTGCGATCTCTCCTGGTCTCCCCTCCCACCTGAATGTCAGTCCGATCTCCCCCACCAGCCCGCGTTATTTCCCAGCTGCCGGGGACCATCCCCAACGGTCGCTGGTTGCAGCGGTCTAACGCTGGTTTTCCCACCAGCTAGCCGGTCAATCTAGCCGACTGCTGGGCAGGAAACACGAGTAAAAAATTATAATGAGGTCCTGCATTAAATTCCGCAATAGCTCCACGTTCCCGGAATTTCTGGGCATCTCTCCACTGCAAAGAGACTCCCCTGCTCCCTCCCCACACCCTCATAAATATCGGAGCCAATGGCTCCTCCAAGGTAATCTAGCCACCTGAGGAATATATAAAAATGAAATAGAACCTTTTTCAGTGTTGTTATGTATGAATAAAGAGTCTGACTAGATAATGTGAGTTCAAAGTAAAGTGTGACCTTAGTCTTTTATTGCAGGCCTCCAGAATGCTTCTCCAGCCTGTGAGGCCTCCTTAAGTACAGGTGCTCCCAATGGATTGTGGGATCCCTTGGGATTCCAGGGGATGAGCCCTCTGGTACACAAGGTATTTATAGGTTTACATATATAACAACATTCCCCCCCAAAGTCAAGAGTGTAACTATTTACAAGGTGAGTCGATCTGGGGTCTTTCTTTCCCTGGTTGATCGACTCGGTGCAAATGCTGGTTTTGGCGAATCGTTTGTTGGGGCTTCGCTGGGCTGCTGTGCAAATGGCCTTGCTGGGCTGCCTGGTGTGGTGAGTCCTGCTGGGCTGCTGCGGGTGATGGGTTCTGCTTCGTGGTCAACCATGGTGTCGGTTGCCACTGGTGTGTGTGTTAGGGGTGTCAAAGAAGGTAGGGTCCAGTGTGGGTTGCTCTGGATAGTCCGTGAATCTGAGTTTAATTTGGTCCCGGTGTTTCCGGTGGATGAGTCCATTTGAAAGTTTGACCCGAAACACCCTTATCCCCTCTTTGGCCACTACAGTGCCGGGAAGCTACTTGGGACCTTGTCCATAATTCAACACAAATACAGGGTCATTGATTTCAATTCCACGTGACACATTTGCGCTATCATGGTATGCACTTTGTTGAAGCTGCCTGCTCTCTGCCTGTTCATGTAGATCAGGGTGGACTAACGAGAAACTTGTTTTAAGTGCCCTTTTCATGAGCAGTTCAGCGGGTGGAATCCCAGTGAGTGAGTGGGGTCTCGTGCGGTAACTAAGCAGGACTCGGGATAGGTGAGTCTGCAGTGAGCCTTCAGTTACCCTCTTCAAGCTCTGCTTGATAGTTTGCACTGCTCTCTCTGCCTGACCATTGGATGCTGGTTTGAACGGGGCAGATGTAACATATTTGATCCCATTACAGGTCATGAACTCTGAACTCGGCACTAGTGAAACATAGCCCGTTATCACTCACAAGGACATCAGGCAGGCCGTGCATGGCAAACATGGCCCGCAGGCTTTCAGTGGTGGCAGCGGATGTGCTTGCAGACATTATCTCACATTCAATCCATTTGGACTACGCATCTACAACCACTAGGAACATTTTACCCAAAAACGGGCCTGCATAGTCGACATGGACTCTGGACCACGGTTTGGATGGCCAAGACCATAAACTTAGTGGCACCTCCCTGGATGCATTGCTTAACTGCGAGCATGTGTTACATTTGTGCACGCAGGATGCTAAGTCCGCATCGATACCGGGCCACCACATGTGGGATCTGGCTATCGCTTTCATCATTACAATGCCTGGGTGAGTATTGTGGAGATCACTGATGAAGGTGTCCCTGCCCTTCTTGGGGACCACTACCCGAGTGCCCCACAGAAGGCAGTCTGCCTGTATGGACATTTCATCTTTGCGCCGCTGGTACGGCTTTATCTCTTCCTGCATTTCCACTGGGACACTGGACCAGCTCCCATGAAGCACACAATTTTTTACTAGGGACATTAAGGGGTCCTGGCTCATCCAGGTTCTAATCTATCGGCCTGTGACGGGTGATTGCTCACTCTCGACTGCTTCCATTACCATGACTAAATCTGCGGGCTGTGCCATTTCCACCCCTGTGGTGGGTAATGGCAGCCAACTGAGAGCATCGGCACAGTTTTCTGTGCCTGGCCTGTGGTGGATGGCATAGTTGTATGCGGACAATGTGAGCGCCCATCTCCGGATGCGGGCCGATGCATTCGTATTTATCCCCTTACTTTCAGAAAAGAGGGATATTAGTGGCTTATGGTCAGTTTCCAATTCAAATTTGAGCCCAAACAGATATTGATGCATTTTCTTTACCCCATAAACACACGCTAACGCTTCTTTTTCAATCATGCTGTAGGGGCTCTCAGTCATAGACAACAGACTTCTGGATGCATAGACAACCGGTTGCAATTTCCCAGATTCATTAGCTTGTTGCAATATACACCCGACCCTGTATGACCACTCATCACATGCTAGTACCAAATGCTTACATAGATCATACAACACAAGCAATTTGTTTGAGCATAACAATTTTCTAGCTTTTACAAAGGCATTTTCTTGGCTTTTCCCCCATACCCATTCATCTCCTTTATGCAGTAAGACATGCAGTGGTTCTAGCAGTGTGCTGAGACCCGGTAAGAAGTTACCAAAGTAGTTCAAGAGTCCTAGAAACGACCACAGCTCCGTCACGTTCTGTGGCCTCGGTGCGTTCTCAATTGCCTCAGTCTTCGAATCAGCCGTGATTCTTCTCCCCAGGAACTCCACTTCAGGCGCCAGGAAAATGCACTTTGAGCGTTTTAACCTGAGCCCCACGCAGTTGAACCGACTAAGAACCTCCTCCAGGTTCTGCAGATGCTCGACTGTGTCCCGACCTGTAACCAAGATGTCGTCCTGGAAGACCACCGTGCGCGGGACCGACTTCAGTAAGCTTTCCATGTTTCTCTGGAATATCGCCGCGGCTGATCAAATCCCAAACGGCCATCTGTTGTAAATGAAGAACCTTTGTGCGTGTTGATGCAGGTGAGGCCCTTCGATGATTCCTCCAGCTCCTGCGTCATGTAGGCCGAGGTCAAATCCAGCTTCGCGAATGTCTTTCCTCCCACCAGCGTTGCAAAAAGGTCATCTGCCTTTGGTAGTGGGTACTGATCTTGCAGGGAGAAACAATTAATAGTTACTTTGTAATCACCACAGATTCTGATGGTGCCGTTTCCCTTGAGGACTGGAACAATTGGACTGGCCCACTCGTTGAATTCGATCAGTGAAATGATGCCCTCTCGTTGCAGCCGGTCCAGCTCGATCTCCACCCTCTCTCTCATCATGTAAGGTACCGCTCTCGCCTGGTAATGGATGGGTTGTGGCCCCAGAATTAGGTGGATCTGCACTTTTGCTCCTTGGAACTTCCCGATGCCTGGTTCGAACAGCGAGGAGAACTTGTTTAAGACCTGGGCACACAAAGTGTCGTCAACGGACAAGAGCGCTCGGATAGCGTCCCATTTCCAGCATATCTTTCTCAGCCAACTCTTACCAAACAGCGTGGGACCATCGCCCGGTACCACTCAGAGTGGCAGCTTGTGCACCGCTCCATCGTAGGAGACCTTGACAGTAGCACTGCCGATTATGGGAATCAGTTCTTTTGTATACGTTCTCAGTTTAGTACGAATGGGAGTCAGGACTGGCCTCGAGGCCTTGCTGCACCACAATTTATCGAAAGTCTTTTTGCTCATAATGGACTGGTTCGCGCCCGTGTCCAGCTCCACTGACACCAGGAGTCCATTTAATTCAACCTTCAACATTATTGGGGGACACTTTGTGTGCACCCCACATACCTCTGTCTCCTCGATCTGAGGCTCTGGTTCGTCGTGATCCACCGTGGATCTGTCCTCCTCTACAACATGGTGGTTTGCAGGATTAGCAGGGTTTGCAGCTCGCCTGCACGTACGTTGGGAGGTGTCTCATTGTTCCACAGCCCTTGCAAACGTACCCTTTGAAGCGACATGAATGGAAACGATGATCACCCCCGCAGCGCCAACATGGTGTTAATGGCCTTGCATTCATCACCTTTGATGGTAGACTCAGACATCTGCAGACGTGTAGCTGCAGGCATGTGGGGCCTGCTCTGTACGTTGCGATTTGAAAACATCACTTTGTTCACAGTACTTGTAGCAGCACTCGTGTGCTGAGAGATTTGCTTCGTATTGTCACTGGTGGCATTGAACGCCTGGGCTATCGCTATGGGTTTACTCAAGGTTAGGGTCGCTACAGTCAAAAGTTTGCGAAGTATCACTTCATGGCCAATGCCAAGTATGAAGAAGTCCCTGAGCATGTGCTACAAATGTCCTTCAAATTCGCAATGCCCTGCAAGGCGTCTCAGCTCGGCGACATAGCTCACCACTTCCTGGCCTTCAGACCTTTTGTAGGTGTAGTACCTCGCCATCAGAACGCTTTTAACCAATAAGGGAATTAAGGGTTATGGGGAGCAGGTGGGTAAGTGGAGCTGTGTCCACAGCCGGATCAGCCATGATCTTTTTGAATGGCAGGGCAGACTCGAGGGGCTAGGTGGCCTACTCCTGTTCCTAATTCTTATGTTCTTATGTTCTTTCCTTTGGATTCAGATGCTCCCGGACCAGTGTGCACAAATGATCGTACGATTTCTCGGTGGGTTTCGCTGGAGCAAGCAGATTTTTCATGACGCCATACGTTGGTGCCTCGCAAACGGTGAGGAGAATCGCCCTTCGTTTGGCAGTGTTCGATTCTCCTGCCAGCTGGTTAGCCACGAAGTATTGATCGAGTCGCTCCACGAAGGTTTCCCAATCATCTCCCTCCGAAAATTTCTCCAGGATGCCCACTGTTCTCTGCATCTGTATCTCGTCGCCAGTTGCTATGCATGAATAAAGAGACTGACTAGTTACTGTGAGCTCAAAGTAAAGTGTGACCGTAGTCTTTTATTGCAGGTCTCTAGCCTGTGAGGCCTCCTTAAGAACAGATGCTCCCAAAGGATTGTGGGATCTCTTTGGACTCCAAGAGATGAGCCCTCTGGTGGCTACACAAGGTATTTACAGGTTTACATATATAACAAGTGCGTTAATCTTTGTGATATGGAAACATGAAAAACAAACTAAATAAATAAATGGAAACTACCAAGTCAAAAGTTGGATCACTTTTTGACTCCCTAGTACAGCACTACACAAGTCTTTCTATGGTGTAGATTCTATATCAGTAGTTCTCAAACTGAGGACCGCGGATCCCTGGGGGTCAGTATAGACTTTCCAGGGAGTCCGCAAAATAATGTACAAATGCTTACCGAGCAGGAGATTTATCCAAACGACAATTTTTCATAGGGCTGGTCCTGAGAATTGGCAGCTTGGATCTCCTGCAGTAGGTCGACAGGCTTCTGCAACCAATATCAAGCAAAGATTTCACCCATTCCCGCTCGTGTACTAACCCCAGCCTTCCCGAGGATCTAAGTACTCAGAGTTCTAATCATACTTTAAAACAAGGTGGCTCTGCGCAAATGTATATTAGGGACTTGGGAATGGTTTGCCAATACTGGACAAAAGCAAACTAGGTGCTGGGGTTGCTTCAGATGTGTAATGTCAAACTACTTCATGTCATTGGTAATCTGATCTGAACACTTATACTCAGTAAGAAAATCCCCGAGTCCCATGAAGCGAAAGGTGAAAAATAACGATCTCTGAAACCTCACAAATTTATTGAAATGTGCAATATAACATCACTTCCAAAGGTAGTTGTAACTTATGAACCTGAGAGTATGCCCACAGGTTTGTAGAGTGGTTCCATTGTGAGTTGCTTAGCCAGTCACGTGATGTTCACAGGACTCAATAAAACCCCAGTCAGTTACATCTAGGTCATCCACGATGAGGTATGCAATTGTGAGCCAAGTGGATGAACTGGTAATGTGTAGTGTGATTGTTGAACCTTTGTTAATAAACCAATTAGTTATTAATAGCAATGTGTTGCTAGGAATTCTTAAGCAAAGAACCCATGAAGCAAGTACATTACAACAGCGAGACAAAGGACACCAGTTCGTCACCATCTCCTTTCAGCATTAATGCAAATGTTTATTGTGAAATCAAAGCAATTAAGCACTCAAGAATTCATGTAACCAATACCATTTTGAAATGAAGATACATTTTTGGAGATTGATTAATTTTACCAAATGTCACTTGCAAAACAGGTAGCCTTGCAGAGTTTGTGCTTTTTTTACTCTCTCCTGTTTCTGTGTTTCTCGTTTTTCTCTGCTGTTTCTGTATTTCTTTCTTTCTACTGCTCAGTTATACTTATTTGCAGTTCTCATTTTCTCCTTTCTTATCCCAGTCCCAGCCCATACACAACCAAATCCAAGTTGAGGATTGAAAGCAGTTCTGGGCATCCCATTATAGGAAATATATTAGAGCCATAGAAATGCTGCAGCAAAGATTAACGAGCATGATTCCAGTTGTGAAGAAATGCTTGAAATATTAGGACATTTTTACTGGAGCAGAGAAGATTTGGGGGGTGAATCTAACAGGTTTTCAAAATTGTCATTGTCAAATATCACACCAAAGATAGTCAAGAGGCTGCAGTGAGAAGCAGGCACACCCATCTCACTGATATTTGAAATTAAGTACCTGTTTTCTTAAAAGCATTATTAAAACACTCTTTACATACAGCACTTTCATATTATGAGTATTATATAATACTATAATTTAGCTGGTGGGTCCGTGATTACTAATCCATTTGAAAAGGAATCCTTCAACCAAAAGAGTTTGAGAACCACTGTTCTATATCTATGTAACAGTTATCAATATTGCTCAGGTTGAATCCGATGGTATGTAGTCCCAATGTTCTGTTTGATCATGAGCTGAGTTCCATTACTACGACCACCTATTTCCACCTCTGCAACACTATCACACTGCTGCCGAAACCCTCACCCATACATGTTATCGCCAGCCTCAGTTTCTACACCAGCTTGCAGAATCAGTCAATTTGCACCTGACCTTTACCACTCATATCTTAGCCAATACAGAGTACCGCTCCCCTATTACCTCTGACCGCGCCTAGCTCCATTGGCGCTCTAATCCCATGGGCTAGACTTTCCATTGACATCAATATCGCCCATAAATGGGCGATTTTTCCAGCGTTGGTAGTTGCATTATTTTTTGGGATCGCCGGAATATCACCCATTTTAAAAACTGCTAGTTTCACTTTTTTAATTTGGGCGATATCCATAGCAATGTGAAATGGGCGATAGTGATTTATTGCATCGTGTAAGGCCAGCGATCCATAGCAGCCACCATTCTGTGCGTGTTTTATTTTTACTTTTTCCGCTATTCATGAGGTCAGGGGTCATCTGCACATGCGCAGAAGACTTGAAAAAGAGAGCGAGAGCGAGAGAGAGAGAGTGAGTAGAGAAGCAGAGAAAGAAGTGTGTGAAAAGCAGATTAAAAAAATATCAAATGGATTACATGGAGTCAGGATTGAGTGATGTTCGTGAGGTGGCGGAGGTGGGTGGAGGGAGTGATGTGGCAAAGATGGGTGGCAGAAGGAGAGCGAAGAGATTTTCGGAAGAAGCAAATGCTGCCCTGGTCCACGAGGTGGAAACTCATTGGGCCCAATTAACCCGGGGTGGTAGTGGGAACCACCCCCCCCCCCCATCCCGCGTGTATATCAGAGCATATGGGCAGAGATCGCTGAAGTAGTTTCATCGGCGGCCCACAATGTCCATGAGCCAAACCAGTGCCGCAAGCGCTGGAACGACCTGGTTGGTTCTGGAAGAGTAAGTATTAAATTATAAAATTTATAATTGTAATGTTGCAATGACTCATTAATTACAATGTAGATCTGCTGGATTGTAATTAAGTTGGTAATCTTGGTGTCATGCGTTAGTTCCTAACCACGATCTTATTAAATTTATTCTCAGACCATGGATATAACCATGCATTCAATTGCATGCTATAGAGGGTGGGGGGTGGAACTTAACACACTCACAATCACTAAGGTGGTGGCACTCAGTAAGATAATGGGACTAAAGGCGGATAAATCCCCTGGACCTGATGGCTTCCATCCTAGGGTTTTAAGATAGTGGATGCATTAGTTGTAATTTACCAAAATTCCCTGGATTCTGGGGAGGTCCCAGCAGATTGGAAAACTGCAAATCTAACGCCCCTATTTAAAAAGGGAGGCAGACAAAAAGCAGGAAACTATAGACCAGTTAGCCGAACGTCTGTGGTTGGGAAAATGTTGGAGTCCATTATTAAAGAAGCAGTAGCAGGACATTTGGAAAAGCAAAATTCGGTCAGGCAGAGTCAGCATGGATATATGAAGGGGAAGCCATGTTTGACAAATTTGCTTGAATTCTTTGAGGATATAATGAACAGGGTGGATAAAGGGGAACCAGTGGATGTGGTGTATTTGGACTTCCAGAAGGCATTTGACAAGGTTCCACATAAAAGGTTACTGCACAAGATAAAAGTTCATGGGGTTGGGGGTAATATATTAGCATGGATAGAGGATTGGCTAACTAACAGAAAACAGAGAATCGGGATAAATGATTCATTCTCGGGTTGGTAGTCAGTAACTATTGGGGTGCCAGAGGGATCAGTGCTGGGACCCCAACTATTTACAATCTATATTAATGACTTGGAAGAAGGGACTGAGTGTAACGTAGCCAAGTTTGCTGATAATACAAAAGATGGGAGGAAAAGCAATGTGTGAGGAGGACACAAAAAATCTGCAAAAGGACATAGACAGGCTAAGTGTGTGGGCAAAAATTTGGCAGATGGAGTATAATGTTGAAAACTGTGAGATTATGCACTTTGGAAGAAAGAATCAAAGAGCAAGTTATTATTTAAATGGAGAAAAATTGCAAAGTGCTGCAGTACAGCGGGACCTGGGGGTCCTGGTGCATGAAACACAAAAGGTTAGTATGCAGCTAAGGCAAGTGATCAGGAAGGCCAATGGAATCTTGGTCTTTATTGCAAAGGGGATGGAGTATAAAAGCAAGGAAGACTTGCGACAGTTATACAGGGTATTGGTGAGGCCAAACCTGGAATACTGTGTACAGTTTTGGTTTCCATATTTACGAAAGGATATACTTGCTTTGGAGGCAGTTCAGAGAAGGCTCACTAGGTTGATTCAGGAGATGAGGGGGTTGACTTATGAGGAAAGGTTGAGTAAGTTGGGCCTCTACTCATTGGAATGCAGAAGAATGAGAGTTGATCTTATCAAAACGTATAAGATTATGAGCTTGACAAGGTGGATGCAGAGAGGATGTTTCCACTGATGGGGGAGACTAGAACTAGAGGGCATAATCTTAGAATAAGGGGCCACCCATTTAAAACTGAGATGAGGAGAAATTTCTTCTCTCAGAGGGTTGTGGATCTGTGGAATTCACTGCCTCAGAGAGCTGTGGAAGCTGAGACATTGAATAAATTTAAGACAGAAATAGAGTGTTTCTTAACCAATAAGGGAATAAGGGGTTATGGGGACCGGGCAGGGAAGTGAACCTGAGTCCATGATCGGATCAGCCATGATCGTATTAAATGGCGGAGCAGCCTCGAAGGCCCATATGGCCTATTCCTGCTCCTATTTCTTATGTTCTTATACAAAGCGTATTAGCATATAACGTTAACGATGAATAGCATGGGCGAATGTCTAATTGTGGGTTTTCTGTGTGTTCTGTAATAGTAATAGTGTCTAGTAATATCTGTAATAGTGTCTAGTAATATCTGTAATAGTGTCTAGTAATATCTGTAATAGTATCTAGTAATATCTGTAATAGTATCTAGTAATATCTGTAATAGTGTCTAGTAATATCTGTAATAGTATCTAGTAATATCTGTAATAATATCTGTAATAGTGTCTAGTAATATCTGTAATAGTGTCTAGTAATATCTGTAATAGTATCTAGTAATATCTGTAATAGTGTCTAGTAATATCTGTAATAGTATCTAGTAATATCTGTAATAGTGTCTAGTAATATCTGTAATAGTGTCTAGTAATATCTGTAATAGTATCTAGTAATATCTGCAATAGTGTCTAGTAATATCTGTAATAGTATCTAGTAATATCTGTAATAGTATCTAGTAATATCTGTAATAGTGTCTAGTAATATCTGTAATAGTATCTAGGCAACTAGCTTAAGCCATGCCCTTGTAACCTTTGCAGAGGAAGATTTCCAAAAACCGAGCTGAGCAGAGGCGGACTGGAGGAGGACCGTCAGAACTGTGCCAGCTCACAGATTTGGAGGAGCGGGTCTTGGCACTAATGGGGGCGCATAATCGTTCAGCTACCCGTGGTGGTGCTGAACCCGTTGTTGTGCCACATGAATAATGTGTAAAACATTGGCGATTTAAAGTAATTTAGTGCCATTTCAGTATATGATTGATGTAATGTTATGTAATTAATGATGGGATCATGAAATATCATTCCAATGCCATGCAGATTTTGTACTATCATGATGTTAATTATATGTAACATCTGTCAGTGATATTTATAGCAGTAGTGTTGCTCTTCGTACATATGCCTGCATAGCGTAAGCATTTTCATGTCACCCTGGCCTCCCCTTCTCTTCTACTAACCTCATTTATGTTTTCTAGGTCCCCAGGCGACCCAAGAGCAATTAGGAGGCGTTGAGGCAAGAGATTCACCACTCCTTGTGCAGGTCTTGTTGTCCACCGAGGACACCAGCGAGGAGGTAGATGATGAGCCTCAAGCAGGCTGTTCAAATGTTCCTGCGGCCACGTTTTCCTCCACTGAGGAAGCAGCGGGGCCAAGCCCCTTGCAGCCGGGCACCCTGAGTGGTTCAAAGCCTACGCCGACCCCGCGGAGGTTGGTTCGGCGAGATAGGATTGCTCATTGACTGGCAGATGTCAACCTGGACATGGTTGAGCTGTCAAGGATGAGCGTCGACATTGGTTGAGAGCTCCTCCAAGCAATGGGCGGATTGACCAGTCACATTGCCACTCTGACTGCACGTATCTCGGAGGAGGTTGCGGCAATGCGGAGAATGGCCGATTCCATCAATGCCATACGGTCGGCGGTGGTCTCGGGATACGGCACTGCACCCCAAGGTGCCATACCGCCCTTGTCGACAGATGTGAGTCAGAAGGAAGCAGTTACTTCTGACTCGGAAGACGTTTGGAAACGTCTTCTCCAGCTTCAACAGTGACTCTGCTACCATCAGCTCCCACACAGCAGCAGTGCTCGAGTTGCCCTGCTACAAGCCGGCTTGGTGTTAATGCGAGTAGAAGAGGGGGTGTAAGTGGGAAAGGGGGGGGTTCAAACCCGGGGGGGGTAGTGGCAAAGGGAAGCGTGGCCGCCGGTGGGACATTATTCTTGTTCTTGTATTAGTATTGTTCACTGTTGGGTTTGTTATTATTGTTATTGTTATTATAAATTTGTTGATTATTGGGTGGGTGGGTGTTATATTTATTATTGTTATTGAAAAGTTGTTGTTATATATTACTGTTATTTAAAAAAAAATCACTGTTGGGGTGGGAATGGAGGTGGGAGAAGATGGGTGTTTATATTCATGTATATGTTTTTTTTCACTTTAGTTTATTAAAAAAAAATTTTTTACATTTTTAATCATTAAATATTTTTATTTAACTTAACACTGTTGTGCAGTGTCTTCTAATAACAGAAAGGTTAACCATCAATACAAGGTTTGTAAACAATGCTCAGGCCAGGCCAGGCAAGGATGAAATGTAACGTAACACAACTATAACGGTCACCAACGTAACTTCACGCAGTGTTCATTTATGAGCTGCTGACGCAACAGTCTTGCATTTGCGTAACTATCACGGGGCTTTTCCTGCGGTCTAGGGTGGGGTGGGGTATGGCTTCAACACCAGCCTGATTATCCTCCCTAAGGTCCTCGCTCTCCTCTTCCGCCTCCCCTCTCTCCTGAGGTGGACCGGCAGTCCCATCTGGCAATTCTTCCTGATAGCTAAGTTATGCAACATGCAGCACATCACAATGAACTCAGCGACCTGCTCAGGGTGGTATTGCAAGTCACCTCCTAAATGGTCCAGGCATCTGAAGTGCTGCATAAGCACTTCAATTGTCTTTTCGACGATACTTTTTGTGGCTATATGGCTTTTGTTGTAGCGCTTCTAGGCTTCCGTCTGGGGCTTACGCAGAGGGGGGTCATGAGCCAGCTGGCAAGGCCATATCCTTTATCCCTCAGCATCCAACCATGAACTTGTGGCTAAATCTTAAAACAGATCAGAGGCTCCCTGAATATTTTGCACTTACTGCCATGATTATTTGCTGGTAGTTGACAACGAGTTGCACATTCAGGGACTGGAATCCTTTTCGGTTCTGAAACACCTCTGCATCCTGAAAAGGTGCTCTCGCAGGGCGACGTGTATACAGTCTATTGCTCCCTGCACCTTGGGGAAGTTTGCTATTCTCGAGAAACTCAAAGCCCTCTCACTCTGTGCCTCCCTGGTCATAAGGAAGTTTATAAAGCCCATCCTGCGAGCATAAAGGGCTTCCGCCACCTGTCAAATGCAGCAATGTGTGGCATGCTGAGAGATACTGCAAATGTCGCCAGCTGAAGCCTGAAAGGAGTCCGTGCATAGAAGGAAAGTGCCGCAGTAACCTTGACCTCAATGGGCAGAGCGGTTCTGATGGTGCTGGTAGGCTGCAGATCTTCCTTAATTAGCTGGCATATCTCACTGATTACCTCCTTTCGGAAGAGCAGCCTCCTAAGGCACATGTTATTGGACAAGTCCAGGTATAATTGCTTATCCCTGTAAATGCATTGGGTGTAAGCTCTCCTCCTCCTTGGCAATCTGCCACCTCTTTGATTGGGCACATAATGCTCTTCAATAAATCTTCTCCCATCTCTATTCTGCAACATGTGAGTAGTCATCAATACTGGCTGAGAAATTACAGGCCCCATTACTATAAATGCCCTATTATGTCTTCAAAATTATTAAATTGTCCTCTACAAACGCAATAGAAACTCAAAAAATGCATCACAGTGTGATTAGATGGTTGTCAAGAGATTTTAAAATGACCTTAAAAGCACTCACAAATTACTTCAATGCTCCCATGAACTTGAAGCAGTCTTTTATTCAAAGTCCTCCAAATCACAAAATGGCGTCCACACCGCCGGGTTAAGGTCAGGTGAGTGCAGCTTTTCTTGAGCGTCTTTTAAGGCGAGCGATCATTTGGGCAGCATATGGGTGAGATGCCGAAAGTAGAGCTCGGCGATAATCTGGGCGGTATTTGGGCATTAGGTTCCATTATAAACAGTCTTTTGGATGGTGCACAAGTGATGACGTCAGATCTTATTAAAAAATATGGGCGGGCGGTTCAGCTAATTCCTGGTGATAATTGTATGCCAAAAGTTATGCCGGCGATAAATGGGCAATAATTGGGTGTTAGTTTCCATTTATAATCAAATATGGCCGATAAACTGAGTGGATGCATTGGTTGTAATTTACCAAAATTTCCTGGATTCTGGGGAGGTCCCAGCAGATTGGAAAACTGCAAATGTAACACCCCAATTTAAAAAAGGAGGCAGAAAAAAAGCAGGAAACTATAGACCAGTTAGCCTAACATCTGTGGTTGGGAAAATGATAGAGTCTATTATTAAAGAAGCAGCAGCAGGACATTTGGAAAAGCAAAATTCGGTCAGGCAGAGTCAGCATGGAGTTATGAAGGGAAAGTCATGTTTGACAAATTTGCTTGAATTCTTTGAGGATGTAACGAACAGGATGGATAAAGGGGAACCAGTAGATGTGGTGTATTTGGATTTCCAGAAGGCATTTGACAAGGTGCCACATAAAAGGTTACTGCACAAGATAAAAGTTCATGGGGTTGGGGGTAATATATTAGCATGGATAGAGGATTGGCTAACGAACAGAAAACAGAGTCGGGATAAATGGTTCATTCTCAGGTTGGCAATCAGTAACCAGTGGGGTGCTGCAGGGATCAGTGCTGGGACCCCAACTATTTACAATCTATATTAACGACTTGGAAGAAGAGACCGAGTGTAACTTAGCCAAGTTTGCTGACGATACAAAGATGGGAGGAAAAGCAATGTGTGAGAAGGACACAAAAAAATCTGCAAAAGGACACAGACAGGCTAAATGAGTGGGCAAAAATTTGGCAGATGGAGTATAATGTCAGAAAGTGTGAGGTTATGCACTTTGGCAGAAAGAATCAAAGAGCAAGTTATTATTTAAATGGAGAAAGATTGCAAAGTGCTGCAGTACAGCGGTACCTGGGAATACTTGTGCATGAAACACAAAAGGTTAGTATGCAGCTACAGCAAGTGATCAGGAAGGCCAATGGAATCTTGGTCTTTATTGCAAAGGGGATGTAGTATAAAAGCAAGGAAGTCTTGCTACAGTTGTACAGGGTATTGGTGAGGCCACACCTGGAATACTGCGTGCAGTTTTGGTTTCCATATTTACGAAAGGATATATTTGCTTTGGAGGCAGTTCAGAGAAGGCTCACTAGGTTGATTCCGGAAATGAGTGGGTTGACTTATGAGGAAAGTTTGAGTAGGTTGGGCCTCTACTCATTGGAATGCAGAAGAATAAGAGGTGATCTTATCGAAACGTATTAGATCATGAGGGGGCTTGACAAGGTGGATGCCGAGAGGATGTTTCCACTGATGGGGGAGACTAGAACTAGGGGGCATTATCTTAGAATAAGGGGCCGCCCATTTAAAACTGAGATGAGGAGAAATTTCTTCTCTCAGATGGTTGTAAATCTGTGGAATTCGCTGCCTTAGGGAGCTGTGGAAGCTAGGACATTGAATAAATTAAGACAAAAATAGACAGTTTCTTAAAGGATAAGGGAACAAGGGATTATGGGGAGCGGGCAGGGAAGTGGATCTGAGTCCATGATCGGATCAGCCATGATCGCATTGAATGGCAGAGTAGGCTCGAGGGGCCGTATGGCCTACTTCTGCTCCTATTTCTTATGTTCTTATATAAACATTCTCAGCAGTTAAATGGGCGGATATATGACGAAAGTCTAGCCCCATGTCTACAAATTCATTCATGGCATTGCACCTCCCTACTCGTGGCAACCTCCGTGCTAGCACATTGCCTCATAACTCTGGTCTTTGTTACTTCCATTCCACTTTTGGTGGCAGGGCCTTCAGCTGTTTTGGGCTCCTGTTCTGGAATGTTCTCCCTAAACTCTCTGCCTCAGCACCTCTTCACTCTCCTCCAAAACTACCTCTTCAATCGTCTCCCCAAATTCTATTCTTATCCCTGTGAAATGTCGTGGAACATTTTACATTAAAGGTGCTTTCATAAATGCAAATTGTTATTGTCATAATCAGGTAATTCCCCAGATTGAGCATTGTGTTTGACATACTATCTACTCCAGTCTCTATAGCACTAATTATTTCAGGATTTTAGGGACTAACAAAGGGTTCGTCTGCACTCAGATTCGAATTTATGTTGTATGGAGCACCATCTAGTGGTTTACACTTTGTTAACACTTTCATTTTGTATCCTATCGCTCATTAGTGTCACACAGGATGATTTCACGAATCGAAATTTGATTTACCATAGAGCAGCGCATCAAAATTGCACACTCCTGCGGACCTTAAGAATAGTTCAAATCAGTGTTTTTATGCTATGTTGTTTATTCATCACTGGCACAGTAATGCTCAGTGCTTGAATGGAAATTGGAACTCCTATGGTTGGCAAAACCATACCTATTCCCCCAACACTTAGGCTTGGAGTGCTTTGGAAGATGCAAGCAGTCCAAGTTTGAAAGCTTCGCTAAGCTTTAAAGAACTGAAGAGAAGACTGAGTTCAAAAGCCCAGATCACCTTTTTATCCTACAAGGATACCACTCTTCTAATTAAAAATATATATTTTCTGTAATTTTCTGTAACCAAAGATTAACCTGGTCACGTCACTAGTGGCTACAACTGTGCATAACTATTTGAGTGCACCTCAGAATTATCTCATGTCCTACCTGCTGATTTAAAAAGAACTATCTTGGAAATACTATGGGGAGTGGAAGTGCTTGGCTAACATCTAACTTTTGGATGGTTGTACAAAGCCCGAACTCTGTGTGTGCCACTTTTCAATAGATACTATAGTAATAATTTACTGCTTCAGTGGACATTTTACATAAATCAGGAGATGGGAGAGTGGATGAACAGCAATGAGTATCCATTTTTCTAATGTATGAATTTTAAAAACTGCTTATATAAATAACTGTGGAGTTTTGTCTGCGGCAGGGCAAGACAGCATCCTATCCTCCCTTAATCTCTCTTATCAACTTCTCTACCTATATTCATGACCACCCTCTTGACCTTGTCATCTCATCTGGCCTAGTTACTCCCATCGTGTCAATCACAGATATGGCCATCTCTGATCACTCCCTTCTATCGCTCTCCACCCACATCTCCCTTCCCACTCCCAACCCTACTTCCTTCTGTGTCCGCCCTGGAAAAAAAAATTCTCCTAATTCACTTACAACTGCACTTTTAAAATCCCAACTGTTCAGCCAGCCTTTGGCCTCCATTCACCATGACATTTCTGCAGCTACCGATCTGTTCAACCACATCCTCACCTCCACCTTTGATGCCCTAGTTCCCATTAAAACCATTAATCTTTCTCACCTTGGCCATTTCCCTGGTATGGCCCTTATCTTCACTCCTTTACGTCAAAGGGACGCAGACTTGAACGTATATGGCGGACAACTGGTTTAGTCATTCACCGCCAGATCTAGCTGGATGACATAAAGCACTATTGGATCCTGCTTTCCTTTGCCAAAACTGCTCACTATTTTGTTTGATAATGCTCCTGTGCAGCACCTTGAGACGTTTTCCTACGTTAAAGGTGCTATATAAATGCAAGTTGTTGTTATGAAATAAAGGCAACTGAGGGACTTTGTAAAAACAATAATGATGCTGATAGTGAGATGTGCAGCCAGTGAGCATTGTGTGTTTTCTGGGGGCTAATGCTCAATAGTGGGGTAGAAGGCTTAATCAAGGAAGAAAGTAAGAGAACTGCAATTGCTTTACGCATTGGTACAAATTATATAATGGATAGGATGTCTGTCCTCTTAAATTTAAGGATAAAGCAGCAAAGTCAGTGATCTCTGGATTGTTGCCAGTCAGTAGAGGTTTCTCAGAAAGGACCAGCAAGGCGATTGGTTTTATTGATTGGAGACTATGGAGTAAAAACAAAGACCTTGTGCTTGTAAATACCTGAAGGGCATTTCCTGAGGAAGCTAAACTTTTCAGAAAGGATATGGTTCATTTGAATCAGTTTGGGGATAATAGACCAGACCAGAATGTAGAAAGTAGCCATGACTGGGGATATTATAGTACAGAGTATGTGCAGTTCGATTTGGACTAGGGAATAGTGGTGGCGGTGGTGGTAGTAACAATTAATGCATTTCGGTAGCTTATATACCATACAAGGCATGCACAGAATTCTTTATAGTGCTTTTATATTAATGCTAGAGGTACCAGAAGTAAATGTTGAAATCACAGACAAATTGCTATCTCTGAAACCTGGTTGCATAATAGTGATAGATCAGAAGTTCAGTTGAAAGATTATATAGGATTCTGATAAAGATAGTTTAGATCACAGTGTGCAGCTTTATTTGTAAAAGTGAGCAAGCATATTGGTCAATGAGAGCGAGTTGTAGCGGTTTGGATGTAAATAAAGCATGAAGTTGGTCCAAGGTTCAGCCATGGTATTTGTTTATAGACACCCAGGCAACAGAAAGAAATTGGAAGTGCAAAAGAACAGTACAGTGTTGTAATCACAGATTCTAACTATCCATCTATCAACATTCTGGGGGTCACCATTGACCAGAAATTTAACTGAACCAGCCACATAAATACTGTGGCTACAAGAGCAGGTCAGAGGCTGGGTATTCTGCGGCGAGTACCTCACCTCCTGACTCCCCAAAGCCTTTCCACCATCTACAAGGCACGAGTCAGGAGTGTGATGGTATACTCTCCACTTGCCTGAGTGCAGCTCCAACACTCAAAAAGTTCGACACCATCCAGAACAAAGCAGCCCGCTTTACTGGCACATCATCCACCACCTTAAACATTCACTCGCTCCACCATCAGCGCACCGTGGTTTCAGTGTGAACCATCCACAAGATGCACTGCAGCAACTCGTCAAGGTTTCCTCGGCAGCACCTCCCAAACCCGCGACCTCTATACCACCTAGAAGGACAAAGGCAGCAGGCACATGGGAACACCATCACCTGCAAGTTCCCCTCCAAGTTATACACCATCCTGACTTGGAAGTATATTGCCATTCCTTCATTGTCGCTGAATCAAAATCCTGGAATTCCCTCCGTAACAGCACTGTGGTGTACCTTCACCACAGTGACTGCAGCGGTTCAAGAAGGCAGCTCACCACCATCTTCTCAAGGGCAATTAGGGATGGGCAATAAATACTGGCTTTGCCAGCGATTCCCATATTCTAGGAATGAATTTTTTAAAAGTGGTCCAATGTAGAACAGCCAAGTGCAGAGATAAATAAAAATGGGTTGTTTTTGACATTGTTAATGATTGTTTCCTGATTCAACATTTTAGGGAGAGTACCAGAGAGGGCAGTCCTAAGAAGTGATCTAAAGATAATAACCAAACTCTATGGAAGTATCTGGGCAACTGTGATCATTGTATTGTTAGCTTTCAGTTGAAGCAGTGACCTAATATTGCTGATAGTTGTTTGTTTTTGAGACTGGATGGAAGTATGCAATGGTGTCCCACAGAGGTCGATATTAGGATCACTGCTCTTTTTGATATATATTAATGACCTGGGGCTAGACTGTCCACTTTTTTTGCATCGATGCCGCCCACTTAACGTCCATTTTAATGCTGAGATGAGGTACAACGCCCAGATATCACCCATTTAGGCACAAAATGGAAAATATCGCCCACTTATCGCCCAGCATTACTTTCGGCATGTACTTAATGCCGAGAAATAATACCACCCGCCCACTTTTATTTGGTGTAAAGATCAGAATTGCCGAAACTAACGCCCAAAATATCGGCGAGCGTTACTTTCGACACCTCGCACACATATCGCCGAAAATATTTATCGCCGAAAAAACCGCAGTGAAAAAGTTGCTCTCACCTGAACTAAATCCAGCGGTATGGACGCCATTTTGTAAATCGCAGGTCACTGCATTTAAAAGGCTGCTTCAACTTCTGCAGAGTTTTGATGTACTGTGGAGTTCTTTTAAGGTGATTTGAACATCTGAACAAACATCTTATCATACTATGGATGATTGGAATTTAGTTTAGGTGTCTTAGTGGGAAAAATTATTGTTTGTGAACAATAGATATAATACTGATAGTTATTGGAATGGGGCCTGTCATTTCTCAGCCTGTCTTGATGACCACGCACATGCTGCAGACTAGAGATGGAAGAAGGTATATTCAACAGCATTATGTGCCCAATCTAAGACGTGCCAGCCAGCTGAGGAGGACGTGACCTTACATCCCATGCACTTACAGGGAGAAGCGGTCTTACCTGAACTTGTCCAATAACACATGCCTTAGGAGACTGCGCTTCCACAAAGAGGTTATCAGTGAGATATGCTAGCTCATTAGGGGAGATGTGCGGCCTGCCAGCACCATCAGGACCGCACTGACCATCGAGGTCAAGGTCAACGCGGCACATCAGGTTCCTTCTACACATCAGGTTCCTTTCAGGCCTCAGCTGGCGACATTTGCGCTATATCTCAGCATGCCACACATTGCTACATTCGACAGGTCACTGAAGCCCTTTATGCACGAAGGACAGACATTATCAGCTTTCTTATGACAAGGGAGGTTCAGACTGAGAGGGCTCTAGGATTCTACCGAATTGCTAACTTCCCCTAGGTGCAGGGAGCAATAGACTGTACGCACATTGCCATACGGGCACCTTTTCAGGATGCAGAGATTTTTCTGAACCGAAAGGGATTCCACTCCCTGAATGTGCAACTCGCTATCGACCACCAACAAATTATTATGGCAGTGAATGCAAAATTTCCGGGCAGCATCCATGATGTTCACATCCAGCGTGAGAGTTCTGTATCTGACATGTTTACCAGTCAGCCACAAGGTCAATGCTGGATGCTTGGTGACAAACGATATGCCTTGCCACTTGGCTGATGGCTTCTGTCTAGGTGTTACGCAGGGGAGTCGAGAAGCAATACAATGAGAGCCACAGAGCCACATGCAATATCGTCGAGAAAACCATTGGCGTGCTTAAGCAGCGCTTTAGATACCTGGACCACTCAGGAGGTGAGCTACAATACCACCCTGAGCAGGTAGCTCAATTTGTGGTGGTATGCTCCATGCTGCACTACTTGGCTATCAGGAGGGGACAAGAATTGCCAGTCCACCTTAGGAGAGAGAGGAAGAGGAGGACGAGGAGGTGGACGCTGACCTCAGGTCAGACAATCAGGCTGACTCTGAAATCATGCTCCCGCCCCCTCTCGACTGCAGGAAAAGGCCCGTGGTGGCTACATAGCTGCAAGATTCTTATGCTTGAAATAACGTTGCTGGTATTTACAAAGCTGCAACACAACTGTGTCTGCAGCTCACACATCAATGGGGACAGTTAAAGTTTAAGTTGATTCATGTTAAGTTTAATTATCCCCTTTCATGTTAAGGAATCACCAGTGTGTAACGGTGCAGCTATCTGAGACAATGCGCAACAAGGTTATGTTAAATAAAAAACATTTAATGAGTACATTTGTATGAAATCATAATTATAACTGTAAAAAACACCCCACCCCACCACAAAAGTATAACATTTAGATCAATCAAATGGTCAACATTTCCAACAACACAGAACACAAATGCAAAACAAGGTAGCCCCCTCCCCCCAAACAAAATAGAAATATGACCAAGACAACACCTGCGGCCATGCACCTCACTTTCCTTCCCCCCACCCCCCGCTTCTTCTCCCCACCTCTACCCCTTCCCTTCCTGACTGCAAGCCATCTGGCCAAGGAGCTCCTCAGGCGCTGCTGCATTGGGGGTGGAATGACGGCAGAACCACTGGTTGGACGGATAGGGGAGAGGACAGTCCTGAGGTGGGAATGTGCTCCGAGCCAGAAGCAAGATCTTCCTCCTGGCTCTCGCCTTTGGGTGCAGTGCCGTGCTCCGGGATCACTGGGAGGCCTCTGCCACCAGTGTTCCTGGCTATCACCTCCAGGACCTCCGCCATCCGCGGCACGTACTTTGTCATGGTGGCAGACATGCTGGCCATCTGTTGGGATATGGGATATGCCCCCATTGTCTGACCTATGTCAACACTCCTTCTGGACAAGTCTACCATGTCCCCGCTCAGATCTGCGTCGTGGAGCAGACCTGCCGTGTTGAACCAACCTCCGCTTAGTCGGCGCCGTCCTGGAGACACCTCGGGTGCCCTGTGGCAAGGTGCTTGGGCCCGGTACCTCCACAGTGGAGGTGGGAATGGCTGCAGGAGCTCTAGATGTCTTTGGTGTGGACTGCATTATGGAGCTTGGCGATTCAGGCTCCTCAAAGTCGACACTATCACATGTGGAGAAGGGACCCGGCAGATCCACGGGCGAGAATCGGGGCTCCTCAGCACCAGATGGAGGACCGTCCGGCGAGTCCGGCCCCGCACCCCCACCTTCTGGGCTCGGTGGTCTTGTTTGGGGCCACGCTGCTGGCTGAGCTGCAAAACATAAATGAGGTTATTAAAGGAGAAGGTGATTCCAACACTACACACAGCACATGCAGGACAAAAGCACCACCACTATCAAAATCATCACAAACATCACATTTCATGACCATCACCAAACTCTGCATTGCAATGATTCTCATGATGCCATCATTATTTAGAGAACACTTTTATCAAACATCTATCATATATTATTGGTCAGATATGAGTGGGTGTGGCATCGATTGACTTTACATCACACAATGGTGTATACTTTACTCACGTGGCATCACACCAGGTTCTGCTGCTGTTTGCGTGGCTGACCGGGGGTGGCTCCCCACTAGTGCCAGCACCCGCTCCTCGAGGTCGATGAGGTCGCTGATGACTGGTGACCCCTCAGCCGTTCGCCTCTGCTCAGCCCTATTCCTCAAAAGCTTCTTCTGGAAAAGGTAACACCAGCAACGACATGGCATGAGATCATTGCATGAGATCATTGCTAGGTACTGTCACAGAGACTGATACAACACATAACTGACATGATTATTATGAAAATTATCATTCTTTACCGAAAGACGTACACCATGAACGCAGGCTTTGAGTAAAACATTCCCGGTATAAGTGCAAGACATCAGATCTGATTTTAATCACTCATTACACTTACAATTCAAATTATATAAATATATAAGTACATGTAAATAAATGTAATACTTACTCTGGTAGATCTGACAAGGCTGTTCCAGCGCTTGCGGCACTGGTTGCCCTCACTCATCTCGTTGGTCGCCAATGAGACCACCTCGGCTTTGTCGGCCCATATCCTCTGGTACACCTTTGGGGTGGGCTTCCCATGCCCACCCTGGGTCAACTGACCCCAGCGTGACTCGACCTCCTGCAGGAGGGAGGTATTAGCCTCGTCCCAGAATTTTCTCGCCATTTTTCGTCCTCCCAATTGTTCCTCTCCCACCTCACTGCTTTCGCCAGCATCAGTCTCCAGTATGCTGTGTCGCCTCCTCCATCCTTCCCATTGTAAAAAAAAATTTCCGCAAAAAACTCGGTGGGAGCAATGTTATTTGTGTTCTGAATTCTTTTTACTTCTGGAAAATCTCCCTCCTACCTCCCAAAACAGCCAAACAAGCACACACCACACCCACACACGATTTCAGTTCCTCTCTGCTCCCTCTCTTTCTCTCTCTCCTCTTCTGCGCATGTAATGATGACCTCTGACCTCCTGAAATGTGGGAAACGACCGTTGCCATGCCGTTGCTATGGACGCCAACACTTTACGGCAGAAGGTAAAAAATTTTAACGCTAACGCCCATTTCAGATCGCTTGCGGTAATGCCCATTTTATAAATGGAAAGTTGGGGTTTTGAAAATGGCCGATAATCCGGCGATCTCAAAACTCATATTTACTGCCAATGCTGGAAATAACGCCCATTTTTGGGCAATCTGCACAATAATGGAAAGTCTAGCCCCTGGACTTGGGTATACAGGGTATAATTTCAAAGTTTGCAACTTACACAAAACTTGGAAATGTATTAAACAGTGAGGAGGGCAGCAACAGACTGGTGAAATGAGCAGATGAAATTTAACAGGGAAGTGTGAAATTATGCATTTTGGTAGGAAGAATGAGGAAAGACAATATAAACTAATGGGTATAATTTTAAAGAGGATGCAGGAACAGAGAGCCCTGGGGGTGTATGTATACGTCTTGAAGATGGCAGGACGAGTTGAGAAAGCTGTTAAAGAAGCATGCAGATCCTTGGCTTTATTAACAGAGGCTTGGAATACAAAAGCAAGGATGTTATGCTAAATCTTTCCATCACTGATTAGGCCCCAGCTGGAGTACTGAGTTCAATTCTGGGCAACAGATGTCAAGGCCTCAGAAAGGAGATTTACTAGATGGTACCAGGGTTGCAGGACTTCAGTTACATGGATAGACTAGAGAAGCTGGTACCCCGCAGGCGGATGATTCCGGATATCTCGGCCAGAAAGGAGCTATCTGGTAGCATCCTTCCTTCTATTTCATCCTCTTCTGCTTCTTCCTCTTCACTCTGCGATCAGATGCTGTTAATCTGCAATTAAAGCAAAAATGCTGGAAATACTCAACAGGTCAGGCAGCATCTCGTGCTGAGACGTGAACTCATTTTCTCTCTCCATGGATGTTCCCTGACGTGCTGAGTATTTCCAGCATTTTCTGTCTTCTCATTAAGGAAAGTGTTAAATCCAAGGACGAGGCATATAAATTGGCCAGAAAAAGCAGCAAACCTGAGGACTGGGAGAAATTTAGAATTCAGCAGAGGAGGACTAAGGGTTTAATTAGGAGGGGGAAAATAGAGTATGAGAGTAAGCTTGCAGGGAAGATAAAAACTGACTGCAAATGCTTCTATAGATATGTGAAGAGAAAAAGATTAGTGAAGACTAATGTAGGTCCCTTGCAGTCAGAATCAGGTGAATTCATAATGGGGAACAAGGAAATGGCAGACCAATTGAACAGATACTTTGGTTCTGTTTTCACTAAGGAAGACACGAATAACTTCCCGAAAATACTAGGAGACCAAGGGTCGAGGGAGAAGGAAGAACTGAGGGAAATCCTTATTAGTCAGGAAATGGTGTTAGGGAAATTGAAGGGACTGAAGGCCGATAAATCCCCAGAGCCTGATAGTCTGCATCCCAGAGTCCTTAAGGAAGTGGCCCTAGAAATAGTAGATGCATTGGTGGTCATTTTCCAACATTCCATGGACTCTGGATCAGTTCCTATGGATTGGAGGGTAACCCCACTTTTTAAAAAAGGAGAGAGAAAACAGGGAATTATAGACCATTTAGCCTGACATCGGTGGTGGGGAAAATGCTAGAATCAATTATTAAAGATGTAATAGCAGCGCATTTGGAAAGCAGTGACAGGATCGGTCCAAGTCAGCATGGATTTATGAAAGGGAAATCATGCTTGACAAATCTTCTAGAGTTTTTTTGAGGATGTAACTTGTAGAGTGGATAAGGGAGAACCAGTGGATGTGGTGTATTTGGACTTTCAAAAAGCTTTTGACAAGGTCCCACACAAGAGATCAGTGTGCAAAATTAAGGCACATGGTATTGGGGGTAATGTATTGACGTGGATAGAGAACTGGTTGGCAGACAGGAAGCAAAGCGTGGAAATAAATGGGTCCTTTTCAGAATGGCAGGCAGTGACTAGTGGGATGCCGCAGGATTCAGTGCTGGGACCCCAGCTATTTACAATATACATTAATGATTTAGACGAAGGAATTGAATGTAATATCTCCAAGTTTGCAGATGACATTAAGATGGGTGGCAGTGCGAGCTGAAAGGAGGATGCTAGGAGGCTGCAGGGGGACTTGGACAGGTTAGGTGAGTGGGCAAATGCATGGCAGATGCAGTATAATGTGGATAAGTGTGTGGTTATCCACTTTGGTGGCAAAAACAGGAAGGCAGATTATCTGAATGGTGACAGATTAGTAAAAGGAGAGGTGCAACGAGACCTGGGTGTCATGGTGCATCAGTCATTGAAGGTAGGCATGTAGGTATAGCAGGCAGTAAAGAAAGCAAATGGCATGCTGGCCTTCATAGCGAGGGGATTTGAGTATAGGAGCAAGGAGGTCTGACTGCAGTTGTACAGGGCTTTGAGTATTGTGTGCAGTTTTGGTCTCCTAATCTGAGGAAGGACATTCTTGCTATTGAGGGAGTGCAGCGAAGGTTCACCAGACTGATTCCCGGGATGCAGGACTGACATATGAAGAAAGACTGGATCGACTAGGCTTATATTCACTGGAATTTAGAAGAATGAGAGGGGATCTCATAGAAACATATAAAATTCTGACATGATTGGACAGGTTAGATGCAGGAAGAATATTCCCGATGTTGGGTAAGTCCGGAACCAGGGGTCACAGTCTAAGGATAAGGGGTAAGCCATTTAGGACCGAGATGAGGAGAAACTTCTTCACTCAGAGAATTGTGAACCTGTGGAATTCTCTACCGCAGAAAGTTGTTGAGGCCAGTCCGTTAGAAATATTCAAAAGTGAGTTAGATGTGGCCCTTACGGCTAAAGGGATCAAGGGGTATGGAGAGAAAGCAGGAATGGGTACTAAAGTTGCAAAAATGATCAGCCATGATCATATTGAAGGGTGGTGCAGGCTCGAAGGGCCGAATGGCTTACTCCTACACCTATTTTCTATGTTTCTATACGAAGCCTTGCAAGCATCCAGCAGCACTCCCTGCACACTTTAAAAACTTTTACCATGTATTGGCACCAAGCCATATTTCAATAAAATATAAAGAATCCAGTCCAAAAGCTTAAATGCTCGCTTGCCTGAAAGATTTGTGTGTCCCTTTAAGAAGTGCTGACAGCCTGTCAGTCTGCTGCTTGCTCGCTTTTCAGAGTGAGCTTAGGACCCAGCGCTAAATTCAGCGCTAAGGTCCAAGTTCGCAGAGCTGTTCATATTTGCATTTCCATGGCTAACGCTGTTATTGGCATGCTGATGCCCTCACCAAAATGGCAACCACCGAGTCCCTAATCAGAGAAGATCGTTAGAGTGGCAGCTGCCATTTTTCACCAGGATTGCGGTGGTAACTCGTGGCAGTAAGGAAGGGAATTTCTGTGGCAATAAGGTAGCCAATTTCTGGGCCAATAATTTAATATTAGTACTAGGTTCAGTTATTTTTAAATCAATGCTAAAGGACAAGGAAACCTTGTATATCCCTAGATAAAAAGGATTCAAGGAAAGTGAAGCCTAAATGGAGTAATAGGAATGTGCAAAGAGAAATTAACCTTAAAAATGGTACCTCACTATGTATAAAAGTTTAATTATCAAGAAAATAGGAACAAATGTAAAAAAGCAGAGAGTAATTAAAGCCAGTGTTCGAAATGTGTTACAAAAAAGGATAATGGACAATTGCAGTAGTGATGGTAAAGTTTTTCAGTTATGTTAAGAGTCAAGAGAACAATCAAGAACCACATTGGTGCTTTGAGGATTTGTCAAGTCTGGTTACGTATGGCTGATGTGCTAAATAAATACTTTGCATCAGTATTCACTTCTGTAGATGATGCCATGGTCTCAGTATTACAGGATAGCTATATATTTAAAATTGCTTCATTAGAAGTGAGAGAGAAAATGCCTTCAGCTAAAAGCAATGCACTTAAGGTTGATAGTGCTGCAAAGACTTGATGCAATTTACTTCGGAGCCTCAGAAAAATGGGGCTCTTGTATTCAATAGCTCATTACGGTTTGGGTTAACTCCCAGGGATTGGAGGGTAGCTCATGCAGTTCCATTATTTAAGAAAATAAATCAGACCCTGAAAATTACAGGCCTGAGAGTTTGGTTTTGGTAGTTGGGAAGTACGAAGGAAATGATGTACGACACTTGGCAAGTTCAGTGATCATTAGGGATACATAGGATGGCTTTAAGAAATGTAGATCCTGTCTCACTAAACTGATTGAGATATTTGAAGAAGTGACCAAAAAGTAGTTGAAGAAAGCATGTGTATACCTTGACTTCCAAACAAATTTAATAAATTTATAGATGGCTATTAAAAATAATTAGATGTCATAGGACAATTATTATGTTGGGTAGCTAGTTGAAACCACATGAACCAATGGTTATTATTAATGGGAGTGTATCTAACTTGCCCCAGTTATGAGTGGAATTCCATAAGGCCCTACTAGGAGCAGTGCTGTTCATCATTTTCGCTTAAAGATCTAGAACAGGGCGTAAACTGAGCCATTCTGAAATTAACAGATGTGTACGCGGGTTAGTAATTCAGAACAAATCAATAGGTTGCACACCAATTTAGAGAGATAAGAACATAAGAAATAGGAGCATGAGTAGGCCATACAGCCCATCGAGCCTGCTCCGCCATTCAATATCATGGCTGAACTTCTACATTAACTCCACTATCTCGCCTGATCTCCATATCCCTGGATTTCCTTAGTGCCCAAACATCTATCAATCTCAATCTTGAATATACTCATTGACTGAACATCCATAGCCCTCTGGGGTAAAGAATTTCAAAGATTCACAACCTTCTGAGTGAAGAAATTTCTCCTCATCTCAGTCCTAAATGTCCGACCCCTTATCCTGAGACTATGACCCCTAGTTTGAGACTCTCCAGCGAGAGTGAACATCCTCTCAGCATCTACCCTGTCAAGGCCTGTAAGTGTTTCAATGCAATCACCTCTCATTCTTCTCAACTCCAGAAATATAAGCCCATTCTGCTCGATCTCTCCTTTTCTTTTTGGACAACCCTTTCATCCCAGGAAGTAATCTAGTGAGCCTCTGTTTCACCCCCTTCTAAGGCAAGTATATCCTTCCTTAGGTAAGGAGACCAAAATTGTACACAGTACTCCAAGTGTGGTCTCGCCAAAGTCCTTTATAATTGCAGTAAGACTTCCTTACTCTTGTACTCCAATCCTCTTGCAATAAAGGCTAACATGCCATTTGCCTTCCTAATTGCTTGCTGTATCAGCATGTTAATTTTCTGTGATTTGTGTACAAGGACCTCAAAATCCCTCTGAATACCAACATTTACTAGTCTCTCAACTTTTAAAAAATATTCTATTTTTCCATTCTTCCTATGGAAGTGGATAATGTCACATTTCCCCACATCATATCAAGGTCATATAGGGAAGGCAGTGCAGGTGGTGTGCTGCAACTGCAGCATGTGAGAGCATTGTGATCCGAGGCAACCACATTTGCAGTAAGTGCCTGCATCTTGAGGAACATCAGCTCAGAGTTGCTGAGGGGAATCTGAGGTGCAGACATTGCGGGGCATCAGGGATGGGGAGAATTACCTGGACACTTTGATCCAGGAGGCAGTCACTTAGGTTAGGTAGTGGTACAGGTCTGGTTAGTGGTCAGGGACACGAGGCTGTGACTGTAACTCAGGCAGGTAGGGGGGCCCCAGGTGCAGTGCTGGAAGAGCCTCTGCATTTATCCTTATCCAACAGGTATGAGGTTCTTGCTGCCTGTGTGGATGAGGGAAAAGCCTACAGGATGGATGAGTAAGCTGACCATGGCACCATGGTGCAGGTTGCCATTCAAGTGCGGGAAGTGAAAGGGAATGTAATTGTGGTAGGGGGCAGTATAGACAGAAGGATAGATACTGCTCTCTGTAGCCACGACCAGGAGTTCCGAAGGTTATGTTGCCTGCTTGGTGCCAGTGTTAAATACATCTCTCACGGCTGAAGAAGAACTTGGAGTGGGAAGGGGAGGATCCAGTTGTTGCGGTCCACGTAGGAATCAACGGCATATGTAGAACTGAGGTTCTGCTGAGAGAGTTTGATGAGTTGGGGTCCAAATTAAAAAGCAGAACCTCAAAGATAATAATCTCTGGATTGTTACCCGAGCCACGTGCCAATTGGTATAGAGATAAGCAGATTAGATGGTTAAATGCGTGGCTCAAAGAATGGTGTGGGAGGCAGGGGTTTTGCTTCGTGGGGCACTGATACCAGTTCTGGGGAAAGAGGGAGCTGTTCCGTTGGGACAGGCTCTACTTAAGGTAACCCCAGCGTTACTCGACCTTCTGCAGGAGGGAGGCATTTGCCTCGTCCGAGAACCTCCTCGCTCTTTTGCGCCCTCCAATGTGCTCCTCTCCCACCTCACTGCTCTCGCCAGCGTCAGTCTCCACAGCGTGCTGTGATGCCTCCTCCTCTCCCTCCATTATAGGCCAAATTCGGGCAAATGTGTGGCTGGTAACAGCTAATTTTTGTTTCCGTATTTGCTCTAAAGCGCTAAACTCTCCCTCCTTCCTCCCAAAGCAGCCACACCACACCCACACATGCCTTCAGTTCCTCTCAGCTCCCTCTCTCTCTCTCTGTCTCCTCTTCTGCGCATGTCGTGATGACCCTTGACCTCCTGAATCGCGGGAATCGAGCATTGCCATGCCATTGCTAAGGATGGCGACACTTTACGGCAGAAGGTCAACGAGATTTAACGCTACCACCCATTTCATATCACTCGTGGTACCGCCCAATTTAAAAAATGGAGACTAGTTGCTTTGAGAATGGGCGAGAAGCCGGCGATCTGAAAACCCATTTTTACTGCCCATGCCAGAAATAACGCCAATTTTTGGGCGACATGCACAAAAGTGTCAAATCTAGCCCAAAGATTCTAGTGTGCCGGTGCCACTGCAGGCAGCAGTTAACAGCCGCCCAAATTACTTCTTCTTAGGCGGTCCCTCGAATCGAGGATGACTTGCTTCCACGCCAAAAAGGGATGAGTTCAATGAGTTCACAGGTGTTTCAATGAAGGACCTAATATTCCAGGTCCCAAACTGCATACTGAAGGGTGGAAGATGCCTGTGTGTGGATTTTTTTTAACGTGTGGTGGCCGTTGCACACCAGCCACCACCACACGAGCTTGACAGAGCTTGGTCTTGATCCAGTGGCAAGGGTTAACCAAGACGACTGGAGACTAGCTCGGCTGCACGGACCTAGTGCACACATATATCGCAGTGTGTGCTGGCCCGTGCTGCCCCTGGGCCCACGCCGCTTCTGGGCCCTGAACTCACGCCTCTCCTGGGCCCCAATCACATCACTCTGCAGTCTCTCGCTGCTCCTTTGCCCTGACTTTGCCACTCCTGCTGTACCTGCCCACGCTCCAATCACCAACCTGGGTTAATGATGACATCCAATCCAGTCGCCCTCTCGGGCTTGCTCGTGCTGTACCCTATAGTGGTATGCTGCCACGCTGCTCCCAGGCCGCTGCTCGCCGCTCCTTTTAAGGTCAGATTAATAGCATAAGCAGCATCGGTATTTTGGTGCTGCCTGTTAATTTAAATTAGCACAGTGTTTAACTTACCATGCAAGGCTAGTTTTTGGGCGCTAGTCCCAGCAGGAGGCCCAAGGTAGCATGGCCATAGTGTCCCTGGAGCAAGGCAGCGTTCTCTTAAAGCTAGCCTGTCATTTTGGAAAGCAGTGTTGGTCCCTTAAAGAGGAATTGCCTTGATATATCCAAAATGGAGTTAGATGTGGCCCTTACGGCTAAAAGGATCAAGGGGTATGGAGAGAAAGCAGGAATGGGGTACTAAAGTTGCATGATCAGCCATGATCATATTGAATGGTGGTGCAGACTCGAATGGCTGAATAGCCTACTCCTGCACCTATTTTCTATGTTTCTATGTTTCTAAAATGGAAAAAATTTAAATCATTTAAAAATAGCCAGCTTTTAGTCCTTCGCGCTCAACTGCCTTCTGAAAAAAAATCATTAAAAATATTTCCCAAATGGCAGTCTTCAGCTTTTAAAGCTGAGTTGCCTTCTGCACCTAAAAAAATGGTTAAAGTGCTTCAGCACTGACACAAATGGCTCAGCAAGCCAGGGAAGGGGCACCCAGGGTCTCACACAAAGCACGCCAGCTTTATATAGGGGGTCAACACTGCAAGAGAGGTCCTCTACCCACAGGGGCCAAGACGCCCTCCAGAAAATAAGATGTGGGACCAGATCACCGAGGTAGTCACTGCTAGCAGTGTCACCACCTGGCTCCAGTGCCCAAAAAAGATTCATGACCTCAGACCAATGGTCAAGGTCAGTGAATGCATCTTCAAAAGCTATCTCCTACCAACTGCACCACTAGCCTCACATATTGCTCGACTTCGCCACCTGCCCCCTCCACCCCCACCCCCGCCCATCAGTCAGCTGCCAACAATCTCTACCAATCAGGAGGCACATCTCCCATTCCTAGCTTCAAGTCACCTCCTTGGAGAAGACGATGCTGACCATTCTTGGCAGGGGCATGGGTGAGCTCTTGGCCAACGGCGGAGCAGAAAGGATACAAGATGCTAGTACCCTCATACTTTAGCCTCCTTCGCGCATGCACCTCTTGCTTTCTCGGCCTCCCCTCACCATAACTCCACCCTTGTGCCTTCCTCATTTCACACACCCAAGAAATGCATCCTGGTTGACCAAGAAGAGGGAGAGCAGAGAGAGAAAAGAAAAGAAGAAAAAAAAGACAAAGAAGAAACACTGTCACTCAATTTCACACTCCCAGCCACCAGCATCCTGCGAGGTCATTTACATTGTCCACCATTGAAAGTCAGCAGCCTTCCACTAGCCATGCTGCTGCCACTGGGGTAGCACTGTGTGACATCACTAGGATAGGCAAAGGCACACACAAGGCAGTCACTAAGGGAATGCATAAGGGTGTTGAGTTGATTTCTGGATGTCATATTGGATGGATAGATGTATAAAGTTGGATTGGAAAGTTTGCTTTGTGGTAGTTTTTATTTCAGCATTGTGGTCAAGAGGACGCTGTGATGGTCAGTAACAAAGGGAAGGTGAGGTGTAGGACAAATGTTGAAAGGGGAATTGGGATATTCCGGCCTGAAAGAGGTTGTCTGGGTTGCATTCTTCCTTCTGCTTTCTCCTATTCTGGGTCTTTCTCTTCCCTCTATGAGTGGATGCTGGAAATCTGAAATAAAGCAGAAAATACTGGAAATACTCAGCTGGTCATGCAGCATCTCGACTTGAGACGTGAACTCTGTTTCTCTCCATACAAATGCTGTCTAACCTGCTGAGCATTTCCAGCATTTTATGTCTTTTCAGAGGTCGTCCTTTACCATCCGAGGCCTTGCAAGCATCCAGCAGCACTCGTTGCATACTTTAAAAACTTTGAATATCTTTTACACCAAGCCACTACTTCAATATAATATAAAAAATCCAGTTCAAAAGCTTAAATGCAAACTTACCTGAAAGTTCTGTATGTCCCTTTAAGTAGCGCTGACAGCATCTCTGTACATCTGCTGCATGCTCACATTTCTGAGTGAGCTTAGTCAGAACAAAGGTCCAAGTTTGCAGAGCGAGGTGTAGCACGACGACTGTTGTCATGCTCTGCTGTTTTGCCTTTGTAGGGCCAGCGATGCTAACGGCAGCGCTATGGCCCTCACCAAAATGGCAGCCACCAAGACCTGTGCCAGAGGTGGGCTGCCATTTTTCTTTCAAAAAACGAGCCTCACCGGAAGTTAGTACTCGAATATCTGGGCCAATGTATTTGTTTAACAACTGAAGCTCGCTCTTCATTCCTCTGCCAACGACTGCCATTTCCTTATTTTCCATTATAATGTATCTTGTTTCTGCCTCTAAGGTACCCACATTTGCTTTCACTAACCTCTTCCATCTGTTTTTATATTTCTTGCTTATTTACTTTCATGTTCTATTTTCTCCCTCTATCAATTTCTTGGTCACCCTTTACAGATTTTTAAAATCCTCCCAATCTTCATGCTTACCATGCTTTCTGGCAACATTGTAAGCCCCTTCTTTTAATCTAATACTATCCTTAACTTCTCTAGTTAGCCGTGACTGTACCACTTTTCTGATGGAGTTTTTATTCCTCAAGCGATTGTACATTTGTTGAGAATTATGATTTATTTCTTTAAAAGTCTGCCATTGCTTATCAAGCATCATATCTTTTAATCTAATTTTCCATCCACCTCAGTCAACTTGCCCCTCATACCTCTGTAATTGACTTTGTTTAAATTTAAGATCCTAGTTTTAGACTTAACCACATCACTCTCAAACTTTAGATGACATTCTATCATATTCTGATCACTCTTACCCAGAGGATCCTTTACTATAAGATTACTCATTACCCCTGTCTCATTACTCAATACTAGATCTAAAATATCCTGTTTCCTAGTTGACATACGAGGGTCAAGTTTCGGGCCGCGCCTAGAACGGCGCAGCCCCGCGAGCCATGCCTGATTTCCGCACTCAAATCTGTGCCGAAAACTTACCTCGGCATTCTCCCCTACCTCAGGTCGATCCAGGCCCTCGCGCAGCGCAGCACAAGCTGTGGGGGGCGGAGCCCTCTGCACATGCGCCCTATAGTGTGCGCGCATGTGCAGTAGGCTCCAGGTGCCCAAAAATGTGTGGGAGGGGCCCGATGCACGCCGCCCCTAGCCCTCGCCGAATGGGCTCACTGGGGCAGCGAAGATTGGACTGCACCTCCCTCCTCGAGCTCCTGCTCCGGCTTCCCCCCACCCCCACCAACTCAGCTCCCGCTCCCTCTGGCTCTCTTCCGCACCCTCCCGCCTCAGCTCAGCTCTCTCCCGCAACCCCCCCAATTCAGCTCCCGCTCTGCTGCCTGCCGCTCTTCCCCCAAGCTCCCGCTCCGCTCCGGCTCTTCCCCCCTTCAGGTCCGGTCCGCTCCCACTCCATATCTTCGGCGGGGCCCGCCCGCCCGCCCGGTATCTTGCTGGGGGCGGGCCCCGCCCAAGTCTTCGGCCCGGCTTCTTCTCGTCGGCCGGGCCCATTCAGCCTCCCCCCTTTCCTCCCCTCTCCCTCCCTCCCCCTCCCCTCTCTTCTCCCTCCCCTCCTCTCTGTCAGAAACACAGAGACACTGACAGACAGAGAGAGAGATATACTGACACAGACAGAGAGAGAAAGAGACACTGACAGACAGGCAGACAGACAGAGAGAAACACTGACAGAGACAGAGAGACACGCTGGGGGGACCCCGTCCCAGCACGCTGTTGGAGGGTTCCCGGTGCAGCAGTCAGTGAGTAGAAACATAATTTTTTATTTATTGATTTTTTAATTATTTATTTTTTTTGATTGATTTATTTATCGTTTATTATTGATCATGGCTCTTTATTTGTAAAAGTGATGTGTTTAACATTTGTAAACTTCCCTCCACCGCCCCTCATCTCTCTTCCTTAAGCCTGATTTCTAAGTGTAGGCAAGGTTTTTCTGAGCGTACAAAAATCTACACTTACTCCATTCTAAGTTAGTTTGGAGTAAGTTTTCGCTGCCTAAACTTGCAAAACAGGCGTAAGTGGCTGGACACGCCCCCTTTTGAAAACAAAAGTCTGTTCTAAAATGAAACTGTTCTAACTCACTAGAATTGGAGCAAACTAAATGCCGAGAATTGCAATTTCTAAGATACTCCATTCTAAACTAGTTGCTCAAAAAAAATAGCAGCAACTCAGGCCGAAACTTGACCCCAAAGTTCCAGAAAACTGTCTCGAATGTGTTCCATGAACTCGTCCTCCAAACTATTTTTACCAATTTGGTTTGCCCAGTCTATATGATGATTAAAGTCACCCATGATTGTTGCATTACCCTGGTTACATGCTCCTCTAATTTCCTGATTTATACTCTGTCCAACACTATGATTACTGTTAGGGGGCCTATAAACTACTCCCACCAGTGTTTCAACACGCCGCATTCCTAAACTTCGCTAGAGGAACCCTAGCAGGATTAGTTTGGCACTATGTACTGGATGGAAAGGGTTCTTCGATGTGAATAAAGCTGCAACATTCACAGGTGCTCTTTTCATTCATTGTGGGCTGTGACCTTATTATCAATGTTGTGTTTCTTTGGATTTGAAGGCATTTTCTAATAAAAAATCAGAAAAGATACGTATGGGTGCTGCTTTAACTGCACTCTATTGGATTGAGGAGGAGGAGAAGAAAAGAAGCAACAAAAGCAGAGTAATGAAGAGCGAGCTTAGGAGGACCTCAGAGAAGACAGCAACAAAGGGGGCATGCCTGCTGAAGGCCTTGCCCACCTCGTAGGGTATGCAGTACAAGGGTCAGCTTCCTTGACCTGCCAGTACATCAGGAGACTGAGATTGTCAAGGCAGTTAGTTGCGGACCTATGCAGCCTCCTGGAAGAAGACCGAGTGCCTGCTAAACGTGGAGGCCATGCCATGCCAATGGCAGTGAAAGTGACAACCACCCTCAACTTTTACTTGCCCCTCACGGATCCTTCCAGTCTGCCACGGGGGACATATCGAGGGGGATTCAGGCAACCGCCCATAAATGCATCAGGCAGTTGACAGATATTTAGCAAGATCAGCTGATCAGTCCAAAATGAATTGTATGATAGCAGTCACACCAAGACAGCTTTGTGTTTTGCAGCTTTGGCTGGCTTCCTGCAAGTTCAGAGTGTAATTGACTGCATACGTGCAGCCATCAAGCCACCTTACAATCAGCCAGGAGCCTTTGTTAACTGCTAGGACTTCCAGTCAATAAATGTGTAGCTTGTATGTAAACACAAAAAGAAATTCATGCAAATATGTGCCTGCTACCCAGGAAGCTGCCATGATACCTTCATTTTATGGCAATCCAATATTCCACATCCCCCCGCCCCCACGCACCCCCCCCCCCCCCCCGCACTCCCCGTGTAGAAGTGTTTCCTAACTTCACTCCTGAAAGGCCTGGCTCTAATTTTTAGGCTATGTCCCCGAGTCCTAGACTCCCCAACCAGCAGAAATAATTTCTCTCTACCAGTTCCCCTTAATATCTTGAAAACTTCCATCAATTTCATCCCTTAACTTTCAAAATTCCAGGGAATACAAACCGAGTTTGTGTAATCGCTCCTCGTAATTTAACCCTTGGGAGTCCAGGTATCATTCTGGTAAATCTACGATGCATTCCCTCCAAGGCCAATATACCCTTCCCGAGGCGTGATGCCCAGAACTCAGCACAGTACTCTAGGTGTGGTTTAACTACAGCTTTGTATAGCTGTAGCATAACTTCTATCCCCTTGTATTCTAGTCCTGTATTCCATTAGCCTTTTTGGTTATTTTCTGTACCTGTCCATGACATTTTAATGATCTATGTACATGGAGCCCTAAGTCTCTTTGGACCTGCACTGTTTCTTTCTTTTCACCATTTAGAAAGTATGCTGATCTATCCATTTTAGATCCAAAATGGATGACCTCACACAGGACTACATTGAAATCCATTTGCCAGTTTTGCCCATTCACCTACGTTATTAATAACTCTGTAATTTTATGCTTCCGTCTACCCTGCTAACAATGCTGCCTATCTTTGTTTCATTGGCAAACTTGGACATGTGCTTCTCTATCCCATCATTTCATCATAGGCAATCCCTCGAAACGAGGATGACTTGCTTCCACGCCAAAAACGGATGAGTTCACAGGTGCTTCAATGTAGGACCTAATATTCCAGATCCCGAACTACATATTGAAGGGTGGAAGATACCTGTGCATGGATTTTTTTAACGTGTGGTGGCCGTTGCACACCAGCCATCACATAGGCTTGAGAGAGCTAGGACTTGGTCCAATGGCAAGGATTACCCAAGACGACTGGAGACCTGCTCTGCTGCACGGGCCTAGTGCACACGCACGTCGCTGTGTGGGCTGGCCCGTGCTGCCCCTGGGCCCTCACCACTTCTGGCCCCGAACTCCCTCGGCTCTCAGGTCCCGATCACATCCCTCTACATTCTCTCGCCGCTCCTTCGCTCTGACCTCACCGCTCCTGCTGTACCTGCCCACGCTCCAATCACCGACTTCGACCTTGATGATGTTCCTCTTCCCTGCCGCCACCCTCCTGCACCAGCTCGCGCCGTACCCTGCATTGGTATGCCGCCATGCTGTCCAGGGACCACCGCTCGCCGCTCCTTTTATGGCCTCGACCTGCCGCTGATGGTCTCTCACAGGTCGGGGCCGCCATGCTGTCCAGTCACCATGGAAAGGTTACATTGTCAGAATTTAAGCCATTAATAAATAAAGTAAATAGTTGAGGTCCCCTGTGGGACACCACAAGTCACATCCTGTCAATTAGAGTACCTGCCCGTAATCCCTACTCTGTCTCCTGCCGCTCAGCCACTTTCCTAACCAGGTCAATAATTTGCCTTTAATTCCTTGAGCTTCAGCTTTAGCTAACAGTCTCTTATAAGGGACTTTATTAAATGCTTTGTGGAAGTCCATTTAAAGAACATCCATTGATATATCCCCGTCTACTACTTTAGTCACCTCCTCAAAATTCAATCAGGTTCTCTTTACAAATCCATGCTGAGCCTCTCAGATCAGCTGAAGATTTTCACAGTGTTCAGTCACTCTATCTTTAATTATAGACTCTAGTAATTTCCCAACAACACATTTTAGGTTGACTGGTCTATAATTCCCTAGTTTCCCTCTCTAACCTTCTTTAAATAGCAGAGTGACATGTTATTTACCTTACAAGGGGTGTTACTTGTAATAAAGTAAAACCTCATTATTCAAGCGCAAAAAAGATATATACATTCATCCTCCTTTTAGTGGTGGAATTGACATCTACCACCCTGCATAATCTTTGTCCCCACCATGTAACCATTGCAACTCCAACTGACATCATTTTGGCCTTTGTCCTCAGCTGATGCATACATATATTTTATATATTTATAAAACAGTGCATGCCTTAACAACATTTAATTTTATCTTCTGTTGCCCCTGCCCATTTGGCTACTGATAATGTACTCAGCAAATGTCAGCTTGGATCAGTTGGTAGCACTCTCACCTCTGAGTCAGAAGGTTGTGGGCTCAAGACCCACTAGAGCACTGTGTTACATAATCTATGCTGATACTTCAGTGCAGTACAGAGGGAGTGTTGCAGTGTCAGAGGTACTGTCTTTTGAATAAGATGTAGTAGCACTGTCTGCCTGCATAGTTGTATTGAAAAGATCCCACAGCACCATTCGAAGAAGCAAAGGGAGCTATCCCAGTGTCATGGCCAATATTCCTCCCTTAACCAGCACCACCAAAACAGATTAACTGATCATTAATTTAATTTCCTGTTCATGGGTCTTTGCTGTGCACCAATTGGCTGCCTATACAACAGTGACTACACTTCAAAAAGTAATTCACTTGTTGCTCTGGGATATTCAAGTAAGTTATTTCTTCACTTTTTTAGATAGGCATGCACCCATGGCATGTAGCTTCATTCTATATCGTTTATCACATTGCAACACATAAACACATTGATTAGCCCTTCATTAAATCCATGTCGTGCTGCAATTAAAAGCACAGAATTTCACCATTCCTGGCAGTTGATTAAAGCTAATACTATAATAATACCTTAACAATTATTTCAATTCAGTGAATGCTGCAAAAATGACAACAGCCCTACTGTGCAATAGGAGATGCGAGGCATGCAGGCACACTACTCCAAAATCAAAATTATTAGTATAAAAACACAACAATTATTCATTGCAATACACAATCATTAATCAATACCATCGGCTAGATTTTACACTTTTGTGCATATCGCCCAAAAATGGGCGTTATTTCCCACATGGCCGGTAAAAATGGGTTTTCAGATCGCCGGCTTCTCGCCCATTCTCAAAGCACCTAGTCTCCATTTTTGAAATTGGGCGTTACCATGAGCGATATGAAATGGGCGGTAGCATTAAATCCCTCTGACCTTCTGCCGTAAATGTCGCCATTCTTAGCAATGGCATGGCAACGCCCGATTCTCGTGATTCAGGAGGTCAAGGGTCATCATGACATGTGCAGAAGAGGAGACAGAGAGAGAGGGAGCTGAGAGGGACTGAAGGCATGTGTGGCTGTGGTGTGTGCTTGTTTGGCTGTTGTGGGAGGCATGAGTGAGATTCACCAGCACCAAGAACATAGTTGGCACTGAGTTTTTGTCCAACAAATAAGATATAACATGGAAGGGATGGTGGAGGCCCTGGAGCTGGTAGCCAGGAACACTGGTGGCAGAGGGCTCCCAGTGGTCGCAGAGCGCGACACTGCACCCCAAGGTGCCGCACCCCCATTGCCAACGACATAAGAGCCAGGAGCAACATCTTGCTTCTGGCTCGGAGCACGTTCCAAACTCGGGACTGTCCTCTCTATCGTATCCAACGGGAGAGCACAATCCAAGCAGTGGTTCAGCCATTATCCCCCCTACACCCCCGGCCCCTCACCCAATGAAATGAAGCATCGCCTGAGGAGCTCCTTCGCCAGGCGGCTTGGAGTCAGGAGGGGAAGGGGAAGGGGAAGAGGTGGGGAGGAGAAGCGGGGGGCAAGGGGAAGGTTGTTTTTCTTTTTTACAGAACTACTGATCATTTCAGACAATATTTGGTTTAAATGCTTTTATTTAACAAAACTTTGTTGCGCATTGGCTCAGATAGCTGCACCATTACACGCTGGTGATTCCTTATCAAAGCATATAATTACAGTTAACTTCAATCAACTTGAACTTTAACTGTCACCAAGGTGATGCCCACCATTGATGTATGACCTTGCACACCCAGCAGTGTGTCAGCCTTGTAAATAACACCAAAGTTCTTTCAGGCAAAGTGCTCACTGATGAGTTCCTGACGTAAGGCTCTTGCAACTATCATGCCAACACAGGCCCTTTTATGTGGTCTACAGGGGGGGGGGGGGGGGGGGCGGTGGCATGGCTTCAGCGTCAGCCTGATTGTCTAGGCCGATCTCAGCGTCCGCCTCTTCGTCCTCTCTCTGGTGAGGTGGACTGTTAGACCCTTCAGGCAATTCTTGTCCCCTCCTGATAGCCAAGTTGTGCAGCATGGAGCACACCACCACAAATTGAGCTACGTGCTCAGGGTGGTATTGGAGCTCGCCTCCTGCGTGGTCCAGGCATCTAAAGCGCTGCTTAAGCACTCCAATGGTTTTCTCCACGATATTGCGAGTGGCTCTGGTTGTATCGCCTCTCAGCTTCGGTGTGGGTGTCACGCAGGGGGGTCATGAGCCAGGAGGCGAGGCCATATCCTTTGTCACCAAGCATCCAGCATTGACCTTGTGGCTGATTGTTAAACAAGTCAGATACAGTACTCTCACGCAGGATGTGAGCATCATGGATGCTGCCCGGAAATTTAGCATTCACTGCCATTATAATTTGCTGGTGGTCGACAAGTTGTACATTCAGGGAGTGGAATCCCATGCGGTTCCTGAAAACCTCTGCATCCTGAGAAGGTGCCCACATCGCGATGTACGTACAGTCTATTGCTCCCTGCACCTTGGGGAAGTTTGCAATTCTGGAGAATCCTAGAGCCCTCTCATTCTGAGCCTTCCTGGTCATAGGGAAGCTGATCAAGTCCCTCCTGCGTGCGTACAGGGTTTCAGTGACCAGTCGAATGAAGCAATGTGCAGCATGCTGAGACAGACCGCAAATGTCGCCAGCTGAGGCCTGAAAAGAACCCGACGCTTAGAACGACAGTGCCACGGTGACTTTGACCTCGACCGACAGTGCAGTACTGATGGTGCCAGCAGGCTGCAGATCTCCCCTTATGAGCTGGCATACCCCAGTGATAACCTCTTTGTGGAAGCGCAGGCTCCAAAGGCAGGTGGTGTCGGGAAAGTCGAGGTAAGACCACTTGTTCCTGTACTTGCGGGGAATGTAACGTCTGGTCCTCCTCATCAGTCTGGCACGTCTTACATTGGGCACATAATGCTGTGGAGCGTACCTTCGGCCATCTCGAGTCTAAAGCATGTAATTGGACCTCAAGAGAGGGCGAGAGAGGACAGGCTCCATTGCACTAGCTCTCTGTTTTCCACCAATTGGTCACAAAGAATGAATGTCCCGACGAAGACACCTATTAAATTCCAATCGGTCAAGATGTTTGTACAGATGTTCACATCACCTCCAAACACCTCCAGAGTACATCCGATCTCCCCCGAGGTTGAAGCAGAGCAGCCTCGTAAAGAATGAGACATGTGATGTAGAACATGACGTCCAAAACGCTGTAATTAGTTCCGGTTAGTTCCATTTTTTCCGGACGGTTTTTTGGGCGAGCGATATTGTGGGTGATTTATGTGTGAGGTGGGAAAGTGACGGTGGCTGATCTCCTGGGCTTTAGTTTCTGCAAATGTGATCTTTATGACAAAAAAAAATGGGCGGCCAATATTATTGAATCTCGGTGTTAATTCCTTGCGGAAACTAACGTTGGGCGATATTATGGCCGTTGATTTGGTCCATTCTGATGATTCCTTCCAGCGTTACACACATGGAAAAAATAACACCCAGCGATAAGTTTCCGAAAAATGCCCATCGGTTTCTATTTTGTGGCTAAATGGGCAATATATGGGCATTATATGTCATTTCAGCAATAAAATGGGCGTTAAGTGGGCGTCAAGCATGCAAAAATCGTGGAAAATCTAGCCCCATGTTTTAGCACTTGGGAATGAGAGGTACTTAGAAGTGGGAGGGAGGCCCTGAGTTTTATGCTCAGAACCAGAAGTGATATCCAAATGTACAGAGGCCAGATGGCACATTGCTTTGTCCCTGCCCACTGTAACCACCACCACAGTTTTTTCTTCACACTATGGCAGAGGCAGAGATAAGTATTAACGCCACACAAATAAAAAAAGATAAAATTAATTAAATGTACCTGTGGACCAGTGATGTGCATAAGGCCGGACACAGCACATGCTACGGAGTCATAACCTGCACGTTGGGACATTGGGCCAGTTTGTCCATAACCTAATTTAAAGAGAAAGGGTTTGAGGTGTAAATATTAACCCACTGATAAAACAAACCCCCATAATCCCACATAAATTCCAAGGATGAATATTACCAAATCTCAGCCACCAAAATTATCACTTTCATGTCAGCTAATGTCTACAAATACATGCTATCTCTGTTATTTTGCATTCTTATTAGCTGCCGTTCCCTTCCTCCAGTGCTGGGATATTTAAATGCCTCCTGACTTCATTTCAGGCTCCAGTTCATGATTTGAAAAAAATGTATAAAAAAAGAATGTGTTCATGATTTCTCTGCACCATAATATGGGGAAGCTTGGCTCGCTCCTATTTTAGCAAGTCCATGTTGGGGATTGGAAGAGAACTTTCCATTTAAATGTCATAGTCCTTGAGATTATGAGCGAAGCAAGAGCTGATAGAAGTTAATGGTAAGAGAGGTAAACCAGCCAGAAGCGATTTCATGAGGATGGGTAAGACTGGCGGTTAAACACACCCCATCTATCTTTAGCACCAAAGAGATTATTTTCTAGTCTTACATGTGAGTATTTACAGTAAGCTAAATTAATTCTTCAGTAACATTACTGACTTGTGTAAATAGTTAGAATATATTACTGCGAAAGTTAAGAGTGCTTAATTCGATTTGTGAACCTCTCATCAGAAGACTGAGGGGGAAGCTGTTTAGAAACCATTTGTATTAGATTGGACTTTATTTTTGAACTTGAAAACAGCACAATGTTCATACATATGTACAACAAAGTCCACGCACACCATGTATTTTTTTTAAATAAGATATTTTTTCTGTCAATTTTCTCTTCAAGATGTTAAGGCTGATTTTCCACAGCTGTGTACGCAGTTCCCAGACCAAAAGGAGGAAGAAAATGGAGTAGAGACACATTGCACTGGGTCTTTGGGCCCTTTGTATTGCCCCAGGATTTCCTGGGGTTCCCCCAAGGGCAATAGAGTAGTTCCGCCCATGTCGGGCACAACCATGTTAATGAGGCTTGGTGGGGAGTAACGTAACTGGGCCACCCGCAATATTTTCCTGTTGGATAGCTGGTTTGAATAACTATTTGGAGGGGATCCACAAAGAAGCAGGTCTTAGGCCTTTCTCAAGTCAGAGATTCCAAGGTGGGCAAGCAGCAAAAGCTGGAGCCAAGAGAAAGATTAGTCCCTTCCCTTTACAGGTACTGCACACCATCTTTGGGTTTCAGGCCTTCTGGCTGCTGCTTTTGGGCAGCAGCAAGAAAGCCCTACAGCTGGTGGTCATTACCACTGCAGTAGTTCTGAATTTCCATGCCCATTTCTGGGCACAGGCCCATTGTCGTGGGGTGTGAGGAGGGGGTGGGGGCAGGACTGCACCGGGGGCAATGCTAATGACCAGTACCTAGAAATGTCGGAGAGTTTAGGTCATGTCAGGTAAAAGACACTTTGACTAGTGCTTCATGGTTGTCAATCACCCACAGGTGCCCGGGAAAGGGCACATTCTACATGTGTAAGTCAAGGCAATGAAGCTTGATTGGTCACAGAGGGCATCATAGTTGAAACGGATCCTATTCTCAATGGAGGCCTGCACATGTGAGCTTCCAACAGGGGTCACTAGATAAAGGGATCAGGAACAGAAACCCTGGCTGATTTTCCCTTCTCTAACCCTGGAATTCTCAAGCCAATGGTAGCACCTCTACCACTACTGTTAACAAATCGGGGATTAAGCCTTCAAGGTAGCTATGACGTAGCTGCTTATCATCTCAGCCTATTGGTCAAGCCACCATGTACCTCAGGTCTGTTAAAAGATTTCTTGACGGAACACAAATAGAAAATAGAATTCTTCCGACCAGCTGAAAGGTGCTAAACAGGTTATGCTGCGATCACTTCTGCAGCAGTTTCAGATGTGTATTAATGCAAAAGTAGCAGTATAACTTGGGAATCAAGTTGGCTTTCTAATTTCTGAGCATGCTGAAAGAAAGTTGAAAGGCCATTTCCTGGGCTAGTCTCACACAACTCGGACTTGACACTGGGTGTTGTATAACACCAGCGCCCAGTGTGATATCTTCGTTTGGACAAAAGCTTGGAGCATGAGTCCAAGCACAGAGCTCAGATCTCACCAAGTTCGAAGCGAGGCATAGTCATCAATATAACTCGGTTCTGCCCCAGAGCATTGTACATTCATTTGGGATCTGGTAGCTGAAAACCACAACACTGAAAATAGAAAAAAAAGAACTTGCATTTATATTGCGTCTTTCACAACAACAGGATGTCCCAAAGATCTTCACAGCCAATTAAGTACTTTTGCAGTTACTGTTGTAAAGTAGAGAAGCGTGGCAGCCAATTTGCACACAGCAACGTTGCACAAACAGATAAGTACCTTTTTCATGTAACTGAAGGTACAAAATCTAACAACTGCCAAACTTCAGTTTTTCTAAAAATATCATTCAGAACAGATAAGAGAAGTAAGCTATGGGGAATATCTAAGCAATACCGATCACAGCATAAAGACTGAGAAAGACATAAGTATGATAAAGACCAATTAAGGGGATGGGAATGGAACCAGGGAAAATAAACTGGAAAAATTAACTTACAAACATAGAACTAGAACGCAGTGAGATATATTTTAAAATGGTGATCAATAGAGACCAGGAAAAATATTTAACATTAAAAAGCAAGAACAAACAAGCCAGTAATGACACACCACAGATAGAATTATAGAATGCTAGGGCCCAAGTTTCCACACGCGCCTAGAACGGCGCAGTCCCGACCTGGACGCCCGTTTTTCGCGTCACAAAGTGCGCTTAAAAAAATCCTCCGTATTCTCCACCTCCCTGCAGGTCCTCTGGCCCTCGGCGCAGCCAGCACGAGCTGTGCGGGGGCGGAGCCAGGTCACTGCGCTGAAAACAGTGCCGGGACCTCTGTACATGCGCGCTACAGTGGGCACGCAAGTGCAGTAGCTCCAGGCGCCGAACTGTGTGGGAGGGGCCCGAAGCACGCAGCCCCTAGCCCTGGCCCAATGGCCTCACTGGGGCTGCGTGAATAAGGCTCCTCCCACGGCCAGCTCCTGCTTCCCCCCCCCGACCAGACCCGACACCCGCTCCCCACCCCCCCCCCGCCTCCGGACCAGACCCGACACCCGCTCCCCCCACCCCCCCCCCGACTGGACCCGACCCGTGCTCCTGTTCCCGCTCCACCCCCCCCCCACCCCCCCGATTGGACTCGACCCGAGCTCCTGTTCTCGCTCCGTCCCCCCCCCCCCGCCGACTGGACCCGACCCGACCCGCGCTCCTGTTCCCGTTCCACGCCTCCCCGACTGGACCCGACCCGACCCGCGCTCCTGTTCCCGCTCCGCCCCCCCGCCCTGACTGGACCCGACCCGCGCTCCTGTTCCCGCTCCGCCCCCCCGCCCTGACTGGACCCGACCCGCGCTCCTGTTCCCGCTCCCCGCCCCCCCCCGACTGGACCCGACCCGTGCTCCTGTTCCCGCTCCACCCCCCCCCCCACCCCCCCGATTGGACTCGACCCGAGCTCCTGTTCTCGCTCCGTTCCCCCCCCCCCCCGCCGACTGGACCCGACCCGACCCGTGCTCCTGTTCCCGTTCCACGCCTCCCCGACTGGACCCGACCCGACCCGCGCTCCTGTTCCCGCTCCGCCCCCCCGCCCCGACTGGACCCGACCCGCGCTCCTGTTCCCGCTCCGCCCCCCCGCCCTGACTGGACCCGACCCGCGCTCCTGTTCCCGCTCCCCGCCCCCCCCCGACTGGACCGACCCGCGCACCCGTCCCCCGACCCAACCCCCCCTCCCACTGGACCCAACCCGACTCCCGCTCCCGGACTGGATCCGACCTGACCTCCCCCCCTCCCTCTCTCTCCCTCCCTCTCTCTCTCCCTCCCCCCTCTCTCTCTTCCTCCCCCCCGACCCGAACCTCCCTCCCCGACCCAACGCCACCTACCTGTAAATCTGGTGCTGGGGACGGGCCCTGCCCGAAGTCTCGGGACGGCCCGTTCAGCCTTCGGTCCCGAAAGGCCTGCCTGAAGCACTTTCACACAGGTAGGAAGATGGTTTATTTAATCTTTTCTTTGCTTATAAATGTTTATTCAGGTTGCATTTATTTGTATAATATTTGTATAAGTATAAATAAGGATTTATTATAGAATTTAATGACTTCCCTTCCCCCCCCACCCCCCCACCTCGTTCTGGACGCCTAATTTGTAACCTGCGCCTGATTTTTTAATGTGTAGAACAGGTTTTTTCAGTTCTACAAAAATCTTCACTTGCTCCATTCTACTTTAGTTTGGAGTACGTTTTCACTGTGGAAACTTTCAAATCAGGTGTCAGTGGCCGGACACGCCCCCTTTTGAAGAAAAAATTCTGTTCCAAAGTAGAACTGTTCTACCTGACTAGAACTGCAGAAAAAAAAATGTGGAGAATTGCGATTTCTAAGATAGTCCGTTCTCCACCAGTTGCTCCTAAAAACAGGCGCAAATCATGTGGAAATTTGGGCCCATAGAATGGTTACAGCATAGGAGGCCATTCAGCCTGTCGAACCTGTGCCGGCTCGCAGCAAGAGCACTTCAGCTAGTCCCACTCCGTCTCTCTTTCCCTGTAGCCTTGCAATTTTTTCCTTCAGATGAATAAAGAAATCAAGGCAAAATTGAAACTAAAGAAAAATGCATACACTAAATACATAGATAAAAAGGGAGAGGATGACAAAAGGAACACTAAACGATTAGTAAAGAAGTCAAATAAACAATTAGGAAGACAAATAGAAACTGGGAAATTAAATGATCAAGGAATATTAAAAATAAATAGTAAAGTATTCTACAGATACATAAATAACAAAAGAAAAATCAGGATAGGGATCGCGCCACTAAAGGATACACACCTTAGTGGCATCACCTCCCAAACCCGCGACTGCCACCATCTAGAAGGACAAGGACAGCAGGTGCATGAGAACACCTCCACCTCCAAGTTCCCCTCCAAGTCACATACCATCCTGACCTGGAAATATATCACCATTCCTTCATCGTCGCTGGGTCAAAGTCCTGGAACTCCCTCCCTAACAGCACTGTGGGTGTACCTTCACCACAGGGATTGCAGCGGTTCAAGAAGGTGGCTCAAGGGCAATTAGGGATGGGCAATAAATGCTGGCCTTGCCAGCGATGCCCACATCCTGTGAATGAACATGATATACTCACAGGTAATGTCAGCAAAATGGCAGAAATATTAAGGGGCCAATTTTCCACATTGCCGATTTTTGGCGCAGTTGTAGAGGTACATCCGATTTTTTAGTGGCCGACTGCGTCAAAACAAAGTTGCAAGTTTCGCCAGAACAAACTTTCATTCTGGAGTGGTGCAGATTATCCTTAAGCTCTGTGGGTGAAGCTTAAGATCTGCGTCGAAAAACTGAAGTTGCCAGGGTAACGAGGGACAAACTGAAGGGCTGAGGCTGCAAAGTGAAACATACAAGATGCAGCAAGACATAAGCAATTGTAGAGCCCCTGGTGCCATTGCTATCCCGGGCCGAAAGGCCCCTCACCCCCAGTGCTGCTGCTATCCCAGGCCGGAAGGCCCCCCCCACCCCCAGTGCCGCTCCTATCCCGGGCCGAAAGGCCCCTCACCCCCAGTGCTGCTGCTACCCCGGGCCGGAAGGCCCCCCCCACCCCCAGTGCCGCTCCTATCCTAGGCCAAAAGGCCCCCTGCCCTCGGTGCCGTGTCTTCTTCCCTCCCTCCAAAATCTAACTCAGCTCCGCTAAAGCAATGGTGTCTTCTCTGCGCCAATTTTCTCTTCTCTGCATCGATTTTGTTAAGTTCAGGTAAGGCTTTTCAGAATGGTGCACTGCACAGAATGGTGGCAGAAATTCAGCCCGAAATAATTACTTTGCCTCGGGATATACAAGGGAGTCTAACATGGTGGACATGACATTTGAAGAAGAGATCAAAAAAATATAAAGACATTTAAGAAAGGGAGAGGAGATAATTGATAAACTAATCAAACTTATATATATTCATTAGAAAAGTGAATAGTGCCAGAGGACTGGCGGACAGCTAATGTAATTCCTATATTTAAAAAGGGAGATAAAACAAGTCCAGGGAACTATCGACCAAATAGCTTAACGTCGGGGGTGGGAAAGATAAAGGAATCCTTACTCGAAGATGTAATAGAAAAACATCTAGCAATTGAAAATATAATAAAGAGGAGTCATGGATTTCAAAAGGGAAGGTCATGCTTGATCAATCTCATTGAATTCTTTGGAGAAGTAACAGAAAGGGTAGACAAGAGTAATGCAGTAGATGCAACATATTTGGATAAAATACTGCATAGTAGACTAATAACTAAGGTCAGAACATGTGGAGACATGTGGACAAGAAGCAGAATGGATAGTAAGTTGGCTACAAAACAGAAAACAGAGTGGAGGTTAAAGGTAGTTACTCAAACTGGCAAAAGGTGGGAAGTGGTGTTCCACAGGGCTCGGTGCTGGCACCACTGTTGTTTACCATTTACATAAACGATTTGGACTCGGGAATCGGAAGTACAATTTCAAAATTTGCATATGACACCAAATTGGGGGTATAATTATTACAGAGGAGGACTGCGGCAAAAGTAGAACATAAGAACATAATAGGAGCAGGAGTAGATCATATGGCCCCACGAGCCTGCTCCGCTGATCCGATCATGGACTCCGGTCCACTTCCCTGCCCGCTCCCCATACCCCTTATCGGTTAAGAAACTGTCTACCTCTGTCTTAAATTTATTCAATGACCCAGCTTCCACAGCTCTCGGAGGCAGCGAATTCCACAGATTTACAACCCTCTGAGAGAAGAAATTCCTCCTCATCTCAGTTTCAAAGGGGCGGCCCCTTATTCTAAGATTATGCCCCCTAGTTCTAGTCTCCCCCATCAGTGGAAACATCCTCTCTGCATCCACCTTGTCAAGCTCCATCATAATCTTATACGTTTCGATAAGATCACCTCTCATTCTTCTGACTTCCAACCTTTCCTAACAAGTCAACCCCCTCAACTCCGGAATCAACCTAGTGAACCTTCTCTAAACTGCCTCCAAAGCAAGTATATCCTTTCTTAAATATGGAATCCAAAATTGCATGCAGTATTCCAGGTGTGGCCTCACCAATACCCTGTATAACTGTAGCAAGACTTCCCTGCTTTTATACTCCATCCTCTTTGCAATAAAGGCCAAGATTCCATTGGCCTTCCTGATCACTTGCTGTAGCTGCATACTAACCTTTTGTGTTTCATGCACCAGGACTCCCAGAAACCAGCTGTACTGCAGCACTTTGCAATTTTTCTCCATTTAAATAATAAATTGCTCTTCGATTTTTTTCTGCCATAGTGTATAACCTCACACTTTCCAACATTATACTCCATCTGCCAAATTTTTGCCCACTCACTTAGCTTGTCTATGTTCTTTTGCAGGTTTTTTGTGTCCTCCCCACACATTACTTTTCCTCCCATCTTTGTATCGTCAGCAAACTTGGCTACATTACACTCGGTCCCTTCTTTCAAGTCGTTAATATAGATTGTAAATAGTTGGGGTCCCAGCACTGATCCCTGCGACACCCCACTAGTTACTGATTGCCAACCCGAGAATGAACCATTTATCCCGACTCTGTTTTCTGTTAGTTAGCCAATCCTCTATCCTCTATATTACCCCCAACTCTGTGAACTTTTATCTTGTGCAGGGTTAACTGGTCTATAGTTTCCTACTTTTTATCTGCCTCCTTTTTTAAATAGGGGCGTTACATTTGCAGTTTTCCAATCTGCTGGGACTTTCCCAGAATCCAGGGAATTTTGGTAAAGTACAACCAATGCATCCACTAACCCTGCCGCTACTTCTCATAAGACCCTAGGATGCAAGCCATCAGGTCCAGGGGATTTATCCACCTTTAGACCCATTATCTTACTGAGTACCACCTCCTTAGTGATTGTGATTGTGTTAAGTTCCTCCCCTCCTAAAGCCCCTTGACTATCCACTATTGGGATATTTTTAGTGTCCTCTACCGTAAAGACTGAAACAAAATATTTGTTCAGAGTTTCTGCCATCTCCATGTACGCCATCACTAATAGCCCCGTCTTGTCCTCTAAGGGACCAACATTTACTTTAGCCACTCTTTTCCTTTTTATATATCTGTAGAAACTCTTGCTATCTGTTTTTATATTTCGGGCTAGCTTACTTTTATAGCCTATCTTTCCTTTCTTAATCTTTTTTTGGTCATTCTTTGCTGGCTTTTAAAAGTTTCCCACTTTTCCCAAAATACTGGAAAACGTTAATAAACTTGCAGAATGAGCATGTAATTGGCAAATAAACTTCAATATTGGTAAGTTCAAGATGGTACATTTTGGTAGGAAATAAGGAGGCTACATACTCCTTGCAACATAAGTCTCTAAATGGGGTAGAGGAGCAGAGGGATCTGTAGGTACAGATACAATCAATCACTAAAAGTAGTGACACTGGTTAATAAGGGCATAAAAAAGCAAACAAAGCACTGGGGTACATTTCTAGAGGGATAGAACTGAAAAGCAGAAGTTATGTTAAACTTGTATAGAACCTTGGTTAGACCACACTTGGAGTACTGTGAATAGTTCAGGTCTCCATGTTATAAAAAGGATATGGAGGCACTGGAGAAGGTGCAAAAAAGATTTACTCGAATGAAACCCGAACTGAGAGGTTATACCTACCAGAAAAGATCGAACAGGCTGGGGTTCTTTTCTCTAGAAAAAAGAAGACTGAGGGGTGAGTTAAAGAGCTCTTTAAGATTATGGAAGGATTTGATAGAATAGACATAGAGAAGATGTTTTGCAGGGGAGACCAGAACTAAGGGCCATAAATATAAGATAGTCGCTAATAAATCCAACAGGGAATTAAGAAGAAACTTCTTTACTCAGAGAGTGGTTAGAATGTGGAACTCACTACCACAATGAGTAGATGAGGCGACTAGCATAGGTGCTTTTATGAGAAGCTAGATAAACACGAGGGAGAAAGGAATAGAATGTTGATGGGTTGGATGAAGTAGAGTGGGAGGAGGTTTGTGTGGAGCATAAACACTGGCATAGACCTGTTGGGCTGAATAGCCTGTTTCTGTGCTGTAAATACTTTGTAATACTGAGCAATATTTTGATTTAAATGTTTTTTGATCATTTGAAACACATTTTTTATCAACAATAACAACTGACATATACTTAATACAAAAGGAAATGTCTTCAAACTCACAATTGTCCAATAGAAATCACTGAGTAGCCACTGGTGTGGCTACGACAACAACAACTTGCATTTATATAGCACCCAACATCTCAAGTCACTTCACAGGAGCATTATCAAACAACATTTGACACTGAGCCACATAAGGAGATATTAGGGCAGCTGACCAAAGGCTTGGTGAAAGTAGTAGGTTTTAAGAAGCGCCCTAAAGGAGGACAGGAGGGAATTCCAGAGCTTAGTGCCTTGGCAGCTGAAGGCACAGCCGCCAATGGTGGCACGATTAAAATTGGGGACGTTTAAAAGGCCAGAATTGGATAAGTGCAGATATCTCGGAGGGTTGTAGGGCTGGAGGAGATTACAGAGATAGGCCATGGAGGGATTTGAAAACAAGGATCGAATTTTAAAATTGAGGCATTGCTTAACTGGGAGCCAATGTAGATCAATGAGCACAGGGGTGATGGGTTAATAGGATTTGGTGTGAGTTAGGATATGGGCAGCAGAGCTTTGGATGACCTCAAGTTGACCAGGAGTGCGTTGAATAGTCAAGTCTGAAAGTAACAAAGGCATGGATGAGGGTTTCAGCAACAGATGAGCTGAGGCAAAGGCGGTGTCGGGCAATGTTATGGAGGTGTAAATAGGCGGTCTTAGTGATGGCTAGGATATGTGGTCAGAAGCTCATCTCGGTGTCAAATATAACACCGAGGTTGCGAACAGTCTGGTTCAGCCGCAGATAGTTGCCAGCACAGGCACAGTTTTATCCACATGCACCAATTTTAGTAGAAAAACACTCGCCCAATACAGATCAATTTACTTCACGTGTACATTTACTGAACATATCTACCACTATTCAGTAACCAAGGAAGTAAAGCACAACGATTAAAAAACATTCGCACACTCTTCTTTTCCTCTTACCATTTTACCAACGCACAAAAAGGTTAAAGTTTACATGCACATGCTGTGCGAATATGAGTATTAAGATCACATGCCCAATGACTGTGTCTATTACTAATTTTTTATTAATTAATCAGAAATGCAATTAGCCACATCCGGATTTCCAATGAGTCACATGTAGCTAGTGGCTTGCCAAGGGTGCCATCAGCCGGTCCAGGCAGCGGGCGGTCGTTCAGCCTGACTCTCTTCCGGGCTTACATCCGGGCCTGGGTGTCCCTAGAGATGGAGCACGCTGTGTCCACCGGTATGCTCGCGGCCTTCCGTGAGAGGTGGGCGCCAAAGGGACTGGAGTGCATCATCACCCCCGGCAACCAAATTTTAATTTGATTTTATATGTTTTAAAGTTTAATTTGTTTTAATTGCTGGGGTTTTAGTGTCCCCCTCCCCTTTTATAGGGGGCACTTGTAAAATATATAATTTTAATGCCCCCCCAAAAAAATCAAAAAACACAAAAAAAAATGAAAAAAGTGTCTGGAGTGTCCCCCAGATCGGGGGGGGGGGGGGGGCACTTGATCTAATGTTTATTTTGTTCCCCCCCCCCCCCAAAAGAGTTGTAGCTAGTGGCTAATGTGTTGGGCAACACTGGTGTAGATTATAGGTCAGTGTAACTTTGAGCAGATAATTGATTTTGATTCATCCAAGCCACCTAACGGACCAATAGTGTTTCTGTAGGACTTGATTCCAAATAAAATATTAAAGAATGAAAACCAGAATGGACCAGAAATGAAGTGTAGTACAGGTGCAGCGTCAAGAATCCGGAATGTTCTGGAATCCGGACTCCGGGACAATCGGTGGCAGGGTCGTCCGGAATCCATAAAATGTTCCGGAATCTGGACCCGACGACCCTGCCGACTCGGGGCCCTGCCGCTGCCCGGCCTTGGGCCTCGCATCACTGCCGCTCGCCTTACAGCCACTGCTCCTACCTCGAAGCCTCCTCACCGGGGCCCCGCCCGATGCGAACAGCTCCTTAGTAGCGCCGGCCCACCCGACGAAAACCTCCTTGGCGGATCCCTGCCCGACGACCTCCTCGCCGGGGCCCCACCTGAACAGCTCCTCGGCAGGAATCCGTTGTCTGTCACACTTTTTTTTACATACAAACATTGCATCACGCTTGCACCTGGTTTGCTTAAATTTCATAAAACAGCAATCGAGTCTCCACGGAACAGGTAGGGAATGTTTCAGTCAATAAGTACAAAACAGGAATGAAAATCACCAATCATGGAGCTAGATTTCCACTTAGTTATAATTGATGGGCAGAAAATCTAGCACATGAAGTTCAAAATCTATGCAAAAAGCAAACAGATACCAGTATAAAAAGGTGAACCAAATCAAGTTGTTGCCAAATATTGTTGGAAAAGCCTTTTGGCCGCCTCAATTCCAAGAAAGTCCAAAAGTGCATAACTGGCTGGAAAGCACCTTGAGACTTCCTGAGGTTGTGAAAGGTGCTATATAAATGTAAGTCTTTCTTTTCTTTCAGACTAAATTGCAGCATATGGCTTCACTCATTGATGGGGTAACTGGAGGTAGGTGTACCTTGGTCTACATTTTGCACAGTGTGTGCCATATGCCTCTCATGATCAGCCTATCCTCTGTTCCCACTACTCTTCTTCATTCATAAAAACACAGAAAGGGAAGTATTCCTAAATGGTACCTTAAAAATTGGAGGGGGCAAAAATGGAATCCTCAAAGGAGGAAGCAGAAAAGATGTAGTCATTGAAAAAAAAACACAAAACAAATTTTGAGAAATGGTCAAAAAGGAAATATTTTAGAAGACATTTGAAAGTACCTGCAGTGGGCCTTAAAAGTTACTTCTGTCTTTTCTAGCACCTAGCAACATTGGATATCTATTTTATACAGGCCTCAGTTACAACCAGCATTAACCATGGAAAATGGGACACAGAGTGTCATCACACTACTGTTACTTCATTTAAATACACCCTCCCAATATTTGGCCTGGTGCTTCTAGTGTCTGGCAGAAGTAGCGTCAGAAAGCATGATACTGTACGCACAAAAGCAGGCTGGGATCAGCACCTGATGGGATACTGTTCAATGTTCAGGCAGTATGTGAAGGTGATCAACCCTAAATTCCAGTAAATAAAGAAAACAATTTCACAACAGCAGGCAGTTCAAGTTGCTTTACATTTAGCAACCAGCCCTTGCTTTGATCCAGATATTGCAATGTTAAATGACTAATTATTTCCACTACCACATGCAGGTAAATGTTCAAAACAAAAATATTTCTTGATGAGATCAAACCAGGATACAAGCTCCTTAAATAGCTAAAAGTTGCCTGAAACTTTACAGATCAGATTAACCGGATTATTGCCTATGATTTAAGGAATAAACTTCTGGAGGATTTGCTGGATTCAAGACACATTTTGAAATTTGTTGGAAGACATATATAGGAGAAAATGGTCTCCATCACATCCACTTTTTGGGTGAAAATTACCATTGGGGGGACCAATTTCGGTCCACGATCACTCCGCTCAATTGCCACCAGAAGTGCACCGGCTGTACAATTGGAAGTGTCCAGGTCGCCCACCAGAAACAGGTGTTAGGTGTCTTGAATATGCTAATCAGGATCCTAACATCAGTTTTAGGGCCCTGCTCGCCATTTTACACTGAAAATTTCTATCCAGTTAAACAATGGTCATTTTTAAACTGCTCTCTTTTACCGGCCCCAGGCCTGCTTTTCATACTCTCAACACACCATTCAATAACCAAGAGGGTAGCCAGCCAAGCATTCCAGCTTGCAAGATGCTGGCAATGCTGTAAAAACCTGCTGATTTCTTCTGAACTTCCTGTGGGCAGGTAACTCACCTGCTGATTACCACTGAACTTCCTGTGGGTAGGTAACTCACTTGCTGATTGTCAGGTATATAAAAAGGAAGAGAGTAGCTAAAGTAAACGTTGGTCGCTTAGAGGATGAGACTGGGGAATTAATAATGGGAAACAGGGAAATGGCAGGGACTTTGAACAAATATTTTGTTTCGGTCTTCACGGTAGAAGACATTAAAAAGCATCTCAATAATTGATAATCAAGGAGCTATTGGGAGGAGGGAACTTAAAACAATCACTATCACCAAAGAAAAAGTACTAGGCAAACTAATGGGACTAAAGGTGGACAAGTCCCCTGGACCTGATAGCCTGCATCCAAGGGTCTTAAAAGAAGTGGCTGCATGGATAGTGGATGCATTGGTTGTAATCTACCAAAATTCCCTGGATTCTGAAGAAGTCCCAGCGGATTGGAAAACTGCAAATGTAACGCCCCTATTCAAAAAAGGAGGGAGACAGAAAGCAGGAAACTATAGACCAGTTAGCCTAACATCTGTCAGTGGGAAAATTATTAAGGATGTAGTAGCAGGACATTTAGAAAATCATAATATATGATAAGATGTGATGTCCGAAATCTGGAAACCTCGGGACCGAGGCTGTTCCGGATATTGCCTGGGGTGAGGAAGGTAGGTGGGGTCGATCGGGCCGCTGGAGTTCTGGGGGTCGGTTGGGCCGCGGCCGGAGATTGGGGGTCTTGGTCAGGCCGAGGCCGGTCGGTCTGAGGCCGGGTGGGGGGTCAGTCAGAGGCCCGGGGGGTGATCACTCGGTTGGGCCGAGGCCAGGTGAAGACGGTCGGGCCGAGGCAGGGGGGGGGGGGTGGGGGGGGTTGGTCGGGTCGGGAGTGTCGGTCGGGCCAAAGCCAGGAGAGGTCGGGCCGGGCAGCCGAAGGTTGGGCCGAGTTGAGAGAGGTCGGGCAGCCGGACCGAGACCGGAGAAGGTCGGGTCGAGGCGAGGTCGGACAGACGGAGGTCGGGCCAAGGCCAGGGGAGGTCGGGCCGGGGCAGGAGAGTCCGGATTTCGGAACATTTTCCGATTTCTGGACAACCCCACCTGGATCTACCTGGTGTTCGGATTCCAAAACATTACGGATTCTGAACGTCGCACCTGTAAGGTCAAGCAGAGTCAGCATGGTTTTATGAAAAGGAAATCAAGTTTGACAAATTTGCTGGAGTTCTTTAAGGATGTAACGAGCCGGGTGGATATAGAGGAACCAGTAGATGTAGTGTATTTGGATTTCCTGAAGGCATTCGATATGATTCCACATAAAAGGTTACTGCACAAGATAAGAGCTCACAGGGTTGGGGGTAATATGTTTGCATGGATAGTGGATTGGCTAACTAACAGAGAACAGAGAGTCGGGATAAATGGGTCATTTTTTGGTTGGCAACCTATAATTAGTGGGGTGCTGCAGGAATCACTGCTGGGTCCTCAACTATTTACAATCTAAATTAATGACTTGGATGAAGGGACCGAGTGTAATGTAGCCAAATTTGCTGATAATACAAAGATAGGTGGGAAAGCAAGTTGCGAGGAGGACACAAAGAATCTGCAAAGGGATATAGATCTCGCTCTCCAACCGGTATTCTCTTCTGAGCACTGGTGAGGGAAATGGTGCCTTTGGGGAGTGCAGCCAGAGCCACGTCCATGGCACCACGAATGGCTCAGCTGCACAGGAGGGGTGGAACAAGAATGGAAGAGCTATAGTGGTAGGGGATTCAATAGTCAGGGGAGCAGATAGGTGTTACTGCAGCCGCAGACGTGACTCCAGGATGGTATATTACCTCCCTGGGGTCAGGGTCAAGGATGCCGCTAAGCGGCTGCAAGATATTCTGGGGGGAGAGGCTGAACAGCCAGAGGTCGTGGTCCATATTGATACCAATGACATAGGTAGAAAGAACGATGAGGTCCTGCAGGCAGAGTTTAGGGAGGTAGGAGAAAGATTAAAAAGCAGGAGCCCAAAGGTAGTAATCTCCGGATTACTCCCAGTGTCATGAGCTAGCAAGTACAGAAATAGGAGAATAGAGCAGGTGAATGTGTGGCTAGAGAGATGGTGCAGGAGGGAGGGCTTTAGATTCCTGAAGCATTAGAACTGCTTCTGGGGGAGGTAGGACCTGTACAAGCTGGACGGGTTGCACCTCAATAGAGCTGGGACCAATATTCTTGTGGGGGGTTTGCAGTTGGGAAGGATTTAAACTAGCTTGGCAGAGGGATGGGAACCTGAGAATAGATTCAGTAGGAAAGGAAATAAAACTAGAATTGGAAAGCAAAAACGTAGAAAGTGAATTTGAAGGACTGAGGAAACAAGGGCTAGAAAGTAGTCAACAAGGAGGTGAGGCTGTACTAAATGGTATATACTTCAATGCAAGCAAGGCAGATGAGCTGAGAGCACAGGTAGACACTTGGAAGTATGATATTATAGCTATTACAGAGACATGACTAAAAGAGGGGCAGGTATGGCAGCTCAACATTCCTGGTTACAGGATTTTCAGATGGGATAGAGGAGTAAAAAGGGAGGGGGGGTCACAGTATTGATTAAAGAAGCTGTGAGGGTGGGATGATATGTTAGAGGGATCATCAAACGAGGCCATTTGGGTCAAAATGAAAAACAAAAAAGGGGCGATCACACTGCTGGGAGTGTACTATAGACCCCCAAACAGTGAGAGGGAGATAGAAGAGCAAATATGTAGATACATTTCTGAGAAGTGCAAAAACTGTAGGGTAGTAATAGTAGGGGATGTCAACTACCCTAATATTAACTAGAATAAAATTAGTGTGAAAGGTATCGAGAGTGCAGAATTCCTAAAAGGCATGCAAGAGAACTTTTTTAGCCAAAATGTAGCAAGCCCAACACGGGAGGGGGCAGTTCTGGATTTAGTTTTAGGGAATGAAGCTGGGCAGGTGGAAGAGGTATCAGAGGGAGAACATTTTGATGCTCATGACCATACTTCAGTTAGATTAAGTGTAGTTATGGAAAAGGACAAAGATAGGCCAGGAGTAAAAGTTCTCAATTGGGGGAAAGCCAATTTTAATAAGCTGAGATGTGATTTAGCCAAAGTGGACTGGAAACAGCTACTTGAAGGTAAATCAGTGTCAGAACAGTGGGAGGCATTCATCCTGAGGGTTCAGAGCAAGTATGTTCCCTTAAAGAAAAAGGGTGGGGGGCTAACAAATCTAGAGGCCCCTGGATGTCTAGCTAGGGACATACAGGGTAGGATCAAGAAAAAAAGGGAGTCTTATGACAGATACCGAGGGCTAAATACTGCAGAATCTCCAGAGGAGTATAGAAAGTACAGGGATGAAATTAAAAAGCAAAGAGAAAGCATGAAAAATTCGAAAATTCGGGGCAAGTAAAATCACGGAAAACCCAAAGATGTGTCATAAATATATTAAGAGCAAGAGGATAACTAAAGAAAGGGTAGGGCCTATTAGAGACCATGAGGGTAATCTGTGTGGAGGCGGGAAACGTGGGTATGGTTCTTAATGAATACTTTGCGTCTGTTTTCACGAAGGAGAGGGGCGATGCAGACACTGCTATTGCGAAGGTAGAGTGTGAAGTATTAGATTAAATAAACACAGTGAGAGAGGAGGTATTAACGGGTTTAGCAGCTTTGAAAGTGGATAAGTCCCCAGACCCTGATGAAATGTATCCCAGGCTGTTAAGCGAAACAAAAGAAGAAATAGCAGAGCCTTTGACCATCATTTTCCAATTCTCTCTGGTTCAGATGTGGTGCCAGAGGACTGGAGGACTGCTAATGTGATATCTTTGTTTAACAAGAGAGGAAGAATAGACCGAGTAATTACAGGCCAGTCAACCAAATCTCGGTGGTGGGAAAATTATTGGAAAAAATACTGAAAGACAGAATAAATCTTCATTTAGAGAGACACGGTTTAATCAAGGACAGTCAGCACGGATTTGTTCAGGGAAGGTCATGTCTGACTAACTTGATTGAATTTTTTGAAGAGGTAACAAGGAAGGTCAATGAGGGTAGTGCATTTGATGTAGCGTATATGGATTTTAGCAAGGCTTTTGATAAGGTCCCACATGGCAGACTGGTCATGAAAGTAAAAGCCCATGAGATCCAGGGCAAAGTGGCATGTTGGATCTAAAAATTGACTCAAAGTCAGGAATCAGAGGGTAATGGTTGATGGGTGTTTTTGTGATTGGAAGGCTGTTTCCAGTGGGGTTCTGCAGAACTCAGTACAAGGTCCCTTGCTTTTTATGGTATACATCAATGATCTAGACTTGAATGGGGTATAATTAAGAAGTTTACAGATGATACTAAAATTGGCTGTGTGGTTGATAATGAAGAAGAAAACTGTAGACTGCAGGAAGATATCAATCAACTGGTCAGGTGGGCAGAACAGTGGCAAATGGAATTCAATCTGGAGAAGTGTGAGGTAATACATTTGGGAAGTGCTAACAAGGTACGGGAATACACATTAAATGGTAGGATACTGAGAAGTGTAGAGGAACAAAGGGACTGTGGAGTGCATGTCCACAGATCCCTGAAGGTCGCAGGCCATGTAGATAAGTGTGATATATTTCACAGAGCACAGCACACACAGCTTCCTAACATGGCAGGCAGCTCTCTCGGAAGTCTCCGGAAATCTGCCTAGTTCTATTTATTATTAACCCTGCACTTGCAGTACACAATACGTCCACATCCACAGTGTGGAGCTACAAACATTACAAGCTTACAGATATTACACTTCTTCCTCCTTAAATGAAGAAGCCATCATAACAAACATCATGCATAACTTTCATGTTTATACATAACACAGGATATATAACTTTTTTTTCCATCTTTACAAATTTAACTTTACCACTTGTTTTCTGTTTCGATGAGGATACCTTCGCTCTCGAACAGAACCTTACAAACATGGTGTCGATTTCACACTCATTCGAGGCTCATCCTGAGGAACGTTTTCCTCCACGGAATTTCCTTGATTTTCATTTGAACTCACTCTAACTTCAGGCTCTTTGTTTTCCTGACTCGGACTCAGACTTTCATTCTGATTCTCTCCTGCATTTGTTTCCAGTACATTGGATTTAGGATTTGCAACTGGTGTATCAAAACTATCTGATGAGTCAGAAATAATTGAATCATTCCCACCTTCAACTCCTTCCATGTCTGTAGGTAAAATATCAATATGAACAAACCGAACCTGTCCATTATCAAACATCTTTACCAAATATGTGCGAGGACCACATATCTTCACCACTCTTCCTGGTAACCACTTTAACCATTTATGGTGATGGTTCTTCACTCTCACCTTCTGGTTTAATTTCACACTTCTCTCTTTTACTCTACCTCTATCATGATTCTCTTTCTGTCTTAATTGTGTCTCTTCTACGGACTGTGCCAAATTTGACTTTAACAACAAGAATCTGGTTCGTGGCTGTCGTTTGAGAAAAAACTCTGCTGGTGTTCTACCAGTACTTGTATGGTCGTAAGTTTACCATCGTTACGGACCATAAGCCCCTAACAGCAATCTTCCATCCAAAGTCCCCAGTTCCAACATTAGCTGCAGCCCGAATGCAGAGATGGGCTTTGATTTTGTCAGCATATACATATGATATTGAATACAGACGATCAGCTGATCACAGTAATGCTGATGCAATGTCTAGATTGCCTTCCCCATCACAAGTTACACCCGATAGGGAAGAAGTGTTTTATTTTTCATACATTGATGAACTGCCAGTCATAGCTGAAGAGATTGGTAGAGCAACCAAACGTGACCCAGTGATGTCAAAGGTGTATGAGCATATTGCAAATGGATGGCCAAACCAGGTAACAGACAAAGGTACACATCCATTCTTCATTCATAGGAATGAATTATCAGTCGATAGAGATTGTATCATGTGGGGTGCAAGAGTGGTTATACCAAATAAATTCAGGTCCAAATTATTAGGAGACCTCCATGACCAGCACCTGGGAATGTGTTTGACCAAGAGTTTTGCACGCAGTTATTTATTGTGGCCAGGTCTTGATAAAGATATAGAGTACATCGTGAGTCAGTGTACGACATGTCAATCGGTAAGCAAGCAACCACCACCAGTACCATTACAGCCATGGAAATGGCCTTCCAGGGTGTGGCAAAGGCTACATATTGATTTTGCTGAGTTAGAAGGACAACAATTGTTCATGGTGATTGATAGCCATTCGAAGTGGGTTGAGGTGTTTCTAATGTGGAAAATAACAAGTAAAACATTGGACATTTTACAAAAATTATTTTCTTCATTTGGCTTCCCTGAAGAAATTGTTTGGATAATGGACCACAATTTCATTCAGAAGAATTTGCACAATTCACGAGCAAAAATGGTGTGAAACATACCAAGGTTCCACCATACCATCCTGCTTCAAATGGTGCAGCAGAGCGCACTGTACAAATTGTAAAACGTGCCCTCATAAAACAAATGTTAGATCCAAATCCAAGGAAACGACAGCTTTCAGCAATTTCTAATGGTTTGGGGTTATAGTGCTGCTCCAGCTTCGTTAAAATCTCTTTAAGCGTTGTGTCCTTTGGCTCGTCAGGCACAAGCAGATTTACAAGAGTGTCATATAATGCCGGACTTGCCTCCGATAAGAAGATCGCTTTCTTACGTTCCAATACAGCCCGGTTCTGGACTGCATTGTCTGGAACTTCGATTACGTTATTTGCAATGAAATACATTTCTAGCCGATTCACATACGCTTTAAAACGTTGCCAGTCGTGTCTATATTCTCCCAAATGTCCCAATACACCTGCCATTTTAATCTCTAGCTGTTCACATCGTGTGCTGTATTTTACCTCGGATTTTGTAGCTTTCTTTTCAAAGTCAGAAACTTCCAAAGTCTTCTGTCGGCTGGCTGAATCCTTCACCAACAAAATTTCAGCTTTAAATCATCCAAAAAATCCCATCCTCGTCGCCAAATATGATATATTCACAGAGCACAGCACACACAGCTTCCCAACATGGCTGGCAGCTCTCTCGGAAGTCTCCAGAAATCTGCCTAGTTCTGTTTATTATTAACCCTGCACTTGCAGTACACAATACATCGACAGTATGGAGCTACAAACATTACAAGCTTACAGACATTACAATAAGGTGGTTAAGAAGGCATACGGAATGCTTGTGTATGCAATAACTCAATAGGCTTAGTACCGTGAACTCAATCAGGTGCGACCTGACTCTACTTTATTAGCTCTCAAAAGTAAGGATTAAACATGGAGGCTTTCTTTATATACAAGGGCTGCACGTGTGTGTCTGTGGCCCAATCACCTCTGACGGTCGCTCCCCCTGATGGCAGGTAAACCCAGGCATATATACATTACATCATTCCTTCCCCCCCCCACCCCCAGATCTTGGTATCAATCCTATTTACAAATGGAGACGGTCCGGGGCTTTCCGCTCCCTAGTTGATCGTCTCAGTTCAATTCCAGATCTGGGTGAGCTCTCTGAGTCATTCATGACTTGAGGCTGGGTAGCCGATCTAATGGGAGTGGCAGTGTCCATGTCGGGGATTGAAGATCCAGATTCATTGACAACAGCAGGGTCTTCTGCTGGCTGAATATGAATCGGTTGGTCATTGATGGTGGCTTCTTCAAGCTGTTCCGGTTCGACGGTGTGCTGCAATTTTGTCTGATCAATGTGCCTCCTGCATGTTTGCCCATTAGTGAGCCTGACAATAAGCACCCCATTACCCTCCTTAGCCGTAACAGTGCCAGTAACCCACTTGGGGCCTTGACCATAATTTAGCACATATACAGGATCATTAATAGAGATGTCGCGTGACACGGCAGTGCGATCATGTTACCACTGCTGATGTTGACGTCCGTTTTCAAAGTGGTCATTAAGATCAGGGTGGACAAGCGAGAGTCTGGTCTTGAAACCTCTCTTCATCAACAATTCAGCAGGGGGGACCCCGGTATGCATGTGGGGTCTCATCCTGTAACTAAGCAGTATGCGTGACAAGCGAGTCTGCAAAGAACCCTGAGTTATGCATTTCAGGCTCTGCTGGATGGTTTGGACAGCCCGCTCCGCTTGACCATTGGATGCAGGTTTGAATGTTGCTGACCTTACATGCTTGATACCATTGAGTCTCAAACTTTTGAAACTCCAAACTCGTGAAGCACGATCCGTTGTCGCTCACAACGACGTCGGGAAAACCATGAGTGGCGAACATGGCACGAAGGCTCTCAATGGTGGCTGCGGATGTGTTGGATGACATGATTACACATTCTATCCATTTGGAATACGCATCCACCACCGCCAAAAACATATTACCTAGGAAAGGACCTGCATAGTCGATGTGGATCCTCGACCATGGTTTGGATGGCCACGACCACAGACTTAGCGGAGATTCCACTGGTGCATTGCTTAACTGCATGCAAGTGTTGCACTGATGCACACATGACTCCAAATCAGAGTCAATGCCAGGCCACCAAACGTGAGACCTGGCAATGGCCTTCATCATCACAATACAGGGATGAATACTATGTACAAATCTCTCCCTGCCTTTCTTGGGCATAACAACACCCATAGCAAACAATCAGATTGAATGGATAGTTCGTCTTTGCGACGGTTGTAAGGATTGGTCTCATCACACACTTCCCTGGGAATGGCCGACCAATCACCAGAGGACACAACGTTTTACAACTGATAAGATCAGATCCTGGCTGGTCCAGGTCCTAATTTGTTGAGCAGTGACAGGCGATCCTTCACTTTCAAAGGCATCCATGACCAACATTAGGTCTGCGGGCTGTGGCGTTTCCACCTCCGGCGTGGGCAACGGTAAACGGGTCAATGCATCGGCACAATTCTCTGTGCCGGGTTTTTGGCAAATGACAATCATAGGCAGATAATGTCAGCGCCCACCTCTGGATGCGGGACAACGCGTTGGTATTGATACCTCTATGCTCTGAAAACAAAGATATGAGCGGCTTATGATCGGTTTCAAGCTCAAAACGAAGCCCAAACAGATACTGGTGCATCTTTTTAACCCCATATACGCAAGCTAAAGCTTCTTTCTCTACCATGCTGCAGGCTCTTTCCGCTTTAGACATGCTTCTCAACGCGTACGCAACAGTTGCAGTTTGCCCGACTCATTGGATTGTTGGAACACGCAATCAACCCCATGTGATGAAGAGTCACAGGTCAATACTAAATGCTTGCACGGGTCATGATGTACCAGCAATTTGTTGGAACAAAGCAGATTTCTAGCCTTCTCGAGTGCCCTAACTTGAGATACACCCCCAAACCCAGTTGTCGCCTTTTCTGAGCAGCATGTGCAGTGGCTCTAATAATGTGCTCAATTTAGGTAAGAAATTACCAAAGTCGTTGAGAAGACCAAGGAACGAACGCAGCTCTGTCACATTCTGGGGTCTGGGTGCATTTTTGATGGCCTCTGTTTGAGTCCGTAGGCCTAATGCCGTCTGCAGCAACCTTCCTTTCCAGGAATTCGACTTCCAGTGCCATAAAGATGCATTTTGAACATTTCAGCCTGAGCCCCACTTTGTCCAGACGATGTAGAACCTCTTCCAGGGTGTTCGGCAGTGTCATGACCTGTGACCAGAATGTCATATTGGAACACCACGGTTCCAGAGACGAACTTCAGTAAACTCTCCATGTTTCTCTAAAATATGTCTGCAGCCGAGCAAATTCCGAAAGGACACCTGTTGTAAATGAACAGCCCTTTATGCGTATTGATGCACGTAAGTTTCTTCGACGATTCAACAAGCTCCTGTGTCATATAGGCCGACGTCAGACCCAATTTGATGAACGACTTTCCCCGGCTAGCATTGCAAACAGCTCATCAGCCTTTGGTAACGGGTACTGATCCTGTTTCGAAACTCGGTTGATCGTAACCTTGTAGTCTCCACAAATCCTGACAATGCTATCACTCTTCAGCACAGGAACAATGGGACTACTAACCCATTCGTTAAATTCGACTGGTGAAATGACCCCTTCACGTTGGAGTCTGTCCAGTTCAATTTCGACCTTCTCCCTTATCATGTACGGGACCACCCGGACTTTGTGATGGACGTGTCTTGCATCCGAATCCAGGTGGATCTGCACCTTGGCTCCCGTGAAGTTGCCGATGCCCGGTTCAAACAGTGAGGGAAATTTGCTCAGCGCTTGAGCACACAAAGCGTCATCCACTGATGACAAAGCTTTAATATCGTTCCAGTTTCACTTTATTTTTTTGAGCCAACTCCTGCCGAACAGCGTCGGACCATTGCCTGGAATGATCCATAGCGATAGATCATGAACCGCCCTATCGTACGACACCTTGACTGCTGCACAGCCAATCACTGGTATGAGCTCTTTGGTGTATGAACCGCAATTTTGCATTTACTGGACTCAGCTTGGGTTTCACGGCTTTGGTGTCCCACAGCTTTTCGAAAGTCCTCTGGCTCATAATTGACTGACTCACACCCGTGTCTAATTCCATAGATACCGGCACGCTGTTCAATTTTACTTCCATCATTATTGGTTGGCTCTTTGTCAGGAACAAATGTACACTATACACTTCCTCCTCGGGTATCTCGTGTTGCATTGCCGGATCCGCTCCGGATCGGTCATCATCATCCACGCAGTGTGTCGCAGCACACTTGCTGAGCTGCGGACACAGCCGCTGAAGCTGCCCCATTTTCGCACAGCCTCTACAAATATAGTGTCTGAAACGGCACTGATGAGGCCCCCGCAACGCCAACAGGGTGAAATCGGATTCATGCCCAATGGCGGACTTCGAGCAGCTACAAGTTTCACAAACACAGTCGAGTAGGTCCTGCCAGGTTCAGCTCTGCCAACTGACGACACAATCTGGTGCACAGTACTTGCAGAGTTCCGACTCTGCGAGGATATCTGCTTTGTACTATCGACCGTGGTAACCATGTCCTCAGAACGAACATGCTTGTAAAAGCGATATCTCGAGATAATGATGCCGCCTCTAGGTTTGAGATGGTCCCGAATCAGAGCACATAATTCCTCATAGGTCTTTTCCGTTGGACGTGCAGGTGAGAGCAGATTCTTTGAGGCCATAGATTTTTGGACCACAAACCATGAGGAAAACCGCACTGCTCCTAACTGCATCAGCGTCTTCATCCATCTTGTTGGCCACGAAGTACTGGTCGAGGCGATCTGTAAAATCCTCCCCGTCTTCTCCCTCCACGAATCGCTCCAGGATTCCAACGGTGCTCATTTTCTTTGTGTGTGTGAAAGTTTGTATTGTGCCTCGTCGCCAAATGTTGCATATGCAATAACTCAATAGGCTTAGTACTATGAACTCAATCAGGTGCGACCTGACTTTACTTTATTAGCTCTCAAAGTGAGGATTAAACATGGCGGCTTTCTTTATATACAAGGGCTGCACGTGTGTTTCTGTGGCCCAATGACTTCCGTCAGTCACTCCCCCTGGTGGCAGGTAAACCCAGGCATACATACATTACAATAAGATGGTTAAGAAGGCATACGGAATGCTTGCCTTTATTAGCCAAGGCATAGAATCGAGTAGGGGGTGGGGGGGTTATGCTTGAACTGTATAAAACACTGGTTAGGCCCCAGCTAGAGTACTGCGTGCAGTTCTATTCACCGTATTACAGGAAGGAAGTGATTGCACTGGAGAGGGTACAGAGGAGATTTAACAGGATTTTGCCTGGAGTGGAGAATCTTAGCTATAAGGACAGATAGGATAGGCTGGATTTGTTTACTGTGGAACAAAGGAGGCTGAGGGGAGACCTCATTGAGGTGTATAAGATTAGATATAGTGGATAGAAAGGGCCGATTAACTTTAGCAGAGGGGTCAATCAGGGGGCATAAATTTAAAGTAATTGGTCGAAGGTTTAGAGGGGATTTGAAGGGAAACCCAGAAGGTTGTGGGGGTCTGGAAATCACTGCCTGAAAGGGTGGAAGAGGCAGAAACCCTCACCACATTTAGAAAGTACTTGGATGTGCACTTGGAAGTACTGTAACCTGCAGGGCTACAGATCTAGAGCTGGACAGTGGGATTAAGCTGGATAGCCTCTTGTTGGCTGGCACGGACATGATGGACCGAAATGGCCACCTTCCGTGCTGTCAATTTCTATGATTCCATGAGATGGCTAAATGAGTGGGCAAGTATTTGGCAGAAGGAGTATAATGGGTGAAAATGTGAGGTTACCCACTTTGGTAGGACAAATGAAAAAGCAATTATTTAAATGGAAAGAGGTTTCAAAATGCTGTGGTACAGAGGGATCTGGCGGTCCTGGTACAAGAAACACAAAAAGTTAGCATGCAGGTACAACAAGTAATTAGGAAGGAAAATGGAATGTTGGACTTTATTGTAAAGGGGCTGGAATATAAAAGTAGGGAAGCCCTACACCACTGCATACAGTTTTGGTCTCCTTATTTAAGAAGGGATATACTTGCATTGGAGGCAGTTCAGAGAAGGTTCACGAGGTTGATTCCTGAGATGAAGGGGTTGTCTTATGAAGAAAAGTTCAGCAGGTTGGGCCTATACTCAATGGAGTTCAAAAGAATGAGAGGTGATCTTATTGAAACACATAAGATTCTGAGGAGGCTTGACAGGGTAAATAGAGAGAGGATGTTTCCCCTTGTGGAGCAATCGAGAACCAGGGGGCATAGTTTCAGAATAAGGGGTTCACCCATTTAAAATGGAAATGAGGAGGAATTTCTTCTCTCACAGGGTCGTGAATCTTTGGAATTTTCTACCCCAGAGAGCTGTGGAAGCTGGGTCATTGAATATATTTAAGGTGGAGATAGACAGATTTGTGAACGATAAGGAAGTCAGGGGTTATGGGGAGCAGGAAGGGAAGTGAATTTGAGGCCAAGATCAGATCAGCCATGCTCTTAGAATGGCGGGGCGGGCTCAAGGGGCCAAATGGCCTAATCCTGCTCCTATTTCTTATGTTTGTCTCTGAACTTCCTCTGGCCATGTAACTCACCTGCTGATTGCCCCTGAACTTCCTGTGGGCAAGTAACTCACCTGCACTACCTTACAATGGGGTTTGATGGATAATCGGAACAGAAAACCCAGGTTCAACGTCAACGGAAATAAAAATTAGGAGCAATGTAAAACATGCTGCTGATTCGCTACCATTCGTTTTACACAATCGCGCAAAGTCAAGATCTACACAATTGCGACAAGACTTGAAATATACACTGATGCCTCAGGATTTCAATTTATTTCCATCTTTCCCATGGTAAATATTGAAACACAGAGGGCATGTTAATATGTGCCATATGATATAATATGAACCCCATTAGGATTCATATTTTCAGTTCCTCTGGAGCTCAGAGCTTCTCTGCCTCCTCTAATAGCCTTTTAGGAGGTGAGAGCTGTTATGTCTCGAATAAAGCAATGTGACTGAGTACTGTCGACGTAAGTGTGACCTTAATCTCTTTATTCCAACTTCAGAGTACTGGTATAGCATGGGAAGCCTGCTTATATACAGAGCTCCCAAGGGATGCTGGGATCCCTTGGAACTCCAACAGATATGCCCTCTGGTGGCGGTAGAATGCTGGTGTTGCATACATAACAGCACTCCCTCCCAAAATCAATAGTACACTTATTGACAGGGTGAGACGATTTGGGGCATTGCGCTTCCTAGTCGATCGTCTCGGTACAAACACAGGTACAGGTGAGTTGGTTGGGCTTTCACTGGGCAGCTGCGCAGCTGGCCTTGCTGGGCTGCTGGGGATGATGAGTTCAGCTTCGTGGTCAACCGTGATGTCGGTTGCCACTTGTGTGTGTGTCGGAGGGTCAAAGTTGGTGGTGTCCTCTTCAGGTTGCTCGTGGCTGTCTGTGAATTGCAGTTTGATTTGGTCCACATGCTTTCTGCAAGTTAGTCCATTTGCGAGTTTGACCTGAAACACCCTACTCCCTTCTTTGGCTATGACAGTGCCAGCAAGCCATTTGTGACCATGTCCATAGTTGAGTACAAATACAAGGTCAGTGACTTCAATATCGCGTGACAAATTTGCGCGATCATGGTACATGCTTTGTTGATGCTGCCTGCCCTCGACATGATCATGGAGAACAGGGTGGACTAGATAGAGCCTTGCTTTGAGTGCCCTTTTCATGAGCAGTTCAGCTGGGGTAACCCCGGTGAGCGAGTGGGGTCTGGTGCGGTAGCTGAGCAGGGCTCGGGACAGGCGGGTCCTGCAGGGCGCCTTCCGACACGCGTTTCAAGCTTTGCTTGATGGTTTGGACTGCCCGTTCTGCCTGGCTGTTGGATGCGGGCTGGAACGGGGCAGATGTGACATGCTTGATCCCATTGCGGGTCATGAATTCCTCGAATTCAGCGCTGGTGAAGCACGGCCCATTGTCGCTGACAAGGACATCAGGCAAGCCGTGAGTGGCAAACATGGCTCGTAGGTTTTCAATGGTGGCAGTGGACGTGCTTACAGACATTATTACACACACAATCCATTTTGAATAATCATCCACAACAACCAAGAACATTTTGCCTAGAAACGGGCCAGCGAAGTCAACATGGATCCTAGAAGGGCCATGACCACAAACTTAACGATGCCTCCCTGGGTGCACTGCTCAGTTGAGAGCAAGTGTTGCATTGGCGCACGCAAGACTCCAAATCTGAGTCAATGCCGGGCCACCACACATGTGATCTGGCTATAGCTTTCATCATTACTATGCCTGGGTGGGTACTGTGTAGGTCGCGTATGAACGTTTCCCTGCCTTTCTTGGGCAAAACCACGCAATTACCCCACAACAGACAGTCCGTCTGTATGGACATTTCATCTTTACAGCGCGAGAACGGCTTGATCTCTTCATGCATCTCCGCTGGGACGCTGGACCAGCTCCCATGGAGGACACAGTTTTTTTTTTTACAAGGGACAGTAAAGGATCCTGGCTGGTCCAGGTCCTGATCTGGCAGGCTGTAACGGGTGACTTTTTGTTTTCAAATGCATCCATCACCAAGAGCAAGTCTGCAGGCTGTGCCATTTCCACCCTAGTGGTGGGCATTGGTAGCCGACGGAGAGCATCAGCGCAGTTCTCTGTGCCTGGTCTGTGACGGATTGCATAGTTATAGGCAGACAGCGTGAGCGCCCATCTTTGGATGTGAGCCAAGGCATTGGTATTAATACCTTTGGTCTCTGAGAATAGCGATATGAGCGGCTTATGGTCAGTTTCTAACTTGAACTTAAGCCCAAACAGATACTGATGCATTTTTTTTAACCCCGTAAGCGCATGCCAGAGCTTCTTTTTCAATCATGCTGTAGGTCCTTTCGGCCTTGGACAAGCTCCTGGGCGCATTAGCGAGCGGTTGCAATGTTCCCGATTCGTTTGCTTGTTGTAACACACACCCGACCCCGTACGAAGACGCATCGCAAGCTAGCACTAAACGTTTACATGGATCATACAAGACAAGCAGTTTGTTGGAACATAACAGATTTTGGGCTTTCTCAAAAGCTGTCTCTTGTGATTTCCCCCATACCCAGTCATCTCCCTTGTATAGCAACATGTGTAGAGGTTCTAGTAAAGTGCTTAACCCGGGTAGGAAATTACCAAAATAATTTAGGAGTCCCAGGAACGACCGTAGCTCCGTCACGTTATGTGGTCTCGGCGCGTTCTTGATGGCCTCCGTTTTGGCGTCGGTGGATCTAATGCTGTCTACCGCAATTCTTCTCCCTAAGAACTCGACCTCTGGCGCCAGGAAAACACACTTTGAGCTTTTCAACCTGAGTCCCACACGATCTAGCCGACTTAGAACCTCTTCCAGGTTCTGCAAGTGTTCGATGGTGTCCCGACCTGTGATCAATATGTCGTCCTGGAAAACCACGGTGAGTGGAACCGACTTTAGCAGACTTTCCATGTTCCTTTGAAAAATAGCTGCAGCCGATCGAATCCCAAACAGGCATCTCTGGTAGATGAACAGAACTTTGTGCGTGTTGATGCAGGTGAGGCCTTTTGAAGATTCCGCCAGCTCCTGCGTCATGTAGGCCAAGGTCAGGTCCAACTTGGTGAACGTCTTCCCTCCTGCCAGCGTCACAAAGGTCGTCTGCCTTGGGTAACGGGTACTGGTCCTGCAGCGAAAAACGGTTAATCGTTACTTTATAGTCCACACAAATTCGGACCGTGCTATCGTCCTTGGGAACCGGAACAATCGGACGGGCCCACTCGTTGAACTCCACCGGCGCAATGATGCCCTTTCATTGCAGCCTGTTTAGCTCGATCTCCACTTTCTCTCGCATCATGTATGGCACCACCTGTGCCTTGTGGTGGATGGGTCATGTACCGGGAATCAAGTGGATCTGCACCTTCGCACCCGAGAAATTTCTGATGCCTAGCTCAAACGACGACGGAAACTTGCTCAGAACCTGGGCACATGAGGAGTCGTCGACGGACGAAAGCGCTCGGATGTCGTCCTAGTTCCAGTGGATTTTTCCCAGCCAGCTTCTGCCGAACAGTGTAGGGCCGTCTCCTGGTACAACATCATAGGAGACTTTTACTGCCGATTACAGGGATCAGCTCTTTAGTGTAAGTTCTCAGCTTGGTATGAATAGGGCTCAGCTTGGGCCTTTGTGCCTTGTTGCACCACAGCCTGTCGAAGGCCTTTTTGCTCATGATGAACTGACTCGCACCCGTGTCCAGTTCCATTGATACTGGAATTCCGTTCAGTTCAACTTTTAACATGATCGGTGGACATTTCGTGGTGAAGGTGTGTACCCCGTATACTTCTGTCTCCTCGGTTTGAGTCTCTACTTGAGTTTGATCCGCCATGGATCGGTCTTCCTCTGCAACGTGGTGGTTTGCAGGGTTTTCAACTCGTCTGCACATTCGCTGGAGGTGTCCCATTATTCCACAGCCTTTGCACGCATTATGTTTGAAGTGGCATTGATGGGCTCAATGATCACCTCCGCAGCGCCAACAAGGTGTCAATTGCCTCGCAGTAATGCTTGATGGCGGACTCTGAGTCATCTAAGGTTGTGCAGCTGCAGGCGTCAACATTCTGTCTTATGCATTCCTGCCTGAAAACGACGTTACTTTGTGTACAGTACTTGCCGAAATATCTTTATGCTGCGAAATTTGTTTGGTGTTATCGCTGGTGGACATAAATGCCTGGGCTATCGTTATGGCTTTGGTCAGGTTCGGTGTTTCAACAGTCAATAGTTTGCGAAGGATAACCTCATGGCCAATGCCAAGCACAAAAAAGTCTCTCAGCATTTGCTCCAGGAATCCATCGAATCCATCCAACGTAGCTCGCCACTTCCTGGCCTTCACACTGTTGACATGTGTAAAATCGATACCTTGCCATCAGAATGCTCTCCTTCGGATTTAGGTGCTCTCGGACCAGCGTACACAGTTCTTCATACGATTTGGTTATTGGTTTCACCGGAGCAAGACGATTCTTCATGAGGCCGGAGGTTGTTGTCCCACAGACGGTGAGGAGGATTGCCCTTCGTTTGGCAACATTCACACTCCCTTCCAGCTCATTGGCCATGAAGTATTGGTCGAGACGTTCCACGAAGGTCTCCCAATCGTCCCTTTCTGAGAATTTCTCCACGATACCAACAGTTCTCTGCATTTTCGCGTGATGGTTTGTTATCTCGTCGCCAGTTGTTATGTCTCGAATACAATTGCTGAAGTTCATACATGTGATCTTTAAATGTTTGCCATTGCTTATCCACCGTCAACCCTTTAAGTATCCTTTGCCAGTCTATTCTAGCCAATTCACGCCTCATACCGTCGAAGTTACCTTTCCTTAAGTTCAGGACCCTAGTTTCCGAATTAACTGTGTCACTCTCCATCTTAATAAATAATTCTACCATATTATGGTCACTCTTCCCCAAGATTGCTAATTAGTCCCTTCTCATTACACATCACCCAGTCCAGGATGACCAGCTCTCCAGTTGGTTCCTTGACAGATTGGTCGAGAAAACCATCCCTAATACATTCTAGGAAATCCTCCTCCACTACCAGTTTGGTTAGCCCAATCAATATTTAGATTAAAGTCGCCCATGATAACTGCTGTACCTTTATTGCACATATCCCTTATTTCTTGTTTGATGCTGTCCCCAACCTCACTACTACTGTTTAGCTCTTTGTACACAACTCCCAGTGACGTTTTCTGCCCTTTAGAATTCCGCAGCTCCACCCATACCGATTCCACATCATTCAGGCTAATGTCCCTCCTTATTATTGCATTAATTTCCTCTTTAACCAACAACGCCTCCTTTTCCTTTCTGCCTATCCTTATTAAATGTTGAATACCCCTGGATGTTGAGTTCCCAGGCTTGGTCACCCTGGAGCCATGCCTCCGTGATGCCAATTACATCATATCCGTTAACTGCTGACTACGCAGTTAATTCGTCCACCTTATTCCGAATACTCCTCGCATTGCCCCTTTAGAATTTTCCTGTAATGTGGCCCTTTTTGTTTTTTGCCTTGGGTTTCTCTGCCCTCCAGTTTTACTATTCTCCTTTCTATCTTTTGCTTCTGCCTCCATTTTATTTCCCACTGTCTCCCTGCATAAGTTCCCATCACCCTGCCATGTTAGTTTAACTCCTCCCTAACAGCAGGAGCAAACACTCCCCCCCTAGGACATTGGTTCCGGTCCTGCTCAGGTGCAGACCGTCCGGTTTGTACTGGTCCCACCTCCCCCAGAACCGGTTCCAATGTCCCAGGAATTTGAACCCCTCCCTCTTGCACCACTCAAGCCATGTATTCATCTGAGCTATCCTGTGATTCCTACTCTGACTAGCACGTGGCACTGGTAGCAATCCTGAGATTACTACCTTTGAGCTCCTACTTTTTAATTTAGTTCCTAGCTCCCTAAATTCATCTCGTAGGACCTCATCCCGTTTTTTTACCTATATCGTTGGTACCTATATACACCACGACAACTGGCTGTTCACCCTCCCTTTTCAGAATGTCCTGCACTCGCTCAGAGACATCCATGACCCTTGCACCAGGGAGGCAACATACCATCCTGGAGTCTCGGTTGCGGCCGCAGAAACGCCTATCTATTCCCGTTACAGTAGAATCCCCTATCACTATAGCTCTCCCACTCTTTTTCCTGTCCTCCTGTGCAGCAGAGCCACCCACAGTGCCATGAACTTGGTTGCTGCTGCTCCCCCCCTGATGAGTCATCTCCCACAACAGTACCCAAAGCGGTGTATCTGTTTTGCAGGGGGATGACCGCGGTAAGACCAAATCACCAAACGTGCTATTAACGTCATTCTCAGTACCGTGGATGCTCCAGAGTTCATCCATCCGCAGCTCCAGTGCCGCAATGCGGTCCGTCAGGAGCTGGAGGCGGATGCACTTCCCGCACACGTAGTCGATAGGGACACCGGAAGCGTCCTTGACTTCCCACATAGTACAGGAGCATAACACGTGTCCAAGCTGTCCTGCCATGACTTAACCCTTAGATAAACTTAATTTGGCAACAACAATGCTAAATGTTACTTACTGATTGGTAAGTAGCTTTTCTTTTCTCTATCACCAGCCAATCACTTACTCCCTTGGCTGTGACATCACCTTTCAATTTCTTTCTACTTTTTTGTCTTCTCACCCTGCAGCAGCTGCACCAGCTGGCCTTTCGCCGACTCACGAACTCCCGCTGCCTCTCCCTCCTGGAGTCTCAGTTGCGGCCGCAGAAACGCCCATCTATTCCCCTTACAATCGAATCCCCTATCACTATAGCTCTCCCACTCTTTTTCCTGCCCTCCTGTGCAGCAGAGCCACCCAGGGCATCCTCCTCGGTTTCCTCCTCCTCCTCAGGGTCATTAGTGCTGTCATCATCCTCCCCTGCCGTGGTGATGACCATCTGCATCGGGAGAGGGAGGGGGTTCCGTTCGCGCTGCCGCCTCGCTGCGCATGGGTGTTGGTGGACCTGCAAAATATAATTGAGCTTATTAGAACGGAAGGGTACAAATTCTTGCGCTGCGTTGCGCTGGCATACGAAAGGGTTATGGGGAGCGGGCGGGTAAGTGGAGCTGAGTCCACGGCCAGATCAGCCATGATCTTGTTGAATGGCGTAGCAGGCTCGAGGGGCTAGATGGCCTACTCCTGTTCCTAATTCTTATGATCTTATGTTCGTATGTTGAAACGTGAAAATAGCATGGCATAAGCTCATTGACTAGGTACTATCATGGAAAGACAGCATTCGCCAATTGTATATGCTCATAGGGTTTTTATCCACAATTGATGCAAGGTTATAACAAAGATCGTGTTTCGGAGCTAATGTTTGACACAAACATCTCGACGACAATCTCCTTTGAAGGGCCCCCGAGGGTGGTGGGAATCAGGATAGTTGGTGAACTCGGCAATGACAGCAGCTAATGTCCCAAAGTGCCCCAGGGCAGACAGTGAGCAAGGGTAGCTCTCCCCCAGTCCATGCTGGGTCACTGTGTAAGTGACAGCAGCCACAGAGACATAAAAAGGGCGCAGGTTCATAGCCCTGTCCAGATCTTAGCAGGGAATATATGTAATATATGTAAGAATAACAAGCTTAAATTCAATCCAGGAGAATTATTATAATTACAATTTGCATTATTACAATATAAAATCTATACTTACTCTTGCCGAAGCAACCAGGCTGTTCCAGCGCTTCCAGCACTGGTCGGACCCCCTCGGCTCATGGGTCGCCGATGAGACCACATTCGCGATCTTGGCCCAGATTTTCCGATACGTCCGGGGCGGGGGTTTCCCATGCCCACCCCAGGTTAATTGGGTCCACCGAGAGTGCACCTCCTGAACGAGGATCTTGTTGGCCTCATCGCTAAAAGGCTTAGCCCTTTTCCTCGCCTCCTCCACATCATGAGACTTTTGTTAGAAGATGACATTTTTTAATTGGATCAATTATATGTAATTTTATCTCTAATTCTTCTTTTATCTCAAATTCTCTAATTCAATCACTCCACAAGTCTGTACTTGTGTATCTGTAAAGCATGCACTCCCATGTTCCGCATCCAGGGAGCTCATCCCCTGAAGTCCCAAGGGATCCCAGCATCCCTTGGGAGCAGTGTATATAAGCCGGCCCCTAAGGCCTGTTTCTCACTTTGGAGTGTCTTAATAAAGACTGAGGTCACTGTTACTTTAACCTCCCTGTGTGCAGCCTCATCTGTGTTAGGAACACAACTGGCGATGAGTACACGAATCCAACAGAAAGATGCAGCAAACTGTGGGCATCCTGGAGAAGTTCTCGGAGGGTGAGGACTGGGAAGCTTATGTCGAACGGCTAGACCAGTACTTTGTAGCCAACGAGCTGGACGGAGAAGGAAGCGCTGCAAAAAGGAGAGCGGTCCTCCTCACGGTCTGCCTCACGGTCTGCGGGGCACCGACCTACAGCATCATGAAGAATCTTCTGGCTCCGTTGAAACACACAGATAAGTCATATGAGGAGCTGTGTACACTGGTTCGGGAGCATCTTAACCCGAGGGAGAGCGTGCTGATGGCGAGGTATCGGTTCTATATGTGCCAGTGATCTGAAGGTCAGGAAGTAGCGAGCTACGTCGCCGAGCTAAGGCGACTTGCAGGACAATGTGAGTTTGATGGCTACCTGGAGCAAATGCTCAGAGACTTTTTTGTACTGGACATTGGCCACGAGACCATCCTACAAAAACTTTTGACTGTAGAGACACCGACCCTCAGCAAGACCATTGCGATAGCACAGGTGTTTATGTCCACTAGTGATAACATCAAACAAATCTCTCAGCACACAAGTGCTCGCAATGTTCATAAATTAACTGGAACTGGAACTGGAAAAGTACAGGCCAGAAAGCACAAGTCTGCAACTGCCAGCAGGCCTCATGTGACCCAGATGACTCAGAGTCCGCAACAAAGGATGAATGCAAGACAATTCACACCTTGTTGGCGTTGTGGAGGCTTCCATTGAGCCTATTCATGCCGCTTCAAAGGGTATGTTTGCAAGAGCTGTGGAACAATGAGGCACCTCCAACGAGCTTGCAGCTTACCTACTAACCACCACGTGGCAGAGGAAGATTAGTCCATGGTGGATCAAAGCAATTTCGAGCCTCAGAGAGAGGAGGCAGATGCTGAAGTACATGGGGTGCACATATTTTCGATGAAAAATCCACCTATAATGCTAAATGTAAAATTGAATGGCTTACCCGTAGCCACGGAACTGGACACTGGCGCGAGCCAATCCATCATGAGTAAAACGATGTTTGAGAGACTGTGGTGCAACAAGGTACTCAGACCAGCCCTGAGCCCCATCCATATGAAAGTGAGAACGTACACCAAAGAGTTTCATCACGGTCCTGGGCAGCGCCATGGTCAAGATCACCTATGAGGGAACTGCCACTCTGGATTGTCCCGGGCGATGGCCCCACACTGCTTGGAAGAAGCTGGCTGGGCAAAATCCGCTGGAACTGGGATGACATCCGAGTGCTATCACATGTCGATGAGGCCTCATGTACCCAGGTTCTTAACAAATTTCCTTCCCTTTTTGAGGCAGGTATTGGAAACTTTTCCGGGGAGAAGGTGCGGATCCACTTGGTCCCAGAGGCACGACCCATCCACTACAAGGCGCGAGCGGTACCTCACATGATGAGGGAGAGGGTGGAAATCGAGCTGGACAGGCTGCAACGCGAGGGCATCATCTCCCCAGTGGAATTCAGCGAGTGGACCAGCCCGATTGTTCCAGTACTGGCACGGTCAGGATTTGCGGCGATTATAAAGTAACTATTAATCGTTTCTCGCTACAGGACCAATACCCGCTACCTAAGGCAGACGACCTATTTGCGACGCTGGCAGGAGGCAAGACGTTCACCAAGCTCGACCTGACTTCGGCCTACATGACGCAGGAGCTGGAGCAGTCTTCGAAGGGTCTCACCTGCATCAACACGCACAAGGGACTGTTCATCTACAACAGATGCCCGTTTGGAATTCGGTTGGATGCAGCGATCTTCCAGAGGAACATGGAGAGCCTACTCAAGTCGGTACCATGCACGGTGGTTTTTCAGGACGACATATTGGTCACGGGACGGGACACCGTCGAGCACCTACAAAACCTGGAGGAGGTCCTCCAGCGACTGGATCGCATAGGGCTGCGGCTGAAGAGGTCGAAATGCGTCTTCATGGCAACAGAAGTGGAGTTTTTGGGGAGAAAGATCGCGGCAGACGGCATTCGGCCCACAGACGCCAAGACAGAGGCTCTCAGGAACGTGCCCAGGTCACAGAACGTCACGGAGCTGCGCTCGTTTCTGGGATGCCTCAACTATTTTGGTAACTTCCTACCAGAGTTAAGCACCCTCTTAGAGCCGCTACTTGTGTTACTGCGTAAAGGTGAGAACTGGGTATGGGGGAAAAAACAAGTAATTGCTTTTGAGAAAGCCAGAAACATTTTATACTCCAACAAACTGCTTGTATTGTATAACCCGTGTAAAAGACTTGTGCTAGCATGTGATGCATTGTCGTAAGGAGTCGGGTGTGTATTACAACAAGCTAACGTTGCGGAGAAGTTGCAACCTGTCACCTATGCCTCCAGGAGTTTGTCTAAGGCCGAGACGGCCCACAGCATGATTGAGAAAGAAGCATTAGCGTGTGTGTGTTCGGGGAAAATGCATCAGTACCTGTTTGGCCTCAAATTTGAGCTGGAAACCGATCACAAGCCCCTCATATCCCTGTTCGCTGAAAACAAGGGGATAAATACTAATGCCTCAGCCCGCATACAAAGGTGGGCACTCGCGCTATCAGCGTATAACTATACCATCCGCCACAGGCCAGGCACCGAGAACTGTGCGGATGCTCTCAGTCGGCTACCATTGCCCACCACGGGGGTGGAAATGGCACAGCCTGCAACCTTGTTGATGGTGGCGCAGCCCGCAGACTTGTTGATGGTCATGGAAGTGTTTGAAAACGATAAATCACCTGTCACGGCCCGCCAAATTAGGACTTGGACCAGCCAAGATCCTCTGCTGTCCCTAGTAAAAAACTGTGTACTGCATGGGAGCTGGGCCAGCATCCCCGTTGAAATTCAAGAGCTAATCAAGCCGTTCCAGCGGCGAAAGGACGAGCTGTCCATTCAGGCAGACTGCCTGTTGTGGGGTAACCGCGTAGTGCTACCCAAAAAGGGCAGGGAGACGTTCATCTTGGATCTCCACAGCACACACCCGGGTATAGTAATGATGAAAGCGATAGCCAGATCCCACGTGTGGTGGCCCGGTATCGACTCTGACTTAGAGTCCTGTGTACGGCAATGCAGCGTGTGTGCTCAGTTGAGCAACGCGTCCAGAGGGGCACCACTAAGTTTGTGGTCCTGGCCGTCCAGACCATGGTCAAGGATCTATGACAACTATGCGGGCCCATTTCTCGGTAAAATGTTCCTGGTGGTGGTGGATGCTTTTTCAAAATAGATTGAATGTGAAATAATGTCGGGAAGCACCGCCACCGCCATCATTGAAAGCCTGAGGGCCATGTTTGCCACCCACAGCCTGCCTGACATATTGGTCAGTGACATCGGGCCATGTTTCACCAGTGCCAAATTTAAAGAATTCATGACCCGCAATGGGATCAAACATGTCACCTCGGACCTGTTTAAACCAGCCTCCAATGGGCAGACAGAGCGGGCAGTACAAACAATCAAACAGAGCCTCAAACGAGACACAGAAGGCTCACTTCAAACCTGTCCCGAGTACTGCTCAGCTACCGCACGAGACCCCACTCGCTCACAGGGGTGCCCCCGGCTGAGTTGCTCATGAAAAGGACACTTAAAACCAGCCTCTCGCTGGTTCACCCCAACCTGCATAATCAGGTAGAGAGCAGGCGGCAACAACAAAATGTAAACAATGCTCGCGCCACTGTGTCACGGGAAATTGATCTGAATGACCCTGTGTATGTGCTAAACTATGGACATGGTCCCAAGTGGATCGCGGGCACGGTGATAGCTAAAGAAGGGAATAGGGTGTTTGTAGTCAAACTAGACAATGGACAAATTTGCAGAAAGCACCTGGACCAAACGAGGCTGCAGTTCACAGACTGCCCTGAACAACCCACAGCAGACACCACCTTTTTCGAGCCCACAACACACATCCAAAGGATCAACGACACCACCCCGGACCAGGAAATCAAACCCATCACACCAAACAGCCCAGCAACACCAGGCTCACTCGGCAGCCCTTCAGGGCCAACAGCATGCCAGCCCAGCGAGGGCACAGCCAACACACCAGAACAGACATTTGTACCGAGGCGGTCCACCAGGGAAAGAAAGGCTCCCGACCGCCTCACCTTGTTAATACTTTTCACTTTCACTTTGGGGGGGGCGGGGGGGAGGGAGTGATGATGTGTATCTTAAAGCATGCACTCCCATGTTCCGCCACCAGGAAGCGCATCCTCTGAAGTCCCAAGGGATCCCAGCATCCCTTGGGAGCACTGTATAATAAGCCGACCCCTAAGGCCTGTTCCTCATTCTGGAGTGTCTTAATAAAGACTGAGGTCACTGTTACTTCAACCTCCCTGTGTGCAGTCTCATCTGTGTTAGGAACACAATAGTACTCTCCTTCCTCTCTGCGCTCTCTCCCTCTCCCTCCCCCTCCCTTTCCCTTTGCCTTCTGCACATGTGTGGGTAACCCTTGACCTCCCGAAACGCGGGAAAACCTGTTTACGAAAAAAAACGCATGCACAGAAGGCCGTTGCTAGGAAAGCTTTTCCTTCCACACTGCTGAGGCCCATTTCACATCGCTGGGATATCGCTGAGCCTAAAGTCGCAATCCCAAAAATGGGCGATGTTCCAGCGATCATGAAGGCTAACACATCACCAAGGTTGGAACATCGCCCACTTTTTGGGCCCTAGCGATCCGAGTGGAAAGTCTAACCCATATATAAATGCAAGTTCTTTCTCGTTTTCTTTCAATATGTCTTTTTTTGTTTTGTAAATGGCAATATCTGTTGCAATGTGGAGCAGCAGAGAAGATTATCTCCAAATATCTTACAACAGCACCCATATAATGCCAGCATTTAAATGTAAAAAATATCTGAAGTGATATTTTCCGACAGGTGTTGTTCCTGTATGAACCCTTGCTCATGCAAACTTCCTCAATGCACTTATATTTAAAATGGATTAATACCTGCATTTGAAAAGTACATGTGGGAGTATAGTACGAGTGTGTTGTGAAGTCCCATGTCAGCACCAAGTAACTTATTCCAGTCAAAACTCCAAACATGGCTATGTATACATAACAGACCATATTTAATAATAATCCGGAACAATGATACAGGTTAACAATTGCAACAGAATTTCACCTTTCTCTTCTCACAGAATCTTTGGATTTTGCCTTATGTATCAAATTTCCCCCTCTCCTTCACCAGGAGTGGGAGGAGCCACAACTCCAGCTTCTGACAGCCTAGTCCCTCAAGTCCATGTTAGTTTCCAATGCTCTGGACTCTGGCAATCAGCTGCAACCTAAAAGTAAGCTTGTCGGGATTCACCAAAGCTAGCGGACAAAAAAACTCTATATAAAGCACAGAATGACCTGGAGCAACATGGCTTTCAGCTTTCCTTTCCTCCATGTTGAGAATGCCTAGCTTACATTTTGCATCTTTTCCAGAAAGATCAAGCTACGACAACGAGCTCTGTTGTGCAGGAGTTGTACCATTTCATGACACAACAGTTTGGATGATGCTAGCCCTGGAGAAAACACTATGTGGGTGAAATTCGTCTTCTCTGGTAATGTAAAATGAGCGACAGCAAATCATCAGCCTGTTTGCACCTCGCCCGACTTTCTCTTCCATTGTTTTAAAAATTGGGCGGGGTATAAAACGGGGCTGCTGACTCACTTGAGACTGTTTTGCACGACAACAACTTGTATTTATATGGCGCCTTTAACATAGTAAAACGTCCCAAGACATTTCACAGGAGTATTATAAGACAAAATGCAGGGAACAGCACCAGCCCTTATACATGGCCGTCTTCAACCTTGCAAAGGCCTTTGACACTGTTAACCGTGAGGATCTATGGAGCGTCCTTCTCTGTTTTGGATGCCCCCCAAAAATTCATCACCATCCTTCACCTGCTCCACGACGACATGCAGGCCGTGATCCTTACCAACGAATCCATTACAGACCCATTCATGTCCGGACTGGGATCAAACAGGGCTGCAGCGTCGCCCCAACCCTCTTCTCAATCTTCCTCGCTGCCATGCTCCACCTCAGTCAACAAGCTCCCCTCTGGAGTGGAACTAAACTACAGAACCAGTGGGAACCTGTTCAACTTTCGTCGTCTCCAGGCCAGGTCCAAGACCAGCCCAACCTCTGTCGTCAAGCTACAGTATGCGGACATACAGAGGCTGAACTCCAAGTCATAGTCAACGTATTTACTGAGGCGTATGAAAGCATGGGCCTTATGCTAAACATCCGTAAGACAAAGATCCTCCACCAACCTGTCCCTGCCGCACAGCACTGCCCCCCCAGTCATCAAGATCCACCATGGCCTTGGACAACATGGACCATTTCCCATACCTCAGGAGCCTCTTATCAACAAGATTCAACACCGCCCCCAGTGCAGCCTTCGGCCACTTGAGGAAAAGAGTGTTTGAAGACCAAGCCCTAAAATCTACCACCAATCTCATGGTCTACAGGGCTGTAGCAATACCCGCCCTCCTATATGGCTCAGAGACATGGACCATGTATAGTAGACACCTCAAGTCGCTGGAGAAGTACCACCAACGATGTCTCCGCAAGATCCTATAAATCCCCTGGGAGGACAGACACACCAACGTTAGCGTCCTCGACCAGGCCAAAATCCCCAGCATTGAAGCACTGACCACACTTGATCAGCTCCGCTGGGCAGGCCACAATGTCCGCATGCCAGACACGAGACTCCCAAAGCAAGCTCTCTACTCGGAACTCCTTCAGGGCAAACGAGCCAAAGATGGGCAGAGAAAATGTTACAAGGACACCCTCAAAGTCTCCATAATAAAGTGCAACATCCCCACTGACACCTGGAAGTCTCTGGCCAAAGACCGCCCTAAGCGGAAGAAGTGCATCCGGGAGGGCGCTGAGCACCTCGAGTCTCATCACCGAGAGCATGCAGAAATCAAGCGCAGACAACGGAAAGAGCGTGCGGCAAACCAGTCCCACCCATCCTTTCCCTCGACGACTATCTGTCCCACCTGTGACAGGGCCTGTGGTTCTCGTATTGGACTGTTCAGCCACCTAAGGACTCATTTTTAGAGTGGAAGCAAGTCTTCCTCGATTCTGAGGGACTGTCTATGATGATGACGGTGATGATGATAAGACAAAAAATTTGACACCGAGCCGCACAAGGAGAAATTAGGTAAGAGAGTTAGGTTTTAATGAACATCTTAAAGGAGGAAAGAGAGGTAGAAAGGTGGAGAGGTTTAGGCAGGGAATTCCAGAGCTTAGGGCCTGGGCAACAGAAGGCACGGCCACCAATGGTTGAGCGATTATAATCAGGGATGCTCAAAAGCGCAGAATTAGAGGAGCACAGATATCTTGGTACTTTTCAATGAAATGTTTTCACTTAAAATAATGTCAAAAGAAATCATTTTATGCCATTCCATTAATTTATGATACACTGTAGGCCATTTTTCTTGATGTACGCAGTGGTATGCCAAATTATTTTTACCACCAACTGGAGGCATGCAGTCTTAAAAAAAATCTTATTTTTATTCAACATCATTCTTGCCAGTTTAGTCATTAACAGGCTTTTTTCCCATCCACTCCAGTTCATTTAAAAACAGTTTTGTTGCACTGGGGCTCCTCTTAAGGCGCCCCAATGACCTCAGGCTGAGCGAGTTAGTTAACTTGCTGTTCGGCATACTATAGAGTCCCAGTCCAGCAGAGAGACATTGTCATGTATGTAGACCATGTATGCCAATTGTATAGTCACATAAGGTGTGCCACAAGAGGGCACTGCGGTGGGAGACCTGAGGGTCACCTGCACAGGTGTGCAGGGCCCAGTATAAAAGGCTGCCCACCATGCTTGTGCCTCACTCTGGAGTTACAATAAATGGGACTAAGGTCACAACAGCTCAAGTACAATACTAGACCTCGTGGAGTCATTCATAAGCGTATTAAAGACATAACAACTGGCGACGAGATTACGAACTTTCACGCAAAAATGACTAACGTTGGTGAAATAGAAAAGTTCTCAGAGGGTGAAGATTTGGAAGCCTTTACGGAGCGGCTCGACCAATATTTCGTAGCAAACGACCTGGTAGATGATGATCTGGCCACGCTGGCAGATAAGCGCAGAGCTATCCTGTTGGCCAGTTGTGGGCCCGCGGTCTACGGCCTCATCAGGGACTTGCTTGCACCAGAGAAAACAACGACCAAGTCAGAGAAGGAGCTGAAAGTGCTATTTCAGGACCAACTCAAACCGAAGGAGAGCATCCTCACGGCCAGGCATCGATTTTATACACACCGCCGCCCCGAGGGCCAGGAAATCGCAAAGTACGCTGCCGACCTCAGGAGGCTTGCAGGACCGTGTGAATTTGGCGCATCCCTCACCGATGTGTTGCAGGACGTCTTCTTAATCGGCATCGGTCACGAGGCCCTTCTTCACAGGCTACTGTCGGCCGAAACCACCGTCACTCTGCAGAAGGCCATCAGCATTAGCCAGGCGTTCATGACCTCAAGCTGCAACTCCAAGCAGATGACGACTCACTCTCAGGACTCAAACCCGGCAAGTACTGTAAATAGAATAGCGCCTTTCACAGGCAGAACTGTTGAACGTGAATCTGCCCAGGGCAGAGCGTACAGGCCCCCCGAGTCCTTTAACTCAGAGTCCGCCAAGAGGTGCAAACGTAAGTTAAGTTGCACCATGCTGGCGTTGTGGAGGTAATCACAGGGCTCATCAGTGTCAGTTCAGAGACTGTGTGTGCAAAGGCTCCAGCACAAAGGGTCACCTCCAGCGAATGTGCGAGAGCTGTGACTCACCATGTGGAAGAGGAGTCAGCAGATGGCTGTGAGTCCAGCGCGGATTACGAGGAGATGACTAGAGAGGCAGCTCAGTCCCAGGACGAAGTGTATGGAGTATATACCTGCACCACAGATTGTCCTCCAGTGACAATGGAAGTCGAGATAAATGGCATTCCAGTCTTCATGGAAGTGGACACAGAGGCGAGTCAGTCAGTAATGAGCCAGGAAGCCTTTGAGAGGCTATGGAATGATCAAGCTGAATGACCCAAGCTGGTCCCGGTTCAGGCAAAGCTGCGCACCTACACCAAGGAACTGATATCAGTTGTTGGTAGTGCGGATGCAAGTGTACCCCATGATGGCGCGGTGCACAATTTACCATTATGGATTGTTTCAGGTGATGGAATAATGCTACTTGGAAGAAGATGGATGGAGAAGATTCATTGGAACTGGGAAGACTTCAGCCCTCCAGCGATCGACGTCTCCCGTGCTCAGAGGCAGAGCAAGCCCCTACCTTTGGTTGGACCAGGAGAGCAGATCCGCGCAGCCCCCGAGGCACATACCGCTCATCACGACTGCGAGGCGATGATCCGGCCAAGACGACCCGAACGCACCTTCCCGGTTTCAGTGGCAAAACTCCTGGGAAGGAAGATTGGATCCGAGGGCGCCTTCCCAGCTTCAGTGGCAGAATCCCTGGGAAAGAAGATCGCGGCAGTCGACATCATGGACAGGGAAAAGATGGCGTCCAAACCACGAGGTGCAGTGCTAATGGAGCAATGACACGTGGTTCCACGCAAGGAAGACGAGTGGGGTAAAAGTAGTAAGGCCATTTTAAAGGACATTTTTGAATGAACTGCTTGAAATTGGTAACCAATGTAAAAGTCCAGCTGTAACGAGCAAAATGTTGTTGAGTGATGTCGGGTGCAAATTGCAATCAGCCAATGTAGCGGGCGAACACCTAACGGTCGTATACAGGTCCAATGGGCTACCCAATGCTGTAGCCTACGTCCCCGGGATCAGAACAATGCATCATAAAGTGTCCCCACAGCTGACAGAAATAGACAAGCCGCAGAGTAAACGATCCCCGGAGAGCAGAGGCACCGGTAGCGATACCCTGCCTCAGATCGTTTAACATTGCAGGCACCCGACGGCATGAACCGCCACAGGCCAGAAACAGTAAACTGCACCTATGCTCACAGTCAGCTACCGTCACCCAACCCCCGGGTGGAAAAGGCGCAGCCCATAAACCCACTCGCCACCACGGCAATGCCCAAGAGCGAAGGGTCACCCGCAACAGTTCCTCCGAACGTGACCTGGACCAGCCAGATCCCAAACTAGAGAGTGCTCACAACAGTGCCCTCAAGGAAAGTGAGTCAGCAGTCCCCTGCGAACTGCTAGACAAGATGAGGTAGTCCCACTGTCACTTAGATGAAACGCCCACTCGCTCAGACCGCTTCCCAGGGAGCAGCAGCAGCTTGCAGATATAACACACACTACATAAAATGTCTACACACATAGACACTCTCTCCTCCTTTAAGATGATCCTTAAAACCTACATCTTTGACCAAGCTTTTGGTCATCTGACCTAATGTCTCCTTCTTTGGCTGAGTTCCAAATTTTTTGTCTGATTACACACCTGTGAAGTGACTTGGGGCATGTTACTAATTTAAAGGTACTATATTAATGCAAGTTATTGTTGTTATACTAAAATAACTTAATTATTTTACATAGGTGATGCAATCAAAAAGTAATATACAAATAGGGAATAAATACGTTGCATTAAATGTTTGCCAATTGTGAAATTTTGAACTTTTAGAACATTTCTACATTTAGCAATAGCACCAGCATCTGCTAGGTTGTTCCTATTCCCTATAAACAGCTTGCGCAGTTATCCAACCCCTAATATAATTGGTTGACCCGTATGTTTATTTTTCCATTGAAATGGATGAGACTGTTTACTGACTTAGTGTCTGAACTATGATCGTCTTACTGGAGCTACAATAAAATATCACAGTTTGCCAGACTATACAGATTTCTCATCTGAAAGTCCTTGCAATACACATTAGATGTTTTGCAACAGAACACAATATCCCCTTGGAGACAAAGGAGAAATAACTCAACAGTTAGCTTTATACTGAAATAAACAAATCCATGCATTATATCAAACTTAGATTTTGTGTAGCAATTGTTCACAGATCACTCCAGTCTTGAAAGGAAGACAAAACTTGCAACGAGCTTCACAATAGACTGTGTGTAGGAAATCTATGCTGTTGGTTGCATTTATGTAGAGTCCTGACACCGACAAGAAAAGATTTATGGTAATTTCAAAGCATGTTCCTTGTGGTTTTCTTGTATTCCTGAAAATGATGCTTTTAGAATGACTGTAATAAATCAGTTTTTTCCGTTAAGATTGGAAAAAGATTTTGCGTCCATTAATAGACTTTAAAAGATCTTTGCAAACTGTCCTCCTGACAATATTGGTACTCAATTTCACAAAGGATAAAAAGACTTGAATTTATATAGCATCTTATCACAAATGTATGATCATACGAAAATGATGGGCAGGAAAAGATCAACTGGTCCACCAAGTCTGCCCCACACTCATGATGACTGGGGCATCATGATTGGATACTTCCTAACCCCCACCATCAAAGCCATGTAATATCCAAGGAGAGGCAAAAAGATAGGAAAAAAAACACGTCAATAAGGGAAAAAAATACCCTGGAAAATTCCTCTCCGACCCCTTCAAGCGATCAAAACCAGTCCAGGAGACCACATTGACTGCATACTTTAACTGTTAATCCACTTACCTTCTATATGATGTGAACCCTGCCCCAGTCAAGAATCGGTCCAGCTCCCTCTTGAAAGCATTCTTCTTTACTTCATAGACAATGGGGGATTTACTTCCAGAGGAGCTCTCCTACTCTCCCAATCATAACTTGGGCGCAAGAACTGCGGAAACCTCTGAAAAATGGTGTATACACTATTTACATTTTTCCTGGCAGACAAATTGAAAGAACCCTCACGGAAACCCCCAATGAGTTAAATTTCAAGTGCAGTGACTGTTCTGATGTAGGCGAATGCAGTGACTATTTTGCATACAGTGAAACAGTGCTAAAGACACTGCTTCCAAATGACTGCATGAAAGGAGGCACCTTTCGGGGTAATGGTTAGCCCTGAGCAACACTTACTGAATAACCGTGACTAACAAAAGCAGGCACAGAATTTTTTAAAAGCCATTCAGTTCATGAAGATTATGTAAAACTTTCCCTAGCTTGGACTGTATCCATCTAACTGAGCTTGTGTTTTCAGGGAAACCTTGATAACATTTATTCTGATTCCTAAAGATCCAGATAGCTCAAGAATCAGTTGCTACTGAACCTTATAGTTCCAAAACCTCTTGAATAGGGTCAAGACTGAAACAGATGCTGATGTGTGTTAAACCTATGGCACTGCTCACTGACAGAACTCAGAGCTGAACGTCACTGTGCTAAGAAAGACCGTAATGACAGAGGGAGCTTTAAATAGAAACCATACGAGGGTGATACTTCATTGCAGTGCTAAGGGAGTGCTGCACTGTCGGAGGTGCCATCTTTCGGATGAGACATTAAACCGAGGCTCTGACTGCCCTCTCAGGTGGATGGAAGTCACCCTATGGCGCCATTCAAAGAAGAGCAGGGGAGTTCTCCCAGTATCCTGGCCAACCTTTATTCCTCAACCAACACCTAAAATAGATGATCTGGTCATTTATTTATATGCTGTATGTGGGACTATGCTGTCTGCAAACTAACCACTGTGTTTCCTAAACTATAACAGTGACTACACTTCAAAAGTACTTTATTGGCTGTAAAGCCCTTTGGGGCGTCCTGTGGTCATGAAAGGTGCTATATAAATGCAAGTTCTTGCTTTCTAGTTAAGGGAACATCTCATAGGTCACCAGAAGTGTTTGGAACAACTTAATTTGCTTCCAGGAAGGTGCTAAACCATTCGATTTAAGTACAAGTATGCTGTGTGGGTTATTTTAAGTATATGTTTGATTGACAGCTCTACCTGCGTTTAAGAGATAGGGCCCGAAATTGGTCAAAGCCATGGCCCGCCCAAGTGCTGCCTAAAGGACCGCCTTTGGCCGCTAAGAGACCGGGCCGTACTTTGCCAGTAAAATTCCTCTAAAAGAGATGGCATTACCACCCGGCGGCAAAATAACGGTTTACGCCATCAATCCGGGCGGCAGCGGGCGTGAGTTCCCAATCTTGGCGGCAAATGCGATCCTCGCCAAATTGCTGCCGAGGATTGAGTTGGGCCCAGGGAGGTGGGGGAAAGACCTAAAATAAAAATCTTTAAAAAAAAAACACTGGAACACCTTCAGGGGACCCCATACAGATAAATCACTGGAAAAATAAATTAAAAGATGTTCACTAACCTTTTTTTGTAGGTCTTCTTACCGTCGGGGTTAGACCTACCTCCACGCAGCGGTCCTTCCCTCTGCTGCCGCCGACTCCTGTCTGAAGGAATCTGCCAGCTAGGCGGGCGGGAGGACAATTACGCGACTTGCCCGCCAGCAGGCGGTTCCTGGCGGTAATCCCCTCCCGCCAGCTGCAGACCTGGAGGAATCTGGCACCGAAGGGAGACCGGCGAAAAAACTCAGCGGCAGCCAGTGGCAGTGGGCGATAATGCCATCAATTTCGGGCCCAAAGATTTTTAATTTGCTTTGTCAATTGTCAAAGAATTATTGAAAGTATATCTTAAGTTGATTTGCTTCAAGTCAGCAGATCTGAAGTCAGCTGAAACAGCTAGGCAAGAGGCTCCACAAGAGGTTAATAGTGAACGAACCAACATGGAAGATTACCATCGAGGACCTTGTTTCAAAATCAGTTTGGCACTGAATGTTATTGTAAAGAAATGCAACAATCTGTTATAATTCTACATTCCAAGAAGGAGTGATAAAGTCTGCAATTACTATAAATCTACTGTTGCTGTTCACTTATCTACTTACTGTTTAATGGATTTGTTTCATAGTTTAGTTTATAGCCTGAGACACAGTCTGATACAATGTTTATTCTGAAATCAAAGATCACATGACAGCATGTGATCTAGACAGTAAGCCAAAATGCATGCAGTTAGAAGGGTCAATCCCTGAGCTCACTATAGTTACCTAGATACTGGGCAGGTAAAGGTACAAAGTGAGTCAAAGGGAACAAGGGTTTGCTTACAGGAATGGTCTGAGAAGCTGAACCTCGAGTAAAATATCTGATGTAAGAATCCCATAGTGCTACAATCTCTCACTCAATATCTGATGTAAAAATCCCATAGTGCTAGTTTCTCACGCTCTATCTCCTGCACCGTGGTCCACAGGTAATTTTAAATTCATTCTTGGGATGTGGGCATTGCTGGCATTTATTGTCTATCTCTAGTTGCCCAGACAAGAAGGTGGTTGGCTGCCTTCTTACAGTCCGTAATTCTTAGTAGCGGTTTGATACAACTTGCTAACCCATTTCAGATAGCAGATAGAGTCAACCACGTCGATGGAGGATCAGAGCTGCATATATGCCAGACCAGGTAAGGAAAACAGGTTGGTTTTCTTCCCTAAAGGACATTGAGCTGGAGTCCAGCTCCTGTTCATCTCTCGCTGTCCCACCTCTTCTCCCTCCTCTAAGCTTGAGCCCCACTCAGGCTTCCCTCTTTTCCCCTGCTCCCCCCAAGTCCTAAGTTTGAGTCTCTGTCCTGCTGCCATCGCCCTCACAGGGAATAACTTATGTGTTTGGTGGTGCAAAAAAACCCAGGTATCAGACGAAACGGGCAAGCTGGGTGTGGGCAGAGGGCCAGCAATGAACGAGTCTCACTGGGGATGCCAAAATTCCTCTCCTCAGTTCTATGTACATAAGAACATAACATAAGAAATAGGAGCAGGAGCAGGAGTAGGCCGTACGGCTCCACGAGCCTGCACCGCCTTTTAATACGATCATGGCTGATCCGATCATGGACTCAGGTCCACTTCCCTGCCCACTCCCCATAACCCGTTATTCCTTATCGGTTAAGAAACTGTCTATTTCTGTCTTAAATTTATTCAATCTCTCAGCTTCCACAGCTCTCTGAGGCAGCGAATTCCACAGATCCACAACCCTCAGAAGAAATTTCTCCTCATCTCCGTTTTAAATGGGTGGCCCCTTATTCTAAGATTATGCCCTCTAGTTCTAGTCTCCCCTTATCAGTGGAAACATCCTTTCTACATCCATCCTGTCAAACCCCCTCATAATCTTATATGTTTCGATAAGATCACCTCTCATTCTTCTGAACTCCAATGAGTAGAGGCCCAACCTACTCAACCTTTCCTCATAAGTCAACCCCCTCATCTGAGGAATCAACCTTGTAAACTGTCTCTGAACTGCCTCCAAACCAAATATATTCTTTCGTAAATATGGAAACCAAAACTGCACGCAGTATTCCAGATGTGGCCTCAACAATACCCTGTATAACTATAGCAAGACTTTCCTGCTTTTATACTCCATCCCTTTTGCAATAAAGGCCAAAATTCCATTGGCCTTCCTGATCACTTGCTGTACCTACATACTAAGCTTGTGTGTTTCATGCGCAAGTACCCCCTGGTCCCGCTGTACTGCAGCACTTTGCAATCTTTCTCCATTTAAATAATAACTTGCTCTTTGATTTTTCCTGCCAAAGTGCATGACCTCACACTTTCCAACATTATACTCCATCTGCCAAATTTTTTCCCACTCACTTAGCCTGTCTATGTCCTTTTGCAGATTTTGTGTGTCCTCCTCACACATTGCTTTTCCTCCAATCTTAGTATCGTCGGCAAACTTGGCTACGTTACACTCGGTTCCTTCCTCCAAGTCGTTAATATAGATTGTAAATAGTTGGGGTCCCTGCACTGATCCCTGCGGCACCCCACTGGTTACTGATTGCCAACCCGAGAATGAACCATTTATCCCGACTCTCTGTTTTCTGTTCGTTAGTCAATCCTCTATCATGCTAATATATTACCCCCAACCCGTGAATGTTAATCTTGTGCAGTAACCTTTTATGTGGCACCTTGTCAAATGCCTTCTGAAAGTCCAAATACACAATATCCCCCTTTATCCACCCTGTTCATTACATCCTCAAAGAATTCTAGCAAATTTGTCAAACATGACTTCCCCTTCATAAATCCATGCTGAATCTGCCTGACTGAATTTTGCTTTTCTAAATATCCTGCTACAGCTTCTTTAATAATGGACTCCAACATCTTCCCAACCACAGATATTAGGCTAACTGGTCTGTAGTTTCCTGCTTTTTGTCTGCCTCCTTTTTTAAATAGGGGCATTACATTTGCAGTTTTCCAATCTGCTGGGACCTCCCCAGAATCCAGGGAATTTTGGTAAATTACAACCAATGCATCCACTATCCCTGCTGCTACTTCTCTTAAGACCCTAGGATGCAAGCCATCATGTCCAGGGGATTTATCCGACTTTAGTCCCATTATCTTACTGAGTACCACCTCCTTAGTGATTGTGATTGTGTTAAGTTCCTTCCCCGCCTATAGCCCCTTGACTATCCACTGCTGGAATATTTTTAGTGTCCTCTACCGTAAAGACTGATACAAAATATTTGTTCAGAGTTTCTGTCATCTCCATGTTCCCCATTACTAATTCCCCGGTCTCGTCCTCTAAGGGACCAACATTTACTCAAGCCACTCTTTTCCTTTTTATATACCTATAGAAACTCTTGCTATCTGTTTTTATATTTTGTGCTAGTTTACTTTCATAGTCTATCTTCCCTTTCTTAATCATCTTTTTAATCATTCTTTGTTGACTTTTAAACGCTTCCCAATCTTCTGCCCTCCCACTAGTTTTGGCCACATTGTATGCCCTTGTTTTTAATTGGATACCGTCCTTTATTTCTGTAGTTAGCCATGGATGGCTATCTTTTCTCTTATGCCCTTTCCTCCTCACTGGAATATATTTTTCTTGAGAGTTATGAAATATCTCCTTAAATGTACACCACTGTTCATCAACCGTCCTACACTTTAATCTATTTTCCCAGTCCACTTTAGCCAACTCAGCCCTCATACCTTCATAGTCTCCTTTATTTAAGCTTAGTACACTGGTTAGAGATCCAACTTTCTCACCCTCCGTCTGAATTTGAAATTCAATCATGCTATGATCACTCATTCCAAGGGGATCCTTTACGAGGAGATTGTTTATTAATCCTGTCTCATTACACAGGACCTGATCTAAGATAGCCTGCCCCCTCGTTGGTTCCGTTGCATACTGCTCAAGAAACCACTTCTGGCGGAGGTGGGACCTGTACAAGCCGGATGGGTTGCACCTCAACAGAGCCGGGACCAATATCCTTGCAGGGGGGTTTGCTAGTGCTGTTGGGGAGGGTTTAAACTAGCTTGGCAGGGGGATGGGAACCTGAAAATAGATTCAGTAGGGAGGGGAGTAAAGCTGGAATTAGAAAGCAAAAATAAAGAAAGTGAGTTTGAAGGAGAGAGGAAACAAGCAGGAAAAAAGGGTAAAACAAATTTAAATGCTCTTTGTCTAAATGCATGTAGCATTCGTAACAAAATAGATGAGTTGACGGCACAAATAGATAAAATGGGTATGATCTGATAGCCATTACAGAGACGTGGTTGCAAGGTGACCAGGACTGGGAACTAAATATTCAGGGGCACTTGACAATTCGGAAGGACAGACTGAAAGGAAAAGGAGGTGGGGTAGCTCTGTTGAAAAAGGATGGAATCACTGCAATAGTAAGAAATGATATTGGCTCAAATGATCAGGAAACAGTTTGGGTGGAGCTAAGGAATAATAAGGGGAAAAAGTCACTGGTGGGTGTAGTCTCATCATAGGCAGTCCCTTGGAATCAAGGAAGACTTGCTTCCACTGTAAAAATGAGTTCTTAGGTGACTGAACAGTCCAATACAGGAAACACAGTCCCTGTCACAGATGGAACAGACAGTCATTGAGAGAAAGGGTGGGTGGGACTGGTTTGCCGCACGCTCTTTCCGCTGCCTGTGCTTGATTTCTGCATGCTCTCAGCGATGAGCCTCGAGGTGCTCAGCGCCCTCCCGGACGCACTTCCTCCACTTAGGGCAGTCTTTGGCCAGGAGCTCCCAGGTGTCGGTGGGGATGTTGCACTTTATCAGGGAGGCTTTGAGGGTGTCCTTGTAACGTTTCCTTTGCCCACCTTTGGCTCGTTTGCCGTGAAGGAGTTCCGAGTCTCGTGTCTGGCATGCGAACAACGTAGCCTGCCCAGCAGAACTGATGGTCAGTGCTTCAATGCTGGGGATGTTGGCCTAGTCGAGGGCGCTAATGTTGGTGCACCTGTCCTCCCAAGGGATTTGCAGGATCTTGCGTTTGGTGGTATTTCTCCAGTGACTTGAGGTATCTACTGTACATGGTCCATGTCTCTAAGCCATACAGGAGGGCAGATATTACTACAGCCCTGTAGACCTTGAGCTTGGTGGCAGATTTGAGCGCACTTCCTCATGCGGCCAAAGGCGGTGTTGAATCTCGTCGTCAGTGTCTGCCCTTGTTGTTAAGAGGCTCCCGAGGTATGGGAAATGGTCCACATTGTCCAGGACCGCGCCGTGGATCTTGATGACTGGGGGGCAGTGCTGTGCGGCGGGGACAGGTTGATGGAGGACCTTTGTCTTACAAATGTTTAGTGTAAGGCCCATGCTTTCGTACGCCTCAGTGAATATGTTGACTATAACTTGGAGTTCAGCCTCTGTATGTGCACAGACACAGGTGTTATCCGCGTACTGTAGCTTGACGATAGAGGTCGGGGTGGTCTTGGACCCAGCCTGGAGATGGCGAAGGTTGAACAGGTTCCCACTGGTTCTGTAGTTTAGTTCCACTCCAGCGGGGAGCTTGTTGAGTGTGAGGTGAAGCATGGCAGCGAAGAAGATTGAGAAGAGGGTTGGCGTGATGACGCAGCCCTGCTTGACCCCGGTCCGGACATGGATTGGGTCTGTAATGGATCCGTTGGTAAGGATCATGGCTTGCATGTCGTTGTGGAGCAGGCGGAGGATGGTGACGAACTTTTGGGTGCATCCGAAACGGAGGAGGATACTCCATAGACCCTCGCGATTGACAGTGTCAAAGGCCTTTGTGAAGGCCATGTACAAGGGTTGGTGCTGTTCCCTGCATTTTTCCTGCAGCTGTCACGCTGTAAAATTCATGTCCATTGTACCCCGTAGTGGACAAATCTGCACTGAGACTCCGGAAAGAGCTCCTCAGCCACAGGGAGAAGACGGTTGAGGAGGACTCTAGCGACGACTTTCCCAGTGGCTGATAGCAGGGAGATTCCTCTGTAGTTGCCGCAGTCGGACTTGTCCCCTTTTTTAAAGATGGTCACGATCACTGCATCTCTGAGATCTCCCGGCATGCTCTCCTCCCTCCAGATGAGAGAGATGAGGTCATGCATTCGCGCCAACATTGCCTCTCCGCCATACTTCAGTGCCCCCGCTCCCGTAGCCTTGTTGTTCTTAAGCTGTCTTATGGATTTTTCTATCTCGTGCAGTGTTGGGGTTTCAGTGAGGTGGTGGCGGGTAGTATGCTGCGGGATGGAGTCGAGAACACTCGAGTCAAAGGCGGAGTCTCGTTTGAGGAGATCTTCGAAGTGCTCCTTCCAGCAGGCCCTGACTGCCTCGGTGTCCTTGATGAGTGTTTCCCCGTTCTTGGCCAGCAGTGGGATGGGGCCTTGGGGGTTTGGGGCGTAGGTGTTCTATAGGCCCCCTAACAGTAGCAACTCTGTTGGTCGGAGTATAAAGCAGGAAATAGTGGAGACATGTAAAAAGGGAACAGCAATAATCACAGGTGATTTTAACCTCCACATTGATTGGACAAATCAAATTGGTCAGGCTAGCCTTGAGGAAGAGTTCATAGAGTGCATAAGGGACGGATTCCTTGAGCAGTATGTAATGGAACCAACCAGGGGGCAGGCTATCTTAGATCTGGTCCTTGGCAAAAGAGAGCAGCAATCAGGATGGATAGAGCTACAGGTCAGGGCTGGAGGGGGCCAGGGATCAGTGTTTGTTGGGGGTTGGTTGCCAATCACAACGAGAGGGAGCTAGGGATCGAGACTTGGGTAATGGGAGGTTGCCGATTGCATCGGCGTAAGAGCGAGGCCGCGATCGGCAGAGGGGAGACAGCAGCCTTCCTTGAGGGTCCCAGTGGAGTACTCCTGGCCCACTAGCAGTGCTGTAAGGGGCACTTCTTGAGCCGGTAGCTCCCACCTCCCATTTGCTGCCGGGTTTTCCAAGCTCTGGGATACCCAGCTGGCAACTGTTAAATTTAATTCAGGCTCCCAACTGCACTGTGGAAGCTTAATTTAAATATGTTAATGAAATGTCCCACCTCTCAAGCCTATCAGCCGGTATAAAAATGGCAGCAGGCGCTTCGATGGTGGGTTGGGGGCGCGTTCCTGGTTTTTAAATTTTTAACCAATCCCCGCCCCTGATCCTCTCTCACCTGTTGCGGGGTGCGGAGGGGAGGGGGCGGGAGTTATTATCGAAGACTAGGTTTCAGCTCCGATTCAGGCCAACAATGGGTTGCTCCACATCTACCCATCAACAAACAATGAGCTGCAGTCCTATGTCCCCAAAGTGACCTTTCGAAAGTTAAAATTTCTGATATAGCAAAAACAAAATCTGTGGAATGAGCAGGAATGAACAGTTTGCCTGCTGTTACTTTTCTATTGATGTGACCTTGCCAAAGAGAAATAGGGTGAAGCAAAAACTGAGTGCGGGGGAGGAAACTAGTTGGTTAAATTTACATTTTTGGGAAACCCATTCCTTAAAGTGAAAGCTGTAGATCTGATACTGAGCTATAAAAAGTGCTTCGTTTTTAGACTGGCTTGGCTTCATTAGACAGGACAGCAATACAATTTACACAGTATGTGTTTACTGACATTACTGCAGTGACTACACTTCAAAGTACTTAATTGGCTGTAAAACACTTTGGGACATCCTGAGGTCAGGAAATGTGCTATGCAAATGCAAGTCTTTCCAACGGTCCAGAAAGGACAATTACAGAACTTACGATCGTTTTACCACCATGTGTTATTGTTTAATAAATCGCTCTAAAATGTGTTACCTGAAAGAAAAGTTCAAATAATTTCTTACCTGTAATTGAACAGTACACTATATGTGGAGCAACCTCCCTTATGTCTACATATCCAAGGCCCATTTCTGCTAGTTTTCCAGGAACATAATTTTCAATCAGCACATCACAAACATATGCCAGCTGTAAGATACAAATCAAAGACAGATTTTGTAATTTATTACAGATTTTATCTATAAAAACACACACATTACATTGGAATAATGATAGGGAGATGCACACTTGGAATAAATACAAAATGGAACTGCATCGGCATCAGTCAGCATTTAACCTCTAAACCACTGGGCTAAGCATTAGCTGTGCTAATGATACAAAGCTGGGTTTGGATTCTAACAATTTTCACATTTCCTTTCCTCTGTTTCAGTGACTGCATTTCCATTGTTTAATAATAAACCATAGCTAAGACTAGGTTAGTCACATATATAAAGCAGGATAGTGGACACAGATAATATCAAACCAAGAACATAGCTGGAGTGACTTACAACTCTCAGGATTAGTTCAGAGTCTACCCCTGATAATTCAAATTTGTTTCATGAATTATTGGATCCTGCAAATTCAGTTTGCGCTGAAAAAGCCTCCTTGCCAATTTAATGCAATTGCTTAGTTCGAATTACGAGACAATTCAAACTTCTTTGGATGAAAAGAAAACAATTTGAATATCATGAGTGGACTGTATCACGTTAAATTCATCCAATATCTTGGTGGATTTATCTTCAAAATGTTTTTTTACTGTAACTATCTCAGTGCTATTAGATAGTGAAAACAATGACACAGAGTATTGGACTGAGCTGGAACTGTCTAGAACAGGTGATGGGACTTGCAATTAAATTACTTTTAACAAATTACAGGAACACTTACGACCTTGAAGTAGAATAAATCCCTGAGATATTTTTACCAGCACAATGTTATCACCATTCATACAGAACTAAAACAGTGCTGCCCATTAGAAATTGCTGTCTAGCCATAGACGTAAGGCTCAAGTTTCGGCCTGAGTTGCTCCTATTTTTTTGGAGTAACTAGTTTAGAATGGAGCATCTTAGAAATTGCAATTCTCCGCATTTAGTTTGCTCCAGTTCTAGTCAGTTAGAATATTCATTTTAGAACAGATTTTTTTTTCAAAAAAGGGCGTGTCCAGCCACTTACACCTGTTTTGCAAGTTTAGGCAGCGAAAACTTACTCCAAACTAACTTAGAATGGAGTAAGTGTAGATTTTTGTACGTTCAGAAAAACCTTGCCTACACTTATAAATCAGGCTTAGGGAACGAGAGATGGAGGGGTTTACAAACATTAAACACTTCACTTTTACAAATAAATCATCAATAATAAATGATAACTAAATCAATAAATGAATACATGAATAAATCAAATCAAAAAAACGTTTAAAAATAAAATATTAAAAAAAATAATCAATAAATAAAAAATTATTTCTACTCACCTACTGCAGCACCGGAAGACACAGATAGCCTTCCGGAAATACTAGGGGTTCGAGGGTCTAGTGAAAAGGAGGAACTGAAGTAAATCCTTATTAGTCAGGAAATTGTGTTAGGGAAATTGATGGGATTGAAAGCCGATAAATCCCCAGGGCCTGATCGGTTGCATCCCAGAGGAAGTGGCCTGAGAAATAGTGGATGCATTAGTGATCATTTTCCAGCATTCTATTGACTTTGGATCAATTCCTATGGACTGGAGGGTAGCTAATGTAACACCACTTTTTTTTTTAAAAGAGGGAGAGAAAACAGGGAATTATAGACCGGTTAGCCAGACATCGGTGGTGGGGCAAATGTTGGAATCAATTAAAGATGAAATAGCAGCGCATTTGGAAATCAGTGACAGGATCGGTCCTAGTCAGCATGGATTTATGAAAGGGAAATCATGCTTGACAAATCTAGAATTTTTTGAGGATGTAACTAGTAGAGTGGACAAAGGAGAACCAGTGGATGTGGTGTATTTGGACTTTGAAAAGGCTTTTGACAAGGTCCCACACAAGAGATTAGTGTGCAAAATTAAAGCACATGGTATTGGGGGTAATGTACTGACGTGGATAGACAACTGGTTGGCAGACAGGAAGCAGAAAGTCGGAATAAACGGGTCCTTTTCAGAATGACAGGCAGTGACCAGTGGGGTGCCTCAGGGTTCAGTGCTGGGACCCCAGCTATTTACAATATACATCAATGATTTAGATGAAGGAATTAAATGTAATAACTCCAAGTTTGCAGATGACACTAAGCTGAGTGGCGGTGTGAGCTGTGAGGAGGATGCTAAGAGGCTGCAGGGAGATTTGGACAGGTTAGGTGAGTAGGCAAATGCATGGCAGATGCAGTATAATGTGGATAAATGTGAGGTTATCCACTTTAGTGGCAAAAACAGAAAGACAGAATATTATCTGAATGGTGACAGATTAGGAAAAGGGGAGGGGCAACGAGACCTGGGTGTCATGGTACATCAGTCATTGAAGTTTAGCATGCAGGTACAGCAGGCGGTGAAGAAGGCAAATGGCATGTTGGCCTTCATAGCTAGAGGATTTGAGTATAGGAGAAGGGAGGTCTTAGTGCAGTTGTACAGAGCCTTGGTGAGGCCACACCTGGAATATTGTGTTCAGTTTTGGTCTCCTAATCTGAGGAAGGATGTTCTTGCTATTGAGGGAGTACAGCGAAGGTTCACCATATTGATTCCCGGGATGGCAGGACTGACATATGAGGAGAGACTGGATCAACTGGGCTTGTATCCACTGAAGTTTAGAAGAAGGAGAGGGGATCCCATAGAAACATATAAAATTCTGATTGGATTGGACAGGTTAGAGGCAGGAAGAATGTTCCGTTGCTGGGAAGTTCCAGAACCAGGGGTCACAGACTAAGAATAAGGGGTAAGCCATTTAGGACTGAGATGAGGAGAAACTTCTTCACTCAGAGAGTGGTTAGTCTGTGGAATTCTCTACCACTTGATCCGATTGCTTGTCATGAATTCCTTGAATTCAGCACTGGTGAAACACGGCCCATTGTCGCTGACTAGGACATTAGGCAGGCCGTGCGTGGCAAACATGGCTCGTAGGCTTTCGATAGTGGCCGTGGACGTGCTTACAGACATTATTGCACATTCAATCCATTTTGAATAAGCATCCACGACAACCAAGAACATTTTGCCTAGAAATGGGCCCGCATAGTCCACGTTTATCCTCGGCCATGGTTTGGAGGGCCACGACCACAAACTTAGTGGTGCCTCTCTGGGTACATTGCTCAGCTGAGAGCAAGTGTTGCACTGGCGCACGTATAACTCTAAATCTGAGTCGGTGCCAGGCCACCACACATGGGATATGGCTATGGCTTTCATCATTACAATGCCTGGGTGGGTGTTGTGTTGCTCACAAATGAAAGTTTCTCTGCCTTTCTTGTGCAGGACCACGCAATTATCCCACAACAGACAATCCGTCTGCAAGGATATTTCGTCTTTGCGCTTCATCGCCTCCTGCATCGCCGCTGGGACACTGGACCAGCTCCCATGGAGGACACAGTTTTTTACCAAGTACAGTAAAGGATCTTGGCTGGTCCAGCTCCTGATCTGGCAGGCCGTAACGGGTGACTTTTTGTTTTCGAATGCATCCATTACCATGAGCAAGTCCGCAGGCTGTGCCATTTCCACCCCGGTGGTGGGCAATGGTAGCCGACTGAGAGCATCAGCGTAGTTCTCTGTGTCCGGTCTGTGGCGAATTACATAGTTGTATGCCGACAGCATGAGTGCCCATCTTTAGATGTGAGCAGAGGCATTGGTGTTAATTCCTTTGCTCTCAGAGAACAGCGATATGAGCGACTTGTGGTCAGTTTCAAGCTCAAACTTGAGGCCAAACAAGCACAGGTGCATTTTTTTTTACTCCATAAACGCCGCCAGAACCTCTTTTTCAATCATGCTGTAGGCCCTTTCGGCCTTGGACAGACTCCTGGACGCATAAGCGACCGGTTACAAAATCCCCGATTCATTAGCCTGTTGTAACACATACCCGACCCGTATGACGATGCATTGCAAGCTAGCACTAATCATTTACAAGGGTTATATAGGACAAGCAGTTTGTTTGAACACAACAGATTTCTGGCTTTCTCAAAGGCAGCCTCTTGTGAATTTCCCCATACCCAGTCGTCTTCCTTGCGCAATAGCACATGTAGGGATTCTAGCAGGGTGTTTAATCTGGGTAGGAAATAACCAAAATAGTTGAGGAATCCCAGGAATGACCGCAGCTCCGTCACGTTCTGTGATCGCGGCACGTTCTTGATGGCCTCCGTCTTGGCATCGGTGGGTCTGATGCCGTCTGCTGCGATTCTTCTTCCCAAGAACTCGACGTCCGGCGCCAGGAAAACACACTTCGAGCATTTCAACCCGAGTCCCACGCGATCCAACCGACTAAGAACCTCTTCCAGATTCTTCAAGTGAGCAATGGTGTCCCGACCTGTAACCAGTATGTCGTCCTGGAAAACCACGGTGCGAGGAACCGACTTTCGCAGGCTCTCCATGTTCCATGAAGATTGCCGCGGACGACCGAATCCCGAACGGGCATCTGTTGTAGATGAACAGATCTTTGTGCGTGTTGATGCAGGTGAGGCCTTTCGAAGATTCCTCCAGCTCCTGCGTCATGTAGGCCGAGGTCAGGTCCAATTTGGTGAACGTCTTTCCTCCAACCAGGGTCGCAAATAGGTCATCTGCCTTGGGTAGCGGGTACTGGTCCTGCAGCGAAAAACGGTTAATCGTTACTTTATAGTCCCCACAAATTCTGACCATGCCGTTACCTTTAAGTACCGGGACAATCGGACTGGCCCACTCGTTGAATTCCACCGGCGCGATGATGCCTTCTCGCTGCAGCCTGTCTAGCTCAATTTCCACTTTCTCACGCATCATATATGGTACCGCCCATGCCTTGTAAAGGATGGGTCGTGTACCGGGAACCAAATGGATCTGCACTTTCGCCCCCGAGAAGCTTCCAATGCCTGGCTCAAACAACGATGGAAATCTGCTCAGAACCTGGGCACATGAGGCGTCGTCAACGGACGAAAGCGCTCGGATGTCGTCCCAGTTCCAGCGGATTTTTCCCAGCCAGCTTCTGCCAAACAGTGTGGGACCATCCCCTGGCACGATCCACAGTGGGAGTTTGTGCACTGCTGCATCATAGGAGACTTTGACTTCTGCACTGCCAATTACAGGGATCAGTTCCTTGGTGTAAGTTCTTAGTTTGGCGTGAATGAGCTGAGCTTGAGCCTGTATGTCTTGTTGCACCACAGCCTGTCGAAGGCCTTTTTGCTCATTATGGACTGACTCGCACCCGTGTCCAGTTCCATGGATACTGGAATGCCGTTCAGTTCAACTTTCAACATTATTGGTGGGCATTTCGTGGTGAATGTGTGTACCCCATACACTATTGCCTCCTCGGTACGAGTCTTCAATTCAGCCTGATTCACAGTGGATCGATCTTCCTCTGCAACGTGGTGGTTTGCAGGGTTTGCAGCTCGCCTGCACATTCGCTGCAGGTGTCCCATTGTTCTGCAGCCATTACACGCATAGTGCTTGAAGCGGGATTGATGGGCCCGATGATCACTTCCATAGCATCAACAAGGTGTTAACTGCCTCGCATTAATGATTGATGGCGGAATCTGGGTCATCTGAGGTCGTGCAGCAGCAACCGGCATGTACGTTCTGCCATGTATATTCCTGCTCGAAAACGACGTTACTTTATGCACAGTACTGGCCAAAACCTCTTTACTCTGCGAAATCTGTTTGGTGTTGTCGCTGGTGGACATAAATGCCTGGGCTATCGTTATGGCTTTGGTTAGATTCGGAGTTTCAACAGTCAACAGTTTGCGAAGGATTACCTCATGGCCAATGCCCAGTACAAAAAAGTCTCTCAGCACTTGTTCTAGGAATCCCTCAAATTCGCAATGTCCTGCAAGGCGCCTTAGTTCGGCGACATAGCTCGCCACTTCCTGGCCCTCCGACCGTTGACACTTGTAGAACCGATACCTCGCCATCAAAACGCTTTCCTTAGGATTTAGGTGCTCCCGGACCAGCGTACACAATTCTTCATAGGATTTAGTTGTTGGTTTTACCAGAGCTAGAAGATTCTTCATGAGGCCATAGGTTGTTGCCCCACAGACAGTGAGGAGGATCGCCCTTCACTTGGCAGCTCGTCCCCTTCCAGCTCTTGGCCATGAAGTATTGGTCGAGTCTCTCCACGAAGGCCTCCCAATCGTCCCCTTCTGAGAATTTCTCCAGGATACCAACTGTTCTTTGCATTTTTGCACGGTTGTTCGTTATCTCGTCGCCAATTAATATGCTCATAATAAAGGGCGAAGCTGAGTACTGTGAACAATGAGTAAGTGTGACCTTAGCTCCTTTAATAAGACTCCAGAGTGCAGGTACCTCGTGGGTGGCCTGCTTATATACTGTGCTCCCAAGGGATGCTGGGATTCCTTGGGACTCCAACAGGTAGGCCCTCTGGTGGTGGTGTGATACAGGTTGCAAAGGGTTAAATACATAACATTAGTGATATGTTTCCTGTAAATTAATGATTTAACGATTGACATCTTGAGCCAATGTGTTTAAATTTGATGGGAGAATTTGTTAAAAAGACCACATGCCACAACAGACTGAATTTAGAATTAAAAAAATAGGATGAAGGTTTACTTTCACTCCATCTCAAGATCACCACAAGCCACAAGGCCCAAGACACATGAAAGGAAATTAGGAATGCAGTCACTGGTTGGATTTTATACCAGCCAAACAAGTCACGCTCAAGTTAACTACATTCTTGAATGCATTTTCTTTCTTTTGACATTATACCCACAGCTCTAATACAAGGTTCTACCCTGGTCTTCAAAACACGCATGACTTCTATGGAGCTTGCAAAAATTCCACTGACACACAAAGTGGAAACCTTGTTTTGCCAGGACCTGCAATACAATGTTGCTCTAATCTCGAAAATAAATTGAAATAGTGCAGCCTCCAATTTCCACCACTAGATGGGAGTCTCGAGCACAGTGGTGTCCAAGCTTTTGCACACATGGGCAACTTGACTACTATGGAGCCTCCAGGGTCATATCTAAGTTGAAATCTATGCTCCCAATAATTTTCAGACATTTCAAGCTGCTGATCCGAACAGATCTTGGTGTCCCAGAGTCCTGGCCAATATTCATCACTCAAACAACACCAACAAAACAAATTATCCAGTAATTTATCTCATTGCTGTTTGTAGGACATTGCTGCGTGTAAATTTCTGCCACACCTCCCTACATTACAACAGTGACTGCACTGTAAAAGTGCTTCATTGGCTGTGAAGCGCTTTGGGGCAACCTGAGGTTGTGAAAGGCAGTGTATAAATGCAAGTTCTTCTTTCTAATTTAGGATTTTTCCACAACTGAGGCAACAGCCCTTTCCAAGCCTCCAGGCTCATGAAATTAAACCAGGACAACCAGCAAATAAGAAATGTAGACGCCACATAGAACCACAATAGCCTGGGTTCAAGGATCATATTGCCATGGCTCTTAGGCAACATTTGATCTATGGTTGTAGTTTCGACACCCCTTCTCTAGCTTTACAATACCAGGCACATCTTTGTGATCCACCTTGGGAAAAAAAAACAGTAAAAGGGAATATTATTTGAATGGGGAGAAATTACAACATACTGAGGTGCAGAGAGACCTGGGGGTCCTTGTGCATGAAACTCTTTTCTCAAAAAGTTAGTTTGCAGGTGCAGCAGGTAATCAGGAAGGCGAATGGAATGTTGGCCTTCATTGCGAGAGGGATGGAGTACAAAAGCAGGGAGGTCCTGCTGCAACTGTACAGGGTATTGGTGAGGCCGCACCTGGAGTACTGCGTGCAGTTTTGGTCACCTTACTTAAGGAAAGATATACTGGCTTTGGAGGGGGTACAGAGACGATTCACTCGGCTGATTGCGGAGATGAGGGGGTTACCTTATGATGATAGATTGAGTAGACTGGGTCTTTACTCGTTGGAAGTTCAGAAGGATGAGGGGTGATCTTATAGAAACATTTAAAATCATGAAAGGGATAGACAAGATAGAGGCAGAGAGGTTGTTTCCATTGGTAGGGGAGACTAGAACTAGGGGGCACAGCCTCAAAATACGGGGGAGCCAATTTAAAACCGAGTTGAGAAGGAATTTCTTCTCCCAGCGGGTTGTGAATCTGTGGAATTCTCTGCCCAAGGAAGCAGTTGAGGCTGGCTCATTGAATGTATTCAAGTCACAGATAGATAGATTTTTAACCAATAAGGGAATTAAGGGTTATGGGGAGCGGGCGGGTAAGTGAGTCCACGACCAGATCAGCCATGATCTTATTGAATGGCGGAGCAGGCTCGAGGGGCTAGATGGCCTACTCCTGTTCCTAATTCTTATATTCTTATGTTCTCTTCATGGGCTCTTTGCTGTAATGCTACGAAGCTTTGCTGTAACAACCTGATGCCTTCAGAAATTGTAACACCACCATTTTGCTGAAAAGTCCACCTCATGGATCTTTGTAAAAATGGAGAAATACATAAGGGGGAAGGACAGTCAAGCCCCTGCACCTGCTACTTCCTACAAGTGTGGACAATTTGCATTAATCCATCTAACACCACAATCTGCCTTATTCACCCTGATCAAGTGCATCCCACACCTGTCTGCCAGTGAACTGCCCTTTGTGGTCAGTAGGAGAAAAGGCCAGATAAATTAGGTAAGAATAACTTGGGGCTGGAAATTCAGACTTCTGCCACTCCTCTTAGCGCCCCAGAGAGGCGGCAATGGCGGTGGAAAGCAGTTATGCCCAGGCTGCCAGCTTCCAGCGATGCGCCGGGACATTTGGTGCCAGTATTGATGGGGGGGCGGAGCAGTACTGCCCCGGGAGAGGCGAGCCGGTGCAATGCCCCTGGTTGCGACACCGGCTCGATTTCTGGTTGCCGCCCAACGCCTAGCACGCCCTGCTGGGAACGCCTGTGAAAGCAGATGTTCCAAGCTGTTGCAGCTGCAGTGAAGTAAATAATGCCGACCTGAGATAAGTGTGATTGTGTTTTAATTTTTTTTTAAGCTATTTATATTGTGGTGGCGTGAGCTATGTATTGGAAATGTTTCTGGTGGGTTTTTTTCCAGGTATTTCTTCCGCCCCCAGGCCTCTGTTATGGCGCTCCGAGGTCGGCTCTTTAGCTCGGGATCCTCTTTGCTCAACCGGCCTAGCGCCTTAAAAGAGGTGTGAAACTCCTCCCTTAGTGACCTGCTCCAAACTCCAGATCCAGCTGATGAATTTGGCGCAAATTGTACCACCACAACTGAGGCGCGATCAAATTTCCACCCCATGGGATATATTTTATAATTCATGGCCTCCAAAGCAGAGCTTCCACACCTCATGAGCTCATACTGGAATTCAGGCGTGAATAATCAGTGATTTTATGTCCGTTCTGGCTTCTGAACTAGAACTTCTGATATGTACTCCAGTGCCCTCTCCTCAAAAAACCAACCCTTGACCCCTCCATCCTTGCAAACTACCACCCCATCTCCAACCTCCTTTTCCTCTCCAATGTCCTTGAATGTGTTATCGCCTCCCAAATTTGTGCCCATCTTTCCCGCAACTCCATGTTTGAATCTCTCCAAGCGGATTTACGCCCGCCACGTACCAAAACAGCTCTCATCAAAGTTACAAATGACATACTTTGTGACTGTAATAAAGGTAATCTATCCCCCCTCGTCCTTCTCGACGTGTCTGCAGCCTTTGACATGGTTGACCACTCCATCCTCCTCCAACACCTCTCCTTCGTTATCCATTTGGATGGGACTGCACTCACCTGGTTCCATTCTTATCTATCTAATCGTAGCCGAATCGCATGCAATGGCTTCTCTTCCCACTCGTGCATCATTACCTCTGGTGTTCCCCAAGGATATACCCTTAGCCCCCTCCTATTTCTCAGCTACATGTTGCCCCTTGGTGACAGCATCTGAAAACACAGCGTCAGTTTCCACATGTATGCTGACGACACCCAGCTCTCCCTCACTACCACTTCTATCGACCCCTCCATGGTCTCTAAATTGTCAAGATTGCTTGTCTGAATCCAGTTCTGGATCAGCAGATATTTTCTGGAAGACAGAAGCCATTGTTTTCAGTCCTCGCTATGTCATGTATGTACATTCTGTTTGTAGCCACCAGATGGCATCATTGTTGGAGGCCACTGAGCAGCATGCACATGGTGCACATGGTGCTGCTCAGGTATAAAAGGCTGCCATTTTGAGAGTCAGGCACTTTGGGTCTAAATAAAGGAGAGCCAAGGTTGTACCTTGCTTAGTTAAACAGCACTCAGTTTGAACCTTTATTGCATACGTAACATTTGGCGACGAGAATACAAGAACCTTTTGCAAAATGAGCACGATTGGATTTTTAGAGCAATTCATGGAGGGAGAAGATTGGGCAGACTTTGTGAGCCGTTTGAACCAGTACTTCGTGGCCAACAAAATGAAGGGAATCGATGATGCAGATCGACACCGGGCCGTGTTCCTCAAAGATCTACGGTCTGATAAAGAATCTACTCATGCCTAGTGATTCAACAGAGGAGTTGTGTACATTGGTACGGGAGCACCTCAGGCCAGACGACGGCATCATCATCTCGAGATACAGGTTTTATACACACGTTCGATCGGAGGGCCAGAGCGCAGCGGAATTCGTTGCTGACCTGAGACGTCTAGCGGGACTGTGTAAGTTCGGGGCGGTGTTGGCAGACATGCTGCGGGACTTCTTTGTTATCGGTATCAACCACGAGGTGAGCTTGCGCAAACTTCTGGTGGTGGAGGAGTTGGATTTAAAAAAGGCCATCCAGATCGCTCAATCATGTCTGATGACGGACAGGAGTCTAAAGCAAATAGCGGTGAAGAACCGAACCTCGGCAAGTACTGTAAATGCGATTGATTCGACGTTCGGCAGAGTGGCACATGCCAGGGCCTGTCCGGCTGTGTTCGCGAAACCTGTGGCTGTCCAAAGTCCGCCAGCGGGAATGTATCCGACTTCTCAGTGTTGGCGTTGTGGGGGAAATCATCGGCACCAGTAGTGCTGATTTAAACAATATAGTTGCAAAGGCCGTCTGAGAGTGGGGCATCTCCAGCGCAAGCGTTTGCAGATGAGCAAGCGAGCTGCGACACACCCACGTGGAGGATGAGAATCAGACTAGCGCAGGTCCAGGTACGCAATCCGAGATGCCAGAGGAGGAAGTGTATGGACTGTACTCCTTCATAACCAAGAATAAACCAATTTTGATTAATATGAAGTTTAACAGGATACTGGTATCGATGGAACTGGACAAGGGGGCGAGTCAATCGATCATGAATGAGAAGGCATTTAATAAGCTGTGGTCTAAGACTGTGAGGCCCAAGCTGAGCCCTGTTAATGCCAAGCTGCGCACGTACACCAAAGAACTGATAAAGGTGATTGGCAGTGTACAAATTAACGTGTCATATAACGGTGCAGTTCACGAGTTACCGCTGTGGATTGTTCCAGGCAATGGGCCCAACGCTGCTCGGCAGGAGCTGGTTGGAGAAAATCAGATGCGACTGGAACGACATAAAGGTGTTGTCATCGGAGGAAGATACATGTGCCCAAGTATGAAGCAAGTTCCCCTCGCTGTTCGAACCGGGTATCGGCAATTTCACGGGAGCCAAGGTGCAGATCCACGTGGACTCAGATACAAGACCCGTCCATCATAAAGCTCGGGTAGTGCTGTATATGATGAGGGAGAAGGTCGAAATTGAACTGGACAGACTCCAGCGTGAAGGGATCATATCACCGGTCGAATTTAATCGGTTGCCCCATTGTTCCTGTGCTGAAAAGTGCTGGGACAGTCAGAATCTGTGGAGACTACAAGGCTACGATCAACAGGGTTTCGAAACAAGATCAGTACCCGTTACCGATGGCTGAAGACTTGTTTGCGACGCTAGCCAGATGGAAGTCGTTCATAAAACTGGACTTGACGTCGGCCTATATGACACTGGAGTTGGTCGAGATGTCGAAGAGATTTACGTGCATTAACACGCACAAAGGAATGTTTATTTACCACTGCTGCCCTTTCGGAATTCGCTCGGCTGCAGCAATATTCCAGCGGAATATGGAAAGTCTACTGAAGTCCGTTCCCAGAACCGTCGTGTTCCAAGATGACATCCTGATCACCGGTCGTGACTCCAAGGAACATCTGAACAACCTGGAAGAGGTTCTACTGAATTTGGATAGAGTGGGACTCAGACTGAAACGCTCGAAGTGTGTCTTCATGGCACCAGAGGTCGAATTCCTGGGGAGGAAAATTGCTGCTGACGGCATCAGGCCCACGGACGTGAAAACCAAGGCCATCAAGAATGCACCCAAGCCGCAGAATGTGATGGAGCTGCGTGCGTTCCTGGGTCTACTCAACTACTTTGGTAACTTCCTACCTAAATTGAGCACCTTACTAGAACCACTGCACATGCTATTGAGAAAAGGCGACAACTGGGTGTGGGGCGCATCGCAAGACAGAGCTTTCGAGAAAGCCACCAATCTGCTTTGCTCGAACAAGCAGCTGGTACATTATGACCCATATAAACGTTTGGTTTTGGCCTGTGACACATCGTCTTATGGAATTGGTTGCGTACTCTAACAAGCCAATGAGTCGGGGAAACTTCAACCTGTCGCTTATGCATCCAAAAGTTTGTCTAAAGCAGGAAGCGCCTTTCGCATGGTAGAAAAAGCAGCTTTGGCATGTGTGTACCGTGTTAAAAAGATGCATCAATACCTGTTTGGTCTGAGGCTCGAATTAGAGACCGATCACAAGATGCTCATTTTGTTGTTTTCCCGAGAGCAAAGGTATCAATACCAACGCTTCATCCCGCATTCAAAGGTGGGTGCTGACATTAAATGCCTATGATTATGTCATTCGCCACAGACCTGGCACAGAGAATTGTACCGATGCTTTGAGCCGGTTGCCGTTGCCCACACCGGAGGTGGAAGCGTCACAACCAGCGGATCTGATGTTAATCATGGTGCTTTTGAGAGTGAAGGAACTCCTGTCACGGCTCAACAAGTTAAGACCTGGACCAGCCAGGACCCGATTTTATCGGTGGTAAAGGGTTGCATCCTCAAAGGGGATTGGTCTGCCATACCTAAGCAAATGTGCAAGGAGGCCAAACCGTACATTCGTCGCAAGGAATTGTGGGGCAATCGCGTTGTAATGCCCAAGAAAGGGAGAGAGAAGTTTGTGCGTGAGTTACACAGCACACATCCGGGTATAGTGATGATGAAGGCCAGGTCCCATGTATGGTGGCCAGGAATTGATTCTGAGCTAGAAGAATGTGTGCATCAGTGCATAACTTGCATGCAGCTCAGCAAAACACAGCGGAATCGCCGCTGAGTCTGTGGTCATGGCCATCCAAACCTTGGTCTAGGATCCATGTAGATTTTGCAGGTCCCTTCCTGGGCAAGATGTTTTTAGTGGTGGTGGACTCTTTTTCGAAGTGGATAGAGTGTATAATCATGTCATACATCATCATAGGCGGTCCCTCGACCGAGGATGACCTGCTTCCACAAGAGTTTCAATGAAGGACCCGATGTTCCAATCCTGAACTCCAGTTGAGGGGGTGGACGATGCCTGTGCGTGAATTTTTTAACGTGTGGTAACCGTTGCACATCAGCCACCACACCAGCTTGACAGAGCTAGGTCTTGGTCCAGTGGCAAGGATTACTCAGGACGACTGGAGACTTGCTCTGCTGCACGGAGCGAGCGTGCACACATATCGCAGTGTGGGCTGGCCCATGCTGCCCCTGGGCCCGCGGCTCTTCTGGGCCCCGTACCCTTATCTGTTGCACCTCCACCACGATGTTCCAGGGCCCGGCACTCCAGCTCTATTTCTAGCCGTGACCTGCGGTGGTGTTCTCACACAGGTGGGGGCAGCCCACCATGTCATCCAGCACGTCCACGGCAACCATAGAGAATCTCAATGTCATGTTCGCGACACATGGTCTGCCTGACATAGTGATGAGCAACAATGGGTCGTACTTCACCAGTCAGGAGTTTCAGGAGTTTGTGAAACTTAATAGAAACATAAAAAATAGGTGTAGGGGTAGGCCATTCTGCCTTTCGAGCCTGAACCATCATTCAATATGATCATAGCTGATCAAGCAACTTCAGTACCCCATTCCTGCTTTCTCTCCATACCCCTTGATCCCTTTAGCCGTAAGGGCCACATCTAACTTCCTTTTGAATATATCTAACGAACTGGCCTCAACAATTTTCTGTGGTCGAGAATTCCACAGGTTCACAATTCACTGAGTGAAGAGGTTTCTCCTCATCTTAAATGGCTTACCTCTTATCCTTTGACTGTGACCCCTGGTTCTGGATTTCCCCAACATCGGGAACATTCTTCCTGCATCTAACCTGTCCAATCCCATCAGCATTTTATATGTTTCTATGAGATCCCCTCTCATTCTTCTAAATTCCAGTGAATATAAGCCTAGTCGATCCAGTCTTTCTTCATGTCAGTCCTGCCATCCCGGGAATCAGTCTGGTGAACCTTCACTGCAATCCCTCAATAGCAAGAATGTCCTTCCTCAGATTAGGAGACTAAAACTGTACACAATATTTAAGGTATGGCCTCACCAAGGCCTGTACAACTGTAGTAAGACCTCCCTGCTCCTATACTCAAATCCTCTCGCGATTAAGGCCAACATACCATTTGCATTCTTCACAGCCTGCTGTACCTGTAGGCCAATTTTCAATTACTGCTGTACCATGACACCCAGGTCTCGTTGCACCTCCCTTTTTCATAATCTGTCAACATTTAGATAATATTCTGCCTTCCTGTTTTTGCCACAAAAGTGGATAACCTCACATTTATCTACATTATACTGCACCTGCCATGCATTTGCCCACTCACCTAACCTGTCCAAGTCACCCTGCAGCCTCTCTTAGCATCCTCCTCACATCTCACACTGCCACCCAGCTTAGTGTCATCTGCAAACTTGGAGATATTGTATGCAATTCCCTCGTCTAAATCATTAATGTATATTGTAAATAGCTGGGGTCTCAGCACTGAACCTTGCAGTACCCTACTAGTCACTGCCTGCCATTCTGAAAAGGACCGGTTTATTCATACTCTTTGCTTCCTGTCTGCCAACCAGTTCTCTATCCACGTCAATACATTTCCCCCCAATACCGCGTGTGAGACCTTGTCAAAAGCCTTTTGAAAGTCCAAATACACCACATCCACTGGTTCTCCCTTGTCCACTCTACTAGTTACATCCTTAAAAAATTCGAGAAGATTTATCAAGCATGATTTCCCTTTCATAAATCCATGCTGATTTGGACTGATCCTGTCACTGCTTTTCAAATGAGCTGCTATTACATCTTTAATAACTGATTTCAACATTTTCCCCACGCCGATGTCAGGCTAACCGGTCTATAATTCTCTGTTTTCTCTCTCCCTCCTTTTTTAAAAAGTGGGGTAACATTAGCTACCCTCCAATCCATAGGAACTGATCCAGAGTCAATAGAATGTTGGAAAATGACCACCAATGCATCCACTATTTCTAGGGCCACTTCCTTAATTACTCTGGGATGCAGACTATCAGTCCCTGGCGATTTATCGGCCTTCAATCCCATCAATTTCCCGAACACAATTTCCTAACTAAGAAGGATTTCCTTCAGTTCCTCCTTCTCGCTAGACCCTCGGTCCCCTAATATTTCCGGAAGGTTATTTGTGTCTTCCTTAGTGAAGACAGAAGCAAAGTATTTGTTCAATTGGACTGCCATTTCTTTGTTCCCCATTATAAATTCACCTGATTCTGACTGCAAGGGACATACATTTGTCTTCAATAATCTTTTTCTCATCACATATCTATAGAAGCTTTTGCAGTCAGTTTTTATGTTCCCTGCAAGCTTACTCTCATACTCTATTTTCCCCCTCCTAATTAAACCCTTTGTCCTCCTCTGCTGAATTCTAAATTTCTCCCAGTCCTCAGCATTGCTGCTTTTTTTGGCCAATTTATATGCCTCTTCCTTGCATTTAACACTATCCCTAATTTCCCTCGTTAGCGACGGTTGAGCCATCTTTCCCGTTTTATTTTTACGCCAGACAGGGATGTACAATTGTTGAAGTTCATCCATGTAATCTTTAAATTCCTGACATGGCCAATGCCACCCCCAACAAGTCAGTCATCCAGCCATCAGCTACAACAGACCCCGCACATTCACCCAAGACTGGAATAGAACTGAGACGGTCAACCAGGGAGCGCAATATTCCATAGACTCTGGATCAGTTCCTATGGATTGGAGGGTAGCTAATGTAACCCCACTTTTTAAAAAAGGAGGGAGAGAGAAAACAGGAAATTATAGACCGGTTAGCCTGACATCGGGGAAAATGTTGGAATTCACTATTAAAGATGCAATAGTAGTGCATTTGGAAAGCAGTGACAGGATCGGTGCAAGTCAGCATGGATTTGTCAAAGGGAAATCATGCTTGACAAATCTTCTAGAATTTTTTGAAGATGTGACTAGTAGAATGGATAAGGGAGAACCAGTGGATGTGGTGTATTTGGACTTTGAAAAGGCTTTTGACAAGGTCCCACACAAGAGATTAGTGTGCAAAATTAAAGCACATGGTATTGGGGGTAATGTATTGATGTGGATAGAGAACTGGTTGGCAGACAGGAAGCAAAGAGTAGGAATAAACGGGTCCTTTTCAGAATGGCAGGCAGTGACTAGTGGGGTACTGTAAGGTTCAGTGCTGGGAGCCCAGCTATTTACAATATACATGAATGATTTAGACAAAGGATTTGAATGTAATATCTCCAAGTTTGCAGATGACACTAAATTGGGTGGCAGTGTGAGCTGTGAGGAGGATGCTAAGAGGCTACAGGGTGACTTGGACAGGTTAGGTGAATGGGCAAATGAATGGCAGATGCAGTATAATGTAGATAAATGTGAGGTTATCCACTTTTGTGGCAAAAACAGAAAGGCAGAATATTATCTGAATGGTGACAGATTAGAAAAAGGGGAGGTGTCATGGTACATCAATCACTGAAAGTTGGCATGCAAGTACAGCAGACAGTGAAAAAGGCAAATGGCATGTTGGACTTCATAGCGAGAGGATTTGAGTATAGGAGCAGGGAGGTCTTACTGCAGTTGTACAGGGCCTTGGTGAGGCCACACCTTGAATATTATGTACAGTTTTGGTCTCCTAATCTGAGGAAGGACATTCTTGCTATTGAGGGAGTGCAGTGAAGGTTCACCAGACTGATTCCCGGGATGGCAGGACTGACATATGAAGAAAGACTGGATCAACTAGGCTTATATTCACTGGAATTTAGAAGAATGAGAGGGGATCTCATAGAAACATATAAAATTCTGACAGGATTGGACAGGTTGCCATTTGCCTTCTTCACCGTCTGCTGTACCTGCATGCCAACTTTCAATGACTGATGTACCATGACACCTCCCCTTTTCGTAATCTGTCACCATTCAGATAATATTCTGCCTTCCTGTTTTTGCTACAAAAGTGGATAACCTCACATTTATCTACATTATGCAGGAAGAATGTTCCCGATGTTGGGGAAGTTCAGAACCAGGGGCCACAGTCTAAGGATAAGGGGTAAGCCATTTAGGACCAAAATGAGGAGAAACTTCTTCATTCAGAGAATTGTGAACCTGTGGAATTCTCTACCACAGAAAGTTGTTGAGGTCAGTTCGTTAGATATATTCAAAAGGGAGTTAGCTGCGGCCCTTATGGCTAAAGGGATCAAGGAGTATGGAGAGAAAGCAGGAATGGGGTACTGAAGTTGCATGATCAGCCATGATCATATTGAATGGTGGTGCAGGCTCGAAGTGCCGAATGGCCTACTCCTGCACCTATTTTTTATATTTCTATGACCGTTTCAACCTGTGAAAGACTGTGATAAGATCTCAGAGCAGGGTATTGTTATGTATGTACATTCTGTTTGTAGCCATCAGATGGCGTCATTGTTGGAGGCCACTGAGCAGCATGCACATGGTGCTGCTCAGGTATAAAAGGCTGCCATTTTGAGAGTCAGGCACCTTGGGCCTAAATAAAGCAGAGCCAAAGTTGTATCTTGCTTAGTTAAACAGTACTCAGTTTGAACCTTTATTGTATACGTAACAAGCCACAAATTCCCTTCCCTAGCCACTGACTCCATCCCTCTCCCTAGTATCTGTCTGAGGCTGAACAACACTGTTCGCAACCTTGGTGTCATATTTGACCCTGAAATGAGCTTCCAAGCATATATAATGGGGAACAAAGAAATGGCAGACCAGTTGAACAAATATTTTGGTTCTGTCTTCACGAAGGAAGACACAAATAACCCAGATAAATCCCCGGGGCCTGATAATCTGCATCCCAGAGTACTTAAGGAAGTGGCCATAGAAATAGTGAATGCACTAGTGATCATTTTCCAACAGTCTATCGACTCTGGATCAGTTCCTATGGACTGGAGGGTAGCTAATGTAAAACCACTTTTTAAAAAAGGAGGGAGAAAACGGGTAATTATAGACCAGTTAGCCTGACATCAGTAGTGGGGAAAATGTTGAAAGCAATTATTAAAAATGAAATAGCAGTGCATTTGGAAAGCAGTGACAGGATTGGTCCAAGTCAGCATGGATTTATGGAAGGGAAATCATGCTTGACAAATCTTTTTTTGAGGATATAACTAGTAGAGTGGACAAGGGAGAACCAGTGGACGTGCTGTATTTGGACTTTCAAAAGGCTTTTGATGGTCCCACACAGAGATTGGTGTGCAAAATCAAAGCACATGGTATTGGGGGTAACGTACTGACATGGATAGAGAACTGGTTGACAGACAGAAAGCAGAGAGTCGGGATACACGGGTCCTTTTCAGAATGGAAGTAAGTGACTAGTGGGGTGCCACAGGGCTCAGTGCTGGGACCCCAGCTCTTTACAATATATATTAATGATTTAGATGAAGGAATTGAGTGTAATATCTCCAAGTTTGCAGGTGACACTAAACTGAGCTGTGAGGAGGACGCTAAGAGGCTGCAGGGTGACTTGGACAGGTTAGGTGAGTGGGCAAATGCATGGCAGGTGCAGTATAATGTGGATAAGTGTGAGGTTATCCACTTTGGGGGCAAAAACACAAAGGCAGAATATTATCTGAATGGCGGCAGATTAGGAAAAGGGGAGGTGCAACGAGACCTGGGTGTCATGGTTCATCAATCATTGAAAGGTGGCATGCAGGTACAGCAGGCGGTGAAGGTGGCAAATGGTATGTTGGCCTTCATAGCTAGGGGATTTGAGTATAGGAGCAGGGAGGTCTTACTGCAGTTGTACAGGGCCTTGGTGAGGCCTCACCTGGAATATTGTGTTCAGTTTTGGTCCCCTAATCTGAGGAAGGACGTTCTTGCTATTGAGGGAGTGCAGCGAAGGTTCACCAGACTGATTCCCGGGATGGCTGGGCTGACATATGAGGAGACTCTGGATCAACTGAGCCTTTATACACTGGAGTTTAGAAGGATGAGAGGGGATCTCATAGAAACATATAAGATTCTGACAGGACTGGACAGGTTAGATGTGGGAAGAATGTTCCCGATGTTGGGGAAGTTCAGAACCAGGGGACACAGTCTTAGGATAAGGGGTAGGCCATTTAGGACTGAGATGAGGAGAAACTTCTTCACTCAGAGAGTTGTCAACCTGTGGAATTCCCTGCCGCAGAAAGTTGTTGATGCCAGTTCATTGGATATATTCAAGAGGGAGTTAGATATGGCCCTTACGGCTAAAGGGATCAAGGGGTATGGAGAGAAAACAGGAAAGAGGTACTGAGGGAATGATCAGCCATGATCTTATTGAATGGTGGTGCAGGTTCGAAGGGCTGAATGGCCTACTCCTGCAACTATTTTCTATGTTTCTATATCCGCGGCTTAACTAAGACCGTCTATTTCCACCTCCATAACATCACCCATCTCCCTCCCTGCCTCAGCTCAACCGCTGCTGAAACCCTCATCCATGCCTTTGTTACTTCTAGACTTGACTATTCCAACACATTTCTGGCTGGCCTCCCACGTTCTATCTTATGTAAACTTCAGCTCATCCAAAACTTGGTTGATCGTGTCCTAACTCACACCAAGTCCCAGTCACCCATCACCCATGACCTACATTGGCTCCCGATTAAGCAAAGCCCCCATTTCAAAATTCTCATCCTTGTTTTCAAATCCCTCCATGGCCTCACCCCTCCCTATTTCTGTAATCTCCTTCAGCCCTACAACTCACTCCGAGATATCTGCGCTCCTCTAATTCAACCCTCAGCATGCTTGATTATAATCGCTCAACCATTGGCAGCCGTGCCTTCTGTTGCCTATGCTCAAAGCTCTGGAATTCCCTGCCGAAACCTCTCCGCCTCTCTTACTCTCTTTCCTCCTTTAAGATGCTCCTGAAAACCTCCCTCTTTGTCATCTGCCCTAATTTCTCCGTATGTGGCTCGGTGTCAAATTTTCAACTTCTAATACTCCTGTTAAGCGCCTTAGGACATTTTACTACATTAAAGGTGCTATATAAATACAAGTTGTTGTTGTTACGACTAATTCCAGGAATTTACCTCAATATTCTAGTTGGAGTGTATGTCCAAAGTTATAGATATGCTTACAAATGACCTGATATTAAAAGTGAGACTTTCCACCAGTTCAAAATTCTCTATAGATTCTGTATTGTGATCAAGATATCAATAGACTCAAAGCAGGTGCTTAAGCCAACAAATAAAACATTTAACAGGCACTCACGAAGAATGAACTTGGCTCATCCTGTCTCTCAGGAACATATAAAAATGAACATTACCAAAAATACAACGAATTACTTTGTAGATGAACATGGTAGCCATTTTGCATAGTTTCTGGTTCTCTCTCCTCTTCCTCTCCTCATTTTCTGCCTTTCTCTTCTCACATACTGCCTTTCTCTCATACCACATCTCTATGGTTCTCTATCACTCCCTTCCTCCTCTTCAGCTTCTCACCCTCCCCCCTTCCTATTCTTCTGCTGCTCTCTTCTCTCTCACTCCCTCCCTCTTGTTTCTCTGTCGCTCCCTCCCTCACTTGGCTGCTTCTCTCTCATTCCCTCCCTCCTCTGCTTTTCTCTTGCTTCTTCTCTCCCCTGATCTCTCATGCTGTCCTCTTCTCCACTATTCACTGAAAGCAAATGGGAAGCAGTTGTTGCCCAGGCTGTGTAGGACAGGAGGTTGTACTGAGAAAAGTCAGAATTGCTGAATGATTCACCCCACTTCCTTTCACATGTTCCACCTGCATAATTTTAAAATTGCTTACGTAAGAAATCTTTGTAACAAAAACTATTTTGAAAGGACTTACATCTTTTATTATACGGGCACCACAGGGGTCCTTCAGATTCACTGCTATACTCTGAGAAAAAAATAAAAAGCACATTATTCAAAACAGATTACATTAAATATAATTTCATAGTAACATAGTCACCACACATGGAATCAGCTGCCAAATTAAATGAGGCAAACATGGCCACAAATGGAACATTCAATGTCCTTCTATCATTACCAACCTGAGTCTGTCAAATAACAAAACTCACATAATAATCAAATTACCTACACCCTTAAATAAAAAGTCCTTGTAATCAATTCAGGCATCGAGAAAATGAAACAGCTAAACTCCAATAAACAAACAAAACTCAAACAGCACAGAGCTGACTCTTGATCAGTTACAACTGCAGTGGTTGTAAATGGACTCCATGTGACACAAGTGCAACAGAGGTTTAGCTACCAGTACCTGTGCTACAAATATTTAGCTATCATGTTACAATGGTTTGCTATGGGTGGAGCTTCCGAAATCCGGAAACCTCGGGACCGAGGCAGTTCCGGATTTCAGGTATTTCCGGATTTCGGAACATCCCGAAACCGGAAACGTCTGGGCCAAGGTAAGGGAGTGGGTGGGGGGGGACCGAGGTAAGGGAGCGGGGGAGGGGGGCCACTGAGGTAAAGAGCGGGGGACTGCCGAGATAAGTGGATCGGGGAGCTGCCGAGGTAAGTGGAGCACAGGGTCAAAGTAAGGGGAGTGGGGGGCCGAGGTAAGGAGCGAGGGGCCGCCGAGGTAAGGGGGGGGCGCCGAGGTAAGGGGGGGAGGGCCGAGGTGGGGGGGCTGTGGGAGGGCCGAGGTAAGGGGGTGGGGAGGACCGAAGTAAGGAACGAGGGAGGGCGCCGAGATGGGGGAGCAGGTGGCCAAGGTAAGGAGAGCGGGGGGGCCAAGGTAAGGGGGGGGCCAAGGTAATGGGGGGGGGAAAGGTAAGGAGGGGGGGAGGGGGGGTTGTGATATATTCACAGAGCACTGCACACACAGCTTCTAACATGGCAGGCAGCTTTGTTGGAAGCCTCCAGAACATGGAGGGGAGCTGTGTGTGCTGCGCTCTGTGAATATATCACATTTGGCAGCGAGATGGGATTTTGCGGATGATTTAAAGCTGAAATTTTGTTGTTGAAGGATTCAGCCAGCCAACAGAGAGACTTTGGAAGCTTCTGTCTTTGGAAAAAGCTACAAAATCAGAGGTAAAATACAGAACAGCTTGAAATTTAAAATGGCAGCACCCATATGTGTAATGGGACATTTGGGGGAGTATAGACACAACCGGCAACGTTTTGAAGTGTATGTGGATCGGCTAGAAATGTATTTCACTGCAAATAACATAATTGAAGTTCCAGACAATGCAGTCCAGAATCAGGCAATATTGGAATGGAAGCAAGCTATCTTCTCATCGGAGGCGGGTCCGGCATTGTACGAAACCCTTGTAAATCTGCTTGTGCCTGACGAGCCATAGGACTCAACGCTTAAAGAGATTTTAATGAAGCTGGAGTAGCACTATAACCCCAAAGCGTGAGAAATCGGGATTCGGAATCAAAAGACTGATGAACTTATCAGTGATTACATCGTAGCATTAAAAAATCTATCGATTCACTATAATTTCGGAAACTTTCAAAACCGAGCATTACGGGATCGTTTTGTGTTTGGGATGAAAAATGATGCGATCAGAAGAAAGTTATTGACGACGGATGACTTGACTTTTGAGATTGCTTGTCAGACAGTGAGGCCGATGGGTATGGCCGAACAATATTCCCGAGAATTTCATAATAATTACGGTCATCAGTCAACTGAGGTAAATCGCCTGCAGTTTCAAGGTAAATGGCGGTGGGGGCCCAAAGTCTCAGAAACTGGAAATTCTAACAGAGCGTCGAAGTCGTACTATAGGTGCCTGGGACAACATATTGCTCAACGTTGTCCATACGTGAAAGCAGAGTGTTTCTTCTGCAGAAAGACTGGGCATCTTGTGAAGGCATGCCGACTGAAGGGTAAACCAGCTTTTAAAGCTACGAGTCCAGCGTTCAAAGCTATGAGTAGAAATCCCAAGAGACTACATAGCATGGAAGAACAACAATTGGATGCAATTAGAAATGCACCCACTCCCAGGAATGTCACTGAACTTCATTCATTCTTGGGTCTTTTGAACTATTATGGGAAGTTCCTACTAAATTTGGCTACAGTATTACAACCACTGAATGAACAATTGAAAAAATAAGTCCATTGGAAGTGGTCAAAAGAATGCGATACACCATTCAAGGAGTGTAAAAGCAAATTGGTAGAGAGCACCATGTTAGTTCACTATGACGTATCTAATGAGATCAAGCTAGCATGTGATGCTTCTCCGTATGGAGTTGGGGCAGTGATTTCTCATGCATCACGTAGTGGGGAGGAGAGACCAATTGCTTTTGATTCACGTACTCTCAGTGCCAGTGAGCGTAATTATGCACAAATTGAAAGAGAATTTTTGGGATCAAGAAGTTTCACAAATACTTGTATGGTCGTAAGTTTACCATAGTTACGGACCATAAGCCCCTAACAGCAATCTTCCATCCAAAGTCCCCAGTTCCAACTTTAGCTGCAGCCCGAATGCAGAGATGGGCTTTGATTTTGTCAGCATATACATATGATATTGAATACAGACGATCAGCTGATCACAGTAATGCTGATGCAATGTCTAGATTGCCTTCCTCATCACAAGTTACACCCGATAGGGAAGAAGTGTTTTATTTTTCATACATTGATGAACTGCCAGTCACAGCTGAAGAGATTGGTAGAGCAACCAAACGTAACCCAGTGATGTCAAAGATGTATGATTATATTTCGAATGGATGGCCAAACCATGTAACAGACAAAGATATTCAGCCATTCTTCATTCGAAGGAATGAATTATCGGTCGATAAAGATTGTATCATGTGGGGTGCAAGAGTGGTTATACCAAATAAATTTAGGTCCAAATTATTAGGAGACCTCCATGACCAGCACCTGGGAATGTGCTTGACCAAGAGTTTTGCACGCAGTTATTTATGGTGGCCAGGTCTTGATAAAGATAAAGAGTACATCGTGAGTCAGTGTACGACATGTCAATCAGTAAGAATGCAACCACCATCAGTACCATTACAGCTATGGAAATGGCCTCCCAGCGTGTGGCAAAGGCTACATATTGATTTTGCTGAGTTAGAAGGACAACAATTGTTCATTGTGATTGATAGCCATTTGAAGTGGGTTGAGGTGTTTCCAATGTGGAAAATAACAACAAGTAAAACACTGGACATTTTACGAAGATTATTTTCTTCATTTGGCCTCCCAGAAGAAATTGTTTCGGATAATGGACCACAATTTCGTTCTGAAGAATTTGCACAGTTCACGAGCAAAAATGGTGTGAAACATACCAAGGTTTCACCATACCACCCTGCCTTGAATGGTGCAGCAGAACACACTAGAAAATTGTAAAACGTGCCCTCTTAAAACAAATGTTAGATCCAAATCCAAGGAAATGACAGTTGTCATTGGATCACAAATTGGCTAATTTTTTAATTACATATCGTAATACTCCTCACACAACTACTGGTAGAATTCAGCAGAGTTGTTTCTCAAACGACAGCCACGAACCAGATTCTCTTTGTTAAAACCAAATTTGGCACAGTCCGTAGAAGAGACACAATTAAGACAGAAAGAGAATCATGATAGAGGTAGAGTAAAAGAGAGAAGTGTGAAATTAAACCAGAAAGTGAGAGCAAAGAACCATCACCATAAATAGTTAAAATGGTTACTAGGAAAAGTGGTGAAGATATGTGGTCCTCGCACATATTTGGTAAAGATTTTTGATAATGAACAGGTTAGGTTTGTTCATGTTGATCATATTTTACCTACAGACATGGAAGGAGTTGAAGGTGGGAATGATTCAATTATTTCTGACTCATCAGATAGTTTTGATATACCAGTAGCAAATCCTAAATCCAATACTGGAAACAAATCCAGGAGAGAATCAGAATGAAAGTCTGAGTCCGAGTCAGGAAAACAAAGAGCCTGAAGTTAGAGTGAGTTCAAATGAAAATCAAGGAAACTCCGTGGAGGAAAACGTTCCTCAGGATGAGCCTCAAATGAGTTTAGATTCAACACCATGTTTGTAAGGTTCTGTTCGAGAGCGAAGGTATCCTCTTCGAAACAGAAAACAAGTGGTAAAGTTAAATTTGTAAACATGAAAAAAATAAGTTTATATCCTGTGTTTATAAAAATGAAAGTTATGTATGATGTTTGTTATAATAACTTCTTCATTAAGGAGGGAGAAGTATAATGTCTGTGGGTTTGTAATGTTTGTAGCTCCACACTGTGGATGTGGACATATTGTGTACTGCAACTACAGAGTTAATAATTAAATACACCAGGCTGTTCCAGAGGCTTCCGACAGAGCTGCCTGCCATGTTAGGAGCTGTGTGTGCTGGTGCTCTGTGAATATATCACAGGGGCCGAGGTAGGGAGAGCGGGGGGCCGAGGTCGGGAGAGCGGGGGGCCGAGGTCGGGAGAGCGGGGGGGCGAGGTAAGGGGCGGGAAGTCCGGCAGGCAGTGGGGCCTGGGGGGGGGAGGGGAGGGGTCGACGGTTCCGGATTCGACAGCATCGGCTGCGGGTCAGGGGTTCCGGGTCAGGGGTCGGCAGCCGGTAAAAACCTGCATTGAAGACCTGCAAAATAGGTAAGATAAAGTTTTTATTTTTTAATTATTTTTCAGCGGTTAATTCAGTTTTAAAAATTGTCCAGATTCCGGAACATTTTTCGGATTCCGGACGACCCCACTACGAATCGGCCTGGTGTCCAGATTCTGGAACATTCCGAATTTCGGAACTCCAGATTCCGGACTCTCAGCCTGTACCAGTGTTAGAGGATTAGCTAATAATGCTACAGAGGTTTAGCTATCAATGTTACAATGCTTTGTTACCAATGTTGCAAAGGTTCAGCTACCAACATAGCTACGGCACAAGGATGATGGGCCAAGTTGCCTCCTTCTGTGCTGTATCATTTTATGATTCTAATATTACAAAGATTTGTTACCAATATTACAAAGGTTTAAAAGAAAGAAAAAACTTACATTTATATAGCGCCTTTCACGACCAGTGGGCGTCTCAAACGCTTTACAGCCAATGAAATGTTTTTGGAATGTAGTCACTGTTGTATAGTAGAGTATAGCATTAGACAGTCCCTCGGGGTCGGGGATGACCTGCTTCCATACCTAAAAAATGAGTTCTCAGGTGTTTCCATGAGGGACCTGACATTCCAGGTCCTGAACTTCATTTTGAAGGTTGGAAGATGCTTTTTAACGTGGGGTAGCTATTGCACACCAGCCACCACACGAGCTTGACAGAGCAAGGTCTTGGTCCAGTGGCAAAGAGATACAAGACTGGAGACCAAGCTCCGCTGCACGGGCCTAGTACACACACATACTCCTACTGTCCCTTGGATTCATAGGACGCAGTGTGGGCCTCACGGCCTCGCTATTGGCTCGTGCTGCACCTTCCCTGGGCCCGACCCCGTTGCTGGTACATGTTGCGCCATTCCTGGGCCTTGACCTTGCTGCTGGGCTCCAGCTCGCCGCTCCTGGGCCCCGACTTCGCTCCGCTCCTGGGCCCCGACCTCGTCGTTCCTCCATTGCTTGCCGTTTCCAATTGCCGCTCCCCACCAGTCCTGACATACGCTCCACTCCCCGCCCCGCCGATCTCGATCTCTGGGCCTCACCACTCGCGCTGCCCCTTGCGATGGCTAGCTGATGGTGTTCTCTCGCAGGTCAGGTAGATGACACGCTGGGTCATGGGGCGCTCCTGCTCTTATCCCCGTCTGCCACTGATGGTGTTCTCTCGCAGGTCGGGTGGGCGCTGCTATTGTAATGAGAGAAACGTGGCAGCCAATTTGCGCACAGCAACAAACATTAATGTGATAATGACCAGATAAACTGTTTTTGTTATGTTACTTGAAGGATAAATATTGGCCAGGACACCAGAGATAGCTCCCCTGCTGTTCTTCAAAATAGTGCCATGGGATCTTTTAAACCAACCTGAAAGGGCAGATGGGGCCTCGGTTTAACGACGCATCCGAATGAGGACACCATCGACAGTGCAGCACTCTCTCAGCACTGCACTAAAGTGTCAGCCTAGATTTATGTGCTCAAGTCCCTGGAGTGGGATTTGAACCCACAGCCTTCTGACTCTCAGGCAAGTCTGCTACCCACTGAGCCACAGCTGACACTGTTTAGCTACTAATATTACAAAGATATAGATACCAGTGTTATAAAGCCTATGATTTGAGCATAACTGCAATTGCTTTGAAAGTACGGACACTGAAGTTCAAACAACCCTTGGATTTAAGGGAACAGTAGCATAGTGGTTCTATTATGATCCAGAGCCAAGAGTTCAAATCCCACCACGGCAGCTGGGGAATTTAAATTAAGTTAAATTCCTCCGAAATTAAAAAGCTAATAACAACCGAATTGTCGTAAAAACCCATCTAGTTCACTAATGTCTTTTCGGGAAGGAAATCTGCCGTCCTTACCTGGTCTGATCTATATGTAACTCCAGACAGCAATATGACTCACACTACCCTGTGAAGTGGCCTAACAAGCCACTGAGTTGTGAAGAAGGCGCCTCACAGCACCTTCTCATGGGCAATTAAGGAGGGCCAATAAATGCTAGCTTTGCCAGCGGTGCCCATATCCAATGAATTAAAAAAATCAACGCTGCTTTCAAATTTGATAGTTGTAGTTTGCCGGACCAATAACAAATCATGTTTGATGGGCTTAAGTAACCAACACATTTGAGTTAATAACCTCACTACATCATATATCACAATTCAAATTCTCTTCAAGTTCTGCAGTAGCATTTATAAAAAGAGAGTCAACCCTACTATACAAGAAGAATCTGGCATTTAAAGTTCTTAATGAACGCTTTGCGTCTGTTTCCACAAAGGAAAGGATATCGCGGAGGAGGAGTGTGAAGTATTAGATGAAATAAACATAGTGAGAGAGGAGGTATTCAGGGGTTTAGCAGCTTAGAAAATGGATAAATCCCCAGACCCGGATGAAATGTATTCCAGGCCGTTAAGCGAAGCAAAAGAAGAAATAACAGGAGCTTTGACCATCATTTTCCAATCCTCTCTGGCTTCCGATGTGGTGCCAGAGGACTGCTAATGTGATACCTTTGTTTCAAAGGGAGAAAGGGATAGACCGAGTAATTACAGGCCAGTCAGCCTGTGGTGGGAAAATAATTGGAAAAAATTCTGAAGGACAGGATAAATCTTCATTTAGAAAGACACGGATTAATCAAGGACAGTCAGCACGGATTTGTTCAGGGAAGGTCATGTCGGACTAACTTGATAGAATTTTTTGAGGAGGTAACAAGGAGAGTCGATGAGGGTAGTGCATTTCATATAGTGTATATGGATTTAAGCAAGTGCAGTAGCTCCAGGCCCCTGAGGATGCGTGGGAGGGGCCCAAGCACACCGCCCCTAGCCCTGGCTAAATGGACTCACCGGGACGGCGAAGATCGGACTCAGGCCTCCTTCCCCCCCCTCTCGTTCAGCTCCCGCTCCCCCACCCCCGCCCCTCCCGTTCAGCCATTCCCCCTCCTCCCCCCCTCCCTCCACGTCGTCGGCGGCGGCGGCAGGGCCCGCCCACCCGCTGGGGGCGGGCCCCGCCCGAAGTACTCCATGGGAGCCCCCCTCCTCTCCCCTCTCCCCCTCCACCCATTCCCTCTCCTCTCCCCTCCTTTCCTCTCCCTCCCACCTCCCTCTCTCCCCCCCAACCCCTCGCTGTCAGAAACAGAGAGAGACACTGACAGAGAGAGAGAGAGAGTCACTGAAAGAGAGAGAGAGAGAGAGAGAGAGAGAGAGAGAGACACTGACAGAGAGAGACACTGACAGAGAGAGACACTGATAGAGAGAGACACTGACACTGACAAAGACAGAGAGAGAGACTGGGGAGGGGGGGGGGGGTGCCCCAGCACGCTGTTGGAGGGCTTCCAGTGCTGCGGGCAGTGAGTAGAAACTTAATTTTTTATTTATTGATTGATTTTTTAATTATTTTTTTTATTTTTTATTTTTAAATTTGTTTTGATTAATTTATTGGTTGATTTATTGATTTATTTATCATTTATTATTGATGATGGCTCTTTATTTGTAAAAGTGAAGTGCTTAATGTTTGTAAACTCCCCTTCCCCCCACCTCTCGTTCCCTATGCCTGATTTATAAGTGTAGGCAAGGTTTTTCTGAGCGTACAAAAATCTACACTTACTCCATTCTAAGTTAGTTTGGAGTAAGTTTTCGCTGCCTAAACTTGCAAAACAGGCGTAAGTGGCTGGACACGCCCCCTTTTGAAAAAAAATCTGTTCTAAAATGGAACTATTCCAACTCACTAGAACTGGAGCAAACTAAATGCCGAGAATTGCAATTTCTAAAATGCTCCATTCTAAACTTGTTGCTCCAAAAAAACAGGAGCAACTCAGGCCGAAACTTGAGCCCATGATCTGGTTGCTTTCCAGTCTTCAAAGTCACCGTTTCTTCATTTCTCCCACAAGTTTAAACAACAGTTCTCACCTCTTACTTTTGATGACTTTACTCTAGCCCTTCTTTATCTGTGACAGTTTGGCTGAGTTATCACCCTTGCCTCTGAGTTAGGAGACTGTGGGAGCAAACTCCACTCCAGGACTTGAACAAGTAATCCAGGCTGAGGGGGTGCTCCGTTATCAGAGGTGACATTTTCCACATGAAGTGGGCCCAACTGTCTGTTCAGGTGGATGTAATAGATCCCACCATTGGGATTTCTGGCCATCCCTCAACCAACACCACCAAAAAATGAGTAACTAATAAGTCAGTTATCTCATGTGTTGCTTGTGGTCCTTGTAGGAATTAATTGCTGAATTTCTCCACATAACAGCAGTGATAACACTTTAAAAGTCATTAATTGCCTGTGAAGTGCTTTGGAACATCCTGAGGATATGATAATGCCAAATAAATTCAAATTCTTTCTTTCTTTTTATTGGAATTCCTGGTCACACTATTCCCACTAACCTTAAATAAAGCTCCTGCGTCTCCTCCATTGCCAAAAGTGCTTCCAAAAAGCTCTGTTTGCTCTTGTGCGAGACCTTTCCATCAATTAATAATTTCAATTCAAAACGCAAATCTATCCAAGACCTGAATATACTGGCATACCTGGGGAGGCTCTTCTATTTCTCCATTTTATCAATATGGTCAGTGCTCCTTTGTTGTTCTATGTGTCAAATATTACATGTTTGTTCTGTCTTCTATATTCTGCTGTTGAAATCAAGACCAATAGTACACTCTTCTACATATTCTTTCCCAGGATCTCCACCCCTCCACTGTCTCCAAGGTCTCCTTGGCCCCCTCAATTTTCTCATCTACATGCTGCCACTCGGCAACATCATCTGAAAACACATTAGATTCCGCATGTACGCCGACAATACCCACCTCTACCTCACCACCACCTCTCTCCACCCCTCCACTGTCTCTATCTGGAACTCTTTGCCTCCCTTCATCATTCCTTTCTCCTCATATCTTCAAACTTTTAAAACCAAAGCTTAGTGTCACCTAATCACGACTTCCATACTAGGCAAATATGGTTGAAGATGGTGCACCACCCAACTTTCCTCCCTCCCTGGCCTCCATGTTAGTTTATATTGTGAATGGTTCTCTCTCATCAGATACTGTACCCCTCCCCTTCAAATCTGCCACTTTTACCCCTCTCCTCAAACAACTCAGCCTTGACCTCTCAGTCCTTGCAAATTACCGCCCCATCTCCAACCTCCCTTTCCTCTTCAAAGTCTTTGAACATGCTGTCGCCTCCCAAATCCATGCCCATCCTTCAACTCCAGAATTGAATTCCTCCATTCAGGTTTCCTCCCCTGCCTGAAATGTCTCTAATCAAAGTCACAAATGATATCTGACGTGACTGTGACCGTGGTAAACTATCCCTCCTCGTCCTTCTTGTCCTGTCTGCAGCCTTTGACATGGTTGACCACACCATCTTCCTTCAACGCCGCTCCTCGGTCGTCCAGCTGACGACACCCACCTCCACCTCACCACCACCTCTCCCCAACCCCTCCACTGTCTCTAAGTTGCCAGATTGTTTGTCTAACATCCAGTGCTGGATGAGCAGAAATTTCCTCCAACTAAGTAGTAGGAAGACCGAAGCCATTGTCTTTGGTCCCCACCACAAACTCCGTTCCGTAGCCACCAATTCTGTCCCTCGCCCTAGCATTTATCTGAGGCTGAACCAGACCATTCGCAACCTTGATGTCGTAGATGACCCTGAATTGAGCCTCAGACATATCCACACCATCACCAAGACCGCCAACTTCCACCTCTATAACATCACCCAACTCCACCCTTGCCTCAGGTGATCTGCGGCTGAAACTCTCATCCATGCCTTTGTTACCACTAGACTTGACTATTCCAATGCTCTCCTGGCCGGCCTCCCAAATTCCACCCTCCATAAACTTGAGCTCATCCAAAACTCTGCTGCCCGTATCCTAACTCGCACAAAGTCCCGTTCACCCATCACCCCTATGTTCACTAATCTACATTGGCTCCCAGTTCGATAACACCTCAATTTTGAAATTCTCAACCTGGTTTTCAAATCCCTACTTGGCCTCGTCCCTCCCTATTTCTGTAGCCTCCTCCAGCCCTACAACCCTCCATGATCTCTGCGCTCCTCCAATTGTGGCCTCTTGCGTATCCCCTATGTTAATCACTCCACCATCAGCAGTTGTGCTTTCAGCTGCCTAGGCCCTAAACTCTGAATTCCCTCCCTAAACCTCTCAGCCTCTTTACCTCTCTCTCCTCCTTTAAGCCGGTCATGGGTAGCAGTCAGCATAACTTTTGCAGTAATTGGCAATGTCTTGCAGGCTTTTCGTTGTCTTTTTTTTTTAAATCAGGATTGGGCAGAGGAAGAAAAGGCAACAAATATTGAAGATGATTTACACTAAAAATATTTCAGCCTCACCTTTTTATTTCGATTTACACTAAGGAAGTAGGCACTTTCTGTTCCCACAAACGGTGGGCCCCAGGCTCGAGTGTCATCACCAGCACCTGAAACCAAGGGGATGGTTTGATTAACATATTAAAAATTGTAGTTCCTGCTCCCTTTATCACAATTACACTGCAAATCAAATACAAATCTCTGATGTGGCATCATCCATAAATAAACTTCATCCACGACTTCATGTTCTCCTCACATTCCATTACTTCTTGATGTCCCCATTATTCTTTACCCTCTCCCCACTCTTTACTGTCTGTAGCTCCCCTCTTTCTTGCTCCCCTCCTTCACTGCTCTCACTTCTTGTTTTCTCTCACTCCCTTCCTTCACTTCTTTCCCTCCTGCCTCATTTTTTGTTTTCTCTTACTCTCATTTCTCATTTTCTCTCACTCCTCTCATGGTGTCAGCCATGGCTCAGTGGTAGCACCCCAGAGTGAGAAGATTGTGGGTTCACGCTCCACTCTAGGAACTTGAGCACAAAATCTCGGCTGACAATTCAGTAGAGTATTGAAGGAGTGTTGCATTGCTGGAGGTGCCGTTGTTCAGATCAGGTGTTAAAACCAAGATCTCGTCTGCCCTCTCAGGCGGACGCAAAAATTCCCATGGCACGATTCGAAGAAGAGCAGGGGAGTTCTCTCTAGTGTCCTAGTCAGTATTTATTCCTCAACCAACATCACTAAAACAGATTATCTGGTCATGATCACATTTCTGTTTGTGAGACTTGCCTGTGCTCAAATTGTTTGCCACGTTTCCTACGTTTCCTACATTACAATCGTGACTACACTTCAAAAGTATTTGGTCTCCGTATTTAAGGAAGGATATACTTGCATTGGAAGCTGTTCAGAGAAGGTTCTCTAGGTTGATTCCGGAAATGAGGAGGTTGACTTATGAAGATAGGTTGAGTAGGTTGGGCCTATAGAAACATAGAAAATAGGTGCAGGAGTAGGCCATTCGGCCCTTCGAGCCTGCACCGCCATTCAATGAGTTCATGGCTGAACATGCAACTTCAGTACCCCATTCCTGCTTTCTCTCCATACACCTTGATCCCCCTAGTAGTAAGGACTACATCTAACTTCTTTTTGAATATATTTAGTGAATTGGCCTCAACAACTTTCTATGGTAGAGAATTTCACAGGTTCACCACTCTCTGGGTGAAGAAGTTTCTCCTCATCTCGGTCCTAAATGGCTTACCCCTTATCCTTAGACTGGTTCTGGACTTCCCCAACATTGGGAACATTCTTCCTGCATCTAACCTGTCTAAACCTGTCAGAATTTTAAACGTTTCTATAAGATCCCCTCTCATTCTTCTGAACTCCAGTGAATACAAGCCCAGTTGATCCAGTCTTTCTTGATATGACAGTCCCGCCATCCCTGGTGAACCTTCGCTGCACTCCCTCAATAGCAAGAATGTCCTTCCTCAAGTTAGGAGACCAAAACTGTACACAATACTCCAGGTGTGGCCTCACCAAGGCCCTGTACTACTGGGCCTCCTTGCCCCTGTACTCAAATCCCCTCGCTATGAAGGCCAACATGCCATTTGCTTTCTTAACCGCCTGCTGTACCTGCATGCCAACCTTCAATGACTGATGTACCATGACACCCAGGTCTCGTTGCACCTCCCCTTTTCCTATCTATCACCATTCAGATAATAGTCTGTCTCTCTGTTTTTAGCACCAAAGTGGATAACCTCACATTTATTCACATTATATTTCATCTGCCATGCATTTGCCCACTCACCTAACCTATCCAAGTCACTCTGCAGCCTCATAGCATCCTCCTGTAGTGTACTCATTGGAGCTCGGAAGAATGAGGTGATCTTATCGAAACATAAGATAATGAGGGGGCTCGACAAGGTAGATGCAGAGAGGATGTTTCCACTGATAGGGGAAACTAAAGCTAGGGGGTATAGTCTCAGAATAAAGAGCCGCCCATTTAAAACTGAGATGAGGAGGAATTTCTTCTCTCAGAGGGTTGTAAATCTGTGGAATTCTCTGCCCCAGAGAGCTCTGGAGGCTGGGTCATTGAATATATTTAAGGCGGAGATAGACAGATTTTTGAGTGATAAGGGAGTAAATGCTTATGGGGAGCGGGCAGGGAAGTGGAGCTGAGTCCATGATCAGATCAGCCATGATCTTATTAAATGGTGGAGCAGGCTCGAGGGGCCTGTTCCTATTTCTTATGTTCTTATTTAATAGGCTGTAAAGCATTTTGGGATGTCCTGAGGATGTACAAGGTGCTATTTAAATGAAAGTTTATCTTTATTTCTTTCCTCTCCTTCAATTCTCTCATTTCTTGCTTTCTCTTACTATTGCTTCTCGTTCTCTCTCACTCTGCTCCTTCAATTCTTTCACTCCTGCCTCACTTCTTGCTTTCTCTCATTCATAGTTTTTGTTCCCTCACTATTCTCTTTCATCTCTCAGTGGGTCAGGAAGTGTTTGAGGCGAGCAGGCAGGTGAGGATAAACTCAGGACGGCCAAGCAGGCACACCCAAAATTCTTGGGGTATGCAGGGAAGTTAGGAACATTCAGGGCAGAATGACTACCAGGCAGAACAGGAAATACCCAAAGTGGCCAGGCTGGAATTCACTACAAGTGGACAAGGAAGCATTTAGGCCACATTTGTAAAATAACTGTCTGGGGACCAGCCGGGCAGAGACATGGTCAAACGAGGCAACTGAGAGAGCAGGAAATCTTTGCAATCCAGTTGAACAACAGCTTTCATTTATATAGTGCCTTTAACATAGTTAAATGTCCCAAGTTGCTTCACAAGAGTGCAATGAAGCATTAACACCGAGCCAAGGAACCAAAGAAGGACACATTAGGACAAGTGACCAAAAACTTGGTCAAAGATGCAGGTTTTAAGGAATGTCTTAAAGGAGGAGAGTGAAGTGGAGAACTTTAGGGAGGAATTTCAGATTTTAGTGCACAGACGGCTGAAGACACAACTGCCAATGGTAGGGGAGTAGGGGATGGACAAGAGGCCAGAGTTGGATGATCACAGAGTTCTTGGAGGATTGTAGGGCTGGAGAGGTTATAGAGATAGGGAGAAGTTTAAACACGAGAATGAGAATATTAATATCGAGGCGTTGATGGACCGGGAGCCAATGTGGGTCAGCGAGCACAGGGATGATGGGTGAAGAAGTTAGGATATGGGCAGTAGAGTTTTAGATGAGCTCAAGTTTATAGAAGGGTGTAAGATGGGAGGCCAGCCAGGAGAGCATTGGAATAATCAAGTCTGGAGGTAACAAAAGCAAAACTGAGAGTTTCAGCAGTAGATGCGCTGCCTACACCTATTCCTACCCCTCATCCCAGCCTCCTCGCCCAGAGTCCCTCACAACCCAGCTAGAATTATTCCTGATAGCCCCTACCCTAAAGTCACTTCTGGTCCACGCTGACACCTCCACCATGTCATTTGCAGCCCAGCGTTATCTCTCCTAGCCCACCTCAAGTGTTCTTCTCTACCCACTCGTTTTCTGATCAACTGTTGCTGTGGTTTCATTCTCCTATTGTACTGGCCAACTGTAATCGTGACCACATACCCCACAGTAATTTAAAAGGTCAATCCTTGTTTCAGCCAATCACTAATTTTTGCCCTACTGACTGTGATATGATGGATTCACGCCAGATGCACAACTTTTAATTATGTAGAATACTCCCTGAAGGGAACATGTCTGGATTGTTGTGGTTTTCTTTGTGTTTCTCATTGCTGATGATTATTAGAAGTGATGGCTAAGGCTTTGATAGTTGGGAGCAGCTCGAAAGGGATATTTGTATACTTGGACAGAGTTGTAACAGTTGAAATTGGCAGGAAAGGCCTCTGGTCCCCATTATATTTCACATCACTTATTTCTAGAACTTGTACTAGATCGCTTATCATTGTTGTGAATCAAATCACTAAAAGCTCTGGGTAGAGGGAGTTGCATTTGGAACTACAGGAATGGTCATTTTGGTGGGCAGTATCTTTTCAAGCAGATACACACATACCACACAACAGTGGAGGGGAACAGGAGAGATGCACACAGGAGTGGAGGAGATAGACACATACATGCAGGAGAGGGAAGAAGGGAACACACCCACAAGAGTGGGGAGGGAGAGAGACAGACACATGCAGGATGAGAAAAAGAAATGCAAGAGTGAGAGAGAGAGGAAAAGGAAGAGGATACGGAAGAGAGAGAAAAAACACACACAAAGGAGTAAAACCGAGAGTAAAGACTTGCACACTCAGGAGTGGAGGGGAGAGATTGAGAGAAATGCATACACAGTAGTGGGAGGGGAAATGGGAAGGAAGGAGAGTGGAGTGGAAAGAGAAAAAGCACACAGGGAGCAGCAGAAGAGCAAGGGGTAAACATGTTGGAGTGCGGGAGGAAGGAAACAACACGGAGAGGAAAGAGAGAGTAAGGTATACACATAGAAGTGGGGAAGGGAGGGAGCATGCACCGAGGTGAAGAGAGGGAGGGTGCACAGGGATGGTGAAGAGAGGGAGGGTACACAGGGATGGAAGAGACAGAAAAAACAGAAGAGAAGCAGAAGAGAAATGGCTTTTTCTATTCTAGACTGCACCTCTACCCTTAGCTGGAAGGTATGAGCTGCTGTGAGAGTTTATTGATGAGACCAAGTCCATTGACTTAGTGCATTTCACAAAACACAGGCCAGAGAGTACCATAGGCACTTCCACTGGAGATGTGTGCACGCTAGACTACAGACTGACTGCTACCCAGCTCACTATGCAGACAATGTGAATCAACATGATGGCTCGGATGCATTTATCTGGCAATGTACTCAAAACAACCTACTTAGATTATTTTTACTTTGCATTTACACAATTATAATCCAACATAAATACAAATAAACATGTTTAATATCAAAAGTTAGTTGGCAGCAGATAGCAGTATGTGATGTAAGATTATGACAAAAACATAGGAATAAAAATCTGAGGAGAGATTTTCCACCTACAGTGCAGTAGCATTGAAATTGGAAGTGCGTGAGCACACCTTGTGTCACGAGTACACGGGAGAGATTTCTTAGCATTTTCTGCTGTCCCTTCACTTAAATCAATATGCACCACTCTCATCATTAATCATGCCATGTGCTGGGAGCATGGGAACTAGAGAACGGGCTTTCCGCTGAGTACAAAAGAGCTGTATTTGTGAACAAGTCAGTGGAGACTTCAAGGGCCCAGGTAATTTGGAGGACTTGTCCCTTTTCAGGTAAAGCTCTGGAGATAATGCTGAGGGAGGTGAAGTGGAAAGAGTGTTGCTTCTTCCTGTTGTATTTCCACAGGTACTGCTGAGGAGCACTCTTTTACAGGGTCTGAGGAAAAGGAAGCATCCACCTCACGACACATTATCTCTATCTGCAGCAAGCACCAACCCAGGAGAATCCAGTCTGGGCAGTGAGATTTAAAGTTAGAGCTAGAATTAGATCAGGATGCAGGGGTGGAACAGACAATATGACTGGGGAGGATCAGAGGGGCAGGATGAAGTTGGTCCTAGGACCAACTCGAAGCCAGTCACTGTGAAAAAGTGATGAGCACGTGGCACCTGAAGGGCATCTGCAGTCATCATCATGATAGGCAGTCCCTCGAAATCGAGGAAGACTTGCTTCCACTTTAAAAGTGAGTTCTTAGGTGACTGAACAGTTCAATGCGGGAATTACAGTCTCTGTCACAGATGGGACAGACAGTTGTTGAAGGAAAGGGTAGGTGGGAAGTAGAGTTTGCCGCACGCTCCTTCCGCTGCCTGTGCTTGTTTTCTGCATGCTTTCGGCAACGAGACTCGAGGTGCTCAGCGCTCTCCCGGGACTCCCAGGTGTCGGTTGGGATGTTGCATTTTTATCAAGGAGGCTTTGAGGGTGTCCTTGAAATGTTTCCTCTGCTTGCCGTGTAGGAGTTCCGAGTAGAGCGCTTGCTTTGAGAGTCTTATGTCAGGCATGCGAACAATGTGGCCCGCCCAATAGAGCTGGTCGAGTGTGGTCAGTGCTTCAATGCTGGGGATGTTGGCCTGATCGAGGACACTAACGTTGGTGCGTCTGTCCTCCCAGAGGATTTGCATGATCTTGCGGAGGCATCGTTGGTGATATTTCTCCAGCGATTTGAGGTGTCTACTGTATATGGTCCACGTCTCTGAGCCATACAGGAGGGCGGGTATCACTACAGCCCTGTCGACCATAAGTTTGGTGCCAGATTTGAGGTCCTGATCTTCGAATGCTCTCTTCCTCAGGCAGCCGAAGGCTGCGCTGGCACACTGGAGGCGGTGTTGAACCTCGTCTTCGATGTCTGCCCTTGTTGATAATAGGCTCCCGAGGTATGGAAAGTGGTCCACGTTGTCCAGGGCTGGGAGGTGGATCTTGATGACTGGGGGCAGTGCTGCGTGGCGGGTCAGGTTGGTGGAGGACCTTTGTCTTACGGATGTTTAGTGTCAGGCTCATGCTTTCGTACGCCTCAGTGAAGATGTTGACTATGACTTGGAGTTCAGCCTCGGAATGTGCGCAGACGCAAGCGTCATCCGTGTACTGTAGCTCGACGACAGAGGATGGGACGGTCTTGGATCTGGCCTGGAGACGACGAAGGTTGAACAGGTTCCCACTGATTCTGTAGTTTAGTTCCACTCTAGCGGGGAGCTTGTTGAGTGTGAGGTGGAGCATTGCAGCAAGGAAGATTGAGAAGAGAGTTGGCGCGATGACGCAGACCTGCTTAACCCCGGTCCGGACGTGGATTGGGTCTGTTGGTCAGGATCACGGCTTGCATGTCGTCATGGAGCAGGTGGAGGATGGTGACAAACTTTTGGGGGCAGCCGAAACGGAGGAGGACGCTCCATAGTCCCTCGCGGTTAACAGTGTCAAAGGCCTTTGTAAGGTCAAAGAAGGGTTGGTGCTGTTCCCTGCATTTCTCTTGCAGTTGTCGCACCGTAAAGATCATGTCTGTTGTACCTCGTAGTGGACAGAATCCGCACTGTGACTCCGGGAGGAGCTCCTCAGCCACAGGGAGAAGACGGTTGAGGAGGATTCGAACGATGACGGGCCGATAATAGGAAGATTCCTCTGTAGTTGCCGTAGTCGGACTTGTACCCTTTTTTAAAGATGGTCACGATTACTGCATCTCTGAGATCTCTCAGCATACTCTCCTGCTTCCAGATGAGAGAGAGATGAGGTCATGCATTCGTGCCAATAGTGCCTCTCCGCCATACTGTATTGCCTCAGCGGGGATTCCATCTGCTCCCGTTGTCTTACTATTCTTGAGCTGGCGGATGGCCTTTTCTACCTCGTGCAGGACTAGGGTTTTGCTGAGATGGTGGCAGGTAGCATTCTGCGGGATAGAGTCCAGGACACTCGAGTCAAAGGCAGAGTCTCGGTGAAGGAGATCTTCAACGTGCTCCGTCCAGCGGGTCCTGACTGCCTCGATGTCCTTCATGAGGGTCTCCCCAGTTCTTGGTCAACAGTGGGATGGGGCCTTGGGTGCTTGGGCCGCAGGTGGACTTGACTGCGGTGAAGAATCCTCGCACTTCATGGCTGTCAGCCAGCTGCTGAATCTCCTGTGCTTTCTCCACCCACCATCTATTCTTTAGGTTGCGGGTTTTTTGTTGGATCTCGGCCTTAAGCTGTCTGTAGAGCTGCTTTGCTACTCCCGAGTTGGGTTGTTGTTTTAGATTCAGAAATGCCCTGCGCTTGTGATTTATTAGCTCTTGGATCTCCTGGCCATTCTCATCAAACCAGTCCTAGTGTTTCCTGATTGAGTGACCGAGCGTCTCTTTGCAGGCACTGGTTATGGTGGCCTGAAGGGCAGACCAAGCACTGTGGGCATTCTGCAGTGCAGCCTTCCTCAACACTGAGCTTAGCCAAGGGTTCTCTCGGAATTGTCACATGTGATGTTATAGAGACCTCAGGCTCCAGTACCTGTGAATATGCTGGATTCACCAAGCTGAGCAACTGTCTGGGCAGGATTGTTCTGAAGAAAAGCAATGAAGTCTTCCACCCTACAGAGCAATTCATTAGTGATCTGATGCATGCAGTGCACAGCAGACGGGCTTGATCCAACACATGGCATCAAGAGCCAGAGCCAAGGAAATTCAAGGCAGTCATCCCAGTCATGGAGGAGGTTTGTAAATTTCACTGCAGGAGACAGCACAGTTCCAAGAATGCCTCCCTGGTGAATCATAAGAGGCAAAAAGATGCAGCTCCTCAGATATATCCAAGTGGTATTGCCCGTACGCCCATCTGCTTAGGTAGCAGCATGTCCGCCGAACCCTTCACCAATGTAGATGCACCTGTCTGCAGAACTCCTCCTCATACTCCAGCTCCCTAGGGAAAGTGGAATTCTCAAACGAACGATCATCCTATGATTCAAGGGCCGATTCTAAGCAGAGGACAATTCCCCAACAAAGTAGGTGCAGCTACTGGCAAAAAAGCTCCAGTAGATTGGGTGCTGGGCTAAAAAACATGAAACCTACAAAAAGGCACCAAAAGCTACGCCAAAAGTGCAACAATGCTGCTTCACTATCACTTGATACAGGAAGGGGTCATTTTCCTCCTCAGTGGGACACTGTTAGATTTTGGTGGGTCAGAAGCCATTATCTCAAAATCGATGGAAAACTATGATCAACATGATTTTGGGATAAGGGCTTCTGCCTCAACAAAAATTAATGTGCATTTATAAAGCATCTTTCATGTCAAGATGTCAGAAAGCACCTCACAGCCAAGGAATTACTTTTGAACAGTCGTCACTGTTGTTTTGTAGGCACATACACCAAACAGTTATGCAATAAATGACGTTAAACTGTATTAGTAAAATTTATTGAGGAATAAATAGTGGCCAGGACACCAGAATTCATCTGCTCTTTTATCTCCACCCGAGAGGCCAGACAAGGCCTCAGTTTAGCATCTCAGCCAAAAGGCGGCACCTCCGAAAGTGCAACACTCTATCAGAACTGCACTGAAGCGTCAGCATAGATTAGGTGCTCAAGTCTCTGGATTGGGACTTGAACCTATGACATTCTGACTCAGAGGTGAAAGTGCTGCCACTGAGCCAAGCTCCTATGTCTCAGCACTGATGAGCTTAAAAGAACTCAACTTCATACTAATAATGCCAAATAAATAAATCTTCCTTGGCACAGTACAGTCTTTCAATCTGGATGGGACCTTCTCCTAAATAGTACCTTCCTCTGCATTCACATCTCTCGCTCTTCTTGCTCCTCACAGAGTTGCTGCTCCAACAAGGGCAGACATTTTTCAAACACTTCTTGCTTGCTTCAGTGACAGTAATACAACCCAGCTGGAATGTGGCAAAGCCCTGGCAGCATAAAGGGTTACAACTTTTGGAAAATGATGGAGTAACTAAAAGTAATGTAAGCCACCTCTAATAAGAGACTAAGGGCCGAAATTGACCTCCGACCAAAACAGCATGCACGCACTGTTTTCTTTGTTGATTTACCGCCCCAATTGTTGGGATGGTGTGTCAGGCAATGTTGACCTCTTTTCGATGTTTCTTCTGGTGGGGCGGTGTTTCGGGCGGCAGCGGGGCGGAAGTCGGTTGGGAGCGGGGTGCTTATGACGTCAGCGCTATGCGTGGCCGTCTTTTTCGGGCCAACTTCGGAATCGGCCAGCACTTAAAATAAAATGGCGGCCGCAGCAGTGCACCTGCGCCGTCCAGGAAAAGCTGTCAGGGGCACCAAGTGACAGCCGATCTGTTCCTTCGGGGCAATTTCATGCGGGGCGGAAAGGAGTCGCCGCCAGCCGGTAAGGGGTCGGCGCGTGCCCAACGGGGCAGAAACATGAGCGGGGCAGTATCCTACTCCGCCATAAAATGGCAGAAGGGCAATTTCCAAAATGTCGGCCTCTCCGCCCCGACTGAGCGGTAGCTCCTCACTGCCCCATAACGGCTCTTATAAAAGGGATCAATTTTGGCCCCTAACTTGGTGTTTTTACTTCAGGAATGGCAATCATTTACTGCGATGCTAAAACAATACTGGGAAATGTACTGGGAACAGTGGGTGCTTTAACAAGTTCCTTTGCTGCCTGAAGTGTTATTTTTCAACTGCTTTAAGTAGATAGTAAAATGATAGTCAGCAAATTCTCTCCACAAGAGCTGCCTAATCACTCAGTTGGTAAAGCAAGTGTCTACCTGAGTCATACAGGATGCTACAATTAGCTTCAGTGTCCCTGGATGGGAAAGGAGAATGGGGGGGGGAATCAGCCAGGGATCCTGAACATCATTCAGTGAATCCTATTGGAAAGCATTCATGGGTTCACATTGGATGAGAATGGCAATGGGCTCAGCTGTAATGCGTCCACAGTTGAGCAGCCTGCTGACATTCAGAGAGTAGGTTCACAAATGAAAAATGTCATTTTGGACACGATACATGAGGATATGTGTCACCAATGGAACCAAGCTTCAACAGTATTGGGACCATTTTGCCCAAAACAGAGATGGCTAAGAGTAGATTTAATTGAGGCTTTTAAAACTATGAATGGTTTTGACTGAGTGAAGAGGGAAAGACTATTTCCTCGGGTTGGGGAGTCAGTGACAAGGGGTCATCAGTTTAAAGCTGCCACTAAGAAAGCAAGGAAATAAGTTAGGAGAAACATCTTTAGCCAGAGGGTTGTTAAAACATGGGAAGTTTTTCCAACAGGGAGCAGTTGAGACAGAGACCATTCCATCTTTTAAGGGAAAAGTGGATAAATATTTGAAGAGGAAGACACAAGGCTGTAGGGGAAGAGCAGAACAGTGGGATTAGTTGTGTATTGCTCCAGCAACAGTGGGATTAGTTGTGTATTGCTCTAATAAAAAGCCTGCACGGACATGATGGGCTGAATGGCTTCCTATGTACCTTCAAGAGAGGAGGGGAGAGGAATTGGGGAAAAACTGCATGCAAGGTTAAATATTAAAGGTCAGTGTCATTAATATTTACAAACCACTCTAAAAGCACAGTGACTAAATATTATCCCAAGAACTGATGAAGTTGTCCCAAAGCAATGGGTTAAGAAATTGTATCATTTGGTTATACATCACGATCACAGCTGCCTCAACTACTTTCTAAAGTAACAACAAAGAATCGTGTGAATGGAACAATTCAGGTAGGAGCGGGGTGGTCCTGACAAATGTTACAGCAGAGATAATAAGGTTATATTACCGTTAATAGTTCATGGGAAAAGGGTTAAATAAAAAACCTGAAAAATGTGACTGTTGAACATTAAACCTGCACTAGGGCCTGTGGTAGCAAATAGTGTCACAAATGAAGTGTCGTAGTGACATCTAGTGGAAGGCCCACTAAAGCATCTGCTTTTTTATTAAGAAAAGAACTTGCCTTTCACAACCTCAGGATGTCCCAAAGCGCTTTGCAGCCAATGAAATACTTTTGAAGTGTAGTCACTGTTGTAATGTAGAGAAAACAGCAGCAAATGTGCAAACAGCAACATCCCACAAACAACCAATGGCCAGATAATCGTTTTTTAGTGATGTCGGTTGAGGGATAACTGTTGGCCAGGACACCAGAGAGCACTCCCCTGCTCTTCTTCAAATAGTGCCATGGCATCTTTTGCGTCCACCTAAAAGGGCAGATGAGGTCTCGGTTTAACATAGAAACATAGGCCCCAAGTTTCGGGCCGCGCCTAGAACGGCGCAGCCCCGAACTGGACGCCTGTTCTTCGCGCCTAAAAGTGCGCAGGAAAAAAACTGCAAGATTCTCCGGCTCCTCGGAGCTCTAACTCAGCTTGGCGCGGCGCGCAGATCACAGCAGGAGGCGGAGCGAGACACTCGCGCCGATTCTGTAAGCAGTGGGGGGCGGGTCTAATTCAAATGAGGCAACGTCGTGCCGGCAACCCTGCGCGTGCGCGTTGGAGCGTGCGTGCACGCGCAGTGTGAAACAAACATTGGCACTCGGCCATTTTTAAAGGGACTGGAGGAAAAGTGAAGATTTGTCTCTTGGACTCCTGGAAAGGCTTGTGATTTAATTTTTGTGATAGTTTTGTGTGTGAGGGAGTGCTTTTAGCAGCACTGTTGAATAAATCACCTGCTGAAATCAGAGAGTTCAGCTTTTCACTGCTAAACTTGCAAAACCGGTGCTGCATTGGTGCATGCAAATTAAGGACTGTGTGTTTTGAGAAATAAGAGTGCCAATTCAACTTTGCAATGGATCAACGTCCACCAAGAACAAAGAATTTCTTGCATGAGGAAGTGGAGATATTCGTCAACGTAATTGAGCAGAGATGGCAGGAGCTAGATACCAGCAACAGAGGTTGCATAAAAGTGCCACCTAAAGAAAAGAAGAAACGGTGGAACCAAGTTGCAGAAGATTACTGCGCAGTGGTGTATACCATGAGATCTGGAAGCCAGTGTAAAAAGAAATGGCACGACCTTGGTAAAGTAATTAGTGTAAGTAATATTTCACATTTTTAATTTAATCGTAATTGTAACCTGGCTATCTGTATGTCCCACCTTGCAGACTGACACACTCTGTAAAAAGTTACATTTTACTCTTTGCAGAAGAAATTGGCCCACAACAAAAGGGAGGCAACTCGGACAGGAGGAGGCGTGCCCAATCTGCATCCACTGACACCCTTGGAACAAAGGGTAGCTGCTATGATGAGTCGTACATGGAGAAAAGCAATCAGTACAGCACAAGCTGGGCCCACACGCGAGGAAGAGGGTAAGTCCTGAAAACGCATCGTGGCCCTTTAAATCAACCTGCTGCCTGGCCTGCTATGTGTGAAAGTATTCATGCCACCCACCCGGCCCCCTCCCTTGCTGTTAAACATTTGACTGTTCTGATGTATTTTGCAGAACATGATGATGATGATGATGATGTTGATGATGATGATGACGATGACGATGCTGCTGCTGCTGCCAACCCTGAGGATCCTGAGGGTACAGAACAAGAACCAGTACAACCAGATGCGGACGAACTAGACTGGATGATGGCACCGATGACTGAAATGTCTGCAGGGGAGAGTTTCCAAATTAATGTTTATGAGCCTCCATCAAGGGGCATCAGAGTTTCAACCCCTAGCATAGGTCTTGGTTCTACCTTCCATGGTTTTGATTCCGACGTTGCGGGTCCCAGTGGTGCTGCTGGTTTAATGCAGCATTCTACAGTCAGTGCACTACCGTCCGAGCCTGCGCCTCCCTCTTGCATAGTTCTGGTTCCACCTGCTATGGTTTTGCTTCCGATGTTGTGGGTCCCAGTGGTACTGCTGGGTATAATGCAGCATTCTACAGTCAGTGCACTACCGTCCGAGCCTGCGCCTCCCTCTCGCATAGTTCTGGTTCCACCTGCTATGGTTTTGATTCCGACGCTGCGGGTCTCAATGCTGCTGCTGATATCATGGAGCAGTTTACACCCATTCGTCCAACATCCCAGCCCATGGCTCGCACTCGAGTGCTGTCGTCTGGAACACCGATGCCCTACCATCCCAGCCCGAGCCTCTCTCTCTAGTACTGCCGTCTGCAACACAGAGCGTCCTACCGTTCCAGCCTGAGCCTCTCCCTCTAGTTCTGCCGTCAGTAACACAAGGCGTCCCACAGTCCCAGCCTGTGCCTCCCTGTGTAGTGGTGCCGCTTGCAACACCGAGCGTCCCATTGTCCGTGCCTCCCAGTGTAGTGGTGCCTCAAGGCAGACCCAGGCAGAGGAGAAGGAGATTGGAGACACACTCTCCTGAGATGCAGCGTGCAACAGATGCGACTCAGGTTGTGGCATTGGGTATGGAGACCAATGAGCTTACCCGATCACTCATCGGTGGCGTCAGTGCAGTGGGTGAAGAGTTGATGGTCCTGACGGGAGAAATAGCAGTAATGACACGAGAACTTAGGGAGGGAATGTCCGAGGGCGTGCAATCGACGGCACAGGCCGTCAGGGAGGGCATGCAAGTGTCAGCACAGGCCGTCAAGATGGGCCTGGTTGAGGTAGCTGCTGCAATAAGGGCACACAGCCCGGCCAATCAAATGACACCCCCATGAAGAAGTGAACATTCACTGAGATGTGGATGAGAGATGGTTGCAGCCTTTCTTTGCTGCTTTTGTTCTTGTTCTTGATGTAGCTGTAGTAGCGTTTTTCAAATTGAAATTGTTTTGTAAGTTTTGTAACTTTACAACTTATAAGTGATCTTAGGGTTTTTAAGTGATCTTATAGTGTAAATGTTCTCACATTTTGTATCTTATTTAATTTTGCACCTAAAAAGTGAACCTGAAGTTTAAGTGATCTTCAGAGTGTAAGATTTTTCACATTGAAACTGTTTTGTAACTTTACAAGTTTATAAGTGATTTTAAAGTTTTTAAGTGATCTTCGAGTCATATTAAAAAGTATAGTTTGATACAACAAATATTTTATTACAGTGACGTTAACTTTTCAGTAAAATATTTTTTCATTAAAACTGTTTTATGTTCCATTAACACAACACAACGTAGGAACAACTGCAAAGAATAAACATGTCCATGCGCAAAAGTGGTCGCAGAGCCCTCAGGCATCAGTAGTTGAAGCGTTCACGGATGAGCTGCTGGCGCAAGGCACGAGCAATCGTTAAAGGGCACGATGGACGGCCCTCCTTCGACCTCGTGCTCCGCCATTAGGCACTTGCATGCTTTCCTGATCGTCGTCATCATCCACATCCTGCTCTTCCGTAATATTATCATCATGCACTGGACCTTCACGTAGGTCTTCGGGTTCCACTACCAGCTCCTGCTGCCTCATGATGGCTAAGTTATGCAGCATGCAGCACACAACAGTGAAGTGACCGACAATCTGAGGAGAGTATAGCAAGTGGCCTCCAGAATGGTCCAGGCATCGGAAACGCTGTTTCAATATGCCAATGGTCCTCTCAATGATGCTGCGCGTCGCAATGTGCGCCATGTTGTATTGACGGTCAGCTTCTGTCCGTGTCACGCGTAGGGGCGTCATGAGCCAGGTGGTCAGGTCATACCCTTTGTCTCCCAGTAGCCAGCTGTGCCCTTCTGGCTGCTGCTCAAACATGTCAGATATAACGCTCTCGCGTAGGATGAACACATCGTGGGTGCTGCCAGGGTATCTCGCATCGACTGACATGATGCGCTGCTTGTCGTCACACACGAGCTGCACATTGATAGAGTGGAAACCTTTCCTATTTCGGTACTGCTCAGAATCCTCCACAAGTGCTCGCAAGGCTATGTGGGTACAATCAATGCAGCCCTATACCTCTGGGAAGCCGGCAATCCTGAAGAAGCCCACAGCCCTCTCATGGATCGCTTGTGCGGTCATTGGGAAATTGATGAAGTCATTCCTTCGCGCATACAGTGCAGCCGTGACCTGGTAAATACAGGCATGTATTGCACGTTGAGAGATGGCACACACATCTCCAGTTGTAGCCTGAAACGATCCCGAGGCATAGAAAGAAAGTGCAGCTGTTACCTTCACTGCAACAGACAGGGCAGTTGGCGTTCTGCTTCTGGGCTGCAAATCTGCTCTCACCATATCACAGATCTCAGTGACAACTTCTCTGCGAAAACGCTGCCTTTTCACACAATCAGCCTCGCTCATGTCCAGGTACGAGCGCCTGGCTCGATATTGTCGACGTGGGTAAGGTCTCCTGCCCATCAACCTACGGGCTACGACGTTCCTGGTGCGGTGAGCTCTAATCAATTCTCTCCTATGCAGTGAATTGATGGCGAATCATTGCATAATACGTGGTGTTGACAATGCAGCACCCATTATGCAAATTTAAGTACAAAACTGTCTATGTGGCTGCCGCTCCCTGTCCAAATGGCCTCAGTCCCCCTCACAGCTCGAAGGCTGCTTGATTGCTATGTCTTTGCCTGGCGTCCAGTCACTGACGGTGCACCTATCCCGTAGCCAAATGGCCTCAATCCCCTCACAGCTCGAAGGCTGCTTGCTGTATCTTTGGCTGCTGTCGAGCCACTGAAGCTGCCCCTATCGCATGGCCGAATGGCCTCAACCCCCTTCGAAAGTTGCACGTGTGTTGATTCTTCGGCTGCCGGCCAGCCACCGACGGAATGAAGGCCTGCCTGAAGCACCGCAGCTCAGCTCGAAGGCTGCTTGCTGCCGCTGTTGAGGCTGCCGTCGAGACACTGACGCCACCCCTGCCTGTATCGAACATGAAAGGCCTGCCTGAAGCACAGCAGCTCAAAGGCTGCTGCTGTTTCACACAGGTAGGAACATGGATTATTTAATCTTTTCTTTGGTTATAAATTTTTATTCAGGTTGGATTTATGTGTATAATATTTGTATAAGTATGACTAAGGAATGATTGTAGAATTTAATGACTTCCCTTCCCCTCGGCGCCCCCCCCCCCCCCCACTCTCCCCCACCTCCTTCCCTACGCCTAATTTGTAACCTACGTCTGATTTTCTAAAGTGTAGACAAGATTTTTTTCGAACGTACAAAAATCTTCACTTACTCCATTCTAAGTTAGTTTGGAGTAAGTTTTCACTGCCTAAACTTTGAAAACAGGCGTAAATGGCCGGACACGCCCCCTTTTGAAAAAAATGAAACTGTTCCAAAGTGAAACTGTTCTAACTGACTAGAACTGGAGCAAACTAAATGGCGAGAATTCAAATTTCTAAGATACTCCATTATAAGCCAGTTGCTCCAAAAACACAGGAGCAACTCAGGCCGAAACTTGGCCCCATAGAAAATAGGTGCAGGAGTAGGCCATTCGGCCCTTCGAGCCTGCACCACCATTCAATAAGATCATGGCTGATCATTCACCTCAGTACCCCTTTCCTGCTTTCTCTCCATACCCCTTGATCCCTTTAGCCATAAGGGCCATATCTAACTCCCTCTTGAATATATCCAACAAACTGGCCTCAACAAATCTCTGCGGTATGGAATTCCACAGGTTAACAACGCTCTGAGTGAAGAAGTTTCTCCTCATCTCAGTCCTAAATGGCTTACCCCTTATCCTAAGATGGTGTCCCCTGGTCCTGGACTTTCCCAACATCGGGAACATTCTTCCTGCCTCTAACCTGTCCAGTCCCGTCAGAATTTTATATGTTTCTATGAGATCCCCTCTCATCCTTCTAAACTCCAGTGAATAAAGGCCCAGTCGATCCAGTCTCTCCTCATACGTCAGTCCAGCCATCCCGGGAATCAGTCTGGTGAACCTTCGCTGCACTCCCTCAATAGCAAGAACATCCTTCCTCAGATTAGGGGACCAAAACTGAACACAATATTCCAGGTGAGGCCTCACCAAGGCCCTAAACAACTGCAGTAAGACCTCCCTGCTCCTATACTCAAAACCCTTATCTATGAAGGCCAACATACCATTTGCCTTCTTCTGTCATCCGAAAGACAATTCCGACAGTGCAGCACTGAACTGATGTGTCAGCTTAAGATTTTGTGCTAAAGTCTCTGGAGTGGAATTTAAATTCACGACCTTTTAAGTCAGAGGCGAGAGTGCAACAACTGAGCAAGGCAGACAATTAAAATGAATCTCATAGGAACTCAGCTCTACTGAGGAAGAACCTAAAATCTTTGAAACATACGAGCATTATCGATCCTGTGTTCCGCAGATATTTCCTGGTATAAACTAATTTTCTCTATTAATATTCTTTATTCAAATTCGAGCAGTCTATTACCTGGTCTTTCTACTTTGATGATTTCTGCACCCAGGTCTCCCAAGATCATTGTAGCAAAGGGTCCTGCTAACACCCTGTTTGGAATGGAGAATTGAAGCAAGCTGTTAAAATCGCGTTGTTAAATTCTTACCCAACAGCTTTCTTTTGTATTACTGAACTTGAACATACCTTGTGAGGTCTAGGATTTTAACACCTTCCAGTGGCTTTACATTTCCTGAAAACCAACACATAAAACTGTTAGAGCTCTTGTCGTCATGGAGTCACACATTCAACTTCAAGTATCATAAAACTGGTTTAAAACCAAGGGGCCGCACTCTAAGTTATATAGACTGTCATCTTTGATTGGTCTACAATACTGAGACAGTGGAGGGCTGTCGTAGCAGCATCTCACTGTGTCACTGATAGCACCACTACAGGATGGTGTTTTCCTTGGAGAAACATAATGCTAATATAGGTAGTCATTTTCCTTTATCTAGCATCTACTACTGTGTAGCTTTGTAAACATTTGAAAAAGACTTGGCACAAATGCTGTGTGTCTGGATGAAGATGTAGACCACCAACCTTGAAATGAAGGCACCTGCTGCATCGCTCAGGTGCCAATCTAGGTTATGAATGGGAGAAACTAACAAGTTTTAGACACTGCAGCATTATGAGAGTGCCCGTGTGATTCTTCCCTACCATACAAATGATGGTTATTTTCCCCAGAAGAAACCTAACTAATAATAAGATAGATAGATACATTTCAAAACTCTCTCAGATTGGGAGAGAGTTTGCTGCATGGATCAGCATTTCAAAGAATCAAAATCTACAATGTAGAAAATAACATTTTCTCTCATGTTAGTCACGCTCCATATCTCAGGGGTCTGAATCAGTCGTACCTATCACAGGAATAGGATGGCCCTTTGGACTTGGATGAGACAATGATCTACTTAATTGCTAACTTTTCTGCTGACGAATCCAATCAATCTTCTGTTGGGCAGTGAATTTTGTTGATATGTCCCATGGTTGCCTCTTAAGATTGGCCTAACAGATTTGATTCCCACCAGATTGCAGGAAATTAGGATACATTGGGCTAAAAATTCAGGGGTTTAGCGCATGGCGTTACCATCTGATTCGGGGTAAAAAATGGCAGCCACTGCATTTCCATCCACTGCCGGCGGGTTCCGCAGCGAGTCCACGCTTGCAAAAACTATGGCGATTATACAGATCGTGACATCAGGGTGCAACAGTCACTTGACACCCGATCTGCAATTTTCAAGTTCGCTGCTCCGTTTACCAGCTGAACAAGCATTGACAAGCAGGAAGAATGCTCCAGCAGCATTACTTACCAAGGGATCATCAGCAACAACTTGCAGCTGACATGTTTCTTCAGTTTGAATGGCTGTATACAACTTTCTGCAACTCCAGCAGCTTCATAAACTTCTTTCAAACTCCTAAGGTAACAGGGAGTGTTGGGACAAGTGGAGAACACCTTCATTCTGATTTAAAGGCTTCTGCTCACAACACTTTCTCACAGTCATGGGGGCTCTACTGGCAGTCCCACTCATGTTTGAATATCTTAGGGAGAGGGAGCAAAGGCAGCAAAGAAGATGCGCGCAGAAGGAGGAGGAGAGCTCTCAACAGGAGGCCTTACCTGCCTAGGGTCTTCAGAGAGCACTTCTCTTATGTCCACTTAAGCGAGGAACAATGTATTAGGAGACTCCACTTCACCAAGGAGGCGCTCACAAAACTCTGCCACCTCATGTAATTAGATCTGCAGCCTCAAAGCAAGGCAAACATGGCTCTCCCAGTGGCCCTCAAGGTCACCGTGGCTCTCAATTTCTTCGCCAGCGAATCCTTCCAGTCTGCAGCAGGAGACATAGCTAACATCTCCCAGTTCGTCATCCATTGCTGCATCTGAGAGATCACTGAGGCTCTATACACAAGGGACTTCATTGGCCCAGAAATTACGGTCGGAGGTTTCCCACGGACGGATGCCTTCGACTGCAAAAATTTCTACGAAAGTACCTGGTGGTCCCGGAGGTTCGGAGACTTGCAATCTTGGCCCTCTATGCAAAGGCCTTCGTAGGGGCACACATATCACAAGAGCGTTTGGGTTTCGTACGCATCAATGGGATCATGTGGGTGGGCCCAACCTATCAGAGTAGGGGATCCCCATTCAGTTCTCACATTAGTATGAATGGGGATCCCAAAAATACAGAAACACTGAAAATAACAAAGAAAATCGCATATTTCAAATTAATAAAAATGGAATGTAATTATTTAAAAAAATTAAATTTTTTGTAAAATAAATGTACATATTTTAAAGAGTCTAAAAATAAACTTACCTTATTTAACAGAATTTTAAATGTTTACTTTTTTTAATGTATTTTTTCGCACTTTAAAAGTCTTACGCTGTTGTAAGAATTTTGAGGATATTCGCTGGGCAGGAATTATGCAAATCTGTCAAAAGAATTTTTGACAGATCGCAAGTGCCGGCTGGAACTTACGGGGACCCCACAGGCACATGTGCACCTTGAACGCACCCATTGGAAGCGCGGTTTAATGCCCAATGTCTTTGCTCTGAACAGAGCGAAGCAGGAGCATGCATGTGGCTTTGCCAGGATAGCGGGCTTCCTCATGGTGCAAGGCGCCATCGACTGCACACACGTGGCTTTGCGGGCACTGCATAACAATCCTGAGATCTTCCGTAACCACACACACTTAATATGCAGTTGTTGCGCAACCATGCCCAGCACTTCCTGATGGTCAATGCCCGCTATCCTGGCAGCAGTCATGATGCCTTCATCCTGCGTCAGTCCAGTGGGCCAGCATCTTCCAGCCAGCAGCATGTCAAACCCAATGGTGGCTGCTCGGACACGAGGGCTATCCGCTCTGCACCTGGCTGATGACTAGTCTCTGAAACACTACCACTTGTGCCCAGCATTCATATAATGAAAGCCATGCTGCCACCAGGAATACCATCAAGAAGACTATCGAGCTGCTGAAACAATGGTTCTGCTGCCTTGACAGCTCAGAAGGAGCCTGTCATGTATCTTACATTATTATATATAACTGTATCCTAACATGCTATACATGACTGTAATAAGATATGACCTGTAACCATCAGCATACCTTACCACCAGGGGTGCACTTGCAAGAGACAAGTATATAAGGACAGGTCTCAGGCAAGTGCAGCATTCCAGAGCTGTGAAATAAAGGTGCAGGTCCAGAGTGATCTTGACTTCACTACATGCCTCGTGTGAACCTGTACTGAGGGGACAGGACTTTACAGTGGTGACGAGTTACGGGATTACAGAATCCACAGAATGGCGAACAACGGATCAGATGAAAAGTACAATGTGGGAGACAATTGGGAGGATTTTACAGAAAGGCTCCAACAAAGCTTTGTAACCAAAGACTGGTTAGGCGACGATAAGGCAGACAAGAGAAGAGCCCATCTCTCGACCAGCTGTGGCTCGAAAACATACGCTTTAATGAAGGATCTGTTGGCACCCGAGAAACCAGCAAGCAAGTCGTTTGAAGGATTGAGCACACTGGTAAGAGACCACCTGAAGCCAGCGAGCAGCCTACACATGGCCAGACACAGGTTCTACAACTACAGATGCTGTGTGGGCCAGAGCATACCCGACTTCGTGGCGGAACTTCGGAGGTTGGCTAGTTTATGTGAGTTCTCCGATGAACTGAGTAGAGAAATGCTGAGAGACTTTTTCATTGAAGGAATAGGCCACGCAGGCATATTCCGAAAGCTCATAGAGACCAAGAACCTGACCTTAGAGGCAGCAGCACTGGTTGCACAGACATTCTTGGTAGGGAAAGAAACAACGAGGTTGATTTACAATGCAGGTACGACAACTAACGAAATATCGGAACAAGAAGTTCACAGCGCTAAACAAGCTGCTACCCCCACATACAGACAAAACTGGGAGAACAGGCTCTCGACAGCAGGCAGAAGCCATCAAGGGCCACAGGAACGGCCATTCACACCTCATCAACCCACGATGCGAGCAATCAACTACAAACTGAGAGAAGCTCAAGAGAGATCAGCCAGACGCAGCTCATTCTTTGGGAACACGTTGAACAATGGAACAGGTCTGTGCTGGAGGTGTGGGGGTGGTCACTCGTCAAGGGGATGTCGATTTCAGCAGGCTGTTTGCAGAAATTGTGAAAATACAGGGCATTTGGCCCTCATGTGCAAAAAAACGGCAGCTCGGTTGGTATACGAATCGGATGGGTCGGAAAGCGGACCAGAAGATGGTCGGGACAGTATCCGGGACACCGATGTACAGCGGATCAACACGATCAATGGCCGCTGCTCCTACAACAGGACACCTCCTATAATGATGAGGGTCCTACTCAACGGGATATATGTCAACATGGAGCTGGATACGGGAGCGAGTCAATCTCTCATGGGCGCTCAACAATTTGAACAACTGTGGCCGCATAAAAGAGACAGACCAAAACTCACAAGGGTCGACACCAAACTAAGGACCTATACCAAAGAAATCGTACCAGTCCTCGGCAGCGCCATGCTCTCTGTCACACACAAAGGGACAGTGAACCGACTTCCCCTGTGGATTGTCCCCAGAGACCCCCCAGGCTGGCAAAACTAAACTGGAAATGGGATGATGTCCATGCCATGTCATTAGAGGAACGGACCTCCTGCTCAACAGTTATAAAGCGATTTGAACATCTCTTTCAGCCAGGTGTGGGCACTTTCAAAGGGGCCAAAGTCAAAATCTACATCACACAGGATGCTAGACCGGTTCATCACAAGGCCAGAGCTGTACCCTATGTGATGAGGGAAAAGATTGAACACGAACTAGACAGGCTTCTGCGGGAAGGCATTATATCACCTGTGGAATTTAGCGACTGGGCAAGTCCCATCATCCCAGTCATGAAGCCTGATGGATCCGTACGAATCTGTGGGGACTACAAATCTACCATAAACAGAGTCTCCCAACAGGACCAGTACCCGCTGCCCAGAGCGGAGGACTTATTTGCCACATTGGCTGGAGGTAAACTTTTCTCAAAATTAGACCTCACATCTGCGTATATGACGCAAGAATTGACCGAGGAATCCAAGCTACTCACCACCATCAACACACATCGAGGCCTTTTCATGGACAATCGATGCCCATTCGGCATCAGGTCGGCAGCTGCCATATTCCAGCGCAACATGGAAAGTCTGCTCAAGTCCATCCCGGGGACGGTTGTATTTCAAGACGACATACTTATCACGGGCAGGGACACCGACTCCCATCTCCGTAATTTGGAGGAAGTACTAAAGCGGTTGGATCAGGTAGGCCTACGAGTCAAGAAATCCAAGTGCCTGTTTCTCGCACCCGAGGATGAATTTTTGGGCAGAAGGATTGCCGCTGATGGAATCCGCCCAAGAGAGTCCAAAACAGAAGCAATTCGCCTGGCACCCAGGCCCCGGAATGTCTCAGAACTGCGCGCCTTTCTCGGGCTACTCAATTACTTTGGGAACTTTATGCAGAACTTAAGCACGCTGCCGGAGCCTCTCCACGTGCTACTCAGGAAGGGATGCGATTGGTTTTGGGGGGACGCCCAGGAACGCGCCTTCAATAAGGCACGCAACCTTCTGCGTTCCAACAGTGTTTTGACTTTCTTTGATCCAGGTAAAAAGCTAGTTCTCACATGCGATGGGTCAGCGTATGGGGTCGGGTGTGTTTTGCAACATGTCAATAGTGCGGGCAAATTACAACCCATAGGTCACTTTTGCGGGCGGAGCGCGGGTACGGAATGGTAGGGAAGGAGGCGCTCGCGTGCGTGTACGGTGTCAAAAAGATGCACCAATACCTTTTCAGGGCCAAGTTCGCATTAGAAACCGACCACAAGCCCCTCACATCCCTCCTATCCGAGAGCAAGGCAATAAACGGCAACGCCTCGGCGAGAATTCAACGGTGGGCACTCATGCTGGCATCCTACGACTATACCATAAGGCACAGACAACTGTGCCGACGCGCTCAGCAGGCTACCCCTGGCGACCACGGAAGGGTCTGACGAACAGGACTGTGAGATAGTCATGGCAATCAATGCCTTTGAGTCCACAGGTTCGCCCATGACGGCTCGCCAAATCAGAGCCTGGATGGCCAGCGACCCCACGTTATCCTTAGTAAAAAGATGTGTCCTAACCGGTGACTGGGCAGAGGCTCGCGATGCCTGCCCCGAGGAATTAAAACCCTTTCACAGGCGCATGCATGAGCTATCACTACAAGCAGACTGCCTGATGTGGGGCAGCCGAGTAGTCATGCCTCTATGAGGCAGAGAGACATTTGTCATGGAGCTCCACCGCAAGCACCCAGGGATCGTTCTCGTGAAGGCCATAGCCAGATCCCACGTCTGGTGGCCTGGTATTGACGCGGACTTGGAGCTCTGCGTCTGAAGGTGCACCATTTGTGCCCAACTCAGCAATACCCCCAGGGAGGCTCCACTGAGCCCCTGGCCCTGGCCTACCAAACCGTGGTTGCGGGTGCACGTAGACTATGCGGGCCCATTCATGGGCAAAATGTTCCTCGTAGTTGTAGATGCATTTTCAAAGTGGATCGAATGCACCATTTTAAACTCGAGCACAACCTCCACCACTGTGGAGAGCCTCGCAACCATGTTTGCAACGCACGGAATCCCTGACATATTGGTCAGTGACAATGGTCCGTGCTTCACCAGCGCAGAATTCCAAGACTTTATAATTGACCACGGCATAAATCACGTCAAGACGGCACTGTTCAAGCCGGCCTCCAACGGCCAGGCGGAGAGAACAGTGCAAATCATTTAACAAGGCATGCTTAAAATCCAAGGTCCCACGCTACAGGGTCGCCTGTCGCGACTGCTGCTGGCATACAGATCTCGTCCGCACTCATTGACTGGGATCACCCCCGCACAACTGTTGATGAAAAGGACTTTAAAAACAAGGCTCCCATTAATCCTCCCAGACATGCACAAAATCGTTGAGGCAAAGTGCCGTAAGCTGACTGAGTACCATGACAGAAATTCGAGGGGGAGATGGAATGAGATTGGGGACAAAGTGTTTGTACAAAACTATGGCAGGGGTCCCAAATGGCTTGCAGGGACAGTAACGGGCAAGGAAGGAAACAGGCTATTGGTAGTACCAATGGACAATGGCAAAACCTGCCGGAGGCATGTAGACCAAGTCAAAAGCAGATTTACCAACAACACTGCGGAACCAGAGGCAGACTACAATGTGGAACTCGCACCACACCTGGTGGACAGAGGGAACAACCTGAGGAAAGGGCAATCCCAACAGACAGCCCAGGCGAGTCAACAACAATCACACCAATCAAAACAGACAGCCCAGGCGAGATACCAGCAACCACACCCAAAGAAAAACAGACACCAAGGCAAACAACTGAACCACAACTCAGGCGCTCTATGTGAGAGCGTAGACCACCTGAGAGACTGAACCTATAAAGACAATAAGACCTTGGGGGAGGGTGATATCATGTATCTTACATTATTATATATAACTGAATCCTAACATGCTATACATGACTGTAATAAGATATGACCTGTAACCACCAGCATACCTTACCACCAGGGGTGCACTTGCAAGAGACAGGTATATAAGGACAGGTCTCAGGCAAGTGCAGCATTCCAGAGCTGTGAAATAAAGGTGCAGGTCCAGAGTGACCTTGACTTCACGACATGCTTCGTGTGAATCTGTACTGAGGGGCCAGGACTTTACAGAGCCCTTCACCACTCGTTAGAGTGGGTGTCCCATTTTGTGGTGGTCTGCTGCATGTTTCACAACTTGACCATCTTGAAGAGTCAATTCACATATACGATATCAACCAATCACCCTTGTGCAATCCCTTAGAGCCTGTCGCTCGGGTGCCCTTTCCTGCTCTAGTGCTGCTACGCAGTGCTCCACCGGTAGCTGCTGCATGGCTGGTGGAAGGCTGCTGAGTTTCCATGAGGGAGACTTCAGATGGCTCTGCAGAATGACCTCGAGCAGCTCTGAATCTAGAAGGCCCAGCTGTGGACTGCACCACCTCGGCATGGGCGGCAACAGTTTGGGCTGGCTGGCTGACAGGAAGCAGCATGGGCAATGGCAGATTGGGAACAGGAATGCTGTTATCCTGAGAGGACAGCAGGGACCTCTACTGACCCACTGCCAGTCCCCCGGGTTGACGCTTCAGCATTCCTAACAATCTGTTGGAGTACAGATTGCTGGCCCGCTGCAAGCTCCGTTCGACAGTGATAAACCCAGCCACGATGGCAGCAGTGTGAGCATGGGTGGCAACAAGCTGAGATTGCATGAGAGCAGTCTGATTTTGCATAGCAGCAAGCTGAGACTGTAGGACAATGGTCTGTGCTTCCACTGCAGCACTAAGATGTTGGGTCACTTCCGCCTGTGCTGCAATGGTAGCCGCGACATCACCCATCAGAAGCAACACCATGTCTAGGTCGACAGTCTCTCCGGGAGTTTTCCATAATTTCCAGCCTGGAAATCATGGGCTCCAAGTTCTGCATAAAGTCTCAGCCAATGTTGGAGGCGGACTCTCTATGCTCCTTGATATTGTCAAGAGATTTTGAAGAGGAACAGCCAATGTTAGACTCCTGTCCTAAGATGGACAGCCTTTCTCCACAATGCTGGAATCCACCTCATCACTCCTGCCAAGGACATGTTAGGACTGAGATTGAAGCCCAGTCTGTATTGATTGTAACTAGTACTAAGTGCTGTCTCAGAGGACAGTTCATGTAGCAAATAAAATGCATTATCCCATTAACTTTCTGTCAATGTTACTCAGAGTCAAGAGTTTCCCAGAAGTGTTAATAATGAAGTCCTTTAATCATTACCAGACACTACTGAGTGAGCAGTGTTGATCTAACTAATGCCACGGATATTCCAGGAATATGCCAGTCTTAAGATGGTGAGCTGGTGCAGAATTAAGTTCAGTATATATTCTCAGATTTTCCTCAGTAACTGCAGAGATGTTTATGAGGCACAATTGAGAATTTGAAAAATAGGAGTATTTATGTTTTTAAAAAAGTTGAGAGAATATCTTACTATTTAGTATTTAAAATCCTACATATACAAATTGAACCCTAATAACATGTTTGAAATAGTCACAAACTACAACAAAGAAGCAGTATAGGGGATATAAAGAGGGATTTGAAGAGTAAGCCCATTGAGGGGTATAAACAACACAATGGTATATATTTTTTGGACTTTGAGCTATAATGTCTTTTTCAATTTAATATATTCCTATGCAATTGTGTAATTGTTTGTCACTATTAAACAGCAGATGTATGTACCTGTTGCAGCAACAGGGGTTGGGGAATGAAGACACCTCAAAAGATGTATAATTCATAAAGTGCAGGAAGAGAAAAGTCACATGGCCAATGCTCCACTGGCGTATCAGCGTCAAAAGGATCTTACATGAAGGATGATGACACAACTAGATTTGAATTTCTTGGATGGTATGCACTTTGTTAAACGCCATTTAGACCTCTAAACTGTCAAAGATGTACACGTTTTAAAAGATCAATTATTTTCGTTGATGTACCAATAAAGTGATGCTTTCGGATCTAAATTTAATGGATCTCAACTGAATGAGAACCTTGTATTGAAGGATGATCGCCTCACTATTTAAAAAAAAATACTTACGGCAAATTAAGGGAAAGTGGCAAAATAAATTCTATTTAACTGGTTTGTCTTATAAAATAAATATGGATGGTTAAGATTTCCTCAGTCATAAAAATGTAATGTTGTTTTCATTTTGCTCCATAATGAACAAGTTATGTACTGACTCTAATGTCTAAAGATCAAAGAATACAAAAATTATTCATTCCTGACCTGAAACCAGATGTACAGGAAACTGTGGTATGTTGTTTTACATAACACTCAAGTGGACTCTGGAGAGTGGAATCACTTCTTTGGTAATTGCACATTTTTGACAGGATGGCTAATCTATTGATACCGCTGTATACAGAACTGAAGCAGCGAGAGTGGCTTCCATTTCCAAGCAGTCTGCAATAATAAATCTGCATTTTCATAATTTTAGCTGGTCACAGATCTCATCATCATCATCATCATCATAGGCAGTCCCTCAGAATCAAGGAAGACTTGATTTCACTCTTAAAATGACTCCTTAGGTAGCTGAACAGTCCAATACGAGAGCCACAGACCCTGTCACAGATGGGACAGATAATCGTTGAGGGTACGGGAGGGTGGGACAGGTTTGCCGCATGCTTTTTCCGTTGCCTGTGCTTGATTTCTGCATGCTCTCGGCGAAGAGACTCGAGGTGCTCAGCGCCCTCCCGGATGCACTTCCTCCACTGAGGGTGGTCTTTGGCCAGGGACTCCCAGGTGTCGTTGGGGATGTTGCACTTTATCAAGGAGGCTTTGAGGGTGTCCTTGTAACATTTCCTCTGCCCACTTTTGACTCGTTTGCCATAAAGGAGTTCCGAATAGAGCGCTTGCTTTGGGAGTCTCATGTCTGGCATGCAGACAATGTGGCCTGCCCTGCGGAGCTGATCAAGCATGGTCAGTGCTTCAATGCTGGGGATGTTGGCACTAATGTTGGTGCATCTGTCCACCCAGGGGATTTGTAGGATCTTGCGAAGACATCAACGGCTGGCTCCTGACATGTGGTTCTCCTGCAGCTGGTGGCACCCCTCAAGTTAGCTTGCCCGGTACACTTGAGGTCAGCCACCGAGATACTAAGACCCAGTTTGGATCTTGCGGAGATATCGTTGGTGGTATTTCTCCAGCGACTAGAGGTGTCTATTATACACGGACCATGTCTCTGAGCCATACAGGAGGGCAGGTATTACTACAGCCCAGTAGACCATGAACTTGGTGGTCGAGTTGAGGGCCTGGTCTTCGAACACTCTTTTCCTCAGGCGGCCGAAGGCTGCACTAGCACACTGGAGGTGGTGTTGAATCTCGTCATCAATGTCTGCTCTTGTTGATAAGAGTGTCCCGAGGTATGGGAAATGGTCCACATTGTCCAGGGCTGCGCCGTGGATCTTGATGACTGGGGGACAGTGCTGTGCGGCGAGGACAGGCTGGTGGAGGACTTTTGTCTTACAGATGTTTAGCGTGAGGCCTATGCTTTCGTACACCTCAATAAACAAGTCGACTATGTCCTGGAGTTCAGCCTCTGTATGTGCGCAGGCGCAGGCGTCTTCCGCGTACTGTAGCTCGACGACAGAGGTTTGGGTGGTCTTGGACCTGGCCTGGAGACGGCAATGGTTGAATAGGTTCCCATTGGTTCTGTAGTTTAGATTCACTCCAGCGGGGAGCTTGTTGACTGTCAGGTGGAGCATGGCAGCGAGGAAGATTGAGAAGAGGGTTGGGGCGATGACACAGCCCTGTTTGACCCCAGTCCGGACGTGGATTGGGCCTGTAATGGATCCTTTGATAAGGATCACGGCCTGCATGTCGTCGTGGAGCAGGCGGAGAATGTTGATGAACTTTTGGGGGCATCCGAAACGGAGAGAGGATGCTCCATAGACCCTCGCGGTTGACAGTGTCAAAGGCCTTTGTAAGGTCGAAGAAGGCCATGTATAAGGGTTGGCGCTGTTTCCTGCATTTTTCCTGCAGCTGTCGCGCTGCAAAAATCATGTCCGTTGTGCCTCATAAGGGACGAAATCCACATCGACTCCGGGAGGAGCTCCTCGACCACAGGGAGAAGACGGTTGAGGAGGACTCTAGCAACAACTTTCCCAGTGGCTGATAGCAGGGAGATTCCTCTGTAGTTGCCGCAGTCGGACTTGTCCCCTTTTTTAAAGATGGTCACGATCACTGCACCTCCGAGATCTCCCCGCATGCTCTCCTCCCTCCAGATGGGCGATGAGGTCATGTATTTGCGCCAATCTCATGGTCACAGATCTAAATTTTTATACAATCACCTTGACTCATTCCAGACACTGTGCCCCAATCTATTCACCAACAATTTCTATTTGTATACCAGGGAGACATCTTAAACCATTTAATAGTCGAAGCACCAAACAGTGCAGGCCGAGCAGGAGGGGAAAAGGGAAAAATGGAGAGGGTTTGTGAAGGAACAAAAATACAAGAACTGCCATTTCCTCAGGAGATTATACCCTCTATGTCATCTCTTAGCAAGTTCATTGACCAGCAAAAGGAACCAGTAATTTTGCTGAGGGACATGTTTGCAGCCATGGTAATTGCCCAGAATTGGTGGAACTATTATTCCCTCTGAAAAAAATCATTAATTGAGCCATCAGAGTAGACCCTGGCTAATCAGGAACTGTAAACATTAAGAAAACGGGGTTCAATAATTATAAGAACATTGACGAGTGGTGGGAACTTTGATTATTTAATATTCTAATCAACCTGAATTTGACAATTATGATCTCAAATCACGAATACTGATTTTAGTTTAGACAGGCCAGCCATTACTCTTCATCAGAGGTGCCCCCCACCCCTTCATTTTGGAGGGGTGCTTGCAAATGTTCTGGTAGGATTTGCATGAATCAAACCAACCATCAATCTGTACAAAACAGGTAAGTGGTGAGATAATTCCTTCAGGTCAGCAACTGAATTTCAATCCAAACTAAACGACCCAAAATTGCACAGAACAATCATCCCCAAATATACTTCAAATTTCCCATTCAGGTACATCCTTACCTTGGCGAGATATCTAAGGATAGTTCATCACTTGAGCTTCCTGGTCATATGATAATTTGATGGTTTTATGCTTGTATTATGGCTTATATACAATGCAGAGGACATAGATTCTTATTGAGTGCTGGATACTTAATTGGATACTTAAAAGGCAATAAAAGTGGCTGAACCACTTAATCTGGCTGTGATAAATTTTATCTGATTGATTAACTTTTATCTTTAATTAGTCCCAATTAGCCTACTAGAATATTTGCACTGTTGACTGAGGGACTAATGCTCAGAGACATGTTTATCAGTTGCTTCCAATTGAATTCTTTGTATGGAAGCATCCGTTTTGTGGTTTGCCACACATGGATTAATCAATAACCGCAGAAGGGCTTGGATTAATTTTCTCAATTACAATCCCTTCTCACGTTGTTTATTTTTTTCCCTCCTCTCATCTCGTCAAATTTCACTTATTGAGGCCTTTTTAATCGTGTATTGTGTAAACTGATAGATTTATTTAGGGAACTGGAAATACTGTCAGCTCTTTGCTGCTAATACTCTACTGGTCCTTTTGTCTGCATCAGATGGCCGGGTCATCATACAAACTGATACCATCTAATGATATGTTCAGGAAGGTCGACTGACAAATTGAGGTAGGTTTATTTAGGAGCAGAGGTAATTGTTCTTTGTTATCTACACATCAAACAGACATAGGTTTTATAGAACTCATAGAATTTATGCAACAGAAGGTGGTATAAATGGGAAAAGTAGAAGTGGAGGGCAGAAAAATCAAAGGCAAAAATCAAAAAGGGCCACATTACAACATAATTCTAAAAGGACAAAGAGTGTTAGAAAAACAAGCCTGAAGGCTCTGTGTCACAATGCGAGGAACATTCGTAATAAAGTGGATAGATTAACTGCGCAGATAGCTGTTAACGGCTATGATGTAACTGGGATTACGGAGACAAAGCTCTAGGGTGACCAAGGCTGAGAACTCAACATCCAAGGGTATTCAATATTCAGAAAAGATAGACTGAAAGGAAAAGGAGGTGGGGTAGCGTTGCTGGTTAAAGAGCAGATGTATGCAATAGTAAGGAAGGACATTAGCTTGGATAAAGTGGAATCTGTATGGATAGAGTTACAGAACACCAAAGGGCAGAAAACGCTAGTGGGAGTTGTGTACAGACCACCAAACAGTCAAAGTGAGGTTGGGGATGGCATCAAACAGGAAATTAGGGATGCGTGCAATAAAGGTACAGCAGTTAGCATGGGCGACTTTAATCGGGCTAATAGATTGGGCGAAACAAACTGGTAGCAATACGGTGGAGGAGGATTTCCTGGAGTGTATAAGGGATGGTTTTCTAGACCAATATGTCGAGGAACCAACTAGAGAGCTGGCCATCCTAGATTGAGTGTTGTGTAATGAGAGGATTAATGAGCAATCTTGTTGTGCGAGGCCCCTTGGGGAAGAGTGACCATATGATGGAATTCTTCATTAAGATGGAGAGTGACACAGTTAATTCAGAGACTAGAGTCCTGAACTTAAAGAAAGGTAACTTTGACAGTATGAGATGTGAATTGGCTAGGATAGACTGGCGAATGATACTTAAAGGGTTGACGGTGGATGGGCAATGGCAGACATTTAAAGAACACATGGATGAACATCAACAATTGTACATCCCTGCCTGGACTAAAAAATAAAACGAGGAAGGTGGCTCAACCGTGGCTTACAGGGGAAATTAGGGATAGTGTTAAAATCCAAGGAAGAGGCATATAAATTGGCCAAAAAAAGCAGCAAACCTGAGGACAGGGAGAAATTTAGAATTCAGCAGAGGAGGACAAAGGGTTTAATTAGGAGGGGGAAAATAGAATATGAGAGTAAGCTTGCAGGGAACATAAAAACTGACTGCAAAAACTTCTACAGATACGTGAAGAGAAAAAGATTAGTGAAGACAAATGTGGGTCCCTTGCAGTCAGAATCAGGTGAATTATAATGCGGAACAAGCAAATGGCAGACCAACTAAACAAATACTTTGGTTCTGTCTTCACTAAGGAAGACACAAATAACCTTCCGGAAATACTAGTGGACTGAGGGTCTATCAAGAAGGAGGAACTAAAGGAAATCCTTATTAATCAGGAAATTGTGTTAGGAAAATTGATGGGATTGAAGGCCGATAAATCCCCAGAGCCTGATTGGGATGCATCCCAGAGTACTTAAGGAAGTGGCCCTAGAAATAGTGGATGCATTGGTGGTTATTTTCCAACATTCTATAGACTCTGGATCAGTTCCTATGGACTGGAGGGTAGCTAATGTAACCCCACTTTTTAAAAAAAGGAGGGAGAGAGAAAACACGGAATTATAGACTGGTCAGCCTGACATCGGTGGTGTGGAAAATGTTGGAATCAATTATTAAAGATGTAATAGCAACGAATTTGGAAAGAAGTGACAGGATTGGTCCAAGTCAGCAAGGATTTATGAAAGGGAAATCATGCTTGACAAATCTTCTAGAATTTTTTGAGGATGTAACTAGTAGAATGGACAAGGGAGAACCAGTGGATGTGGTGTATTTAGACTTTCAAAAGGCTTTTGACAAGGTCCCACACAAGAGATTAATGTGCAAAATTAAAGTACATGGTATTAGGGGTAATGTACTGACGTGGATAAAGAACTGGTTGGCAGACAGGAAGCAAAGAGTAGGAATAAACGGGTCCTTTTCAGAATTGCAGGCAGTGACTAGTGGGGTACCCCAAGGTTCAGTGCTGGGAACCCAGCTATTTACAATATACATTAATGATTTAAACGAAGGAATTGAATGTAATATCTCCAAGTTTGCAGATGACACTAAGCTGGGTGGCAGTGTGAGCTGTGAGGAGGATGCTAAGAGGCTGCAGGGTAACTTGGACAGGTTAGGTGAGTGGGCAAATACATGGCAGATGCAGTATAATGTGGATAAATGTGAGGTTATTCACTTTGGTGGTAAAAACAGGAAGGCAGATTATTATCTGAATGACAGATTAGTAAAAGGGGAGGTGCAACGAGACCTGGGTGTCATGGTACATCAGTCATTGAAAGTTGGCATATAGGTACAGCAGGCAGTGAAGAAGGCAAATGGCATGTTGGCCTTCATAGCTAGAAGATTTGAGTATAGGAGCAGGGAGATCTTACTGCAGTTGTACAGAGCCTTGGTGAGACCATACCTGGAATACTGTGTTCAGTTTTGGTCCCCTAATCTGAGGAAGGACGTTCTTGCTATTGAGGGAGTACAGCGAAGTTCACCAGATTGATTCCTGGGATGGCAAGACTGACATATGATGAGAGACTGGATCAACTGGGCTTGTATCCACTGGAGTTTAGAAGAATGAGAGGGGATCTCATAGAAACATATAAAATTCTGACGGGATTGAACAGGTTAGAGGCAGGAAGAATGTTCCCGTTGCTGGGAAGTTCCAGAACCAGAGGTCACAGTCTAAGAATAAGGGGTAAGCCATTTATGACCGAGATGAGGAGAAACTTCTTCACTCAGAGAATTGTGAACCTGTGGAATTCTCTACCGCAAAGTGCTGTTGATGCCAGTTCGTTAGGTATATTCAAAAGGGAGTTAGATATGGCCCTTATGGCTAAAGGGATCAAGGGGTATGGAGAGAAAGCATGAAAGGGATACTGAGGTTGAATGATCAGCCATGATCTTATTGAATGGTGGTGCATGCTCGAAGGGCCAAATGTCCTGCTCCTGCACCTAATTTCTATGTTTCTATGGATAATGAAAGGTAAGTCATTCTCTGCTACTCCAAAGAGAATGTCTTAAATTCCAGCCATGTGGGTACAGAGCACTGAAAGATGTTGAGAGTACTGTTTGTAAGAATAAAAGTGTTTAGTAATGATAACATTGATTCTGTATATGTATATATATATATAAAAATGTTAAAAGTGTAGATTATTCAAAAAGACAAGTTTGAAGAGACAAAATGGACACCTTCCCCAAGTTCATGTCTCCTGGCTGGGCAGAGCTCAAAGTTACAAAGGAAGCATGGTTTTGAAACTCACTAAACTAGAAAAGATGTTAATTGGAAAGCCATTAACCTAATCAAGGAATGCCGCTGGCCCTCCAGACAGACATATGTATGAGGAGTAGCCAATCAGGAACGGCCCTGGAAATAATTCTGAGGCTTTCTGAGAAACAATGGCCTTAAGGGATATAAAGTCAAGCCAAAGATTGCTGGGTCTCTCTTTGCTTAAGCACACGGCAAAAAGCAGGACCTCTCTCTACAAAGGAGCAGGTCGTATGCTTTGCCAGAGGAAAGTAAAGTATACCTTTATACACCATTTTTTATTATAACATCATTGTATCTGTTGTAATTAAGTAGAGTTTGTAGGATACTAAAAGACTGCTGTTGTGTTCGATGGGCTATTTGCATTTGTGTGTTTAATAAACTTATTCCAAATTGTTTTAAAAGAATTGGTCTTGCTGTCAATTTAATGCCAGAGATTTAGAAATCTTACATGTTCCTGTGATAAGTTGGTGGATGCAGCCAGCTAGTTTCCTAATGGTGACATTACCTACTGTAAAATTGGTCTCCAAACTATCCACAAGAGAATCCGATCATGAAAGCTCTATTCTGTACCAGGTACCTGGGCCACCAGGAAGAGAATGCACTGAGTAATTGTCAAAGGCAGAAAACCCTGATGAGTATGTCAATTGCTCAAGAGTATGCCAGTGATCTTGGTGAGTCAGACCACACTGGGTGATTTAATTTACAATGTAACTCCTCCTTACATAAAACTATTTTAAGGCAATTTGAAGAGATTACTGTAAAATGGGTTATTTTTGCATGTGTTTTATTTAGCTGTTATTGTCTCTGCCTACATGTTGTGAAGATAAACCCAGAGTTTTTAACCAGCAATAAATTTACCAGTATCTGGTAGCACTTTCTCCTTTGTGTCAGCAGTTCGTGGGTTCAAGTCTCACTCCAAAGACTTGAGCACATAATCTAGTCTGAAACTCCAGTGCAGTGTCAAAGGAGTGCTACACTGTTGGAGGTGCTGGGACAGAAATTGCCCCCTTCTTTAAGGCCTGTTGGCGGTAAGGCCTTTCTGACCAGGGGCAGGGGAAGCGTCCTCCCTTAAAGGGTAGGGCGCACCACCGCAGCCGCCATTTTTATTTAATTGTCGGTCAACTCTGCAGTCGACCCAACAATGGCAGCCACGGTTTCTGCCGGGCCGCCAACAGGCAGTCCGACATCCCCTCTTGGGTGCCGGGCCACTGGCCCCCAGCCGAACTGAAGCTCTCCCTGGTAGCCCAGTGGGCGCCAAGGAGGCCTCGCTAGGCCTCACAGCATCCCTCCCCTTTAAGTGAGCGCGACGTGGCCACTAATGTCATAAGCGTCACGCTGACGTGCTCAGCACGGCACTGATGACAGCGCCCACCTTCTGCCCCGCTCCAGACTTGCTTCCGCCCCGTTGATTTTTAAAAACAAAAGTGGCCAATTTCCCTCTATACTCTGCCCCATTACTGGCGGTAATTCGCTAGTTAATTCGAATTTTCTGCCCCAAACGGGGCAGAGGGCAATTTCAGCCCGTCTTTTAGATAGGTTAAATTGAGGCTCTGTCTGCCCTCACAGGTATACGTAAAAGATCCCATGACACTATTCGAAGAGCAGCAGAGTTCTCTCGCTATTCTGGCCAAAATTTATTCTTCAACCATTAACACCAAAAACAGATTAACTGGTCATTTATCCCATTGCCACTTGTGGGACCTTGCTGAGCGCATATTGGCTGCTGTTTGCCTTCATTATAACAGCGACTGCATTTCAAAAGTACATCTCTGGTTGGGAAGAGCTTTAGGATGTTGAGGATGTGAAAGCCGCTATATGAATGCAAGTTCTTTCTTCTACATACATTCAGATGTGAACATCCAAATGCATAAAACAGCCCCTTCCCGTCCAGCAAAATTCTATTTTTCAATGAAAATGATCTGTTTTTGCAGTAGGGATTGCCCCAGCATAATCTAGTACAGTAGTTGCTTCCTGCTTTGCCTTCTACAAAGGATGCATTCACACAAACAGTATAGCATTGGTGCAAGCAAATTCACCTTGCATCGACACTGCGGTGTAAATGCAGCCTAAATCCTGTGTCAGGGTATGACCTGGGCCTTCATTCACTTCAAAGTCAGTTCTAAAGAAGCAGATCCATAGCAGCAACATATTGCATTTATATAATGTCTTTAACATAAAAAACAATCCTAGGCCCCTCAGAGGCATAAGGAAAATGGACACCGAGCCAAGTGGAGAGATTAGGAGGGGGACCCAAAAGCTTGTTCCTGGAGGCAGGTCTCGAGTCCTGAAGGAGGAGAGATTGGTGGAGATCTGATGGTATTTTGGGAGGGATTTCGAGAGTGGGGCCTAAATGGCTGGGTCAACGTGACGGGGAGGGGGTTACACAAGAGGCTGGAGTCAGATGAACAGTTTTTTCTGAGATGGGGAAGGGTGAAAGGGAGGAAGAGGTGATAGAGATTGGACGTGGCTAGGTCATAGAGGGATTTAAACAGAACATAGGAACAGGAGTTGGCCATTCAGCTCCTTGAGCCTGTTTGTCATTCAATTGGATCATTGCTGTTCTGTATCTTAACTCCATCAACCCGTCTTGGTTCCGTAGCCCTTAATACCCTTGCCTAACAAAAATCTATCAATCTCAGTTTTGACATTTTCAATTGACCAAGCCTCAATGGAGAGAGACTACAAAATGCTGCAGTACAGTTCGATCTGGGGGTCCTTGTACATGAAACACAAAGTTAGCATGCAGGTATATCAAATAATTAGGAAGGCAAATGGAATGTTGGCCTTTATTGCAAGGGGGATGGAGAATAAAAATAGGGAAGTCTTGCTACAACTGCACAGGCCATTGGTGAAACCACACCTAGAGTACTGAGTGCAGTTTTAGTCTCCTTATTTAATGAGAGATATACTTAGAAACATAGAAACATAATAAATTGGTGCAGGAGTATGCCATTTGATCCTTCGAGCCTGCACCACTATTCCATAAGATCATGGCTGATCATTCATCTCAGTACCCCTTTCCTGCTTTCTCTCCATACCCCTTGATCCCTTTAGCCGTAAGGGCCATATCTAACTCCCTCTTGAATATATCCAATGAACTGGCAACAACTCCTCTCTGCGGCAGGGAATTCCACAGGTTAACAACTCTCCGAGTGAAGAAGTTTCTCCTCATCTCAGTCCTAAATGTCTTACCTCTTATCCCCCGGTTCTGGACTTCCCCAACACCGGGAACATTCTTCCCGCATCTAACCTGTCCAGTCCTGTCAATATCTTATACATTTCTATGAGATCACCTCTCATCCTTCTAAACTCCAGTGTATAAAGTTCCAGTTGCTCCAGTCTCTCCTCATATGTCAGTCCTGCCATCCCGGGAATCAGTCTGGTGAACCTTCGCTGCACTCCCTCAATAGCAAGAACGTCCTTCCTCAGATTAGGAGACCAAAGCTGAACACAATATTCCAGGTGAGGCCTCACCAAGGCCCTGTACAATTGCAATAAGACCTCCCTGCTCCTATACCCAAATCCCCTAGCTATGAAGGCTAACATGCCATTTGCCTTCTTCACCTGTACCTACATGCCAACTGCTGTACCTGTCTGCTGTACCTACCTGCCAACTTTCAATGACTGATGAACCATGACACCCAGGTCTCGTTGCACCTCCCCTTTTCCTAATCTGCCGCCATTCAGATAACATTGTGCCTTCGTGTTTTTGTCACCAAAGTGGATAATCTCACATTTATCCACATTATACTGCATCTGCCATGCATTTGCCCACTCACCTAACCTGTCCAAATCTCCCTGCAGCCTCTTAGCATCTTCCTCACAGCTCAAACCGCCTCCCAGTTTAGTGTTATCTGCAAACTTGGAGATATTACACTCAATTCCTTCATCCAAATCATTGATGTATATTGTAAATAGCTGGGGTCCCAGCACTGAGCCCTGCGGCACCCCACGAGTCACTGCCTCCCATTCCGAATAGGACCCGTTTATCCCGACTTTCGGCTTCCTGTCTGCCAACAAATTCTCTATCCACGCCAGTACATTACCCCCAATACCATGTGCTTTGATTTTGCACACCAATCTCTTGTGGGACCTTGTCAAAAGCCTTTTGAAAGTCGAAATACACCACATCCACTGGTTCTCCCTTGTCCACTCTACCAGTTACATCTCAAAAAATTGCAGAAGATTCGTTAAGCATGATTTCCCTTTCATAAATCCATGCTGACTTGGACCGATCCAGTCACTGCTTTCCAAATGCGCTGCTATTTCATCCTTAATAATTGATTCCAACATTTTCCCCACTACTGATGTCAGGCTGACCGGTCTATAATTTCCCGTCTTCTCTCTCACTCCTTTTTTAAAAAGTGGTGTTACATTAGCTACCCTCCAGTCCATAGGAACTGATCCAGAGTTGATAGACTGTTGGAAAATGATCACCAATGCATCCACTATTTCTAGGGCCACTTCCTTAAGTACTCTGGGATGCAGACAATCAGGCCCCGGGGATTTATCAGCCTTCAATCCCATCAATATCCCCAACACAATTTCCTGCCTAATAAGAATATCCTTCAGTTCCTCCTTCTCACTAGACCCTCGGTCCCCTAGTACATCCGGAAGGTTATTTGTGTCTTCCTTCGTGAAGACAGAACCAAAGTATTTGTTCAATTGGTCTGCCATTTCTTTGTTCCACATTATAAAGTCACCTGAGTCCGACTGCAAGGGACCTACGTTTGTCTTCACTAATCTTTTTCTCTTCACATATCTATAGAAGCTTTTGCAGTCAGTTTTTATGTTCCCGGCGAGCTTCCTCTCAAACTTTATTTTCCCCTTCCTAATTAAACCCTTTGTCCTCCTCTGCTGAATTCTAAATTTCTCCCAGTCCTCAGGTTTACTGCTTTTTCTGGCCAATTTAAATGCCTCTTCCTTGGATCTAACACTATCCTTAATTTCCCTTGTTAGCCATAGTTGAGCCACCTTCCGTGTTTTATTTTTTACTCCAGACAGGGATGTACAATTGTTGAAGTTCATCCATGTGATCTTTAAATGTTTGCCATTGCCTATCCAACGTCAACCCTTTAAGTATCATTTGCCAGTCTATTCTAGCCAATTCACGCCTCATACCATCGAAGTTAGCTTTCCTTAAGTTCAGGACCCTAGTTTCTGAATTAACTGTCTCACTCTCCATCTTAATAAAGAATTCTACCATATTATGGTCACTCTTCCCCAAGGGGCCTCGCACAACAAGATTGCTAATTAGTCCCTTCTCATTACACATCACCTAGTATAGGATGGCCAGCTTTGACATATTGGTCAAGAAAACCATCACTAATACACTCCAGGAAAGCCTCCTCCACCGCATTGCTACCAGTTTGGTTAGCCCAATCTATATGTAGATTAAAGTCGCTCATGATAACTGCTGTACCTTTATTGCACACATCCCTTATTTCTTGTTTGATGCTGTCCCCAACCTCACTACTACTGTTTGGTGGTCTGTACACAACTCCCACCAGTGTTTTCTGCCCTTTGGTATTCCGTTACTCCACCCATACTGATTCCACATCATCCAAGCCAATGTCTTTCCTTACTATTGCATTAATTTCCTCTTTAACCAGCAACGCCACCCCGCCTCCTTTTTCCTTCTGTCTATCCTGCCTAAATGTTGAATACCCCTGGATGTTGAGTTCCCAGCCTTGGTCACCCTGGAGCCGTGTCTCTGTGATGCCAATTACATCATATCCATTAACTGCTATCTGCGCAGTTAATTCGTCCACCTTATTTTGAATACTCCTCGCATTTAGGCACAGAACCTTCAAACTTGTATTTTTGACACACTTTGCCCCTTTAGAATTTTGTTGTAATGTGGCCCTTTTTGTTTTTTGCCTTGGGTTTTTCTGCCCTCCACTTTTACTATTCTCCTTTCTATCTTTTGCCTCGGTCTCCCTTTTATTTCCCTCTGCCTCCCTGCATAGGTTCCCATCCCCCTGCCATATTAGTTTAACTCCTCCCCAACAGCACTAGCAAATACTCCCCCCCCCCAGGACATTGGTTCCGGTCCTGCCCAAGTGCAGACCGTCCGGTTTGTACTGGTCCCACCTCCCCCAGAACCGGTTCCAATGTTCCAGGAATTTGAATCCCTCCCTTCTGCACCACTCCTCAAGCCACGTATTCATCTGAGCTATCCTGCGATTCCTACTCTGACTAGCACGTGGCACTGGTAGCAATCCTGAGATTACTACTTTTGAGGTCCTACTTTTTAAATTTAGCTCCTAGCTCCCTAAATTCGAATCGTAGGACCTCATCCCGTTTTTTACCTCTATCGTTGGTACCTAAATGCACCACGACAACAGGCTGTTCACCCTCCCTTTTCAGAATGTCCTGCACCCGCTCCAAGACATCCTTGATCCTTGCACCAGGGAGGCAATATACCATCCTGGAGTCTCAGTTGTGGCCATAGAAACACCTATTTATTCTCTTTACAATTGAATCTCCTCGCACTATCGCTCTCCCACTCTTTTTCCTGCCCTCTTGTGCAGCAGAGCCACCCATGGTGCCATGAACTTGGCTGCTGCTGCCTTCCCCTAATGAGTCATCCCCCTCAACTGTACCCAAAGCGGTGTATCTGTTTTGCAGGGGGATGACCGCAAGGGACCCCTGCTCTACCTTCCTTGCACTGCTCTTCCTGTTGGTCACCCATTTACTATCTGGCTGTGAACCCTTTACCTGCTGTGTGACCAACTTGCTAAACATGCTATTCACGTCATTCTCAGCATCGTGGATGCTCCAGAGTTAAACAACCCGCAGCTCCAGTGCCGCAATGCGGTCTGTCAGGATCTGCAGGCGGATGCACTTCCCGCACACGTAGTCGGCAGGGACACCGGAAGCGTCCCTGACTTCCCACATAGTACAGGAGGAGTATAACACGTGTCCGAGTTGTCCTGCCATGACTTAACCTAATTTGGCAACAACAATGCTAAAAGGTTACTTACTGATAAGGAAAAGAAAAAAGAAAAGCTACTTACCAATCACCAGCCAATCACTTACCCCCTTGGCTGTGACGTCACCTTTCGATTTCTTTCTATTTCTTTTTTGCCTTCTCCCTGCAGCTGCACCGGCTGGCCTTTATAGGCCACTCGACGCTCCCCGGACTGCCGCTGCTCACACTCCCGCCTCACCAACAAACACTGGGCCTTTTTCGGCCACTCGACGCTCCCCGGACTGCCGCTGCTCACACTCCCGCCTCACCAACGAACACTGGGCCTTTATAGGCCACTCAACGCTCCCCGGACTGCCGGTGCTCGCACTCCCGCCTCACCAACGAACTCAGGGCGTTTATAGGCCGCTCGACACTCCCCGGACTGCCGGTGCTCGCACTCCCGCCTCACCAACGAACACTAGGTCTTTATAGGCCACTCGACGCTTCCCGGACCGCCGGTGCTCGCACTCCCGCCTCACCAACAAACACTAGGCCTTTATAGGCCACTCGACGCTCCCCGGACTGCCGGTGCTCGCACTCCCGCCTCACCAACGAACACTAGGCCTTTATAGACCACTCGACGCTCCCGCCTCACCAACAAACACTAGGCCTTTATAGGCCACTCGACGCTCCCCGGACTGCCGGTGCTCGCACTCCCGCCTCACCAACGAACTCTGGGCCTTTATAGGCCGCTCGACGCTCCCCGGACTGCCGCTGCTCGCACTTGCATTGGAGGCAGTTCAGAGTAGGTTCACTAGGTTGAGTTCTGAGATGAAGAAAGGTTGAGCAGGTTGAGCCTATACTTATTGGAGTTTAGAAGAATGAGAGGTGATCTTATTGAAACATATAAGATTCTGAGGGGGCTTGACAGGGTAGATGTTGTGAGGATGTTTCCCTCATGGGGGAATCTAGAACTAGAGGGCATAGTTTCAGAATAAGGGATCGCCCATTTAAAACGGAAATGACGAGGAATTTATTCTTTCAGAGGGTCGTGAATGTTTGGAATTCTCTACCCCAGAGAGCTGTGAAGGCTGGGTCATTGAATATATTTAAGGTGGAGATCGACAAGTTTTTGAACGACAAGGAAGTCAAGGGTTATGGGGAGCAGTTCGGAAAGTGGAATTGAGGCCACGATCAGATCAGCCATGATCTTATTGAATAGCGGAGCAGGCTCGAGAGGCCAAATGGCCTACTCCTGCTCCTATGTCTTATGTCCTTATGTTCAACAGAGTTCCAGATTATCACTACCCTTTGTGACAAAGTGCTTCCTCACTTCACCCCAAACAGCCTAGCTCTAATTTTAAGGTTATGCCCCTTGTTCTGGACTCAACTAACTGAGGAAATAGTTTCTCGATCGACTCCTTTAATCATAAACGCCTCAATTAGATCGCCCTTTAATCTTCTATACTCAAGGGAATACAGTCCTCGTCTAGGCAGCCTGTCCTCATAATTGAACCCTTTTAGCCCAAGGATGAACATTTTTAATTGGAGATGCTGGGGGACAGGGAGCCAATATAGGCCAGCGAGGTCAGGATTGATGGGTGAGTGGGACTTGTTGCAGGATAGGATACAGGCAGCAAAGTTTAGGATGAGCTGCAGTTTATGATGGGCGGAAGCCGGGATGCTGGTCTCGAGGGCATTAGATTAATTCAAATCTGGAGATGGCAAAGACATAAATGAGGATTTCAGCGGTGGATGGACTGGGGCTGAGGCAAAAGCAGGTGTAATAAGTAGGCAACCTTTGTGATGGAGATGATATGAAATCGGAAGTTCAATTTGGGCCAAACAAGATGTCAAGATTACGCACAATCTAGTTCAGCAGGAGATAGTGGCCGAGATTTACACTCCATAAGTTTAGTGTCAGTATGAAGCACTGCACAGGTTAAAATTCCACTTTTCCCCAGTGCTATCCTGTTACTTCATCCCCGTCCAAAAACGGAACAATGTACATCCAAAACTAAAAGCTTTACTGCACACCAGAAATCCCTTCTCGAACTCAACACTACTTCATCCACTGGAACCTGAAAAAAGCAGTCAATATTGATTTGTTTTCGCTGTGAGATACATTTACCTCACAAATCAGTAAATCACTGCACTCAAGTTGACTGTCTTCTACAATCCTGGAGCCAGTAACCTCTGTGCTGCTACCCGCTAACACTAATTACCAGGAATTGGGAAATTGCTTGTCGACAGAAAATCTTGATCCAGTCATTCGGTCCCTCAATGATTTGCAGCAAAACTACAAAAGGTGAATGGAACTTGCACATCAACCTTCAGATAAGTAATGTTAATAAAGTTTAAAGAGATGGAAGTAAATTACAGACTGTGCTGTCCATCTCACAGCCCATCCCCAAGTGTGTGAGACACAAATGAACAGTTCATAAGAACATAACATAAGAATTAGGAACATGAGTAGGCCATCTAGCCGCTTGAGCCTGCTCCGCCATTCAAAAAGATTATGGCTGATCTGGCCGTGGACTCAGCTCCACTTACCCGCCCGCTCCCCATAACCCTTAATTCCCTTGTTGGTTAAAAATCTATCTATCTGTGATTTGAATACATTCAATGAGCTAGCCTCAACTGCTTCCTTGGGCAGAGAATTCCAGATTCACAACCCTCTGGGAGAAGAAATTCCTTCTCAACTTGGTTTTAAATTGGCTCCCCCATATTTTGAGGCTGTGCCCCATAGTTCTAGTCTCCCCGATCAGTGGAAACAACCTCTCTGCCTCTATCTTGTCTATCCCTTTCATTATTTTAAATGTTTCTATAAGATCACCCCTCATCCTTCTGAACTCCAACGAGTAAAAACCCAATCTACTCAATCTATCATCATAAGGTAACCCCCTCATATCCGGAATCAGCCGAGTGAATCGTCTCTGTACCCCCTCCAAGGCTAGTATATCCTTCCTTAAGTAAGGTGACCAAAACTGCACGCAGTACTCCAGGTGCGACCTCACCAATACCCTGTACAGTTGCAGCAGGACCTCCCTGCTTTTGTACTCCATCCCTCTCGCAATGAAGGCCAACATTCCATTCACCTTCCTGATTACCTGCTGCACCTGCAAACTAACTTTTTGGGATTCATGCACAAAGACCCCCAGGTCCCTCTGCACCGCAGCATGTTGTAATTTCTCCCCATTCAAATAATATTCCCTTTTACTGTTTTTTTTCCCCCAAGGGGGATGACCTCACATTTTCCGACATTCTATTCCATCTGCCAAACCTTACCCCATTCACTTAACCTATCTAAATCTCTTTGCCGCCTCTCTGTGTCCTCTACACAACCTGCTTTCCCACTAATCTTTGTGTCATCTGCAAATTTTGTTACACTACACTCTGTCCCCTCTTCCAGGTCATCTATGTATATTGTAAACAGTTGTGGTCCCAGCACCGATCTCTGTGGCACACCACTAACCACCGATTTCCAACCCGAAAAGGACCCATTTATCCCGACTCTCTGCTTTCTGTTAGCCAGCCAATTCTCGATCCATGCTAATACATTTCCTCTGACTCTGCGTACCTTTATCTTCTGCAATAACCTCTTGTGTGGCACCTTATCGAATGCCTTTTGGAAATCTAAATACACCACATCCATCGGTACACTTCTATCCACCATGCTCATTATATCCTCAAAGAATTCCAGTAAATTAGTTAAACATGATTTCCCCTTCATGAATCCATGCTGCGTCTGCTTGATTGCACTATTCCTATCTAGATGTCCCGCTATTTCTTCCTTAATGATAGCTTCAAGCATTTTCCCCACTACAGATGTTAAACTAACCGGCCGATAGTTACCTGCCTTTTGTCTGCCCCCTTTTTTAAACAGAGGAGTTACATTAGCTGCTTTCCAATCCCCTGGTACCTCCCCAGAGTCCAGACAATTTTGGTAGATTATAACGAATGCATCTGCTATAACTTCCGCCATCTCTTTTAATACCCTGGGATGCATTTCATCAAGACCAGGGGACCTGTCTACCTTGAGTCCCATTAGCCTGTCCAGCACTACTTCCCTAGTGACAGTGATTGTCTCAAGGTCCTCCCTTCCCACATTCCTGTGACCAGCAATTTTTGGCATGGTTTTTGTGTCTTCCACTGTGAAGACCGAAGCAAAATAATTGTTTAAGGTCTCAGCCATTTCCACATTTCCCATTATTAAATCCCCCTTCTCATCTTCTAAGGGACCAACATTTACTTTAGTCACTCTTTTCCGTTTTATATATCGGTAAAAGCTTTTACTATCCGTTTTTATGTTTTGCGCAAGTTTACTTTCATACTCTATCTTTCCTTTCTTTATTGCTTTCTTAGTCATTCTTTGCTGTCGTTTAAAATTTTCCCAATCTTCTAGTTTCCCACTAACCTTGGCCACCTTATACGCATTGGTTTTTAATTTGATACTCTCCTTTATTTCCTTGATTATCCACGGCTGGTTATCCCTTCTCTTCCCGCCCTTCTTTTTCACTGGAATATATTTTTGTTGAGTACTATGAAAGAGCTCCTTAAAAGTCCTCCACTGTTCCTCAATTGTGCCACCGTTTAGTCTGTGTTCCCAGTCTACTTTAGCTAACTCTGCCCTCATCCCACTGTAGTCCCCTTTGTTTAAGCATAGTACGCTCGTTTGAGACACTACTTCCTCACCCTCAATCTGTATTACAAATTCAATCATACTGTGATCACTCATTCCGAGGGGATCTTTTACTAGGAGATCGTTTATTATTCCTGTCTCATTACACAGGACCAGATCTAAGATAGCTTGCTCCCTTGTAGGTTCTGTAACATACTATTCTAAGAAACAATCCCGTATGCATTCTATGAATTCCTCCTCCAGGCTACCCCTTGCGATTTGATTTGACCAATCGATATGTAGGTTAAAATCCCCCATGCTTACTGCCGTTCCTTTTTCACAAGCCTCTATTATTCCCTTGATTATTGTCCGCCCCACTGTGAAGTTATTATTTGGGGGCCTATAAACTATGTCCACCAGTGACTTTTTCCCCTTACTATCTCTAATCTCCACCCACAATGATTCAACATTTTGTTCATTAGAGCCAATATTATCTCTCACAATTGCCCTGATATCATCCTTTATTAACAGAGCTACCCCATCTCCTTTCCCTTCTTGTCTATCCTTCCAAATTGTCAGATACCCCTGTATGTTTAATTCCCAGTCTTGGCCACTCTGCAACCACGTTTCTGTAATGGCCACCAAATCATACCCAGTTCAGGATCTGGGAGACTGGGTAGCAGAAATGAGGGCTTGTCTTTCTTCAGTACCACACCCATCCCAAATGAGATAGAAAAACTGATATTTTTATTTGGAGGAAGGGGAAGAACGAGTAAGTTTCAAGTGTCAGCTTGGCTCAATTGCTGACACTGAGTCAGAAGGCTGTGGGTTTAAGCGCCACTCCAGAAAGTATGAGAGAACAATTGACAAGCTCTTGAGAACAAGGTATTGGTCCTTGGTTTTACAAAGTGATGATTAAAATTTGAATAAATTGCAACGTGCTTTGGGAGAAAGAAAGTGAGGCTGAGACTGGATGCAAACACCTAGCACTTGTTCTGAAATGTAAGCCTCGGTCATGTTCAAGTGCTTCCTAAGCTGTCATCTCAGTGCAATACTGAGGGGGTTCTGCATCGTCAGAGACACCGTCTTTTGGATGCAATATTAAATCAAGGCTTCGTCTGCCTGTTTAGCTGGACATAAAAAGATCCAGAACGTTGTTTGGAGATTTCTCCCAGTATCCTGGTCACATTTCTGCCTCCATCAACACCACCAGAAATAGATTAACTGATTATATATCTAATTGCTGATAGTGGGATCATTCTGTGTACATGCTGGCTGCCATGTCGGCCTACATCAGTGGCTATACTTCAAAAGTAATCTATTGCTGTGAAGCACTTCGGGAGTCCCGAGGACATAAAAGGTGCCATATAAATGATAGCTTTTCCTCTTTTCTTTCTATCTCGGGTATCTGCCATGGCTCAGTGGTAACATGCTCATCTCCGAGTCAGAAGATTGTGGGTTCAAGCCGCACTCCAGCAACTTGAACACATAATCTATGGAGGGAGTGCTGCACTGTTGGATGTGCTGTCTTTCAGATAAGATGTTAAATCCTCTCAGGTGGACATAAAAGATCGCATGGCACTATTTTGATGATGAGCAAGGGAGTTTTCCCTGCCAATATTTATCCCTCAATCAACATCACTAATACAGATTATCTGATCAGTATCAGTTTGTGGGACCTTGCTGTGCCCTAATTGGCTGCAGCATTTCCTACATTACAGTAATGACTACCCTTCAAAAAGTACTTTTGGCCGTAAAGCACTTTGGGACTTCCTGAGGTTGTGAAAGGTGCTATATAATTACAAGTTCTTTCTTTATAAACGTATGATCACCAAGAGTGTCCAAGTTTGTCCTCCCGGTTAAAATGGTGCACCTCCGTGAGGTGCGCCGACTTTGTAGAAAACCGCGCCAAAAACTTACCTTAGTATTCTCCCTGCCCCTGGAACGTTGCAGGCCCTTGGCTTGGCACAGCACAAGCAGTGGAGGGGGCGGCGGGGGGGCAGAGCCTGGTCCCGGTGCTGAAAACAGTGCCTGGACCTCTGCACATGCACGCTAGAATGTGCGTGCATGTGCAGTAGCTCCTCACCACCACAATCTCTGCGTGTGCTCTGCAGGCTGTGTGGGAGGGGCCCGAAGCACGCTGCCCCTAGCCCTGGCCGAATGGACTCCCTCATCGGCAGCCAGTGTGTGCAGAGCTGCGACCTCCACCAAAATTAAATTTTGCCTCCAGGAGAGGAGGGGAGAAAGCTGAGGTTAAATAGAAAGAGATACCGAATCATGAAAGTTAAGTGGAGACCGGACACAATAAACTTCAAATACATTTCAAAATCAGGGCGAGTACAGAGAGCTGCTCCAGCAGACCAGACCGCTAATGCACAGTTTGGACAATAGATGTGCAAATTGTTCTGCACATTACTGATAAGCAGTGTTGTGTCTACAAGCTAACCTTTCTGAAATGCGATCCCCTCCTGTGAACAATTTTTGTTGATTTCTTAATATTCTCCCTGAGATACAAGTAACAGTTTTGTGGTCAGGCTGAAAGACGATTTTTTACCCACACTCGGATAGCACATCATTTGGATTTGTTTCAGAGACCTTTTATCTCAAATCATAACAGAAAATGCTGGAAGTACAGATCTAGTTGTTTAGTGCTTTGTAAGTCTTGGTGCTATGTGCACATCCTCTCAGCTTCCTTGTATTTGTTATTTGTTTTTGAATGCTTATTTTTGTGCTTTGTTTAGTGCTTGGTGCTTTAAATGTACTTATACTTCTTACTGTTGTTGTGAAGGTGTTTAGTGCTTTGCAAGGTCCTCTCACTTCCCTCCACCCCACCTCCCCCCCAATCTCTGGCTACCTGCGCTGATTTCTTAACTCACCGCAAGATTTTTCTGTGCGGCCACAAGTAGCCACATTCGCTGGCCTAAGTTATTGTTAGTTTGGAGTAACTTTTAGCTGTCTAAACTTGCTTAAATGGCCAAAACAGGCGTAAGTGGCTGGTAACACCCCCTTTTGAAAAAAAACTAAACTTTAAAAAAAACCTAACTAACTCACTTACATTGGAGCAAATTAAATGGGCAGAATTGCAATTTTTAAGATACTCAAAAAAGAATCTAGTTGCTCCAAAAAAAACGGAGCAACTTCTGGGCAAACCTGGGCCCAGAGTGTTAGTTGATTGGAGACAATCATTCTCAGTCTTTTGTATTGTATTGAAATCTGTCCATTTACCCGTCTTAAGCAATACAACTGTTATCTATGTTTAAAAACCCCCTTACAATGATAAACGTTAATAAGCCATACGGTCTGGAATACGTCAGTCCAAAAGTCTTACCCAAATGATAATCTCATACTGTATATACAGGGCTGAAAGGAGCAAAAACATTTCAGAGAATTCCACAGAACTTGTGTTTACTAGGCAAAGATAAAAAGTGAAGAATGTTGAATGAACCAGATGATGGACTGGAGTACATCTCTCTGAAAGCACACTTGGATTATAATAATAATCTTTGAGAATGGAATCTTTTGCGACTTGCAGCAAATTGTATATAAGCAACAAACATTGTTAAGTAATAAAAGCTGATGCATTCCAGATAAAGAGACAGGTGGAGACATTTAAAAATGCAAAAGATTTTACACCAAGTTCATTATCTCTGCGTAAATTTTATTGCCATTATGCTGTTCCTTTAAAAGCAAAATAAGGTGCCACATCACAGTGGATTCTATGCCTTATGCCGCCAAGATATAAATTTACAATCCTCCCTCCTTCCCCACAGCGAATTCTTGACCTTGCTTGTGCTGAAATGAATAAGCCTCAAGCAAATCCCGATATTGGGAGAGCTCCCCTCCTCCCCATGCACCAGAGTAATGGCTATTGTACCAGATCTGTGCCTAACTCCTTCCAACAAAACCTGAACGAATCTCTGAGAACAGAATTAAACATTGTAGGGCTAGGTATAGACGGAGCTGATTAAATATTCCACAGGACATGATTTGCTTCTGCAGGGGGCTGGTGAGATGAGATGTACAGCAGGCCAGGATTGAACAGTGCAGATGGGCAAATATTCTGGTGTTTTGCATGAATTAATTTGTGGTTCAAGGGCCATTTCTGCATAACTTTGCCTCAGAAGATTCAATAGGTGGAATAGATGGAGCCTGCTGTCAGTGAAAGCATACCTCAGCAAGGAGTGAATGCCTACAGGAGAGGGAAGAATGGCAGTGTGAATTTAAATACAGTAAACATATCCCATTGTCAGATTACAGCTGTAAAGTCAACATTCTAGCATGATTATGTGCTATCTGGAGCATTCATTGGTAAATCTCTTCTAGCAAGAACTGCAAGACAAAACTGAACTGGAATTGAGGTGAAACATGCAAGAACACTACAGGTAGAGCATCCGAAATCCGGAGTTCCAAAAACCGGAATGCTCCGAAAACCGGACACCATGCAGATCGCACGAGTCGACATCCGGAATCGAAAATCTGTTCCAAAAACTGGACATTTTTTTCATAGCAGTGATATAAACAGCATAAAATAAAAGTAGTAAAAATTTCAGAAATGGATATTTGGTATTCTGATCAGTATTCTGTAAATAATCCCCCCCGCCTCCCCCCACACGCACAGACATACACACCACCATCAACCGTGCCTTGCTGTTCCTCCAGGAGCTTTCTCCAAGAGTGAATTTGTGTGTTCTCCCATCCGTTGGAATTTTGCATTGATTTCTGATGCAATAACTGCCACATGAATAAACCAACATTATTTGCGAAGAGCTCTCAGTGTTTCTAACTGGGGTGTTACAGCGAGGGATGGGGTATGGTGGTTACTGATTATCATTCCGTCCCTACTAGAAGGTAAAGAGAAGGGGAGCCCATTTGAGCCCTAAGCATAGGGTGGCACTTGTGGACAAACTCATTTGAGGGGTTCCGACCACACTCGATGCAGAATGAGACGGGCAACAGTGAGGTCCATACAGAGCAACTGTAATCCAAAACAAGGTTAAACATGATAAAACAAATGTTTTTTTGAATCACCCCTGCAGCCACTGTCCCCGTCTCCGAAATTGGAAAAAACCCGAAACTCGGCCATGGGGTTTCCGGATTCAGGACGTCGGATTTCTGTTCCGAAATCCAGAAAAATACCCGAAAACCGGAATGGCCTCGGTCCCAAGGTTTTCAGATTTCGGAGGTTGTACCTGTACTATCTTCATCCGACTCCACCCCTGCCTCAGCTCATCTGCTGCCGAAACCCTCATCCATGCCTTGATTATCTCTAGACTTGACTATTCTAATGGTTTCTGGCCAGCCTCCCATCTTTCACCCTTCTTAAACTTGAGTTAATCAAAAACTCTACTGCCTGTATTCTAACTTGCACCAACTCCCGTTCACCCATCACCCCTGTGCTCGCTGACCTACACTGGCTCCCAGTCCTCCAATGCCTCAATTTTAGAATTCTCGTCCATGTGTTCCAATCCCTCCATGGCTTCACCCCTCCCTTACTCTGTAACCTTCTCCAGCCCTACAACAGTCTAAGAATTCTGCATACCTCCAACTCTGGCCTCTTGTGCTAGCTCCACTCCCTTCACCCCACCATTGGCAGTTGTGTTTTCAGCCATCTAGGCCCAAACCTGTCTCTCCACCTCTCCTCTTTTAAGGCACTTCTTAAAACCTATCTCTTTGACCAAGCTTTTGGTCACCTGTCTGAATATCTCCTTCTTTGGCTCAGTGTTATTTTTTGCCTGATTATGCTCCCACGAAGTGCCTTGGAATGTTTTCCTACGTTAAAGGTGCTATATAAATGCAAGTTGCTGTTGCTCACATCCTTAGAGCATGCCAAAGTATTTAATCGTCAATGAACTATGTTTTGTGTAGTCATTGCCACTTTGTAGGCAAATGAAGCAGCCAGTTTGCCACACTGCAAGTTCCCACAAAAAGCAAGATGAATGGCCAGTTAATCTGCTTTTTGGTGCGATGGTGGAGGGTGGAATTTTGGCCAGGACATAGGGAGAACTCCCTGCACTTCTTCGAATAGTGCCGTGGGATCTTTTACATCCACTTGAGCAGGTAAACGGATCCTCAGTTTAGCATCTCATCCAAAAGCCAGCATCTCCAACGATACAGTATTCCCTCAGCACTGCACTGAAGACTAGATTATGTGCCGGAGTGGAGATTGAAAGCATAACCCTCTGATTAAAAGACATGAAAGAAAGAACAAAAATGCATTGATATAGAAACCTTTCACAAATGTATCTCCCAAAGCACTTCACATCCAATGAAGAACTTTTGAAGTACAGTCACTATTCTTCTTCGAATAGTGGGATGGGATCTTTTACATCCACCTGTGCGGACAGGTTTAACATCTCATCCAAAAGATGGCACTGCTTCAGTACTGCACTGAAGTATCATTGTAGATTAAGTCTGAGGGTTGGGCTTGAACCCACAATCTTCTGACTCAGTCAAGACGGCTATCAACGAGCCAAGGCTGACACTATCGCTAAGCCATGCTGGATATAAAAACATTGAAATCCCGACAGCCAACAAAAATGGAAAGGAAAAGACCATTAATTTCATCCCACAAGTACCGACAGTTTAATTTAATGTGCTCCTTTGTTCATCAGAGACTGAACTGGCTTTAACCCTCAGTAGTTTATGCTTTATAAAAATGTTTACAGAGAGTCTGACTTTAGTCTGCTGCAATCAGTAAAGTATCTGAATGGTTCAGAAATGTCTCAGGAAGTGGTTTTTCAGGCCACCAGAACAAAAGCACTGAGCCGCAGCCAGAACAAGAGGTCACATCAGATCCTGATGAACTGGCTGGCAGAGAGCCAGGTAATGACGGTGGATACGCTGCAAACTTCTTTTCCCTTCTTTCTCTTGTAGTCCCCTTTTCACCACTGCTTTGCTTTATGTTAGTATGGGAGAGGGGGAAATTGCACACTCAGATGAATGGCCTGTTTGATCGCCCAACAAGGTTGGCCTGACTGCATCAGCAGTCAACAATGAATTTCAGGTGGTAAAAGATTACATCTCCATGGGTTCAATCCCCAGCTGTTGTTGGAGCAGCAGCTTGAGAATCAGTGAGGTCCGATTATGATGACGGAGTGAGACTATCAGTTGTCCCTTTCTTCCTATAAGCAGCTGTGCAGGCTGCGTTTTAAGCTGGCATTGTCGGAGTTGGGGAGAAGGCCCACTGCTCCCAAGACATATGGGTGAATATACACTTTTGTCACTGGCCAAGGAAAATCAGCCATTTTAACGCCTGTCATTAAAGGTACAGATTCACCTCAGAATTTTACTGCACAGGAGGCCATTCGGCCCATCTTGCCTGCACTGGCTCTCTGAAAGAGCTGCCCATTAAGTCCCATTCCATCTCCCTTTCCCCTACCCTTTTACATTTTATCCACTTCCTTTCTTTATGGATTCTGCTCTCACCACTGTTTTTGCAAAGGAATTCCATGTCCAACATCCCACTGTATAAAAAGCTTTCTTCCTAATCTCTCCCTTCATTTTTTTGACGCTGATCTTAAATTGATGCCCTCTAGTTACCAATTCACTGACCAGTGGAGCAGGATTCTCTTTTGTGCTCAGAATTCCAGCACAAGTCTGGGCTGTTGACGCTGTGGTGTTATTTTATGTACAGTAGATACCTCAAGTCGCTGGAGAAATACCACAAACGATGTCTCTGCAAGATCCTACAACTCCCCTGGGAGGACAGACGCCAGCGTTAGCGACCTCGACCAGGCCAACATCGCCAGCATTGAAGCACTGACCACGCTTGATCAGCTCCGCTGGGCAGGCCACATTGTTCACATGCCAGACACGAGACTCCCAAAGCAAGCGCTCTACTCGGAACTCCTTCATGGCAAACGAGCCAAAGGTGGGCAGCGGAAACGCTACAAGGACACCCTCAAAGCCTCCCTAATAAAGTGCAACATCCCCCTCTGACACCTGGGAGGCCCTGGCCAAAGACCGCCCAAATTGGAGGAAGTGCATCTGGGGGGGTCGCTGAGCACCTCGAGTCTCGTCGTCGAGAGCATGCAGAAATCAATAGCAGGCAGCGGAAAGAGCGTGCGGCAAATCTGTCCCACCCACCCCTTCCCTCAACGACTATCTGTCCCAACTGTGACAGGGACTTCTCATATTGGACTGTACAGCCGCATAAGAACTCATGTTTAGAGTGGAAGCAAGTCTTCCTCGATTCCGAGGGACTGCCTATGATGATGATGATTTTATAGAACAGTATTACAACACTTGCTCATAGGACTATAACTTAGAACACAAAACCCTCAAATAAACACGTGAAAACATGCCTTTAGACCTCTTCAAGTCTAAGAAATGCAAGTCAAAAATATCCTGTTCAACATCCACATTGAAATCACTATCCATAATCTCACTGCTCCATCTGCATGAACTGACAATGACTATACACAAATGGAACATTCCTCACTGATAATGTGCATTAATATAAGGTAGGTGCTCCTAATTATTTAAAAAAATATTTCAAAAACTGTAAAAAATTACTTAGCCTTTGCATAAATAGTAAACTGTTATACTTATATAGCAGCCTTCATGAGCTTAGGACATCCTAAAGTGCTTTACAACCAATGAAATACCTTTTTCAAGTGTTGTCACTGATGTAATGTAGGAAAAAGTGACAGACAATTTTTGCACAGTAAGGTCCTACAAACAACAATGAGATAATGACCAGTAATCTTTTTATTTAACGATGTTGATTGAGGGATGAATATTGGCCAGACACTGGAGAACTCCCATGTTCTTCTTCGAATAGTGCCATGGGATCTTTTACCACCACCAGAGAGGGAAGCCAGGTCCTCGTTTTAACGTCTCATTGAAAGATGGCACCTCCGACAGTGCAGCACTCCCTCAGTACTGTACTGGCGTGACAGCCTACATTATGTGCTCAAGTGTCTGGTTGGATCCACAACCTTCCGACTCAGAGGAAAGAGTACTGCCACTGAATCAAGGCTGACATGAGTGCTATGTGAGACCACATACTGTATGTACAAGAGGCTCCAAACAGGTATGATATATTCCTGACTTTGTGGCTCACATCATGTGGTCAGGTCCACTTGAGGCATCGTCCCAAAACTGTTCCATCTTGGGACGTGAATTTTCATGCTCAGACCAAGCATAGTCTTTCCAAGCAGCCAAACCTCGGCATTGGCTCAAGCCCTGGTTTAACGAATGATGGGGATGATCAGGCAAAGAGAAATACATAGATATATAGAAGTTACAACAGGGAAACAGGGCATTCAGCCCAATCAGTCTGTGTCAGCATTTACCCTCCATACAAGCAAATAGTTCTAATTACATTTACCAACCCTGTTCCCATATCCCTTCAATCCCTTTTCCTTTAACCACCTAATAGAGATACATAGAAGTTGAGGATGTATCGGCACATTGTAATTTGTTTTCTCCCAAACCAATCCTCCGCTGCAAAAAATCTAGAATGGTGAATCCGGGGTAAATGATTAACCTCTGTCGATAGTATCTGAAAGGTAGGAAATTTGCAACAGCTGGTCAAGTGGACCATCCTCTCCTTAAAAGATACTGCTACATAAAGGCATACAGTTTCTAGGCTTTGCACATAAGGCAACTCCATCACTACCCGTGGTTCAACTAAAAGGTCTTAGCTAGAGATGGATACATTATTCACTACATAGACCATTAACAATCATCATTCATCATTAAATAGCTAGTGTCAAGATTGTTAGAAGTACACCAGCAAGAAATGGAAATAATTGTGAAATGCAAACTACATTTACGGTCTCTGTGCATAAACTGATAAGTCACCCATCTCCCATCAGAGAGTTGAGAGCCCTCCCCTTCTCAGCACTACAATTAATGAAGTTAAGAATCTGGAAAGCTAGGCTGAAGTCCGGGGGGAGGGGGGGGTTTAACTGCACACTTGGCTCTCTAACGTCTTCACTGTATTCAACCATCCTTACCCACTCACATCATTCCTGAAAATAGTATCACTGGGACAGTCTGATTCTACATTACTTGGTGGGAGGTCTACGACCTGCTTCCATATTCTACCTGCTGCAAGAACACAAAGCAAGTGCCTACTATACCCTGCTGCTCCCCTATACAACAAACTTGGTTCTAGAATGGCCCAAGTGCTGACCATTGAGTTTCCTACATCTGCAAACGCCCAGGAAAAACCACTGTGCTCCATCTAGCCAGTCCCAAAATTCAAGAAACACCGTACTAAACTCTATCAAAACATACAATAAGGGGGCCACCCACATCCATGGGACATGAATATTCCACTGGAGCTCCAGTCCCCACAGAGTCAGAAGGTACAGGTTTCAACCTCATCCCAGACATTCTTGGTGAATCCACTCACCAGGAATGTCTGGGGTGAGGTCAAACCCTGCAGCTTCTAACTCAAAAGCAGAATTGCTACCACTAAGCTAAAGTCTTGCTCCTATACTCTGTGTTAAGAGTATATGGAATTTCTCCACAGGAAATACTACTAAATTATAAAGAACTATCGCCATCAGATCTATTGGGAAATCCTATTATCATGGGATGTCTCAGGGTGTATTTGGTCGAGACTCAGGATCTAACCCAACAGAGCGAGGATGTACCCATAGAACTTACAGGAGGAGGTCTGTCTCCCTATCATGCCTGTGCCGACTTTTGAAAGAGCTATCCAATTAGTCCCACGCCCCTGCCCTTTCCCCATACCCCGAAATGTTTTCCCCTTCAAATATTTATCCAATTCCCTTTTGAATGTTATTATTGAATCTGCTTCCATCACCCTTTCAGACAGTGCATTTCAGATCATAACAACTCACTGTGCAAAGACATTTCTCCTCATCTTGCCTCTGGTTCTTTTGCAAATTAACTTAAATCTGTGTCCTCTGGTTACCAACCCACCTGCCACTGGAAGTAGTTTCTTCTTATTTACTCTATCAAAACCCTTCCTGATTTTGAACACCTCTATTAAAACTCCCTTTAACCTTCTCTGCTCTAGAATAGAATAATCCTAGCTTCTCTAGTCTCTCCACTTAACTAAAGTACTGCATCCCTGGTACCATTCTAGTAAATCATCTCTGTACCCTCTCTAATGCCTTGCCATCCTTCCTAAAGTGTGGTGCCCAGAATTAGATACAAAACTCCAGCTGGGGGCTAACAAATGATTTATAAAGGTTTAGCATAACTTCCTTGCTTTGTACTCTGTGCTTCTATTTGTAAAGCCAAGGATCCCACATGCTTTTCTTGAAAACAACTTTCTCAACTTGCCGCTGTCAGAGACTTGTGTACGTACACCCTCAAGAATTTCTATTCCTGTACCCGCTATAAAACTGTACCATTTATTATAAACCTCCTTTTTCTATTTCATTCTAATCTCTCTGGCCGTGAAATTGGATAACCTCCAAAAACAGGCATGGGGATTACGATGCGCGATTAGCCTGCACCCGTTGCTTCCGATGCAAACATAGAAACATAGAAAATAGGTGCAGGAGTAGGCCATTCAGCCCTTCTAGCCTGCACCGCCATTCAATGAGTTCATGGCTGAACATGCAACTTCAGTACCCCCTTCCTGCTTTCTCGCCATACCCCTTGATTCCCCTAGTAGTAAGGACTTCGTCTAACTCCCTTTTGAATATATTTAGTGAATTGGCCTCAACTACTTTCTGTGGTAGAGAATTCCACAGGTTCACCACTCTCTGGGTGAAGAAGTTTCTCCTCATCTCGGTCCTAAATGGCTTACCCCTTATCCTTAGACTGTTACCCCTGGTTCTGGACTTCCCCAACATTGGGAACATTCTTCCTGCATCTAACCTGTCTAAACCCGTCAGAATTTTAAACGTTTCTATGAGGACCCCTCTCATTCTTCTGAACTCCAGTGAATACAAGCCCAGTTGATCCAGTCTTTCTTGATAGGTCAGTCCCACCATCCCGGGAATCAGTCTGGTGAATCTTCGCTGCACTCCCTCAATAGCAAGAATGTCCTTCCTCAAGTTAGGAGACCAAAACTGTACACAATACTCCAGGTGTGGCCTCACCAAGGCCCTGTACAACTGTAGCAACACCTCCCTGCCCCTGTACTCAAATCCCCTCGCTATGAAGGCCAACATGCCATTTGCTTTTTTAACCGCCTGCTGTACCTGCATGCCAACCTTCAATGACTGATGTACCATGACACCCAGGTCTCGTTGCACCTCCCCTTTTCCTAATCTGTCACCATTCAGATAATAGTCTGTCTCTCTGTTTTTACCACCAAAGTGGATAACCTCACATTTATCCACATTATACTTCATCTGCCATGCATTTGCCCACTCACCTAACCTATCCAAGTCACACTGCAGCCTCATAGCATCCTCCTCGCAGCTCACACTGCCACCCAACTTAGTGTCATCCGCAAATTTGGAGATACTACATTTAATCCCCTCGTCTAAATCATTAATGTACAATGTAAACAGCTGGGGCCCCAGCACAGAACCTTGCGGTACCCCACTAGTCACTGCCTGCCATTCTGAAAAGTACACATTTACTCCTACTCTTTGCTTCCTGTCTGACAACCAGTTCTCAATCCATGTCAGCACACTACCCCCAATCCCATATGCTTTAACTTTGCACATTAATCTCTTGTGTGGGACCTTGTCGAAAGCCTTCTGAAAGTCCAAATATACCACATCAACTGGTTCTCCCTTGTCCACTTTACTGGAAACAGCCTCAAAAAATTCCAGAAGATTTGTCAAGCATGATTTCCCTTTCACAAATCCATGCTGACTTGGACCTATCATGTCACCATTTTCCAAATGCGCTGCTATGACATCCTTAATAATTGATTCCATCATTTTACCCACTACTGAGGTCAGGCTGACCGGTCTATAATTCCCTGTTTTCTCTCTCCCTCCTTTTTTTTTTTTAAAAGTGGGGTTACATTGGCTACCCTCCACTCCATAGGAACTGATCCAGAGTCAATGGAATGTTGGAAAATGACTGTCAATGCATCCGCTATTTCCAAGGCCACCTCCTTAAGTACTCTGGGATGCAGTCCATCAGGCCCTGGGGATTTATCGGCCTTCAATCCCATCAATTTCCCCAACACAATTTCCCGACAAATAAAGATTTCCCTCAGTTCCTCCTCCTTACTAGACCCTCTGACCCCTTTTATATCCGGAAGGTTGTTTGTGTCCTCCTTAGTGAATACCGAACCAAAGTACTTTTCAATTGGTCTGCCATTTCTTTGTTCCCCGTTATGACTTCCCTTGATTCTGACTGCAGGGGACCTACATTTGTCTTTACTAACCTTTTTCTCTTTACATATCTATAGAAACTTTTGCAATCCGCCTTAATGTTCCCTGCAAGCTTCTTCTCGTACTCCAATTTCCCTGCCCTAATCAAACCCTTTGTCCTCCTCTGCTGAGTTCTAAATTTCTCCCAGTCCCCGGGTTTGCTGCTATTTCTGGCCAATTTGTATGCCACTTCCTTGGCTTTAATACTATCCCTGATTTCCCTTGATAGCCACGGTTGAGCCACCTTCCCTTTTTTATTTTTATGCCAGACAGGAATGTACAATTGTTGTAGTTCATCCATGCGGTCTCTAAATGTCTGCCATTGCCCATCCACAGTCAACCCCTCAAGTATCATTCGCCAATCTATCCTAGCCAATTCACGCCTCATACCTTCAAAGTTACCCTTCTTTAAGTTCTGGACCATGGTCTCTGAATTAACTGTTTCATTCTCCATCCTAATACAGAATTCCACCATATTATGGTCACTCTTCCCCAAGGGGCCTCGCACAATGAGATTGCTAATTAATCCTCTCTCATTACACAACACCCAGTCTAAGATGGCCTCCCCCCTAGTTGGTTCCTCGACATATTGGTCTAGAAAACCATCCCTTATGCACTCCAGGAAATCCTCCTCCACCGTATTGCTTCCAGTTTGGCTAGCCCAATCTATGTGCATATTAAAGTCACCCATTATAACTGCTGCACCTTTATTGCATGCACCCCTAATTTCCTGTTTGATGCCCTCCCCAACATCACTACTACTGTTTGGAGGTCTGTACACAACTCCCACTAACGTTTTTTGCCCTTTGGTGTTCTGCAACTCTACCATATAGATTCCACATCATCCAAGCTAATGTCTTTCCGAACTATTGCATTAATCTCTTTGTGCTGCCTGTTCATTGCCATGATTGTAGCGTGCAGCCAACGCTAACCACACTGTTGAGTGACGACACGCCTCAGCAGGGGGCCCAAAATGGTGAGACTACTTAAAGCCAGCCAGTACCCCTTAAAGGTGAGGTTTAAGGTGGCTGGAGCAGGTGCTGGAAGTCATTCTACAAGTGATTCTGACCTGGGAAAGACATAAGAATAGCACAAAATGAGAGAGTGCAGGCTCCAAGATTTTCCAACACTGCACAGGAAGTCTTGGTCAAGGGAGGAAAGATGTGCTCTATCCGCAGGGGGCCAGTAGGCCCTCCAAACTCTGAGAAGGCAATGGGAGCAGATAGCCGTGGCAGTCAATGACACGGGTCAAGCCCTGAGGACCTGATGCAGTGTTGTTAAAAAGTTCAATGAACTCACATGAGAGATCAAGGTCATAAGAACACAAGAAATAGGAGCAGGAGTAAGCCATACGGCCCCTCGAGCCTGCTCCGCTATTTTATACGATCTTGGCTGATCCGATCATGGACTTAGGTCCACTTCCCTGCCTGCTCCCCATAACCCCTTATCGGTTAAGAAACTGTCGATCTGTGTCTTAAACTTATTCAATGTCACAGCAGTCCATGTCCTGCAACAGATTTCTAGGATTGCTGAGGTGCCGCCCCGGGGGAGTCAGCGGCTCTGTAGAACATGAACCTCCTGTCCTCTCTCAGGATGACAGCATTCATTCTCCCACCACTGCCACTCAACCAGTGCCCTTGCTGTTGCCCATCAGCCCAGACTGCTGCGCTCATGCCTTGATGGTGCAGTCCGAAGCCAGGTCTTCTAGGCCCAGAGCTTCTCGAGGTCGTCCTCCAAGGCCATCTGCAGCCCCCACCCCCCACACTAAAAGTCAACAGCCTTCCACCAGCCAAGCTGCAATCACTGCGTAGGAGCACTAGGACATGCAAAGGCACACAGAAGACAGGCATTAAGGGAATGCACAAGGATGATTAGTTGGTGTTTGTATGGAATATGACATAGTTTGATTTATAAATTTAGTTTGGAATGTTTATTTGTGTTGGCTTTTATTTCCACATTGTGGCCTGTGAGGGGCACTAACAGAGGGAAGGTAAGACGTGGGACTGTTGGTGAATGGGGAATTGCAGTTGCATTCACTGGTATCGCAGTCGGATGAGTTGTTCACGGACAACCCTGCCAGAAAGGGGCTGTCTGGGTTGCCTCCTTCGTTCCTCCACCTCCTACTCACCATATAGCTGGTGGCAAAAGGGCTGTGCCCTTATAATAACGAGGTTGTGCAGCATACAGCAGACCACCACAAATGTTGACAAATGCTCTGCCGAGTACTACAGGGCTCCCCTACAGCAGGCCAGGCTGCGGAAACATTGTTTCAGCGCACCAATGGTCTGCTCCATCACATTTCATGTGGCAGCATGGCTTTCGTTGTATGTATGCTGCGCAGGTGTGTGTGGATTGCGCACCAGAGTCACGAACCATCTCATCAGCCGATAGTCCTCGTCACCCAGTAGCCACCCCTTGGTTTGTTGTAGTGGCTCAAGTGCAGATTGGACAGCGGACTACTGCAAATTGCAGGCATCATGACTGCTGCCAGGATATCAGGCATTGACCTGCATGATTCGCTGTGTACAGTTGCACACAGCGGGATGTTGAGGGTGTGGAATCCCTTTTGGTTGCGATACATCTCAGAGTTGACATGTGCTGCCTGCGTGCAATCAATGGCACCCTGCAGCATGGGGAAGCCTGCAATCCTAGCAAAGCCGTGTGCTCGCTCCACCTGCTGCTGTGAGAGAATGAAATGTAGTCAGCTCTCTCGGAATAGAAAGCGTCAGTGATCTCCCTTACACAGCAGTGGATGACAAACTGCTAGATGTTGCAAATATTTCCAGCTCCAGCCTGGAAGTTCATGGCCACGGTCACAATCACATCAACTGGCGATGCGGTCCTCGCCCTGCTCCGAGGTTGTAGTTGTGGCTGCAGCAGATTTCAGTGAGGATGTGAAGCGCAGACATCTCGCGCACTGTTATTACTCCCTCTCTCCCTCTTCTAGCCGCTTGTCCTGCTCTGCGTGCCCTCTGCTCATTCTCCAAGTCATGCTGTATTCCAAGGGGTATTCCTAACGAGTGCACCCATGTCTGGGAGAAACTATTTTGTGGAGAAGCCTTCATATCAGGAGAAAGTCCTTCAGCACTGCCACACCACTGCCTGTAGACTTCAGCAACTTGAAAGCACCAAACACTGTACAATCACAGCTGTAGCCAGTAGAAATCAGTCAGCAGCTAACCCGTAAGTAGTTGATGATCACTTTAAATAGCACCGGTAGGGAATCCTTCCTGCTGCTGAACGCAAGTTCAGCTGTGCATGATTAAGAGAGGGTGTTATAGTTGGAGCATTAAGCTCCTAAATGGTAACGCTGGTGTCAAATCATCTTTGCACGTTGATTGACGTCGTGATCTGCCTACTCTGCAGACTTTCGGTGGATGCTCACTGCGGCGTGTTAACGAACTCCCCAAAATGGCATCCAACACAACTCGCACCAGAAGTGTGCGTGCGCACCGTGAACCTCTAAGGCCGCCCAGTTTCCAAATTTTGTGTCTTCTATCTTTAGTCAGGGAGCTCTAGCTTTGGATTTCACCCTCGTGGGAATTTATCTAGCATGTACCGAAGTTATCTCCTCTTTGAAGGTCTCTTATTGCTCATTTACTGCTTTACCTGCCAATTGTTGATTCCAATCCACCTGGGCCAGATCCCCTTTCAACTCAATGAAATTAGCTCACCTCCAATTGAGTATTTTCACTCATGATTGTTCCTAGTCCTTTTTCATAACTATTCTAAACGTTGATATTTGGATCACTGTTTTCCCCACTGAAGCATACTCTCAACTTGTCCCACTTCATTCCCCAGAACTAGATCCAGCACTACTTCCTTCCTTGTTGCACTGGAAACATACTGATCATGATAGTTCTCTTGTATACATTTCAAGAATTCCTCACCCCCTCTTTGTCCTTTACACTGTTACTATTCCAGTCTATATTAATATAATTGATGTCCCCCATTATCACTACTCTATAGTTCATGCATTTTTCTGCAATTTACCTGAAATTTGCTCCTTTATTTCCTTCCCACTATTTTTGACCTATAATAGTGTAATAGTTGCTCTATTGTTCCTTAATTCTAACAAAATAGATGCTGTCTTTGAGGACTGTAATGGTATCGCTGATTAATACTGCCACCAATGTCCCCTGTATTTTTTGGGGGACCACACAGTACCTTTAACGGGCTGTGCAGCCCATTCAAAGGTTTGCACAATGCGTTTTTTTTCAATTTGAAAGCCGGTGCATCAGCTGGCGGCCCCCTGGAGCGTTGCACGGCCGACTTGAAGGGAACATTGGCTGCCACTACACCCCATCAGGCGTTTTTTCATTTCCTATCTATCCTGAATATCTTGCAGTCAGGAATATTAAGTTCCCAATCCTCCTCTGATCTTCATTATTACCGCTTTAGCATAATCCTACGTGGCAATGTGTGCCTGAAGCTCACTAACATCATTTACCACGCTCTGTGCATTTACACACCTGCACTCCAAACCTGCCTCGCATTCCTCCCATCTGATCCCTCCTTTTTCTGAATGAGTCTACTTCATCTGGAGCAGTATCACTGCTAACAGCAAATACCTTCTCACCGACAAAGGGACAGATATTCTCTCACTGCACGAATGACATGCTATGGTTGTGCTTGGTGACTCTGACCATCTGCAATAATTAAAACTCTATGCATTGTGTGGCAATTTGCAGAAATGGGTCAGATACGCTCTCACTGAGGCGGATACGGAGACACAGGGGACAGACACCCTCTCACTCGGCGACGAGAGATACCCTCTCATTAAGGGAAGACTAAATATCCTCTCATTTGGGCAGATACCCTTTCACTGGGATAAAAATCATCTCACTCGTGATAGTTAATGCCTCACTGGGACACCTTATTACTCATAGGGCAGGTAGCCTCTCTAGGACATATAAACACCTCACTGGGACAGATACCCTCTAACTGGTGGGGGAGGGCAGACACCCTCTCACTGGTGGGGAGGGGGGGCAGCTACACTCACATGGGAGGGGCAGTTACCCGCTCACTGAGGAGGGGGGCAGATAGCCTCTCACAGGGGGGAGGGGGGCAGATAGCCTCTCACGGGGGGGAGGGGGGCAGATAGCCTCTCACGGGGGGGAGGGGGGCAGATAGCCTCTCACGGGGGGGGAGGGGGGCAGATAGCCTCTCACGGGGGGGAGGGGGGCAGATAGCCTCTCACGGGGGGGAGGGGGGCAGATAGCCTCTCACGAGGGGGAGGGGGGCAGATAGCCTCTCACGGGGGGGGAGGGGGGCAGATAGCCTCTCACGGGGGGGGAGGGGGGCAGATAGCCTCTCACGGGGGGGGAGGGGGGCAGATAGCCTCTCACGGGGGGGGAGGGGGGCAGATAGCCTCTCACGGGGGGGGAGGGGGGCAGATAGCCTCTCACGGGGGGGGGAGGGGGGCAGATAGCCTCTTACGGGGGGGGGGAGGGGGGGCAGATAGCCTCTCACGGGGGGGGAGGGGGGCAGATAGCCTCTCACGGGGGGGGAGGGGGGCAGATAGCCTCTCACGGGGGGGGAGGGGGGCAGATAGCCTCTCACGGGGGGGAGGGGGGCAGATAGCCTCTCACGGGGGGTGGCGGGAGGGGGGGCAGATAGCCTCTCACGGGGGGAGGGGGGGCAGATAGCCTCTCACGGGGGGAGGGGGGGCAGATAGCCTCTCACGGGGGGAGGGGGGGCAGATAGCCTCTCACGGGGGGAGGGGGGGCAGATAGCCTCTCACGGGGGGAGGGGGGGCAGATAGCCTCTCACGGGGGGAGGGGGGGCAGATAGCCTCTCACGGGGGGAGGGGGGGCAGATAGCCTCTCACGGGGGGGAGGGGGGGCAGATAGCCTCTCACGGGGGGGAGGGGGGGCAGATAGCCTCTCACGGGGGGGAGAGGGGGCAGATAGCCTCTCACGGGAGGGGGGGGGCAGATAGCCTCTCACGGGAGAGAGGGGGGGCAGATAGCCTCTCATGGGGGGGAGGGGGAGGGGGGGGGGAGGGGGAGGGGGGGGGGGAGGGGGAGGGGAGAGGGGGAGGGGGGAGGGGGAGGGGGGGGGGAGGGGGAGGGGGGGGGGGAGGGGGAGGGGGGGGGGAGGGGGAGGGGGGGCAGATAGCCTCTCACGGGGGGGAGGGGGGGCAGATAGCCTCTCACGGGGGGGAGGGGGGGCAGATAGCCTCTCACGGGGGGGAGGGGGGGCAGATAGCCTCTCACGGGGGGGAGCGGGGGCAGATAGCCTCTCACGGGGGGGAGGGGAGGCAGATAGCCTCTCACGGGGGGGGAGGGGAGGCAGATAGCCTCTCACGGGGGGGAGGGGAGGCAGATAGCCTCTCACGGGGGGGAGGGGGGCCAGATAGCCTCTCACGGGGGGGAGGGGGGCCAGATAGCCTCTCACGGGGGGGAGGGGGGCCAGATAGCCTCTCACGGGGGGGGGGGGGGGGGCAGATAGCCTCTCACGGGGGGGGGGGGGGGGGGGGCAGATAGCCTCTCACGGGGGGGGGGGGGGCAGATAGCCTCTCACGGGGGGGGTGGGGGGGCAGATAGCCTCTCACGGGGGGGGCGGGGGGCAGATAGCCTCTCACGGGGGGGGGGCAGATAGCCTCTCACGGGGGGGGGGGGCAGATAGCCTCTCACGGGGGGGGGGGGGGGGGGCAGATAGCCTCTCACGGGGGGGGGGGGGGGCAGATAGCCTCTCACGGGGGGGGGGCAGATAGCCTCTCACGGGGGGGGGGGGGCAGATAGCCTCTCACGGGGGGGGGGGGCAGATAGCCTCTCACGGGGGGGGAGGCAGATAGCCTCTCACGGGGGGGGGGGCAGATAGCCTCTCACGGGGGGGGGGGGGGGGGCAGATAGCCTCTCACGGGGGGGGGGGGGGGGGCAGATAGCCTCTCACGGGGGGGGTGGCAGATAGCCTCTCACGGGGGGGGGGGGGGGGGGGCAGATAGCCTCTCACAGGGGGGGGGGGGGGGGGCAGATAGCCTCACAGGGGGGGGGGGCAGATAGCCTCTCACGGGGGGGGGGGCAGATAGCCTCTCACGGGGGGGGGGGGCAGATAGCCTCTCACGGGGGGGGGGGGGGGGCAGATAGCCTCTCACGGGGGGGGGGGGGGGCAGATAGCCTCTCACGGGGGGGGGGGGGCAGATAGCTTCTCACGGGGGGAGGGGGCAGATAGCTTCTCACGGGGGGGGGGGGGGGCAGGTAGCCTCTCGCGGGGGGCAGGTAGCCTCTCGCGGGGGGGGGGGAGATAGCCTCTCACGGGGGGGGGGGTAGGAGATAGCCTCTCACGGGGGGGGGGTGAAGATAGCCTCTCACGGGGGGGGGGGGGGGGTGAAGATAGCCTCTCACGGGGGGGGGGTGAAGATAGCCTCTCACGGGGGGGGGGGGGCAGATAGCCTCTCACGGGGGGGGGGGGGGTGGGCAGATAGCCTCTCACGGGGGGGGGGGGGGGCAGATAGCCTCTCACGGGGGGGGGGGGGGGGGGGCAGATAGCCTCTCATGGGGGGGGGGCGGGGGGGGCAGATAGCCTCACACGGGGGGGGGGGCAGATAGCCTCACACGGGGGGGGGGGGCAGATAGCCTCTCACTGGGGGGGGGCAGATAGCCTCACACAGGGGGGGGGGGGGCAGATAGCCTCTCACTGGGGGGGGGGGGGGGGCAGATAGCCTCTCACTGGGGGGGGGCAGATAGCCTCTCACGGGGGGGGGCAGATAGCCTCTCACGGGGGGGGGCAGATAGCCTCTCACGGGGGGGGGGGGGGGCAGATAGCCTCTCACGGGGGGGGGGCAGATAGCCTCTCACGGGGGGGGGGGGGCAGATAGCCTCTCACGGGGGGGGGGGGGGGCAGATAGCCTCTCACGGGGGGGCAGATAGCCTCTCACGGGGGGGGGCAGATAGCCTCTCACCGGGGGGGGGGGGGGGGGGCAGATAGCCTCTCACGGGGGGGGGGGGGGGCAGATAGCCTCTCACGGGGGGGGGGGGGGGGGCAGATAGCCTCTCACGGGGGGGGGCAGATAGCCTCACACGGGGGGGGGCAGATAGCCTCACACGGGGGGGGGGGGGGCAGATAGCCTCACACGGGGGGGGGGGGGGGGGGGGGGCAGATAGCCTCACACGGGGAGGGGGGCAGATAGCCTCTCACTGGGGGGGGGGCAGATAGCCTCTCACGGGGGGGGGGCAGATAGCCTCTCACGGGGGGGGGGGGCAGATAGCCTCTCACGGGGGGGGGGCAGATAGCCTCTCACGGGGGGGGCAGATAGCCTCTCACGGGGTGGGGGGGGGGAGGCAGATAGCCTCTCACGGGGGGGGGGGGCAGATAGCCCTCTC